>NC_080442.1:0-1350623 GCF_028018845.1 Melospiza georgiana | reverse complement strand
GCTAAAGGTACAATTAGAGAGAGGAGAAGCATCCTCAGGAGTACAGGCAGCTCCAGAGCAGCCAAGCCAAGCTGTGCTGCCCTTTGGGAGGGAAAGGAGCTGCTGGAGCTGACACCCACGGATAACTGAGCAGTGACACAGCCTCTGACACTCAGGGGCCCTCCCTGTGAGTTATGCTGGCAAGTGGAATCACTGCAGTGTGTGCTGTGGCTCCTGTGGCTGGCACGATGACAACTGCAGCAGACTGTCAATAGCATGTGCTCGGCTTTACTTTTTCCCCCGAGGGAATTGCATGTGTAGCTCAGCTGGTAAAGCCCAGCACATCTCTGCTTGGTCTCTGTCTGTCCCCAGAACTGCATGTGCTCTCTAGGCTGCTTTTGGGCTAGTGCTCTCCAGCTCTGTTACTCCTTTTACTACAAATGAATGTTTCATTCTGGTAGTTAAAAATAGCTTTCTAGAACACCTGTTTTATTAGTTTTTTCTTCTTGGCTGCTTGCCTGTACCCTGCCAATAGACATCATTGGGCTGTGATGCTCTCTGATTTCTTATATTTAATTTTGGGTCCTACCTGAGGGGAAATGATTACTTTGTGCTTACCAGACAGGGCAGCAGTACTTGTTCTTCCCTTGCTATATTTATCATGGGTCCAATTTGAATTATATTCATCATACTTTGTTTCTAATTCACAGCTGCATGGTGACTTGAATCTTTGTCTTTCAGTGTCTTTTTGCTGGTGCCCTCACTTCCCCGATGTCTCCCATGCAACATGATTTATTTTTGAGTTTAAATGCTATTTCATACCATCACACTGCATCATTCTGTATTACTTTCCTCTCCTGCAAACCTTCTCCTTGCAGCACAGAGTGTGGTGGGTTTTTGTATCTGCCATTACTGTGCATTGACCAGCTGTTCCTAGACTGGGTTTTGTCTTCATTGTTTTCAGTCCAAGTGTGACCCTTTAATCAGGCTTAATGAAAGTCTGCTCTTTTTTTGTTAATCTTCCTGTGATCCACAACTGATGGCCACTGCTAAGGTTGGTGATGTTACAGGAGAACATGCAGAATATGCAATTTTTGTCTTTTAACAACTGTAGTTTTCTCTCTGCTTCTTCCTGTAACTATTGTTAGATGTGCTGTGGATTTTGATTTGAATAACCAGAGAGTGTTCCAACTTCTCAGCCATGGGATAAAATATCTTAACATCAGATTTGTCCCTCTAATGTGGACAAGACACTTGAAGGGTCAAAGACTCCTAGTGTACTGTGTGGATTGCAAATACTCAGGAAAATGTGTTTTCATTAATATTCATGGGACACTCTCATTGTGCAAACATTTGTGTGAACAGTATTTGTCAGAATCTACTTATTATACCTAAGCCTCCAACAGAAGTTTAACATCCTAGGCCAGCATTTCTTTCAAGGCTGTAACAGGTTATTCATTTAGTCAAGCAGGCTGTTTGCAACACTTTGTGTTTAACTGCATGTCAGCCATAGGAAATCACAGATAAGCTCCAAGATTGGCTTCTCCATGGGAATTATGTCTGCTTGCACACAACTTCTTTAGCTAACTCTATTACTGTACAGCTATTATCAACTAGATATATGTGGTGCTGACAGCTCCTGACAGGAGAATGCTTTATTACAGAAAGTTTGCAAAGAAAAAAATCTTACAACATGACAATCTTTTATGCCCAGAAAGCTACGTATTGGACAAGAATCCACATAATTAATATTAATTGTAATAAAGTGTGACAATCAAGAAAGAATAACATAAGTCTGCTCGTAAGTCAAGACCTCACTAGAGTGGAAGAAATAGAGCCAGCCAGAGATGGATGATGGAAGAACACTGGTGCTTGAATAATTCATGGAAAAGCACAGTATATTGCTTGTGAGGTCTGGGGCCTTTTAAAGGCCTGTGAATTAGATGACAAAATTCACTCAGTTCAGGTAAGTAAGAGGGGAGAATGGGGAATTCACATGTGATGTAGCATAAACTATTAATAAGAGTTAAAAGGTCATGTACTTCCCATGTCAAGTGTGAATGATCAGGAACAAAAATTGCCAAAAGATGTATGTAATTTTTAAGGAAACAAAAGCAAATATGACCTTTGTAAAAGCTTTGATAACATGAAGACTTGCTAGCTGCATGTTTTTGGCATTTGGAAAGCCCCAGACTATTCCACTTTGTGAACAATGTGTACAGTGGGTATTAAAACAAGTGTGAAGTCTGCAGGAGCAGTAGGTGAACAGCACTGTTACCTACTCTGGGCTATTATGAAAAGCACTGTTACATAGTTTGGGCTATAATTGGAGGTGAGTGTGAGAAGATAAATTCTTGTGTGAACCACATGCCTTGTGTGAATGTTTTGACCTCATGTAATATTGCTTCAGTAAATTATAGCCATGGTTTTTAAGTAAGAGTAGCCAAAACCAAGGTAATGCTATGGGGGATGGAGTGGTGAAGGTGTCTCATGCTGAATGAGGACTCTGCTACAGATGTGAGCAAGGGTATTTTTGGGGAAAATGTGGTTTGGTAGAGAGACTACTTGACCTGAAAGAAAAATATGGTTGAATTTTTAGGTTTGCCAGCAGGATTTAAGAATGATACTTGAAATCTGCTGGTTTTCCAAAGTCAATTAGTTTGACCATTAGCCTTGTCAGTGATCAGCCAGGCCTGTCCTCCCTTTTCTGGCTATGAAAAGGTTTGTCTGACATTTACAGTGGTCTGATGGATGTTTCTGGGCAGTCCCTTTTCATTTACTCAAACAGAACAGATCAAATACTGCAATGTGTAAGTGGGAAATGAGAGAGTTTTTGGTAATTGTTTTGTCTAGGCAGTTATCAGGCTATCAATTTTCTCCTGGCCAGTGAAGCTGTTGATTTTGTTCTTACCAAGAAAGTAGAAAGAGGGATCTTGGGTTTGAGGGAAGAAAGGGTAAGCAAGTAAACTCTGGGCTGCAGAGCACATCTGTGCAGGTGTGAGACTGGCAGCACCACTTGCAGCTCTGCAGTGTGAGGCAATTTTGAGGAGCAGGTCTTTGAAGGCTCTCATTGCCTTGAGATCATTGCAGGGCAGTTATTTTCCAGCACAATCATTCCAGAGCATCTTCCTCAGTGGCAAAAGCCAGAAACATGGGAATCCATTCTTAGAAACAGTAAGGACATAGGGTCTGTGGCAGTGGGTACACCTTGGGCCTGGGGAATGAGGTGCTGCAGTTCTGATACATCCTCTGTCAGATATTTGGATAGTAAACAGTGTTTATTTTGCACTGTCTTCCCTTTCTTGTTTCTGAAATGACAGATTTGTGTTAATGTATATAGTTGCACCATGGAGGTTGTCACAGGGAAGTGAGAAGTTCTGGCAGCTGAGTAAAGGGTGTTTGGGAACTATCAGTGTTGGGAATGGTGTGGGAAATAATTTGGAAGCTGGGTATGAGCATGTTGTTTATGCCTTCAACACTGAAGGAGCAAACAATATAGTTTCATCTTGCAATTCAACTGAAATGTATGAGTAGTTGACACTCTGCATTACTATTGTTTTGACTTTCAACAAATCCAATAAAGTTGTGTGGAATGGGTTCTCATACAACCACTATTTTCTCAGTTATCTTTAACTACAGGAGTTAAGGGTAAATTTTTCTGTTTTCTCATCTGGGGTTGTAGCTGAGTGGGAGCACTGCCTCGTTGGTCTGCCTGTTAGAACACCTTGAAACAATAAAGCAAAATGTTCCTTTCAGCAGAGGAACTTATTCCTACAGAAAGAGAAAATAAACATTGCAAATGCATAATTCCTTTAGCTGTGCACTGCACTAGCTGGGATATAGGAGCAAAGTGTTCAGAAGCTGGTTTATTTTCCAGCAAGCATTTCTACTTGAGAAGCATTTATGGCAAGTAGTAGAATCCTTTACTGCATCATATTCAGCATTTTGCTGTGGTCATTTCTCCTAAGGAGCTGAAACTGCAATGTATACAGAAATAGTACATGTACAAAACAGGGAATCTGTCCCTGTCTAGGGAGTTGGGTAGGTGTCCATAATTATGGCAAGGTGATTGCTGAAGACACATGCAGATGTGATTGTAAGAGCAGATGGGGAAAGGCACTTAGCTGAAGAAAATCTGTTGCTGTAACTGAAGAGTTTCAGGAACAGGCTTTAATCCTAGCTTTAGGTGGAGTTAAGCTTTTGAATAACCAATAGGAGTTGGCTGGCAAGATGGTCTTTTACACGTGTATATGCTAATGTAAATGTCATAATGCAAATTTAAGCATTCAAGAACATTATGTGGATTTGGGAAAATCCCTAAAATTTTAATTCCATAAGCAAAATATTATTTTGGCAGCACATGACAGAAATAATCCTGCTCCCAGATGTTTCATACTGTTGCAGTTGAGACTAGTTGCATGGTCGTCTTCAAGACAGCTCTAAAATTACACAAAAGCTTCTTGGAATATGAAGCAACTCAATTATACAATGAAGCAAAGAAGCATGTCTGAATTCTTAACATTGCTCAGTCTTCTGGGGAAACACAATGGGGAACAGAGTCTTCACCAAGACTAAAATATGTCAGCTAGAGGACAGAGTCAAAGAAAACTCTTGAAACCAAAGAAGGGAGAAGTCACCTTCTGCACATTTTGTGTGCTGCCATGGTGGACTGGGTGCCTGTGTTCCAGGCTGGTGCTGACAGCTGGCATGGAGGAGTCTGGGCATTCAGACTCTTCCTGAGCATTAAGATTTCCTCACTTGGTTACATGCCTATTTCTCCAGCAAGGTCAAATGTAGTTTAATGTCTTACTCTGAGAACTGGGTCTTAGTGGAAATTGCCAGGTGCTGAACACAATGTACAGAAATACTTGGAAATGCATTGATGTGTTGTCGTGAGAGGTGCAAATTCTCCATTCCTGTTTCTTTAGAAACTGTGAGGAATCTTCAGAGCTCTGCTGCATTTAGGGCCATGCAGCAGTTGGACAGACAGATGGACAGACAGACAGCTGTGGCCTCAGCAGGCCATGTGTCCATCCTAGTGCACAGAGCAGAGTGTGCAGGAATCTGTCCCTGCCAGGTCACACCTGCATACAGCCTGCTTAGGTGGACATCTATAAAGTGCTGAATTGGACTTATTTTCCCAAGAATTAATTGGGAATTAATTTCTGAGTACTAAGCAAAGCAAACACAAAAATGAGGTGTTACCTCAACAGGATATTTTACAAGGTCTAACAGGAAACCCATCTATCTGAAACCCATCGTAGTTCTGTCACTGACCCATGGTGTGGCACTGCCAGGGCAAAGCCACAGCTCTGTATCTGCATGGCCTGGCCCAGCCCTTCCCCTGTGAGGGCAGTGCTGGGTGCTCCCTGGGCACCATGGCCTTGCAAAGGGCTCTGTGTGATTATCTGGGTTTATGTAACTGTGGGCTGTGTGTTTGTGACAGGCAGTACTCAGTTACCTGGCTTTTCACAGGCAGCCATGGCTCTCCTGGGGTTGCAGGAAGGTCCTGTTTCACAGCCTCATGACAACAGTTGTCCCAGGAAAATGGCAAAGTGTGACAAAGAGAGATCTGTGCACACACGGGGGTGACACTTACTATAACCTGGATGTCAGCATCAGTGACAGCTTTCAGATGAGTTGTCTTGCTTACAGCTCTCTTTAGCTACTTGCTTTCCTGTAAACACACTGGGTTTTTCCCTGTTGCAGGGTAAATCAGATCTGACATTATCTGTGCAAGTGCAAGAGGAGATTTTCTCTATGGCAAGAGTCTTGTTAAAGTTGGAAGTTCTTCCTGTGCACCAACACATCCCCCTTCTGTGAGCAGATTGCTCCTGGAGTGCTGAGGATTTGTTTATGGTGAGTACAGTTGTTACAAGATGTGCAATACAAGGACATGAAAATAAAATCACAGGCTGGAAATGAAGAGAGGTAAGACTTTCTATATTGTTTTATATAGTGTATATTTTCTGATTTTGCTTTTCAGCCATGTATAATTGTAAGTATTGCAAATTTTAAAATTTGCTCCATTACCCAGTGGGTGGTGGAGAAGGACAACTTGTTCCCAATGTGGTTTAATGGTACAAAGCCCAACAAATTCACTGTCACATGCAGCACGTTTTTCTCTTCATTCTTTCTGCCCTGAAGTTACCCTTAATTGCTTAATGTGTTGTCATGCTATAGTGCCTTGTACAATGGCTTTGCTTGGCTGCCTGCTTGAGTGGGGAGGGAAGGGGAGGAGGAGGATGGATTCCCCCTCCTGCATCTCAGTGCAGCAGTGGAGAGTCCTTGTTAGGCATGTTTGGGTTTGTGGGGAGTGGAGCAGAGTTTAGAGTGTGCTACAGCTTTGTGGGATTAGCAGAGGCTTGAGGGGCCCAATTTAATTGAGTGTTCTGGCTGTACTGCTTCTAATGTCCTTTGCAATTATGGATACAGAGAATATCTGGTATCTAAGAGTGGGGTGAATTTTGTATTTCAAATTTTCTAATATTGACCAGAAATAAAATAAAAACACAAGTAGAGGGAGAGGAACCTTATAAATTGATGTTTGGTCATATAATAGTTACCATAAGGGAGGGCTGAATATAAGAAGCTTAGAGTGAGGCTGGACCTATTCCAAACACTTTTTACACTCTTATGAAAAATTTAAGGAAATAGCATGTTGAGCACTTTCAACTTTAATTATGAAAAAATAAATTGTAAAATCAGACTGTCTGGCTGAAATCTCTTGGACTCTTAACAGTGGCATACCTTTCTGTATGTCTAATGTAGTATGCAGTTACATGGGTTTTATTTTACACAGAAGCTAGAGAAGTCTAGATTTCTTTTTTTGAAAACACTGTTAGCTAAGAAGCTTGGTTTGAATTTAATGACATCCTATGAGGCACTTTTCCCCATGTCCTAATGCTAAATGGAGGAAAAGAGGAAACATTTCATTTTCCTTCATCACCTTATGATACCAGAGTATTTGTTAGGCAGTGCCCTTACCTCCTTCCTCAGTAACATGCCCACCCTTTTACCCTTTAGTAACCCCCCTTTAATTATAGGAACCCAGAATGGGAAGCTAACTCAAGCTGTTAGCCTCACTTTTGACCTCTGACAATGCTTCACACTCCTGTTGAGCCCTCCATAAGAGGATCTCCCCATGCCCACAACCATTAACAAATTTAACCTGCCAGCTGCCTTGGTAGGTGAGCACTGTGTTCCTATGCCGCCCCTTCAAATGGGGAAACCCAGAGACACAATTTCTGCTTTATTGCCTGAAAAAGCACTTTGCAGAGCATACAGAAGGATGGGCTTGCCTGGAGGAGATTAGAGCATAAAAACAACCACAACAGAACAAATGGATGGGGGAGAACAAAGGAGATCGGGGCGAATGAAAGGGGGAGAAAGGCTGCAAACCCATGTGGCCACTTTGGGAGTGATATGCAAATCTTTGTGCTATGGCTGTGGACTTCACTTTGTAAGGCTTGAGATTGCTCTGTGTCACATTTGTAGAATTAAAAACCAGGAACAGGTTTGAGAAGAATCATGGATGCAGGTCAAGAGAGGCTAAGCAGCATGTAATTCAAACTGGTAGGAAGAAGGCAGTTTAAAAGTGATTCATGTACCACAGAAAATAAAATAAGGCAAAAAAAGGCTGGCACAAGGGAGGCTTGGCTGACTTGGGTGCAGCTGTGGAGAAGGCAGAGGTGTTTGCCAGCAGAGTGCTGCAAAGACAGCAGGCAGTGGAGCACCAACAGGTCCCTGGGGAGCAGAACCAAGCAGCTCCACGAGCTCTACCTCCAAATACCTTTTGTGCATTTCCTGACCAATCAGCCTTGGGTGGCACACATATCCAAGATGATTTGGAGGAAAAGGGAATGTTCTTTGTGTGAGATAATGTTAGTAAGATGCCTTTCCACTGTGGTTTTTGTTCTTACCTATTTTCATGCACAGCATCTTATTAGAAGATAGGAAGCCTTCAACACTGAAGAGAGGGCTGTGACATCAACGTGTATTATTCAGGATTCTAGAAATTGCTATTACTGTGTTTCATTTTGTATCCAGAAATATATTGCTGTTGAAAATGAAACAGATTGGGAGGCCTTTATCTGTAGGATGAGTTTTGCAGAAAGTTGCATGCAGAGAAGGGCAAAATAGAGCTTGACTACTGTGTGCTAGAAACTCTTTGGGTATATTTTGATTAATATTTGTCACTAGCACCACTTAATGTCAAATGCTTATTCAGCTTATGATTTAAAGTCATACAATGCACTGCATAATTGTAAGTAGGAGACATTTGTGCATCTGGTATTTAAATGGAGTATGTGTACTTTGCATTCCAGAGCATCCCTAAGCACTGCTGTTAGAATTGTCATTTTAAAAATATGTTTTGTCCTGCTTTTAGAGCCCATTTAATCTTTTCCCCATTAATCTGCTTTCCCTAAACCTTTCTCTAATTCTTCTGAAGGATCCCCCACCTGCTGTGCAGGCTACACAACACAGTGAATCTAATCATGTCTGGAATTATCATTTTTATCAGTTTAATCCATATTTTTCTGTTATTTGCTTTCCAAAGCCTTAGACATTTTATGCACTGTGGTAAGTAATGGAGCAATTGTGGTGGTTACTGTCTTTTCAAAAAACCAGTGACAATACAGTTAAAATAATCAATTTAGATTATTTTCTGGAATGCAGCATTAGTGTTCCATGGCAGTTAAGCTTGATCCTTAGATTTATGGAATATATTTTAAACTTCAAATTGTGGGTGAGTCAAGAAATGTCTCTGTGTTTATTCAAGCCATCGTTCTCAATTGTCCTGATCAACACTTGCATGTTCTTGATTGCACAATCAGCATTCTGCCACCTCCCTGAATTTCTCCATATATCTTTTTTTTCAAGGAGTCTTGTATTCATATTTTCTTTAGTGCTTTTATGAAATAATTACAGCTAAAATAGCAACTATTTCCTTTATGCTGTGATTTCCTATCATGAAGTGCAGTTTCCAACATTTGAAGAGAGCAGTAGCTTAACTCAAGCAGGTGCTTTTTATGGAGCTCATCCAAATTTACCATGGTCTAAAGAAGAGGATTTTGTTTGGTGTTTCATTCTCTTATTCCTGTCATCTGTGCTGCTGAGGGTCATGGGCAGATGCTGGTACTGGCAAGGTCCTCAGCAAACAGAATCTCCCAGCAATAATACCCTGCACTAATTTGGAAGAAGATGTTTTGTCAAGGATGCTTAGGAGCAAACTAGATGGCTTCATGTAGACTCCACAAGTGAATAGCTGTGGAGGTGCCATCCTGCTTTTCAGGTTTTATCCTTTCCTTCATTTATGTCAGAGCTGCTTTTCCTCCCCTGCTCCTGCCCTTCACTTCTTGTTTTGCTGTGAGGCTCTGGGATGCTTGGCAACAGCTTAGCTGCTTGTCTATGTAAAGGTCTGCTAGTGCTACATTGGTAAGGCTGTTCTGTAAAAATGTAATTTAGCAGAATTTTTGCATAAACTCTGAGACTGTAAAACATTTGCAGAAGAGCTATGGTTTGTACTATTTTCATTCAAAGCAGGACATTAAGGCTCCAACCACATTTCATTATCCATTTGAATAACATTTTTCAATTTAAAGCTCTCTCTCTCTCTAACCACGAGCACTAAATTAATACTAGGTTCTCCCTCTGCCTAGTGGGAACACTAAATAGATAAATAAAAATCATTGCAGGATAATTGTAGGTGCTGTGGGCTGAAAGCCAAACCAGGCCAATTCAGCCTTTGAGGCCTGTCTGTCTGTCTGCTTTTCTTTTTCCTTGCCCATCAAAATAGGGTATTCAATTATAATCTTTTTTCTACATACAGTAGCCCAGAGGCATTATTAATCTCAGTGCATTTGGAGAGTGAGTGAAAAGACTAAAGGTTTTGGGGGGGAATCTCTCCCCCTTGTAGCTGTATTCATCACTTAGGGTCTTTGTCAAAAATGTACTTTTCTTTCTCCCTCCCCCCATTCCTTGGAGCATAAGCTGGAATTGACTCCAGAAGTTAAAGGACAATGGAAGCATTAGCACAGGGATTATGGATCTTCTTGTGCAAGATGGGGGCTGGGGGGAGAAGGTAGAGCCATACTACTGGCAGGATAGAAATTTAAAATTTGTGCCTAGAACAGTGCACACCACTACATAAGAAAAAGCAATAGTGCAATCTCTTGCCATGTGAAGCTTTTCAGGTCCCTAAAAAGAGCATGCAAAACCTGTTTCTGAAGCTGGTATATAAATACTTGGGTTGCAAGTTTAAGTGTCCAAAGAAAAACTTAAAGAAAAATATTCTGTATTAATGTGTTTTCCAATGAAAGAGCAGTCTCTGGTAGCTTGTGACTTTCTGTAATTTATTAGATCCAAGTCCTTTGGATAGGTTCTAGAAATGATTTGTGACTGGTTTTTGTTTGTTTGTTTGTTTTTGCAATGAGCCCTTACCCATAGTATTCCCATAGGGACTTCAAGGTTTGGAGAAGCTGAATGTTGTAGCTGCAGAACAAAGGGTTTGGTGGCATTTAGCTGTGTGTGTAGCCATAAACTTGAATCAGGTGTTCAGTGTTGTCAATCCATTCAACATGATTTTCAAGGCAATTTCCTGCAACAGGAGGGGCTTGGATCAGCCATGGACCATGATGGGGCACTGACCCAAGTCTCTAAGTCATAATCTCTATTTGATGTAGGTTAATCATGAATTTTAGCAGTCCAAATTATCAAATCAATGAATGCTGCTCTCTCCTCGGGATGCCACTAAATTTTGGTGCTTTAACTTTGGTAGTCAAGCTGATTTGTGCCCTGCAAATTAAAGGAGCATTACTGCTTCCTCTGCTTCAATGAAATTGGTTCACCCCATCTGTAGTTACACAGAATTACTTACAGAGCTTTCTCCAGCCTTCCCACGTGGGTCTAGCAGAGACTCTTTGATTACTGTACTCTTCAAAGCAGAGTAAAGTGTTTATTTTATTTCTGTGGTATTAGATCTTTTCCAGAGGTTGAGGTGCCAAGATACTGTTTTAAATGCCTGGGCATATCTAAGTAGGGATTTTAGAAGAAAATCTAGTATGTTGCCCAACTATATTCTCAGTGATGCCTGCCTTTCTTACATCCTACTGGCCTAAAGAAAAAAGATGAGACATTATTTTAATGACAAAAATATGGCTCTTCCCTTGCTCACCTTCCCCTTTTGCTAGGACTACTACAATGGCTGCTCAAAATTTAAAAAAAAAAACAAAACAACAAAAATCCCAACTAAGTTACAACTAAAATACTCTGTTAGAGTATTTTATTAAAAAAAAAAAAAAAAATCCCCAAATAAACCAACCCTCCAAACTTGCAGAATTCCTCAGTGGAAGACTTCACGCCTGCCTACTGGTAAACTGGTATTTTTCAGAATCTGATTTAACCTGGATAATGCTTTAACAGTGTCTTCCAGCATAAAAGCTTTAACATTTCACATCAGGACCTTGATTTACTTACCATCTGCTCAGAGGTCTGTCATCAGCAGAGATGATTTCTAGCTCCCTTCAGATAACTGGCGTTTGGCAGAGTTCTGCTAAACAGTCTCTAACCTTGAAGACAAGGAGTAGATGATAACCCATGCATATCAGTTCACTTTTAAGTGGCTTAATAGACTCTTTTCTTAAATAAATCTGCCAAGTACTTCAGTTTGGTCCTGGTTTTCCCTGAATTTTCCTTTTTTATCCTTTAAGTCAGTAAAAGTCAGTGAGACCTTGGAGGCAGTGAAGAAATTATTTTTTCTGTTTTATCTTTATTTACCATTAACATCCTTAAATTTGCTTCTTTTTTTGTCTAGATTTTTTATGATTCTTTCAGTGCTGTTTCTATCAGAAGAGTTGATATGATGATTTATGTATTTGTGGCAAAATAAAAAAAAACAATTTTGTATTATTTTTTAGTGTGTTGTACCAGTCAAGCCAAGAAAATTATTAGGATCAATTTGTCAAAAGTCAGGCAGTCAAAAAAACAAGTGACTTCAATTTTAGCTTTAATAACAAGTTTGATGTTTCAGGAGGTTAATAATGTATTTTTTAGGCTGTTGACTTAATGATAGCATTACTCATTAAATTTATAGAGCAAAAAAATACTTCTGTAGAGGCATTGGCATGCTTAAGGGGCTGCTTATATTTAGGTTTAGATGTTAAGACAAGCTTAGCAGTATTTGCTATATATATCAGACCTAAGCATGTAGGCCAGTGTTGCTATCAGATCAAGGCCAAAAACTTGTGTGAAGTTAGTCTTTCTTTTAATTTAGCAGATAATTATAGAAGTCTGAAATTACATCATGCAAAGTGCCAGCAGCCCTTGGAGCAGTGGGGATTCTGCTAACAAATGATGTCATTGCCAGGGTAGACTGGCCAGCTACCAGGTGATGTCTCTCAATATATTGGACTGATTACAGGACAGATGGGTGCTTTCTTTCTGTATGTTTTATTTTTATTTTACTCTTGGTTCAAAATCTGCTTTTTTTCTACATGGTTTTAGTTCTTTTTGTTTGACTGATTGGGTGGGGAGGATTTTTAGGATCAGCTGGCCAGTTGTCTTCAGACAACTGGAAAGACTGAGTACTGCAGTTGGGCCAAAAGCAGCTAGGAAGAGTTTGTGTTGTGACCTGGACACTGTATTCTACCTAGTGAAAATCCTCCTCTGTTCTGGGAACAATTCTGCCTTTCTCCCTGTTCCTAGCTATAGCAATAACAAGCAGTGTGCTGCTGGGCAAAGAGTTGAACTCAGATGAATTTGATCTCTACTTTCCCTCTTGATCTTTTAAACAGGCTTCAACCTGCAGTGCCCAAACCCCTTGGCCACTGGAAGAACAATTGCTGGAACCTTTGTCTTTATGGACAAATTCTTCTCAGCAAAAATTCCTTATAACATTTTTAGCCTCAACTCATCAAAAACTGTCAAAACTAGGTCAACTTTGCTTCCTTCTGTCAAAAGAAGCACCAAGCAGTTGGAGATGACTGCATGTGAGCCATTCTTTGGGGCAGGGAGGTGCATCCCAGTGGGCACCCTGCCCCCAGAGCAAGGAGCTCTGTGTTTGCCCCATGGCTGTGGGTTTGCACTCAATACCATTTTTGGGTTTTTGGGGAGGAGGACTTGAAGGGCCAGTTGGGAATTCTACCACAAACTATTCTTCAGTCTTTACTTCTAAAGCATCTGAGTTGCAAAAGGAGACTTTTAATGCCTAATTTGTCAAAACATTCTGCAGTAATTTCTTGGATGGTTTGGGTATCAATTTTAATGGCATTATGCCTGATGTGCTTTGTGTTTTTCTAGCTAAGATGAAAAACTGAATAGCAGAACTCTGAATGGTGTCCAGGTGCAGCAACACCTTTCTGTATTGCCTTTCGAATTCCTGACTGTGCACTAGGACTGCAATTAATTTATAATAAGGTTTGGCACAAGCCACCATAATTTGGCTCTGAAAGAGCCAAAATTAGCTTAGCCATGATTAGCCTATGAATGTTTCTATACTGCTTGTGATTGACAGGAGTCCTGTGGACTTTGTACTACAAATAGATGCGATTTACCCCTCAATGAAAGTTGCTTTGTTTACTTCTAGGCACGTTAAAATAAGAAAAATCACTCTGCAAATGTGTTGTTCTTGAAACCCTGGTGCTTGTTGATTAGTGCCCAGGCAGTATTCACAGCATCTGTTTGTATTGTGAACCTCTGTCAGCTCTGCCTGTGCACATGTTCCTTTTTGTTCAGGGCAGGCTGTGGGAACAGGCTGGGAGCATCTCTGGGAAACAAGGAGAGCCTTTTCCTGTGCATGAGGTGAGGTTCTGTGCCCCAAAGTGCCTTGTCACACAGTGTGCTTTTTCACTTGAAGGCATTTCATCTACATAGGTATCACAAAGCTAGAAAGATTATACATTTCCGCAGAAATTGTTGTTTTCTGGTTTGGCTCTATTGTAGCAGGCATGAAGACTTTGTTGTGACCAAAGCTGGCATGTTCTTGGTGGGATTTTGAGGAGATTTAGCTCCTGTGTGGCACTGACCTACAATGGGGGAGCTGGAAGGGTTAATTCTGAAAATCTACATTATCTTGGAGGAAAGAAACAATATACCATGATCAAACCTGCTTCTCTTTGAGATTAGTAGCTCATTGGCACTAGAATGTTGAGTTTTATAATGTATATTTAGCTGAATTTCTGTCCTTGTTTCCTTCCACTATTTTATTTTCTTCTTCTGCAGCTCTGTACCATGCTTTATTTTTTTATTGTGCTGTGTGAAAATCACCTCTGTGACAATCTTCAGACAATGTCTCTATCTTTCTTTGACCTCTGCAAGGTATCTCTTCTGTTTCCAAACATCACCTGCACTAATACCTTAAATTGCTCTGACAGTCTGGAGTAAGTAACATGTTACACTGAAAGATCTGTATATGTAAACCTCTCCAAATGCTGTATTTTTAATAGAAAAAAATCTCTTTTATGGTAAACAACTAAGGCTTATACAGGGAAGGTTGGATTGGTTACCACCTTATCAGCCCTTTTGAAATGGTGAAGCAGCACCAGCAAAGAGATTTTCATCTGCAAATGCCTGAAAGAAAGAATTTTAAGTGGACAGAAATTAGTTTCTGCTTGCTGATCCTTGTCTGGCCTGTGATTCTTTAGGTCATTCATGGATAGCATAAATTAGAGTAACCTAAAGGAGCCAGGATAAATTCGAGCAACCTGTCTCAGTGGTAAGGAGCTGAAAGCAGGGATGTGACACCACTCCATTTTCCCATTCCCATGTTGAGTGGTGCTCTGGCACAGAGGGAGGGTCTTCCCTCTTCTTGTTTATTGTCATGATAATTCTAGCTGCCAGAGATTTCAACATCACAGTTATTTTTTTAGTGTGTTGTATTCTTTTGATACACTTTTTGTGTTTAATTCTCTAAATAGCCAGTCTTTTCCTTAAATGTCCTGGCTATATTTTCCTTAAATGTCCTGGCTATATTTCCCTGATTTGCTTTCTCATTTAAGACTGTAATGATCTCTGGAGCTGCCAGAAGTATTAGATGATTCTGTTAAACATTTGGAAACTGTCCCAGTTTCTGCTTCACCTTCAGAGGGGGTGATCTTCTGTTTAAAGTCCTCCATTGATCTTCTGTCTTTCAAAACTTCTCCAAAATGCATGAGAGCAGACTGCAAACGTAAATCAGGCTTAAAGGAAATGTATTCTGCTCTCCTCACTAAAAGCAGGTAAGTAGAAGGTAATGCAGTCTGGTCATGAACTACCAGCTAAATGAAAGGGCCTGGATCTTCTGTCATCCCCTCTGTTACCTCTGGATCCAAAATCTCCCAGCTCCACTCCCAGCATGGCTCCTGCTGGAGATTTACTCTTGGAACAGCAGGTACACTAAACTTGTGTTAATTCAACCTGATTGGATTCTTTATTAAATAGATATTCTTTCTTTTCCTTTTTTTTTTCCAAGTAATTCTTACAGATGTCAATCTTCTGCACTGTTTTTAACTTCTGGGAATCCATTTGCATGTAACAAATATTTAAGAGTTTTTAATATTTACATAAGCTTTGGGAAAAACATCCTCACTCAGAAAGCAGATGAAATTCTGCGAGACACATTTTGGGCTCAAAAGTGGGCCCATCTTCCTATGAATATTTTGAATGTTTTGATGGGTTTTTGTGTTATTTAATATAATTTCAATATGGTCAAAATCTATCCAGAAAATATAGTACCATCCTACCAAAACCACAGTCTATAAGATGGCAATTTTGCATTTGCCATGTCCCCCTCTCCAGAGAAAGGTTAGGGAAGGGAGTCTCTCCACTGCTTCTGGCTAAGGAACTTCAGTAATCTCTGTGTGCTTTAGGGATGACAGGAGAAAAGACTTCAAATAATGTTGATTCTTGATCAAACTTGATTTTAATGAAAGTGTCTTTTAAAGAAGAGTATGTAATTGACCTGTCTTTGTTCAGCCTAATGTGATTGAGAGGAGAATTAAATAATAACTGACAGACACATCACTTTTTTAAGCATACAGAAACAGCTACTGTCAAATATGCAAACACAGAAGGGAAGGAAAAGCCTCACACTGCTCTGTAGTTTCAGCTGAGATGAATTACATCAATAGATCTCCTGCAATTCTAAATCTGTTTCAAAGAGTGTTTTCAGTATAATAAAAATATACTTTCTTACTACAATTCTGAATGTCAGGAGTGGCTGGGAACAAGTCTGACTAGAATAACAAATTGTCACTAGTCAACTTTCTAGTGGGTGTCAGTGGGCACCAAGCCTATTATGCTGCAGGAAATTTTCACTGCAAATGTGTTAAGAGGCCCTTTGAGTCCTCCTGGCTTGCTCAGTGTTCCTTGCTATGCACACCAGTGTGCTGTGCTTTACTAACAGGACCCCATTGTACAGAACTGAAGATGTAAACAAGAAAAAATACAAGCAGGGAATCATGAAAACAAATTGTGAGGTAGATGACTTGCTGGAGTTCTCTCTCTGTTGCTTTATCAAATAATGAGCAACAGTTAAGGCATGTTATAATTAATCAGGAGGCATGTGGGCAGGAGAATTCTCTTCATCAAACAAGGAACCAGACCCAGGAGAAATAGGGTTTGAAGCACCTTCTGGGAAATGATCTGGCATTCTGGGGACAGGAAGCTGCAACTAGGAACCAGGGCTGGAAAAACCCTCTGGTGAACTTGGAAAGGCAATCAGAGGTTCAGCTTTGATGGATATTCTCAGTACAGCCAATATATAGGGGGGTGTGTGTGTGTATGTGTGTGTATATATATACATATATTTGTGTGTGTATTTCCTAATTAACCCTACAGTTCTGGAGAAATGATGCCTTGCTGGGTTGAACACAATGAATTCTGTTGGTCTGAGCACCAGAAGTGGCTAAAACTTGTCTAGGACAATGAGTATTAACTCTAGATTCTTTAGATGGAAATTGCTTGAGTTTGAGTTGAGCAATACTTAATTTACAGGAGTAAATGAAGCATTAATGGAAGTATCAGAGTAAACGTGAGTAACAGTTTGGTCTGTAAGGGGTGCAATGAGTCTCCTGCTACATGAAGTGCAACTGGCTATTTATCTTGGTAGACACAATAGAGAGGGTAGAAGATTATCCAAATCCTGCAGTTGGAAGTGAATACAGCAAACAATCAAAATCCTGGCTAATAAAACACAGAAATCAGTACTTTGAGTGAAACAGCTCCCCATAAAATCAATTTTAACACCGTGAGCTGCCAGAAAGCGTGGGGGCTTTTTCAGCTTCAGTTTTAGGAAGATAAACCCCATTTATGCTGGGAGGTGTAGAACAGTAGGTCTTAAGAGCTTCTAGTGGCCATATTTTGCTTCAAGCAGCTTGGGAGCACTGCTGGGAAAAGAGAGGGTGTGACATGTCCCATAAAGTACAGGATTTCTGTCAGGATTCAACTAGTTATTTCCAATTAAACTCACCAGCTAAAAGGCAGTGACCATAATTTGTGCCCTGAGTAAACAGAACAATTTTATAATCAATTCATTGACTTTGTTGCCACTGATGGAAAGGCTTTGCAATCAGCACAATATGTTCAAATCATCCTTTTCTCACAAAACCAAGAGCAGGAGGCTGTGCCTGCTGGAGGTTGTGCAGAGCCCTGTTGTGCATGGCAGTCAATAAAGAATTAGAGTAATCTAATCCTGAAGAAAGACAAAAGTGTAAATGGCCTTTCCAAGGGCTTCCTGAGATGGGAGTGACAACTCCTTGGCAATGGCCTTTGCAAATGGTGCAGAGATGATGTAGTGGAGATAAAATGCTTCTCTGTGGTCTAACATGATTCTCAAATGTTTCCATCTCCCAAAGAAAGCATTTGATTGCAAAGCTCAGAAATATGTGGTGGAGGAATAATCTCCTTTGAGCTTCACAGCCAAGAAGCAGCATGATTGCCTTGTTCAGGGAAAGTTTGACATGGAATTGAACATCCACCAAAAATGCTACTGCTGATATTATTTAGTCTGAGTCTGCAGGAATTATGTGAATTTTGGACAGAAATACTAGAAGTAAGCTTAATGCTGTCCCTTATAGGGGTTTTGCTTCTGCCTGCAAAGAGCTTGCCTTTTTCATGAAATAAGCATGTCCCTAGAATGTGAGACTTGCATTGGAGTCTGACAAGAAGTGGTTACCTCTCCCATTATCAAATATAGCAGAAGGACCTTCTTTTTGATCCAGATCTTCATTTTATGTCACTTTACATACCCCCAGGGCTTGCAATCCAAGCCCCAATGGAGCCCTGCAAGGGAGAACTTGGAATCTGTGACATGCCAAAGCTGCTTGCATGCTCCTATGGAAATCAGAGAACAGACCAAAACAGACCAAAACAGATCAAAATGCAGAGGTGCACACACTTGAATTTCAGATCTATTTCTTAAGGTGCTGCTTCCACTCAAATTGAAATGAATGAATGGATTGTGGGGAGATCTTGCCAGGGAGACAAGGATGGGCCTGTTCCAAAGGGCACAAGGCAGCTGTGGGCTGCCTGTAACACAAGCAGAGGATGTTCAAGTCCAGTATTTAATTTTATCTAAGATCTATGTGTTCCTGGGGTCTACTTTTTCCTCAGCTTTGCCTTATATCCAAGAAAACTGAAGCAGATATACATAGATAGCCTACAAATTAAATTTTGTCATTTTTAATTGTGTGCTCCCTAAGTTTTGACGAATCTGGAAAAAAGCACCTTTCTGTGTTTTTTCATTTCCTTCTTGACTTCTTTTGAGGGGAAGTAAGAGGAGAGCAGCATCTCTGCCTTGGAATCAGAATACAGCACTCCTTTTCAAAGCCTTCTGCTCAGAGAAACAATGAAAGTTGCAGGGATCAAAAGGGTGGGAAAAGGGTGCAGCTGAGATGGTGCTTGATCTGTGACAAACTCTGTTGTGAAAATGAGACAACTTGGAACTTCAAGGCTGAACCAGAAATAGGAGACAGGAATGAAACTGAGATGGAAAAAATACTCCAGGAGGATGAAACACGTTAAAGATAACTGGGGAAGGAGGAGGGACAGTGATAAATGGAGAGTGACAAGAGAAATGATAAAAAATAAAGGCTAAACCAGAAAGACCAAAAAGGATATAGAGTGAAGTCCATTTCCTTGAAAATAACTGGAGTAGTTAAACTGTATTGAAATTTGGAAGAAGCATAAATTCTTAACATAAAGATTATCTAGAAAATAATTTTTTCAATCCAGAAATTCATTACAGTTTTGCTGGCTCTTGTTCTTACTGCACTCTTGTGGTGCCTGTTTGCTGTATAATTGTAAATGTGCATAGGCATGTGCTTAACTACTCCCAGTCTTAACTGAAGCAGACATTGAAAAAAGCACTGAGAATGTTGTAGAGACAATTGGCAAAAATAAGTTTGAAAACAAAGCAAAAATGATCATTTCTTTAAAGTTTGAACATTTCATGGCAAGTAAGGCAGGAGCTGCATGCACAGAATGAAAACCTACATATTTTTTTGTATGAGGTAGGAATCTCATGAAAAAATTGTGTTATTGTATATGATATTTCCTCATGAAGGAGTAAGAGTAAACAGATGGCTTTTTATTCTTTCATTCTGATTTTTCTTTGATTTATTTTCCCAAACTGATGTTCTTAGTTTGACCTGCTTCTTTCCTTTTTTTTTTTCTTTTTTTGGTTCTCTTGGAGGATTTTTTTGTTATCTTTTTGTTGCTACAGCCCAATTTTTTAATGAAAATTGAGTGTGGCATTTTACTATAGCTGAGAATTCCTACTTGACCTCAAGGTAAGCATTTGCTGAAATGGAATTTGGAGACTCCTTTCAAAACTCATTCTGAAGGAGCTGCTGTAAATAACTGCTTCTTTGTAGCACTAACAAACCAAGTACTGAACTATTAAGGACTCTGAAAAGAAAGCTGATTATAAAGTGCCACTGAAATTTATTATTTTTTCTGAAAACCAGTTTATCTGCCTGAGTTTGCTCAGAGTATGTTAAGTAACACCAAGCAGTGTGAATTCAATTAAATGGATATGTGTAGAGTCATGTCATTGTGGCGTAATAAGCAAGTAAATCTAAAAAAAACCCCACCCTTATCTAAGTTTATGTTGATACAAAAGGTGTATCAAGATCACATGTAAATATTTAAGATACAATTAAGGAGTTTGTTTAAGAAAACCTAAAGAGAGCTTTAAAAGCTAAAGGATGATGAAACATATTAATAAAATTATTTGTATGGTTCAAGATTTTCTGGGACTGCTTTCTGTAGGCCTGAATTTGGAAGTCATTATTCATTGTTATAGTGACTGAGAAGATTTTCTTAGAAGTCTAATCAATAAAAAGTTCTTTCAGGGATTTTCTTGTCTATAGTGTACGAAAATCACATGGAATTTAATTTTGCAACAGGGAATAGAAGATGAAACAATGATAACATGGGAATAGAACAAATAAGATTCCTGCTATCCATGCTCCTTAAAATCCAAAAATGAATATATTTGGGCTTGATCTAAAGTCTGCTCTTATGTGAAGAGTCTGCTAAGTTTTCCAGTCTGTGAAAGTTCTGATTTGGAAATGTTTTTGCACAAGGAAAAAGAAAAATTAATGTCTTAGGGTAAGAATGTGAGAAGTTTTGTCTTTTTCTGAGGCTCTTTGAAGAATGTCTTAGATGAATTGTGATGTTTGCACTCCAGTTCTGAAAATACAGAAAGCCTTAGTTCTTGCCACGTGTCTTTTAACTGGATGCACTCAAACAATTCTCTTTGGGATCACAGCAATACCTCTTTTTAGAGCATTTCCATCCAAGTTTTTTCACTAAAGAACAGGATGAGCTGTGCAAATTATGCAATGTGTAGAAGTTTATCTGTTCAGCCTATTTGCCTCTGGTTTTAGAAAGAGAAAGGAATTTAGCTTGCAGTTAAGGATAAATTAGAGAAGAACTGCCATGACCTCTGTTACTCTATGTTGCATTAGTTTCCTTAGAGCTCTCTTGAATTTTGGGTCTGGTACATGAAAGTCCCTTTTTTGCTCTTAAAGAATTCTGCAGCTCTGTAAGCACATCTTGTCTTTGTGTTCATTTATTCAGTGGCAGAAGCAGAGAGTGCTTCCTTCCTTGAAGGCTTGGTCCCAGTCTCTCTTTTCTGCAGCTGGACTGAGTGCACGCAGTGTATCAGTTCAGGGTAACACCCACACAATTTCTGCTTTCCTTCCACTCCCAATGGTAGTAAAAGAATTGTGAATGAGTGTAGCAAGAGGTCTGGGCAGTATTTCTTCTGCATTCAGCCAGGATTTAAGCAAATATACAAGCCTTTGCCAATCTTAATGAACCGAACTATGAGCAAAGTTGCATTTTATGTTTTTGGAGTAATCAGTCAGACATATTTATACCATCTGGTGGAGTTAGTTATTGTTCTGGTTTGTAGCACAGCTATTCCTGGAATAACATCACACAAAGATGATCGTAATGAAAAGGTAAAACTCTCAGGGAAAGTTTAATGAAGGTGGCTTCCTGGTGAGAATATCTGGTCAAGAACCCTGAGGATGGAGGGTGAAGTGGACAGTGCCATGCCAGGGGTGTGTGTGCTGAGAAATAAAATATTACAAGCACACTGGCTGACAGCTTTGTAATTCCTCCTGGCTCTATGGGAGGAGCAGGTGAGCTCGTTTGCCTCACTCACAGACCAACCCTTTCTGACAATTTTCAAGCCAGTGGAAGTTTGGAATTAGTGAGATGGGAGCTGAGACAAGGCCTTTGTATTTGTCAGTCTTTCCACCTCAAGCTGTAGGTGAAACAATTGTGAAACACTGCCAAGGCTGAGGTGTTTCATATGAATGTCTCTGTGCCCTGGGAGAAACACCCACAGGTCAGTGGCTCCTTCCAGCACTGCACCTCTGCCTCAGAGCTGCTTTACAGACGTGCTGAAACTGCACCTCTCTGCAGGATTTGCAGGTAGACTTGTACATCTGCTTTCTAAAAAGTTAAGCCTTTTAATTCTCTATAGTTCAGAAAAAGAGAAAATATGCAGTCTGTCTCCCATGTTGCTCTGGTACCTTTCCCACTTTTGTTTTGTGTTAGTTTGGTTTTCCCCCCACCAAGACTTGGAGTAGTTGTAAAAATGTGTCTCAGCTGAGCTTTTTCATCAAGCTGAGCTTTTTCATCAAGCATCTGTTGAGGACAGAATTCAATCAGATGAGGAACATGAATGGCAAAACTAGATGCACCAAACTCTTATTATTTTCCTCCAGGCCTGAAAACTCTGCTGACATTTGCCTAAATACAACTAAGACCTAGGCAAT
This sequence comes from Melospiza georgiana, assembly GCF_028018845.1. Classification (NCBI taxonomy): domain Eukaryota; kingdom Metazoa; phylum Chordata; class Aves; order Passeriformes; family Passerellidae; genus Melospiza; species Melospiza georgiana. Next base: position 1,328,373 of record NC_080442.1, on the reverse strand, counting down.
CTTCTTATTTTGACAAGAAACTTAAATCAAGTTTTAATTTAAAAACTATTTGATTTTTTGAGATTGCCTGTAATTAATACTATTTGTCTGACAACGTCTACACTAATGTCTGACATTTCAAATACTTTACTCACTGTAATTTTCTCAGCTGAAAGAGGTTTAAAGCACCAAGAGTATAAATTATATCTTGTTTTTTACTAGAAATGTTGAAGTGTGAAAGTTCTTCCTGATAAGGCCTTTAGAAACTTTTTTTTGTATGTCCAAAAGTAGCATTGATACATAGTTTGAATCAGAAAAAAATAATGTTGAACATCATACTTTTAAGCACAAGAGTTTTCATTATAAATGATAGGTGGGTTTCTTTTATGAATTATATACCCTTTTGTTGTGCATTCTCAAAATAATTATTTTTCACTGCAACACAAACCAGTAAAAAACTGCAATGACTTTCTCAGGTGCTGGTGTATCTGTAGTTCTTGTCTGAGCTTGCAGTGCACTTTTATACCAGTGGCTGCTGAAAAGTTGCAGGAAACTTCTAGGCCATGGTGACATCTGAACTATTTCAGCAGGAGCAGCCAAACCTTTTGGCAGTGAAGATGTTTTTTAGGAGCTGCAATCACAAGGTCAGAGATGGAAGGGTTTACTGGATTGAGATTGTGTAGAACTTAGGAGGAGCTAAACTGGAAGTTCTGAGTGTGTTTAGCAGTCTCATGACAATTCCCCAAATATTGGAGAGCAATGAGTTGAAGCTGGCCCATTTAATTTAAAGGTAGAGCTAAGCAGTTAAACCAGTCAAGGGCATGTTCATTAAATTTGAGCAGAATTTTCCTCTGCCCATTGTGACCCTCCTAGGATGGCTGAGTTATGGTCACACCAACACTGCTTATGGGGGTAATGCTGGGAGTTTCATTTGCAGCTAAACTGGAAAGTTTCTCTGCCCTGCAGCTTGCCCCTGTAGATTCCCAGCTGGAATCAGGGCACTGTGGGGCTGTCACTGTGCTCCTCAGCATCCCTGCTTCCCCTTTGTACTCTGCAGCTGGTTTTGGGAAATGCTGGGAGAAGGTGCACACTTTGTACTCTGCAGCTGGTTTTGGGAAATTCTGTGAGAAGGTGTCTTCTGGATCCCAGCTTCTCTTGAATTTCAACTTCAACAGAAGCTGGGAACACAGGGGGATGAGGACACCACTGTCATAGAGAAGCAAGTTGTTCATTTGCTTTTGAAAAGGCATTTTTTCCAGCTCAGTTTCTGCTTAATAAGAGTTCAGCAAGACCTGAGAGGTCCTGTCACAATGATAATTTTAGAATTGTTTTCAAACATGCAAGTAAAGACTGAGATTTGTATCTTTGTACACTGGAGATGATGTGTGGTGGTGCCAATCAGCAAACTCGTGTCTGTGGAAGGAATGTCTGTCCTTGAGCTGTTTTAGGTGTGGGAACCACAGCCTGGTGATGCTGCAGGATGGACATTTTGGTGTTGGGGAGCAAGGATGGAAAATCTGAGCATGTTCTGGATGCCTTGCCCCAGAAGGGCAGGAATCAGTGACAGTGGTATTTGCACCTTAGCTCGTGTCACTTCAGCAAGTCTCCTGCTTAATCAAGTCTGTTCCCAGCCCCTAGAACAGGACTCTGTGTAGGGATGGATCTTAAGGAGCAGCACATAATTATCACCTTATACTCACACCATTCTCTTCCCCACTTGTCCTCTGCTGCTTTCAACAGCAGAAGTTGTAGATGTATCTGCCTTATGCTCCCCTGGGTAAAAGATGTGAACCTTAGCTGGAGGAAGAATTAGAACTGTCCTAAAACTTTTGTGAGAGCTCTAACTGCTGAGCTATTAGATAAAGAAAGAGTTTTTCCTGCAGCTTTTCATAAAAGACAGGTGTACCCTGTAGTTTATGGCAGAAAAAGCCTTTGTATTGGAAGTGGAGAGAGTGGGGGCAGCAGCCTCCCTGCAGTGAGGATTTGCTCACTTGGTGTCTGCAGCCTTAAGACATCTCTGCTGCTCTGTGTGAACCTCATCCCTGCCTAACCCTCCTTCTGCACGGAGGAGGAGCCCTGGGCACAAACTGGGCCCTGGGGATTGTTTTAAGCCTTGTTTGACTGAGAGTTAGACATTGTGAAGCTCAAATCATTGTGCAGAAACCTTTCTGTGAATTCTCTTCCAAAAGCTCATGAGTACTTTTAAAAATATTTAATTTTTTTTTCTAAGCCTAATTTTCAAAGGTGATACAGGAGCCTCTACTGAAAAGGGACTAGAGCTTCATGATGTGCAGACAATCAGCACTATCCAAAAATAATTCTGAGGTTGTGCTCCAGTGTAACCATTCCAGTATTGTTATCTTCTGTCTTGATATGACCTCTGCAAGTAGTCTTTATTGTCATATTCCCATTTCATACATTGTACCAGTGCCTTTGAGAAAAATTCAGATAAATCAGTAGAAAAATCTGTCTTCTGACTAAAGGAAACAGAATTTAAATTTGTTGGAAAACGAAATACTGAGAACATCCCCTTGAAAAACAAGTTTCAGGACAGCCCTGTTTTCAGTAGATGTGCATAAACCTGGGTGATATTTATGAAGATGTGTAACTCTCCCTGATTGAAAACCTGACTAAGTGTCAAACCTCATTTGTAAATCTAGATGATAATGTAGCCCAGTTGATATAAGGTCATTGACTACAGTTTCTTTTCCCGTGTCATTTTAGTAAAGCTGAGATGGATGCAAACGAAGAGTTTACAGGTACTTTTATCAGAGAGAAGGGATAAAAGTGAAAGCTGAAAAATGTAGTAAAATGAGTAGTTTATGAAGATAACTAGCATCCAGGAAGTGGCATTCAGTTTTCTATTTATCTGTTGTTCAGTAAATCCCTCTCTCCCTTTATGAAGAGTAACCCCTGCCATTTTCCCCTTCAAGGCTCCCCTAAGGCTCCAGTGCAGAATGCAGATCTGTTTGCTTCTTCTGGTTCTATAATGGTGCATAGAAACTTGAAACAGATGATTTTTCCTTTCTGGGAATGCTCAGAGATTAGTATATGGCTGCTATTCTAGCTTTTGTTTGTTTATTTTATCACATCATATAAAAGATCCTGACCAGAAAAGATTAAAAGCTTCCAAATCACTTATATGGAGGAATAAGTTGAGAAAGCTCCATTTTTAGCTTGTGCAGCATAATTAAACCCACTAATGAGTTAAAACATTAATGTAGAAACAACACAGAAGACTTTACACTCAGTATTGAAGCATCCATCATTCTGTACACCCATAGCCCTCTACTTTGTTAGACCCCCTTGAGTTCCAAGTCTGATTTGAAATTGCCCTTCAAAGTCTGTAGCTTGAGCATCCTTCTTCCTAATGAAACTATAGAGATGTGCCCAAGTTAGTTCATCCAGAAATTGCCCTTTCTGGAGTTAAAACTGGAAGGGAGGTAAGGAGGAAGCTTGCCAATTTTTATTTTAATCATTTTTAAGAGTCCAGAAGCGTGGCTCTTCTGGACTCTTAAATTAGAACAACTGTGAGAAACATTCCAGTAAATGACCAGTAAATGTAAATGCTCGTCTGTGAATAAAGCCAGTGGTAGTGTGGATCCATTTGGGAATCTAGAGGGCTTCCTGGGGGCAGCTGCAGCAGTGTTTTAATTCTCTTTGTCCCTCCAGTGCATGGAGAACATTCTGCCATTAGTGGCTTCCACAGCACTTTGTGCCCTGCACACCCATCTGATCCTTTCTTCTTTTTGGAGAGCCAAGTGCTTTAGCTTTTTTCTCGAGCATTTAGAGGTTTTGCTTTTCAGAATGTTCATCAATTGCTGCTGCTCTGGTTAGACACAGGCAGTACAAACACAAAACTGCCAGTCTTGCTTGGCTGAGCCAGCATAGCAGTGTATGAGCTGCTTGCACTGGGAACCTGCTGGGATAAAGAAAGTAGCAGTGACCAAACACTGAAATATCTGGGATTCTGCAGAGGCAGTGGCACTAAAATTGAAAGCATTAAACACAATCTTGCTTAAATATGAAATAGCTGCACACTAACCCCTTCTACTTCCTGGCAAGAATAATAATGCTGCTCTAATTCAGAATGAAATTAAAATCAAACAAAACAAATTCTCTGTAACCAAAAGCAAGTCTGTGGCAGGGATGAGTCAGGGCTGAAGTTCTGAAATTATGAGTGGATTTTATGCAGGAGCCTCTCTCCCTTTCCCTGTTGCCAGGGAGGGTTCATAGGCAACAGACTTAATGGGTTAGGCAGACAACTTGTTGCTGACTAAGTCACGAAGAGCTGACACCTCTTCTGCATCTTGGAAGGCTTGAATGCTCTTTGGATGTTTTAGACCAGTGGCATGCTGTGAACTCTTTTCCTAAAAGGAATTTTTTCCATAGCTTTTTACAAATCTGGAGTAAATTGCTTGCTTATTTGAGTAACTAACTCATTTTGCTCTTTCTGCTTTCTTAGAGGTAAAGCACATATTCTGTGAGCTACAATATTAGTTCCTCCCAGTAGCAGGGAGACCTTGGGTCAGATTCATCAAGAAGGGATAACAGATATTTTCACGTATTGCATACTAATGAATAGCTGCCTCTTATTCATTATTTATCTACACCAGAAATTTAATGAATACCTTGAAAGCTATTTATTGAATTCTGTGTTTGTGGACAGCAGTGCTTCACAAAGTGCAGATCACTGAATACCATGGTCAAGTTTCTGTATGTGTGCAGTTAAATATAAAAATTAGTTTATTTCAACCATGCATGCCCTTGTTCATTCTTCTATTTGCCTTAATGTCTTTCTGCCACCCTTATAGCATTTTAGAAGGTGGGCATAGTGTGAATTCAAGACAGTCACAAACCAAGGAGCATCTGGATAAAAGCTTAAATACATTCTACTGCTACTTTGTAGTGCCATACATATGGGGAATAATGAGGATTGTGAAAAAGCTGACTTGTATAATGGTTAAATGATTTCTGATATCAGGCTTCTATCAGGAGGCTGCTACAGCTCCTGGGCTTTGGCAGTGCTGAAGTGGCTCCCAAAATTCTCCAGCTGTAGGTCAAGTCCTGCTTTTGGACCCCTGAGCATGGAGATTTGCAGAGCTGGAGCTGTTCCCACTGTGAGTTTGCAGCTCTGGTGACTGGGCAGCCCTTCTAGAGCTGGGTGTTGTTTTTTCAAGCAGGAACAGAGTAAAGCAAAAGGGACAGGGCAGAGGGGGAAGAGCTGTGCTGACCATCCTGCTTTGCCAGCTCCAACCTCTGAGGCTCCAGCAGGTTGCTGCATCTCTGTCACTCTGCCTGACAAGAACAGAGGGATATTGTTTAACTCTTTGTGGTTATTTTGATGTCTTGCTTCCTGGTACTGGCAAAACAAGTAGTGTAACTTGGCTTAGGCTTCCTTGGAGCCAATTGTGAAGCATGAACTCACTCCACATTTGTTTTCAGCAAGGGGCTTGTTTGGAACCTCTGTGTTGTTTCTTCTGCTTTGCTGATGGTCACAAACCCAAGCACCGAGTCCATGCAGTGAGCAGCTGGATTGCACAGAGTATGGAAAGTGATTTCAGGGTGAACACAGCCATCACAGAGAGGCTTGCTGTGCCATCATTCTTCTAACTCTCCTCTTGGTAGTTCCAAAGCTGCTGGCAAGGGAACAGAATTGCTATCAGGTGAGCACTCAAAAAAGACAGCTTCGTTTTCCAATAGTAAAATAGTTTATTGTAATTCTGTGACCAATGGTACCACTCAGTTTCTTGTGTTTGAATCAAAACTTCACAAACAAGGGACATTTAAAAAGAAAAAAGCTGACAGACCTTATATTTTAGGGGTTCTTTTCCTTCTTTTTTCTCAGGAGGAAGCTTTACTAATATAAATGTATTGTGGTTTAATAGTCCATTTTTCAAACTCAGAATATTAAGGACCCTATTCCTGGTATTTATCAGGTCTGAGTTCAGCAAAACACTTAGGCATGTATCATGTAAAGTACTTTATTAGTTTTACTCTTCATTAGTTATAAGCTTTTCCAAGTCTAACTTCTCCAAGCCCCCAATCCTTCCATGTATAAATATGTTTAAACACATTGACCCTGAGGTTTTTGCTTTCTGGATGTTCTGCTGGCCCAAGCAGCCTGAGGTACACATTCCATTAATTGTGTGGAGCCAAAAGGGGCACAATACCTGACAGACAAAGTCTTGACTAAATGTGTGGTTGTGCTGTGTCTGTGTGTCCAGAGTGTGCACAAATGTGTTATAAAGGGGTTGTATGCAAGCATGGTCATTTAAACAACTATTCCATCTTTACAATTATGGGCTTTTAAAAAATATTGCTGGCAAGTTTTTATGATCCTTTCAGAACTATTCACCTCCCCCATCTCTGCCTCTCTCAGGGGAAAGCATTTGGAGAGTTGGATTCTTAAAAATCTCTCATCCACAGACTGAAGTTCTGCAAAAAAACCTACTGTGGTAATCAGTACGTTCATCTGGGGAAAAAACAGAGCTGAGCTATTTATTTATCTTTAATTATAAGTGGTTAAACAAGGAGAATAGACTTACAGTTCCTACTGAACTTAAAAAGACTCTGATTTGTGCCAACTAAAAATTAATTAGTAAGGAATTTTTAATTTCAGCATCCTAGGCCAAGAATCTATTCCTTGATAAAGATGTCCCCATGGAATAGAGTTATGAGATGAGATTAGAAGGAATGTAAACTTTATATCACATGAAGCTTCTACTGTTTTGCACCAATGCAAAGGATATTGGATATTCCTAAATTTTGATTTTTGGGGGATTGGAACATAAGCCCAGAGCTGACCAGACAGAGGCCCAGCATGCCAGATGCAAGGACACAAGATCCCATCATGTAGCTGGAAGATTTTGAGGTGGAAAAGTATTAAGGGATTTTTAATCTGAAATGAGAAATTGCTCTCCTGGATTTGTGAACCTGAAATGATAGAATAGCTAATACCATTCATTCTGGAAAATCATATATCTGCTTGATGCAGAGGGTCATAAAGTACTAGTATTAGAAGCCCTGTTAATTGTTCCTTATTCATTAAACCTCTTTCTCCTGGTTTTGTTAGATTTTGGCATTTTTGAGGTGTGGATAGAAAGTAGGGAAAGCTTAAAATTCCCAGTGGAAAACTGGATATCAAGTATTTCAGGTTGGCTTTTGGTTTTTTTTGTTTTTTTGGTTTTTTTGTTTTGTTTTTTTTTTTTTTTGTGAGAAATATAAATCTTTTGGCTCTCAAATTCTAAACAATTGATTTCAAACAATTTCTCAGACAAATTTCACAGCATTAGGGAAGGAAAGGTAGTTTAAAGAGAACATTTGTTAGTAGTACAGTTTTACATTCAGACAATCAGAAATTCTAAAGTAGAGCTGCTGTGTTGTTCTTGCCTGCTTGTATTGATTTATGAAAAGCCACAAACATTAGGAATGAACTTTAAAGTGAACCACTTGTTGTTCCTTTGAAAATTGTTCTCTGATCTCTTGGTTCCTTATGGTAATTGAAAATCACAATAAAGAACCTGTGAAGCTGAGGAGGGGAGGGGAGGCAGCAGCAGTGCTCACTGGTAAATACCAGGAAAATATCAGTGCTTTATAAAGGTTAGAGAAAACTTAAAGAAAAATTGTATTAGTGTAAAGCCAGTGCTGTAAATATTTAATTATTTCCTTCTCTCCTTGAGTTGGAGGCAAATTAGTGCCATTATGCTAAGGTGATAACAGCACACTGTGAAATCTGTGTTGAGTACTTTGGGTGAGTAGTGGCAGGCCTGCAGGGATGAAACATGGTGGAAACTGCAGAAAGAATCTGGGAAAAGTCCTGTGGACTTGGTTACTATGTCCATAGGCTAACACTGCTATGAAGGATGTGGGAAAAAATTAAAATAGATAAAATATTAAAAGATATAAATAATGAAATATATCAAATATTAAATATATATATATATATATATTTCTGTAAGCAGGCTGATTTTCATGTTAATTATTCACCACCTAGGATTTTACTTCAATAATTTTATTTTTTCTTTTTTTAATCTTTGGTAGTTTTGCCTGAGTTTCTACTTTATGTCATTTTCAAATGGTTGTTAAATCTCTAAAATAGCAACAAGGATTGCATTGAGGAATTAAGAATGAATCCTACATGTTATGGAAGGTAGTAAAGAGAGAAAGAAATGCAACAAAAAATTTACTCCAAGTGACAAGCTGGAATGGAAGAGTACTCTAAGAATCTGTGGAGTACAGCAGGTTTTACTTTTGCTTTAAACTTCAAAATAACTGTGTGGGTTATCATGAAGTCTCCCAGTCACAAGATTCAAACCTCAACTACTAAAACAAACTTTGTGTAGGAAAGAGCTTTCTATTTTTACATGAAACCTGTAAGGCAATTTTTTTCTAAATGAGAGCATATAGTGTGTGCAAATACATCTGTGAGGATATTTTACATAGCCCGTTTTTGCTTTTAGATAATGGTTTCTGTTAGAGAAAAATGATGAATCATTCAAAAAGGAAAAGAGGAGAGATGCATTAGCAGTCTCAGTCAGGGCTGCACTCACAGGCCTGGAGAGATTCAGAAATAGAGAGCTGGGATTTTTCATTGCTGGGCTTTCTTAGGCTGAAATTTGATTTGAGGATGGCTGAGGCTCCTCATTTCAGACACTGAGGGTCTCTGGTGGCTGTTCCTGAGCAGCCTGTGAGCACCTGTGGAGTTGATCATGTGTAGGGATCCCCATGGTCACTGCACAGAGCAACCACAGAGCTCCCCAGAGCTGCACCCCAATGGAGGGACTGTTCCAGCTAGAAAATCATGGCTGGATCAATTTAATGAACTCTAATTTCTGATTGATTTATTCAGTTGAAGAAGAAGAAATTGGAAAACAGGCAGGACCTTGATGTTCCTTTTTAAATGTGTTTCAAGAATTTGTTTTGGGTTTTGCTGGTTTTGTTTGGTTTTTTACAGAAAATATTGTTTTACATTGAAACATATCTAAACATCACTTTTACAAGCATGTTAAAAAATCAAGGCACAAACCACATCTTTTAATTTCAAGTTAACTAAATATTTTGTTTGGTTATAAGGTACTTATTTTTCATCAGATGAAAAAAAAGCTGAAAAAATTGCAAGGCTTATTTTGGGTTCCAGTGCTTTACAGAACATGAAGACAACTCTAACAACAACCAAATTTGATTTGCAGTATGAGAACTGTCAGTTGTGAAAGTGAAATTGTTCTGCCCTCATCTCCAAACAGAGAAAAGCAGATCTCTTCTCTCTTACTATACCTGTGTTCCATTAACACACCGGAATATTTTCACTATGAAATTCCTCCTCCAAGATTCTTCTTTCAGCATAATACTGAAAGCTTCATAATAATCTCTCTAGTCTCTATAAAATCTATAAAATTTTGGACTTAATAACTATTATAAAAGACACAAACTGTTCTACTGTGGAGCTTGAAGCTCTCAAAGAGTTAAAGCAGGCAGCAGAATATATGTTTTCTTTAATACAAGTTGACCTTTGCATGCAGCAGACAGCTTTCCATTTTCCTTGAAATAAAAATATTTTACTAGATACAGTGTTTAAATAAATCAAATGAGGCTTCAAATTATGTAAAACCTGACTATTTAAAATAAAATTACTACTTTCTCTTCTGAATTTTTGGCATAATTCAATTTTAATGCTCATCTAAGCTGTAATGTCTCTGCTGTGTATTTGGCCTGCTTGATTATACTTGATGGGTTGTGTAATTTTTTTGTTACATGTACAATGAAGGTAATTTCTGTGTTTCTAAGCTAGAAGATCAAGTTCTGTGACCTGGAGAAAAAGAAGGCAAATCAGGATGGGTACAGGTGCAGCTCCCTGCTGTTGCAGAGGGAAACCAGGGAGAGCTCTGCAGCCCCTTCCCGAATGTTGGTGGGATCCTGGGTTGGGGTGGGCTGGGAAGGGACAGAGTTTGTACCAGAACCTCCCACCTTTTGGAAGGTGTGCTGTTGGAAATGCTGAGGTTATAGGTGGAAATTCATTGGGAGAACGACAGAGATGTATGAAGGCATGTACAAAATTGTCATTTAGACAATATTCATAAGAATATTATTTTTATCAAGGACAAGCTATTTTTTTCTCCTTACTTTAACCTGCATTTAACCTATTATTACTTTTAGAGAGGCTTGTCTTTTTGCATGAGTGTGAGTTATCAGTCTGATATTATGGATGACCTCTATAATAAATGTGGTATTTGAGGAAGCAGCTCTTGAGTAAAAACACAGTGAAGAAGGTAGTGCTGAAGCAAGAGCTAATGAGAAATCAACCATACCCACTTTGGACTGAAGTGATCCAAGGTTTCAGAAATGGCATCTCATTTACTGATCTTGAATTAAAAAAAAATCTTCTATTTTCTTGAGAACAAAATGTATCTCTGGATCAGATTTTTCTCTTCCCTGTTTCCCTTCAACTCTCCAGAGAACATGGGCAGGCTGAGTTGCTCCTCTAATTCAATTAGCTTACCTTTGTGGGAGGAAGAAGTTGTCTGCAAGTGTATGGAAAGCAAGAAAAGTCTTCATCTGGCTAAAGGAAAATATTCAATAATTTTTTAAACTATCTGCAAGAAAACAGCAGCAAAACCAGCTTGCTGAGAGAGGTGGATATCTTTGGGCCTTTTACCTGAATTCACTCACAGAAAGTCTTCCATTTTTAAAAACTGACCTGTGCTACTCTCTATCAGGAGATGCTGATTGTGGACATTGTGCTCGACAGATAAGCACAAAGGATTCTTTACTTTGTATGTTGTGTGCTCCTCCACTTTCTTTCAGAAACAGAAAATCCAATAAGCAATGAATCCAAATGGCAGAGAGGAGAGTGGAAATGGAGGCTTAACAAACAATGAAAAGCAGCTCATAGTTTACACGATGAGTTTACAGCAGGAAGAAGGAGATTCCACTGAATCTGTGCTGTGCTAGCTGGCTAACAAATGCTCCTCAGTCTTTAAAACAAACAAAATTATGTCTGTGAGTGCAAATTCCAGCAACTGTTTGATGAGCTTTCCACTTTGCTTAGAGATAAAGGTTGTGGGAAAGGGTCCACTGAAGCTGCATCCAGTCTAAGTGCCTCCAGCACAGTTGTCTTATTCCTTTCCTATTATTTTTTGTTTTCATCTAGGATATGAGAGAATGCTGTTCAGGTAGTGTTTAATTTAATTACTGCCAAATATTCAGGTTCCATACCTGTAGTTTACCAGTCTGCCTGTTTTTGCTGAAGCTTAATGGGTTGCATAATTGTGAGGAGGCTGCTGTATGTGTTTCCAGTGGAAGCAGTTTCTTGTCCTACTGTAAAATTTAATTAACTAAAGTTTTGCGAACCATTAAAAGATATGCTGCAGAATGCAGTTGCAAAGAATAGATGTATATATTTTAAACACTTCTTTGAATATTGGTGTATAAGCATGATGACATCAGAACTGTACTGAGGACCTCCTTGGTGTCCTACTTGCTCTTCTGAATGTCTTCAATCTCTGAATTTTTTAATTTATTTTTTCCTGCAAAGACATCAGAACCACAGGGATGTGTCCAATGGAAGGAAAAGTGCCTTACAGTTGTAGAGGAGGAACAGCTGTGACTCTGCCTTGTTATTCAAGCTTTGCCCTCATGGTTATTGATCTCTGCACCAGTGTGTTCTGTACAATGCTGGACTGGAGCTCCCAAAGCTCCCTGGGAAGGCTGGACAGCCCCCCTGCACATGGGTGTGCTGTGGCCAGGGGTAGGCCAGGCCCCAGAACTGGGCTGCTGTTGAAGATGCTCTTAGTCCCAGGATTTAGGGTTATTCCTGTCCTGTGAGGAGCAGGGAGTTGGACTCAGTGATCCTTATGGGTCCCTCCCCACTTGAGACATTCTGTGTTTTCATGCAACTCCTGGGTCAGCAGTGTGCCTTGGCATTCTTTTTGGAGGGAGGTGTTTGAACAGCTGGATTGGTGGTGTGTGTAGAAGACCTTTAGTGACTCAGGTTCAAAGCAGGCTTGCACATTGATAGAACACAATGCTGGGTGCTGTTCCTGTGTGAGCTGAGGTTTTGTTGCACACATTTGTGTGCTCTCTACCTCCTGCCTGTCCTGTCCAAGAATTGCTTTCTGTGTGTCTGGTGGCTGTGGGCATTACAGCTCTTCTGCCACTTCCTCTGCCACTGAAAAAGTGTCCAGATGATCTTTATACCTCCTCTACTGCAGAATCATGTAAGATTTATGTGACTTTTTAAATTAGAATTTTTAAAATTATTAATCATTGGATCTACATGAAAATAGCTAAGTCAATAGATGTTTGGTGATACTTGTCTCTTTTTGTTCCATTACTGATACTTCTGGTAGGATCTGTTGCAGGTAATATCTGCAGCAATTTCTAAAGCCCTCTCTCATCTAACTAAACATTTATCCTCAAGTTTCTCAGCATACCTGTCTTTGCTGCTGATGCCATCTCACTTGTTGAAACAAGCTTAGTGATCAAAGTTAATGAACCATCTTGGTAGAGATTGGAAGCTAGAAATAGACAGAAGAACGAGGAAGACCTTTTTAATGCCCAGGAAATGTCTGAGCAGAACAGGTTCACGGAGAGGGAGCTTTGGATAAAAGTTGTGATGGTTTTCATTCATTATACATATCTCAAGTGAACTGTTACCTATTTCCTTTCCCCATGGTGCTTTCAGTTTGTGGGCAGCCTCTCTTTTTGCTAGAGCAAAGCAGCTTTGTCTTTTTCCTTGTGTAGGTGCTCCTAAATTGTGGCCTCTACAAACATGCTATGAATTTATCCTGCTTTAGCTGGTTCTAATTGCTGGTGATTTATGAGAGAGATGTTGAGAAACAACCTAACATTAATTTTTCTTCTCCATTAATTCAGATGTTCTAAGCATTTGGGCTTACTCCTGTGATTTCCCCTCCCTCACGATTTACTTTGAAAAAAAAAGATCTACTGTGTTATCCTATTGTAGCCTTCAGTGTTTCCTTCTCCTTTCTCTTCTAAGTAAATTGAAAAATTGTTTCAATTCAGAAAATAGGGAAAAAGATGCACTAAATGTCAATTGTATAACAAGGTAGGTGTACAAAATATCAGCAGCCTTTAACAGATAGAAGGAGAAAACCCCCACTCACTGATAATTTGAAGTAGCGGCAATACTACAACCAGTCCTGCAAAACACTCACGTGAATAATCCTTACTGTGTCAAGTGGTCCAGTTGTTGCCAGCACTGGTGAAAGGCAGTGGTCTGGCAGCTTTGAGGAATGAAGTTCTTTTTTTTTATTAGCTGGGCAAGTTTCCCACCACACACTGCCTGGTCAGCCTGCTAAAACCCCCATCTGAGGAGGGAGGGATAAGCTTTCTCTCGGGCTAGCAGGCAGCTTGGTTTCCACAGATCACATAATTCTTACTTGTGTTTGGAGGCTGCCAATTAGCAAAAAGTAAAGGGAGAGGCTTCACAGGAAATTGCAGCTCTAATCCACCAAACTTGCATCAGAGCAGGACCACCTTGCTGCCCTCTGCAGATTCTGGAGAGACCATGCCCAAAGCCTGTGCCCCCTGCCTGAGCCAGTGTCTGCTCCAGGGATGCTCACAGTCCCCACATGGGTCCTGGGGAGCAACCTGTGCTTCCTTGTCCACTTCCACTCGCTCTCCTTCTCAGGCTGCTCTCTAGGAACAGCTTCCATCCAGCTTGGCACCCTTTGATGGAAAACCTGGTAGCCTTTTTCATCCATACCATGTGCTCCCAGGCCTGCCCCAATCCAGCACTTCATCACAAAGAACAAGACCTGGTTTTACTCAGTGGGCAAGGTCTGTGAGCCCAGCTCTGACCATCTCAAATTTATTTATTCTCTGAAAGTGAATGCAGAATAATTTTTTAATGTCGCTCTGTCTTCTGCAATCTCTGCTCATTCCTCTCGGACGGAAGCAGACGAGATAATCAAAACTGTTGTGGTGTTTGTTTTCCAGACACGGGTAATTGGAACTTCAGGACTTCCAAATCAACAGACCCAAGATCCTACCCTTCCACCAAAAGGACTACCAGCAGTGCAAGATGTAATCCCATTTGTGGACAGGCTCCAGGGGCAAGCAGGACTCATGGTACGTTCCACAGCTGTTTGAGGGAGAGCAGTGCAGTACTCGTGATCATACTGCAGAATATGGAATTGCCCAGGGTTTACCTAAAAGTTTCATCAGGTACCAGCACCAGCAGTGTTGAAAGCTGCAGCAGCAGTCCTGGTTGGCAGAAGGTAGCATATCAGCTGCTTGCACATGACCAAGTGCCATTTGGAAAAGGCTTGAACCGCTTTCAGTAAAAATATCATGATTTGGTCTACTTGGGATATGCTGCTAGTCAGAGCAGTCAAAGCAGGCAGCTTTAGCACCTTGTGTGCAGGAGGCAGTGGGGCTGCAGGGAACATGGCCTCTGTTGTACACCAGCGATATGTTCTCCAGGGTGTGTTTGTGGCAGCTGTTACTGGATTTAACATCAGGCAGCGGACAAGCAATTGACCATTACCGAGACTGTGAACTGCACAAGGGTGCTTGCAGAAGTCAGCCCAGATCTGGAGGTTTTCTGGCACCTTGCTAGTCACCTTTTGTTCTATGTCAAAGCGCACTTCGTTGAGAGAGAGGTATTGTCTGAAATGTTGCCTTCTCCGGCTGCGTGGCTGCTGAACATGTGGGTCTTGAGACGCTTAATACAGCTGGCATCTTCTGATGCGGCTTCAGCTGAAGCAGTCATGGGGGAGGGAAGACAGCCCTGCGTGGAAGCTCTTCCCGCCGGTACCGGGGCTGCGGAGGGGAGCTCCTGGCGGGCCCGCTGGCGCTGCCGCCCGGGCCCCATCACCTCAGCGAGCCGTCGGTGCCGGCCCGGGCGGAGGTCGGGCTGGCTCCCCGCCCGCCGCGGGCAATGGCAGCACCTTGTGCGGCGCCGGCCCCGCTCGGGGCTCGCAGGGAGCCCGCGGCCGCCGCCCCTCGCGGCTGCGGGCGCTGCGGCGGGGCCGGGGCCGGGGCCGGGCGGAGGGCGGCGGTGCCGGGCGTGGGGCGCGGGGCTGGCGGCGGAGCGCGGGGGGTGCGGGGGCGGGGGGGTGTGCAGCTCTCGCTAGCGCTGCTTGTGGTCACAGCCAGGCAAGCTCACATCCCATCTGGATCACGCTCGCTCTCTCCCTTCTGCTTTCCTACCATAGAGTTGCGCTGGAAACAGAAGATAGAGGGAGTGTAGGAGCTCGCCATCTCCAAGCGATCTACATTGGGAAAAACATGGAGTCGGCTCCGGCAGCCCCCGATCCAGCAGCCAGTGAGCCGGGCAGCAGCGTCTCCGAGGCGGCCGCCGGCGCCAGGGACACCCCGGTGAACCTGGAGCCTGCCCGGAAAAGCGATGCGCCGGCTCCCGTCCGCAGGCAGAGCTACTCCAGCAGCAGCAGCAGCAGAGGTAGGGAGACTTGGGGAAGGGGGAGGGGGCCGGGGGAGTGGGATCGGGGGGTGGGTGGGAATAGGAAGAGGGGGGTAAGAGAGAAGGGGGAAATGCAGCAATTTAATCCCCTGGTTTATCGCTCGTGCTTGCTGAAGCCGCGCACGCAAACAAGCCGGGCTTGTACCCCCTGCAAAACCTCGCAAACTTTTATAGCTTCTTTTAATTGCTGCAGGAGGAGGGACAAATGCAATGAAAATATTGAGCGGCGTTTGGTGCTTTCCTGTCCCTCTCGTTTATTGCCTGTGGTATCCGGATGGGTACTGTGCCCCTGAAATTACATAATTTTATAAATATATAAAGCAACAGCAGGAGTATTGGGATTCAAGGGAACAAACTTTTAAAGCTGCAGTGTCCTTCCTCCCCCCCCTTTTTTCTCCCCCTCGTCTGTCTCCTTTTGACAGTTTCTCAACTGGTGTGCTGTGGCTTGTTGTGAATGGGGGATCTGTGATTAAACAGGAGATTTGCGGTTTGCGGGTGACTTATTCACTCTGTTGCGCGCTGTTTTCCCTTAATTCATTTAAGTGTATCTTAAAAATTATTTCATCGCGGAGCGGATGATCTCGTAGCTGCCGTTGGTGAGGGTGCCCAACTTCGCAGAGGGTCTCCGTGCGCCCGGGGGTTCTCTTACCGCTCTCCGCCGGCCCCGAATAAAGCGCGGCGAACAAACGAGCCCCCCTTCCCCGCCGCCAGCTGTCAAAGCCCTCCCGCCTCAGGCTGCGCCCCGGCGCCGTGCGGGCCGGCTCCGGAGCTGCTCGGGGCGAAGTTTGGCCGCGCCGGCGGCGGGAGAGCTGCGCGCTGCCGTGCGGGGCCGTGCGGGACCGGCTGCTCCCGCCGCGGCCACCGAGCGCGGCCCGGCTTCAAACGCCGCCGGAGTTTTGCCGAGACGTGCGAGAGGGAGGAGGCTGCGGCTTTAATTACTTGTAAATAATTTATGAAGCGTTGCTCCTACAAGAGGGGGGAGCGCGCTAGAGAGGCTTCGCTCGGTAAAATCCCTCGGTGATGGGTAAAAAATGAATTAAATAACGCTATGTAATAATACACACGGCCGTTGAAAGAAATGACGGGCGGAGAAAAGTACGTGCCCGGCGGGAGCGCAGCCCCCTCGGCGGCCGCCGGCGGGGCCGGGGCAGCGATGCCCGGCCGCGGGCAGCGGCGAGACCGTCTCTGCTCGGACGGAGGGGGCTCGGCTTGTAGGTTGGAATATGGCTGATCATGTGTTGGCTTGTGTTTTACAGTATTTTTCCCCTTTTGGCCACACCCCCCCTTCCCAGGCAGCTTCCCACTCAGGGAATCCGCGTACAGTAAAAGCCATCGAGATGTCACACGCCGAAACATTTAATTAGAGGCGATTTGCGAGCGGGGAGCGCGCCGTTCGGCGGATGCCGAGGCGAGGAGGAGCGGGCTCGGCCGGAGGAGGCCGGGTGGCCACGGGCGTGTGCGCAGGGAGCGTTTGGCTGCGCGGGGTATATTTAGAGCTTGCGAGAGTGGATTTGGAATGCAAGCGCCTTATGTAACGAGGTTAATCAGAAACACTGGAGAAAATTTCCTTAATTTGTCGGGGAGTTTTCTGGATGTTTGCGGAGCCGGCCGTAGTTGGCGGGTGTTACACAACGCGCCCCCTCCCGCTCTCCGGCCCAGCGCTCCGGCGGCGCGGGCAGATGGAGCTGCCGGCAGAGGCAGCGGGCCCCGCCGCCTTTGGGCAGGGGGCAACTTTGGGATCCCATCAATTATGTAACACTCGGCTGTCGCTTCTCTATGGATGCGAAAAGGAGCGGGGCGGGAGGGCGGGGGGGTGCTGGGAAGCCCGGGCGGCTCCGGCGGTGCGAGCGTTTTCCCGAATTGCTGGGGCTGTGCTCCTGCTAACCTGCTGACCCACATGTCCCCGCTGCTGCCCCGGGCTCGCTGGGGCAGGGGCAGGAGCGGGGCCCGGCACACGCCGCCGCTGCCCGGGCTGCCGGCCGCGCACGCAGCAGGCTCTGCGTTATGTAACAGTCTGAGTGGGAAAGCGAAGGTCAGTGATGGAGGGAGGCATCCCCGCAACACAATGGCCAGAGAGCCCTGCGCGCCGGGGCTCGGCGGGCTGCACAGCGAAATAGAGCTCCCGGCAGTGATTGCCGAGCGCTTTGGGAAGGGAGAGGGGCGAAGGAAAAGGAGAGCGGCAGGGATTTGGGGAAAAAAAAAAAAAGAGTGTTTGGGTTTTTTCGGATGATGTAATGGAGTTGGCAGAAAATACAAGTCTACTCCTAGAGTGCAAACAGTAAGGGAATTGTAGCTGGCATTCTGTGCTAATGTTGCAGAAATTAGTGTATTGGAAGTAAATTGACCTATACAATACACACACTTTCTAATAGTTAAAACCTGGAGGTACAGAGCCACACAGGAAAACATGACAACGACAACATTTTGGCCTCCTCGAAGTCAGGACTTGATGGATGGATTAGGTGTAAGGGGTCCCTGTAGACTTGTAGGTTTGGGGTTTTTGCATTTTTTTAAGCTATTGAAGTAGCACTTGATTTCTTGCCTTTTTGTTTTTAATGGGGTCCTTTATATCTTATGGCAACAATGTGACCTTAATGTGTGACTAGTAAAGGTGAAATTATTTTTAGAACTGTTACCTTTTAAGCTCATATGTTCAGCTATGTATTGAGTTCAGAAATTTACTTGTTTGGGTCTCAGTTCTGCCATGGGTTGTAAGCAGGCAGCTCTGGACTCTTATGTGAGCTGTGTGGAGGATAGAAACAAGTACACAGATATTTAGGTATATGTACACATTTATACACCTGTCTAAGTGTAAAAATCCTTATTTTTGACTCAGCAAACAATACAAATATTTGTTTCACATCCTTAGTTTTCACAGCTGCACACATTGCAAAGCTGCTTTGATACGTCAGGATTTATAATAACCAGTGTACATAAGGAATGAGGAAAACAAAATTAAAGAGAGGACTGTGGATGGAGAATTAGGGAAAGTTTGCTGTGGAATAAATTCTTAAGTGAAGCTTTAGTTATTATAATATTATAACTTCAAAATACTTTGTTGCTTGATATACAAACCTGTCTGTACAGCCAGATCCTTACATAACCTGGTTTTTTATTTTGCAGAGGTTATGCTGGTTTTGTTGCTGCATAGAATACTTAACTTGAAAACATAAATTCTGAGTTACCAAAAGCACTATTCAAATGGGGAGTTGTTATGTGATATATTTAGTATGTGGGGGCATGCATGCATACTTGCATGCTTCAAAAAATTCCCTGCAGTCTGATATTAAAACTGATTGTTAGGAAATTGTCACCATACTGGAAAAAGCAGGAGATGGATTAAAAGGCCTGGTTTCCCCCCAGAGGGATGTTTTTACTGCTGACAGTAGTTGTTAAAATTTTCTGAAGACCAGTCACTGACCAGCAGGTTGGATTTCAGTCTGAGTGTGTGTGTGTGTTCTGCAACAAGGGTTTGTGGTTTGCCATGCTTGGTAGAAGGAATGCTTCCCTCGCCAGCTCTGGCCCTGGACTGTGGCTTTTATTGACATTTATTTCACTTTGCAGGCCTGGATGTCCATGGAGCTCTACCCATGCTGCAGTCTCAGACTTAATATTCTATTAGTCCCCCTAGAAACAGTTGTAATTGAATAAACTCTATTTTAGTAGAGAACTACTGTCTCATTAGAAAGCAAAGTACATAAAAAGCTTTTAAATCTGCTAGAAAGTGCTTAGTTTGTATGGGACTGAGCTCTTGGTCTCAGAGGTAAGTCAGGAGAGGATGTCTTGCTGAAAAATATTTAAGACAGCTCTTCCATCACTGGGTGATGCTATGTGCAAATACTTGTATGATGCTTAATATTTAATAATTGAAAACTGCATCTATGTAGGTGCTTGTTATTCTGCTCTTGCTGTTGAGGTTCTGGGTGTATTTGTTGTTTTCCAGAGCCCTTTGGATGTCATCTGTTTATCCTGATCCTTTCTCTACTGGTAGATTGTGGCATTTTGCTTTTGTGCTTTTTTTAAAATTTGGGTGATGCTCCACAAGTAGGGATGTAACATAATTAATAGTGACAACAATAGGTTTGTGGTGTTCTTTTCTTTACAAATACCTTTTTTTCCCCCTAGATTTTATCAATTTCTGGATTTATACTGTTCTACAGAGCATAGCCACAATATGAAATTTTGCAAGTTGTTTTCAGGAGGACTCTTTGAATTTTGTAAATTCGAATGCTTTCTGTAGATTCTTTGGGTTGCCTTTGTCATCATTGGGGACTATTCTGCATGCACCACTGATTTAGTCCTATTTTGGTAGATGATATGTGCTTTGAATCCTTTAAAGTACAGCATTGTTTTAAACATGTGTAGCATAGGAGCAATAATAGCAGCAGTATGTTGTTCTCCTAGGAACAATGCAGTTCTCTTATTCCAATAAACCGTAACCTATTCTCTTATTTTATTTGCTTGAGAAACATCTCAGGAGCTCATAAACCAGTATGTAAATACTGTTATCATTCAACCAAATGCTGTAATTTTATTAAATAAAGAACATAGTTTGTAATGGAGATTAACGGGCTGTGTGACAATTTCAGTTTGGGTATAGCACTGCATCTGAATGGAAAGAGCAATTTCAGCTTTGCAAGGTTCTTTTTTTTTCTTTTTACCTTCTGATATTTGGTTTTTAAGCTACAAAAATATGTGTTGGGGAAAACCTGAAATGACTCAGTTGATTTTGCTGGATTTAATCTGAGAGCTATCCCAGTGCAAAGGGGAGAAAACCCAACCTCGTTTTAAATCACTGTGATGTCTGTATCACTCTTGAAATTAATTTGTGAATAGGTGATCCATTCCTTACTGAAATATTTTTAAGAGCGTGTTTTCAGTGACAGGCACTTGTAGGAAAAAATGAAATTGAAATGAATTGAAAAAATGGAAAAAGAAATGAGAATTTGGAGTGTCTCTGGGAGTGTGGGTGCCGTGCAGCTTGTCACACTTTTACCTGGACCTGAGCTTGCTGAGGGGGTTCTGCAGTTTTCCATGGCTTTGGCAGAAGAGGAAGTTCTGGTGGAAAAAGTGTTGAAGAAACTTCCTGAATGTGTGGAAGCATCCACACTTCATATGCAGATTTCTGCTGTCTTGTTTTCTTTGACTCTTTTTCCAAGTATTTTGCATTTCACCTATTGCTGGGGCTGCCTCTGTAGCCCTGATAATCCCTTTTGGAAATGCACTGTACAGAACTGTTGGCTTTGTTTGTCCTCACAGCTGGCAGACAGGCCAGGCATCCTTACCTGCACAGATTTTCCAGGTGTGCAGAGGAGGGCCCTGCAGAGCAGAGTCTGAGTCCCCTGCTGCCACCAGACCCACCTTGCACATTTGGTGTCAGAAACACATCACACTCGGTTTTTAGTGTTGTTAGGGTTTGTTTTTTTTTTTTGGTCCTGGTGTTCTGATAGGAGGCTCCTCCACAGCTTTGTTGTCTGATGATTAGAAACCTTCTTTTCACTTCTGAGTAACTGTATTCGCAATCAGTTAGCTCACTTCTTCTTTAAATGTTTTCTCTGAAACCTCTGTGGACTGAAAATGAAGAAGAGCCTGGTATTTTATTTTGTGATAGCTGAACTAACAGCGAGCTCTGTTCAATGACTCACAGTTTAGCACTTCAGCATATCTGTTGTAGATGGTCTGTGCTGATAGAAACATGAGAACAGCTTGGGCTGTGTGTCAGGAGGAGTTAATTGTCTAATTTCTTGAATGTAAAGGTTGTGAATTATTCCTCATACCGTTATCTGAAGTCTCATCTAGGTATGTTTCATTCTTGGCAGCAACTGAGCTCTTCAGAGACCAAGTGTATTGGGGTGTGTATTTTCATGAAGAAATTGTGGGGCTTATTTTACAGCAGTTTAATCCTATAGTTTAGCCTCATTGCACTGTTCATTTGGAAGGATCCCCAGGTGTTTTAAACACTATTGGGAACCATTTTGCTTATTACTGAAATCCAGCCACTTCTTGTGTGGAATCTGACAGCTGTTTAATGGTGCTCAGCCATGCTAAGCAGATCAGAACGGAAAGTGAAGAATACCATACCTGATTGAAACACTCAGAGGGATTTTGGATACAGATAATATAATTATCTGCATTGGAATTGGGTCAAACAGCTCTATTCCTGTAGAAAATTACTAGATATTTTCAGTGGCAGTGTATGGTCAAGAAATTGGTTTGAAATACCTTCCTGAAAATGATACCCCCAGCAGTGAGATAATTGAAGATCCTGCTGCTTACCCTATTGTGATCACCAGTTGCAGAATGATCAATGTTTTCAGGTATTTCTGGATGTATTAATTGTTTGGTTCCATGCTGGTATGTGAAATCTTATAAACCAGGGGGGACGCCTGGGATGTTGCAGGTCTTGCTTTGTAAAGCAAATTTCTTTTCTGGTGAATTCCTTAAATAGTGAGTTGCTGTCTGTGAGACGTGCTCGTATTCACAGAGGTTTTAAAAATGGTTCTAGGGGATCTCTTGACACTGAGCCAGTAGGGAATGGGGGAGGTGGGTGTCAAGCCTTGTCTTGTGAGGATATTGGTGACTGTGGGGAAAATACAGCTCTTTTCCAGTTGTCTTCAATTTCACTTCCCATGTAATTTGGCAGAACGGAGTATAAACAGAGGATCTGCAAAGGAACAGAAGTCAGAATTCCCGATCAACTGAATGTACATAAATGTCCTGGTAATAATGACCGACTGCAGAGTCTTTCATTTGTAATTTAATCTAATAATTTCCATGCACTTCTGAAGGAACACACTATGAAGCTGGGAACTTCAGAGAAATTGCTGCGCTGTTACAAACAGCGTTTGAGCTGGCATTATAACAGCATGAGAGATTGTGAGATGGAGAACAAAGTTAGTGTGGAAACTGAGCTGAGGGAAATTGCCAGCAGAATGTGAGAAAGCAGAGTTGGATTATGATAACCTCCCTGGCAGAATCAAATTAAACCATTTTAAAGGCTTTGTTGATTTTTAGTTTGTAGTTGTACTATGTATTTACTTCACATGGGTGCAGGAGATTAATGAGGCAGGTGTAGTGATCATGGGGTGAAAAACTGTGGGGCTGCTGTTCTTTTTAAATGTTTCATTTCATACAGACTGTGGGGTATTTACAGCATTAATTAACAATATGTCTGTGTGCTTTAGTTCTGCAACTGTTCAAATGTATTGGAAGTATTTCATATGCAGAGGTGATGGAAATTATAACCCCTAGAAGGAGGTTGGACAGAGAGCCTTCCCTCCCTTTTTTTTTCTTTAATATTATTTTATTACATTTATAAATATCTTTTTAAATGGCATGCTGTCCAAAGAGGTGGTTTGTGTGAAGAATGGGGAATATATGGCCTGGAACTCTGCAGCTAGTTTTGACAATATGGCTGAAAGAAGACAGAAGGAAAAATAAAAATCAAACCCCAGAGGCAGACCATAGAGCAAAGTGCTGTTGATGTGCATCCAATAGCATTGCCAGCTCCTGACCTGTGAGACAGGAATTTTTTCCATAGTTATGTAGAAGTATATGCCATGCACTTCTGAAATAAATATATATGCAAAACTGTAGACAGCATTGGGAAAATTTAAATTATGTATTAGCAGAGCTTGGCTGGAGTGTTTTGGCGCTGAAGCAAGGTCTGTTAGATACAGTCAAGGATAAAACCAAGGCCAAGACTTGTGAAATACTGATTATGGGGTTTATTTTATTCCTGTAGTGGAATTACAAGAATACTTTAAAGTAGGATTTCCCTTCAGAGTTTCTCTTCAAATGCAGAGGTAGGAAAGAATGCCTTTTTATGAACTAACAGATGACTTTGCCAAAGTCTGTGCCAAATGTAAATCAGAGGCCTCTGCTGCATTACATCTTTTAACTAAGGGCAGAAAGGTAAGGTTTAAACTATTTCTTTGTAAGAAGTCTTGAAATTTGATAAGACAGGCTAAAGTACAGCTTTTGCTAATACTTTACTTGAAGTAAGAAACCTGTCAGCATAAAGCATCTCCTAAATCCTTTGTATATTAAAAAATAAAATAAAATGAAATCAATCTCAAAGGAAACTAGGGCATATCAGAAACCTCTTTCTGAATCTTGCTTCATTTGTGTAATCTTCAAGAGGAGTTTTGTTAGTCATTTGTGTTGTCATTATAGAAGTTAGCAAAGGGTCCTTTACTGCCTGGGTTGTTGGAGAGGCCTTTTAAAAGCTCTAATGAAGTGTCCTCTGAGCTGCTGACATCTTGTGTGGAGTCAGAGAGCTTCTGAGATAATTCATGGAAGTCAGAGCACAAAGCAACTCTTTCCAGGGCTGGTGCTTGGAGGAATGATGGACAAATCAATGTATAGTGATGGTGTACTTGCAGTCCCTTAGCAATCCTGCCCATCCAGACGTTGCCAGGCAGGAGTTACACTTGGAGAGTCTTTAGAAAACCAAACCACGAAGTTGTTTCTAGAGATTTCATTTCCACTCACCACTCTTAATGTTGTAATTTTCTGCTGGAATCAGGTGTATTTTTAAGAAGTGATCTGATTTTCATGAGTGTGAATCTGGCAGAGATCAGATTAGGTCAGCCCTATGTTGGCAGCACAAATGCAGCCCTTGACCAATAGAGGTGTTCTGCTGTCCTGGCAGAGTCTGGATCTGTGACAGTTCATGTGTGTGCTTAGTGCTGAGCATGGATCTGTGACAGTTCATGTGTGTGCTTAGTGTTGAGCATGGATCTGTGACAGTTCATGTGTGTGCTAAACACTGAGCATGGATCTGTGACAGTTCATGTGTGTGCTTAGTGCTGAGCATGGATCTGTGACAGTTCATGTGTGTGCTTAGTGCTGAGCATGGATCTGTGACAGTTCATGTGTGTGCTAAACACTGAGCATGGATCTGTGACAGTTCATGTGTGTGCTAAACACTGAGCATGGATCTGTGACAGTTCATGTGTGTGCTAAACACTGAGCATGGATCCTGTGACAGTTCATGTGTGTGCTAAACACTGAGCATGGATCCTGTGACAGTTCATGTGTGTGCTAAATACTGAGCATGGATCCTGTGACAGTTCATGTGTGTGCTAAACACTGAGCATGGATCCTGTGACAGTTCATGTGTGTGCTAAACACTGAGCATGGATCTGTGACAGTTCATGTGTGTGCTAAACACTGAGCATGGATCCTGTGACAGTCCATGTGTATGCTAAACACTGAGCATGGATCTGTGACAGTTCATGTGTGTGCTAAACACTGAGCATGGATCCTGTGACAGTTCATGTGTGTGCTAAACACTGAGCATGGATCCTGTGACAGTTCATGTGTGTGCTAAACACTGAGCATGGATCGGTGACAGTCCATGTGTGTGCTTAGTGCTGAGCATGGATCTATGACAGTTCATGGATCTATGACAGTTCATGTGTGTGCTAAACACTGAGCATGGATCGGTGACAGTCCATGTGTGTGCTAAACACTGAGCATGGATCCTGTGACAGTTCATGTGTGTGCTAAACACTGAGCATGGATCGGTGACAGTTCATGTGTGTGCTTAGTGCTGAGCATGGATCCGTGACAGTTCATGTGTGTGCTAAACACTGAGCATGGATCCTGTGACAGTCCATGTGTGTGCTTAGTGCTGAGCATGGATCTGTGACAGTTCATGTGTGTGCTAAACACTGAGCATGGATCCTGTGACAGTTCATGTGTGTGCTAAACACTGAGCATGGATCTGTGACAGTCCATGTGTGTGCTTAGTGCTGAGCATGGATCCTGTGACAGTTCATGTGTGTGCTAAACACTGAGCATGGATCTGTGACAGTCCATGTGTGGGCTTAGTGCTGAGCATGGATCTGTGACAATTCATGTGTGTGCTAAACACTGAGCATGGATCCTGTGACAGTTCATGTGTGTGCTAAACACTGAGCATGGATCTGTGACAGTTCATGTGTGTGCTAAACACTGAGCATGGATCGGTGACAGTCCATATGTGTGCTAAACACTGAGCATGGATCCTGTGACAGTCCATATGTGTGCTAAACACTGAGCATGGATCCTGTGACAGTTCATGTATGTGCTTAGTGCTGAGCATGGATCTGTGACAGTCCATGTGTGTGCTAAACACTGAGCATGGATCCTGTGACAGTTCATGTGTGTGCTTAGTGCTGAGCATGGATCTATGACAGTTCATGGATCTATGACAGTTCATGTGTGTGCTAAACACTGAGCATGGATCTGTGACAGTTCATGTGTGTGCTAAACACTGAGCATGGATCCTGTGACAGTTCATGTGTGTGCTTAGTGCTGAGCATGGATCTGTGACAGTTCATGTGTGTGCTTAGTGCTGAGCATGGATCCTGTGATGTTCCATGTGTGTGCTAAACACTGAGCATGGATCTGTGACAGTTCATGTGTGTGCTAAACACTGAGCATGGATCTGTGACAGTTCATGTGTGTGCTAAACACTGAGCATGGATCCTGTGACAGTTCATGTGTGTGCTAAACACTGAGCATGGATCCTGTGACAGTTCATGTGTGTGCTTATTGCTGAGCATGGATCTGTGACAGTTCATGTGTGTGCTAAACACTGAGCATGGATCTGTGACAGTTCATGTGTGTGCTAAACACTGAGCATGGATCTGTGACAGTTCATGTGTGTGCTAAACACTGAGCATGGATCCTGTGACAGTTCATGTGTGTGCTAAACACTGAGCATGGATCCTGTGACAGTTCATGTGTGTGCTTATTGCTGAGCATGGATCTGTGACAGTTCATGTGTGTGCTAAACACTGAGCATGGATCTGTGACAGTTCATGTGTGTGCTAAACACTGAGCATGGATCTGTGACAGTCCATGTGTGTGCTTAGTGCTGAGCATGGATCTGTGACAGTTCATGTGTGTGCTAAACACTGAGCATGGATCTGTGACAGTTCATGTGTGTGCTAAACACTGAGCATCTTGGGTGGTTCTCTTGATGTCAGGGATAGGACCCTTTAGTGTAGAGTAAGACCAGGAGAGAGCTGCAAGGAATCAAGAACTGCACTGGGAAATGGTTTAAGAAAAGTAAGGAATTTTAACACCAATGAGAATGACTCTGGATAAAAGATGAATGAACTAGTTTTCATGGTAGGTAGGGCTGGGTGAGTAGTGGTAATTATTTTGGCAGATACATTATTACCCTGGTATAGTTTTGCTTTCAGGATCATACTGTGGCTTCATTGCTGGATAAGAATTTCTATCACTACTTCAGAATAGCTGTTAGGAGATGAGCAAGAATTTCCTCAGGTACAGAATCTGAGCTGCACTTATCTGTTGCTGTATATGGAGTGTGTTTGCTAAGTTTACTAAAGGTTTTAATTTGTAGCCACTGACATCTTAGCTCTGTCCTTATAACAGTCAAAAAGTCTTTTTTGTTTTGTGATGGAAAAAAATGAAGGAAAAGCTGAACTGATTGTAGGGATTTAGCTTCAGAGAATTTAATAAGCTGTCTGTTGAGGTGGCCTGCCTTATTGGTATTTTTCTCTCTCAATATTGGCTACCTCTAATGTGGTTTGATCATAACTGAATTATTTTCCAGTTTTGTTTTTTTTTCCTGAGTAAATCAGACTATGCCACTTGGCCTCCTTTTAGAGATTCACAGTTCTAGTTCATGAAAACTTGCTGTTGTTAATTTTTTGGATAATAATACCCCACTGGAATTGCCAGGGCAGGTCAGCAGTATCCCAGAGATGCTTTAGTGTGACATGCAGTGCAGAATCCAAGGCTGTGCAAAAGAACAAGGAAAGATTTTTTTGTTTTGCTTTTGAAACGGAAGCAAGATCCTTCCAAAATTCTAGCTAGTCATTAACTTTCCCCAGCAGTGCTCAAGGCAGTCTGTCACTAAAATCTTTGGTTTCAATTCTCTGAAGAACGCTCCCCCATACAGCATTCACCTTAGAGAGGATAAGGACAAAAGCTCCTGGATGAAGGCAGGATTAGCAGAGCAGCTAGGTTTACAGATAACCAGGGGCTTCCATTTAGCAAGCTGTGTTTGGCCTCAGTGTTGGGTTTCCAGCGTTCCCAAGTCCACCTTCCTGTTGTTTTCAGCCACTTTAGAGGCTGCAGAAATGGCTTGTCACAATCTCTGCAATTGGCAAGTCTCCTCAGAATTTCTTCCACGTATCCTTTGTTTTCTTTGCCACAGCAGAGGTTCAAAGCAGAATGTCTTTAGGGATTTGAGAGCAAATGATCACAAGTGGTGAGGTGGGGACTCATGCCAATATACTGAAAATATTTTGTTGCATTGCTTTTCTCTGCGGACAGCAGAACGCACACTGGAAGCAAACTTGGCTCTGGAAAGGCAGCAATAGAAAATGTAAAAACAAACCCAGAAAGGAAGTAAATGAAGCCAAAGGGGGAGCAGGGTAGTTTTGGGTAATGAACAGTAAAAGAAAGATGTGGAACTTAAGGAAGAAGTGTAATGAAAGGGCACAAAAGAAAGATGACTGATTTGGAGAATGGCCTGGAAAAAAACCCCAAACATTTGCAAAAGAACTGGAGTAGTGGGGGAAGCTACAGTGTCTGCTGAGGGGAGGGGAATTTACTGCCTTATTTCCTCTGTACAATTAATATATGAAATAAACAGGGCCAGGAGACTTCTTCTCCTGTGTAATGCCTTTATTAAAAAGTGATCAGCTCAAGGATCGGGCGGCTCGACGGGTCTGCAGCGTCCGTCGTCTCTCCCAGGGCGACTCAGAGGAGGAGGATATGCGCAGCTCTGTCCACCAGGGGCAGAGCTGGGGATCAGATCCTCTTGGGAGCCTTCTTGGGTCTCCTGATCCCATAAGATGGTGTCAGATGTTAGTTTCTCCCACTCAGTCGGCCTGGTCTCAGCTCCGGGGTCAACTCCCGTGGTCAGGGCGAGAGGGTCCGAAGGTGTTCCGCGTCTCTGCAGGCTCAGCACTCGGTTCCTCACGTCCAGACATCACTCTAGTCTCTCAACTCTTAGGTGGCTCGTTGTTTTTGGGGTTTCTCCATGAGTTTGGAGATGGGGGTCCCACAAAGCATTCTGGTCTTGCGAGTCACTTTGCATAACCCCCCCCACCTTCTCAGGTGTCTTCACTATTCTGGGAAAGGTACAACTTAGCCTCGGGCAAGGTCCCCACCCAGGAGAAGGGCCATTACCTCGCCCCGGCCAGGGCTTTTACTAATACAAAAACAACCATTAACGACAACGACTCGTGATTACAATAACAAAACACACAGAACTTGGGCAGAGCCAGTGGTCTGGCTGCCTTTTTGAAACTTTTTCTCATAAAAAAATATTAACCGAGTTTTTGTTCATAACAGTCCCCCCTCTTTTTCTTTGATCGAGCTTAAACTCTAAGCTCGCATCAACTCTCGATTTTTGTTTTGAATCTACTATAAATCTCTTGTGCACTTTGGTAATCACGGTTACTTAACTTTGTTACTTTTTTTGGTTTCTTCAGGTTTGTCTTCACGGCAAACACTATTTTACTGAAACAGATAAATAAGCATAGTAAAAATAGCAATCCTCCAAGTGCACACACAGCGAGAAAAACTACCTTTACCCACACATCCTTTTTGAAAATCTCCAGGTTCTCCCACCCACTGGGATCAAGTGTAGGAGTTTGATCTTCATTATTTACACATGCTAACCTTTTTATTTCGTTTGAAATGTTCCTAATAATTGAATTCTTAATTTTCAATACTGCCTGGAGCCGGATAACTTTGTTTAACATAGATATTGGGATCCGAATTTGGCTTTTACAATTTTGGATTTTCTCAATTTCTATTTCACTGTGCCTGTTCTGTTTAATTTCTCCCAAATCATTATATATAGGAACTCCCAAACTTGATCCAGTTTCTTTGGGCAACAAGAAAATTGGTTTTATCACTCTAGCGGTGCAGCTGCCAGACGAGATCAAATCTAGGGGTTTAAGGCTCCCCTGAAATGTGTTCTTAAAGGAGTTTATCTCTTTTCCAGTACACTCATATAAATACTTGTAACAAACAATTTTTCTTACCATTTTCACCATTTCTTTGCTTTTTACTATATCTGCTGAGCTTGTTTCAGCAGCATCCCATTTAAAGCACAACCAGGCTTCCCCTATAGGGCACTCTCCTAGGAGTGGCTGCCTAAAAGTGGCAGTATTGTATATTATCCAATACACTCTCTTATTTTTTTGATAAAAGACCAATTGGGAGAGGTTAACACAATCAGGGTTAGAACTGATGTGGACTCTCGACAAGGAGCTCACTTCCTCCTCACAGAGGGGTTGGTAGCATTCATTGCATGGCTCAGCTGGGCTCCCCTGAGCACCACCAGCCATCAGAGCCATCAGTACTACCCTTCCCAAGAGTCCGGTATGGGTCATCTCACACAGCCTGCCCACCCGGCCTTGCCTCTTGGGGAACTTTACTGAGGACAAGCTTCCAAGCTCTTTAGAGTCCCTTCTACCCGTTTCTCTGGTTAAACCTCTCTTGGTCTGTTCCCTACCAATTTTGGTTTCCCCTCCCAGGGGAGTGTTCTGTAGAGGATTAACCTGGAGTCTTTAGAAATAAATTGGGGAACTTAACCAGAATTACTTATTTACAGTCCTAAACTTTTTACCAACATAATTTACACAGAACAGTCTTAAAACATTTTAAGCAATATTAGAACTCTGATACCATTTTTTTTTTTTTTTTTTCCACACAGTTCAGTCTTTTTGACTCTTCCTTCTGAGAGTCATCTTTAAATCACAGTATACTCAGGTGAATTAACTTGTGAAGCAGATGAATCTTGTCCAGCGCCGGGGGGGTGAGAGTGATGTGGACTCTGGCCCAATGCCAGAGGGAAAAACTGGGACTCTGGCCCAATGCCAGAAGGACAAAGGGGTGGAGTCCGATCCAATGCTAGAATGCCAGAGGGAAAAAAAAAACTGGTGTTGAATCCTGGTCCAATGCCAGGGGGTGAGAGTGATGTGAGTCCAACCTTTTCCTTTTGGTCTGCACAGTCGAGTTAGTAATGAAGAGTACCTGAAATGGGCTTTCAAACTCAGGCATTAGTGGTCTGCAATTTAATGATTTTATCAAAACTCAGTTTCTCTGTTTAATGTTATTGGTTAATTTCTCTTTTTCCATAGCTTGCATGTTTCTCTCATCAACTTCTACATACTCTGTATTTTGCAAGGAGTTGTATTTCTCAGCTAACTTAACTCCCAAAGTATTTTTATTCCCCTATTTTTCTGTATATTTAATTCACTAGTTTTTCTGTTCTATTTTTCAAGATCTTATCTATTTATCTCTTGCTTCTGTTTCTTACTTTCACTTACAGCTTAAATACTTCTTTCAACCCCTTACACTTAAATATTTTTTTACACCATTCTTCTACACAATACACTTCCCTCTAAGGAGATGTGGTAAAACTTAGAATGCACATTCTACATTACCTCTATTCTAATTTGTCTATATTCATTCTCACACATTCCTTCACACCCTCAAGACACAAACTGGATCATTATTGCTAGAAAATCACTGTGGCTCCCCTCACCTTGGGGTTGGCCCACAGGTCTCAGCATCTCTGGGCCTCCTGGAAGGGCCCTGGCTCTGGTTGCCTCTGGTGCACATTCACCTGTGAGGCTGTCTGCGTGTCACTCACGCTCTTACAGCTATGGCTCCCTCACACATCTGGGGAGCACTCATCTCGTTTGCAGGTCACACACACTCTTTGGCCACAGCCCCCACCCGCCTGGGGGACACAAGCCTGGTTTGCAGGTCACACATACACACACTTCCACTGCCCCCTTCCCACGTGCCCGGGAAGTTGAGGCTGACTTTGTGACTCGCTCTCACGCACACAACAAGACAACAATAAGGTACGTTTTACTTTCACATCACTTATTACAAGTTAAGTATTACTGGCCAGTTTTGGTGCTATTGGATATCCTTTCTACCTAGCTGTTTTTTTCTAACTTCAGATGTTTTTCACTATACTATACTATACCATACCATACCATACTATACTATACTATACTTCTTAGTACTTTGTTGAGACAGGACTTATCTGCTCCTGTATCTACTCAAAAATTCTAATTCTTCATTTAAGGGTCCCACTTCAAAGTTTACCAAGGGCTCTTCTAGATGTTACATCAGGTCCCCTATAGTGTAAAGCCCCTGACCCTCTAATCGTCACCTTTAAGGATCTTCCCTAAATTATCTTGTTCCCTGGCTATTGCCTCATCAAGACTGAGTTTTCTACAAAACCTCCTCACGTGTCCTGCCTTTCCACAGTAAGAGCAATGTCGCTCTCTCAAAGGGCTTTGAGGTCTCTCCATCCCTCTTGTACCTGACAGTACTGACCTATCCTTGCCTCCTCCTGGTGGTGGACCCGCCCACCCTGCACTTTCTCTAGCTACAGCAACCATGATCTTAGCCTTGGCCTTTGCTTTATCTTCCTCCCTCCTTAAATACACCTTCAGTGCCTCTTTTAATAACTCATTAATGTCCTTCTCTTGCCAATCTTCCATCTTTTCCAGTTTTCTCCGTATATCAGGCCAAGATTTGGTAACAAATTGGACTTTTAGTAGCATTTGACCTTCCGGGGTGTCTGGGTCTATTCTAGAGTACAACTGAAAGTTCCGCCTTAGGCGATTAAGCCAGGCAGCAGGAGCTTCATCTTTCTCCTGTGCACCCTCAAATGCCAATTGGGTATTAGTTCCTTTGGGAACTGACTCTTTGATCCCCCGTATTATCAAAGACCTATATTCCCTCATGGCCTTCCTCCCCTCCTCCTGGTTAGGGTTCCAGTTGGGCTCCGTTAGTGGCAATTTCTGTTCACCTGATGGCACCTGGGGTCCTGGACTGTTATCTTTCTCCCAAATTTTTATGCCAGCCGCCCTTATCATCTGGACCTCTTCTGGGGAAAATAATATACTCAGGATGGAATTCATTTCCCCCCAAGTGTAGATATTTGGACCTAGAAATTGATCCACTTGTTTGGCTATGCCCACTGGGTCCTCAACTAAATGCCCCAACTCTTTCTTGAATCCTCTCACCTCAGAAGCAGTTAGAGGAGCATTCACAAAGCCAACACCTCCCGCCACTCCTCCCATAGGAACCTCTCTGAGGGGAAAGAGTCTCTCTGCCTTGGAGGTCTTGGATCTGGTGCTACAGTACGGCCCATCTTCAGATGCCAAACTACTTTGTGGGTTTTCTGGGTTACCCTGAATGTTCTGCCCATCAGCAGGTGTATTTGCTGATAGCTGTCTATCGGGCGAGGAGGCATTTGTGTCCCAGGTAGAAGGAGGTAAAGGGACAGCAATAGGAGGGGGAGAAGAGCCTGAGTAGATATTAAGTGGAGCTGGAGAAGGCGTGGAGAATGCAGCAGGTGGAGTAGGCACTTGTGGTGGTGCAGAAGGAACTGGAGGAGATACTGGGTTTATCATAGCTGAAGCTGAAGAGGTAGAAGGAGGAATTTGAGCAGGTGGTAATGAGATGGCAGCCGGGGGAGGAACCGGACCTGCCATTTGAGGTGCTTGAAGAAGAGGATTATAAGGTGGAGGGGCAGAAGGAGGCAAATAATCCAGGGGGTCCCATCTTTTACTAGTCCTATCATCCCCTCCTTCATTCCCCTCTTTCTTCCTCTGTACCTTACAAATTCGCACCCCTTCATCCCCAACAGCACTCTTTAACCAGCAAGCTACATACAATAATTGCTCAGGATCAGTATCCCCTCGAGCTGTCAGATAATTATTTAATTGTTGGCACATCCACTTATCCTTTGTCCCACACCAAGGCCATCCTCCTTGCACCTCTAATTCTGGCCAGACTTCCATACAATAATGGATCATTTTCACTTTATCTAATCCCTCCGTGGCCTCTATAGAATCCCATTTTACTAACAGTTCTCCTAAGGGACTATTGGGATGTATATACCTCAGTCTCTTGCCAGTCTTTTTACTACTACAACATCCCATTTTTCAAGTCTCAATAAAAAATATCCCGAAGGTGCCTCTACTGACCGGGAATTTCAAAAAAAACCTTCCTTGAGGAGCTCCAGCCTCCTCCACTGAACTTCAAATTTACTGCCTGATGCTCAGGACTTTATACTGAAACAACTGCCCAATCTCTTGATTGCCCAACTTCCCAGCGTCAGGTCTTACATCTATCGGGACTTAAACACACGAAGCCACGGCCAAGAATCCGGGTCGTGCCTGACACCCTCAGTCAGGAGAAACAACTGCCTGATTTTTAGTTTGCCTAACCTGCCAATTTTTAGGCTTCACCGTATCAGGACTTAAAAGCAAACCGCAGCCTCCTTCGCTGGGGTTTGTGCCTGACTCCTTTGTCAGGACTTACTTTGCCTGCAGGGCTTGTGAACCACCCGAATCCTTCTCGGGACTGACAAATCTTACTCGAAATCCTTCTCGAGACTTACAAAAGTGCCTGACCTCCCTTCGTCAGGACTTACTTTGCCTGCAGGGCTTGTGAACCACCCGAATCCTTCTCGGGACTGACAAATCTTACTCGAATCCTTCTCGAGACTTACAAAAGTGCCTGACCTCCCTTCGTCAGGACTTTGGGGTGCGTGCCACTCATACACAGTAATTCACTCCGCACGCCCGGAGTGGGGGGGCCCTTTATTCCCCCTTGGGAGACGACTCACTCACACTAATTTCACTCGCGTCCCCCTGTTCCTGGCCGCTTTTCTCGCGAAAAAACGGAACCGCAGTAATAAGGGGTCCACTCTCGCTTCGAAGGTCCGGCTGCCGGCCCTCGTCTCACTCACACACACATGCGCACGTCTCCCGCTCCCGCCACCGAGTTTCTCACCAGTCCGGTGCTCCGGTGCTCCTCTGCGTCGCTGTCCTGAGCCGGTCCCTCTGGTCCTGGTAGCCAGCTGTCCTCTGAAGATCCAAGATGGCCAGTCCTGAGTCCTCTTGCGGCGTGGCTATTCCGGACGAGAGCCCCCAGCTGAAATAAACAGGGCCAGGAGACTTCTTCTCCTGTGTAATGCCTTTATTAAAAAGTGATCAGCTCAAGGATCGGGCGGCTCGACGGGTCTGCAGCGTCCGTCGTCTCTCCCAGGGCGACTCAGAGGAGGAGGATATGCGCAGCTCTGTCCACCAGGGGCAGAGCTGGGGATCAGATCCTCTTGGGAGCCTTCTTGGGTCTCCTGATCCCATAAGATGGTGTCAGATGTTAGTTTCTCCCACTCAGTCGGCCTGGTCTCAGCTCCGGGGTCAACTCCCGTGGTCAGGGCGAGAGGGTCCGAAGGTGTTCCGCGTCTCTGCAGGCTCAGCACTCGGTTCCTCACGTCCAGACATCACTCTAGTCTCTCAACTCTTAGGTGGCTCGTTGTTTTTGGGGTTTCTCCATGAGTTTGGAGATGGGGGTCCCACAAAGCATTCTGGTCTTGCGAGTCACTTTGCATAACCCCCCCCACCTTCTCAGGTGTCTTCACTATTCTGGGAAAGGTACAACTTAGCCTCGGGCAAGGTCCCCACCCAGGAGAAGGGCCATTACCTCGCCCCGGCCAGGGCTTTTACTAATACAAAAACAACCATTAACGACAACGACTCGTGATTACAATAACAAAACACACAGAACTTGGGCAGAGCCAGTGGTCTGGCTGCCTTTTTGAAACTTTTTCTCATAAAAAAATATTAACCGAGTTTTTGTTCATAACAATATATTCTTATTCTGTGATCTTGTCTTTGCTGTGGAATGTAATAAAATGTGTTTTAGTGCATGGTGTGGTCTCAGACAGTTGCCTCAGATTTGCTGCAGCACCCTATTGTTTCCAATGAGCTCTGACTAAATTCTTTTGCCACAGATGTTGTGCTAATGTGTTAGATGAATTATTTGTCTTATCTCGGTCCTGTGAAATTAGAAGCCCTTTCCCACAGTGTGTTAAGCAGATTAAAATGAAAGCCTGTTTTTATGGTCCAGCAGCAGTGCAAATATTTGGAAAAAAAAAAAAAAACGGAAAGAAAAAGAGTTGTGAACTAACTGTGGGGTGCTGTGAGGACTCTTTATGAAGCAAACACATCTTGTCACCTAAATGGTGAGATGGTAAGTTCCAGGCTTCTCTTGAAAAGGCTTATGCTGTTTTCCCTGGTGCTTTTATTTGGGGGGAAGGGCTTGGGATTGGTAGTTTCTACTACGATACCTGTTGTTGTTGTTGTTGTTGTTTGGTGTTAATTTGTGAGGCATCTCTGAATCAGTTCCTTCTTCAAACCCTTGTCAGTGACTTGAGGGCTGAATTTACTTGGTGGTAGGCAGTCCTGGGACAGAATTTGGGCCCTTTGGAAAAGCACTAAAGCTAATATTAGAGGCTACTACCAACTGGTTTTTGTTGGTAAGAGAAATTGCTTTAAAAAGTAGCCAAGTAATGGTACACATGAAATTAAGGATTCATGTTACTCTCTGTCTTGTGTCCTTTC
This sequence comes from Melospiza georgiana, assembly GCF_028018845.1. Taxonomy (NCBI): domain Eukaryota; kingdom Metazoa; phylum Chordata; class Aves; order Passeriformes; family Passerellidae; genus Melospiza; species Melospiza georgiana. The sequence goes on along the minus strand of NC_080442.1, from coordinate 1,292,523 downwards.
TCCCTTAGGAGCAGAATATATTTTAGTTACAGCAGTAATTTTATTTATACTGACTTACTTAAATCTTAGTGTCATAACATTCCAAGATGCTTTAGAACTGCTCTCCTGCCTGTGTGGTATTTGTCACAAAAAGTCTAAGGCTATAATGAATTTATTGTGGACATGATGTGCCTAAGACTGTGTTTGGGCAATGATTTAATTAAGGCATCACATGTTATTGTAATGTAAGTGAGGGGACACTGTAATGTGTGAGAGGGGGCAGAGTAAAGGTGGAATGTCAGAGTGAGCATTTTATGGATTCTGCACTCTGTTCCCATTTCTCATTTCCCTGCATGGAAATAAGGAATTGCATGTTGCTGCATCAGAAACGTTGCTCCTTCAGGTCTATTCAGGTCAGGATCAGAGTTGAGAAGTCTTGGAAGTGCTTGTGGGCCACACTCTGTGCAGCTCTGTGCTGAGATGTGCTGAGGGTCAGATGGTGGGGACACAGAAAGGTGTAAGAGAGGCCCCATTGTTTCCCTGTCTGTGGACTGAGTTAGCAGCACCAGGCCACTGAAGTGCTACAAAGGTACTTGAAAGTTTGACTTTTTAGGTGTCCATTGCCCCCAGAAGGACAGGTCTGAAGAAATTTGGCATTTTTCCCTCTGTCCATGTTGGACGAGGAGGCAGCAGCTGTGCCTTAATGGTTTTCCTTCTTGCCCAGCATCTGGTTGAGGTGTCCTTTTGTCAGAGCAGCTCCATGCACGTGTCCTGGGGTACCTGTGGGTTTTGTTGGCACAGGAATTGAAAATTCCACACTCTCCCTGGCACTGCAGTCTGAATTCTGGTGTGGGTGCAGCCATGCCAGCAGAAGGGAGCATTTATCAGTTTGTTGTGTGTCCAAGTGTAGCAAAACCAGCATCATTGTTTTGGCTTTTTTTTCCTTAAAAATTGCTCTCTACTGAGTTATAGCTTGATGTGCTGGAGGTGGTGGGGGCTGGGGAGGACAGCAACTTTATTTGTCACTGCTGTGTTAGCAGAGGCTCTGCTCCACAGGCAGTGCTTAACAATCCTCAGGAGATTGCAGGGATCTGTCTCTGCGCAGCCCTTACCAAGGTGCACTTACAGCACTGCTGCTTGGGGGAGTTTCCTGGGTTTACATTTATATTTATTTATATGAAAGACTTCAGATCCCCAGCAAACTGGACACTGCAGACCTGGGGTGTGCAACAAAAAGATTTTATGTATTAAAACTCGATAAAAAATAGATGAATGGCAGTGGTAGGAAGTAAGCAGTATTGCTTCTGTTGGTGGAAGTTCTTATGTGTTGTAAGTATTTTTCGGCATACTTTGACCAGATCAGCACAGAGAAACTTGGTTTTAGTCTGTCTCTGGTAGTGTCTGATTTTTGCAACCTCATTTAAATGTAAATGTAAACAGTTGCAGTTTTTGTGTAATCCTGACATCTCTATGTGATATTTCTCCATACAAGTAATTATTTCTCCATTACAATGTAATGCTTTAGATGTAAACACATTGTTTTCGATTTACCCTTTTTTCATATTTTTCCTGTTTTTTCCCTTTTTTCCCCCCATATTTTAAGCAGAGAGACTTATAACTGCTGGACCTTACTGAGGGGAAAGTTTTATAGACATAAACCAAGAATGTATAGTGAATAATTAAGCTATATTAAAATTAAAGCATTAGAGATTTTTAATACCTTGAAGGTAATTTAAATTTAAAACATACTTTAGATTTAAATCATATGAAGCTATTCTGCATGACTTCCACCAGCCTTTATTAAGGACTAAGCACTCTACTTGCCAACTTTTAGAGATTACACTTTTATTTGTAATTTGTCTTCTAATGTGCAGTTAATAGCAATATGGCAATCACTTAGTTTTGCAATATCAGGTAGGCTTCTAATCTGTAGAGAAGTTCCTAATACATGTAAAAACAATTTATTTGAGGCATTGCCATAATAATTAGCCTCTTAACATTTTCCTTGAAGACACTTTGGAGGAAAAATTCCTTCCAATGACACAGATGTGGTTATTAACTTGTTTCCTATTGCTGTTTGAATGTTCTCATCAATATTCCAAGTGGGACAGTGTCCATTCCTTCACATTTGTTTCAAACCTCACATGGTGAGACTGGAAGGACGTGGTGTGGATGTGATGTGCTTTTCTGACTGTCCCATTTGTTCACCTGGATCCAGGTGTCCAGAGGTGCTGTGCTCAGTATGGTGGGACAGGGGGCTTAAATGCCCATACTTTATATTTTTTGTGCTGCAAGAGGTTAATTCAGTTTGTTGTCTCTGGTAGATCCTCACTGTGGCCATTGAGTTGCCAAGAGGCAAAGGTCTTGCAGGAGAGTGCAAAGCAAGAGCCACAAACTGAATTCTTTGCCAGTAGTGTCTCCTGTGGTTCTGCCTGGTCAAATCCATACCTAGAAACTGAAAGGGATGGTTGGGCTTTAAAATCTCCTTTTCTCTGGAAGCCCTTCCCCTTTGGGCACAGCCGTGCTCTCCTGTGCAGTGCCCAGGGACCAGGGGCTGTGGGGAAGGCTCTGCTTGGAGCCACATCTGACACTGCTGTGGGTTCTGAGCTTGAAATGTGAGTGCTGGCTCCATGGTATCGTTAACCATCAAAGCCTGTTTAATGTGAGCTGGAGTTTCAGATCTGAGATGTGAAAGGAATTGAAACACAGTGTGTTATGTAACTTTGAGTTGCTAGTATGCAGTTGTGTTACAGAGAAGGATTAAGGGCAAATTTTATCCAAAGGCACTTTCAGGAGCTAGAGATATCCAAAATATTGTTAGTCATCCTTTGAGCTTTTTATTAGCAGTATCTTGCTGAGACAGGTGATTGTTAAAATGGGAAAGGAAATCTGGTTGTTAGTTCCAGTTTGAAGCTGTATTTAAGTGAACCTTTTCCAGCAAAAGGGAGATGGATCACTGCTGTGGGCTTTAGCCAGAGAAACAAACCCGAGATCTGCTTTTTAGTTTTCAGTGTTCAGCACTGGAGAAAGGTGTGTTTGATAGACTTTGGAGTAAAAAGGAGGCTTGTGTACCCTCCAGAAGCTGGAGAAGAGATGGAATCTTGGCTGTCAGTGGGAATGGACTCCTCTCATGTCAACCTCCAAAGCAGCAGCTCCCAAAACTGAATATTGCACCGTGCATGGTACACCTCGTGTTTCAAACACAGATCAAATTCAGCAGTAGGTTTGAAATGGAACTGAGCTTCCAGGCCAAATATCAACAATACCCCTGCAATCTTAGTATGAGGAGCTTGAATTGAGGCATCATGCAAATCCTGTTAATAATGTAATGACTCTCCATTAATTCTCATCACTGTTAGTCAGTTGATTTTCAGCTACTTGATCCATCATCATTTTGTCAGTTCTACTGAAGACTCTTTTTATATTCAGTTATTAAAAATGGTTTCAGTTTCTGTTGATTGTCTAATTTTTGCATATTTCCTGAGATCACTGATGTCTGAATTAAAATTCCCATTTTAGAATTTCAACAGATATTTCTATTCCTTTCTCCTTACTTCCTCAATACCTAATGTTGTCCTTTTGAAGTAGGTTGTGCTGCATCCCAAGAGATCAGGTAAGCTTCTGGTCTCCTCACTGTTTGAATCTTGCTAATGCAAGTGTTACCAAGATATTATGTGTTAAATATGCAGCAAAACAACATTGATTTCTTTCCTTCTTTTCTCTATGGGGGAAGGAAGCAGAAAAAAATTTACTCTTAGCATTTATCACACTCAAGTGGGAGTGATTTTTCTAACACAAGAATTATTTCTAAAATGTGCTTATATTTATTCAAACAGTTTGTTTCAGCTTTCGTTTCTGAGCTGAGCAGATTTCCTAAGAGCTTTTTTTTCCAACATGTAGATGGTGGGAGCTGGTGGATATTGAATTTTAAAATATTTATAGTCCTGGAGGAAAGGTGGATCATAAAGAAAGGAAAATGAACGTTGCTTAATTGATAATGATGCCTGTGCTGCATTTGCTTTTGTGGAACAGTTGAGAAAATTCACCTCCCCTTATGGGTCTGTGTCACTTGGAAACTCTGAGCCATTTTTATAAATGGGACCTGTAAACGTTCCTGTATTTTAGATTAAGTGCCAGTTTGGAAGATGGAAGTGCCAAGGCAGGTACTTCATTCCCTTTAAGGGTGGGTCACAGTAGAATTCAGAAACTGGAATTATCCAAAACATTGTTTGTCATCCTTTCAGCTTTTATTATCTCAGTAGAATTAACCAGTTCAATAAAGCTATGAAGGTTCCATTCAAAGCATTTAACAAGTAGTTTTATCAAGTAATTCTAAAAGAGCAAAAGAAGGTTTCAGGTAGCAGCAGATGCAGTGATAGAGATAGAAGATGGTAGAGATCATCTTCCAGGCTGGTTTTTCTTAATTGACAAAATTATAACAAATTATGAACTGTTGGTATCAAAATTTAGTGACCAATTAATGGAGACAAGAAGATGTTTTTGTTTCAGAAAATGGATGTGGTGAACAACTGGAACAGATGCAGGCTTGCTCATAAATTGCTAAATGGATGCATTGGAGTACTGCTTCTGAAAGATAAACAGCTGGGAAAGAGTTAGAGGAAGTGTTGATTTTTGTCTTAGTAAGATAAGTACTGCCAATCAAACTAATAAAAATGATGTTCTAGTAGGTTATTATTTACTGACTGGTATGCTGTTTTGTGTTGAAAGGGTAATGGAATTGAGGTCTCCCCCCACTGAGGATTAATAAGCTGTGTTACACTTGCCTTGTGTTGGAGTAACTTTGTTTAACTATTTTGCTTTTTCTTCTCTGTGCTGCCTTTTCTCCAGCCTTTTCAGTCTCTTGCCTGTAGGTATTTCTCACTTATTTATTTCTTATATGTCTTATCCCTCATTTATAGCCAGTGTTTTTCATGGTGAGTAAACTTTGTGATAGTTTAATGAAACTTAGCTTTGCTCATCTCTGTCCTAACAACCTTCCTTCTGGCTAGACAGAAATAAGCACCAGTCTCTTGTACAGATTTTTTTTCAAGTAACTTTAACTGATTGCTGAAAACATCTAAGATTATGGGCTGGCAGTAATTACTACCAATTTGGAATATTAAAGAGGCACTATCCAATGTTTCCTAGGCAAAGCCCCTGTTACAACAAGTGCTCTGCTAAGGGGAGCTGCTAGCCCAGCCATGCTTTGGGGTGCCATCACAACAGGGATCTTTTTTTGCCATGAGGCTGGTTACCAATGCTTTTGTTTTTGCTTATGTTCTCTTTGTAAGACTCAGCCTGAGGGAGAGGAATGTTTTCTGTGGAATCCTCTGGAACAGAATTGTTTAGGCCAGATGAGAGCAGACCATAGAGCCCCACAGGTGCAGTCTGTGTGAATGGCCTCTGCCCACTGGAACTGGCAATAAACATTTGCAGGGCTTTCAGTGGCTCTTGGAATGTTTCCTGCACAGGGATCAGTTTGTGTAGAGTTTGCAAAAAGTAAAAGTAGTGCTGGCTTTTTGTTTGCTTTTGCTGTGGTGATGCTGGATATGTGATCAGTATTGTGTGGTATGAAATAGCCATGCAATGTAAACAACACAAAATAATAATGTAAGCAACACAAAGGTCTTCTCAAACAAGCAGAATAAAATTTGTGGGCTGCTACAGGCAGAAAGACAGTGTTCCTGAAATGAGTTGCTGTGCTGCTATTGTCACTGATACACTACCCAGTCAAACCAATGGCATTGCAATGTACATAAGGACTTCTTGAAGTGGGAATATTTTGGTCGATTGCTTTTTCTCTTGCTTTAAATGCCAAGGTAATAGTTACAACTGAAAAACCAATGTAGGCTCTGTTTCTTCCCCAGCCAGGCTGATGTGTGGGATTTGCACCTTCTGTGGCAGGTAGGGCTGCCTGGAGTGTCTAGCCTGAAGTATAAAGAGTTATTTCCTCCAAGAGTGATTAGTGCTCTTGAATTTAGATTGGGCAAGTAAGAGAGGGCAAATTCTGCTGCCTACATCAGATTTCCCTGTGATCCTTTCATGGAGGTTCAGTGTATGCCAGTGACCCTAAAGAGTCCTGGCAGAAATGAGGAAAAGTCCTGGTGTGGGATCCTAAGTGTCTTGTCTCTGGAAGCACAGATCCTGAAGACCATGTGGGAGCTCCTGTTTGGGCTGAGGAAAGAAATATGAAAATATTGTTTGTGTCACAGCTGATCAATGGGCAAATCAAAAATCCTGCATAATACAGAACGAGAAAGAGCAGAAGATGAGAGAAACCTCTTCTGAGAGGCTTCTGATGTCTGGAAACCAAATGAGTGAGTAATGTTTTGAAATTGCTTCAAGTGCTTAGTGTAGATAATAGTCACTGTAAGGCATGGAGGAATGCCCTGTGTGCTGACTCCCAGCTGCATTGCTGGGTGTTACAAAGCACCCTGCTGGAAGGTGTTTACCCAGCTTCCTCCCAAAATCCCACTTTCCAGCTCTCCTGCTCCTCAATTATTCTGTGTAGTGGCCCTGAAGCTCCAGCCATTTTCCTTGCCAATGGCAGGTACAGTCTGCATTACCTGTTCTGATCATTTCCCTTTCTTAGTTGTTTAAAAGGAGAGGAGCAAGTGTCCCTGGCTGATAAGAGGCATTATTGTGTTTCACTTTCCACTGTGAACAGCTGTGCTAGGGTGTTCAAATACTACTTCTCTCCAGGTATGCAATATTGATACCTCTTACCCAAACTGCAGCACAGGGGAGAGTCATCCCCTGCAGGACTGCTTTAACAATCCATGGTGTTTGCACAGTAGATATGTGTACCTAAGTTCTTCAAAATGCCCTGTACTGTCTAATATAGAGAAGCTGGCACCTTTAGGGGATAATCAAGTGGGCAACACTTCTGAAGATTGATGTCTGAATTAAGTCAGGAAAATCACCCTGAGCATACCTGTTTCTCTCCTGTAAACAATACAAATTTAAGCAATCCCACTGTATTAATAGAATATTGCAAATTCACATATTGACACCATGGGGGCTTCAGCCCAGGTGCAGGAGAGGAATTTGTCTCACCACTGTGAATTACAGGAAAGAATTAGAGACAGGTGAGTTCATTTAGGGTGCACTTCCCCCACTTGCACTTCTAGGGCAAAAATTAAATTGAGACCAAGAGATCCCTGTCTGCTTTTTCCTTCTAGCCATAATTAAAAAAATAATTGTTGGGAAGTTGAGTACTGGATCTATGTGTTTTTAAAGGACATCATTTTCAAATTCCTGAGCATCACTGTTAACCCTGTAAAGTTGAGTGTCATTTCACTTAGAGATGCAGCCCCATCTTCTTGTTCATGCAGGAAGAGTCCTTTCTTTCTTGGGACTTGCATTCTTTACAGACCTAGGCAGTAATCAGAGAAATTCATACTTGTAGTCCATTGTGAACAAAACAAGAAATAGCCAAAACTGTATTTTGAGAGTAGGTGGCCCACTGCAGTTAGTCTGTGTCAGGTCTAATGCAATTATTGTTACAAACTGAGACTTTTTCAAATTCCTTTTATTCAAGCCCTGTATAATATTTTTCATTTTCATGTAATTTATGTCTGCTATCGATTGGGAAATATTTCAGATGGAATGACACTTCCATCTCTGTATATGCAATATCATTTAAATTTTTATGGCTGACTCTAGGGCCTAAATGTGTTTTCATGTGCACTTAGGAAGCTGCTGTCAGAATCTACACATTGCATAACTGAGTGTAGAATTTGGTCCTTTATACACCACTGTGTTATTAAAAAAACCCACCAAAGCTAACAAACAAAAAGCAAATTAAAAATACCCCAAATCAAACCCAAACCCTGGAATCCTCATGAAATTATCATAATACATACATTTTAATGCCTGAAAATCTTTCATTACAGTCATTTTAAATTTCACCATTTATTTATCCAGGTCCTCCAGACATTCTCATTTTAGCTGCTTCTTTCTGACTCTCTAAAGAATCAATGATTTTACTCCAGAAACATTCATGGATCAATAGACTTTGAAGATTAGCAGGTCATGGCCAGGTACAAAATGCATGTTGTAAACCCCAGGCTCTTATATTTGCTTGAATCCTTCCTCAAAAAAATGGGAGAAGGGGTAGCTTTGAACAACAGACCTCTTTGAATGGATTAATTCCTCGTGTATTTCAAAGGGTTGAGAATATACCAGAGAAACTACAAATGTGGAATTAATTTTCAGGGACTTGAGGATTCAGTTAGCTGACAAATAGTTCTCTTAGATAAGCCAGGATGCTGTGGATGAAAGTAAGACAGTGAAAAGGGAGTGCTGGATGTGGAGTTGATTTTGTTTTTCCTGTCTTCGCACCTTGTGTTGTAAATGGAGTTGCACAGAAGTGGCTGCCTTTATTACTTTTCCTTTTTAGTCACATCTTCCTGATTTCAGGGTTTTGTTTTCTATGCAAGACTGGACACTAGCATCTCTAACCTCAAATAAAGATAAATAGGGTTAATTAGCATCTGCTAAGAGTGCTGAATTAATCTGTAGCTCTGCAGCACTCAGCTCCAGCTCTGAAATGCCTGTCTAGACTTTCTGGAGAAGCTAAACCAGATCCAAGCAGCTTTGAGGCTCTCTAATAATTGTATTCCAGTGCTGTGTTGTTTCATCTGCTTCTTCATGAAAATAGCAGGGTTTAAAAAAAGGTGGAAGGTTTGAAGTGGCAGGTTAGTTAACAGACTGAACACAGATAGATTTCCAAGTTGTGTTTGTTTCTTGTGAATAAACTAATGTTATGATATTTTCATTCATTTTCCTTTCCTACTCTTCTTACCCTCAAGGTTGTCATCTTCATATTTCCTTTCATTCTCATTCTTTCATGGGGATTTCAATTTTAGCTATGTTTCCCCTCCCACTGCTATTCTTCAATCCATCAGTTTTGGTCATGTTTGACAGAAGGACAGATGTTTCAAAGATAATGACATATCCGCAAGTTTTCTGAGAACAGGCATACAGAAGAGGCTTAATTGCAAGCAATTAAATGAAAGTACTTATTATTAGACACTAGAGAATCCATATAGAGGAGTGAGTTTAAAAATTATTCCTCTGCAGAAAAAAAAAAAGGCAGTGGAGATTGTAATTGATAATGAGCATCAGAGCCCTGTGAAATGTTATTTTAGCAGTGCCAGGCTGGGTGCTGTGTGTGCAGTGTTTACCAGGGAGGCTGAGGAACACGAGCTGCATTAGTGGTAAATCTGGTTCTTCATCCTCTGCCTTGCTAATGTGGAGGAGTTAATTTGTTTACTTCTGCAGCTGGAAAGGCTGTGGCCCTGCAACAACTGAGTCCTGCCTATGCACTCCAATTAGTAAATTCCCTGACCAGGCCTGATCCGCAGCACTGCTGGGAAATGAAGAAAAATCTTCCCCAGGGCAATATTATCTGCTTTTCTCCTCTCTTCTGGGATATTGCTGCTTTTTTGTTTTAATGCTGTGATAGAACATGGAAACCTGTATTTGGAGCAGCATCTTCATAGAAATTGGTATTTTGGGGGCTGCTGTATGGATTTCAGCTGTTGTGGAAATGTTTTTGTTCTGCTGTAATAGTTACCAGAGAGACTTTGTGGGCTTTCCCTAACGCTTGTCTTTAGGGAAAAGAGACTTAGCTCAGTAGTTGCAAAGTGCACGTAGAATTTTTAGGGCCATTGACAGTTTAATTCAGGAATGATCTAATTAGGGATGCAGAGAACTGGATTCACCATATCCTTAAGTATTGACTGTCCTGAGAGATGCTCTGGCAGATGGTTAGTTCAAAGTGAGTTTACCTTGGGCTCAGTTTCTTTAGACTGACAGCTTTTTGTACTCAATTAAATGAGACAACTGTCAAAAGCACAGACTCTTGAGTTGATGCAAATAACTCTGCTGCACAGATAAAGCTTAAATGTGTTCCTTGAGTCAGCTGAAACTGTCAGGTGCTTTGAGTAACTAGTTCAGCCAGCCAGAAAGGCACACTGGCAAGTAGAAGAAAAGGTTGGGAGGTGCCTAAAAATAAAACAACTCCCAGGGTTTTGTTATCTTCATTGATTTTACCTTTTGTCGCATACTGGTATGGCATGTTGGGAACTTGTCTTTGCTTTCACTCTTGTATTCGTTTAAGGAAGGAATTCTCGTTATGTTCTAATTATCCTCAGAAGTTTATTTGTTGTTAATGTGCCCACAGTCCTTAGGCTATGAAAGCATGAAAATAATGACCTATTATGATGGAGCTGTCAGGCAGTCCCTAAACTAACTGTCCTCTGCTCTGAGATTTCAATTGTTTGCAAATAAATTAATATGGTTTTGGTGCTTTTCTGATAATTGAGATATCCATATGTGATGTTTGTAGTTAAAATCCAGAGTGTGCTTTTCACCCTCTCTTGCCCATCAAGAAGAACTGAAGTAGCTCTTCCTGGTGCTGATCTCCCCGAGCAGGCAAGACCTTGCCTTCCTGTTCCCTCTGCTCAGTCCTGCAGCTTCCATTGCACCATGAGTTTATGGGTTTCATGGATCTGTGGAGTAATGAGGAGCTCCTGCTGATGGTACAAAAACACTTGAATGGTGTCTTCTATGCACCAGGCTTTGTGCAAGGGAAACTGGAAATTAAACTGGTTTAAATGGGCAGCATATGCTCATGGGTGAAACAGAAGCCACTTGTCTGCTGCCAACCTCAGGAGTTGTGGGCATTTCAAAATCCTGATGTAACTGTGAAATAAGAACAACAGACATTGGAGGAAAAAAAGGCAAAACATGGAGTGCCTGTGGAGAAGGCTGTGATATATGGGTGTGCTTAGAAATACAGAATGCTTGAATGAAAATTTGTTAAGGCTGTAATACTTTGTTAATCAAGACAAGGGTGAAAAATTTACCTTTCCAAGAGGAGGAGTGGGACAGGGCATGGGCAGTGCTCATCTAGTGCCAGAGCATATGAACTGCTCTTGTCAAACCACACTGCTCTTTATAAAGCTTTTGTATGCTTCAAACATGAACTCATGGAAGACTCATCACTTCCATAGTCTAAAATTATTAGAAATATTGACAAGCCATTGTGATTTTAAATTTAATTTTAGCAGAAAGTCCCTTGGGAGCATGAGGTTTGGATGGAACACAAAGACAGGAGCCTCTGTCAGTATGTTACAATAATTGTGTCCCAAGACACATTTTGTTTTACTTTTCTAGCCCTTGGCTTGCAGCTCCTGTGGGATGGCTAATTGATTGCTTCCATTTCCATTCCTCACATGTATTGGAAATGTGGAATTTTCAAGTCTTACCTATGACTCTACTGTGTTGTTAGTTAGGTGTGTACCTGGGAATCAAGAAGTTAATGTTCTCCTTTGGACACATGCTGCTGGCCAGCTTTGCCAGCTTCCTGAGCAATTGCTTCCAGTTTTCCCTCCTGATAATTATATATTGCCCTGTTTCTTCTGCTGTCATCAGAGTGTAAGTCCTGGAGGAGTTTACAGTACCCAACTCACATAAAATAAATGTAACCAGTTCAGCAGTAAGGAGGTATATATTTAAAATTTCTTCCTCCCTCATTAGGATGGGCATTTTTAGAACTTGTGTTATTTTCTTGGCATTTCAGTTCGATTCTGAAAGGAACATTGTCAGCTCGAGTGAAAAAAAAGTCCAGTCCAATGAGTTGCATAGGGTTTTTGCATTTAAAAAACATACATATGTCACTTGATAAATTTAATTGACTTATTTGAAAGTCTTTTTAAACTAGGAGCATTAAGCTCTAATTTCAGTCTCAATGAAAATGCTGACTATAATGGAAGTTAAAGAGAAGTGATGAGAACATCAAAGACCTTGTTACGTCTGTTAGGAAACAAGATACAGAACTGTCTACAAGCCTAGAGGGAAAAGGAATGATGAAGCCAGGAGTAATTGGAAAGATGGGTGTGGCTTGTGGGTGTAATCAACAGGCATTGAATGTACCAGGAGTGTCTGCCTTGATCTAATCTGCTTGATGGGCAGGGCTGCTGGTGCTGGGCTCGTCCACAGGGGCTGGCAGCCAGCGCCTGGCATTGCTGCTCCAGCCTGAGAGAGCATTGTTTAGTTCATTTGTTAATGTGAAAATTGTTGATTAATAGTACAAAGTGGAAAGAGGTATTTAAAAGCAGTGCATTTATCTGGCATTGAAGTGGTGCTGCAATGGAATGGTTCTGATGCTAAAAGTGTATCGTTCTTCTGGCAGATATTGGTGGAAGTTCATATGGATCTTGGTGTGAACATAACTTAGGGATTGAAGAAACTGAAGATTACTTGGTCAAATGTGATACTGAGCTCTTTCCTCTATTGTCATCACTGAAGATTCACTTTTTCTTTGTAGATAAATTTTTGGAAGGGGGATGCAGTGAAAGTGAAAATAAAGAGAGCATTTGGCACTGACTGTCAGTTTCAACCTTTGCATTTCCTTAGCCCTCTGTGGTACTCCACAGGCAGGGCTGTGCCAGACAGGCTCTGAACCTGTAGGATTGGTTTGGGATTGCTTTGGGCCAGGCTGTGCCATCCAGTGGCTGCTGGAAAGCACTCTGGCCACCAGCTCTTATCTCTGGGGAGGGACCCATGGGTGCAGAGCACTGCAGCACCTGCACCTCTAGCCACACATCAGCCTGGTCATTATGTGAGTTCATTACATTTTATTTATACAACCCGTGCATTTGGGCAATTGATGGGGCTCTCAAATTTCCTTCTGGAGGTTCCTTAAAGGGAAGATGGAAGAAGAAAAAAATGTTGGTTGTACGATGGATGAGCAGTGAAACCACTGGTGTGGCAGTGGCTGGACTGGGCCAGCTATGCCCAGGTGACCTGTGCAGTTCAGCTGGATCCCTCTGGGTGCTGAGCTGTCTGCAGTGCAGTCAGAGCTTCTTCCTTGGGTGTCTTGCAGAATGTCTAGAAATCCCTGGTAAATTCGGTAAATTCTGTAAATCCTGCTTTGCCCCCCCAACATGATTTGCAGTTGAAAGAAAATGAACACGTTTTTCATAACACAGATGGAAGAATCTGTGTTAAATCTTTATCAATTTATCAGGTAGGATATTATTTTTTAAATTTTGTAAAGCTATTGGTTTTCTTTCACTATCCTCTTCTTTTTCTGTTCTCATCCTACTGCACTGTGCTGTACTTTGCTTATGAAGAGAATTATTTTAATGAGTTTCAAGAGACAGTCAATTGTGCTTGTCTTTTAAATATGTTAAAACATATGTTGCTTCAGTTCATGCTTTTGTCACATCACAGTCAGCTTCTTAGCTTTCAGAGTTTCAGTATTTTTCTTTGGAATGCAATAATCCAAGAAAAGCTTTGTCACTATCTATTGCAAACCTGTGAACTGGAGGATAAGTTGTCAACAGCAGGTGATCCAGTGGAAGTCACTACAATCTCCTTTCCTTCTGAATGTCCTCATTCATTTAACTCTGAAAACAAGTTTCGGTTCAGAGAAGTGAAAACTGTTCTATCAGTGAAGAAGATGGGGTTTTTTACTCTCAAACACATGGAAGCATTTCCCAGCAAAACCTGAATCAGGGGGTGGTGCAGCTATGCTGGTAGAACAGGGGAGGAATCTCTGCTGGTAGATGTTCACCTAAAAAAGGCTCTTCAGCTCTGTTAAATGCTAGAAAGAAAAACAAAAGCCCCAAACCAATAACTTTGTGGTATTTCAAATTTATTAGAATATTGTATGATAAGACATTAAAATAAGGCTATAGTCAGTTTCAGGGAGGCTTTTCTAGAAATATTTCAGTTCTGAGTTATGTTTACTGCTACTGCTTCAGGTGTTTATTTTCTGATGTTGGTTGAGCAATGTTATCATTCCCTGACACTGTTCCAACGTCAGTGCTTATTCACCAGTTTCAGCTAAAGGTAATTCAGTGACTACTTGCCTCTTGCTAAATGATAAAAGAAGGAAAACAGCTTAATAGATTAATATGAACTGATAGTCATAGGGAAGCATTAATTGCAAGTGCTAAAACAGTTTCCTAACAGTGCTAATAATACACTCTATTCTCATTACAAGGCTCCCTGTTATGATTTCATCACGGCACAAGCACGTGCACTTTGGCTCCTCACTGCATTAAACCCTGGAATTGTCTGTGTTGTTGGTGCCTGCACATGGAGGAGGGAGCCAGCTGCCTCAGCAGGCAGCTCTGCCTGCCCAGGGTTTGGTGCTCTGGAGCTCGCTCTGGCAGGGGCTGTCACCACCAGCCCTCTGTGACGGGCAGCCTTGGTGCAGGACTCACCCACCCCATTATTCCTGTGCAAGCAGCAAACAAAAAGGACCCTGTGTCTTTAAATTTCCCTTGGTTCACATGGCCTGCCTGGCGATAGACCTCTGTCCTAAACCTGCAGAGTTAAATTTACCCAGAATGACAACTGTATACTCAGGGTTTAGTTACATAACAGCAGTTGCTGCGTTTCACATTGCACTAATCCAAACACAGCGATAAAGCAGGCCATGGAAAAGCTGCCTGCTTTTGCTGTGTTACATAGGCAGCAGCACTGAGCTGCTAAATTTCCTTTTCTACGTTGCTGATAGTATTCTGTGACTTGGATGTTTGGCTTATTTGGTGCTCTGAGAGATGTGATAGCAGAGGATGTTGTTTGTTGCACAACTGTGTTGTGAAGGAGGTTGTGTGGAACATGCATCTGCCCCTGTGTGCTTTCAGATAATGGCATTACAGCTGGCATGGTGGTGTGAGGTGCTGCAGAGGTTAAACACTGCTCAGCTTTCATGGACTCCTCCAAAAGTGCTCTTAGCCCAGCTCCCCACAGCTCTTCCCAGGTGTACTGGAGGAGAATCTGTGTGCTGGGGTGAAGCAATTACTGTGCATGCTCGCTAGTGCACCGAGCACAGATCATCTGTCAGGGATGGGATCATTAGTGTGCTCTGGCTCAGCCTGGGAGCCCTGCTGAGAGCAGCCCCATGCACTGGTGAGCTTCCTCTGCCAGTGCAGGCATTCAGCTCCCCAAGGGAGTGTTTGCAGGGCCTTGTTAAATAATAAAGACGTTTCTCCAGCTTCTCGTGTGTTTAATCAAAATAGAAACTCTCCCAAGAAGTGAGCAGAGTACTGGGAAAGAAGGCAGAGGATGCTGAAGATTTCTATTCCTTCAAGGGCTTGGAGTTGGGAGACAGGCCATATATTTCCTTGAAACTTCCTCCACATTTTTTCTGAGCCCCTGGCCTTCTCTCTCTTCCATATTTTCTTTCTTTTTTTTTTTCTTTAGAGAGCTCAGAAGCAGCAATAGCCTTTGTGTATTTTATGCCAGCACCATGTCTGCCCCACGGTGAGTGCCAGTGAGTGCCCCTGTGGCAGAGGCAGAGCCCAAGGCTGGGTGTTTGTACCCCGGGTGATCCCTGCAGGGCTTTGGGTCCTTTTGCCCTGCAGTGGGGCCTGGCAAGGAGCCCCTGAAGCCTCTGCTGTGCTGCACAGGGCCCTGGTGGGTGAAGCTGGCAGGGAAGGAGGCTGGAGGTGCCATCAGGGCCCAGGGCAGTGGTGGCACCAGGGGACAGGGCCATGGAGCTGTGCTGCAGCCTCCAGCCTGCTGAAGGGGATGATAAAAGCAAATTGCTGAAAGAACAGGGGTCACCAGAAGTCCTCACAGGGTCATGCCAGTGGAGGAAGGTGACATTTTAGTGTTCAGGCTTTTCCAGCTTCTCAGAAACATGGGCAAATGGACAGGGACACCAATTCAAATTTAGCCAGGACTGAAATGCATGTCCAAATTTACACCAATTCAAATTTGCATGTCCAGGACAGTATCTCACTCATGGTAAATACAATCTATGTATGTCACTCTTAGCTGTGCAATTTATCTGGGTTTTCTTAACTGTAGACTTTCTACTAATTTCCATGTATAGAACTGTTTAAATAGCTACATGCTGGTTTTGGAAAGAGTATGCTGAAATTATTTACGTGGATATATTACCATTGATCTCTCACACATTCATCTTTAAATTTAGAGCTTTTACTAATTGCTCAAAAAAATCATAAAAATATGAAAATTATTTTCTTAAGCCAAAGCAGTGCTGCAGAATGGAGTACAAAAAAAAAATCCCCTTTAAAAGGTGTCCAAGAGCAAAATGTTTTATTTCTTTCTGCCTCAAGCAAAGCTTACAGGAGCTAATAAGGAGCCATAGTTAGAAAATATTTGAGTGTTCAGGGGCTCACTTTTGTGACAGGATGATCTGAAAATACCAGCATAATGGATTCAAATTTTTGGTTTGTATTTTTCATTCTGGACAGACAGAGCTCCATTTGTGAGAGTTCCCTGATATTTGTCTTTCATTTGAGAGCTAATGGGCTTATTTTTTCTTTTCAGTGAACACATGTACTGTTCATCCCAATTAGAATGAGGAGATATAAAACACTTGATTTTTTTTTTCCCTTTCCTATTCAGCTCTCTTGTGTTTCATAATTTGTGTTCCATTTCTTGGACACTGTTATATGAAGAGCCATTTTGGTTGCTACTTTCAGGATGAGAAGACTCAAGAGAGTGTTGCAGAAAAAAGTAATGGCAGGGAAAAGCAATTGATGTCACTTGAACATACTGGAAAAATCTTTTTGTTTGTGGTATATAGCTGTGTTTCCTAGCTTCATTTCTGTATAGTTAAATCCAAATTCTTAAAAATGAAGGTGCTAATTTGAATCACTTCTTTTAAAAATGAACCCAGAGATGATAGAGTTGTGGTTTTGGAGTCTGAACTTGAGATTTTAAAGCATTAGTAAATGTAAAGTTGATGCATGATAGGGTTTTGCTGTCAGAAAAAGGCAATGGAAGAGGTCTGGTCTTGACCTCTGAGTGTTAAATGGAACTTTTAATAAAGACAGCACCGTTTTCAGACACATTGGATGTCCATCTTTATGTACTGGCTGCTTAAATTCATGATTTATGCTCTTGAGCAGCACTGCCATGTAGTTTAAATACTTCATGGAGATGTGCAAAGTGGAAATGGTCAGTGCCTTTGGTAGCCTAGCTCATCTTTGGCTTTTTGAAACCTTTTCCTTCCCCTGTGTGTTTTTATTTGCCAGTAGGAATAATCTGCCATGTGCCAGAAGCTCTGCTTTGGGAGCAGTGTCATGAGGTTGCTGTGGGGTTGTTTGGTTTTTTTGTTTTTGTGCTTCCCTCAATGGCCCAGGCAAGCAGAGCAGGGAAAGGTTTTGGGATTTTTAGCTGCTGGTAGTGACTTTTTTTTCCTTTGAGCAAGGTAACTATTTTCACCTCCTCCTTATTTAAAGACACAACGTGAAGCTGCTTGTTTCTCAGCTGCAACAACATTCAGAAGAGATTTTAATACAACAAGCTGTCACTGATGTTCTGAAATTTTCCTGGAATTTCATGGGTGTCTGAATGCAAATTTATTCTTCTCCCCCCCCTCTTTTTTTTTTTTCTGTTTGAAGGTTAGTTTTCTTTAGGGTATCGCTTCATTCCTGCCAATCTGATAAAGCTAACTTAATTAAAAATATTACCATTAGATCATACAGTTCTCTTTATTAGTTTAGTCCGTGGGGCTCCTTTTCCACAGGGAAATTATTTACTTCAGAAGTTGCTGGAGTAGCCTTGGCTGCCTTTGTTTATGTGGCTGCTTTCAAGCTTTCCATCAGATTAATGTTTTTCCAGGTCTTTTCTTGCAGGTACGCTGTTACTCAGAGATAACTGTGATTGCTCAGATCTGCTGCAGTTGCTGCAGAGCAGTGCTGGGATTGGAGGCCTTTATGGCAAAGCAGACACAAGGATTTGTTTTGAATGGTTGGTTATTTACCCCTTTTCTCTTCTTCTTTTCTCTCCCTCTTCCCTACACCCCCCACCCATATTTTTCCTTCCAAGTGAAAAAGGTGTGTGGTGCTCTGTGGACTGTTGGAAGTACTTACCTTCTGCTCCAAGGATTTTTTTGGCTTTATTTGGCAGGGAAAGGAGGGGGGGACTGCTAGAGAGACTCTCCTCTCTTTCCCACGAGCAGTTTTAAGCAATAACAATGACAGCTCATTTAGCTGGAGGTCTGGTCTGCGGGCTTGCACTCACACTTCCTATTCCTTGGGGTGTGCAGGAGCCATCCTGGAGTGGATGTTGGAAGCAACCTTATTGTCATGTGTCACATAATGTCCAGCAGTGGGTACATTCTGTGCTCTGAAACAGTTGTGATGTGGCTTCACGTAGGTGACTCCGTATTGCATTTTCCATCCCGTGTCTGCTGTTCCTTGTGAGTGTTCCCTTCCCACGTGTGCCTTTCCTGGGCTGGGCTCACAGGGGGCACCCTGAACAAGCTGCAGGCATCCCTGGGCACAGCTGTGCTCACCGCTGACCTGCTCAGGAATGATCTCTCCTTTGAGGCATTTGACATGGGACTGTTTTTTCCAAGCGTCCATCTCCGGCCTTATTGCCCTCACGTCTGCATTGGTCTGTACAGGAATTAATGCTGCTTCTGCTCAGGCATTTCTTAGGCTGATCTCTGAAAGCTGAGTCCATCCTTGAGGCCAAGACCCCTTGTCACAAGACTAGCAGTCCTACTGAAGTGAAAGGGAGGAGGCTTTCTCCCCCTCATCCTGCCTATTTTATTTTCATGGGAAGTGACTGCTGTAGCTTAGGCCATGCTTGATGCTAACATGCAGGCGGCGTTATTTTTCAAAATGCTCCCTCATAATTAAAATTCATGAACAGTTCCCCAGAGAGCCACCTGAGGTAACAGAGTCTTTTCAGTGCGCCATTAATATACAGGAACACTGAATACAGGCATTTGGCTGTGCTCACTCTTCCTCACTCTTCCCTGGCTGGTGGCCTGTATGTGTTGTGGAACAACAAAACTGAAATCTGGACAATTTATATTTCAGTAGTGATGGGATATTCTCTCTTTCCCTGTCACTTCGCATTAAGGACCTGCCACTAATAAAACTAATTAATAACTCTTGGCTCCACACAGAACACTTGGACTCCCTAGTGCTGGCACTGTGCCACAGTAGCTTTTGAAAGAAGTGCTTCATCTTAGTCAGGGACAGGATGAATATTCCCTGCACTTCTAATTGGACCAAGTGGCTCTGCATTTCAGAGGCAGCAGATTAGCAGGCTGAGGATCTCTAGGTAGGATCTCCTTTCAGAAGCCTCGGAGCCAGGGACTTGTGGCTTGTCTGGGTGCAGTGTCAGGAGCAGAGGAGGCTGAGCCCTGCCTGGGACCGTGCTCGAGCTGCACACAGAGGGCACTGAGGGGAGATGCATCCAACACCTGGGCAAACCAGGCTGGGAGCTCCTTGCTCGAGAGGACAATGGAGCACTGTCAGATGGATCCCTTTGGCTGGTTTAAAACCATCTGATTAAATGATAGGAACTGCACTGACCAAATGACAGCCTTGCTGAAAAGTTTCCTCTCTCTCTGGGAGGCTTTGTTGGCGTTGTGATGCCACTTGTGGGCGTATTTTGGTTTTTTCTTCTCGCTACTGACATAACTGTGCCAGTGAAATTTTGTAGTATGAGCAGGTCTGTGTTGCATAAAAATATTGTTCTGCCTTCTACTCTCTCTCCTCTCTTTCCCTTTACAAATACTATTTGCTTGCACAGTCTAGCATTGAGGCCTGTCCACTGCTGTGTTTCTCTTCCAGTAAAGGAGGCTTGGTGCTCTGGGTGCCATGGTGTGTGTGTGTTCATGACCAGATCATTATAAACAGGAATGTTCTGGCTGACACCTGTGCAGCACTTTCTACATGCGCTTGCTCCTGCCAGGCAGCTGCAGTTCTTTCCTGACACCATCTTTTGTACACATGTAGCTCAGAAGGGAAATTACTACAAGGAATATGGTTGAATATGAAGTTGGCCAGAGAATTGTTATTTAAAAAAAAAAATTAATGAAAACCATTAATGTGAATGTAAAGGAAACAAACTGCAAACAGCAAGCTTTTATATTTTTTTGACTTGACAAAAAAAGTATCTGGCCCTTGACTACCATTGTCCTCAGTTTTCTCAATGTGCCTCCTTGTAATTGGAGTTTGTTTTTTAGGCTAAGGTAGTTTTCAGTGCTTTAAGGAAGATGAAGGCTTCAGCTTATAAAAGCAATTGATTAGGTTCATAGCTGGAAATACCAAGCATTGATTTTAATATCCCACAATGTATCAAGCAAATGAGTAGCTTTTCTTCATCACACCCACCAGTTTGCTGTCAATATAAGACACTACTCATTTATTACTATTAATTTGTTATGGCTGTGGATGTTGCCTTACCGACAGAGGTGGATTCTCTGGCAGAACTCGTTGTGTGAGTTAAATGAAGCTGGAGGAGGTGGCAATGCTGGCTTGGAGGTGGAGAAGGATGGCAGTGGTGACAGCACCACAGGCCTGGGTGCCTCATGGAGACTAAAGCTTCCATAACCCTGTCTGTGTGTGTGCATGGTGGGCTTGTCCTCAGGAGCTCCTGGGACACGTTTCTTCTCAGTTCCCAGTGCCTCCCAGTGCTTCCAGTGCCTTGGCAGCCACAGAATGGAGCTGCAGCAATTCATATCCACCAGGTGCTAGAACAGGAAAGGAGTGCTTCTGATTAAATATAATCAGAATATAATATATCAGTGCTTCTGATTAAATATAATCTTCTGTTGGCAGAAGGAATCGATTGTCAAATATAAAGTTACTGCTTTTTCAGATTCCCTGTCCTGTTCACTGCAGAGATGGTAAAAGATGGGAAGTGAATCCAATTCCTTTATGGTGACGTAGTGCCACTGACTCCACTGCCACTGCCTTGGAACTGCGCCAGTGAAACTATAAAGAAGAATTTGCCTCCTGGTCTTGTTGCCAAGTAAACTTAAAAGTGTCAGTACTAAATTACTGGAGAGCAGCCCCTTGCTCTGCAGGTCCTGGAGAAGTATTAAAATCCATGTTGTACTGTCAGACACAAGGAACAGTCCCCAGCTCCCAGCTGTATGCTTTCCTAGTCTCATTCTTCCAACAGTTCTCCTTGACATTGCATTTTAATCCTTTCCAGCAGAACAGCCAGTTGGCAGCCTCGTGGGCTCACAAAATATAGTAGTTGTCTCTTCCCCCCCAGCATGAAAAAGGAGGAAGGTTGGCCAGAATTGTAACTGGTAACTTCAGTTCCCTCATTACTGAAAAAGCTTTCAACTCCTGCCATCCCCTTCAATTTCTGTTGGTATATCAAGAATAAGAACGTGGCTGAGCTGAAGTGTTTCTCTCCACTTTTGTTGCATGCTGCTGTTCTAAGTTCCTTATTTGTGATGTGTGAGTGTAGGATCTGCAAGACCCTCTGTTTTCCCTGGAATTTGCTGTTTTCCCTGGAATTTGCTGTGTTCCCTGTATATCTGCAGTGGCTGCCCCTCCACCCCCCTCATGTTTGTGTCTCTCTTTGTGGAAGATTTTGGGTAATAAAAGGGCTGCATTTTTTTTTCTTTGGAACCACACTTGCCTTCACAGAAACAGTTAAGTTAAGCTAATCTTTACTCTGATTCTTTTTAATTAAATCCAGGTATTCTAGGCAAAAAAAAAAAAAAAAAAAAAAAAAAAAAAAAAAAAAAAAAAAAAAAAAGTAAATAGTTTGTTTCTTAACCTAAAGACATTTTTTTAAGTGGTGTTTTGAGTCTTTTATTTTAAAGGTGCAATCCACAAAAGGATGTTATTGGAGGCAGGCGGAGGCTGGTTTTTTACATTGCCACTCTTGTGCAGATCAGGGTGTAGCTGAGGAGGGCAGGAGGTGCTGCCAGAGCCCAGCATGCAGGAGCTGTGCTGGGGTGGCTGTGCTTGGGGATTAGGAGAGAGCATCAAAGGAGCCATGGGTGCTCCCTGTGACAAATGACTGGGTGTTTAGGCAGCACCCAAGGAAGCTGGGCTATGTAGATTATAGGAGTGAAAAACCAGATTTGGGTTTGGCACAGGTGCTGCTGGGAGCAAAGCTTCTGTTGGATAGGAGTTTTGCAGTGTTGTTCTTGTAAATGAGAGGCCTTTGTTTCAGGGTATTGAAGTATCATGTCTTTTTTACTGTTGTTGAGATGCTTTGCTCCAAGGTTATTCCCTCTTTAACCACATTTTGATACAATTATTTTTATTTAGAAGCAAGGTGCTTTCAGTCAAATTTAAGGGTGTGAAGGACTGCTTGCTTGGGGTTCTTGTCTCCTTCCAAATATTTCTGTAAGTTCTTTACAAGGAAAGTATGACCTGAGTGCAACTTCAAAAGTGCCTCCACAAAAAATGCACTCCAAATGTTGTCATAGTTAAATTCCTGGATTTCTGGGGAACACAGTGCTATGTATTGCACTAATTTTTGGAGACTGATATCAGGCAGTGAGAAGTCTGGAAGCATTTGTACAGCTGATTTCTCAAATGGGGCTGCTGAGAGATGAAAATGCAGTGCTGGTTTGTGGGTAGCAGTCAGAAAGAGCAGCCCTGGGTGTGGGGGAAGGCTCTGAGAATGTGGGGTGTGTGTCAGACCCCAAGTGCAGCTCAGGCCCTGCTGGCTGCCCTGCAGGACAGACAGACAGACAGACTCTGGCTGCTCACCCTGCCCTCCTCCTCTGGGCTCTTCAGGGAGCTTCACCTTCCTCAGGTTCCAGCCCCTCTGCTGTAAATGTGCTCGGGGGAACAGAAAAAAAAGAGAATTTCTCTTTTTTTCTCATTTAGCAGTGCAGTGGATCCTTTCATACACAGAGTTGTTGAAAAGGAATGTAAAAATCAAGGAGGATGTTTCAGTGAGTCAGAAGCTGAAATGGAAAAGAAAATTGAAATACTACTTAGTGCTCCAATTTGGCATGCAGGGGATATTCTAAAATACCTTGTTGGTTCTGTTATTGTTGTAGCTTGATTTTGGAAGTTAGGAAAAATAATAATTTATTGCCTAGTCGCTTCTAAGTGTGCCTGTTTAAAAGCTTACTTGTTCAAAGAGATGATTTATTTGACTGGGTTTGGGTGGCTCTAGAGCATTGTTCAGTGCTGAGCTTATTTGCCATTTAAACTTATATTGAATTATAGGCTTTGGAGGGTGAATACTATTTGGCATCTAACTGATATCTTTGGCTGTTTACTCTCTAATGAAATAGCAGTGAAGGCTTTGATTTCTGCACATTTATTATCTATAAGAATTCTCAGCTTTTGCTTCATTGTAAAATGCATTCATCAAAAAATAAGATAGTTCTTGGTTCTGTTACTTTTGATGGTGATATAAATATACAGTGCTCTTTGTATTGTTTAAGCAAGTTGTGCATGAAGAAAAAAAAGTGCTAAATCAAGATTTAAGGTTTTTACAAAGCCATTTCCTTGGGAATCTTCTCTTTTGTGCTGGGTTCATGCCATAAACTTTATAGAAAAAATACATCATTTGTTGGTAATTGTGAATTAATATTGGCTATAACTAGTTGAAAGTTTTGGCATTTTCCTTTGACATTTGACAGCCTCAAGCACTGGAGACTTCCCCTGTATTTTATAATTTTGTCAATCTCTCAGTCTCTCTGTGATTTCTAGGTAATATTCTGGCTAAACAGACACAAAATTGTGATTTACCTCGTGGGGCTTGATAGTTGCAGCATTGCTCTGCCTTTGGATTTGTCAGAGCCTTGGTGTGTAAGTGCTAGTGCAGTCTTTGTGTTTTCTTACACAAGCTAATTAAATGAGGATTTATGACTTCTGATTTATTCCCAGAAGTGCTTTGGATGAATGCAGTACGGGAATAATCTGTTGATAGCCTCTCTTGGTGGTGCTGGAGGATTTAAGTCATGTATATTTGCAAACAGAGCAAGTTCCAGCTTGTTCATCTTGATGCTGAACGAGACAGGGATAGGGCTGGCAGGTACAGCTCCCTTTGGAAACAGCAGTTGGGAAGAGCAGCTCTGAAAAGCACAATTCTGGTGGCTGTGGGAAGCACTGCCAGGCTGTTTGCAGCTACTCCAGTGTGGTCTCTACCAGATTATCAATGCACAGAGTTATTTGTGGGTACATGAGTTCTTGCAACACGAAAAGTAATGCAAAAATATCCTGGGTAATGTGTGATAACATGGTGAACAACATAAAGTGTCCATGTAAAGGTCTGTGTAGTGATATTTATCTTAAAGTGCTTTTCAAGTGTTCATAATAAATAAAACTTGAATCTAGAGCTAGGGGCAGATATGTTACTTCCCTGACTGAAAGCTGGGAGTCCAAGTGTATTGCCTGTCTAGGGAAGTCTCACACCCACTGACAGCCAGATGCTGAGGGGGTGCTGGGAAGAGCAGAATTACATTTACACCCCTTTTCTTATAAATCTGTATAAATGCACTGGAAATCTTACAAAATGGCTTCTTACCGTTCTCTTACATAGAGCAGTTTTTAGGAATCCTCTTGCCTCAAATGCTCTGGTTATCCAAATACTTTATAGAAGAGCACAGGAATCTGCTGCTGCAGCAGCTAGAAAGTAACAAAATACCTTTCTGGTGTATTGGTTGCCATAGTTTTTGGCATCCTGTGATATGCCTATTGTTTAGATCGTGCAGATACCCAGGAAAAGGAGTCTGTCTTAAAACCCAAGTGTCTAATACTCTGTTTCTCTGTCAGAAATTTGGACTAACTTTGTGTGATTCCTTTAATAGGCTTTTTTGTTTCTATCCTTCTTTTTTTTTTTTTTTTTCCTGGGGGAAGAAAATATTCAAATGTCTGTAGTATGTGTTGTTCTTAAGAGATCCTACAGAGGCTAAATAGTCTCTTGTGTAAAGCTTAAAATCCTAATTTCCAGTTTGCTACAATATGCTAATGTGTTCATGCTCTTTCAGACAGGTTTAGATGTTAAAACCTCTCAGCAGTGCTGTAATCATGTTGTTGAGATTCAGGATGTGTTAGGGAACTTCTGACTGCGGCAGGTTTTCATCAGAGCTCCCTGAATTCATCTCTCCAAAAGGGCCTGCGTGCACATAAAGCTCCTTCACAGAACTCCAGGCAGAAATCTGTGGCACTAGAAACGTTTCAGAAAACATGGGGTGTCTTTAAATATGCCACATACCCAGAAATGGTTTTGGCCAGTGCCTGTGTTATGTCTCTGGCTGATCTATTTTTTTTTTTTAACTTCCTCGTTTGTGCAGTCATTTTAAGTAGAATTGGAATTTATTCAACAGTCTTGAATTCTGACACTTCAGTCTAGGAGTAAGGACTTAAATTCATAAGAATGAAGTTTCCTTGCTTTTTAATCAGTATGGAGCTTTTTTTTTCATGGAGTATGGAATCAGTTCAGCTTTGTGTAGACTTTTAAAGGTTATTTTCTCGTGTAGAACTTTTTTTTTCTTAATTCAAACTTCCAAGTACTTTGCAATGGTGTTTTTATGCTTACTTTTTTAAAGCATCTGGTATTTAGCACTTGAAGGACTGCTTCATTTTCCATTTTGCAGGCAATTTTTTAAAATGCTTTTGCATGTGTTTGCTTTTGGCCGATTTGTTGTCTAGATTTTTAGAAATCTTTTTTTATGAAAACAGCATGTTGGTCTGTTTTCCTACCTTAAAACTATTTCTGTAGGCAGTTACGTTTATGTTAAGGCTGAAGTCGATTCTATAGCTCCTCCTTCCCTTCATCTATAATGTAAAAAGAATAAATAATGTAGTTGAGTTGTCGTGGCTGCCTTATAGATCAGGGCATCCCTACCTGGTTGCCAATCTGCAGCGCAGAATTGCATCAGAAAAACCCTTTCTGCTGTTGGGGTGTGCTGGT
Source organism: Melospiza georgiana (assembly GCF_028018845.1). NCBI lineage: Eukaryota > Metazoa > Chordata > Aves > Passeriformes > Passerellidae > Melospiza > Melospiza georgiana. Next base: position 1,266,894 of record NC_080442.1, on the reverse strand, counting down.
CCTGTCTGACAGGGATGTTTGGACAGCCCACCTATTTTCCATGAGAACTTTTTGTCTTTATGGGACGCAGGCTGTGATGACCTCTTTTCAACTCGCCAGTTTCCCACAGAGAGGAGGGGATGTCTGAAAGAGCAGCTAAACTGAACTCAGAGATGCTTCAGCTGCCATTTGCTGAACAGACTGTTTGCAGGCTCAATATTATAACTGAGAAAAAGCAAAGGAAGGAGGCATTGCTCTAGTGTGGAGGGGAGACAGAGACTGGGGAAGGAGAAAAGGGCTTCCTGCTCACTGTTCAGGCTCTAATCCCAGTGGAAAAGAGAGTTCAGTCACCATTTCTCTGTGATTTCCCCCTGCCCCAAACACTCCCTGACAGAGAGAATGCAAATGACTGCAGAGGGGCCGTGGCACTGAGGCCTGTGTGGATATCTGGGGTTTCATTTGAGGTAAAGAAAGAGAGAAGAACCCTCCTGGGGCCATTGCTAACACGGTGCAGGTTGCTGTGTTTAGCTTGGCAGTAATTTTTTTCTTCTTTAGATAGAGGCTCTTTGAGTGCAATCCTAGAAGCAGGTTTGCATTGTTTACGTGAGTGATAAAACTTGGCTGCAGCAGAGCTCTTCCACCTGCCTACTTGGTTTCTCCAGTATCTTTTACACCTCTTATCAATCCTTCTAAACCCATCTGTCTTCTAGAGTGCCTGTTTTACAGAAAATACTGCCTCCTCACCTGTGTGAGTGAAGCTCAAAAGATACCTGATCTTCCTAAAATACCGTCTTGGAAAGGCTGTGTAAAACAATCCCGTGAATAGATGGTGCTGCATTATTGCACTCAATGGTGCCTCGATAAGGGTGAGAGGAGCGGGCAGAGCTTGGGCCGAGCTCGGGCAGAGCTCCTGACACCCGACACCGCTGGGGCAGCGCTGCAGACACCCCGGGGCTGAGATTGAGGGAAGGGAAGGGAACGGAAGGGAAGGGGGAAGGAAGTGGCGGAAGGAAGGAAGGGCAGAAGGAAGGAAGGAAGTGGCGGAAGGAAGTGGCGGAAGGAAGTGGCGGAAGGAAGGAAGGAAGGAAATGGCGGAAGAAAGTGGTGGAAGGAAGTGGCGGAAGGAAGTGGCGGAAGGAAGGAAATGGCGGAAGGAAGTGGCGGAAGGAAGTGGCGGAAGGAAGGAAATGGCGGAAGGAAGTGGTGGAAGGAAGTGGCGGAAGGAAGGAAGTGGCGGAAGGAAGTGGCGGAAGGAAGGAAGGAAGTGGCGGAAGGAAGGAAGGAAGTGGCGGAAGGAAGGAAGTGGCGGAAGGAAGGAAGGAAGTGGCGGAAGGAAGGAAGGAAGTGGCGGAAGGAAGGAAGGAAGTGGCGGAAGGAAGGAAGTGGCGGAAGGAAGTGGCGGAAGGAAGTGGCGGAAGGAAGTGGTGGAAGGAAGTGGCGGAAGGAAGGAAGTGGCGGAAGGAAGGAAGTGGCGGAAGGAAGTGGCGGAAGTGGCGGAAGTGGCGGAAGTGGCGGAAGTGGCGGAAGGAAGGAAGGGAGGGCGGAAGGACGGGGCGGAAGGAAGGAAGGGGTGGAAGGAAGGGGCGGAAGGAAGTGGCGGAAGGAAGGGGCGGAAGGAAGGAAGTGGCGGAAGGAAGTGGCGGAAGGAAGGAGGGAAGGAGGGAAGGAGGGAAGGAAGGAAGGAAGGAAGGAAGGAAGGAAGGAAGGAAGGAAGGAAGGAAGGAAGGAAGGAAGGAAGGAAGGAAGGAAGGAAGGAAGGAAGGAAGGAAGGAAGGAAGGAAGGAAGGAAGGAAGGAAGGAAGGAAGGAAGGAAGGAAGTGGCGGAAGGAAGGAAGTGGCGGAAGGAAGGAAGTGGCGGAAGGAAGGAAGGAAGGAAGGAAGGAAGTGGCGGAAGGAAGGAAGGAAGGAAGGAAGGAAGGAAGGAAGGAAGGAAGGAAGGAAGGAAGTGGCGGAAGGAAGGAAGGAAGGAAGGAAGGAAGGAAGGAAGGAAGGAAGGAAGGAAGGAAGGAAGGAAGGAAGGAAGGAAGGAAGGAAGGGAAGAGAAGAGCAAAGAAAAGAGGAAGGAAGGAAGATAGTGGCAGGAAGGAAAGAAGGAAGGAAAGCAAGCAAGCGGCTGGAAGGAAGGAAAGAAAAAAGCAAAGAAGAGCAAAGAAACGAGAAGCTGTCAGGGGGGCAGCGGCCGCGGTGCCCCGGGAGCAGGCGGAGGAGCGGCCCCGGTGCCGGTGCAGCCCAGCAGGACCAGGCCGGGACTGAGGGCAGCGCCCTCCTGAACGGCCCTTTGGGGCTGCTGGGGCCCCGTCTGGGTCTCTCCAGAGCAGTTCCCTCCTTCTGCAAAAGACAACAGGATGGACATTGCAAGCTGATATAATTCAAGTGAGACGGGGATCACCTTGCTAAGAGCAAGTTAACAGTGAATTGGAGACACGCTGCAGTGGTCAGTTCTTGGCCTGAGTTCTTTCAAGTTTCCTAACATTCACTGAAGGAGATCATCTGCATCTCGAGAAGATATAGATTCTGTTATGTAGTTACCGGCTTTAAACATTTGCTTTGAAATGTTTCATATTTAATATAGGGTTATGAATATGAAAACATGGTATTTCAGAGTTTTGGGGAAAGTTTTAATCATGGGCTTCTACATGTTAGATTTCCCTCTGCATAGATGATGATTTGTTTTTTTAAATAAAAACAACCCCCATGAACTCTAAACTTTATATAACATCTAAGAACACATTTGTCTTTTCCTGTGGTGTAAGTGAGAACATATATGCCTATATAAATATATACTGGCACATGTTTTTTGCCTTCAAAATGGCTTATGGGCCATAAGTGAACAGACTGCTCAGTTACTATGCCTGGAAAGCTTATTTAATACTTCCAAATTTAAATATTTTTCTCTGTTGGTTTGTTGCGAAAAAGTGCAGTAAAAAATTTAACCTGGCAATAAATTAATTTTTCTGAAGGAGAATTACTCATTGGATGAAACATTAATTTCTCCAACAAATGGTTGTTTTCTCCTGTACTATAGACATTCCTTTTCAGTGCTTATAAGTGAAATAGGAGCTCTGAGGACATTGAATGGGAAATAGCTTCATTTTAATGTCTTGGTATAAGAACCAGTAATTTTGTCTAGCAGAGGAGTTTGGTTCTTCCCTGTGAGGGTGGGCAGGCCCTGGCAGAGGGTGCCCAGAGCAGCCGTGGCTGCCCCATCCCTGGAAATGCTCAAGGCTGGGCTGGATGGGGCTCTGAGCACCCTGGGCTGGAGGAAGGTGTCCCTGCCCATGGCAGAGAGTTGGAACTGGGTGACCTTTAAGGGTCCCTCCCAGCCCAAACCTTGTTATGAGTCTGTTGGTTATTTTTTAAAATATGAAAGTGCAAATTAATGTGCTTGTAATTAAGGTAATGAGGTGAGCTGGTTCACTCCAGTTGGGTACAATGCATAGTCTCTTGCTGTTATTTACATTAATGAGTAATGTTTCATTAATGTAAATAAATAATATTCTTCAGTAGTCCTGCACATCCCATAAGCTTTATAGGCAATATAGGTTCTTGATCTGAAAATACTTTTTATGATAAGCTTCCATACACGTGTTAATGGAGCCCTTCTGTCACAGGTCACCTCATTTGCTGCTGACTCAGAATTCAGCTCAGGTATTTGCAATGGAATTAGCATGCAGAAAGAGTATTTCTCAAGGTGTTTTTCTCCAGAAAAAAAAAAAAAAAGTCAGAATCCAGACTACTGTTTAGAAATGGAAACCACTCTTATTCCCATGAACTTGGTTGCTATAGGGAAAGGGGGAATTACAAATACAGTAGTAGTGTGCTTGCAGATGGCCTGCAGTCAAGGCCTCAGAATTATTTGGACAGTCTGTCTTTCCAAAGGCACAAGGAGGGAAGAAAGAGCTTCCATCTCTCTGCCTGGTGGGAGCAGGGAGGTCAGGGGTGGTCCAAGGGGGGTGTGCATTGGGATAGAAAGCATTAACAATGACTGGGGGTGAAAGGGTTGTTATTTTGTGAAATTTATGGGGAATCTGTTCTTCAGGTGATTTAGGCCATTGAGTGCAGAGTGAAGAAACATTCCTGGGGTCGGTCTGTTTCCTGACCTCTGGGTGATGGCTTTTATCTCTCATGCTGTTCCTTTGTGCTGGTTTGTTTGGTGTCCCAGACTGATCAGCTCCAAGCTAATTTCAAAATACATCCCCCAGCATTCACAGTGTTTTCATTCTTATGTGATAATTGCTGGTGTAGAAGTAAAGTTTGTGAATTTTGTTTCTTTCCAGCTGGAAGACTTTTCCATACATTTGTAGGGAAAAATGTAGATGCTGTCATCTTCCCATCTCTTCCCCCAGTACCCTAACAAGGCCATGTTAGGTGAATTATAAGCAAAGATGGGTGAGATGATGTGGGAGAAGGGTTGCACTTTGAAAAGATTACTTCTTTTCTAAGTGTTTTGTCTCTATCCTGGGCTGGTGTTTATTGCCAGTCTTGTTGGGACTGCCTGCACCTCAAATGTTCACCTGGGTGTAGGTACCATGCCACAGCCACCAGACAATGGCTCTTTTTTGGACATACTTTGGTCTGCAAAGACTCCCAGGCCTACCTCTGGTAACTTTGGAGGAGAAAGAATGGCAGAATGTCAAGAATTCTTGTATTTGAAATAGCAGGCAAGAGCTTCTGGAGTGCTAGAAAAGAAAAAACATTTCAGAAAGAAGTAAGGACAGCAGTTATTGTCTCCCTCCAAAAAGAGATGCAAATTTGCTAAACTCTTTGTACAGATTTATGTCACAGACCTTGTGGCTTTGGGAGCTTCAGGTCACCTGTGCAGCTGCTCAGAATGTGAAGGGGAATGGTGACCCAGCAACAGGAGAGGAAACAAAGTGAGCACTGACACTGTTCATCACTGTGGTACTTGTTAATGATTCTTCTGGGTAGCAGCAATAATGAGCAGTTGAAAGAAGTACTTTATGTACCCTCGATAAATTGCTTCCAAACCTCATAATTGCCACAATTCTGGCTTTCAGTAGACCTGGTAATGAATTTTTGAGTGCTGTCCACATGTTTGCCTGTTACTGTACTTGACTTTCATCCTATTTTGAATGATCTCATCGAGGGATGGGTGATGTTATCTGAATAGAATAGATTTATCTAATATTGGGCACAATGGTGATGATGAAATGGAAGTAACTATGCAAGTGACTGCAAGGGGTTTTTTACAATTCACGTTCCTGTGAGGCCACCTTTTCCTGATCCTGCTGTAGTGCTGATAGGTGTGTCATTTCAGATGGCACTGCCTGCAAATCCCACAGTATTGATTGCAGGAATTCCAGCAGCCTCTTAAAGGGTACTGTTAGACATGGGAGGAAATAGATGCCTTCTTGTCTTGGGAGTGTGGGCACTGCTGAGGTGTTTCAAATGGCAGAAAATGCCTTAGGTTCAGATGGGCATGATGAAGCTTAAATGTCCCTTAAAGGCCTGTGCTGTGTGCCTGTGATCAGAATTTAACACAGTGCTTGCCTTCTGCTGACAAAATAAAAAGGAGGAGGATGTGTTGTTGCTTCTTTGGGGGTTTTTTTGGGGTTTTGTTTTTGTTTTTTAAAGAGAAAAGTAGAGAAATCTGGAGAGACTTCACTTATATGAGCTCTTTCTATATGTATAATTTAACATGGCACCTTATATATAATTTAATGTGTGAAATAAACATAACATTTGAATTTCACAACTGGAACTCTTCTACTTACAGAAGTGGAATTTTTCCCATCTGTTTTTAATTTTAAAATGCAGTTTCTGCAATGAAATGAACATGTGTAGGGGCTTAAAACACTGAATCCTAAAGATTGCATGACACCTTGGCCCCTTCCTAGGGTAGTGAGCTTAACCAGTGTACCAGGTATGTGTTGCATTGATGTCAGTGTCATGACTGATAAATCACTTTCATCCTGCAACAGAGCCTTATTTATAAATAGCTCTTTAATAGAATGCCCTAAGTTTGCAAAGATGTTTTTCAAACCCCTGAGAATACTGTCTCTTGCCTCAAAGAGCTTATAGTCTAAATGAAGTAGATAACCAGGTAGAAAGGATCAAAGAATAGAGGAGAAACACAAAGGAGAGAAGTGGTGGGTAGGGGGAAGGGAGGTGGGCATAAATCTCAGGAGAGCAGGTCTATCAGCTTCTTGTTTTTAGAAAGAATACTGTTCCCTGCCATTCTCATTGAAATGAGATAATGCTTTGGAGCAGAGCTCACTGAACAGACTCGCTGGTGTTGGGTTTTGTGGAGGAACAGAAGGGTGTTATTTTCTTGCTAGAAGAGCTGGCTGAGGCATCAGGAGTTGCCTGAATATGCTGCTTGAAGGGGATTTTACAATAGGTGAGCAAGTAGTGTCAATAAGCTTTGCTTCATTGATTTTCATTCATTCCAGCTGAGGATATAACCCAGTGGGAGCAGTTAGGAGAAAGTAATAGACCCAGAGGGGAAAAGAAGGTTTTCTTACCTGTGTTAAGCCTTTTGCCTTGCGATGTGAATTGGCCCTTTGCTCCTCAGCCAGGGCTTTGGTGTGTCATGCCCAGCAGAAGCAGCTTACGGGCTGCTCCTCTTGGAGAGACAGGGTAGGGTTATTCATATTGTCCCTTCCTGCCTCCTCACAGGCAGGCCCTTGAAGAGACTGCAAAAATGGGATGCTACACTTATTTAAGGTTTCCTAACACAGGAGAAAAAATAACCCAAACCAACAAAATTGATTTAGTTTGGTGCACTTTCGATTAAATGGATGCTGTGCTTCTTGTGTGTGGTTGGTTTCTTTCTTTTTTTTTTTCTATTATGCAAAAAGTTTGCTTTTTATGTTGCTTGCTTACTGGAGTCTTTGAAATAAAGAACAAATAAATGTGAGAATCATTAGATATTCATCTGTGACTTGCCATTATGTTTATTAGCATTCATTTGCTGTCTGTATTTTATTTTGACTGCAAGGCAGTGTTGGCCTTAGTATTTCACTTCTAGAGCTCATAGTATTCTTACTTGTCATCATCCTGAATCTGCTCCAGGTGGAACACTACCAGTGGTGCAGGAAAACAAGTACAGTATCTTGAGGAGGAAAGAACATTTAGAAACTGAAAGCTGAGCAGAATGATGGATCAGAAAGGGTTTAGGTGACCAAATACTAACAAATGTAATATGTTTGGATAGGACAAGTAAGGCCACTTGTACAATTTCAATTGGTACTTCTGGCCAATTTATATGCCCACTTCAGCTAAACAAATACAATAGGATATTTTATATCACTTGAGAGTGAAGATCCAGAGGGTTTGCAGCAGTACTTATATTTATTACACTGCTGTTGTGTTCTGAATAAAATTGGGCATGCTGTGAAGCTGCACAGCTCAATTAAGAGGCTTTGCCCCCTCCACTCATTTGTGTCCTTGGTGTTTAGTGGGCAAGGTGTTCCCAGTCTGTTCAGAGCATTCCCTGTGTCCTCTGCCAGTGACACCTGGGGAGAATGAGGACAGTGTTGTTGGGAGCTGAAATCTTGGCAATGAACCTGAGCATCAGAGGCAAATGAGGGAGGTGTGATGGAATATGAGGGAAGATTTCAACTTTTCAGATGTCACCCGTGGAGGATGACAAGATATTGTCCTGTTGCTGCTAGGACTGGATGTGAATTTAGGGCCTGAAAGTATGGTGATGCTGACTTGTTCCCTATTTGTTGGAAATGGAAAGCAAATGGAAACATGGAGAATGGAAGATTTTTTTGTTTGTGGCAATTATTTTTTAGAGCAGTAATGTCCTTGCCATTCAGTTGGTCTCATAAAATGTCAGAAGTCATTAATGGCCAACAGTCTGGTCATGGAAGCTTTAAAGATACTGGAATTATGGAAAAGTTTCCCCTTCAGTCCATATGCCATCAGTGGTGGTTGTAAAATATTTCCAGTGCACAGAAAGGTTTGCCAGTCCAAGGGAAGTTAACAAACATGAAATACAGAATCCTTATAAGACTTTGAAGATATTCCAAACTAACAGAAGATTAGGAAACACACTCTTTACTTATGGTTAAAACCAGTTCTAAAGCTTAAAAATGTGTCTTGTGGAAGGTGTGGCATTTGTATGCCTTGGACAGAAGTGTAAAAAGTCTCTGTGTCTTCCTGAGTGCAAGGAATGCCAATAGAGAAGTGATGATGGAAATGTTTGATAGTGCACTCACTCATTGTTAGCACAGATAAGGGAGATAGTTTTAATTCCCACTTTATAAGCAGGTAGTTCTATAGGATTGTTGTTGTGTCCAGGCTGTGGATATGGTTCATGTAGGTAAAACATGAAAAAGAAATGAATTTGGAAATAAGAAGTATTGCTATTGGCACTGTGCAGTGACCAAGTTATTGACTGTGCCACAAGGAAACCATTCTACTTCTCCTTTTCTCATTGTAATGTGCTGCTTTTCTTTTATTGCACAGCCATACCTACATTCTTCTTTTTAACTTCAGCTCAGTGAAACATCTTGCTGATACTTTTCCATTAACCTTGCTTGGATGAAGATAACAGTGGTGTAGCATAATATTTTGTTATTGATTCCCTCCTTTCCCTCCCTCAATTACTAAGCCAACACAGAGAGGAGAGTATAGCTATTTTTAAAATACCTGTTGTGATTAAAAACTGTAGATAAGGAACTGACAATTTTTCTTTTATTCTGCTCTCTAGGTTGTCAGCTTTGGAGCAATTTAACCACCAGCTGAGAGGGTGGACAAGTAGAGCCCTCTGAGATGTCTTTGCAGTGCAGGCCCTGGAAACAGCTTTGTGGCTGGTTTTATGCAGTGCCTCACATTAGCCAGTTTTCCAAAAGCAAATTGACCTTTGCTGTGTAATGTTTTATGTCAAGTAGGAGATCAGACCTGCTGTGCTTGTGCTGTAATTTCCTTTAAATGCAGGATTAGATGTTCTGGTGTAATGGTGATACCAGTGATTATGTCAGCTGGTGTTTGCTCTGTTCCCCCTCCCACTTTTTCCAATTCAAGTTTGGCTCCCTTTAAATGTCTGTAGAAATCCTCGCTGCCACTTGGGCAAGGAAGGGAAGCCCTGAACACCTTGGCCTGCAAGTCCCCTGCCCGTGGAGCTTTCCTGTCCTGAGCAGGTGGAGCCAGCAGCAGCAGCAGCTCCTGGGGCTGGGCCTGGGCTGCAGGTGGGATGTGGCTCCCCAGTCCCTGCCCTGCAATCAGCACTTTCTCCAGGGCCTCGAAACTGAACAAAAGAGTGCCTGAAATATGTGCTGCCTTACAAGATTCAAAGTGATGCATTTGTCTGCTGGGCCTTCTTCAAGCTATAGAGAGAAAAATAGAACAAGCTTAGTTTTTCCATAATTTCCCCCCTGTAGCCCAAAGGAGACTACACGACAGAGATGTCTTCTCTAATCTTCTCTTCCACCCTGCATTATTTTCCTTCCCTCCTCCTTTCCTTCTGTCTCACAGCTCCCCTCCCCACTGGCACACACACAGACTTTTGACAGCACACCAGTTTGATTCCTGAGCTCCCTTTTTAGCCCACATGGGTGTCTAGGCAGTGCTGCAGCCCTGGCTAATACATGAGAGTTGGAATAAATGTATAACAGCAGGTAGCAAGTGACTGTTGACAGGGTGACATATTGACTTAATATCTTGTGTTATGTGATATGAAGGATGTGCCTTTTGGTGTGTATTTTCATTTTAATTTTTTTTTGTGTCTTTCTTAGACAGACACTTGTAGGCAGTTAGGAGTAATTGTCTGAAATCATTAACATGTTTATTAAATAAGGGAGCAGAGTGCATTATCTAGCAAATCAATTATGTAAATGCACAAAAAGCATGAGAGATTAGTCTTTAACTGTTGCTGAACTGCATCCACTTTCCTAAATTATACATGAAAGTGGGGTTTTTGTCAGTGTGTGTGTGTGTGGTGTTAGGCTCCACTTTGCTCTTTTGGAGCTTTAAGTAACGTGGATTAATTGGTAGTGTTGTGCAAGAAGAGGGCACTCCTGATGTACACTAATGAACACCAGTGTGCATACATCCTTTCTATACAGGGAAACAGATGGTCTGGAGTGCAGAACAGAAGTAATCTCAACTGGAGGGTCTGGATGACAAGATAAACTGACAGTGAAGCCCTAGCAATTTATTCTCTCATCTAGACACTGGGAAAAAATCTCCAGGAAAATCTGTTAATCTCCAGCAATTTTAACAGTATGTTTTCTTTCTGGTGACTTAGGATGAAATGAGACCATGCCTCTGCAGTTTTACCAGTCCTTAACTTGGAGAGGAGGTGAGAACAGAGCTCATCACTCAGGCCATGCTTGGAAAATTCACCTCTTTCCCTTACAGCTGTATAAATGGTGTGTGTAGGGGACCATGTGGTAATAACAGCACAAACTGCACTGCTCCATTTTCACCCACTGCATTTTCAGTCATGCTCAGCTGGAAGGAGAACAGTCTGCTCAGGCAAATGTGTTTTATCCACTTCTCTGAAGCATATTGCACAAAAAAAAAAGAGAAGTCTTGCATCTTAGGGAAATGGTGGGTGCCTGTGCAGGAGTCAGAGAAAAGGTTATGGATGCATTTTAAAAGGGGTGAAACTCGTGGAAACATCATTATTGTCCATTATTAAGTACATGTATGGTCTCAGGCTTCCAGTGGTAGCTGGGGCCTTCCCAGAGGTTATCACTCTTCATCAGAGAAGGAGAGCACATCCCACACTATTGGTTTTTTGCCATACTATTGTTTTCCTACCATCTCATCTTCCACAGAGGTTTGCAGAGGTCGGGCCATTCCAGATGCCCAGCACACAGGCAGCAGAATTTCCCCTAAAATGCTGACTTTGCAGGTCACTGTAAATGCTCAAGCTGTCTTAGAGCACAGTTGTCCTCAGGACATGCTGTAGTTCCATCTCTGCTGGAATGCCAGCACAAATAACTCAGCTCTTTATTTCCTTTGTTGTTATTTCTAACCCAGCTTGGGTTTGGTTTGTTGAAGGGATGAACTTCTGCTGGCCTCCTGGTACCAGAACCCAAGATTGCCTCCCAGGAACTGAGGCAAGGAACTTTTCTGTCTTCCTGTCCTCTGGAACTCACTCTTGCCCCTAGTCCTGACAGGGAGGATGGTGAAGGAAGCCTTCCATCCCTTTGGGCAGACCTTGCACCACAGTGACAGTCATTGTACCACGTGTTGCAGGAGTTAAATGTCAGAAAATCAGGAACTATGCTACAGAGCTGGATATAAAGAACACACACTGCTGTCCTGTGTCCTGACCAGGTGAGCTGGGGGCAGTCCAGTTCATCTGTGCAGTCACACAGGTCCGGGCTGGCTGTTTGCTGCCATTGCAAGAATTTCTGGTATCGCTGGAGATGTGGCAATTCAGCTGGAGACAGTAAATTATATTATTGTACCTGAAAGTAGGATTCATTTAGTTTCTGATGAAATTTTTAGTTGTGAAAATCTTGTTTAAAGACAGTGCCTTCCCAGGAATTCTCAGCGTTAAAATAACAGGACGTTAAGTGTGTCATGTTTATTAATTGTCAAAATTAGATCAATCATGACAGAGCTAACAGATATGCCTGGTTGAGGTGAAAGATGAAGATGGAAGAGCTAGCAGATATCACCAAGGAGCTGAGAGATGCCAGGAGAGATGACAGATGTGGCTGGATGAGCTGAAGGGGGATTGGAAAAATGCAGTCCCAGTCATTGCCTCGGGGAAGAAATAGTAAACCTCACAGACCTTGAAAAAATGTCTCAAGTGAGCAGGAATGGAGGAGTTTGTTCTGTGCCATTGTCTCTGACTCACTTGCAGTGTCTGCTTCTTCCCCTTCTTGAGAAGTTGCCATAGGGGAATGACTGCTGTGATAGCTAGGATTTGGAATTTTATTCATGTTTAGATTATAAAGCAGACTGTAAAATATTATTGTGCCGGTGCTGATCCTTTGTGACCTTTGCAGCTTTGGCACCTTCAGGGACTTGTGAGTCTTCAGCCTGCAGTATTAAAGAACTTTATCCTGCAGTGACTCACTTGGCTACAGCTTCCTGTACCTGGGCAGAGAATAGGAATAAATTCAATGTGCAAGGTGAGGGATCCAAGTCCAGAGAATTTGGGAAGGCAGATCCACGGGTGTCATCTGTGGGATTGTTTCTGTTCTCTGTGAGAAAACAATGCCAATATATGGAATATGGCCTTTGGAATATATTCAAACATCAACAGTGTTCCATGTATCTGGAACATGCAGGTAGCTGCTGCACTGAGGGTTTAAGTGAAGACTGCACCATACTCTTTTTTGTTATTTCCAGTACCTTAAAAGCTCTAATAATAATAATGGGCTATAATAAAAAGAAAAACGACAATACATCCTGCTGCATTTAGTGAAGTGTCCCATCCTTTTACAAATAACTTGTTTTTGAAAACCTAGAATGAGAGCTAAATTCCAGAGTGGTGTCTTTGTAAAAATAGAGCTCATGGGGCTTTGTCAAATGATGAAGGATGTACTTCAGACAATAATATGCATAGGTATGGCATGTCTATAAAAGTTGGTTCAGAAAGTCTGCACAACACCCCCTCGTTGATGCTATAAATACATCTTTGTGATGAAGCTCAAAATGGGATGAAAATATTTTGATACTGTGTTTTTAACTTTTGATACATCTCTTGGCTTGAAAGATAAAAGGATTCACTCCCAGAATTTACACTCCTCTGATGTGATTAAAACCAGATAGGTGTACTGTAAATAGAATATACTCTGTATGATGATAGGTATGGCTTAGTGTTTTTGAGCAGGAGGTTTCTTACTGTGGAAAAACAGCTTTTCTTGATAAGTTGCTTGTCACTGTTTTCAGCAGCACCTCCTTTCATCTATTATTCATTTTAGAAGACTTAATAGTATGATTTGGGTGTGGGCTGATACCAGACACCAGTAGAGTATAACCCCTGCAAAAATGAGATGCACAGAGCTATTGGGGTTGGGAGGCAAACAGACAAATGCCTCCTTGCTTTTTGCAGAGCATTTCCCCATCCAAAAAACAGTCACACTGTTACATGCTGCAAACTGTCTCCACCAGTCCCCTATTTAAATCCCGACGGAGCAGACAAAATAGACGGGTGTTGTTCACACCTTGTGCCCGTGTCAGGTGTGGTGCAAAGGCAGAGCCCCATCCTGCAGAGGCAGGAGCAGCTCTGCCCTGTTGTCCTCCCCTGGGAGGGCTGCATCTCGTGTTGGCCTCCAGCTGGCACAAACTGGGGTGCCTGCAGAAGGTCTGCAGCTTGCTCCCCGTGCTTTGCTGAGGTCTGTGGGGCTGCAGTTTGTGTGCCTGTAATGACTGTGAAGTCCTGTGTGACCGTGGATTTGTTGCAGTCGCTATGTGCATATAGATGGATGTATTTATAGAAGAATCACTGTGAATGTGAGAAAGAAGCCTTTGAAGTGTCAAGCCAAATATTCTGGGGGGAAAAAAAGAAGATTTCTTGTCTACATCAGAAGCTTGCATTTCATGTGGACTTGTCTCATTTTACCCAAAATATCTCCCCACAGGTCAGGAGAGCTGAAAGCAATAATAATAATTGGAAATGTAGGGGGCGGGAATGTGTGTATGGGAAAGGATAGAGGGAAGAGGGAAATAACAAACATCTCTGAAATGATTTTGTTCCTCCTTAGTTATGATGTGTTTCTTTGCAGTAGCTTTTCCTCCTGCTTTATTTGCTGTTCCATCGTGGACCTGCCAGAGCTGGGTTGGTTTCCCCTGGGTCGGGGCTCTGCAGGTGCCCTGCTGGCAGGGAACAAGGGATGCAGGACAGCTTCCAGTGCTCCCCGAGCAGGCTGGGCCCCCAGAGCCCCAGGGCAGGGCTGGGATGGGCTGTGCCCCTCAGCTCCCAGCATGGAGGCCTCCACAGAACTACCCCAGGCCTGGCAGGAGGATTCCCTTTGTGCATTGCTTCCCTTTGGGAAGGAAAAGGGACACAGATAGTCCAGAGTCACGGAGGAAGGGGTCCACTCATCTTTCATTTAGCTACTACTGTGATGTTAGAGTTGGCTGACTCTTGAATATGGATTAAAGCCAAGGAATGTTACCAAAAAGAGGGTTTTTGCAAAGCAAAATAAAATACAGATGTTTTCCAAAACTAATTCTTCAGTTGATGGCAGTGGTTTTATGCATCATTCCCATTCTAAAAATAGAAAAGATTCATTTTTATCAAGAACTGTTTCAGGCAGCAGTTCCTGGTTGGTGTCTGTGTACATGTACTGGGACAGCTCAGAACCTTCCCATGGTGCCTTCAGTGAGAAATTCTTGCTGTCTCTAACAGGTTTGAGACATGACTCTCTGCTTTCTTCTACTGTATCTTTATTTGGGTACAATATACCCTTGTCCCAACTGAAATGTCAAAGTTTTGCTCTGAAATATATAAATCATATAAATCATAATATTTACAGTGCCTATAAAACCTTCAAAAACATACCTCACAAATACTTACTAGTTTTAAGGATAAGAATTCTTAATTTTTGCTTGTAGGTAATTAGCTAATTAGTTAAGGTAATGAAGCATAGTGCTTATTTTTTGTTATTACATCTATTCTTTCTTCTTTGTAACAGAATGTGTATATTATATATACATATATATTCTTTGTAATATAAGGTGTATATTATATATACATACATATATATTCTTTGCAATATAATGTGTATATTATATATACATAAATATATATTCTTTGCAATATAAGGTGTATATTATATATACATATATATTCTTTGTAATATAAGGTGTATATTATATATACACATATATTCTTTATAATGTAATGTGTGTGTTATATATACATATATATTCTTTGTAATATAAGGTGTATAATATATATGCACATATATTCTTTATAATGTAATGTGTATATTATATATTCTTTGTAATATAATGTATCTACTAAAGTTGGAGGAGATGAGAGTTGAAGATGAGGGTGTCTTAGAAGTGGAATGCAAGATACTCAGTTAAAAATACTATAAACTTTGTAGCATTAAGCCCTTTTGTGCTGTGGTGAAAGGTTGTGGGCAAACACTGTTAGGAGCTGGTTTGAGTCCTGAGCTACGAAATCCTTTCAGTGTTATTTTTAAACGAGGTTTGTGAAATTTAGCCAAGCTGTTTGTTGTGTTCTGTATTTAAAATGCATCATTTTGGTGTGATTGTTTTAGTCTTGTTCTTGGAGAGTGTTGGTAAAACAGCAGTGGCATTAATGGATTCCTCTGGTGTCTGGGAGACGTGGAAAAACAGAATCTTCCAGTTAAAGCAGCAGTAAGTAAATGGTGGCTTTAGGGGTGTCCATTTTGAGTCAGTCAGAGGCCCAGATGGGGCCACTGAGAGTGGGGATTGAGGTGATGTTAAAATGCAGCTTCAGATGGTTGTGGGTATCAATAACTGCAGCTCCTCCATCTCCTCCCAGAGCGCCTTGGACGGGCCCTGCACCTTGGCATTTGCGTTGCGCCGCTGTGGGTAAATGTTAACATGCAGCAAACACTGCAGGCGAGGGCTCTGCCTGCCAAAAGGAGGGCATCTTTCAAATGCATTGCTCTGGTGCTGAATGGGAAGCTGAGAATATGCTTTCTGCAGGAGATGTAAAATATTAAAGAAGCCAGTAGCAATAAATGGAAGTGCACCCATTGGTTAACAGCATTTGGCTATATATCAAGACCATTTCTGCGAGTGGATCTTGTAACATAAATTACTGAATACTGAATTACTGCAATGTGTTAAGGATTCCTTTTAATTACAGGATGTTAGGGCTTCAAAAATAAAATTCTTCAAAGTTAATCATGAAGTAAAATAACTCCGTACTTAGCTGAGTTTCAACTTCATTAAAACGGTTCAAACAGCTGATGGAGCCCTAATAAGTTTTGTTCAAAGATATGACATCTTTGAAAATTTTCTGCAAATCTAACTCTATTATCTTTGATACTCTCTAATTGGATATAGCAATCACTATTCATGTTGTCTAGTGGATTGCATCCATGATAAGGTGCTGTAAATGTATCCTGTTGTCCTGAAATTAGCAAATCCAGGGATTGTAAGGGCTATTGTCACAGCAATATTTAAGCCCTTCAGGCAAGTACAAAATACCTATTTTGCCTTATATAGATATAAAACCACTTTGGGGAGTGCAAAATAGAGGGGGGGGAGGGAATGGAATAAGCAACTTTCTGACAGTATCAAATCATTAATGAGGGCACTGGTTTCTAAATTATTTACAGTGTATTCCATGTGCTCAACTGTTTTAGAATTGTTAATATTGAATGTGTTGTTTGTTAGATACAAACATTTTTCTCTCTTTTACTTTTAGATATCCTTTTTGCAATGTAATTTAATTACTGATGCTGTTTACTATCAGGAGTCATGAAGATTTTTTTTTCCTTCTGCAAAGTAAAAAATCAGTATTTTACAACAGAATATCCTCTTAGGAGAGGCTGTTGGTGCTGGCTGGGTGATGGAGGGATGTGAGGATGCAGGATTTATTTTCAGGAGCAGGATGGGGCCGGATGCTGTGTCCCTCTCCACGAGCCAGCTCCTTTTCCTTCCTTGGCTTCTCCCTCCTTCCTCCCTCCCTGCCCGGCCCCAGGGCTCTGTTCCAGTGCCCTCTCCTCTTTGGGAGCTGTTACTTTCAGGACCATCAGCTTTTCATCCTCTTTTTGGTGTCCCTGAAAGCAGCTTAAGCCGCAGATACAGAAGTAGCATTTTGCCCTCTGCTGGGAAGCCGGGTCTGACAGATCAGTGGTGTGAGCTGCTGTGCCAACCATTGTGGGTAAGGAAATTCTGCAGCTCTGGGGAAACACTCAACAGGCTCTGGAATCCTTTGCTGTGCTTCATTTCCTCAGACACTGCAGCAGCAGCACCAGTTTGTGTTTTCCTCCTCCTTAAGGATGATGTTTTTTCTCCTTTTTGATACTATTCCTTTTATGTCAGTGTTGTCATTAGAAATCATCTGGTTATTAGTCAGGTTCCTGTGAAGTCCTTTGCCCCAGTTCTTCCTAACAATCTGAGAGCACTGAGCTACTGGATCCCAAACCCTGCTACTGTTTTTATGGAACTCATTTGCAGTGTGAAAAGTCATACACAAAAAACAAGTGGGAATGGCCTGGTTTCTAGTTCTGATTTAGAAGTAGGCAAAATACTTTTTACATTTCTGGTGTAATTTCAATTAAAGTTGTTGGAAGGATAATAAAGACTAGTTTAGGTTGGAAGGGGCATTTAAAGGTAATCTGCTCCACACTGCCCTTAGAAGAGCAGCACATCTGCAACTCAGGTTGCTCAGAGCCCTGTCTGACCTTGACTGTTCCCAGGGATGAGACATCCACCACCTCTCTGGGCAGCCCATTTGTGTTTCATCACCCTCATTGTAAAAAAATTCTTCTCACGTCTCACCTAAATCTGCCTTCTTTTAGTTTAAAACTGTTACCCCTGGTCCTATTGCCCTGCTAAAAATTGTCCCCATCTTTCTTTTAGTCCAGAGAGGAGCAGTTCAGTCTTCCTGGAGCCTTCTCCAGGCTGAAAAGAGCCTTGTCCCACTCAGTAACTATTGGGTACTGTGGGGTCCTCCTTGTTCCTGTTTGAACATTTGGTCCTCCATGAAACACAAACTTCAGTCCCTGTAACTGAACCAAATTAATTTTTGTTTCTTGCAAGTTGTCACTTTATCTGCAGTTCTGCCCCAAAGCTGTGTTTATTTTACTGTATTTCTTCTGATGACACTTCTTTGCTTTAAGGGAAATAGCCCAGGAACAGGGGACAAAATAAAGAATAGAGCCATGTTATTTCCTCGATGGCTTGTGAAAACACCAGATGTATGTTTTGATTTTCTGCCCAGCTGAAAAATCATGTAGCTTTAACAACTTGAATTCCCCTATTATTCATGTTTATAGCTTTAATTAATTTCATTTTATGAAGCTTGGTGATTTTTAGAAAAACCCAACCATTTCTGAAAGTTGATTTAAAATCTATATGAAGCCACCTTTCCTTGAGAGTTCATGCACTGTGTAATGCACAAGTTGTGTGCTTGTGAAATCAAGTTGCTTCATCTTTATAAACACCCCCTCACCCATATATTCAGTCTTTTCTGTTGTTGTTGTGTATATGTGGACATGTTTCCATGTGTATAATGAAACTTAAACTTTTTATTTTAATAGTTCTTGTCCCAGCTGCAAGCCTTTTTCCATTTTTTCAGCTGCAAGCCGTTTTCCATTACTATTTTTTGAATCTTGAAGATAACTCTGATAACATTCTTGGTTATTATGGAGTGCTGCAATACAGTGCATAATGTGGAATGCCTTTATATAATTTATCTTCACATCAGCCAATGCCATGCCTTGTAACCTGTAGCATTTCTGTGCTGTGCACTCGCTTTCACTTGTTTGATAATTTGAGTGGTGAAGACTTAATCCTTCTTTGTTGTCTTCCAAAGTAAACTGTCAAGTAATAGTGATACTAAATCTACTCAGCTGTGAGATTCAGAGCTGGCTCTGTCTGCACAAAGCTCAATTGCAGGCACTGCTGAACACAGGCTGGAGAATCACAGTAGCTGTGAAACTGGTGCAGAGATTAGGATTTATTGCTGTTCAAAGACTGGCTTCCTTTTCTTTTTCCTGAAAGGGTGTTTTATGTGTTTTATCTCAATGCTGATTTCTCCCTTCTGTAAGTGGAGGGTGTCAGCACAGCAGTGCCATACGCAAATGTCTCCTCCTTGCTACGTGACACAGAGGGAAATACAGGTTGGATATTAGGAAAAAGTTTTTTACAGAAAGAGTGATAAAGCACTGGAATTGTCTGCCCAGGGAGGTGGTGGAGACACCATCCTGGATGTGTTCGAACAAAGCCTGGATGTGGTACTCAGTGCCAGGGTTTGGTTGTGGTCTTGGGGCTGGGTTGGACTCGATCTTAAAGCTCTCTTCCAACCTTGTGATTCTGTGATGGCTCTTCCAATAACACAGGAAATAGATGGGAGCAATTGAGTAGGAATTTAGTATCATCTGCACATCTGTAGGGCAGAGGAACCAGCTGTGGGGAGCAGAAGAGCTGTTTGAGTGCTGAGGGATGGGCACAGATGGAGAAGGTGCCCTCTCCAAGCACCTGTAACCAGTCAGCCAGCAAGTGCTGTGTGCTGCTGGCCTGTCCTGTGACAGCCAGGGTTGCCCTGGCACACCTCAGGGACAGCAACAGTGGTTTTCAGGTTGTCCTTTCCCATGAGCAAGCTGGGAAAGGCCTGTTGAGGTTCCAGGAAAAGCAGGTCGCTTGGCTCTGTCCAGGAGGCTGCAGCTCGTTAGTGTGTGAGCAGGGATGACTTCACAGAAGTACAGGGAATGTATGAGAGGAGGGATTGGTGAAAATGGAAATGGAGAGGAGATAAATGATGGGAAAAGAGAACAAGGGAAGGTTAGGAAAAATATATGAAGTGAACCAAGATAAACTGGCTTTTAGAGTTAAAGATGACAGAAATTACAGTAGCTGTTCATCTCTCCAGCTTGGCTGAATGCAGAGGAGTGTAAAAGTTAAGGTCCTGTTAAAGGGCAGGTCAGCTGTGTGACTTCATCATTCTTTGCTCCTACTGCAGTACAAGGGCTTGAAAAAGGGAACAAGATGAACTAAAGGTACATGGGAACATAAAATCCTCCTTTTTCTCTGTAGAAAGACATTATGATGATTCAGCATGAAATACAGGCAGTAATGTGCACTGCTTTGAACTGGATTTGTTTTATGTGTTTAAAACAGTTGCTGTATTAAAGGTGGATATCCCCAAAATTTAGACTGTCTCCATCCAGATGAAAATTATGTAATTGAATCAGGTCTGTGCCCTATTTAGTGTCTCTTTTATCTGACAATGCCCTGTGTTGGCTGCTGTGAAGAAAAGTGTAAGAAAACCTACAACACCCAATTAGGGAGTCATGTGGCTGTACGTGGTATTTTTTCCAGCTCGGCTAAAGACTGGCTTCTGCTGCAAAGCATTTGGATTTCTATCCCTTCCACATTGGCTGAATTCTGTGCAACATAATACAGGGTATTCTCACTAGCTCTGTGAATCTCAAAACCTTTTAAAATGCTGCAGCACCAATTACCTTGTGCATCTAGATCTCTCTTCTTTGTCTGTCTTTTAATATTCACCCATGTTGTGATGATTGTCTTGAGTTGGTCCCTGGCATACTGCACTAAACATGATAAAATACAAGAATTAGAGAAAATGGTTAGATTAAAAAGAGCAAAGAACTTTTTTAATGTACAAAGGTTCTAGCAAATGTTACCCTGCAGATTTCTGGCAGGTTAGGCTGAATTATTGTAATAGTTTGTTCCGGGTAAAATAAGACAATTCTGTCAATTCCAGCAGTTTCAGTTCAGAGAAATAACAGCACACCAACCCTTCTTTAAGGATCTGATTTTAGACCAGGTGCTTTTGCAGCATCTTGTGTAAATAGAATTATCTCCCAAACACATTGAAGTCTCAGCATCTTTCCAACCAACACAGACACACAGGATGTGGCAGCTTCCAGCTCTGCTGGAAAGTTCTGGACTTGCAGGTGCAAATCTTTCCTTTTGGCTGCTGGAAACAGCCTCTGATGGCTGTAGGTGGGAAGGAGCCAGTGTTCCTGCATTCACCTGGGCTGGGACAGCTCTCCATGGGAGTGCCCAGTGCAGTCCTGGTTCTTGAATGGGATTTCAGTCACATTAATATTTAGAGGATGCTTTGGATTATTCTTGGTACTTGAAAAACCTCAATATTTTTGTCAGTGATTTTAAGCATTAAAAACTGTGTACCTGCACTATCACTTGAATATTTGCAATTGATGTATTTCCGAGGAAATGAGCTCTCTTTGTCGCCAGAGAATATCCCCCTACTTGATGCTGATAATCCATACTAGTTGAATTCTTTTTTATTTTGTCCTCCAGTTGTTCCTTGCTGAAATGCCCAGAGACATGAGCACTTAGCCCCAGACACCACTGCAATTTGTCTGATAGCTGTCATTGAACTACAGGCAGTTTTAGAATGTCGCATTTTTCTGTTAAGGAAAGTTGTTTGTCCTGGCAAAGTGGTTTAGGTACCCTTTTTCTCTATCACACTGAGCTGAAACTCAAGTTCACATGGACCTCAAACATTTACTGAGAATTAAAATTAGGGAGGAGCATAAAGTCCTCTGGGGAGGGGGAGTTCAGGAGGGAAATAGGAGAAATGATAGCCACTGACTTGCTGTGATTTACAAATGGGAGAGGGGTTTTCTCTGAAATACTTAAGAGTAAAAATAAATGGGCTGAGCTTTTATCCAGGTTTCCTGCTGTCTGCATTACTAAATAAAACAGAACTGATGAAGTACAGAATTGTTCTCCAAATATAAGAAGCCCTCACTGTGCCTCAAAATACCAGCAGGAAAGTAAAAAGAGGTTAAAAATTTGGTGAGAATCATTAATGGAAATTGAGCAAACAGCTCTACTGTCAAGAGGGAAAAATTGTTTCATATAGGAGTGATGATGCGTTCCTAATAAAAGCCATCGTTTCACACCCACCAGGAATAAGACATATTCTGTACTTTTATATCCCATCTTGGTTTGAGTAGGAAGAATATCTTTTTTAAGAAGAAAAATCTTGCGTTAGGAAAATGAAGAGGAAAGAGGTTTTCCCACATGCTGGAGAAATTAATGAATCATTTCCATCAGAGTACATGCAAAAGCAGAGGAGCTGCCATAAGAGAAGGAACAGCTGATTTTTCCAATTGACCTTTGGCACAGAGATGATCTGGTCATGCTCTAACTAATTCTGACAAAGGTGTTTTTAATGAGGGGGAAAAATAAAAACTAGGGCCCCTTCATCAGCTGAAATGCTGAATATGTTGGGATATTTTCTTCTGAGTTTTAAAAAGGAAGAGTTAAAACTGCAATCAGAGACAAGAGATCCAGGAGAGGCGACAAACAGGTGCCACGTCACACTACCTTTGCTCTGCAGTCTCGAGTGGGAGGAATATTTTTGCTAGATGGAAGGTGTGTGTTCAGGTGAGGAAGTTCATCTGAGACAGGCACAGCCTGAGGCTCTGAGTCACAGACAAAATCCCATTTGGAAATGCAGGTAAGATGTGTGACACAAAGGGGAAGATGTGGGGTTGTTCTGGGAGGAACCTGGAGGACGCCAAGTGTTTAAGGAGGGTGTTGAAGTGGGTAGCAATCACTCTTTCATCTCCTCTCTTTTCTGGCACACTTCCTTCCTTCCCTGGTCCTGTCCTAGAACCCACTTCTCCCCCCTGTAAGGCAGCAGCTTCATCCAAGCCACCTTTCACTTCCCACTCCCCGCTGGGAGCTGCAAACAGGAGAGGAAAGGCCCCACCTGACGCCAGAGGGAAGCACTGAATGGAGCCTGCATGGGGACAGGGAGGTGGCTCTGAGCAAGGTCCCCAGCTGTGGTTGTCCAGGGGCTCTTGGATCTCCAGGCTGCTCCCTTGGCTGCAGGCAGGAGAGGAGCTGTGCTGGCAGCCCCTGCTCGGTGCCCTGGGGCTGCTCTGGCACAGACATCCCAACGCAGCTTTGGGGCTGGGCTGCCAGGCTCTGGGTGGAGTGAAGCTGCTGAGGACAGGACAACAGGTGCCCACACCTTGAGGTGGACAAGAACACCATCTCTCATTTCTCACTGACAGACAGCAGCGTTTTGTGTGAGGCTGGGCTCCAGCTGCAAGCTACTTGGTTTAAGAACTTCTTGCCTTCTAATTGACTATCGTACAAGTGCTTTATTTCTTCTAATAATTTCTTTCACTATGTGATATTCATCACTCTTGCTGTCCCTGACTTCAGAAAAGACCCAACTAATTGTATGCAAGGGAGTATCCAAGAGTAGAGGAAACGGAGGGATGGGTATACACTTGTACCTGGCCAAAGAGTTAAAAATAACATTTTTACAGATTTTGGAACACAAGGACACAGTTTGAGGGATGTAGAGTAAGAGTTGTGGGTGGGGTACACCACCTCTCCCAGGTGACTAAAACAAGAAGCACCTAATTGTCCTACAGGTGGACATGCATGGGCATTATTATTTAACCTCTGCACTGCCAGAAATATGAAACCCAGAGAAGGGAGAGCCTCCAGCTGCAGCAAATGCTTGAATGGGAGCTGTTCCTGTAAGGCAAGAGGGCTGTTTGGAGTTAGCAGCAGCCGGAGACTGGTTTTATGAGCTCCTCAATAAGATGAGGCATTTCTCTGGGTAAATGAAGGCTCAGGGAGCAGTTACTGTGATCTGGAATCTCTGAGGTAAGCAGAGCCTGGGAACAAAGTGATGCACTGCTCTTGTTTCCCTGCTTTGCAAACTGCTTGTCAGCTGAGTGGGAGAGGCAGCCAGGGATGGCTGAGGGAAGGGAAAATCTGTGCTTTGTTCCAAGCCCTTGGCTCTCTCTTCCTGGAACTTACCCAGGTACCAACTTAGTGTGGTGCCTTAAAAGAAGCTTCTTGTTCGAGGCCTTTCTGAGGTTAGCTGATCCAGTGTCATCCAAATACACACAGATGAACCTCAGAATTGCAGCAGGAACTTCCATGAAGGATTTTCCCTTGGTTTGACATGTTCCCGTGGAGGTTTTAGGGGGGTTGGTTCTTGTTTTAATGAATTACAAGGCCGTTAAGAAGTGATACTTACTCAATATTTCATTACGGGGGAGTACTTTAACAAATGCTACAATAAACTGTCTTTTTCATTTTAGTGGTGGCCCAATGCATTAGTGTTTGAAGCTGAAACACTTTGACATCAGTCTGGGTGATGAGTTGCTATGGTTTCAAGGGCAGTGTCAGTGCTGGAACACGAGCACATCCCTGGGATGTGAACATGCACTCCTGGCTCCTATATATTTCATGACCAGAACATAGGAAGTCTCCTTCCACACCAGTGCCCTCATCACGGGGCATAAGGAGAAGCTGAAGCAAGATGTGGAGCTGGATTGCTGATGGTTAAGAGCTCTTCCATCCAGTTGGAGTGGAACACTGTGGGTGGGGCAGTTTCCAGCACTTTGATGGGAAGAAGGAAAGGTTGGGCCTCGTGGAGCTCCCTCTGTTCACAGGGGGCATTTCCAAGGCAGGAAATCAGAGTGGGAGGCAGAGGGTTCCCATTCTCATGTGTAATAAACTCAATGAGAGCCACATGTTTTAGCTTGAAATACTTTGTTCAAGCTGCAAAAGGTGGTGTGTTTTTATCAGGCACTGATCACAAATTTGAAGTATTTGTGTACATATTCTTTCTCTGATGAAACAATACAGCGGGATTTTTTTAAAACATAAAATATTTTTTAGTAAGCAAAAACCAGGTATATTGGAACCTTGCTTTAGTTATCACTTAAGCATCTTTAACTAAAAATAGAACCCTAATCAGTTTCCCCTTGAGTCCTTCAGCTTCCAAGTAGGAAATAGATAATGGCTGGATGTTTAAAACAATACAGTATTTCACATTATTGCTCAGTACATCGTAGGAATGTGAATTCTTCAGAGTTATATTTAATGCAGATAGTTCTAGAAAATATCCAGGAGCTTCACTGTGGATATTGAAATGCATCTCTGAAAGAAAGAATGTTTCCTTAAGTGCTAATGAGTCCTTACTGATTTGTAATGAACAAACCCTGTCCTGTACAGCCCCTCTGCCTGGCGAGGGTGGTGACCCTGACTGATGCTCTTACCTTGCTCTCCTTATTTCGGTGCCTCCCTCAGGAATGCTTTGGAGCACCTGCTGCCCCGTGGGGCTGTTCTCTCCCTGTGCCCCCGGGTAACACAGCCCAGCCCCTCTCAGTGCTCTGGGGCCTCGGGAAAGGCTCCCAGCTTGGTGCCCTGCTGGGGCTCCTCTCCTTCTCCAGAAGCTGAGAGCTTACCAGGACCTGGTGGCTCCACACCAACACAGGGAGAGGTCCCATGGTCCTCTCATTGTTCCCTCACCTCTGTTCTTCAGTCTAACTTGTAACATCTGACTTTTCACCAAAAAAAAAAGCACCCTGTAATTTTGGAAGTAATGGTTTGATCCTTAATGAGGTTACTGATGTGCAATCATCCAGCAGGATGGAGGGAAGCCACTTGCAAATGAGCAGTGTTCATCCAGAGATTCAGCCTTCTCACCAAAGTGTTCAAGGGAGGAAATGGCTCCAGAGGAGTTCCCAAGACTTGGAATTCAGGGATTTCAAACTCAGAACAGCTGTATGTACACTGAGGCTCTTCTCTTCATTTGTCATCTATCTAACAAGCTCATGGCACATATGTATATTTGCTTGTGAATTACAAAGAAATGTTTTGGAAGTCTATAGGGAATCCAGTTAATCAGTTTGATTCATTGCAGCACTTATTAGCCATGATGGCTGAGCCTCTGAAGGTTTGCCATTTTCTGTCAGTAAAGTTCAGTGTAGTCTCAGCCAAAATCGTTGAAATGAATATCTTAACTTTTATTACCCAAAGAAACTGTCAGACCTCTCTAATGATTTCAGATGGAGTGACACCACTTTTTTTAAACTTCTTCTTTTTTTTAAATTTAATTTTGTTCAGCTGAAATCCATAGTGCAGGCATATACAGATTGTGGGAAGGGGGAAATGTTAGTTAAGGTGTAGGTCCTGCCCAGATCTTGTGTGGCCATTTAGGTAATTTTAAATTTTTTTCCTCTTTTCCAACTGCTACTTAACAGCTTGTAAAGGTCTTTTGAAACTCTATTACTTTATGCATTAGAGATTTGCCTGCTTCCACCCTCCCCCTTTTGGGATTCTGTGAGGCTTTTTTCTTGTATGCTGTGCCAACAGCAGATTTTGCCTGAGTTTT
Source organism: Melospiza georgiana (assembly GCF_028018845.1). Classification (NCBI taxonomy): domain Eukaryota; kingdom Metazoa; phylum Chordata; class Aves; order Passeriformes; family Passerellidae; genus Melospiza; species Melospiza georgiana. The sequence continues at coordinate 1,241,153 of NC_080442.1, read as the reverse complement.
CTTTTCCTCATTAACATCAATTGAAGTGAGACATCAGAAATCCAGGACCATTTGCAATGACAGGACAGTGCCAATGCTCTTCCTTTCATAGGAATAAAACTATGCAAAAATATTTCATTATGCACATTATGATAGCCTGCATAAATTACAAATCATAAGCTAGGGGAAAAAAATCATTCTATACTTTGTCAAACATCCCAAGTTTAAATTTTGAGAGGGAATATGAGAAAGAATTTTTAAAAAATCAAAATAGTGGGTTGTGGAAATGTCTGTTTTCCCTTGTTAATAATTTCATCACAAGGCATTATCCTGCTTTGGCCAGTGAGGGTAAATGCCAGGCCATGTGTCTCTGCTGCTTTACAGCAGGTGTGTATACTCACAGTCATACTCTTGGTTTGGTTTGCCTTTTTTCCTCATCATGGTGAAATATTGAAGGCACTGAGTTGAAATTGTATCCTTGAAATCTCACCCTGATGAGGTGAAATCCCCAGCATGTTGTGCCCCTCAGCCCCACTGCATTGAGCCAAATGCCCAGCACACACTTTACAGTGCCAGGGCCTTTTCTTGAACCAAAACATGTACAAAGGCTTCTAAAAATCTAAATATTTGTGAAGAAATAATTCAACACCTGTTTGTGCTTTAATTTTAAAGCTCACTGAAATTTTGGGTTTCTTTCACTGTATTTAGTTTTTATGTGAAGATCTGTGAAGAGAGGAAATGCAAGGATACAGTGATTGGTGTGAGCACTGGTCTTGTTTTCATTAGATAAAACATTTTGGGTTGATTAATGAGGCAAAATCCCATTTAATCCAGTGGAGAGAAAAACATATTCTAGTTAAAGTACCCCTGCCTTTTGTATGGTATGTTGGCCCCAGGAGCAGAATGAAGCTTCTTCCTCATGGGGAAGAGGCAGAGGAGCCTCTGTCAGAGCCCTGAGCCCCCCAGGTTTTGCCCCTTGCTGTTGGGCTGATGTTGGGGTGCAGCTGTGCTCTGCAGGAACATCCTCATTAGGCAGGTGAGAAATACATTTCCTGGCTTCATGTCTTAGGTCTTGCACCATTTCAGGTTACAGAAATGGTGAGGGGGTTTTTTTTGGAGAAAATTAGTAAGAAAATAAAACAAGCTGTAACCCCTGGGATCAGGGTTCTCATCTCTGTAATGAAGCATTGTGTTTAGGGAGAGCTTTTGGAAGCTTCATTATAAGATATTTAGGAAAATTAAGGATGTTAAAGTGAGAGCTCAAGTTCAACACTTGTCAAAATTTATGTTTGAAATACACTGATAGAACTTACTGACTTTGAGACTTAGGAAAAACCCAAACCCACTAAAAAACCAAACCTGTGTGATTTTGCTAATTTTCCTACTTGCCTGAATAAGATCTGTAGAGAATAAGAGTCTTAAATCTGACTGAGGGACAGGAGGCTTCTTTTTGTTTTCTTTTTTTGTGGGTCATGAGAAGCAGCTGTGGGTTTTGAAATAAGAGGTAGGGCAGATAGAAAGCCTGATATGCATTCAATCAGAGTTGCGATTTAATAAGCACATGATTCCTTACTACTCCTGAGAAGAAAATAACTTTAATAAAAATAAAAGGATCAGCATATTGTTTAACTGAGGGGAGAAACCAGAAAACTAGCCCTGTCTATCAAACCTGAGATGTAAAGGAGATTGATGTAGCATCTTTTCTAGATTAATGAAACATACCACATTTGCAAAGTGGCATTTTAGGGTGGTTGCAAGGCAAATTCAGCATGTTAAAGGGAAAGGGATTTCATCCCTTCCTGCATGCAAATGACCCAAAGTTGCACTGTTCATGGGCTGCTTTCTTTGTGTGCCAACTTTCTGGGACACAGGTTTCCAGTGCAGCTGGAGCCAAGAGTCAATGGATGTGATAGGAATTGGAATGTCCTGCTTAATATCCAGCACCTGTTAGTTTGTGCCTGTGCAGAATCACTCACAGGAGTCCTCAGGAAGTGTGCAAGTTGTTTACAGCAACAACAAATGTCTTCAAGATGGAGGAAAATAAAGGACATTTAGCAGTCACTTCACATAGTTCTTCTTAGATTGAAGTAAAGTTCAGTATTAAAGATTTAAACAAAGCCAAAACATAACCAAAGGCAGTGTTAGTGTAACTCTAAATGTCATACATCCCTTACAGAAAGTATCTCTCAGATTAATTATGGAGCCCCTGGATTCCAAGAAATCGGTTGTAGAAGCAGGAGGGATAGCCCTCCAGGGGCAAATCTAAAGATGTTTCATGCCAGCAATAAAAACAAATTGTTAGGCAAAATAATTGCTTAGGAGAGGCTTAAAAAAAAAAAAAAAAAAACAAACGGGGAAGTCATCAGCTTGAAGTAAGAATGGAAAATGAGAAGATGACTTAAATGCTATTTAAAGAATTAGTGGAAGAGTAGAGAGGGCTCAGTGTGGTTGTGTCTGAAATGGATGGCCAGTTTCAAAGATTTTGCTCAGCCCCCTCTGGAGTTACCTCAAAGTGCTTCGGAGGTTTGGGGGTTTTGCCCTGTCACACAGCAGGAATGTTGCTGTGGTCTGACCTGTAAAACATTGCATTTTGCTGGCCCTGTTTTTTCTGCTGCCTTTACCATTTCAGGTACCTCAGCTGTTGGGCCCTTGGAATATAAAACAATTGTCAGACTGTGGTGAGGTACAGTCACCATAGAAGCTATTGTCTCTGAGATCTGTTCTGACATATAACTTAAAATTTGCAGAGTGCTGTGCATTATAGTTAAAAATGCTAGAATAGATGCACCTCTGTGCTTTCCCTTCCTTTGAAGGTATTGTTTCTTATTTTCATGATCAGAATATTTAAATACTTCGATCTTATTCTGTTCCTTTAAAACCCAGAAAAATGATGAACTTAGTTGTTTCCAAGCATGTCCAAGCACACGACAGGACAGCTTTTGTGGCTGTGTGCTGGCTGGGGCTCAGCTGTGGGCTGTGGAGGGGCTGCAGCAGCCAGGGCAGGGAGCAGGAACCATGGTGAGTTACCCGTGCTGCTGGGGCACTGCTTCAGCAGCTTTGCTGCAACTGCAGTTGTTATCTTGGTGGATGCAAGAGGAGTGCTCTGTCCTAGTCTGTGTGCTGCCACCTGGGAGCGTTTCTGCAGTCAGGACATCCCTCCAGCCTTGGCCTGTTTCTGGAGCTCTCTCCTTTGCCTCCTACACTCAGATGACAGTGGGGCTTCCTTCTGCTCCTCCAGGGTACAAGGGGACATGCTGGGAGAGGGCAGGGAGTGTCACCTCCTTGTTCTCACTGCTGCTGTGCCTGTGTACTGCACAACTTTTGAGGGCACATGGGAGGAGGTGTCAGTTTTTCTGTAGTTTTAGGATGGGGCTGTGTCAGGTTCTGCAGACTGGACCTATTCAGTGCTAGGGGGGAGGCTGGAATTGTAAAGGTCCATAAAGGGTGAGCTTCTCCTCTGCTTTTGGGGTGCTCACATTTTGGTCAGTTCATGTGATGTTCCATCACTCTCTGGGAGCAGGTTTTCTGTACTTTTTTTCCCCAGGGTCATCCTTAACACACCTTTCTTTTTTTTGTTTTTTTTTTTTTTTAATCAGCAGAAGCCTGAACAGCTGAAATGGAATCCCAGTTTGAGCCTGCTTGGTCTGTAACTCACACCTGATTCCATTTCTTTTACCTTGGGCAGCACATCTTCTTTTCTATAGCTTGTCTTGCCAGTCCCTCTTCTCTGCCTTCACTTGTTTCTTTTGGTTGTTTGTTTCTCTTTTTTCCCTTTTAGTGCTATGTACTTTCCAGAAGAGCTGCATCCATGTGTGTCACCAGCATAGGGAGAGGAATATAACTGTGATAAGACAGAAAGGAAAAGAAAACCAGAGTGCTCCTATAGGAGACCTTGGTGTTTATTCTACAGGAATGATGGTTGTCAGGATAAAGGGTAAATGAGAGCCAGGCCAAGAGAGGGAGGGATCTGGGCAGCCAGGGCTGTGTAAGGGCACTGGGGCCACAGAAGGGAGCAGGGCCCAGGGCACAGCCTGGGGCAGGACTGATCTTCTTTCTGATGAGAAGTTAAGACCTCTGTGAGATGGGCAGAACAGGAGATCTCAGGTTTTCTGCCATGTGTAAGGAGTTGCTGTGGCTTCCTGCACCCTCCCAGATAGGAGAGTGCTCCGTTCTGGATGAAGGGCTGTGGAAGAGCTCTCAAGACCTTGCCACAAGTTGACACCAAGACAAATGACACCAAATGACACCAAGACTTCCTCAGAGCTGGTAATGGGCAGGTTGTTCAGCCTGAGGTTCAAGTCCTTGTCTTCATGGGACCTTTGGGACAACAGTGAGCTTCACCAAAAATAGTTTACCAGGAATCCAAGATATTTGGATTTTACAAATATTTTGGGTTTTTTTTATTGTGCCAGATTTCATGCTAAAGTAGGAATAAATGTTGTTATGTGAAGAGGAAAGCTTGACTGCATACTTAGTACTTGTTCTAGGTTCCTAAGTCACCCTCTTAAAGCCAATCTATTTTACCTGAAATTCAGTCTATCATGTATGAGAAAAAGCAGAAGTGTGGTATTTGGACTTGACTTCAGCATTTTTGATTCCTTCTCAGCTGACTGGTACACATCAGCCAGCTTGGTCAGCATGTCTGCCTAGGAGCAGCCTTTAATTTGCAAATTCATGGCTGTCAGTGTGTCCTGAATGTAGATTCATTGAGACCTCATCCCTGACTGCTGCCTTGTGATGGTGCTCACACCCACCAGTGCTGTACTCAAGTGCAGGAGCACCAGGAGCTGGATCCTGCTGCAGCTGGGCACCATGGGCTCTTTCAGGCTTCATCCATGACCTGGTTACCAGGTGGTGGAGGTGGAACAGAGCTCAGAGGCTCCAGGCTGTTCCCTGCTGCTGCAGGACAGAGGTTGGTGTGCCCTGGGTGCTGGGTGTGTTTGCCCCGCTCACCGGGCACTGTGTGTGGCTCTGGGCAGGTTACTGAGTTTGTGGCACAGTGTTTGATACAGCCTGGCAAATTCTGCCTGTGTCATCTGCTGGCTGCTCTATTCCAGTGGTCTGTGAGCAAAACCTCCTTGCAGGAAAGGGAGGAGATGTAGAGAGTTCTAGATCTGGAGTTTTTCAAAGCGCTGCCGCGCGAAGACGAGCGATGGTTTCATCAGCGCTGTGCACATAACCTGGTTTATGGCTCTAAATTGCTTTCTGCAGGGCTCAGGATAAAAGGCCGGAAGAGCTTTTCAGCAAGGGTTCCTGAGCTTGATGTGCAGGGCTGACTGGAAAAAAGAACAGAATTTTGTGTTTGAAATGGTTGACAGAAAAAAATAAAGCCCTCGCAAACCTCTCTGCTGCAAAGAGAAATACGGCATGTGGCGATTGACAGATTTACGTATCCAGATAAAATCTTCCACTTTTCCAAAAGCAGAACTTTCCCTTTATGCAATGTTAGTTTCAAAGCTCCCAGCTCCTGCTGTGCCTAATGGCAGGTATGTTTCCAGCGACTTCCTTTTCATGCCTGAAAATGGGATCATTCTCAGGTCTCCTCATTGTCATCTGGTAGCTATTCCCTTTCACTAATTTCCCCAAATGAGTTGTGGCCCACTCCGAAGGCTACAGGATTCATTAGAGTGAAGAATAATAAGAATGTCCTTGGTGTTTGAACAGGAAGAAAAGATCCCAAAGGCTGCCAGAGATAAAGATCACCCACTGAAAGGATAAAAATGAACAATGCTTCTTGCAGGGAACCTAAAAATACAATACTTGACTCTCACACAGGGTTTAGTTACTGAAATAACAACTGGATTGTTCAATCTCAGGATTATTTTGGTCTCAAGGAAGTATTAAGTCTTACAAGTTAAAACAAAATGCACATCAGGGAAAACATAGGTTCAAGTCTAAACCATATCCAGTGTTCTGGGGTTAGCCCAGGTTTATGCATGTCAAGGTACAAGACTGGAGTTTAGAAGATCCTTTTTCAGTGCTGAATTCTTCAGCAAACTTCTTGAGTAGCTTTGGGTTGGCTGGTTGATGTTTTTATGCCTGTTGGCTGTTGGAAGGTGTTCTGGAAGCCAAATGGAAGTGACCATGAGTTTCTGCCTGAGAAAGTGGGCAGTGGGTGGGCTTGGCTGCTGTGTTATCTTGAGTTCTCTGTTGTCAATAAGACACAGCAAACCAAGCTGAGTGCACTGGGAAGTTTGTGACATTTGTCAGGCCGATTACTGTTGCCTTTAAGCAGAGTATTTATTATGTGAATGTCTGCTTCAGTTCCTTGCTGAGTGGTAGTTCTGCATTAATAATTAAATTTTCCTTTCTCTACTGTAACATGGATATGTATGCAGAGTCTATGCACACATATGTAAAAATGACATTTAGCAATGGATCCTGCCTAATACAGTCCAGTTTTTAAGACCCTGTAAAGAGGCACAGCTCTCCATTTATTTTTCTGTGTATAGAAACACACCAATTCCTGTTGTGCCAGTGTTTCTGAGTCCTGCTTCAGATCACAGAGCTGGAGGAGAAAGAAGAAAAGAGGCAGCTTTTACAACTGCAGTCACTGCAACTAATTGTTCCTACTAGGTAAGGATGCATTCCTTTTACTGGCTCTCTGATGATGGCTTTTTGTTTCTAGCTACAAGCAAATCTAATTTGCAAATGAAAAATTTCATTATAGCAGAAGTTGCCTGCAAGGGAATTAAAGGAGGCACATTCAAAAGAATTCACCAGATTGTAAAAATGCTTCCTAAAGAATGGATTTACGACCCCAATTCACAATTAAAGTGGCAATTGCTTTTAAGTGGTGCCTATTACTTTTAAAAGGTTAAATATCCGGACAATAGAATTTTAAGGGAATAAGGCAGCTTAAGTGAGCAAAACCTGTGGTAGGTAATTGGCAAAGCTCTCTTAATATTTTTTGTTTGCTATCCAAGAGCTATTCACGATGCCACTGTAACAGTATGTTGTTGCTACAACAGAGCTGACAGTTTTCTGAGATGAAAAGGAAGAGAATGGAATTAATCACACAAACTTCATCATCCAGTCTGGCATAACTGAAAGTGAATTCTGCTACACTTGAACTATTTTAAATAACTTCATGTTTTATTAATACAGTTTTTTTCCTGTTAACCTCTTCAGCGCTTTCTGTCCAGAGCTCCCCTGTGATTTCTTGTCCTTTGCAAGGCTGCGCCCTGATCTCTGGCCAGCTTTGGCTTTGTGCACACAAAGAGCAGCACTGGCAGTGCCATGTGTGCCATGTCACACACAGAATGGGGCAGCGCCAGCGCTGGGGGCTCCTGGCTGGGGTGGAGGTGCTGCTGCTGCCCCTCTGGTGTGCAGCATCCCTGCTGGTCCATTGCCCACCAGGAGCCAGAATGTTTGCACACTTCTTGTCTTCTGGCCACAGAATGGCTGGGAGAAATAGCAAGCTGTAACTGCTTTGTGTTGTGGTGTCTATTTTAACCTTCATTCCAGAAAAACTGAGATACGCACAGAAGAGGCAGATGATTGAGAAACATTTATCATCTTAAAAATACAGTGTGTTTTCGCCATTTCTTACATTTGAGGTAAATGTGACTACGTAGAAATAACCTTGTGGTTGTGTTTGAAGGCACTGGCAGCATTCTTGTTCAGAAGAGACAGAATAATTTTCAAAATATTTTATTGTTGCTTGGTATCCAGGTGTTCTGATACTGTCTGCTTTGTTTGACGTTGTGCAGAAAGTGCCTAGCAGATCTCATGAGTCCTGTGTCCCTTGAGAGGGAAGAAAAGAGAGAGAGTACAAGGGATAAAAACTTTCTTGGATTTAAACTTGGAAATTCATTATGGTTTTTCACTATTTTTTACCTCTTCTGTTACATACTTAGAGGCTTTTTTTGTGTCCATTGTTGGCATAAGGTTTTCTGAGGTAAGGAATGGTGTCCTCTTTTTCTTTTTTGATTCAGTGAATTATCATTGGACCTGTAAATGCTACAGTTTGGCAATATTTTGATATGTTGGCCTCTTTGAGAGTGAAGGCAAAGTGTTTGCAGAAAGATAGCATTGGTGGCTTCCAAGGAAATTGCCCAAGCTAAAATCTTGTACATATTTAATGTCAAGCCATGAATGTCTGTGCAGAGGGCACAAAATGCTGGTTTTGCATTAGCTTGTACATCACACTTCCCTCGAAGGATCACTTTGATTCCTTTCACTGTCTTTCCATTGGAGCTGCAAATTGCATCCACTGTGATGTAACCTTGGTATGTTGGATATTTGCCCTGCACCTATTATGAATTTATATTTCCATCTGGAGTTTGGGTTTGCGTTGGGAGACAGTGAGGCTGGATCAGTGCAGCCAGGGAGGAGTGGGGCACCCCAAAACCCTGAGCCCTTAGCTTGGGGTGTGTGAGGTGCACCTTGAACCAAGGAGCCTCTCACAGCTGTGCATTGCTGGCTTTTGCAGGGTTTGGCATTACTTCTGTGTCTCGGGAACACAAAACACATGCAGAAAGAGGAAATGGGTGTTTGAAATATTCTGTTGAGAAAGTCAAATGTTCAGCTGCTGCACTTCTTGCAATCCTCTATGCACATATGCTCCTCTACCTGTGAGATGGAGTCTGTAATGAGGTGATGATTTTGTCTCATTGTAATGTGTGAAACTGTGTCATTGTTCTGAGAAGTTTTTGCCTTTAGTTAATCTTCTACAGGTTAAGAAAAGACTCATTTTAGAAAGCATTCAGACTTACTGTAAGTTTTAGTTTTGTTTAAAATCCTATCCCATTTTTTAGGTAGTATATTCCTTTAAAGAGGAGAATGTGGAGTTGTGGTAAATGGCTTTAAGGTAGAAACTACTTTTATGCACATTGCATTTCTGTAGCCTGATACAGAGCTTTCTGAAAAGACTGAGAGCAAAGTGCTGGTGCTTGGCACTGTCCTAGAACAGTCAGGAGGCACAGATCTGGTTCCTCCTCTTGAAAAATCCCAGTTTTACAAGAGCTCTGTTCTAGGCTAACGTTGTGCCTTATTTAATGTGAAATTGCAGCAGCAAAGGCTCGAGAGCCTACAAGGAGAGTGCAGTTGAACTGCCTGCGCTCACAGTTACTGTGCTGGCACTGCCTTCTAGGACCTGCTTTAATGAAAACAAGTATTCTTTATTCACAGATTATATTTCAAGAACTGTGGTTTGGGTTTTGGCACTGAGATTTCATGGTGTGTATGTGGTCTGAGGGAGCTCACTTATGAGAAACCAGGGAAGATATTTAACCTGACCTTATGTAAACCTCTGTCACGTGCCATAGGTGTGACCATGAGCCGAGCTGGGACAGCAAACTTTTTAAATGAATATTTAGAAAAACCCAGCTGATTTCCAGACACTGAAATCTGCTGGATTTCAGCACTGGCATGCTCCTTAGCTGGAAAGCTGAACCTGACCTTCTCTCTCCTCTTGCCTTTGAGCTGCACTTCTCCAGTCAGCGACTGTTCCCAGTGCCACTGTCGCTTTGGTTTTTCTTGACTGTCTTTTTGCTCATTTATCTTATTACAGTGCTTTAAGTATGACTAGTCAATTTGCCTCTTTGTGTGATGTGGAAATGTTTCATCTCTGCTTTACAAACACTGACAGTGATTTTTGGCACAGGCATTGCCAGCCAGGCTTTTTTTTTTTCAGACTCTTAGAGGCGGTGAAGTTTTGAAACAAAAGTTTTCTTTTTTTCATAGGCTCTGAACTTTCAGATTACAAATCACTTTCTCCATGCTAATAAGCTTAGATAAGCAGAGTACATGTTAACACTGTTGTGCAGATGGGGGAACTGAGATACAGGAACATTAAGAAACTTGCTTGAGGAAGTCTGTGGGAGCTGACCTTATTCTGCGAGAGACCCACGCACCATCCTTTTCCTTGTCAGATTCTTTCTTTTTACTCAAGCCCCTCCCTCCAAGGAGTGGTTGGTCCACAGAAAGCTCTTTTGGATTCTGTCTATGTGTCTATATTTACCTACAGCTATGATAATTTATTACAGCATGGCTTGCATTCCATGTGGGGCTGCAGTGCTCAGTCAGTCACAGTGTTTGCCAGTTTTAGCAGGCAGGGGCTGCTTTGCTGCTGATCTGGCAGGGCTGCAGTCGGAGGCAACTGCACCAGGAAGAGAGTTCTGCAAAAAGTACAGTGGCTGTGTGCTGGGGAGCTGACTTGCATAAAGAAAGTGTTCCTTCACCTCAAGTACCCTGCAGGTCGTGAGCCTGCCTGTGCTGAGCTGCACACTCTGTCCTCATCCTTAAATAAGAATCTCCAGTGTTTGCTACAGAGGAGAAATGGGTGTTATTCCTCTCCTGCAGGAGTGGATGTATGGAGTTAAACAGTATAGGGAACTAGACATTTACTATTACCATGGCAACTTCAGATGATGATTTATTAAGCCATATTTTTTTCCACAGTGGAAACTATGCATTTTTGTTGGTTTGAGCTCTCCAGAGACTGTGCCTTGCCACTCCCTAACATGTCCTTTTCTCCCATCCAATTCTTTGCCTCTCCTTGCTGAAATTAAAGAAAAATGGAAATGTGTTTGTAGCAGCCTTTTTGTCAGTCAGCAAAAGCTTGGTGCAGTTGATGGCTTTGGTAATAAATACACTGCTGGTTACCACCTTGGGCTGGGACACAATTCCAGTGATGCCACAGCAAAGGCAGCAGAAGGGAGAGGGCTGCTCGAGGGGTAACAGAGCACAGGGGCCTGCAGAAGGGCTGGAGGAGGGCTGTTGGCCTGGCTGGCTCTGTCATTGCTCTTTCATTCCTCTGTGACTGTCCTTGCTGCTCTTCACCCTGCCCTGGGTGTTTCCATAGTCACCCCAGTGGTGCCAGCTCTGTGCCAGGGCTCTGGGAGCTGCTTTGGCACCCGTCGCCTCTCTGCTGGTGCAGCTCAGTGGGACTCAGCAAGTTTGGCTGAATCTGCCACTTTTGTAGTGTCTGAGGTGCCCCAGGGAGCTGCGTGCCCCTGGTGGCATTGCCAGCCCTGAGGTGTGCCACTTGTGGAGCAGGGCACGGGGGCTCTGTGTGCCCAGGGCCCTGCAGGACAGCACGGACACACAGCTCTGTTCAGCTCCACACAGCCCCGAGCCAGGCTCCACATGCAAATGCAGGCAACTGGATAAATTATTCATTTTTGAGCTGCACGGACATAGTTTGAAAATCTTGAGGATGATGGTAACCAGTCCAAATAAACAAAATGAATGGGGCTGTTTCTGAGTATAGAATCACAAAATCCATCTTTGGAGCAGAAAAGCTCTCCCAAAAATCTGTCATCTTGTCATGCATCTGTCTTTACAAGCAGCTAGTGATTCTTATGGCTCTAACCTCTAACAACATTAATCCACATGTAATCACTTCTTGTTTCAAGTCCTTGTGTCAGTGGGCTAGGTTTTTATTTGTTTTCATTCTTTGAAGTACAGAAATGTCCTCAGGATTCTTAAATATTGTAGTTGTGATACATCTTGATGTGTAAACTAGTTGTCCCCTACCAGTTTCTGCTGGTACTTTCCTTTTCCCAGTCAGATTTATTCATGTGGTGCAGTTTCATTATCATTTGGCCATATTTATGGTATTCTTTTTAAACTTGATTAAATCATTCATTATGGACTTCCTAATGTGATAATTATGTAATTATATGTTCATGTATTTCAGTATTGATTGCATAAGTGTATAAATAGCTAATGCACAGCTTTGTTCTTCAATCCATACAGCCCTGAGTTAACTCCATGAGAAGGAGAATACATCCCTACACCCCTGTGTACATGGAACTTGGATTCTTTCTCTAACTGCTCTCAAGTTATTTAAGCTGGGTTTTATGATAGCAGGGCCCCCAGCCCTTCTCTGGGGCAGCATTCTGCCCAGTTTTGTATTTTTCTCCTGGGGAGTCTGGGCTGCACTCTTCCAGGCAGGGGTACTTTCCTGACTTTTTCTAAAGCAAATTATAAAGTACTAGAACATAAATCAGAGGAGCATTGGCCAACGTGCTCTAAGCATGTGGATCACAGTCTTGCTAATATTCCTTATTTTAACAACATAAGGATGTCTGTATATAGGGGGTTTCTTGAAGTTTACACGTGAGATTACAGCTCCATGAGTGGTTTTAGGTGTGAAGGAGTGTTTGAGGTACAGTGCTGCTTCAGCTGTGATTACATTCCTTTGCATCCTGCAAGTATTAATCCATACTGGTATTGTCAAATCAAAGACAGGTGTGGAGGAGGAAAATTCCATCTTTTCAAAGTTATAACTGTGTAATAGAAGTTTTCTAAACAACAGAAATTTCACCCTCACATCTCCCCCTAAAGCATCATTCTATCATGCTGGACAGAGTTTTTAGGAAACATTTTTCAGTTTCAGCTAAACTGTGCTCCTTGCTATTGTGTGTGCTTGCAGCTGTCATGCAGTTCTATTGTTTGACCTGTGCTGCTGAAATAATTCATCACTTGGAGTTCATTGCCAAAAGACAGTCATATATCTCCCAGCAGCACTCATAAATTTGCCTGCCTTTTGGATTTTCACATAAAACACAAGCAGAAAGTGTGTTTGTTAGCTCTTGCTGTTGCCCCTTAGAAATGAGGTGCAGTGGAGGAGCTAAAATCTGCTCACAGACCAAAGGTGAAAATTCCTGTTGTTGTTGTTTTTAGAAAAGTCAGCCCAGTATATTGCAGTGCTGATACAAAACCCACTCTGCCCAGCTCACCAGCTGCTGCAGGGACACTCTCTGTAATCCACTGCCGGTTGGGCACATCAGAGATTTGATTCTGGCTCCTATTATACATCAGTATATATGCCTGATGAAAAAAAAATCCGTGCTAAAAGCATCTAGGAAAATGGAGAAGCAGGAAAAGGGACAATCCATTGGCTGCCTTTGCATTTTAAAATCCTTTTCTGCTTGACATCCTGAATGAACTCCCTGGGTAAAAAAGTATCTTTAACAATAACAAAGGGAAATTATTCAAAAAAAATTAAAATCTTTAATAATAAAAATAAAAGGTTAAGGAAAACCCAAATGCCCCAGCCCACAGAGGAGCCCCAGAGGGTCCCTGGCTGGATTCACAGCAGGGCAGCTGCAGCCTGGCTGTTGTTATCATGTCAGAGCATCTCCTGGGAATTGCTGCTGCAAACTCTGAGCTGCCTGGGGAGACTTCAGGTAGCCAGGAAGGAAAAGGGGAGGGAAGAAAAGGAAACAACTGAAACAAACCCCAGTCCCACAAACAGCTTGTTAAAACTGGTGGCAGGAAAAAGCCCTGCAAACACAGAAGGCTGTATTTGACACTCCTGCATCTCTAACAGATTTCAGAAGGGAACTTTTATATTTATCTTATCTGACTTTGGTTTAACAGCAGCCAGACACTTTTGTTCTGTAGATCCATAGGTTTTTCTCTCCAGCTGTGGGACTCCCATAGGATTTGGTGGTGCTGGAACTCGTGCTGTGAGCAGCACCTCTGCCCCTGTGCTCAGGGGCTGAACTCAAAGTGGAGTCTTAGAAAGATGGGTTGATTTCCATGAAACTGGAAAACCACTGGAAAGACTGAGCATAATAAAGGAAATTCACTGCAAACTGGGAATCCTGTGTCCTAGTGCAGGGCTTGCAGGCTTGGGGAGCATCCTCAAGGCCAGCTCTCCCCGTGTGGAGCATCATGTTGGCAGCAGGTACAGCCAGGTTAACCCTTGCAGTGCCTTTTGTGTTCCACGGGTGGCACAGCAGCCTCACGGCACAAAGCTCCCCCTGGAAGGGAGGGTGAAAGGAATAATTCAGGGCTGGGACAAATTTTGCTTTGCATTGGTGACATAATGTGGGATTAATGAACAAACCCTGGGGACTGCTCAGTGCTGCTCTCCACAAGGGTATGTTTATATATTATTATAGCTATTCATTATATACATTGTTAATATTTATTAATTAAATATTAATAATAATAATTTCTATTATTTATATCTATTATTCCTGGTTTGGGATGTGGTTTATCTGGCCATCATGAGGAGCTGCCCCCTTGGGGATGCTGGGAATTGTCAGACCTGGAGAGGGAGGAGTGTTCTGAGCAAAGCAGGTTTCAGTCACTCCCAGGAATGCAGGAATAGCGAGTGCTTTGGCAAATACCTGTTAATAATGGCCACTTTCCCCGGTGTCAGGAGCCCAGCTGAATTAATTACAGGCATGCTTTTGAACCCTGCAGATGAAATGATGAATTTCACCACAAGCACCAAGATATTGTCCAGTGTTTGAAGGGGGACAAGAATTTTGCCCCTAATATTTTTACTTTTTGTTCCAATGAGGACTTTTTAAAGAAGTTAGATCAAACTCAGTCATATTAGCATGAGAGCAATTCATGTGAGGTAGGAAAGGTTGATTATAACAAAAGAGAATTATTAATAGGAGAATAATTTACATCAAGGAGATAGTGGGAGTGAAGTGAATTTTGATGTTTTGAAGGTTGATTGGGTAGGTGGGTGTGTTGACAAAAACAAGACAATCATGTCTTCTTCAGGAACTTAACAGGCTTCAAGGATTTAAAATGAAATCTATGAGCTCTGTGGAAAGCACAGAATATTTTTTTTGGTAAAAGTCCAGAATATAACTTCAGTGATGGGCTGACCTTTCAGATCATGCTGTCACCAAAGCATTTTCTTTTAAATAAAATTTTTCTTTTAACATTTCTGGGGTTAAGCACTACAGTTCAATTTTATTCATCTATGTAACTTTTCTATAGCTTCCTGAAACCTTCAGGATAATATTCCCAATTTCCAGAAAACATTTTCCCCCTTGCAGAGGCATGTGTTATGGGACAGTCTTTGCTGTGAGTGATGGTGTGTTTCAGTAATAGAAAAATGCAGACAGACTCCTTCACTTTGGTTTTGTTTGGGTTTTTTAGCAAGTAAATCTTAAAATGTACTTTTAATTTAGGTTAACTAAAACTCTTGGTATGAAAGCAACTTGTTCAGTGATCTCTGGGGAAAAGCAGATAAATCAGTGGTGTGGTGGTTTTCTTGTGCAATTAAATGTAAGTTCAGATCTTAGAGGTGTTTTTCCACCTGTTGTATAATATGGACAAGTCCTCAAGTGGATTCTGGGTTTTTCCTCTTTTCTTAGCACATGCACTGGAAAAGCTGGGTCTGTACCAGGCACAGTTCATACTGAAAGGGAACAGGGGAGAGCTCAGCAAACAATCACATCCTCTCCACTCAAATAGATGGTTTGGTGTTCTGCACTTCAACCTTGCTTCAGAAAATCAGTGACTCAAAGAGATAAAGAAATAGGAGCAAAGGCACTGAGAGCCTGTCTGTGAGAAAACAGCAAAAGGTGATTTAGGAATGAGCCAGCAGGGCTGGAAGGGGGCACCTGGGGAGGCATTGAGGGTCTGAAGATCCTTCTGCCAATCCTTCCCCCTGTTTGTGCCACTCTGCCTTGTGCTGAGCCTGGGGGAGCTTTGGTCTCCCTTCAAACCTGCTGCCCCCTGAGCAGGGCCATGGAGCTCAGAGCACACCCTGCAATCACTGCAGGTTTGAATTGTGTCTGTGCTTGTACCACATCCAGGGGTGATTCTGGAGGATGCAGCCAGGGCAGTCACAGCTCTCTGCAGAGAAAAGAAAATAAAGTTTTTGTCCTGTTAAATGCAAACTGATTAAATCCTACATGGCACCTACATCTGAGTGCTGCATTAAATTGCTAGATACTTCCTAAAGGAGAAAACCAAGGGGCAGCTGAAGGTGTTGATGACTTTTTCTTGGCACCTTTCTCTGTTAGCAAATTTCTAGTCTCTAGACCCTTTTGTAGAGTACTTTAAAAAGTTAGCTTGCTATTTGCACAGCATTTTGGGTTTTGGTGATTCCAGTGCCAAATTTAGCAGCAATCAAACAGAAATTTGTCTGCTTTATTGACATGTGTGTCCCTTGCTCTGATCCAGTCCATGGTGTCCCAGAGGCTAAAGAAGCATAAAATCAGGTCAGTTTACCTGTTCTCCCTTATTTCTTTTCCAATATGCCTCTGTGGGATTTTGTGGAATTTTTTTCTCAACATGTAGTTAAAGGAAGCAGAAGATGATTTTCTAGAACAAGAAAGGAAGGGAATTTATTCAGATTGACTCTTTCATTGTATCTTGTACTTCCACTGCATCAAAAATGATCTTTTTGATCTATCTCAGTATTAGAACCTGCTCTGTTTCTTGTGGGGCATTAGGCCACCTGAAGAACTGATATGTCAGCCAACTGTTTTGGTTTTTAGTATTATTACCTCTATATTACACTGGTTTTGGTTACATAGGTACAATTTTAGGTGTTTCTGGGCACTATCCTGAAAGATATTGAAGATCAAGCCTGCAGGCATATTTTTAAAGGCATGTATTGTGGACACAGAGGTGTTATCCATATTTCTTTTTCCAAAGATGTGCAAACACCTCCTGGGGTCTCTGAGGTCAGAGAATTGTCACCATTGCCCAGCTGGGGACAGCTGATCTGCATGGAAGGTCCCTTTGTTCTGTGCAGGGACAGAGAGGGAGCAGCACAGTCATGTCAGCACTGGAGGCAAATACTGCAAAAGGCCCTTTGGTGGTGGCCCCTGCAAGGATAAATGGAACAGTCAGGCTTCCAAAAGCTCAAATAAATAACTGCTGGCACTTGCAGAACACCAGTCCTCCATTTGGGAAATACCACTTGATGACAGAGTTGATGAAAGGTCCTCAGACATCAAACACATCAAGTGCAGCTAAAAAAAGCCATGCTATATATGGTCATTCCTCTCTTTAGGAAGACATTCCTTCTGTTGTTCTCCTTTGCTTATTTTAGTCACCCATTTCATACCTCCTCTGCAACACTTGACCCTTTAAGATAACCAATCTGGGGTGATGATCCATATTTTCTTCAGCAAACTGGGAACCAAGAAGACTCTTAGTGGCTGTGCTAGGAATTCCTGATTGTTTTAATTATTGCTTTCCATCAGAGCATCTTCACCTTCAGGTGACAGATGTGGGTTAAGAACTTGTGTACTCTCATTTGTAGCACTGTTTCTGACAGAGGAGTCCATGCAGGGCAGGGTGTGCTTTGATCTCAAGCCCTTCTTGCTCCCTCCTGCAAGTTCTTTTTCTGTTGCAGCAGTCTGTGCCCTGAATGCAGCTCTGGCTGAGCTGCCTCATCTCAGACACACGTTCATGGAGAGTCACTGTGGGGTGCTACAGCAATTTGACAAGGATCAGAACCAGTTTCAACAATATTCAATATTGTCAATTATTTGGAATAATCTTCCTTAATTACTGCTGCTTCATTTCCAGGTAGCACAGAGTGGCAGAATACACTTGACACAAAAATCTCTGAGTTGTTTTGCCTGTTTAGTAAAGGACCTAAAGTAAGTAAATGAACTTGCCTAAGAAAAAGGAATGTTCCAGTGGGAGAAGACTCTGTCAGGCAGAGCAGAGATGTCCTGTGGACAAACAGCTGGCAGCAGTGAGAGCTGTGATGCAATTCTTGTTTGTGAAGTGGGAATGGGAGCTGGGAGAGAAGCTCTGTCTCCTTGTATGGCTGTACACCTTGGCAAGACAATCTAAAATAATTGCTGTCATTCTGATAGCCATGTCTTAGGGGGGATGCTGAGGGTAAAGTTCAGGAAGTCGGCCCAGAATACTTGGGGTAGGACAAATGGTTGGACTTCAGTCACTTGGGGCATCATCTCTGCCATTTGTCAGTGGGAAAGGTGGGTGTCTGTTTAAGAGTCTGCAGAGAAAGCAAATACTGGGTGCTGAAGGAAATGGGAGCCAGTGGCTGAAATAGATGAGTTCAAATCAAGAGTAGGTAAAAATATTCAATTCTAAATCTGGTTAAATATGGGAAGGGATTACTGGGAGGAAGAGCTGCTGCACCATTTCCTGACATCTGCAGCTTCAGCTTGGATGCTTTTCTGTAAGAAAAGTTTTGATCAAAGCCTGTGGGCCCAGGGCTGGGGTTAATGATGGGAAATGCAATGACCTGGGATATGCACAATGTCTTAGGATATGCAAGAATAGATCATCCCACTTGTCTTTTTATAACTTTAGATTCTGTGAATTGATGGATGTCTGCTAGTGATACAGCTTGAATCTCTTTGTACTTTGCCCTAATTCTACAAGTCTTTGTACAAATTTTTCTCATTATAACCTTAAGAATACCTTACACATTATTCTCTCAGTCTGTTAGCTACTATTAGCAGCCCATGTGAATCCAGTCATTGGTGTTGTAAGAATTACTTGGGAAATTCACTTTCTCATGCTGGATTTTGATAAGATGGAGGTAATCTTGACTTTTAATTCTACATTCTTGAAGATACATGTCGAGACATTCAACTTTTTACATGAGAAAATTATTACAAGCCTCAGTGTTCAGAAAATATAACTCAATGCTTGCATGTTCAGCAGTACAGAGTGCTGTACCTGGCAGCTCTTGAATTTTCTGTTCTTTGAAGATCAGGTATTGGTCCCTCTAAAAAGCCTGGCTACTGCAGGGGAACCATCTGCCTGAATTTGGGGTTGCTGTGGTCACACAATTTTCTGGCTTGTATTTAATGCCACTGTCTATTCATGTTACAGAATATGAAATATTAGATCCAGTGGCTATTTTTTTTTTTTATATCCAACATTTATGGGAAGCAAGGACAGCTTGTGTCTTCACAAAATTTCTAATGTGTGAAGTAGTATTTTTATTTTGTTATTTTTTTGTTTGATGCATTGTAACTTATTACTGGCATGCTTAATACTGTTTTGTAAAGTATTTTTGTAAAGAGTTAAAAGGTAATTTGCTCTCTCAAGTTTGGAAATTTATTTGCCTTCCTAAATATACATTCTTTCAACACTGTCTCCACACAAATAACCATTCCAGCATAACTTATTGTCTGAGTAATGAGTTGATAAAATTGATTGTGTGTTTGTCTTCTGTGTTTGATTTTGAAATGGTAATGAAATACTGGAGTTTGAACAATGTGAGTTTTTGATCTGTGACAAGCCCTTAGAAATATTTAAAAAGAAGAGGACTGAGTGAAGGAAGGGATAAGCCAGAATATATTCTGATAAAATTCTTGTCTTCTCAAACAGCTTCTCTAAAGAGGAGAAGCATTTTTCTATATTCCAGGCTAAGGAGTGAGTTAAGTCCAGTGATGTTGATTTATTCATTTAAATTCTGGTAGAGGCTGTGCAGTAATGCTGGACACTTGTTGTGTGTCTGTGTTTGAACACCTGATCTCTTCCAAAAGCTGCATGATGAAGTTACATGTACCCAGTACTCACTGGAAATGGAATTGTAACTTCACCAGCGGCTTGAAATCCTACAGGAGCAAAATGATTGCTGTGCTTTTCTTTCTCTGCACCTTTGCACTGGTGTTTGCCTCTTTGGTCTGAACTTGGGAAATAAAAATGGAAGTGCAGGATGGAATTTCTCTTGATGTTGCACAGTGGCAGCAGTTTTTGCAGGAAGAATACTGAAGGTCCAAATGTAAGGTCTCTTGATCTTTGATACCAGCTGGTGGAGCATTCCTGCTTCTCTAAACTTTATTTTAGAATAGCTGATAAAATAAATATATATGTCTGAAAAAAAACCCGCATAAAAAATAACTTATTTAATAAAAGTATCCTATTAACATGCAATCAAGAAAAAGCTTCTTTTTACCCACAGCCTTCAATTGGAAGTTGTGGAAATATAAAATCTTTCCATGCCCCCTTTGTTTCTTTTGATTTTATTTATGCAGGCTTCTTTCCTATCTTGCATAGATTGCAGTCAGCTTGGAAGTATTCTGTAGACTCAGAATGCATCTGTGTGATCCTCTCCTGGGGTGGGACACATAAATGTGTTAGTGTGGCCACTCAGGAGCTGGAGGGGAGCACAGGTGGGTGCTGCTCACGGGACAGAGTGGGAATTTTGCCAGGAGCTGGTGGTCCTGGGCCCATGGAGATGGCAGCAGGGCAGCTCCTCATCCCACAGGGATCCCCCCAAAGCAGAGCAGGGGAGCCCTGCAGAGTGCCAGGGCTGGGTGAGTGCAGCAGCTGAGCCTCAGCCATGCTCAGGTGGCCTGGCAGGTTCAGGTGGTGCCTTCTCAGAGCTGGTGCCTGGAGGGGATCATTGGAGTGGGGACAGAACCTTTGGTCATTGCACAGAACCTTTGGTCATTGCAGGGCATTGGGATGGGGACAGGACCTTTGGGTCATTGCACAGAACCTTTGGGTCACTGCAGGGCACTGGGATGGGGACAGGACCTTTGGTCATTGCAGGGCACTGGGATGGGGACAGGACCTCTCCATCCCTGAGGAGGTAAACTGTGATGCCCCAGGGGCTGCAGAGGAGAGGAGGAGCATTGTGAGGAGCAAGTTATTTGTGAGGCAGGTGCTTTGTCTGGGGATCAGGCCCAGCCATGGCAGGGCAGGGAGGGAGATGTGTTTGCTGCTGAGGGCTAGGAGCAGGTATGAGATCTGGAAATCACAAAGATGGTGTTAAAGAGTGTGCATGGTAGTTTTTTGGTGGTTTGGTGGGTTTTTTTGGGTTTTTTGGCTTTTTTTTTTTTCAATCAAATGCTATTTCTGAGCTCCAAGGGCTGACAGCTGTTCTAGTTTTGCTTGGGGATGTTTTCGCAATGTGGATTAATCAATGTTATGAACTGGGTCCATGGGGTTTTGGG
The DNA here is from genome assembly GCF_028018845.1 of Melospiza georgiana. Lineage (NCBI taxonomy): Eukaryota > Metazoa > Chordata > Aves > Passeriformes > Passerellidae > Melospiza > Melospiza georgiana. The sequence goes on along the minus strand of NC_080442.1, from coordinate 1,220,559 downwards.
AATGTAATTGGTTTCAGATGACACTTTGCTAGTCAATCTGTGAAACAGCCCAATGTTGACACAGCTGAACAATTCCAGCTGTTTCCACTCACCCCTTCTTCTCTCCCTGGATGCATCAGCCTTTTCCCTCTCTCATGTCTCCCTTTTTTTATTGTGACTTCGTAAAACAAATTTGGGATTGCAGTTTCTGTCGTTTGTCTCTGCTTTGGTTTTGTTTCTTCCTGGAATACTTTCAAAATGCATTATTTTAGGTATGTCTGTTGAGGTCCATTTTTATCACTTTGAGCCTAATTGGTAATGCAGACATTAACTCTTAGGAAGCAAATTTAGATCTTGCTTGAAGTTGCCCTTTTGTCAGATAATTTGTACAGATAATTTAAGGAGTTTGAAATACATTTACTCTTGTTGTGCCAACCCCACCCGTTCTTTTAAAAATGGTAACAAAGAATGCAGGTAGCCAAAGGCAGAGTGGGAGAGCCCTGCATGGGATGTGCTGCTGCTCTGCCCTACCTGACCTGGCTTTGGTCAGGCTGGTGACATTTCTGTGCTGGGCATCCAGACCTCAATGACAGGAGAAATAACACCCCAGAAGGGAGTGGCTCATAAATTTCCCATGCCATTTATACTGCTGGAATTAATTATTTTCCTCTTCCCTGCAAAACCCTATTGTGTGATGAGCACAGGTAAACCCAAAATATGTCATGCCACCTGCATCTGGAGTTTTCCACAGGGTATCAGTGCCCGTTCTTGATTTGTGGCAGTACAGAAGAGAGGAGATGCAATGCAACACCAGGCACGTTCATTTTCCATGGTATTTTTTGTGCTGACTGACTTTGAGGACACTTTGCAGCAGGGAAACGTCCCAGGCAGTTGGACATGTGTGTGCTCAGACACCTCCCCACACTGCACAAAGGTGGCCCAAGCCCTGGTGAGGGGCTCTGGCTTTGTTCTGGAAGCCTTTGGCCACTGCCCCTCTGGGTAGGTGTTTAGTGCTGGCTGCAATGGGGACAATTTGCTGTTCAGTATTATTTTCCCATTAAGCAGTTGGAGGCTTTTGAAGGATGGATGCTCCCTCTTGTCTGTGTGGCTCCTCTGATGGCAGACTATTCTAAATTAAAACTGATGTGTGAAAAATTCTGTAACAAATCTGCTGTTTTCAGACAGCAGTCAGCTTTGCTAACTTTTTGAAACAGCAGAAAGCACCCACGTGTGTTGAGCCTTGTAAATCATCTCTCTTGTGTTGAAGTAGCCTGGAATGGAATGGCTGATCCTGTACTACTGCTAATGCTTTTCTACTGAGGACTCTCTCTGCTTACTACATATGGCCTGTTTGGAAAATGGAAAATGGATCTTGAAAACATGGTAGGAAAATGGCCCCTCTGTGAGTGCCTGTCTTGGAATTATGTTACACTGAGAAAATTTCAAATTTGTGCAGTGCAGTTTTTAGAGGAATCCCTGATGTCATTAATTCCTGGTTTGTATTTTTTACTACCAATACTATCTTATTTAATACCAATAACAATATCCCATTCTACAGACTTCATCCTGACAGTGGACACTGGGAGGTTTTTGCATTTTTTCTGGGGAGGGAGACGTAGAAGGCCTAAATTCAGTACCTAGATCCAAGCAAGCCTCAGAAGCCCCATTTATATGGCAGGATAAATATTTTTAGATTTTTCTAGCTTTTTCCATCTTTGTCCCAGAGATTTAGGATTCTGACTAGCAGTTCAAACCAGCATTAAAACCCTCTTGTTGACTGAGAGTTTGTTCAAAACTGTCATGATTTTTGATTCCATAATGTTTAGAATCTGTGAGAAACCCTGGACTCTCTCAAAGGACTGTAGCATTCTTTCTTCTGCTTTGTTACTGAAGAGCAGTTTTCTCCAAAGATGAAGGCAGACAGCAGTTGGACTTAAAGCAAACATTTAAATGCACTTGCTGCTTGTGTGTGTGACTCAAGGTATATCCCAGTGGTAAACTGGATCTTGCATTTAATCAAAATGATATTTCAGGTAAATTGGGATTTTGTCTTTCTCTGCTGTACCAGCCCACAGCTAGCTCTTAGTTAAGGATTGTCTACACAGAATTGAGGAGAGAAAAGGGAAGGCTAATGCTTGTATCCATTCAGAAACAAAATGACACTTTTTCTTTAAACTGAGCAGACATTAAACACATTGAGGACATGTATGCTATTCACTCTAATGTTCTTTTCATCATTCTTCAAACAGCCCTTGGAGGTTTTCTGTTGTACAATTTTTGACAAATCTTTCTTTGTACCCCTCGTTCTTTTTTGTTCTGTTGAGCCACCAAAGGGACCAGGTTCATGGAAAGACACAGGGAATGTGCACAAGCAGGATGGTGTGGAAAGCCTCTCTGTGATGTTGTGGGGCTGCATTATACAAACTTAGAGCTGCCACAAGCCCAGCTTTTCTCAGTGTGCCTCTTGTCTCCCAGTGGAAGCTTGGCAGGTGGAAAGGAAGGAACTGGGCTGTGGATTTGCAGATCTGCATGTTCCTGAGCAGCAGCACTGCCTGATGCTGCCTCTGCTCAAGCCCATGCCCATGGATGTAGTGTTGGGTGCAGTGCATGAGCAGGAGGGATCAGAGGGCAGGAGTGTCCTGCTCAGAAATTTGAACATTTGGTAACTTCCCTTTTTTGGAATGGTTTATTGTTACCATGTCAGAATCTAAACAATCTACTAGTTATTAGACATTTTATTGTGTCTTCAGACACATTTCCAGAAGGAAATGTATCTCAGGCCCCAGAATGTTGTTAAGAGCTGCTGTGCTTTGTCAGGTTAACCTCCCTGGCTGTAAAAACCAGAAAGTTAAATTAAATATTCCAGTATTGTGTGTTGCAATCTCTGGCCTGCAACAGAAGAAGCAGGTTCATCAGTAGAACTTACTCTGAGTGTACCTGCTATAAACATGTGAACATCCCTTCTTTTTCTGCAGTGGAATATCCCTGCATTATCCATTTTTATTGCTTTGTCCCTCTCTTCCCACGAAATCATTTGGTCATTGAAGCCCCCCTCCAGAAGCTCCTGCAATAGCACAATTTTCCAAACTGGGAAAGATTTCTGAAAAAGCTTCTATTAACCAGCCCATTTCCAAGTTAGCCTTTGGTAATTCCAGATCACCAGTTAATTCAGAAATTCAGGCAGAGCCATGACTTGAGCACAGCACCAGAGGCAGGTTTAATCTGGAGGCAGGATGAAGAACCATTGCCCTGCTGTCCCTCCCTTGGGTTGCTGAAGAGCTGAAGCTCTGTCCCCTCCACCAGTGCCTGCCCACAACTCCTGTTCCAGGGCTGGGGAAATGCTTTGCTGGGCCTGTGCTGTCCTGTGTGTTTGTGTCAGTGTGGCTGTGAGCAGTGACTCCGGGGACTGGCCCTGAAGTAATGGCCTGGAAAGCATCAAAAAAATATTGTGTTAGTGTGCTCTGGTTTGTGTGTCTTCAGACATCAGCTTTTAGGAGTGCAGGAGTGATGCTCAGCACTGTCTGATCACACATGCACATTCCTGATCCCCAAATGCATCACAGAAATATTCATTCCTCTCTTCCCCCCACAAACCACAACACTTTGTTGTTTTTTTCCAAAACGGGCCGATAAAATCCTCATATCTTTGTTGTTTTCTTTTGTCCTCAGTTCTTCTTTCTTTATTTCAAAATAAGTAAGAAAAGGACTTGATACGTATCAAGGAAGCTGGTTTATGCTTTCACAAGCCTTATTTCAGCCTCATTTTCTGCTTTCTGGAGCAAGTAGAGTAGCAAGGTGCACACACACAGTGCCATGCTCAGAGGTTTCAGATCCTGGTGTTGGTCTCCTCCTTGCCTGGATGCATCTGATGCTTGTTGGGCTCTGATGGCCCTGACCAGCCTCACCTGGGGCCTCACCTGTCCAGGGATGGGGGAACTTCAGAAACTCAGCTCTGGGCCACAGCCAGGCGTCTCTTTCTCCTTTCTCTGAGAATTTAGCAATGCAGCTACATAAAAACTTAACAATTCTTCCTTAGAGTGTGATAAGAAGAGATAATGGGACACAAAGAAAAATTCCATTCTTGATCATATCACCCTGTGCTGGTAAGTTGTTGCTATTGTGGTGTGCTATGATACTGAATTTTTGACTCACTGGAAATGCGGCTTGAGTCATAAAGTCCTGTATTTGCTGTGTTTTGGGGAGTTTGTTTTGGGGGGTTTTGTTTTTATTTTGTGGTAACTCTTCCTCCAAAGAGGAAAGCTGAAAAGGCAGTTTAGAGGGGCAGATAAGAGTAAGTTTAAATTGTTGTTGTTGAGCAAAAAGAAGAGCTAATGCAGATGGTGGGAACCTTGGCTGGTGGTTCAGGAGGTCTGGTGAAAGCAGGAGTCTGTGCTCTGCTGCTGATTTTGCTTCAATCCACCTAGTCAACACCTAGCTCGTGCTATTAAGACGATTTTGAGAGCTTCACTGGTGTATCAATGAGCATTTCAAATGAAGCTTTTCTCAAAATGTCACAATTCTGTGTTCAAGTAGGATAAAAACTGACAGTTTTGATCTTAAACTTAACTGTTCGGCTTTTTCATGCACCAAACCATATCCTACCTCTACTGTGGCATCACAGACTCTGAGAAAGAAAATGATCATCAGAAAAATCTTTGCTGCATTGAAGTTATCATTGATAGAGATGAAATCAAGGTCAAGATACCACAATGTGTAGGAGGAAGCTGGGTGAGAATTAGCAGCTTCATCTTGGGCTTTGTATCTCAGCTCGCTTCCAAGTTTTCTTTCTTCCACTGGCTCTTAGTGACAGTGAAAGAGCCATGAGAAATTGTATTTTATATATAATTTTCCCCATTATGTGAGATCTCAGGATCTTTTTGAAGATAAGTTCAAATAGATTCAAGCTGATTCAGAAAAAAGGCCATTTAAGAATTCTTGACTTTTTCAAGTGGTTCACTTCATTTCACATTGCTCTGGAAGGAGGTGAGAGATTTCCTCCTGGTTGAGGCTCTTCACAGGCTGTGTAGGACATTGGTTTGTGAGCAAGTTCAGGCACAGCTGAGCTGGGGTTATTCTTTATAAAGAAGTTGTTATTAGTTTGAAGCAGCATCAAGTTTCCCTTTTTTTTTTTTACTCTCTTCTCTCTCTACTTTCTAGCCTGTTCTCTGATAGCCTTGGCTATCAAAATGTCATTAGTATATGTCAGACACAATTCCACTGTCTCCAAGAGGTGGTTTGGATATTGGTGGAGATAATTTGTGTGTTACATCCTCATCTTGTTCTCTGAAGACCTCTCTGCTGTCAGGCAATCTGTCCTGGTTAGAGTGTGAGAAATGTGGACTCTTGTTTCCTTGTGCTGTTCAAAAGTCAGAGTCTGTCACTCAAACCCAGGCAAAATTTGGGGCTGCTCCTGGTTTGGCTGTTTACTATCTGCCAGAAATTCCTTGGGGAATGTGCTGCTTCTCAGAGTGTATGGTTTAATAAACTTGATACAACAGTTTCAGCTTTAGAAGCGGAGTGTCACATTTCCTTCTTTCCTCCTTGCCTGTACAGTCTCCTGTGGATATTCAGAGCTTCAGGTTTGGCTCTGATTTTGGTTTTTTCCTTTCCCTTATTTTCTTTTCTCTCACCTAGTCTAGCCTTTTTTGCCACAGCACATTTCCTGAAATAAAGCACTTTTTAGCAGAAAAGGTGCTGACTTCCCAGCCAGGTGCCATACCTGGCAAATTTAACCTCCTTCTGTGTCAAGGTAGTTTTCCTCATGGCTGTGGTGCTGCAGGTGGCCTGGGATTGCTCTGCTGTGGCTCTCAGGGCCCAGCCCAGGGTCCCTGTGAGCTCCTGAGCTGCTTTCTGGGGCAGAAAAGCCTTGTCCTAAAGCAAGGAGCCAAACCCCAGCTCCCTGTATGGCTCATACAGGATGGACTGGGCTGCGTGGTTTGATTTAATAGCACCTCACATTTGGTGTTTTCGCTCTGAAGGAGAACCCTATGAATAAAGGCTATTTTTCTATCACTCACTGTGCTCTGTAGGATCCACTAGTGCACCATTTTGGTAAGAACAATTTGAATTTTTCATTATTTTGCTGCTCACAGCTCTCTGGGTCAGGGGCTGGGCACAGCTGGGTGTGCCCAAGGTGCCCCCTTGGCACGGAGGGAGCTGCAGGGCAGGATTTGGGCTGGCATTTGTTGTGATGCCAGGGCACAGGAGGGTCAGGGGGATCTTACCTGGAGCACTTTCAGCAGGGACTTGACTCCAGCCAGCCCCAACAGCAGGAGGGCATTGAATGTGTGTGCTTGGGAAGAAGGGCAGGCATAGTAGGTGTCCATTAATTCAGATGTTTGAGTTATTAGACAGGTACTTACCTTTTCTGCAGCCCTTTGAAGGGCTGATACTGCTCTTTTCTTTTTCCTTTCTTTTTTTGTTTTTTTTTGGTTTGTTTATTGCATAACTCCAATAGAAAGAAATTCCTAAGGCAAGAATGCTAAAGAGGAAGGAAAGAATAAGCGATGCCAGTTAAATTTTCATGTATTTATGCCTTATTATGGCCTGACAGTCAGAAATAATATTCTTTTCCTTTTATCCTGATCTTCTCTTTTGACTGTGTATTAAAAAACCACCAGCAGTAACAAAGTGTAAAAGATTGAATTAAATCCTAGTTAAAATGACTTCACCTTAAATAGTGGAATATCTTAGATCTCTTTCTCTTCCTTTTTTCTTTCTCTCTGTCTAGTCTACAGAGACTTGGCAGTCTCAGATACCCTTGGGTGTTCAAAGGTAGATCAGTCTGTGGCAGGGCTGCCTTTGATGTTTTCACCTACAAAAATGTCACATCACAACTCGCTCTGTTATTTCACATTGAATGTGAAAGATTCACTAAAAGGTTAATTTCAAGTCTTGTTGGATTTCATACCATTAAAGTCAATGCCTTTTCAAGGGTGCACCTGGAATGGTGTCAGAAGGATGAGAGGAGGCTGGTTCAGAGCTCTGCTGCAGCTCCAAGCCCCTCTGGGTGCCTGTGGCTGCAGAGCCCCTCCATGCAAATCTTTTGGAGGTCTTGAATAATCCTGAATGTCCGTTCTGCTTTCTGGAATGAACTGTAATTACAAATGCCTGAGTGAAATGGTTTTGAGACAGTTTTGCTCTTGGTTCTTCTTCCCTTCAAGACCTGTGCTTGTGGCAATGCTGCGCCTTTGTATGGGGACCTTAATTTCTTTGTGGATGCAGTAAATGTGAGTGGAGAAAGCTAAATGTTGTAGTGGTTCTCAAATATTATTTTGAGTAAGAAATCTGTTTCTCTAAAAGGTTTCTCAGTTTGAAGAAAAATGCTTGTTTATTAATCATAGCACAAATAGTGCATTTGACAGACTTCTGAATGGACACATGCTGAAGGAATAGGAGATAGAATGTATGTTTTAAATTGCTTGGGATTTTTTAAAAACAATTTCCAAGTAAGTAGTTATACTTTGTTTCCTTCTAGTACAGTGAAACCTTTAGACTTAGTGAGGGCACTCAGAAAAGGAGCTGACCTTTCTCCACCTCTCCTTCTCCTTACAGAGCTCAGATCAGTAATTTAATTGGTTCCTGAGCTCAGTGCTCTCCACCTCCTCTTCCCCCCACAAATAATTCTTGCAAGTGAGCAGTGAGAAGTCAGGTAGCTCTCTCCAGTGTCCTCACATTTGTCGTGTAGGAGAGGCTGGGATTACGTGCTTTGTCAAGCTGTGCTCTTAAGGATGTGTCACATTTCCTACCGTGTTAACACAGGAAATGTCTCTGTCACCAGGCAGCCCTGCTTCTCTGTGCATCCCCTAATTGTGTGTGAACTGAAGGTGCAGCTGGAGAGCATTTCATATCTAATTGGTGTGTGAAAGCTGAGGGCAGAAAAAACAATTAGGAAGTCACGGTCAACTTCAAGAAGGGCCATAATTGAGGCAGAACTGGAATTAAAAATTGGATTGCTACTGAGCTGGAGTGGAAGGGATGTAAAGGAACAAAGCTGTAAACAGCAGAGCAGCTTAGGCTGCAGAGTTGCACTTGCTGCAGTGGCTTCAGAGCCCCAGGTGCCTCAGGATAGCTGATGTGGAGCTCAGCTTCCCCAGCCCCTGGCATTGCAGAGAAATGGCTGTGGGTTACTGTGGCTAAATTTAGTGTGTTACAGGATGTCTCTCTCCCCCCCTTTAATCAATCGCAGTCTATTGATAGCCCTGCTCTATTCACTGCCCGGTTTTGTCTTCATTTAGCACCAAATAAAGAGCTAGAGGTGCTAGGCAGACACAGAGTGCTATTTTAAATCCACCTAGTCCAGAGGTTGAAGTAATTCAACAAAGAAGTTTGTTTTACTGTTCAAACTGTAAAGTTTCTGCGTACACTAAGTGATAATGAGGCCATTTAAAAATCCTCTTCTTGTCACTTCTAATAACAGGAGGTAGGTTTTCTAGGAATGTATTCAAATGTGCACCACAACAGCTCATTGCCATTTTACTGTTTGGCTGATTGGCTGTAAACTCTGGCAGGTTCTGATGCTGAAAGGTTATGGTCCAGCCTGTCCCTGTTGTTGTAGCATATGTACATGGAATGGCTGATTCTTATCAGTGTCTTAGCACTGATAGCACCAGCTCAGCTTCAGAGCAGTGCCCCGGGCTCAGTGCAGCCCTGGCCTGAGACAAGGGCCTGATGGGTGCAGCGAGATTTTGTCTTGCTGTGTTGGCTTTTCTTTTGCCGTTACCTTTGTGTCAGAGGAAGATCATATCTGTGATTTTTGCCAGATTTATTAAGGTGGTGTGGCAGTGTTTGCATAGGGGAGCTCCCATGCTGCTGGGAGAAGCTGGGAACGAGTGATTTAAATTCGTTATTTGGAGAGCAGGTAGGCAGCCTGTGAGGATGGCCTAGCTACCAAGTGTGATACCACTGGAATACTTTCCTTTTGGTTAATTAGATTTTAAGTGATCACTAGCTTCATTTCTTTGAATTTCTGTGACCTTAGTCTCCTTTCACTTCCTGCTTGAGCTAAGGAGCAGCAGGGCTTGGGCAGTACTGGGTTTCTGTAGGGTTGGCATGGAGTCCATGTGTTAGAGCTACTGTGCTCTTACCACAGCCAGAGTGGTTATTTAGACAAGCCGGTATGTACTTTGTCAGGTTTTGTGTGTTAGTTTTTTTCATGTGCATTCCTGATAGGGTCATTGCTCTACATTTACCTGTGAGCTCATTTAGGATCTGTGTGGACAAAAAGCACTGCTGAACATGCTGAGGCTTTTTACCAAAGATGCTGGGTTTGATGGGTGCTATCCTGCAACGTGGAGGCTTCTATAATTTTTTTAATTTAAACAAAGTTTTAGTTAAAATAAATTTTTCTTGTGTAAAAGACAAACTCTTCAGCGTGTAAGGAGAAGAAACCGAATCATAAATAGCTGCTGGGATAACACCGGTGCTCTGAAGCAGCTGCCCTGGTGATGTTGGTGCGGTCACTCCTCGCTCGTGGTTGATCGAGGCTGTCCCGTTCATCTGCTGCGACATCGGCGGCAGAATGGTCCTGTGCCTCGGGAGCTGCAGGAATGGGGCTGCTCTCGGCTCCTGTTCCCGGTCAGGGTGACCAAGGGCTGTCCCTGTTCCTGTGCCTCGGGAGCTGCAGGAGCGGGGCTGCTCTCGGCTCCTGTTCCCGGTCAGAGTGCCCCAGGGCTGTCCCTGTGCCTCGGGAGCTGCAGGAGCGGAGCTTCCCTGCTCCCGGTCAGTGTTCCAGTGCTGTCCCTGTGCCTCGGGAGCTGCAGGAGCGGAGCTTCCCTGCTCCTTTCCCGGTCAGAGTGTCCCAGTGCTGTTTCTGTGCCTCGGGAGCTGCAGGAATGGGGCTGCTCTCGGCTCTTGTTCCCGGTCAGGGTGACCAAGGGCTGTCCCTGTTCCTGTGCCTCGGGAGCTGCAGGAGCGGAGCTGCCGATGCTCCTTTCCCGGTCAGAGTTCCCGAGGGCTGTGTCTGTGCCTCGGGAGCTGCAGGAGCGGGGCTGCTCTCGGCTCCGTTCCCTCCCGGCCCTCAGGGTGCCCTCAGGGCCGGTCGGGCCCGGGCTGCGGGCGCCGCTCTCGGCTCCGTTCCCTCCCGGCCCTCAGGGTGCCCGAGGGGCGGCGGGGCCGGTCGGGCCCGGGCTGCGGGCGCCGCTCCCGGCTCCGACAGTACATGCCAGGCAGCACTAGGTGGCACAGCCACCCTGGAGCAGCGCAGCAGCGCCCGGGCTGCTCCGAGCGGCCCCGGGGCCCGGCCCCCGCTCCCGCATCCAGCCCCGGCCGGGCTCACACACACACACAGCAACCCTCTGCCTACCGGGCGGGGAAACGGGAAATTATGTGCTCCCAAAGCTGCTCGAAGTCTTGTTTTACCAGGCACTTACCTTCGTCTCTTTTACCAGTCACTTACCTTAGTCTGTTTAACCAGTCGCTTGTTTAACCAGTCGCTTGTTTTACCAGTCGCTTGTTTTACCAGTCACTTACCCATATCCTGTTGAGTTACCAGTCTATTTCAGCCTTTTGCAGTTTACGCCTGTGTATAATCCAAGTTTAAACAAAGCGCTTTATTAAAGTTAAAACAAAGGTGCTTATGTTTTAAGCACGAGTTTAAGTGTTTTCAATAGTGAAATGAAGGATAGCGCTATGAAGTTTGTGGTTAAAATTCAGTACCAGTTAAGCATATTGTTGTGCTGGGGCTGCTTTTGGTTTTTATTTATGAAGATAGTTAGGGAACCTTTAAAAAGTATATGATGGTTTTTGTATTCGTTTCTCCTTTGGTAGAAATTGAAGTGTAGTTTTGACTCTAAGGGAGAGGTAGATGCATCTCAGTTAGGTTTACTCTGAGGTGGTTTTTTTGTTTTGTTTGTTTGGTTGGGGTTTTCTGGGTTTTGGGGGTTTTTTCTTTTTTAAAACTTAGTCTGGAACACTGAAAATCCTCAGCAACTGATGAGTGTCTGTTTTTAAAGTAAACTCACTGCACTGTGATGTGTCAGTTCACTTCTCTAAACCAATGTGAGTTTACAGACACCCTGATTTCTCAGCACTGATTTTAAATGGCGTGGTAGGGATGTTTCTAAGAAGAAAATGTGGGTTTCAATTTACAAGAAGGAGTTATGATTTAGAAGTTTATCAGGCAATAGTTTTCTTTTAAATCATAGGTATGGGTTGTATCATTGTGTATGGGTTGTATTCATATTTAACTGCCTCAATTAGGTGTTTTCAAGTGCCGTGACAGTTATTTTAAAATTTTCTGCTATTTAAAAAGAAAGCATGGCTTCAGCTTCATTTGTAAGGGAAGATGCTGTGGGAGATTGTGGTGGCATTATTGTTACCACTGTTAATGTAGGCTGAAACCCATCCTGGCCACCTAGCAAAAACAAAGTAAAAGTCTCTTCCAAGATCTCTCATCAAAATATTTCTAGAAAATCAGAGTAGTCTGGGTAAAATATATGCCATTTACCAGTAAAATAGATTCCAATAGGGCTGTGCATTAAATATGTAGAGGCCTGGAGATAACTTGCCTATAACAAGAAATGAAGACTTTTTTTTTTCCAAGGGCCCCCTGTTGTCAGAATATTACACAAATGCCACATTTATTTTTTCACTGTGAAGACAAGATTTCTTTATATAGCAGAAACATTTATATTGGGACAGTGGACAACAGTGGTGATCCTGGAGTAGATTGGGGGAGCTTGATGTGTGCATGCCCTTGGAATGTGCCATTCTCCATGTGGAAGTGTTTGAGATGGACACACATGCATTTCCTCTGGGCTCAGTCCCAGCCCTGGCTCTCTGATAAATATTGCAAGAAAGCACCAGGGTAATCTTGGGTCCCTGCTTAAAATAATGCTGTAGGCTTCCCACACAGGAGAGTGTTGGCTGTTGAAGGGGATTTTTATGGCTCACACCGGGACTGACGTCAGACTCGCCCACAGCCTGGGACTGGAGAAATTCTGAAGCTGTGCAGATGAGCAGCTCCTTCCTCTCGAGCAGAATAGCCACCAGCAGCTTTGGCTCCCTGGGTTTGATGCACTGGAGATTTTTGCAGGAAGAAAAGTAGCTCTTCTCACATCATTGTGTGAAAATAAAAGCATTCCTAGTGGAAAGCATAGCTCTTCCTTATGCATGTCCCTTTTCCATGTTGGTCTTTGCTTTGGTTTGATTTGATTTTTTTACAATGTGTCTTGAAAGTGTGATCTGTCCATTTTCCTCTTCCTTATCACTTCTGGCCCGATGGTACTCCCAAATAACGTGTTGTGTGTGCTGGTAAGTATGTACCCCAAACTGTGGTGATCTGTACTGCTCTGTGCCTTATATTTCCTTCCTTTGTTTTCCCCTTTTGCTTTGATCCACAAAGCAACATGGCCAAAAAAATGCCACAGGTCAGTGGGAAAGCACAGATGAAATCTCCAGGTATTTTTTTTTTCCCATGTCTGTTAAGAAATTGAAAGAGTTCCATCCTCTGACTCTTGCTCCAAAGTGTTCTTGAAATGAGAAGAAACAGGCTTAGAAGCAGGGAAGTTAAAAATGGAGAAGATATTTTCTGGATCTTACTAGACAGCCTGAAGTCAAACCCTCTTAGCATTAATCCTGCTGGGAAGAGAAGTGTTTGCCTTAGGAATTCTGGTTTCATCTTGGCAGTGGATGTGATGTAAAGACGACAGGCACCACCAAGCCCAGGCATCCTCTCCTTCTCCGGAGCAGCATGGAGGAGGTGAGGACAACGCTGAGGGCAAGCTTTCCTCCTTTCCTTCCTGCACCGCAGAGGTCATGTTTAGGTGCACCATCTGCTCCTGCTTTTTGCATTAAAGATTTCTGTGTAGCACATAGCAGAGATGATCTGTGAGGAGCTCTGAGAGTGAAACATTTGCACGAGTGGTGCCAGGAATTGTTCTCACTTGGGATGCGGAGTTGCTGGCGCAAGCAGCTTCATAAATTCAGTGTTGGTACCTGTGTGGAACTGGGCTGTACTCGCTTTGTTCTTGCTGAGGTTCAAGTTCAGCTAAATGAGATTCAGATGGGAAGGACACCAACTAACTGTCATAGCAACCACCTCTCCACACACCCTTCCAGATCCTACTTTTGTCAGAAGTTTTCAGTGGCTGAGTGGCTGGGGACTTCTCAAGTTGTATAGCTCAGAGCTGTAAAGGAGGTTTTAGGTTTTACCTTTTCTGTTTGTTTTTCTGTGGAGAGCACTGTTGTGTCTTAGTCTGCCAGAATCTCTCGATGGTGTAGTGCAGTCCCTACAAAAATAATTTTTGAGCAAAACCAGTAGACTCTGAACCTGTTTCAGTTTGATCAGGGGACACTACAGGTTAACGTCATAGCATATGACAAATGGAGTCTGAGTTAAACTATTCTAAACTAGCTCTGTGAAAGCACATGTGAGCTAAACACTCTGCACATTGCCTCTTTTACTTAAGGAAAGTACCTTGAATGTCCCCTAATTTTCTGCCTCTCTTCCCAGGCACATTTAGTGCTGTAGATAACAAAGCTGATCAATACTGATGGTGGAAATGTCAACATAAATAAGGACAGACTTCCTTAATGATGGTGCTTCCAAAGCTGCTCAGGTGAACATGGGGGCATCTTTGTGGTCTTTCCAAAGTGAAGCTAGTTTGTAGATTTTCTTTAAAACCAATCAGACAAAATTCCCTTTAATAGCTAACAAGATGTAAGGCACTGAAAAGAAAAGCTGGTTCAGGGAAAATTTCCTAAGTTGGCCATAGAAGAACAATGTGCTTCAGAACATGCATGGGAAAAAAAGCTGCAGCAAGAGTTGTATTATGTATTTCTAGCATTCTTTACAGAGCTGTCTTGATGCCTTCCCAGCCCCCAAGATACACAAATAATTTCCTGTGTCTGACCAAGTCTGTGCACTCTCCTGTCACAAAAACAAGTACAGGGCAATGGATGCTTTGAAACTGCTTCCAACACCTTTTTTCCTCTTTTTACAAATGAAAGCTTTGAGGATTCTGTTGTCCATAGCATGCTTCATTTTTATTAGAAACAATCTGAAAATGGTCAGCACTACCCAGATGCCTGAAAATAAAGGAACACTCAGAAACACAGTTTTTGTTATACTCTAGTTTGGTGTCATACTATAAAATTAGTTCAAAATGCCAGGAGTGCTCTTGATAGCAATATTAGAGTGTAGAAGTTGGGTCATGATTTTACAACCTGTTTGCTGTATTCAACATGAAAAAAACATTTATTTACTTGTATATGCACAGTAAGTCAGGAGGGATTTCTGCATACAAATCTTTAATCAGTTAGAAATCAGGGAGTTCAGGGACAAGTGTTAGTCAGCTGCTGGTTTTGCTCCATCTCATGTGATGGTCATAAATCTGTGTTAGAGTTTTATTGTTTTTAGCATGAAGATAATAACACCCATCTCTCTAAAGTGTTTAAAGATGTGCTCTGAAAAAGTGCATTCATAAATATATGATTTTTCAAAAATCCCAACCTAATAACCAAAAATCCTAAGCATGAGTGACATGAAAAGTGAAGGTGAAATTTGAGATGAAACCTAGAGGGGGAATGTCAAATGTTTAAGGAGGTGGATTTTTAAGATAGTATAAGGGAAAATATAAAGTAACAGTTACCCGAGGAAAAAGTGGAAATGGCCTGTGAGATAGCCCAATGTTGAAGTCAGTTTGCTGGAAAGTCACTGGGCAATCCTTGCTCTTTTTTGCCCCTCTCCCTCTTTTTACTGGTATTTAATCTGGGGGGTAGTCCTCTGTGGCTGAAAGCCACCAGGAAGGGGATGTTACTGCCATTATGGAGGGAGCAAAACTCAGCAGCTTCTTTCTTGGAAGGTGAAGTTGTTTATCCTAGATGAGACAGGCCGTCTGATACAGTTCAAGTGTAGCTAAGATGAGATGTAGAAGGAAAAATGGAATATGTGGCCTATTGACAAAATGATTGTTGATTGGATGTGGCTGAAATTTCACTTACAAGATACTGAGCTTTGAGGGTCTCCTCAATGCTGGTGACTTCACTGCATCCTTAGAAATTTCTTTAGCCTTATTTGCTTTGAATTTTGCAGAGTTTTCCTCCTCCTGTAACTAATTCTGAGCATGTTCTGTACACCTGCAGGCAGCTGAGCTGCCAAGCTCTGCTTTCTGACTTGTGAAAAACCCTTGTTCACTATTAAGACACGGCCTCTTGATGGAACCATGAGTCAATACTCCCAGGATTTACACCCAGGGCCTTGCTAATATTCTAAAGCCAGGGTAAGTGAAATAAGATGCTGTGTTGCCACTGGCAGTGTGAGATAGAGCCTGGTGTTTGTCTGTAGTGAACTATGTAAGAGGCAATGGAACAGCTTGGAAAGGGAGATGGTGAGAGGAATTTGTGGCAATGCAGCCATAAGCAGAGAGAGTAGGATGGATGGAGATGGTGTTAAGGAATTGGTAGAACTGGTGGCTAAATATATGTTGTGAATGAAATGAGCAGTGCTGTGTGAGCCCATGGAAGGATAGAATTCCAAGAGAATGCAAATGAGTGTTGAAGAAATAAGATGCATGAGTAAAAACCAAACTTGGGAGCTGAAGGAAGGATGTTATTGAAAGAGAAGTAGCACAGTTGGCTACACTGAAGATGGCTGACAGGTTGAGGAGAGGAGCTGTAAAGTATTGATTCCAAATTGTGCATCAGAGTCTGCGCTGGTTCCAGGCCTGGTCCATGTGACAGAGAATTCATTTTGCAGCTCCTGTAGTGCATGAGGGCAGAGATCTTGGCAGTAACAATCTGTGAGCATTAAGGTGATAACATTAAGTCAGTATTTCTAATATGGAAAAGATGAAGGCTTGGATCAGAGTCAAAAGAGAAGATGAAGAGTAGACAGGAAGGAAAGATAGTGGGCACCAGAAAGATAAAGTGATCAAGTGTTGCCATGGGGAAAACAGATGATTGGAGGAAGAAAAAAAAGTTGGATGTGTCCTTTATCTTGGTAGAAAAAGAGAGTGACATTAGGCATGTGTCAAATTGAAAGGAAGGGAAAGATCGTTACGCTTGCCAGTGTTCTTTGAAGAAATCATTAAAATCCTGTGCAGAAAAACAATGGAGATGGACAGATAAGAGACAAATGCAGTTAAAAGACAGACATGATGGTGATGCAAGATTCAGTGAAATCAGAGAAAAAAGATTGTTTTGCAGGGAAGCTGGCCAAACAGAAGGAGTGTTTATACTGGAAGAGGTCAGCCTCTTTTTTTTTTTTTTTTTTGATCATTCAGTTTGTGTTATGGTAGCAGAAGGGCACGGTGTGAAAGAGAGCAGGAGCCAGATCTGAGACTGAATCATCTCTGACTTTTCTGGTCTCACATTGCAGTGACTCAGTGATATCAGTAAAAGTTAAGGAAGAGTAGGAAAGGGAGCTCCACTACTTCATCTATTCATTTGACCTGTCACCTTGACAAAAGTATTGTTGAGTAAGAGAGGAAGGTGCAAACAAACCCAAAGAATGTCTGTAGTCTTTTTAAAAACAAAGTGACAAATCCCCAAACAACACACGCCTCCCCCTGAACAACAACAAAAACAAAACCAAAAAACCATCAGCAAAACTCCCTGGCCTACAGGCTGGAACTCTGGGCTGCCTGTGGTTGGGAGGGTGCTGGAGCTGTGCTGGGCACAAAGGACGGGGGGAGTGAGGGCTGCGCCTCTCCCTGCTGCCCCAGACTGCCTGAACACATCAACCATTGCTGAAGTTTCAAGCAGTTGGTCAGAGGGGTGTGTTTTGTGTCCATAGGCACTAAAGGTTGGTGCAGATTTATTCACAGAAGTTCTGTGAATTCCAGTATCTCACAGCCTGCATACCACACACTTGGTTTGGAATTGTTTCTGCAGTTACAGTCTCTCGTGGCCTGAGTGTTCCACAGAGATGTGATGGAACCAGTGACCACCTGCCTTGCCATGAGTGACAGTGACTGACTGAGGATCATTTCTGTCCTCACTCAAGCCCTTGCACAGACACTTTCTGGGGCCACAGAAAGTTGTGGCTGCCAGCTGTGGTGGTCAGCACGTGTTTCCCAGGTTGCTGTTGAGGTAACACCAACCATCCAATGGGAAAAATACAGGAATTTTTTTCTATAGTAATTTTTTTTTTTGCTTTCCATGGGTAGGTGAGTTTAGCCAAACTTGGCAATTAAAAGCTCTCTTGTAATGAAGATGGAAAGGTGTAAAAGAAGTGCAAAAGGAAGTTGTGTGTATTCTTGTATATAATCTTGGCTGGCTGTGAAGCATTCAGAGCAAAAGTTTTTTCAGATATGTCTGAAATAGCTGTCAGTTGATTCAGAAAATGTGGGCAGTACCAAACTAAGCCATCTCCTTGCAGTAAATAATTCTTTCCCTGCCAGAAGCGGAGTGGAAGGATTTACAGGCTGAACAGAGGTGGTTCTGAAATTCTGTGAGAAAAAGGCCTCTCTGCTTTTGATTCCCCAGATGAGCTCTTGGAACTGCAAGTAAAAGCAAGTTCATAGCTTAACCAATTTCCTCATGTGTTTGGGTCCTTAATGGGCTGTTCCTTGCAGAGGCCACTGGGTCACCTTGTCCCAGGTGGGTTCTTTTCCCTGACAGCACAGCAAGTGATCTGTCAGAGGCAGCAGCACACAGGAGTCACTGGATCCTTATTTGCCATTTAGGATGTTTAACTGGTTGACTGCCTTGCAGCTGGCCTAAACTCAGAGCTGCAGAAGAACCTTGGAAGGACACCTGAGTAAAGCAGCCCTTGAAAAGCTGAACAAAATGCAAGATTTGTGAGACACCAATTCCTTGTAAAACTTGTAGCCCTGATTTTCATCCCTCCTCAGAGCATTTGCTTTCCTGCTTCTCAATGAGTGTTAAGTGAGCTCTCCTCCTGTACTGGCAAGCAACTGCTTCTGCTGGCTTCTCCACAGACTTCCTAGAGTTCAGCTCCTCCAGTGATATATTGAAATTGGAGCTCTGCTTGCTCCAGCCTGATTTACAGTCCATAATGATTTGAGTTTGGGCTGGTTGTGTTTACCTTTAGAATACATGCAGGGCCCTACTTGGAATATTAGCGTTGACATGAGACTTGAGGTCTAGCATCTGGACGTGAATTTACATTTTATGAATATTTGCTGTTGCAGTGAGTCAAACAAAAACCCCAACAGAGAGAACAACCAGCACTCCCAGGGTAAAAGCCTAAGATTGGTACTGGATTTTTTTTCTTTCTTTTATTTTTCCCCCCTTCCCCTCCAGAGCCTCCTGATAGCCTACATTACCATTTAGCTGTCATTTGCTGCTCCCTGGCTCTGTTGGTT
Organism: Melospiza georgiana; assembly: GCF_028018845.1. Classification (NCBI taxonomy): domain Eukaryota; kingdom Metazoa; phylum Chordata; class Aves; order Passeriformes; family Passerellidae; genus Melospiza; species Melospiza georgiana. The sequence goes on along the minus strand of NC_080442.1, from coordinate 1,202,311 downwards.
TCTCAGCTTAGAAACAGCTGCCATGTGATGTGAATGATATTTTAAAGTCCTGTGTTTGAGTTCTTGTGATAGCAATGTGCAGGGAATTGGCAAGCTCTCGGAAACAAAATGGCATGCTTTATTTTGTCACTAGAAGTATGTTCAATCTGCTATTTGATTCTCTGTAGCATTTTGATTAAGAGCTCCAGTGAAGTTATGTGAAAAGTGAAAATCCTCTTTATTCTTTCTCTCCAAGAAAATGAGACGCACAGCATTGTCAAAATATTTGCCTAATCTTGCAGATTTGGATACTTGTCATAGTTCTTCTGACAGACCAAAACAATGGTCATTAAATGAGAAGCAGATGCAATAAGTATGCAAGCAAGCTTACGGGGAGAGACTGAGGAGAAGCTGCCAGCAGAACTCACTGAGCTCTGGAGAATAAAGAAAAACAAAAACTTTTCTTGCTATTGTACCCCATAAATAATCATTTTCCTCTAGTAATCTAGGCATTGTGCTTTTCTGCATTGGTGTTTTCATATGTTCTGGTGCAATATTGACTTCAAATCCAGATGCTCCTTTTGGCTTACTTGAATGTCTTTCTTGCCAGGAAGCAAAAATGCCAAAGAAATGCTTTAGCTTGGTTTTTTGTGCATGTTTGTTTGTTTGTTTTGAGGTTTCTTTGTTGGGTTTTTTTTGGGTATGCTTTTTATTTTTATTGGTTGGTAGTTGTTGTTGGGGTTTTTTGTAGTTTTCGTTATTTCCCTTTTCTGTTTTTGCCTTTTCACTGCAGCACTGTTATTTTAGGACTAAAGGACATTGTCGAGGAAGAGAGTGGTTATGTTATATTCACAGTTTTGCATGATTTGGAAAACAGAAACTGCCTGTGTGGTTGGGAAGACAGAAAATAATGATAAATTCTCTGTCAGGGTGTAGAGCAAGTTTCTTGAGCAGGTAGCTTTTAAGGTCTGTTTTGTGGTTGCAGAGCTGTGATGTAGACTGAGGATGTTGGTCCAAAATCTGTCTTAAATTATAGGCAGAATTAAAGCTTTTCAGCTTTACTATTGCTCCAGCTATTTACTCAAACCACAAGAATTAAAGATTTGCCTTTAGGAAAAAGAATTAAATTATTTTCTAGGCTCTCCATTCCTGTTTATAGTCAAGCTCATCTACGTGATTGCTGTTAGTGTTCTTGTATTCCAGAGCGTCCTTAAAGCTATCCATAAGTTACAGGTTTTAACTGGCATTTGATAATTCTCCATCCTTGAGTTAAAAATAGAACTAAACGTTGGCAATATGGTTGTGTAACACTGTGCAATTGAAACTCTGCCTGCTGCCCCACCCTCCAAATCCTTGCACCTCCTGTGGGACTGTGCATGAGCACAGGCGTGCACACACATGCACACGTATGCATGGGCAAGTCCCTTTCAGGGAGGACATGGAGAAAATGCTGCTTTTTGGTGGAGATGCTGCACAACCAGGATGGGGATTGCAATGTTTAAACCACATATTGCTGGAAAATAATGCAGTGGGCTGCCTGTAAGCCAGACCTAGAGCAGGGCAGTGTGTTGTGTTACACAGCTCCTTGTTTCCAGAGGAAGGACTGGGCTGTGCTGCCTTCACAGCAGCCCAGGTTGGCTTGGTTTGCATCAACCTGTCTTGTATCCATTGTGTCCCTTTGTACTCTGGCTACAAGGTCTGTCTGCAAACACTGAGCATCTTTGGTATCAGGATTTTTAAATTTTTTTAGTGAATGCAAGATGTGCTCAGGGATTTGGTCTAAAAGGACGAAATCAAGGCATTGCTTGCAGGCTCACATCACACTGACTGTGGCTTGGATTTATTTGTGTACAAAGGCCGGTCACTAGAACTCACCTGTAAGGCTTTGGAAATGTCCTTCCATGTGTCCTGTGTGTTCTGCTGTGTCTTGTCCCACAGTTAATTACAGCTGCTGGCAGAAAAGCTGTCCTGTTAGGCAATGCCAGGCACTGCTGGAATTGTGTTTTCCCAGCCTTTGAGGGCAGAGTGAGGCACTGCATGGCTGGTTCTCCTTGCAGGTGCCATAAGATGCAGTGAATTTTTCTTTGTTGTCAGGGGCATTGAGCTCTGAGAGAATGGGATCTCGTCAGTCCAAGGTTTATGAGATGCAGAGTGTTTTACATGCTTCTGGTGCCTATTCACAGATTCAGTGTTGCCATGCTCTAGTTAAAGAATAGCTAAAAGTGTCTGCTGTTGTGTTTGACTCTTGGGTGTTGCTATAGTGTTTGCTTTAGATTCTTCTTAGTTTCATATTTTTGCTAGTTTATAAAGGGTTATGCATGATTGTTGAGGTAGGAAGCATTGTAGATATCACAGTGTGCATTCTAGAATTAGAGGTGTGTATTTCCCTAATCACTTCTTTAATTAATGTTTTGTCTTGGGTATGAGATATTTGGAGTCTGAGAACCTGTGAGATACCTGAAACAATCTATTTTATCTATTTTTCTGGGGGAAAAAAAAAAGATACTGGTAAAAAGGAAGACTTGGAAGCAGCTAGTCAGATAATAATTCTCTTCCTGTAGTCCTGTGTCAGTGCAGAAGTGGTTCTTCTGGCCAAGGCTTTGAACCAGTCAAATCAACCCAATACCCAGGTTTAAACATCTGGAAAAAATATTATAATTTTTGAAAGAGAGACAAAAATGTCGATCATTAACTGTGGTTAGAGAGACTTTATTCACACATGTTCAGGCCCAGTGTGCATAGATGATACTTCAGTGGATACAGCTGAGTGTAAATTTTGGATCTCTGTGAAGGGTTTGCAGGGTGTCGTGGTTTGAAGGACAAGTGTCTGCCAAGGAAGGTGGGAACTTCCCGTGGAACGGAAAAAATATCACACCTTTCCCTCCCAATTATTGTCATTTTGAAATGAAGGGGCTTTCAGGCAGAGATGGGGAAAGGATGAGCAGTTCTTTACCAGTGTGTGTCTGTGTATAACAAGGCACACACAGCCCAGTTCTGGCACTGGCCCCAAAGCCAGTCCAATCCCCTTCCCAATCCCCTTTCCATTCTCAAACCAAGCACGATCCCATTCCCGATCCCAGCACAATCCCAGCCCCAATCCCAGTTCCAAACCCCACACAATCCCAGCACAATTCCGGCCTCAGACCCAGCACAATCCCAGCCCCAGACCCAGCTCAATTCCAGTCCCAATCCCAGCACAATCCCAGCCCCAAACCCGGCACAATCCCAGTCCCAATCCCATTCCCAATCCCAGCTCAATCCCATTCCCAATCCCATTCCCAATCCCATTCCCAATCCCAGCTCAATCCAATTCCCAATCCCATTCCCAATCCCATTCCCAATCCCAGCTCAATCCAATTCCCAATCCCATTCCCAATCCCAGCTCAATCCCATTCCCAATCCCCGCTCAATCCAATTCCCAATCCCAGCCCCAATCCCAGCTCAATCCCAGTCCCAATCCCAGCTCAATCCCATTCCCAGTCCCAATCCCAGCCTGGCCTCTCCCGCCCGCGGCTCTTTCCCCCCGCTGCAGTTCCGGGCTCGGCCACCAGGGGCGCTGCTGGCTGCGGGCCGGGCAGGGCTGCGGTGACTCCCCCGCGCCTGCAGGGGGCGCTGTGGCGCGGCCGCCGCTCCCTCAGGCGGGGATGGCTGCGGGATGGATGGATTGATGGTGGACGTGGGCTGAGCGGGAGCTTTGGCAGGGATGAACCGATCCCAGAGGAGCAAATGTTGTGTATCAGAAACTGTGCAGCTGTAGCGGGGTATCCCAGCAGGCAGGAGGTGTGGGGTTACACTGGAGTGAAGCAGTGGGGCTGGGCAGTGGCAGCCAGGCTCCCGAACGCAGCTGAGAGGCTCCCTCAGAGGGGGTAGGGGGGGGGTTGGGGTCCTGGGGTTTCTCCTGAGGCACCAGAGTATATGTTGAGGGTCCTTTTCTAGTGAGGCAGGGTGTAAGAAAGGTCCCAGTGCAATGGCTGCCCCACAAGCAGAGCTCCACTCACAGCAGGAGAAGGCAGCAGGGACAGAGCAAGCAGCGCTGGCGAGTTCCTCCACAGCGCCCACGGCCTGTGTTCCCTCAGAGGGGAGAACGAGGGCGGGAGAGGAGCTGAGCCAGCCCCTCACCCAGACCCGGCCAAAATCTCCAGGTATCCAAGGACAAAACCCCAAGTAAGAGAGCAGCCAGCTGCACCCTTCCCTCATCTTGACCATTTCTTCTGTTTCTCCTAAGTACTGGTCATTATTGTCTCTAAGCAACAGATGGTACAAGATTCCATGAGAGAAGCGAAAGGGAAAATCCTAACCCCCACCATTGGGGCTGGAAGAAGCCACTTCTGCCCAGATCCCTCTTGAAGGTTGGTTTTTTCCTCTCTCCCCCAGAATACTTTTAATGTAATATAATGTGTCTCATCATTCTGCTGCCTGAACTGCATAACTTGGGTTTATTTTAGGCCACAGCCCTGAAGTCCCTGCACAGGCAGCTCTGAGTCTGAAGGGACAATGACAGGGTTGAAAGAGCCCAGGGCAGGGCACTCCTCATGGAGACCTTCAAACGCAGGTGGGATGAAACAATGACCTTTGGAAAATGTTTGGTACATTTGGTGCGGATGGAATGAAACCATTTCTCATCTACTGATGTTATAATTTTGCAATTTTTTTTTATTTCACTTACTGACTGTTATTCGTCTCAGCATAAGAATGTTTCTTGGATGTAGTGTGATGCACTTGGATACCTTTAGAATCAGGAAGAACAGCTGAAGCACCAAAAGTGATCCGAATTTTCCATTTTCTGAGGATTTGGTTGTGTAGCCCGAGCTGACTGATGCTTCTGAAAATTAAACCACTGGTGTAAGTGCTTAAGCTTGAACTCCTGACTAACTCTTGCTGAAGGGTGACTGGTGAGAGTTTGTCTTGCCACAGCTAGGAGGAGAAGCCTTAACTCTTCCAATGAGCACTTCAGCCACTAAAAGCTTCCCATTCACTTCCTTCTGATTAGTTCCAAAATCAAGTTTAAAGCTAGTCATAAGTTAATAAAAGAGATAACAGGAATAAGTGCTTCTCAAATGTTCAAGATATTGGGGTTTTTTTTCAGGTTGTAGTTTCTCTGTACCAGCTTCAGTTGGCTTGTAAGGGGACTGTAGCAAAACAAACTGACTTGAATTAATATTTTTTAATCAGCGAAATTAAGCTGAGGGCCAACTGGAAGACTTTGGTTCTACTGGAATAACATCTCTGATTAGCTTGGGGCTAAATTACTAATTCCAGTGAGGGATTTTGAAGTTTTCATTGGGCTTAATGTGCAAAGCCCTTAAATATTCTGTCATATTTAGCAATCTGAAATACCAAGACCCTGTGAATCTGTATCTAAAAGCTAAACTCCACAAAAATAACGCTAAAGTTTTTGCCTTAATACTCTAAACTAAGCAGATATTGCCTTTAGTGACATTTTCAAAATCTTTACAGAGCAAGAGTATATTATTTGAATATTTTTAATGTGACAAATTAAGATTTCAATGCGATTCAGTACACACAGACTTGGAGCATTGACACCAATTAACTCTTAAACAAAAGCTTTAATGTGTTCTGGATATTGTACTCTAATGATGGCAGCTTGGTGAGGTGCTGTTTGGTGTTTGCTGTTTAGACATGGATCTACTGAAATGAATATAAATGGAGTTCTAGCTCTTGATTAGTAATCTATACAGCTGTGAGCCTGAACTCTGAAATCTGGAGCTTTGCAATTCAGGAGGGGGGAAAATGGACAATTTCAGCAATGAGAAGAGGCGTTGGTGAGCTAAATTAAATGGCTGATGATAATTGTGATAGCTTACAGAGAATGATGCTGTGTTATTTACAAAAGCTCCTTTTTGCATGGAATCTGATGTCTTCTCCCATGAGCTTGCTTATAATTCATATTCCACTTTAATATGCCTGCAAAATGTGCTTTCTTTCTGTATACGTATTATTTTTAGGATGTTATGTTTCCTTGGTGCATACACAATGAGGCTGAAATCCTGCAGGAATGTGTTTAATTTGAAAGTTTTATCCTCTGGGCCTGGTTAATTCAAATAGGAGGCTCAGAACAGTGCTGCAGTGCCGGCAAGAATGCGGGCATGGCAAATCATCTGTACAAAGGAGCACAGAGCCCAGGTGCCCGTGCTGCAAGGTGCCACTGTCCTCTCTGAAGCTGCTCTGCTTCCTCCTTTGCTCTGCCAGGGCTGGGAAATGAGGGTTGGGCCAGCTTTGCTCTCCTGTACACCCTCAGCATTTCATAATTGCAGCCTGCCCGGATCCGCTCCCAGCACGGCGCTGCCTCCCTCCTCTGCAGCGCCTAGGCCGGATTTGGGGAGGGATTGCTGCTATCTTTTAATGCTGGAAAAAATGGAACCGTGGCCAGTTCAGGCCTCCACCCTATATTTTTTCGGTAGATAGAAGGAATACACTTGCTGAGCCCGTCCTTGTGTGAGAGCAGGGGGCTGTGTTTGCTGTGCAGGAATGTGAGAGCTCAGGAATTCCAGCGTGCAGCCTGCTGGAAAGCGCTGCTGGCTCATGGGCAGCAGAGGGGAACGGGCCTTGCAACCATGGCTGGGGAGAGAAATGAAAGGCATTTTTTATAATACCCTGGGCAGCACACGCAGGATGTTATGTCTGGCTTGCACTGGGCTGACGTGGTGCATTGGATTTTTTTCTTATAATGCTGGAAACGCAGCTATAAAGGAAATTCAGAGATAGAAACGGAGCAAAATTAAAATGAAAAGCAAGCTTTATATTTCACAGTGAATAATTTGTAGCATCTTTCCTCAAAGAAATTGGACTGCCACTAGAGATACGAAGCAAGCAGCATAAAATTTTCTGCAGATTTATAATCCACTTGAATATCCAAATGATGGCAGCCACATTCTGTGACTTGGGAAAAGGCTCAGTTGTGGGCAGCTGTGGGGTGGGGTTGGGAGATGCCTCCAAGCAGCTCAGCTCAAGGAGGATTCCAAATGTGTGTTAGAAAAGAGGAGACAGCAGGGTGGAGAAAACGGATGAGAACTTCTGGCTTGTAGTTGGCCAAGGTTTGTGCATGCTGGTGCAGAACCAGAGGGTGTTAACTCCTTCTTAAAAGGGGAAATGCATTTGCTGGAGTCATATGTCCTTTTCTTCAAGCACCTCTGGAGGGTGGAGTGGGCCTTAGGACTTTTCCATTGCTGCTTATGAACAACTGGAGTTGAAACTTGCTTCCTTTCAGGCAGGGGACTGCAGTCAGATTTTTTCCTGGTCTCTGATGCTGGATTTGTCTTCAATTTGAGACAGCACTCGCCTGTACCTTTCTCGAAATGTGTCTGTCTTCACTGGCTTTCATTTTGGTGTGGTGCAGGATGGGTTTGCTTTGTGTTGGAAATCCACAAGCCCTGTGCAGTCCTTTGCCCTCCATGGAATTCACCAGTCACACCCCAAAAAATACCCTCTCTTTTTAGGAACAGAAGTGCTGGAAAGCCCAGAAGTGTGCATATGTGGGGGAAATCCCAGTCAGTGCAATACACCTGATCTGTGGCTGTCAGATGCCTCATTTATTTCAGTACATTAATAATGCAAGTCCCTGAGGTTGATTATTGTCTCTGGAATTTGCTGTGTACAAATGCTTTTCTATTCTGATGAATTCAGTAATCAAAGTCCCATTGGCAGGGCCAGTGCTGAGCAGCCCCTGGCTTAGAAAAAATAAGCTGTGGCTTTCTGGGATTTTCTTTTTCCTCTATTTAGGCTGAGACTTACATTGCCCAGGAATTTTCATATTTTCATATGTGAAAATAATTTTATTATAATTTTATGATAATTAATTTTATAATTTTATAATTGTGAAAATAATATTATTATCATTTTCCTAATTTTCATATATGGTCTAGATAAGAAAAGAAGGTTTTCTTTAATAATTTTAAATACTAGGAAATAGAAGAGAATGAAGAATCCATGCCATTATATCTGCATCTTGCTTAAAAAGAAAATACTTTGTCTGAAGAAAAAACCAGACAAATTGTTAGTTTGAGCTCATTGCCTTCTTTAGAAGTCGCAGGGAAAGAGTTACTCCCCTTGCTTCCCTAGGAGTGTACACTGGGATTTCTAGCTCACATTTATTTTGCTGAGACTTTGGAGTCATGTTTTTCTATGTAGTTTTTGATGTAGGACCTAATTAGGCCCTACACATCTTAATACTTTTTGCTACATCTGCATTAAAGATGGCATTGCATATATTTGCATACAATTTACATTTAAAAGTTGGCCATGCTGTGTGCAATAATCATTTTAACAAAGTACCATTGACAGTCAATATACATATCCATGCAAAATATGAGGGGGTTATGGGAATAGGCACACAAAAACATATGGGTGCACACTGCTGTCTGTCTGGAGAAATCAGATGTTCTTTCTTAACATCATCATTTTGTTGAAGTATTTCCCACAAAAACCAAGAGGAGCCTAAAGCTTAGAGCTCCTGCTTTAACCACACACTTTAACCAGGTGAAGGACTGAAACTGTTCTAGTACCCCAAAACATACCCATAGTCTGAGCCCATGCAATGTGGCATTGTCAGTCAGGATGCTCAGATGTGACATTTGTTTCTGCTACTTCAGCTGTGCCCAATTTAAATGGTAGTCAAAAATCAGATGCCTGGGGAAGTTTGAGGTTACTGTATTTTCATTCTGGCATGTAAAAGATAGTTTGTTTACTAATTTGTTTTCAGAAGTACTGCCAATGGTCAGTTGTGGAAAATCCTGAGGGCTTTTTTGGTGTTTTCCTGTGGAAGCAGACTGGCTTGTTAAATTTTTCAGTTATCTCACGTGAGAAAAGGAATCTACTAGTGGCAGGAAATCAGCCAAAAAAAAAAAAAGGAAGCGAGTTACCTTGCAGGGCAAGGAATCTTTGTGTGTTGACACTGAGGCCAAACATTTAGGCCATGAGATGCAGATTTACATCTTGAACAGTCAATTTTAAAAACATGCCAGCAGAAGTGTCTCTGTTTTACTTGGCAAAACTCAGCTTGTTTTTTTGTTTGGGGGGATCAACATTTCTCACTTCATGATTGTGATGATGTCAAAACCTTTTCAGACTTATTTTTAAAAAGCCTGGAAAGAGCTTGAAGTCAGCTGGTGCTTAGGCAAGTAAAGATCAGACAGAGGCAAATTCTTTTCAGACAGACTTCAGAGCTGATCTCTGGGGTGGAAACTGGGAGTTGGACTTTCATGCTACGGATGAATTGCACAAAGCAGCAGAGTCAAATGTTAATTTATGTCTTGGTGGTTAAGTAATAGAAAAATCAAGAAGGATTAATAAAATCTTCTCATCTACAGGCAAATAGTTTGACTTCTTTGCATTTACTTATCTGTCTGCGTTCATCTGTGTAGACATCACAGGCAGCTGAGGTTTGGTAAGTTGGCAAGCTGATGAATTAAGGATTTGATTTTGTAGTACTGAAGTTAACTGCCCTTTATCCATTGTCTTGGTGAGGTGCTGTAGAAACCTGTGTTGCTCTGGTAGGTGGGGAGCAGAATGAATCCTCACTTTTGCAATATTCCCAGATAAATGGAAAGGGTTTCTAAACCACGCGCTCTCTAAAACTTGGTGTCACGAGTTTCTCCAGTCTGTTTCCTCTGCAAATTGAGCACAGCTGAACTCCTGTGAGAAGCTCTGAGCTGACCTACTGTTCCTACAGCAGTGTGAAATTGGCTGAGCCACTTCAGTGCTGGATTGCCCTTGTCAAGCTGGGTTGTTAACACTGGGTTAACCACTGTGATACTGCTGGAACTAACTGGGGATGACAATTGCCATGTGCAGTTTAATCAGCTGTCATTCTGCCTGTACAGGGCCTGTAGAAAATCCAATAACATTTCATGTTAATAGTCATTATGCTGACAATTAGTACTTTGGATTGTCAGTGATGGGAATGTTTACATCTTAAAAAGTATGGGGGAGAGAAGATTTGCAGCAAGGTTGATTCAGAAATACTCAAATCAAGGATTTTGGCCTCTTTAGACCTTAGTGCTTTCCTGCTCCCATCTCTGTGCTGGGCTTCAGTTTCCCTGCAGATGATACAGCATCTGCTTGTATACATTGTTATATTATTATAATGTATTTGCAGTGTGATACCTGCTTTGCCTTTGCACGTTTAGGACAGCACCAAGTTGTTGGTCTTGATTCAGCTCCTGGATCTCTAATGGCTCTAATCTGTTATGGTTGTGGGAAAACTTACCTGAAAATAGCTTGGTTTACTGCCCCCAAAAATCCTACATTGTGTATAAGAAATTTAATTGTACAACTTTGTGCTTCCTGACATTCCCCCCTCTTTTTTTGTTTTGGTTTGGTTCCTTTTTAATAACATCACCTCATCCAAAGGAATCAAAGAGCATTTTCTGAAGGGGCCCTTTTCAGACAAAAGGCCTTGATATCAGCTTTTCTGTCAGTGCATATGAATTCTATAAAAATAAGTTCTGAAAATTATTTCCATATCTGCTTAGTAAAATATGAGCTTAGTTTCAAATCCCATGAACTCTGAAGTTTCCCCTCCTTAGAGAGTGCTCTTCTGAGGTAACATTTCTGCTTTTATATTTACAGACAGACATTCTAATTATCTGGATGATGATTGTGAATGTATGGCTTATAACCTATTCTGTGAGGGTTGAAAAAGCTGCAGAGTGATTGCAGATACTGCTCTTATCTTAAATGATGAGAAACTAACACGAGAGAAGAATGCTGAAAATGGAATATAAAAAATTCATGTTTTACTAATGAAAATCTTCCAGATTAAGCACAAAAAGGAAAGGGAAAAGGAAAAGAAACTCCCACAGTAAACAAGTGAGAGGTTTGAATCCAATGTAGAATGCTCTATGTATAATTGATGATTAGAATTTATTTTGATTGTGCTGCTCTTTTTACTTTGTAGTACTAAAGCTTAACTGCACTGCAAAATTTGTCAGGAAGGAAATGAGTGGCTTTTAGGTTTCTGTTTCTCAGTACATATAAACACCAAATCTTTGTGGGTTTTGTCACCTGGAGAGTTTTTTTGGAGGATTAGTTAACATGAGTTTGCTGTTGATACCAGCTATGAATAATTAGTTACACTGCTATTCAAAATGCCATCCTTACAGATCAATGTGAAATCATTGAAATCAGCCAGGCCCTTCATGGTGTGCAAATCCTGTTTGAGACTGGCAGCAGATTTAGGCAGTGCCATGGATGTGTTCATACCTCCTGCACATTTTTCTGTCCTGCGCGTTTCTCAGTGCTGCCATGTGCCTGGGAGGACTGGAATTATAAATTCAGACTTTGGGGTAGGATTTAAGAATTAATAGTGAATTCCCCCAAAGAGAGAGGAAGGGTTATTCCCAGATGCTGCCTCGAGACTTCTACATTTTTACCATTGTATAGATGCCGAAGTGAAGATGTTTCTAAGTCTTTGTATGGAAAGAATGTATGGGAGAGAAGGAGAGGTCCCTTCCAACCCTCAATTCCCAAGGGATCCTGTGGCCATGAAGGTGGCTGGGGGCTGCAGCACTGGTGCATGAGGAGAGGCCCAGTGAGCTGGTGTGCTCAGCCTAATCAAGGAAAAGGGTGAGACCCCAGTGAATTCTTCAGCTTTCTGATGCAGAGCTGTAGAGGAAGGAGGTGACCTTTCCCAGGTATGTGCACACCTGCAGCGAGGGCAGTCCCTGCTCAGGGACCTCACTGGGTTTTCCAGGGAGGGTTTTGTGTCTTCAGCCCTCAAGACTCAAATCCAACTGGTTGTGGCCCTGAGCAAGCTGAACTAGCTTTGAATTTAGCCCAGTCATTACTGGCCTATAATGAAATAAAATTTTCTTCTCATGGTGTTTATAAATGACATGTAATAGTTTTCAGTGTCACATGGTCCCTTCTGAATGAAATCCACTGCAAATTACTGAGTTTTATTTGAATTTATCACTAAACAGCCTTTGGCATTTAATAGCAAAGGAATGTTGTTGTTGTTGTAGCACATGCACTCCCAAATGTTGGAAATATGGTGGCATATGTTCTTTTAGTGAATGTTTTAAGAATTGCTATTAACTTTTAAAAGGCAATATTTTGAAATTGTGAGAAATTAAGCACAAAACATCATGAATCTTTTGTGCTCATTTCATGCACTGTATAGAGATCCTTTGGGAATGCTGCCATTATTTCATAATTGCTTGGCTGTTACTCATTCCAACAGAGAGCCACATTTTTCCAAAATAGTTCCTCTGACCTTTGGGCAATTAATGTATGGCTTGTCAAAGAGGCGTTCAGCATTCCTTACACTGCCTCTGATGCAGTCTGATGTGCTCTTCGTACTGGGGGAAAAATGAAGTTTGCAGTGTGTTCAGTCAGTGTGTGCAGCATGCAGATCTCCAGGAGCTGTGGGTAAATGTGTCTGAGCAGGGGGACTGCAAGGCTGCCTCTACCAGAGCTGGAATGGAAAGCAAGAGAAATCTCTGCAGTGATTTGTGCTTCAATTTATGCTCTGAAATGACAGAAGCACAGGCTAAGCTGGGAATCTGTAAAATACTTGACAGCCTGTGCATTACCAATCAGGAAGTATTTTAGAAGTCAGTTGAAATAGGGAGGTTTTGCATAGCTGTTTTCTACTATTAGCTGTTTAATGCTCAGAATTTTTCCATGTTTAATTAGGTAGATTTGGGTTCAAAATCAAATAATTTGAAAATGTAACATGAAGAGGAAATTACATAGGAAATTGTGCCCAGGAAATGAGAGCGCTGTCAGTTTATTCCATCTGTTGGTCACTCAGGTAAAGCTTCTGAACATTTTTTTGCATTGCAAATGGACATATTGTTCCTAAAAAGTTCTCAGGGAGAGAAGCTAGCAGGGTTTGCAGTTCATGTGTTGATTAATCTGCTGCTTTTATTTATTTTCAATCCAGTTTTGCAAATTAATAATCTGGTAAGCTTTCATCATGGTCTGACCTGCTAAAGCTGTACCTTTCAATGCACTTCAGCAAATATACCAAAATGCAAACCAACACTGGCAGAAGAGGCCTTGTGACCAGATTCTGCCCTTGCAGAGCACTGCTGTGCTCAGGACAGATGGATGCTTTGGAGCTTTTAAATGTACTTCTGTTCAGCAAGTCCTGGTAGTCTGCATGTAGTTTTATTGTTCTTTACAGACCCTGAGCTTTGAAAAAGGCCTTGTATTAATTTGGACATAAATTTTATCCTATTGCCTAAAAAAAGACAGAGGAATTCTGGTGAAGGGAATGCATGTAGTGTTGTTCAGAATTCAACAGGACAAGATTAACCAGAGTTAATGTAATTGTGCTTTTTACCTATGTTTTTGTTGTGTGCATCAGTTTTATAAAGATCACTCTGGAGCTGGCTTGAAAGCTTTTTTTCCAAGCAAATGTCCTGACTTGATGCTTGTTGAGGCATTTGCAGGTATACAGGATTGCTCAGAAGCATAAGTAGCCTTGAGGAGGAGAAAAGGTCACAAGCTCATTCCACAAAACAAGAAGAAAAAGATGTATTTTGGGGTGTTAAAATTGTGGGAATTCTTCTTTGCCTTCATATTTTCTTTGTTAATGGATGCTATATCTTCTGTGTTTAACAGTAAATTAATCTTTCTTCTGTCAAGACAAGTATGAATATAATAGGTCATTTACCTAATGGAAGGAAAGAGTGGAAGTAGGGAAGAAGAGAGGTGGTTTTGTTGTGTGTTGTGAGGTGAGTGCCTGTGGGATTCAGAAGTGTTGGTGACCGTGTTCTGTCCTGCAGGTGCAGGGCTGTGCAGGGGGGTCTGTGCTCAGCTGCAGGGACAGGAGCAGCACTCGGAGCTCCCTGTCAGTGGAGGGGACACACTGAGTGCCCCAGGGCACGGCAGGGTAGAACAGCAGCAGCAGGGACCCATCCTGTGCTGGGGAAACAGCAGAGGGAGGTTCTGCTCAAAAGGAGGAAAACACCTTTGTCTTCCCTTGCTGAGCATGTGATGTTCCCTGCTTGTGTCCCTGGGGTGTGATGGAATGCATCAGATCAGCTCTGTGCTTTGTGTGGGGCAGCACCAGTGCAGGAGAAGATGCAGACTGTGCTCAGGACTCCATCTCACCCCGGTGGCAGGAGCTGCACCCGTGGTCTGTGCATGTCCCAGGGCCTCTCCTGCTTCCTTGGCCTCTGCCATGGCCTGTGGCACTGAGCTCTGCCAGCTGTTCTGTGAGTTTGGGTCCCCTCCTGCTCTTCCCTGATAAAAGCATAAGCTGTTATATATCCTGTACCTTCCACAAACTGCCAATATTTCAGAAATATTTCTATTCTATCAGACTATTTCTTTTCACATTTCAGATGCCCAAATTTCTCAGGCATATGTGGTTTCCTATGGTGAAATTTCATACTAAAACTGTCGTGAATTTTGGGGTTTGTTCCTGCTGCAGGTAGAAACAACCCTTAGTAATCTGTTCTGTGTGAAAAGCATGAGGAAAGGAATGAGGGAATATGTTCCTTATAAGTGGTGTTCTGATACTTTGAGGTTTTTAGAGTTAAAACCAAAATGTAGAAGAACAGTCAGTACAAAGCTTGTTCCACTAGAGACTTGGGGTTTGCTTCTGGTTTCACATTTATCCTACAGTCACTGTTCTTCCTCCCTGCTCTCCTCTTCCTGCCTTTTTTCTCTGCCCTCCCTCCACTCCCCTGTACACAGTGTGCCAGAGTCACTTCATCCTGGCCAGCCTTTCTTAAGCTTTCTCTGCATCTGCACTTAAAGAACAAGTTTGGCTGTACCTGGAGGCCACAGTAGGTGAGGCCCATCTCTTTAGTTCAGAGAAAAATCCTGCTTCCCAATATATTTTTTTTTTTTTTTTTTTTTTTTTTTTTGTACTCAACAGCACTTTCTCAAAAACGTCTTCCACACAAAATTAGAAGCTAAAAGGAATGGTGTTCTGTGCCAAGGGAGCAGGGGATAAAAGGACTCAGAAATCCAGGCATCTGTTAATAGCTCTGTGACCAGATTGTTACATGACTTTGTGAAAGGCTTATAACCTGTCTCTATCTTCCTTTCTGCTACTAGAAAATGTGTAAATAATACTTTTCTCACCAGCTTAATTAGTAGATGCCCACAATGCATGAGAAAAAAAAAAAAACTGCTGTGTTTTTCAGAGTTAATTGCAGTGATGTGCCAGAAGCCCATAAGCTCACCCTTCTGAGAACTGTCTGTACTGACTGCTGCCAAGTGTTTTCTTCAGGTCGCAAATTTATGAAAACTCACAGCTGAATTCCTTATGTTGGATATTGCAGAAGATTTAAACAAACTACTTAGCATGTCTGTGTTTCTCAGGAGATGAATGGTTAATCCAGGATCTAGCAAAGGTGGTCTCTCTTCTTCCATCTGGTATTATCCATTATCAAAGTTAGCTTGAGCTTCATTCCAAAAGGACAGCTGATCAGATCACCAGCTTACATGGAACCCCTTATACTGCTGTTTGTTGCACATAATATAACTGCAATTTCTTATGCAGTTAAGCATATTTGTTCATTAAATTTCCATTTTGAAGTATCATTTGGGGTGGATCTGTCAGCGGCCAGTAATCTGCCAGAACTGTGATCCTCATTGGTCTATGAATGAGTCTTTGGGTCATCTACATTGCACCCCTAGCCAGCAGCTCCAGAGGTGTAGGTTGTATCCTGGCAGGGGGACAGAAGCCAGGTGGCTGTGGCTGACTCAGGTTTCACTGGTGGCACTGATTTGAGCTCCTGTGTTAGGGCAAGAAATGTGCCTTTTTGTAACCCTGCCCTTTGCTGTTGTTGAATGGTACTTTTCATCACAAAGCATCATTCCACCTGAGCACACTGTCCCTTCACACCCCTCTGTTTCTGCCTGGGGAGTGCAAGTGTTTGGATCCCCACAGGTACTCAGGGCTCAGCAGAGGAAGTACCTGTGTGAGTAATAATTATGGCTGTTTACTCTCTCTTTGCCACTGTCTCTTCTTGGATCTGTTTATTGAGAGCTTTGCTAATGCAAGGTATTTCTTGGCTGTTCCCCTTGCTGCTGCTGCCTCCAGGGAGGGGCAGGTTTCCTGACTAGGTGAATACAATGGAAGGAGGTGGAGGAGGGATTGTCAGATGCTCCAGGGTGCTCTACCAATACAGCAAGTCAAGAAAGGCACAAATTAATACAGTGGAGAAAGCAGTGAACATTCCTGTAATCCTTGTTGAAGTAATTTGAGAATAATGTTTTGAGTTTCAAGCCAAAGACGTTGTCAGTGGTAATGGAGGAGGAGGCTGGAGTGATGATCTAATAGCTCCTGTCTGAGCTGGAGACAGTTCTTGCTTTGCACATTCAGAGGAGGAGGGAGAATGGCATTGCTGATCTTCTCCAGGTGCTAACCAGGGGTAGAAGGAGTGTCTTCTTATGGCAACCACTATATAGGATTTCTCTACTCTAAAAAAATGCAGCAAGGGCTGTACTAGGTCAAATCAAGCCCAGCATCCTGTCTCAAACAGCAACCATATGTCTAAGCCTCTTAATATCAAATCAGACATGGCAGTTTTAAATTCAGTATGAGCCTTCAGAGGAAATGGAAGATTCCTTCTTTTTATGAAACCATTCCTCTATTTCCTTCTCTGTGTATTATTTTAGCACCCTCAGAAGCTCTCTGATGTTCAAGACAAAATTAACAGGATTCCCCCTGCTGTTCCTACTGAATTCAGTTAATATAATGAGTCTGTTGTTAAATTAAACAAAATAAAGCATGCCATGTCACAGAAATACCACTGAGATCCCATAATTTCCACCTAACAGCCAGTGTCTGTACTGTGGGGCTATAACTTAAACAGTGAAGAGTATGTGTCTGTCAGACAATGTTAAGTATTTTTCATAAGAGCTTTGGACACACAATCAGTCAGAAAAACAACGTGCCTATGACATAAAAGCCAATAATTTTATCTCTAGTGCAGTAAATTAATTTCCATGGGACTTTCTTACTTTGCCTGTGTATGCTTAAAAATTCACAAGGTGTTTTCATGACTCAGACAATGAGCATTGTCTCACTGCCTGCTGAATGCAAATCCTTTTGAAGAGCTGTGCCTCAGACTGCTGGCTCAGTGGAGCATTCCCTGTGATGTTTATGGTAACACAAATGCTTCTGGAAGGGGTTGGGCCACACCTCCTGGCAGCACCATCCCCTGCCCTCCCTGCTTGTTTGGCATCTCTGCTCTTGAGTTCTTTTCTACACCTCTGCAGTTCTATCCTAGCATAAGGAAGTTTTGTCTTTTTAAAATGAGATTGTTTGGTTCCACCATCTGTTACTCCTCTGCCCACAATATTCATTATCCAGAAGTTCTCTTATGGTTTTTATTTTGCATGTGCATGTCTCCTTTTGTGGCCAAATGCAAAAGCCAGCTACAAACAAAATCTTTGAGTGTTCTCATGTTGATTCAAGTATCCAGAGCTCTGGGGTCACAGGGCACTGATATCCATCAGTGACTGCTGGATTTGTACCAAGAGACTGTCACTGCTCAACATTATAATTGGTTGTTTCTTAATTTAATTTTACACACTTGTGTAAAATTTTCTTTTTTTCCCCTCCTCTGCTGTTTTCTGTGATATGCCTGCAAGAAATGCAAAGATTTTTTTGCCTTGAGACTTGTTCAGACCTGGAAAAAATGCAAGATTGACTTTTGCTGTTTGTTGTACTTGGTTCTGATCTCCAAATGAGACAGGCCAAGCTGTGGGTTTGTAGGCTTGTTTACATTTTGAGAGGATTGCAGGGCTTGGATTTTGGTCCATCACTAATTGAAATCCCATTAAATGTAATGCCTGCTTTTGATGAATTTAAACTGTTGTTTGGTTGGTAACTTAACTCTGAGACATGGGGCTTTGGCACCAGAACCTGAGGTGATAGCATAAACCCCTCTGAAATGAAACTGCTGAGTTACTGCTCATGCTTGCTCTTACACGGGGGTTTATTTAATGTTTGGAGACTCATGTGTAGCTAATGTCATTACCTTCTTTCAGGCTTTATTTTTATAAAATGCTAAAAAACTGCCCCACTCAAGAACTACTTACGGAAACTTATTTTTCTTTCCTCTAAAAGACCTCTGCAGGTTTCATGTGTTTTACAGTTTTCCACCAGTTGAGTGGCACAAACATACTGGCTCTTAACACTAGAGGGTTGTTATTCCAGCTGAAAAATGGTTTGAAACATTATCTGTGATGCAGGAAGTTGCTTTTCTAGTCTTTTAAGTATTTCTAAATCTTTGATAGATTTTTATTTTTAAAAAATTCTTGCCTCTCTTGCCCTCCCCAGAAATCCATCTGTAACTCAGCTGCTCTGAAGGGTCTTTGCAATTAAGGCCTGTTTAGGTTTTGCTTGTGAAACCAAGTGTGAAATCAATGGCCACAAGCCAATCCCTGTCCCATGAGGCTGAGCCTGCTGAAGTCTTCACAGAAGCTCAAAGAAAATGAAAGAGGAGAACAAGCCTGTATATTCATAAAAGTAGATCTCTGAATGGATTACTTTGGCTTATTTGCAGGTCATCTCCAAATGATTTAAATCTTCCCCCCTTGAGAGCTCAGGGCTGCTGAGAGTAGAGGGTGCAGAGTTGGGAACCTGGGGTTCTCTTGCTGGCTTGGTCACTGTTCTGCTGGGTGGCCACAGCTGAATGACCTGGATTTATCTCAGTCCCGTGTGTAGCTGGCATGGTATTCTGTAATATAAAAATTCTGTAATATTCTGTAAAATAAAAAGTCCAGATCACTTGTTAGGAGGAGAAGTTGGCTTGCACCAATGGTGATTTGGAGTGTAAGGTTAAAATCACAAGTGCATGGCAAATTGCAGTAACTCATAGAAATTTATGTGGCATCCCCAAAGGAGCTTTGACTCCATTTGGAATATTAAATGTTTTGTCTTCAGAGTAGCATTGTAAATGCTTTGAGGCAGACATTCACTTGCACTGGTACAGTGATTAGCTCCAGTGCAGCCTTGGCAAGTTACCATTAGTAAATAAGGATTTGGGGGCACATCTCCAAATAAAAAGGTCCTGAGCATTCAGGTCAACAGAAAAGGTAATATGGAGAATTTTACAATATCTTAGTGGTTAGAGATTCAATTTTGTCTTATTTTTCTCAAAAACTTTCTCACCAGACGAAGTCTATCAAACAGCCTTGCCAAATTCCTTGCTATTGCCATGGAAATCATACTGGTTTATTGCTTGAAAATAGCATACTTCATTATGTGTGATGATGTGAGTGTTTACAAAGGAAACCACAGCACAGGCTGAAAACAGAAGGAAGTTTTGAGTAGGGAATGTTTTACAAGAAGCCTTGGAGTGTGGATGCTGGCCTGCTGACCTACCTAGGCCTGTCATTCCGTACATTCTGTCATTCATGCCGCTGCTTTTCTCTTAGTGAAGTTTGGCCCTTGAAAGAAACTTCCTTGGCCCTGTGTGGTTGTTCAGAAGTGGTCAGCAGGCCCCAGGCTCTGTTTCTTCTTTGAGATGAAATGTCTGGTTCTTTCTCTCAGGATTTAAGGAGTTTTATGCTATTTTTTTTGTCCTTTGCCCTCCTCAATTCTTTGTATATTTTTTTTTTCTTTCAAGCTTTCTTCCTAAACGCTTGACAAGGAATGCCCTGTGTGGCTCCTTTTACTGTGGAATTAGGAAATTAGCAAAAGATGATGTTCTTTTTTGTAAGACTTTGTCGGGAAGGGTGGTGAACAGTACTAATATGGTGGTGGTTGTTATTTACACCTCCTTTGTGGGTGCCATGTGTTTGTTTTTCTTCCTCAGGAGACAAAAAGCAGTAGGTGAAGCAGGTGAAATATTTGAGGGAGAAAAGTGCCTCAAATAAGTGAATGTGCAGCCTGGAAAGGGAGGTAGGCACAGGGACAGGCATGGACTGTTCCCCACACGCTGTTCCCTCACAGGCAGCCCTCAGCTCAACTGAGGAGAGACAGACGAGAGCTCTGGAGCCAAACTGGGACTCCTGGCAAACATCAGAGCAGGCTGAAAATACCACTTTGAGTTAGACACAGTGATACAGTTGGAGGTGTGACAACCCACACAGATCAGTTTGAGCAACTGTGCTGGGGAAAAGCGTTGGGTTTATCTCCTGTTAAATAAGACAACATGTCTAGCTCTGAGACAGGGGAAGGATGGAACTGGCGTGGGGAGCAGAGAGCAGGAGGAAGGAGAAAATCCTCTCCAAGGTCACCTTTTACCACAGGGATGGGAGATTGAAGAGGACTTTCTTGCTGCTTTTGATGGCTGAAAGCTGCTGCAATCCTGGCAAATCTCTCAGGAATGGTTCAGGAAGTTCTGCTGCCATACCTGGAGCAGACAATCATTTATCTGAGATGCAATGAGAGTGCTGCTAACAACCAGCTCCAACTGGCTTTTTTTTTTCACAATTGTCACAGAGCCAGCCACATTGTCTCAGCTGTGTGCCTCTGAACAGGGAAGTACAAACCCAGAAAAAGTTTTGGAGTCATTATTCTTGCATGTTTCTTCTCCTCTCATCTTGTCATTTTCCCTTTTTTCCCTTTTCTTTCCTTCAGCTGTGTTTATAACCCTCCTTTCCTTTGCTACTTTGAAAACTTCTTCCAGTCTCTTCTCCTACAGGGAGAGGTGCTGTCCTGACAGTATCATGTTGTAATATCCACTGATAAAGACCTGAAATTACCTCTCTTACGTTGTCTAAATCCCAGTGGAGCCCTTGCTAAAGTCTAATATCTTTATGGCCCCAAAGAGGGTTTTCTGCTGGAGTTGGAGGGGAGGATGAGGTAATGTGGCTGATGCAGCACTCCCTGTTGGGGTGGTGATGACTGAGATGTAAGGCTCACAAGCTGCCGAGTCTCCTTCTTCCCACAAAAGCATTTTTGTCAGGGTCTACACGAGAAAAAATTCCATCAAGATTATCAACCAACTTCTGCTTCAGTGTGGGATATTATCAATAAGGGGCAACACTTCAGCTGTGCTCTGACACCTTCACCTGCCAAGCACCCTGTTGTGTCCTAGGTCTGGGATTGATAGCAAATGCCTTCTGGTTTGTACCAGAGTAAGTCTGCCACTGAAAGGCCATGGATCAAATCTCCTCCATGTGGCACTGCCAGGGGGCATTGCAGGTGTTTGCACAGCATTTTGGGATGGGCACAGGTGTTTCCAAGGATCTCATCAATTTAGGTGACTTGTCCCAGGTCAGCCAGCAGGTTAGAGATAAAGCCAGGAATGCTCTAGAAACCTTCTTGGGCCCCAGAACAAATGCTTCTGGGCATCATCTAAAGATATTAGAGTACACCAAGTCTCCTTTACAGCTCATTTTCCAGGGGTCAGCAGAGATGCCCCTTCCCTCCCCTCTCCCCAAGTCTGCATCAATTGCTCAGCAATAGGAAACTGACTGTTTGGGGGTGATGGTAAAGGGAGAGTTCCTGCTCCCCTCTGACTGCAGTCAGAAACTCCTGACAGAGCTCTTGGAAAGAAATCTTATCCTGTGTTAAGGCAGCAACATTTTCTGTGCTCTCACAGCTGGTGAGTGAGGTAGTGGTGGAGCTGACAGGGCGATGGTGCTGGCTGGAGACAGTCACTGAAACAACAACTGAACTAAATAAAGGGGAGAAGCACAAGCAGTCGTGCTTGGGAACATTTCCCATGGGGGGCTCGAGCTGTAGGATCAGTCACAGGTGCTGGGACTCAGGGGTCACTCAGACATGCCTCAAGCCCCAGTTTTGGCATCACTTTGAATGGTCTTTGGGAAGCTGTGTTATAATGGCAGTGGAGAACATGTGGAAAGCACTGTAAATGTAGGTACTTGGAGCTTGAGATTTATTGAAGTGAGTTTTAACTATAGAGGAACTGTAATAAAAGATGGTATTGTGTTTCTTCTCAAATTATTTCCATTAGAGCTGTCCCTCAGCAGCATTGATGTGCCACTCTGCTGTCCTTGAAAGCACCTAGCACTTTTTCTTTACGTTTCCTAGTGCCTATTTTGGTTTCTTGCTCTCACACACCTGTAAGTAAGCCTTTTAGAATTTGTGCAGATAAACTTAGACCAAGCACAAAGAGAATGTGTCGTTGTTAAAAATAAAAAATACCAATTAGGTAACTTTAGGACGTACATGCACACGCTGTGTCTGTTAGGCAAAAAGCATTTATTGTCACATTTTATTCTAGTTCAGTAGATAGGTAAAGGGATGGCTCTCAGGTAATGTTTCTAGTGACAAAAGTCCTGCAATCATAATATTTCAATTACTTAAGAGTTGTGAAATTCAGCTCAGTATTGTTGCATGCTCTCAATAGCCAACAGCTTTCTTGTAAAGATCTTTGTTAAGTAGCAGGATTTTTTATGATTTTGGTTTTGTGTGGGAAGGAGTTAATGAGATGATCCTTCTAGGACTTTTCATATTTACAGCTAAAAATGAGCTATTCTCCTCAAAGTCAGTAATACATGCTTACATTTAAAGAGAAAAAAAATTGATTTCCTCAGGAAGGTGAAATTCTTATTTGAGAGATTGTATTTTAATCCATCTTCCTTTCTAATTAAGGTGATTCTGAAAGCTGTTCAATTTCTGAATGGGTATGTATTAGTCAGTAAGGATCTCATTATGGAGTACTCCCACTCCTAAATATATGCTTGGCAGTCTGCTTTGCATTTCAGCTTCTTAGGTATTTTTATAACTTATTGCTAGAGTGTTGCAGTGGTGGAAAATTACTCATTTACTGGCTACTACTGATTAAATTATTAGCCAGCCAGAGCTCCCAATGAACATAATGTGGCCTGAGAGCAATTGTTAACAGAAATGTTGGAGCATGGGCTGTGAACTGAAGGCCTGGTGGTTTGAGCACACCCAGGGACAGATTTCTCTTTCCCTGCTCATGGCAGGGGGGTTAAACTAGATGTTCCTTAAGGTCCCTTCCAACTCAAACCTGACAATGAGTCTATAACACCAAGGTCATAAAGGAACTTGTTGTCTCACATGGGTAAATGGAAGTTGCCCCAAAATGTACCTGAAGAATGGTTTGGGGTGTGTGTGGGAGAGCCAGTGCTCCTGAGTCCAAGGGGAGATCTCAGTGGTGGAGCTGCTTGGATCTGTGGGGGAATCTGGTGGCACCCTTCAGTTCCTTAGGGATCCTGCTGGGCAGGGGGTGGGACAGGCAAAAAATTCCATTGTGAGGTCCTGGGACAGAGCAAAGGGATGTGCACAGCCAGGTTTGGCTCAGGCCTCCTGAAGACAAGTGTTTGCTTCTTTTGATAGCACCTTGAAGAGAACAGGTTGCTCTTATTGAACAGCTCTAATTATTGGCAAGAGTTTGTAGTAGATGCTACCAGAATTGCTTGTCTAAATCCCTTGAAAAATCAATTTAAATCTGTTCACAGTGAAATCTGATTTTGTTGTTGTCCTTGTTATGATTTGTGGCAAAGGAAATCGGTGTGATTTAAGATTCAATGCAAAGGAAGGACAGAGATGAAAAATATTTAAAACAGCGATGTGGAAATGTGGAATAAGTCTGTGCAGTGAGCAGTGCAGGCCAAGCCTGCAGTGAGGGATACATACATGGTAAGGAGCAGAACTCTGTGGTAAGGGAATTTTGGAGCTCCTTACCCATTGACTCATTTCCAGACTCTTAATAAGGTTTTAGTAGGTTCTGTTCAAGCTGACTTCTTGAGAGATTGATAGAGAAAAAACATAATTACCACAAATCTGTAATGGTTCTGCATGGTGTAGGCTTCTGAATGTGGGTGACAGAAGGGTGCCCCTTGTCCCCACTGCTGCTCAGCAGCACATGGCACTGTCTCAGAGACCACCCCTTGTCCCCACTGCTGCTCAGCAGCACATGGCACTGTCTCAGAGACCACCCCTTGTCCCCACTGCTGCTGAGAAGGACATGGCACTGTCTCAGAGGTCACCCCTTGTCCCCACTGTGCTGAGCAGCACATGGCACTGTCTCAGAGATCATTCTGGCTGTGCTTGTACCCCTGGGAGCTGATGGGGTCACTGAGTGTTGCAGGACATAACCAAAACCCAGGGGTGGACACTGGGGTGGAGAACTTCCTGCTCACCATGAGAACAGACTCTAAGGGGACAAATAAAATGGATTTTTTCATATTATTGTGATCACTTCAGATGTGGTGACATCCAATAGCATCTTAGGATGCTAATGATGGAATTCTCTTTCTTTTCTACTTACTTCTTCTGCATCCTGACACAGAGTTCCCATCACTGAGAAATTATGTTTTTTGGTAGGAAATGGGTGCGATGGAAGTTACAATACAGTTACACTTATTATCCTGCAAATACCTTTAAAAATAACTCTTGTGCAGACTCAGACCAAACAAAGAAAAGGAATTATTTGTAATGTATATGTTTTAAGTGGCAGCTAGTGTTTTATGTATTGAGAAAGCATAAAGCTTGCTTCTATTTATAGTGCCATTTAAATTACCTGGATGTAATGAGGGTGTTTGCTCACAGGCTAGAAGAGTGGTGCTAGCTGGAACAGTCTTTCCTATTTTTTTTAACATG
This sequence comes from Melospiza georgiana, assembly GCF_028018845.1. Taxonomy (NCBI): domain Eukaryota; kingdom Metazoa; phylum Chordata; class Aves; order Passeriformes; family Passerellidae; genus Melospiza; species Melospiza georgiana. The sequence continues at coordinate 1,177,854 of NC_080442.1, read as the reverse complement.
TAAAATCTGGAGAAAAAACTTGAAGCACTTTAGTTGAGTCATCTGACACAGAAATAGGGTAAATACATCTGGAAGTCTGGCTGTAAATAGGATTATTTACCCTTTCCTACCTCAGAGGATAGAGTTCTTTTCAAAGCCTTTGAGCATATCATATCTTAAATAGATACTGGGTTGTTATATTAGATAATATGAAACTATATGACAGTAAATAAAATATAATGAAGGTGACCTTGAACTGCCCTTGAGGATGCAGTGTTCTTTGAGAAAAGCTTTTTCTTCTGATATTAAAAATAATTTGTGTACTGGAGCTGTGCTGCAGAATTGGTTGTGTTGATATTCCATGTGCAGATTCCTTAAGCACCTACTTCCACCAAACACATGGGAAATGAGCATTTACAGAAGAAGGGGAGTGTAGTGAATATGTTTTCCTCCCTTTTCTCTTTCAGTAAGTAGATCCTGCTAAAGAGCATAAATACAGTTCTGTACAATCCTGCTGTTCTGGGCTCAGGTTGTCACCTGGAACCAGTGGCAGAAGGGGAACTTTGCATCTTCTTTAGTGTATTTGCTGGGAAGTCTGTCTGGAAGATGATTAGGATGTTATTTTGCTCGTGCTTTGGTTTGAGTGGCAAGGTTTGGCAGTGGGAGGAGGTGTCTGAGAGAGCCAATTCCAGCTGGCTCCAGGATGGAGCTGCTGCTGCCCAGGGCTGGGCTCTGGGGTAGCAGATCCACCCAGAGGAAACCCTGCACAGCAGCAATTGCAAATGGGAGTGAAATATCTGACAGAAACAGCTCTGCAGACACAGAGATCTGAGGCTGAGTCTGTTTGGCCCATCTGGTAAATGGTGAGGGATTTCTCCCTGTCCTTATCTCAGCCCTTGAGGCTTCCACTGTGGCACACTTGGACCAGTGTGATGTGTACTGTCCACTGAAATCTGAATGTTGGTCTTTGCACATTTTGAATCTTCATTTCTTAAAAATACAGAGGGTAACCCAATTATTTTACTTTTAAAAAATACCAGTGAAAAAATAATTTAAATCTTTAGATAAATATAATACAGTTTTGTATCTTGACATGCAGATAAAGATTGTAACTGGGCTTCAGAAACTTTCCCAGTATCTTTTCTGATCTTGGAAAGCAGTGATATTTAACAGTCCAGTAAATTCAAATGAGATGTCTCCAAATGACCAGTGTTAGCAGTATGACCAAAAAGAGTATTTTGTATGACTTCTCTTAAAACTAGTTGGTGTTTTATAATCCAATGCACTTAATATAGCAAGGAAGCAAAGTCATCACTGAATTCCAGATGCAAAATATGTGATTTCCTGAATCTCTCATAATTTAGAAGATGTTTCTATACAGTCTGTAATCTGTAAATAAGTGAATGATGCTTTAAGAGGAACATATAATATCTAACAAAATACTTGCATAATTTGCTTCAGATGCTTCCTATCTAATGGGTTTTATCTTTGATTATCTTGGTGTATTTAAGCTGTGGAGGAACTAGTTTGCCACAGTTGAATTCTCATTGCCAGGACTGGGGGATTCTTCCATGTGAAAAACACTGAATTTCAGTCAATCCCAAAATATTTGGCATTTGGAATCAGCTGGGCAGTTAAAAGACCTGTAGCTTGTTCAGATCCACAACCCAGTGCTATGTAAATACTCAATTCTTCCTGAGCTGGCATCAGGATATTTTAAGAACAATTTCTGTTAGTTGTGCACTTCAGCCCTGATCTGCCATTGCAGGTGATACTGTGGGGGAACAGGCAAACTCCCGACCCTCTCTGCAGTTCAAGATTGTTTTTTTGATGTACCTTTTTCAAAATGTATCTGAATTGAACCTTGATTTAGGTGTTTGCTCAGGACACCTTTAAAAATCGGCTTTGGCCTTGGTGAGGAAGGGTGAAGGAAATGGGAGGAATCTTTTACTCTCTAGAAGTCAGAATGTTTTATCAAATCCAAGCCTGGTTTGTGTGGTGGTGGGCACTGGGGAGATCCCCGTGAAGCTTCTATAATAGAAAAAGAACTAAAGTGGTATAGATTTTATATAGAATAAAATAAGGTGCATGTAACCCCTGCCTTGATGATAATCTGCATTCATTAAAAATAAGTTCCATGGTTTTCATCCTGTGCAAAATCAGAGCAGGCTAAAGGGGCTTCACAGCTAGAAGAGATGGGCTGTAAGGAATCAGGGGAATCAGGATCACAACAGGAGGAGCAGGAAAAGGGGAGATGCAGAACATCAGTGTCCATGTGTGCTGATGGCCTGTAGAGCTCCTGAATATCATGGGCTTCTTTTGTTTTGATTGTTCAGGTAATCCATGGGCTTCAGAACTGAAGATACTCTCATGGTGAATGACAAAGCTAGCTTAGATCAAATGAGGAGATTTCTGAAGTGGATTTTTCTCTCTTTATGCAGAACTGTTGGTAATTAAAATGTGTATTTTAGAGCTGAGAGGAAATGTGGTTACTAGTGAGGTTTAATTATTATATTATATTTATTAAGTAAAATATTTGTTTTATTTTATTCATGACTTATTTAATAGTGTCAAATAACCAAGGTACAGCTTAACACTGGCTGTTGATGGCAATAGTAATTTATCCTTACGTGGCAGTTTAAGCAGCTACTTGTTTTCCCCTGTTGGAGATGAGGGTGGTTTGAAGACATTTAATGCTGTTACACTGAATCTGTACTGTGGCATTTCTCTTACTTGTGATAGCAGGGTGATCATCTGAGACTGAATTCAGTTGTAATCTGAATGCTTATTAGGAATATGAAGTCATTAGCAAGCTGATCCTTTCTAATTACTGGTCAGGGATGAAAGACTTTGTTTACATCTTGGTTTACTTTATTTGATGTAGCAATATTTGGAATGTGTAAAATTATCACGCTGATTTTCTTTTTCCATTGTCCCCCTTTTGGTTACTCCTGGTAAAAGGCCTGTTTATCTTTGGGAAGGCAGTGCTCAGATTCCTGTGGCTGTGTTGGCTCTTGTGCACTTGTTGGGGAGGGTGTGAGTGAGTGTGCAGCTCTGAATGGCTGGGAGCTGATGGAGTTTGGCTCCCTCCCTGCTCCTGCCAGCCCAGCCTGGTGCTGTGCCTGCAGCCATCCCTCCATCCCTCCCTCCTGCAGCAGGAAAGGTGCTGTGCCTGCAGCCATCTCTCCATCCCTCCCTCCTGCAGCAGGAAAGGTGCTGTGCCTGCAGCCATCCCTCCATCCCTCCCTCCTGCAGCAGGAAAGGTGCTGTGCCTGCAGCCATCCCTCCATCCCTCCCTCCTGCAGCAGGAAAGGTGCTGTGCCTGCAGCCATCTCTCCACCTCTCCCTCCATCCCTCCCTCCTGCAGCTGGAGGGGTGCTGTGCCTGCAGCCATCCCTCCATCCCTCCCTCCATCCCTCCTGCAGCTGCAGCAGGAGCAGTGGCCGTCAGCCCCCAGCCACCCCCCACGCTCCCTCCCCAGTTAATCCCACCATGTGCCTGCATGCTCAGCAAGGGGGATTACTTTAAGTCTGCATATTTTCATCTTTGCTGGGTCCAGGTCAATTTACTGGCTGGGCACAGTGAGCCAGGAGCAGATTGGTGTGGTGCAGAAGCAGCCAGCTGAACTTTGATGAAAGGCAATGCCTCAATTTGAGATGTTACAATGTTTGCAGGTTCTGCTGGATAAATCACACACAATCCAGGCAAAATAAATAGCCAATTTTTCTTCTTTTCCTGCTTTGTGGCAAGGTGATTATATTTAAGAGAAGTGTAGGAATTTCCATCTTACCAGTGACACTATATGAGAACCCGCTTAGCACTGAATAGTGACAGCAAATGCTGAAGTGGAAAAAATATTTTCATCCATCTGCACTAATCTTCTTTTACTCCAAGATTTAATGGGGCAGGGGGTGGGGGAGAATGAGAGAGAGAGGAATCAGAAAAATCTTAAAAGCTTGGCTTAAGCTTTTAGCTTTGCCAGCTCGTTCTCTAGTCAATGAAGAAAGTGCCAGACTCTTCTGCATTTGTGGTGGGGATATTGTGATTTTATTTGGACAGTGATGCCTGCAGACTTCATTACCAAAACAAAATAACTAAATAATGATCTCTAAATGGGAAAGGAGGAAGGAAAAAGCTACAGCTGAGCAGAGCTGATTGGTTTTTTATAAACAGACTGGAAGGCACAGTGTATAACTGGAAAAAGCCTTGTTGAAAAACTGTGGAAGTCTCCTGGTTATTTCTGTAGCTACGTCATTTAGGTCCTCCTGTGCCATCAAATCTGTGATCACCCCTGTTATTGTGAGCTGCACAGATCTGTGCTCTGCTGATCAGATAAAGACAGAAGGATTTAAATCTTGCAACTTGTGCTGTCTTTCCTTTTACCTTGTTAGCTATCACATTCTCAAGGAGTTTTTCAGCTAGGAAAACCTGGAGTGTTTTACTCCTTTTTAGGCATTGGATCAGATCTGAGTGTCATCTTGCTTACTCAGTGACAATCTTTCCTACCCAAGGGCAAGGCTGTCATTTTGAAATGTCCATTTTATAATGGCATGGGCCAATCTTTGCAGAATTCTTAGAAAATCAGCTGATAGCTAAGAAAGGTTTTGTTGCTGTGATATACAATGAATTAATAACAAAATTTCTGGTACTTCTCAGAAGTCAACCTCTTCTCCTTCAGGGTGGGTCAGTTAAAAATATTTCCCAATTTTCTACTTAAAGGAAGGCCCAGGCAAGGAACCAGAGGTAAGACAACAGGAACAGAAACATCCATCTGAATCAATCTTGGCAAAAGAAGTCACCACTCCATATAATATATTTTAAATGTTGTTTTAGTTTGGATGTTTTCATCTCTCCACATCTCTGCTCTTTTCCTAATGTTAGCTGGGGGGCATTTGTCTTCATTCTGTTTGGCTCTGCATATTTCACTGGATATTTCTGCTTCCTCTTTTCTTCTGGCAAGGAACACAAGAAGACTTACCTGGAAATTCAGCTTTATGGCCCTGGGGCACTTTTGTTGTTTCTTTGGGGCTTTTTTTGGGTTTGTGGGGTTTTTTTGGTTTTGGTTTTTTTTTTTTTTTTTTTTTTTTTTGTTTTGTTTTTGTTTTTTTTTTTTTGTTGTTGTTGTTTTCTTTTATTAAGTAGCTTTTTTTCATCCCTACTAATGAGAAATTGTAATATGGCTCAGGTTTAATGAAAAAAGATAGCATAATAGATACATCAGTGTTAAGACAGAGGTAATAAAGCAGCAAGGCAATGCAATGGCTGTGTTTCAGATAGGCTTGGAACTTGAAATCATGCATGTGCAATTAGTTCTAATGAGTTTTGTGATGATTTGTTTTTTGAAGTCATTGTCAAGTAGTTGTGAAACAAGACTCCTGGATTTTCCATGTGCAGTAAATATTTGAGCTTGAGGATTTTGGCATCTTAAGCTACTGCAGATTGTACATGCAGACTGGGAGGTGATTTTTGAAATAATCTCTTATTTCATATTTTTCAGTTAAGTTGCAATTTTCATCATCATTAATATATGTTCTAACTTGAGTAGGTTTGGTACAACCAAAATAATTTCCAATAGGTTATGCACTAACCAAGTGGGCTGATCTTTGCTCAGTGTGAATTCCCAGGTGTGTGAGGCTTTGCTGTGTGATGGCAATCCCAATAAAAGAGGGATTGCACTGCTCTGCTGCAGTGCCTGTTGGCAAAATAGCCTCCTGAGACCTGGCTGACTTTACTGCACTGACTTTACTATACTGAGTACTGCTTGGAGAGTTGGCATTGCACCACCACTGAGGCATTTCAGGGCACAAAGGGAAGTTCTTTGGTTCTTTCTGTGCAATTGGAGACACATAGAGAAGCATTTCTCTTCTCATTTTCATGCAATAATCCCTGCTGTTTAATTTACCTTGGCTTTAGAAGTGTCAATATTTAAAGTGCTGTTACCATTGTGACCCACAGTTGGTGGGCCACATTTTCTGCTGTGTATTTTCATTTTGCTTGGTGAAGTAAAGATCATATCTAACACAGAATATAGAATTACCCAGTGCTGCCCTTCAAATCACTGCATAATCATTCAGCTGGTCCCTCCTGACTGTTGTTTTCTAAGCAAGTTAGAAATAAAATGTTTTCCTTTGGATGTTTGAAGGTGTAATTTTGTATTTATTGCTGCTCCTCTCTGAAGAGGAGTGCCAAGAAAATTGTCTCAAAATCAAGTTGTGAGCTTCCTGTAGTTCACTACTAAGAGTAGGATCCCTCATCCCTGAAGTGCAGGGAGGGAGTCTGATTCTGCACAGAAGGTGAAGATTTCTGCTCTCTTGTGTTCTTCTTCCTCCCCCTGGCAGCTTTTGGCTCCTTGGGACTGAGGTGTTGGTTGTTTCCTGCTCATTTCTGTTGCCCACAGAGCTGAGGCTGCCATCCTGACAGGACTGAGACACCCCTGCAATGCAAATACCCACGGGACAATTTCACTTGGTCATTTAGAGACAGCTGACTGCCACTTCACTTGTTACTTCAGACATCACTTAGGCCATCCCCCAGCCCACCATCCCCTCCTTCCTTTCCTTTGGGTGATACTCAGAAGAAAAACATTGTCAGACATTCAGGACTTCAAGGTCCAGCTTGGCAATAAAAAGTAATTGCATTTGAAAAAAATTTGTGTTCAGGACATAAACAGAGGGGGAAATGTGTGTGTGAGTTTGGTTTTTATTCCAAACCTACAACAGGTCTGAAGGATTTGTTTGTTTGTTCAGTTGTTTTTTTGGGTTTTTTTTTTGTTTCTTTGTTTCTCAGTGAGGTTTTTGGTTTTGTTTGTTTGTTTTGAGGTTTTGGAGGTGTGATATCAGCCCAGGAAAACTATCTAGCCACTAATTGCCATGTTGTCTTTGATAAAATCACTGTTTGCAATATTTGTTTGCTTTTGCTAAGAGATTTGTGAACCTCTATTCTATTCTTTTGGTTCTAATCTGAGTCTTTGTGCTTTTGGGACAAACAGTCTGAAGGTTGATGTTTTGCCAAAATGAACACTTGCAAAACAAATTAAAATGAGAACTAATGAAAGCCACTTTGCTTCTGAATGAGGAGTCTTTCAAAGAGTTCAATGATCTTTAATACATAGTAATTTTCACTTTAGCTAATTTGATTTAACTTGAATTGAATGAAGCTGTGCAAACAACACCAAGTCCCATTGATTTTCAGTGGGACTCAGGCTCTTAAAGTACTTGCAAAAATGATAAGGGTGCATTTGAAAATGTTGACAGCTCTTGTCCTTGGCTTAAGGAGCACTTGAAAAATATTGTGTTTAGCTTTTATAGTACCTTCAACAGTTATCCACTTCTATTTTAAGATTTTTCTTTTCTCATCATTATGGGATCCATCACAGCCACTCAAAAGCTGCTGATGCCACTGGCTTGGAATTCAGCTCCAGAAGTGGCAGCCCCCACACTTCAAAAGAAGTTATCCTCATGTGCATAACATCATTAGGCTGCTGGAAGCAAGAGTGTAGGAGAGCCTTGGTACAACATTTTCATCCCTTGGTCTCATAAAAATTCGTTCTGATTTGTTTATTTACACCACTGATGGAGAAAAAATGAGTTGCACATCATCTAGATATGTCTGTGTCCTGTCTGCTTTGTTTGTTTGTAGGTGCATGGAAGCTTTATTCATTGTCCTGTTACTATTAAGCATGATTTTAGTGTTTATAACAGCTTCTGTGATGGATTGCACTGGAACAGAGATGCACAGAGCTACAACTGCCCAATGACACGAGGGAGGAATGAAGGAAGGAGTGTTACAGCAAATGGAGTTTGTGGTACTGTTGTAATAAAGCAGGAAATCCATATACTGTTAGTTAGCTCACAGTTGGCCATGGGTAATTGAATAATTGGTCCTGCACATGGCTGCAAGGCCATGCTGTTAATTACTAATTTCTTTGCCAGATACAGAGCATCTGCTTGCTTTGTTTAGCTTTAATAGTCAGTGGTTGACAGAACACCTTCTGGGTTGTTTGTTTAGATCCCTGAGATACTTATCAAAGCCATTTCTAGTCTAATAAGCCATGCATCTAGATGCAGCGATTTTAGGATCATTTGTAGGTTATTGCTCTCTCCAGTGTTGTTTTCCATGGCAAACACAAAAGGCAATAGTGAGTACACTCAGGAGGTACCTTGGGAGGTCACCATAGCCATCCTTGGGCCTGAACATGTCAGCTTCATGTGGAAATGATTGCAGGTCTGACTAGCAGAGTGTGCCCACCTGAGCTCCAGAGATGGACAGTCTGCAGGTGTTCAGGTGATCCATGGCAGGTATTTCTGACAGCTGATGGAAATTTGCTCTGTTCAAGTTCAGGCTCAGTACCTGCAGTGCTGTCTTCAGGTGTCAGGGAGGAAAAGGTGACGACCCTTTGGCAAGCTCTCAGGTATTCAGAGGCTCATGTAATATTTATCTAGTCTTGTGGTATCTAGACCATGAATCAAAGAGGTTTTTGGATGTTTCCTGATGTCCATATTTCCTACTCCTCTGAGATCTTTCCGGCCAAGCAGCACCTTTCTTTCAGATGCTTTTAGATGCAGATCCTCCCCAGAGCCCCTCTGCAGCTGCTTACACCACCTAAGCTGAGCATTTTGCCTTCGTCCTTGCTCAGTTACCATTCATTTCATGTCACTCTCCAATTTGTGATCATTTGAATTCTCCTCTTTACTCCTGCTGCTTGTGACCTATCCCACCTTTAGACTGTTGACACAGTAAAATTATTGTGAAATATTGCTACTGACTGTTTCCTAAACAATACCAACAGAACACTTAGTCCAGCTACTAGAAACTCATCTTCCTAGCATGCCAACATTTCTTTCTTCCCCAGACAGTTGTTATCCTCCTAAAAAGTTCATTCTTAGATAGTTTGAATCTGACCCTTCCAACCTTTCCATAGTTTCAGTTGTCTAATTGGAACCAGTGTCGGACTGGTGCATAATTCATGTGCAAGGGTCTGTGTCTGGGTTTGGTGTCTGTTCACTCTTTCTGCTGATAATGCTGGGACTGATCAGTTGGATTCTTCCAGTGCTAGGCCAGGAGGCCCCAGGATAACATTACCTGTGTGTTGTTTCTCAAGACTTTTTAATACATTTCTCTCCTCCCTTTTTTGCTCTTGCTTTGTTCCTTAGAAAAAATACCTCTTTTTTCCTGCATTGACAGTGTAGGGAAAAAAAACTATCCTTAGGAAATAATTTTCAATACATTGTTTGAGCAAATAAACTTCTCACAGATGATTACTTGCTAAAGGAATTTAGTATTCAGTCTTAATATTGGCATCAACACTCATAACTCAAAAAACCTTAAAAGTACATGATGTAGATTAGCTTGAAGTATCTTGACCTTGAGGAGAATTGAGATGGGCTTTGTAACTGTAAACCACAGAGGAGAGAGAGATCATAAGGGCTCTAATACCACATTTTTACATGTGCTTGCATATCACTTGTAAGCTTGTATGTGTAACATTTGTAAATGCCACATTAGGAAATGAATACGAGTCTCCATAGTTGCCATTTCTAAGTAATTGTCTTTTCTAGATAATGACAGGGCAGAAGTGTGGAGAGCACTCCTCTGTGGCCATGAGCATTGTTCCCTGCCACAGGGCCCTCCCTGCCTGACTGCAGTGAGCCCAGACAGGCAGACCCTGCCCTGCCAGGGCTGCCCAGCCTCAACAAGGCACCACTGGGGCTGGCAGGAGACAACACTCGGGTGCTCCAGTTAACCATGGGCTCATGAGGTGGCTGGAAGAAACCAAGAGACCATGACCTCATTCTGTGCTTCATAAAGGAGGTGGATTTGTAAATAAAATAGCTGAGGCTGGTCTTTGATTATTGTCAGTGAAGAGAGAGAAGGAAAAAAAAAAAACCCAAACCCAAAAACCAACCTTGAGCTGAAGCATTCATTCAAACACTCTTAAACGGAAAACAGAATTAAAATCACTCCTTGGCATGATTGTGAGATAGGACTAAGTTGGTATTTGGGAAAAGCGTTTTTAATAGATGTTATATGAGACAGTAAAATAATTGAAACCACTCCTCATAAATTCATTTCTTAATTGAAAATTAAATAAATTGTTTATATAAAGAGGATAAGAAAATCTATTGAAATGTTAGCCATTAAAAATGTAAATGCAGTCAAGAAAGTAAAAATGCCAAGGCTTTATTTGAGGCTTCAGATGAATTAGTTTTGCAATATTTAGTGTTTTTAGAGCCTCTAGAGCAGTATTCATGTGCCTGAGCACTTCAGTTATAGCAAAAGTCTGTAGATTGCAGACCTCCTTGTGCTGGATTTCTTTTTTCAAATTATAGTAAACGAGGAGTTATGATTAGCAAGTGGCTTGTTGGCATTACTGCACAGCTTTCTAGTGAAGCTGTAATTTGTAAATGAGGCTGGTGAATAAGGGAATGGACCAGTCTCAACTGTTCTGCTGTAATTATTCTGCAGAAGTGCATGTTGTGATGCAGCCCAGCCCAAATCATTGTTTTGCCTGTCTTGCTTTATTTTGTCTTGCTGTGATTGGAAGAGGCCCAGGTAAAACCTACATTGATTGTAGGGCACAGAGTATTTTACTTCATTACTGGCAGCTCATAATTGTGCAGAAGTATACTTTGTTTTTTCCCCTTTATGGTGGACTATGTATTTGGGGAAAAATGCTACTTTAGAAAATTGCAGCTGACAGTGCCTACATTCAAGAAGTAATTAGTGCAGCAGCTGATAGGCCTTGCCCCAGCTTGGGGCTATAGGTTACTGACCCCAGGTGCCTGGCTCTTGATGGCATGATTCATGGATTCTTTCTGTCATCAAACCCTGGATGGGGTTAATAGTATAAAAAAAAAAAAGAAAAATTACACATTCCAATATAGTAGTTCTATTAGGAATTAGATAGGAATTAAGTTGTTAAACAGTTAGTAAAAATTTGTAGGAATATCTACCAGGTCTGCTGGCATCACGGATGGGGAATCAGGCCTCCAGTGCTGTAAGGATAAATTTGTGATCTCCTGCACATAAATCATCTCAGTTTCAATTTAGTAACTTCCTCACTCAATTTAGTAAGCTCCTTCCAGCACTCCGAAGGAGTTCAGTGTTCTCTGGTGCATCCAGAGCGCAGCCCTGACAGTGAGAGGGTTTCCTTCCTTCCTCACTCTGCACCAAGCTGGACTGGGAGCGGCACTGCAAGAGAGGAAATCTGTGGGGAAGTTTAATGGTAAATGCTGACTTGAAGCAGCATCACCATCAGCACTAAGATCTCAAGGATGGTCTCCAGAAAATGTTCCATCCTGCTGTTTTAAAGTCACCTTACTGAGCAGCTAACAAAAGGTTGCCAGGGATGGCTGTGACTGATTGCTGACAGGGTTGTGGTTGCTGCAGCTGCCCAGGCCCCTGCTGGCACAAGCCATAATATGTATTGCTACAGGTCATAGAATGGTAAATGAACACTTACTGCCTCTGTGGCAAGTGGATTGATTATTGTGTCCACCTCCAAACAGGTCTGCCTTTGTTTTACAAGTAAATGTATTTGCTCCTGCTGTGCTGAAGGCAGAAGATGAGTTCAGATACACAGAGCTCAAAGCAATCATGATGTGCACAGGAGCTTGTTCTAGCTTTTACAAAATGGCCTGTCAAGTACGTGTATATAAGCAAATAACTGTTTAAATGTACATTATTTTTTTCTTGCAACTGTGATTTTATTTTTCATGGGTCAATGTACCTAGAATGTTGATATAAGATAACAGACAATACTTAATTGCTAGGCACTGGCTTCACATCATAACCTGTGGTCTGATAAAAAGCTACATTAATATTGATAAATCTACTGGTATTCTATTGATAAATTTTATTCTTAATACATTTTGGCTTTCTTAGTATACTTGGAAAAACAGAGAAGTGCAAGAAAGCCTACTCTAAAAAATTTGCAGTTTGGAGCCCAAGGTATGCGGATCTTGTTTTAACTGAAATGCAGCATCCCTTGCCTAAATGGGAGTTTGAGTATTTCCACAAGGACTGGTCAGTGCTGTGCAAGCAGGAAGGATGCTGTCAGCTGAGAGCATGGCCAGTGACATTTCTGGGGTGTGGGGGGAACAGTGCTTAAATCAGCATGAGCTCTGCAACATCTCAGGCTGATTTGGGGAATAAACCACTTGAAATGATCCTTTAGTGGGTTAAATATGGGTGTAATTGGCTCTGGCTATGGGCAGTTCAGCATGTGGGCTGGTGAAGTCAAGGCCCAGCTCTGCTGCTTGTGGCCTCTCTGTCTCAGGTATCTGCTCAGGCTACCAGACTGTCAGCTGTTCTACAAAAGCACTTCTGCAACATTCTCAAGGCTTTCATCTTTCTTCCAGTGCAGAATGGAAAGTATTTTCCAACCCTGAAATGAAATACAGTTCTTGTTTTTGTGCCAGCCACAACTGTAACTTCTGGCAAGAGTCAAGTTTGGACTGCAGTCAGCAGCAGGATCAGGGAGGAGAGAGAAGTGGCCTAAAGCTTGATCTGCCACCCACCTCTGGAGCTGTGTCAGGCGTGCTGGGACCTAAGCCCTGCATGTGCTGTGCATGTGCTTCCCTTAATTAGCTCTGACAGGGGGCTGAGAGATAACGTGCTCTGATCAAAAGGTTTTCTTACAACGGTGGGGCTCTTTTTTTTCCAGTTAAAGGCCTTGGTACATACCCTTCACATGTTTATCCCTATGCAGATTTACATAAACCTGATATGTATCCTGCAAATCCAAATATTTTTGCAGCTTGTGTCTTCGAGCAATTTGCAGTGAGGCATTTTTGTGAGGGTTTTTTTGGCTCTCTTTAGAAATCTTTGCTCAGTATTCTACATGTTCTCATATGTTAACATGGAGCATATTTGCCCTGTGCAAAATGAGACTGAGGTGCTTGTACTGTGATGAAAATGGCCCAACACTGAATTATCAGAGGTGTATAAAGGTGTATATGCCCTTGCTCTGTCACTGGAAAGCAATTTTTCTCCAGAAATTGTCTGCCAAGTGATTTTTAAATTGTGTTAGGTAAGAACTAGGGAGCTACATCCAACTTCTTGTATTTAATTGCTTTTAGAAGTATTTTTAATATGGAACAACTCTGTCTTGTAGGAAACCGGTAGTAAATTATGTGAGGGAGTGGAGACTCAAACAAACCAGGGCAACCTTTAGAACAAAGCAAAAGAAATGCTTGCCTGAGTCTGTGTCAGTGGGAGGCCACTGTGACCCCACAGCAGTTAATTTGTTTAGCATGTTGCTGCTGTTATGCTAATTAGCTATTTCTTGAACCAAGAGACTGTCAGCTCCAAATTTCAAAACTTCTTTCTTTCTCTCAAGGAAAAAAATAAAGGAAAAGGCAGATGAAAGTTTCTTGCAAGTGTACAATTCTAGGCTGCCTGTGCCTTTCTCTGTGTTTGGCTTTTGCAGCCACTAAAAAGATAATTTTCTTTTTTTAATAAAAACATTCTGGTAGCACTAGGTCAATCTCAAAAGCACAAAATTAACAGAACTGTATTAAATTATAAGTGTTCTAATGCTCTAAAAGAAATGGACAGTTTTGCTGAGGAAGGGCCTCTGCTTGCAAACTGCATGTTCTTCAGAGAGGTGAGGATGCCACTTTGCCAACCTGTAGGGTTAGGGGTTGACATTTACTGTCAGAGCATTATTTGGTCAGTCCAAAGATCAAGAAGTAAAATGTCTTGGTCTTGATTTTTTTTTTTTTTCCCCAGTAAATATTTCTATCATATCAAGGTAGTTTGGGGGGATTTTTTTAAGTTCTACCATTGAGCTTTCTGCTTCTCTTTCTGTATCACACTTAAAAGACTGCTAGGCACATATCACTCCAGTATGACAGTTTGGAGGTTTTTTTGTATTAGCACTCTAAAAAGGAATCACTTTCAAGTTACCTTTAGTCTCAGTGCTGGTAGGATTGTGCCAGTTTGCATTCAGAATGTCAAACTCTACTTGTTGGCAATGATAAATCTTCATGCCTGGTTCAGACTGTTACAGGCAGCGTGCCTTCTGCAGACATCCAATTCAGGTGCAGCTGGATTTGCCTTCATTCTTGCATGCTGAAAATCCCAGTTTGGATCTGTGAGTCTCCGTTTCAGGCCACATTCAGTAAATGTTGCACTTTATGTTCACAGGGAAGACACAAAACTGCAGTTGGGTTTTGAAGTGGTGTAAATCTGGAGCAGTGAGACTGATTTAGCTTTTTACCCTTGCACTGGGGTAAAGCCAGCTCTCAGTCTTGTTTGAGAGACTCTCCTCTGCCTCAGTCTCTTACAGTGCTGCCTTGGGTGTCCAGAATGGCTTTAGTAGCTTCATCTCCAGTTGGGCCCTGTAAGAACCACCTTTGAGGCGATGAATTTTAGTTTATGTAAAGGACTTGGCCGTGAGCAAAATTCCCCTCCATAAAATGCACTGGCAGCCATCAATTGCCCTTCATATTGGAGGCAAGTGTGAGGCAGGAGCGAAGCTGAGCAAGACTGCAGCAGCAGTAATTGCCTAGGTGCTTGTTTAACCAGGCAGCAAGTAATGAAGTCAGGAACTGTAATGTCACATCAACTACATTACCTCGTTTTCTTCTCTTGCAGACACAGGGAGGTTAAAAATAATGAGCCTGTCTGCCTCTCCCCATACCCCTGAGCACATTGAATCACAAGCACCTTCTTTCTAAAACAAATTTATTTCTTGCCGGCCTCCTGCCCAACAAAGCCTTGCCTGTGATGAATACCAGACTTCACAGCATATTTGTCAAAGTGGTACACCTGTGAGGGTTGCAGCACAAGATAAATTTTGGCACGCCAAGGGAGTAGAGGGAGGTACCAGGCAAGGAATAAATCTTGGTGTGTTACAGCAGACTGTGAATGAGCGTTCTCCTCCTCAGAATCGCTGCTCTGACAAGTTATGATAAATTAGGCTCTTTGTTGACACCTTCATCGTGTTATTTATGGCTCGTTAATTGAACTGAAAAGGAGACTTGTAGCACAGCAGGGGATTGTACAGTGCATTTCCACTAGGCTGGAACCTGAACCAAAGAACAAAAAAGGGGAGGAAAAAGGTAAAGTAATATATGCATGTGTGTACTCTCCACTGAAAGGAACTGGCTGCTGTAAGAGACCAGTCCAGAACTGGGGCAAGTACTCTCAGTCCTCTCAGAAACATCCCCCTTCAGTCCTCCTGGATCTCCCAGTTTAGTCTGGATGTTTGTCTTGTTTCCACCTTTAATCCTTCTATCTGTGCTGCTCTGTGCATTGCTGGAGTGTGGGTTATCAGCCCCATGTGAAGGCAAGCATCTCACCTGTGTTCCTGAGCTTGACCATCCCTCCCTTCCCTAACAGAAGTTTTCACTGATTTTTCCCTGTACTCTCTTCCCTGGAGTGACATTCTGATAACTCAGTGGGTGAAAAAGAAGGATGCTGGTGTGACACCACAAAAGTACCACATTTGTACAGCAACACAAAATTCTGTTCTTCTGGGGCAATTTATGCCAGGATCAGGACCCCACTCATTTGGGGAACCTTCCAGCTCTCTGCCAGTGCTAAGGGCAAGGTCTTGTTACCAAACATCCTATTGTGGCAGCATAGGCAGGCATTTTCTCTGAGGAGGAGTGGTGTAAACAGGAAAGGGAGAGGTACAGGATCTGAGCGGGTGGCTCTCTACACTTGTTGTGCAAGAGTTGTCTGCAGGAAATATAGCTGTAAGTCATTGTGGGGGATGATAAAAGAGAGAACAGAATCTTCAGCGGATAAATACTGAGGCAGACAGGCTTGTTTCTGTGAAGAATTATAGATGTGATGCTGGCTCTGAAATGGTTCTAACAAGCTCTGTCCTGAAAGAAAATTAAGTAAACTGACGCCTGAGAGTATTTATCATGCATGAGTATTTTGAGAAAAAATAGAGTGCTCCAGGAATAGAGCATGTTTTCCTCTGAAAGGGTTCTGAGTTAATCATTCAGCTCCTTGCTGGAGAATACCATCTGAAAGTCTCACATTTCCCTGGCAGTATGAGCAGCATCGTTTATGGACTTGCTGTTCGGGCTCCTCTCAAAGGAGCCAGGTCCTTCTGTAGTGCCAAGGTTGAGAGTTAAAACAGCGAGTGACAGGTCCCTGTTAGAAGGGTCTAGAAGAGGGAGTAGTTGGGCTGGGTGTCAAGAGATCTGAGATTCACTCTGGCACAGTTCCTTAATCAGCTTTGTAGGTACAGTCAAACTTCTTGAACCTCATGGTTTGGTGTGTGTCTTTTTTTCAGGTGTGAAATAAAGCTTTACTTTTGTCTTACCTAGAGATTGAGCAAGTGGTTTGGCAGGGATAGAATTTAACCAGGTAATGAAAATTAATTCCTCTTCTGATTAGCTTTCCAGCCTCTCAAGTGAAATACAGGTGTAATGTCTTTGTTCCTCTTTAAGGATTTCCTGGGGCAGCCTCTCCTGTGTGTCATTCTGTCAGCGGGGATGTCACTGTGTTTTGCCGAGTGATGCCCGGTTCCTGTGAATGCAGCTGCCGCTGCTGTCCCTTGGAAGGCTGGCCATGGCCCTGGGTGGCCTCTGTGCTTTAGGGTGTCCATGTGAGCCTCCCTGCTGTGTGTGCAGCCCGGGGCTGTGCTGTGACAGGGACAGGCTGGAGCGGCACGGGAGCCGGGCTGTGGCTCACTGGAGGGTGCCAGAGCTCCGCAGTCAGTCTGGGAGCAGGATGGCAGCTCTTGGTGCTACTGGCCCTTTGCTCCCCGCTCTCCTCTGCGGGGCTCTGGGTGGGAGCAGCAAAGCGCTGCCCCTGCCGGCTCTGCACCCTGCCTGCTGCGTGTGCGGCGCTGATGAAAGGGTTAAAGCGGCCGAGCGGCGCTGTGCGTGTGGCGGCTCCGGGAATGCTCTATTTATAGCGGGCTCTCCCTCCGCTCCGCTCCGGGGAGCTGCGCCTGCTGCCGCAGAAGCGGCCTCGGAGCACACCCCGGGTGCGGGTGGGTGCGGCAGCCGGGCTGGCACCCACCCTGGCTGTGTCCCGGTGTCCTGGGGAGCCTCCCGGGTGTCCCGGCTGTGTCCCGGTGTCCAGGGCAGCCTCCCGGGTGTCCCGGCTGTGTCCCGGCTGTGTCCCGGTGTCCTGGGGAGCCTCCCGGGTGTCCCAGCTGTGTCCGGGTGTCCCAGCTGTGTCCCGGTGTCCCGGCTGTGTCCCGGCTGTGTCCCGGTGTCCTGTGGAGCCTCCCGGGGGTGGCCGTGCCTGCCGGGCAGCCGCGCTCAGGGGCTCGCTCCTGGCTGCGGCTGTGCCCAGGAACAGATGCTGCTCCTTCATTTCCCTGGGGGTCTCTAATGCCTTCTCGTCGAGGTGATGTAAAAGCTATGATTTGGCTTGCAATCGTAACAAAGATGGAGTTTTAAGGGGTTTGTTGCTGTTGTTTGGATCTAGAGAATGGGGTCATTAGGAGCAAGGGAGGATCAGATATACACAAAATACGAGGTTGTTTGCTGTTTCAAATAGCAGCCCAGCCCCATGGGAAGTGGCAGCAGCCTCTGTTGGTTACTTGCCTGTGCCTTATCCCTCAGGAAAGCCACTGCTGCTATGATATCAGCATGGCTCCTGGTCTGAAAGGGCTTCACTTGCTCACTTGTTGGCTACCAGGGTCCTTCCCCTGCCCTGGCCCCAGAGCACCCCACAGCAAGGGAAAACCCTGAGGTAAAACTTGCACACACCAGTTTGCTGCCTTCTAGAGCAGGAGTTCCACACTGGATAGGTTTCAAGCTCAAATTTTGAAAAATATTTTTACATTCTGTTCTGAGCTGCAATGTAATCTGGTGGCCTGATAAACTGGTTTGTTAGGGATCTGTCCAGTGCTGGAAAGCACCGTGCTGCCTTCCTGCTCACCCTGCCTCTGGTGTTCCTCACTGAGGTAACTTCAATGGGAGTGTTGCCTACAGGGCATGTGCTTCACGCCAGGGGCTGCACTGCCTGAATACCAGCAGCTGCTTCTGGAGCCAGGAAATGGAGCATTGCAGGTTGAGTGGGAGCAAGGAGAAGGAAACCACACAGATAGGAAAGGTCTGAGAGAATAAAGCAAGTAGGAAAAAGGTTTGCTGCGGGCTGGTTTCAACCATCACTTCTGGAAACAGCTGTAACTAACATCCAGTGCTACTGGAGCAGGGCAGAACAACCTCCAGCACTGCATTCTGCTCTCTCTTCTCCAACTTCTGTTTGGGAGTTTGGTGCTTAGAAAGATCTTGTTTTTCATTTTGTAGTTGTGCCCTTCCTGTAGCATTTTCTCCCCAGCCAGCTGGCTTTTGTTTTCAGTTACAACAGTGTGGGATTTTTTCCCCTCTCTTTAACAGTATCAAACAAATTGAGTGTTAAACTATTTATTCAAAGTTTTCACTGACAGATCATCTTTTCCACTTCTGAATTGTTGATTAAAAACTACTTGTAATAACATAGGCCACATTACTAGCACAATAAACAGGTTTATGAAAGAGGGACTTTCACTTTACTGGCCTTGTGGAGCTGCTGTTTCCTCACCACTCCTTCAGTCTTCCCTGGCTGTCAGTTTTCCAGGATTTTGACTGAGTGCACTCATTTTTGGCTCACTGCTGCAGCCATTGGTATACATTTGCAGCATGTCCTGGTGAGTGTGGTAGAATATCTCTATGAGATGAGGAGCTGTAGTAAAATAATTCTTGTTTAATCTACATTCAAGTTAATTTATGCCAGCTGTTTTTTCATCCTTGCTGATGAGACTCAATGTTCACACACGGTATCTTGTCTTTGTCCATAATAGGCAGACTTTTTGTGGTTTGTTATGAATTTTCAACCCTGAAATGGTTGTGAATTTTCCAATTTTTAGCTTTATTTGTATTGGTCATATTATTGCCACACTTGAATTGCTATTCTACAAATTTGTGTATGCCCAGGGCTTCATTTCCAGGTGTTCATACAAAGGTTTGACCATCTCTGCACACAAAGGCAGCACCATCTCTTGGGCTTCAAATAGTCCCACCCTGGGAGATGCTCCCCTGAATTAACTCTCTCAAATGAGACCATGAGCTGCAAACTGAAGATAACTGGGGAGAAACAGTTTACAGAATTTATGTAGCTTGATAGGCCCTTTAATTCCTGGACCACTTGTACACAAATGGGGCAGATAGAGCAGTGTCATGTCTGTGTGTCACATATTGAAGCTGCTTTTTCCACAGCTGTCTGTGTGCTCTTGTGTCTGTGACACAGGTAGAAACCAAGCACTGTGTGATAATGAATACAGCAGAAAGAAGGGTGTTAGCACTGGTGTCTGTTTTCAAATCCAGCAATTAAAGTCTAACATGAAAACAATTTTTCTTTTCATCCACTAAAATTTTACAGTAGAGGGGTAACATTTGGACAATTGTGTCATCCTTGATCAGAAATGTGAGTAGAATCAGCAACTTTAATCAGCTCATGGGAGGTAAGTGCCACCCACACCACAAAACATTGGCTTTGGTCTCTGTGTTTCTGCTCTGTTGTTCCTTGTCGATACAAAGCTGGAGGAGGAGCGAAAAACAACCTCCAAGTCACTCTTACATAATACTTTGTTTTGAGAGGGTTCCACTAATCATGTCAATACTGAGCCTCTAGTTTTTGATAATTACATTGGAAATGCCCAGTTTGTACATAGTAATTCCAACTATAATTACCATGAAATTATATAACTACAAATTACCCTGTCATGTGGATGGACTAAATAAGCATGTACAGTACCTGCTCTGTGATAACAAATTAGAATTACATGGTTGGTTAACTAGCAGTAATATGAGATTTTTGAAGTGGCCAAGCTGGCTACTTACATGAAGAGAAAGTGTTGGATTTTCTTTCCAGTGCTTGGTTAGATTTCAGAATAGCAGATTATTTATTTCCTGATATTTCTTTATGTGGAAAAAACAAAACAACTATGGTTTGGGGTTTGCTTTTACTGGACACTTTTATTGCATTAAATTGTCTGTTTGGTCACTGCCACCTGCTATGTTCATTCTCCTGGGTGCTGGCTGCTGCTTGTGGGACATTGCTGATTTGATTTGGGGTTTTTTGGGATTTCTAACTTAATGTGTTAGAAGAAGTTTGCTTTGCCTTTTCTTTTTTTTTTTTTTTTTTTATCAAAGAGCATTTTTTTTTATTGCCAGCAAAAAACCTCATGGATTGATAAAAGAGCTATAGATTATATACAGGTGCAGCCTTTCCCTTTCATTGGAGGAAGGGGGAAATCGTGTACGAAACTCATATGCATGACAAAACAGAACGTCCTTTCAAAACATCCATGCTGTAGTTCTTTCTTAGGTACAAAATAGAAATAACGGGGGTATTTCTGAGTTGCTCTTAACCTCTGACATGGCATGGTGGGGAAGAAAGGCCTGTCCGGAGGCCAGAGATGGCAGCGCTGACTCCTTTGAGAGCCTCGCCAGGCTGGAAGTGTGGCGGCAGCCCCTGCGAGGGGCTGCCCAATGGCACAGAAACAAAGGCACCATGAGAAACTGTCCGCGTTTGGTTGGCCAGGCTCTGGAGAAGGAGCTGGGAGCCGGGACTCGGGGCCCTGAGGGCTCTGGAGCAGGAGCCGGGACTCGCAGTCCGGGCTCTGAGGGCTCCGGAGCAGGAGCCGGGACTCGCAGCCCGGGCCGTGAGGGGTCTGGAGCAGGAGCCAGGACTCGGGGCCATGAGGGCTCCGGAGCAGGAGCCAGGACTCGCAGCCCGGGCCGTGAGGGGTCTGGAGCAGGAGCCGAGACTCGCAGCCCGGGCCGTGAGGGCTCTGGAGCAGGGGCTGGGACTCGCAGTCCGGGCCGTGAGGGCTCTGGAGCCGGGACTCGCAGCCCGGGCCCTGAGGGCTCTGGAGCCGGGACTCGCAGCCCGGGGCCCTGAGGGCTCTGGAGCCGGGACTCGCAGTCCGGGGCCCTGAGGGCTCCGGAGCAGGAGCCGGGACTCGCAGTCCGGGGCCCTGAGGGCTCTGGAGCAGGAGCCGGGACTCGCAGCCCGGGCCCTGAGGGCTCTGGGGCCGGGACTCGCAGCCCGGGCCGTGAGGGCTCTGGAGCAGGGGCCGGGACTCGCAGCCCGGGCCCTGAGGGCTCTGGAGCAGGGGCCGGGACTCGCAGCCCGGGGCCCTGGAGCAGGAGCCAGGACTCGCAGCCCCGGGCCGTGAGGGCTCTGGAGCAGGGGCCGGGACTCGCTGCCCGGGGCCCTGGAGCAGGAGCCAGGACTCGCAGCCCCGGGCCCTGAGGGCTCTGGAGCCGGGACTCGCAGCCCGGGCCCTGAGGGCTCTGGAGCCGGGACTCGCAGCCCGGGCCGTGAGGGCTCTGGAGCCGGGACTCGCAGCCCGGGCCCTGAGGGCTCTGGAGCCGGGACTCGCAGCCCGGGCCCTGAGGGCTCTGGAGCCGGGACTCGCAGCCCGGGCCCTGAGGGCTCTGGAGCAGGGACTCGCAGCCCGGGCCCTGAGGGCTCTGGAGCAGGGACTCGCAGCCCGGGCCGCTGCCAGCCGCGGCCGCCAGGGGGCAGCAGGAGGAGGGAGCGGGGCCGGGTCGGACGCGGGGACATGGCGGGACCGCGCCGCTCTCGGGAGCGCCTGCGGGAGCTCCGTCCGCCTCTCTGATACCCTTGTCTCGGCTTTGTTTAATTGTTCTTAATCTTCGTCTTTCCCTTGGCCTGATTGCTTTATGTTCTATCTCTCACCACCTGAAGTTTTTGTTGAAACTTAGAACTTCTTCCAGTGATAACGGAAGCTTCATGGAAGGGTTTGGGCAGCTGCGCCTTTAATCCGCCGGAGCTGCTAGAGAGAAATGTGTAACTGAGAATAAAATGTTTGTCACTTTTTGCCCTAAGCCATACTATCGCAAGAGCCGAGCTTTCTCCAGCTGACTTTAAATTAATTTTCATGCCTTCATTTCTGGTTTCTTTGGTCTATTCTTAAATAAATTACATAGCCACCTACATGAGGGGGGAAATTGTTAAAGAGGTTTACAACCTCTGTTCTTTGTTCTTATAAAAGTTTGGTTTTTTCTATATTTCTCGCTGAATCTTTTTCTTATCTGGTATCACCTCTGCTCAGGGATACACATTTGGGGGAACAAGTAGCTCTGGCTGAGGCTTGCCTTGTTTACATACAATTGCAATTCCAAATGTCTGGCTTCAGTTTATTTCTGATAGCCTCACTGGTTAGTAGCTGTGGGAGATGAGAACTAACAGTAACAGGTTTAAGCAGTGGTAGCAGCCCAGAGATTAATAGTGAGCTCTGGAGTAATCTCTAGAGCTCACTGGTAAGGGAAGGGTCATCCTTGCTGTCCAAATCCAGGATTTGTACACATTCCTTTCAGTTGGTTTATTAATTATTTATGTACTGTTCTTTTTGTTTCAAGCAGATGTGAATGGTTCCATATGCAGATATGTATCTGTGTTTGAAAAAGTAACACAGGAATTCTTAGCCTAGAAATTATTCAGGATTGTGTGGTTTTAGTTTGTTTGTTGTCTGTCTTCTGTTTTTCTCATAGCTGAGTCCACCACGTCTCTTTGGTCTGTCATTCAATTAAATACTGGGCAAACCTGTAGGAAGTGTTCAGAGATTCTTGCTGGGGACCTATTTCAAACAAATATCCTGTGAGGTGTGAATAAACATAAGGTGTATTTCAAATTGCACAGGGACTCTGTCTAGCATGCGGTGTTTATGAATGTGAATAATTATAATTAAATCTTTTCTGTTCTCAGATTCTTCTTTTTCTTTGTGTCATCTCTAAACAATCCATCTTTCAGAAGGTGCTGACTGGGAACTTAGCAGCAGAGCAGTTTCTCATGACTTGTTTGGTAATTGGAACATCTCAGAAAGCTTCTCTGAGAGTTTGTGGTAATTTTGGTCACACTGAATGAGATAATTCAGCAATCAGCCAGTTTTTTAGCTGGCTCAGTGCTCAAACTCTTAATAAGGTCAAGGATTGAATTTGGGTAGTTTCAACTTTTGAAAAAATCATAATTATTTAGATTATTTAAAGTATTGGAGGGAAAAGCATAATTATTTAGATTATTTCAAGTTTTGGACAAACATTTTCAGGCAATGGGTTTCTTTGCATAGGACTTGTTTAAATAAGCTGAGCTGTTTGATTTGTTTGATTACCTGTTAAGAGATGTGGCAACAAGGTAATTGACTAATGGGGAAGAGGGGGGATGTTTTCCTCACTTATTTGGTTTTTTAGTACAAAAGTGACTGTTAATTCAGATATCTGCTGGTGGGACATTGATGTAAAGAGCACAAGAAGTTTTCTTCCACAAAACCAGTGACATTCTCTTTACAAATGGAAGATTTCTGTGCAGCATGTCTCCCTCTGTTCACTGAATGTGCTTGTAGGACACATGCTCTTGGTCACTCTTGCTCAAAGACAAAGACTTGGCTATTAGTGCTCCTGAAATCAAGAAAGGTCCCCTGAAAGAACTGAGTTATTTGTTCAAGAGGACAAGATTTGGTATGACTGATTCCTGAGGGAGGTGTCTGAGCTCCTGTGCAGCTTCAGTGAGCTTCCAAACGGAGCTTGCCCTTCACACAGGGAGTGTTCTGGTACTTGGGGGTGTGTTACTGAACTTTGCTATTCCAAAACTTTTCCCCACTCAGGTTTAAGAGAAAGCTCCTTACATCATGGGACTGTGTAAATAACTGTACAAAGCATCCATGGTTTAGTAATCCCAAGGTAAGCCAAGGCCATAAAACGTATTTTCCACTGGTGCAGCACTTTCCCATTCCAGATATATTTAGTGTGGTGTGCTAGTACTTTCCATCACTTCAGTAATCCTTTTAATGCAAATAGTTTTACTCTTATTTAACTCCCTCCTTCTTTTGAGCCTAAATATCACCAAAATTAGACAGTTAACAGCCCATTTGAAATTTAGTAAACTGAGAAAAATGGTAGATGAAATGTGAACAGGTAGCTGAGTAAATGAGAAGAGCAATAGAAGTGATGGTAAGTAGAACGCTGCAGTTGGTGGGTGTCAGACTGTGGAATGGGATGGTTTGTTTGACACAATATTGTTTGGTACAATGTTTGTGTCCCTTGACAGTTTTGCTCTCTATGTTGTGCCAAACCCATGAATTATTGTACTGAGGTAGAGAACTCTAAGGCAGCAGGCAACTGACACTGTTTGCAAATTGGCCTGGAGTCTGAAGGTTACTGTCTGACAAAACTCCTGTAAGCAGCTTGAGCAAGATCCAGTACAGGTAACTGCCACAGAAGAGAACCAATACCTGCCAATCCACACTTTGCTTCTGCAGCACTGATGCTTCTCATTTTCATCATTTGTTGCTCTTTTAGACCACCAAAGATATCCTGAATTTCTTCTTCCAAGAGTTGAATTTTTCAGGTTGTGACTTTGTAAGTTTGCTATTCCGCTGTGTTTTCTAAGGCAGGGGCAGGAGTGCAGAGTGTCTGTAAATGCCAGTTATGTGCTGCTGCTCCAGCTGAGAGTGTCTGTGGTGTGAAGGTGTGAACCAATGCCTTGGTTCGTAGCTTTGTTACATACAAGTCATGCTTTCCCACCTGAGAAGCTTTATAAGTGCTCTCCAGAGTTCTTGCTCAGTACAGAACCTTGCTGCTTCAGAACTCAGTAATAATCAGGATTTAATCAAAGATTTTATTGAGATTTTTCTCAATAGAAGAGATGAGAGTTGATACAAGATTCTTCTTTTCAATTTCTGGAAACTATTTGAATTTCTTAGTGACATTCTCTTTATGTGTGGAGGGTTTCTGTGCAGCATATCTCCCTCCATTCAGTGAACATGTTTGTAGGACACATGCTCTTATGGCTTCACTTTGAATTTGCCTGCATTCTTATTTGCATGTTTTTCTATGCCCCATCCTTGCTGTGCACCTGACTGTCAGTGCTGATCCCTGCTGGCAGGCAGATGGAGCTCAGCTGGGGAAGCAGCTCCCCGTGCACGGTGACAGCAGCTGAGTGCTGCTCCGGGAGGGCACAGCCCACGCTGCAGCAGCGCGCAGCCTGAGCTCTGAGCAGCCAGCAGCATGGTCTCAGCTCCCTGCAGCCCTGACAGGGGCTCCTGCAAGGCAGAGCACAGCCAAGGGCTCCACACTTCCCCTAGGATGAGAGGTACAGGGGCCTGAGTGAGTTTGCTGAGGTAGCTGATCCAGTGTAGGGAGAGAGGTGCTCGTCATCTGGGCAGGGTCTGTAATGACAGTGAGCTTCAGAGAGGCTGCTGTGAGGAGCTGATGCAAACAGGACCGTTCACATTCGAAGCCTGGCTGTGCTTCACTAACTCACAAAATGTTTCCTTTAAAATCTAGGACAGTGGGGTTTTTCTCTTGAAGTCTGTGTTAGGAAAGCCATAATTATTAATGCTTTAGAAAATTATTTATCAAATGTTCTGAGATGTATGTTAACTTAGTGATGAATCAGAAAAATATCTGAAGTTTGTGATTTATTCTGCAGACATAGAATCAGCTTATGATCTTACACTAGGAGAATTTTCTGTTGGTTTCTTGTTTTTAAGGTAGAATAAACAAGGAATTTTCACTGTTTTGAGGAATGCTAATGACTCTTTTGCTGTTCAGATAAGTCAACCAACCAGTGGCTTTTAGGGCCGTGTGTTGCCTTGGTGCAAGGTGAGGTTTTAAAGTATATGAAGTTATGAAGTATCATCTCAAGGAATCAGGTCCTTCAGGAAAGCTTTTCACCTCTGAATCTAAAGTTAGGCCACTGATAAGGTTTCCTGATGCAGCTTTTTTATTGTAAAGATAAAATGCCTGAACACTTTGAACTTGGCACTTCTAGCTGGCCAAAATTTACATTGTCAGCATCCTTATGCAGTAAATATTGTGTTTTAATTTGGTTCCCCTTAGGGGAATGCCTGAAGAAAAGCATATCTTAGTATGGAGTAACATGTATGGTATGAGTAGTAGAGAAGTAGATTTAGAATGTGGTTTGCTTTTAGTAGGGCCCCTTTGAGGCTTGGCATTCAGCTTTACAATTAGAACAAATCTGTACTGTTGTAGTTTACAGTTTTGCATTCCTGTTGATTGTGTTGACTCGAGAAGGATGCCTGTAACTCATCAGCTTAGAATTCACTAGCTCATTTAGTTGCATCTACTGGAAAATTCTCAGGAGGTTTAAGGATTACAGCTGTAGAATTTAGGCTGCATAAAATTGATCTGTAACAGTATATACTGTTTACTTTTTACAGCTTTTATTTGATTTATTATTGGAAAATACAGGATAAAAATTATAAAATATTATATATGAATGGAGCAGCTCATGTTAACTCTTTGAGATTTGTATTAGAGTAAGTGCTCAGGCAGTGCTGCCAGGAGTTCTTTAGTGTATGTGGATTAAGGCAGTACCTTGTGCAAATTGTTCAGATTTCTGATTTATCCAGTAGGTGTTCAAGCGTATGGATTGGTGGAGCAGCCAAGATCCTGAAGAGATGTCTGCTCCCATTTTAGGGATTCTATAAAAGTGTTGCAGTGTTAGTGCTGCTGGTAGCTGTGTTAAGCTGGATGCTTGTGTTCTCTGTCAGACAGGAGGGGCAGTTTGTGTGTCTGTCACACCTCTCGTGAGAGTAGCACTGACCACTGGCAGACTCTTCTGCTGACAGTCTCTTGTCACTCAGTAGCCAGCTGAGTTTGTCTTCCCAAGATCTTCAGAAGCAAGTTTTTTTTCAAGGAAAAGCATTTATATTTCATGTTTATTTAAGATGTTGAAAACCAAAAACCACAAGGTTTAAAGTTTTGAGTTTGGTTTTTCCTATAAACAAGGTTTTGGCGCTGTATGCCATCAGTATTTGCACCAGAAGGATTTGTGTGTGATTTAAGAATGTATTTTATATGATTCATCTGTTTCAGAATTGCTAAGTGAGCTACCTGATGACAAGTGCTGAACTTGGTGACCTGTTCATGATCAGCCCATAGACATTCTTTTTAATAACAGAAAGAAATAGCAATAGGTTACTGTTGTTAAATCAGTTATATGCATAAGTTATTTTTATTTCTGTATTGAGCTTTACATTGGAAAAGTTCTGCATTGCAGTTTGGACTCTCTTGAGCATTGTGAGATATTAATGATAAAAGTACATTGCACGAGATGTTTAGGGACAACACTGAACACGGGGATCATGAATTCCAGCAGTTAATCTGTGGGACTCATTGTTTGCTTGATTTGGTGAAGCAGGCTGGGATAACACCTACAAGTGTCTGGTTGTTGCCAGCAGCTGGAGGTTGGTACAGAACCAATGGACAATGCAAGTGTTTGTGTGGTACTTGTGTGACCCTGTGCTCCCCCCATGCTCTGGAGGCCGGGGGGCTGCACTGTGCAGCCTCTCCATGTGCACTAGCTGGTTTCAAGATGAGATTTCCCTTTCTGCATGGGACATACTGCCAATTCTGTGATAAAGAAAAAGGCTCCAATTCAGTGAACAGCCCCCTCTTTTTTTTTCCTTAATGGCCCACTTGTGGCATAGAAACAAAACCCTTGTTTGCTTTTAGGTTACACCAACTGTTGATTCATAGTTCTGGTGGTACATAATTTGCCAACCTAAGGTTTTTGGTTTTTTTTTCTGGAAAGGAATTGCTGTGGTGAGAAGAAAATTGAGTGCTGGAAACTGTTTGGACAGTATTAGACAAACATAAACATTGGCAAAGAAGGGGGTCTGTTCATAAGCTAAACGTGGGAGTGCTTTTCTGTCTGCTGTTGATGTGTGCTGAGGGCATACAATGCAGGGCAGCTTGGCCAAGTCCAGTCAGGGAAGCATTTGTGAGAAGCACAGGTTTTGCTGCAGTGCAGGAGGCAGTGTGGCTGTGCTGGTGCTGGCACACCCTGCCCCCTTTGCTGTGCAGAGAGAGCTCCTGTGTTGTTCCTGTGCCTGTCAATGGCAGTTCTTCATTTCCCAGCAGCTCAGGGTGAGACAGATGCTGTGTTCTCTTAGTGATGTAAGCTCAAGTGACAAGTCAAAATAAAAGACTTGTCCAAATTACTTTAATACAATAAACATGATGCCTCTTTATTGACAGCATGTTAAATACTAATTTCTCAAACTGTGAGTTTGAAAGGTTTTGACATGTGTCAAGATTCTGACTATTTAAAACCAATCTTCCACTAAAATTTCTTACAGATTGAAAGAGCAAATGTTGACTTGTATGACTAGCAAAGATGACTCTCTACTCTTTCTGCATTAAAAAAAAATAAATATTCTAACTCTGTGTATTCCCTAGACATGATGTGGGCTATTATTTGAAAATATGTAGCTAGCTGAAATGTTGTTAATTGCCTTTCATTGATTCTAGGCAAATGTTCCTAAAGGTACTGTCCTAGTACAACAATACCAGTGAAATGAGGAATGAATCAATGTTGTTGCTCTAGTAATTGCTAAATGCTGTGTTTGCTGTGGAAAGTAGAGCTTGTACAAAAACAAAAGGGAGGAAATAGAATGTATGCTTCTGAAGAAGGCAGCACTATTCAGATACCCCTTCTGAGAGCAAGAAAGGATATTTTCTAAGATCTTCTGATACTAAGACCCTTTTACTGCTGTTGAGAAAAACATCTCTGACAGAGGATTCAGCTTCTGTTAATCCTTAAGGGACTTGTTTTGACAGACTATGGAAGATTTTCTCAGTAACTTCTGATTTGTTATAAAAGAGCAATTACTGATTTGTCCTCAAGCACCTTTTTGGTGCATGTTGTTAATGAAGTTCATGTAGTTACAGGAATGGGAAGGAAAAGCCAGTTTGAATTGTTTGCTGTGAAAAAGCAGGAATATTTGGGTTTTCCTGGATCTCCATTCCACTCTCTAGTGCACAGGGTACTTAGAATCTGAATTCTTTGAGTGTGTTATGTGGCTTGCTCAGCAGTTTGTGGAAGTGCATCTTGCTTTCTTGACAGTGGACTATGAATTTTTGTTACCCTTTCTAAGCATGAAGGCTTTTCCTTGTGTTCAGAGTGATGCCCAGTATTAGATTGCAATCCATATGCTCATGTTCTGCACAGGTGACCAGGAATTCCTGGTTTTGTGATGGTTGTGTTAGTTAAGGGGAATAAACCAGATTTCTTTGTAATGCCTCTGTGTTGTTTGCTCCTTTTTTGTGAAGAACCCAAATCTGCAGCCACATGTCCCTTTTCACAGCCCGGGTCAGCACTGAGAATGCACAGAGAGCAGGTCAGCTGTGTCAGTGTGCCCAGTTTTTATCTGTGGCTCTGCACGTGTGCTCATCGTGCACACTGTGCAGGATAGCAGGCCTGCATTGCAATATTGTCTGAGCTAATAAAGAGGTGTCATGCTGTTTAGCTAAAAAGCTCTTGGATCACATTGCCATGATTTCCCCTCGTTCTCCTGCCAAGCTGTCTCATCCCTGCTCTAGAGGCTCTCTCTGGCTGATGCTGTATTTGATTCATCTGCTGGCTGTGCTTCAGAAAACAACTGACTGTTAACCAGGGTTCATATTAATGCAGTTGGGTTTTTGTCCTCTTCTAATCTGAACAAACCCAAATATTACAGGGCATACTGGAGGGATGTCAAAATTATGTTTCAAAGGCAAGTCTGGCCTCTGAACCTCTGCAATTATTTCAACTAATGGCTTTTAAATGTTTTCCTAATTGTAGTGAATGTACTTGGTGTAAATCAACAGTTTGTGCTTGCTGCACAGACTGTGCAAACCATTTCAGGGAACAGTCGCATTAACTTCTATCAAACATAATAATGTAATGTTTGTATCTTGGGAGCTGTGTAAATTTTGCTAGAGACATGCTGAAGAAGTACACATCTCTCTGTTAAGTCTGCAAAAATTTAAGAAAAAAATTCTCATTTCAGGGATAATTCAAGTGAATGTCATTAAATATCCCAAATCTCATTCACAACCTGTTTTTGTCAGTGACTCAACAGATGAACACTGTGGCAGATATTATTCTTTTTCAATTTCAGGTCTGGGCAGTAAATAGCTGTTTCTTTTGGCAAAGAACATGGTTTAATTTAGAAAAAAAAAAGTTGTTTTGTATTTATGATAAAGGATAATTTCTGTGATTGAAATTTCATGCCAGACCTATCTAACACCAAAGAGGCAAGAACGGAACTACTCTGCTTTTGTTACCATTATTTCTATTCTGCCCCGACTTCCTGCTTTTCAAGAAATAGTTTTTGTTAGAGTAAAAAACCTTACAATAGACAGCTTGCAGAGCTAATTCTGATAAAGTTGTCTAGAAATCTCTTGAGGGAATGAGCTTCTGGTAAAATACCAGGTATTTCTCACTTCTGGCAGTTCTGGAAATGTTCTGTTCCTGAGCTATTATGGAAATCACCATGGTGGAGCTGGAACACAGATATGCAAATACCTACATCTGAGTAGAAAAGAAACTGTGAAGAAAAACTGGCATTTCAAAAGCTTCAGGGAGGGCTCTCTGCTTCTTCTGAGGAGGTTGGTAATGTCAAGGGGAGGGGGAGAAGTAGCCTCTCCTTCCCAGAGGTGTTTGGTTCTAAAGTGGAGAAAGCTGCCCCGGACAGGTCTGTTCAAGGGCCCACAGCAGTTTGGGGAGGAGAGGGAACGTGGTGTGTGCACATTGCAGCTCATACAGACACTGACTCTGTTAGCTCTGCTTCCACTTTTGGCCTTTAAAAAAGGCAGCTGCTAAATAGAGAGCAAGGGAGGAAATGTGTGCCCTGCCCCTACTGGGTGACATTTGGCACTTTGAGAATAAAGCAGGGCCCTTGTGCCACCAGGTACAGCCCACATTGATATAGAATAAAGTAACAGACTCCAACTTAGCCATGGTAACTTCAGTGATGCTAATTAATCTTGACCCATTTGTTTTAATTTGGCCCAGAAGTCACACAGTTCTCTAATATCCTAAAGGAGGAAGGGATAAGAGGATGAGGCCTGCATTTGTAGCTGCATTGGTAAAATGTGACGTCAAATTTTTAAATTAGGAGAAAATGGTGGAAGTTTATGAGGGAGAGCTCTGATGTGCATTATGGGCTCTGCAAGCAAGGCTGTGTAGAAAAGCCAGTGAGCAGGTTACAGCATCAGGGTTGGAGCACATCAGGTCCTTGGGGAAGCACCCAGACCAGGGAATGCTCCTAGTGCCCGATGGCCAGGAGCATTGGCTCTGCTGCTTACACAGTCCTTCAGGAGGAGCTGTGGGACGTGGTTGTGCTCCAAATTCTGGGACTCTGTGTCTGACTGGGGGATTGCATCCTTCAGTGCCTTTGCTGCCTCACACAGGCTGTGAAGGTGTGCAGCACAGACCTGTGCTGGTTTGAGTTTGTCCTGGGAGCTTTATTGATTTTACAATAGTCCACAGGTTGGTCTGCATTCCCTGTTTGTCCTTCTGAGAGTCAGATGGTGCTCAGGAGCTCAGGGAGCCATGTGCAGCCTTTCCTTACTTCTGGCCATGAAAGTCAGTCCTCAGGGTTTCCAGCTCTCTGCTCCCTCCATCCTCTCCCAAGGCTGGCTTTCTCTAATGGTTATGGTCAGACTTCTGATCCTGGACTGCATTAAAAAACAAAAAAAAAAAAACTTTTGATCCATGTTTTTTGGACTTTAACAATGCTAATTTTCCTTCAATCACAAAGCTTTTTTTCTGTGTCCTTTCTCAGTGCATTTGCTTTTCATGTCTGAGGTGTTCATCAGTCTGTACCAAGTGCAGCTGATGAGGGGCTTGCTCCTTCTTACACTTGTTTTTCATGAAGGTGTGTCCTGGGAGAGCTGGGATGCAGGTTAGGTTTGAACTTGCAGGTCTCCTGCACTGCAAATAAATGGGTTGTCACCAAGTCACAGGTGCTCACAGCATGGTGAAAAATAATGCAAGTCTTAAGCGTTCTGATGACATTTCTAGTACCATAATTGATTCAAAGAGATTTTTACTCAGTTACCTCATGAATATGAGGACAGAACCACTGTAGGATGGTTCTGTTGAAAAAGCATCTGTTTTTTATTCATTTCAGAATAAATATTTAAATGTCTCTATGTTTTGAGAGGGCCTCAAATGTCCTGTGATGAGATGTTAAATGCGTGTTTGTCTTGTGAATTAAAACAAAGGAGAAACGTGATTTGTCTGATTGCTTTATGCCCTGCATAGCTTTAGTTTGAAATAACAAAATCTATCCTTAATCTCTAAGAGAATTCATTTTGTAAATGTAAGGTTACATGGGATCAAGGCAAAAGCACTGGAAACAAACTGTAATGTTGCATTTGTTTGGAGATTGTTCCTCACTTTGTGAACAATTCATTTTGAACCCCTTGAGTCAGTCCATAAATTATTATTAACAGAGACCATAGAAAGGCTGGTAACACTGGACAGAGGCTGTAATGGGAATTAAAGGGAAAGTCTTCAATGACAGAAAACACTGTAGCTTTGTATCTCAAACATTTTAAACTTTTTTACCATGTTCTGCCTAAGAATTGTATCTAGGTGAAAAAGAGGTGGAGCACTTGAAAAATGTCTTTGTGAGGTGTAGTTGATAAATGCTGTTGTGCACAGTTTGGATGGCTGTGCTCTCTTACAGAAAGTGGTGTTGGAGGGGTATTTAATATATCATGCAGATCAAACCTTCAAGTGCTGTGGACTTTGTATTGTGAAGTGAATAATAGCTCCGGCTTGCTGGGGCAGCAGTTCAATGCAGGTCATGTATTTAGAGCACATTGCACTTGAGAGCTGAGCTCAAAAGCTTAGCAGCAGACTTCCAGAAATCTGCTTGAGTGGCCTTGAACAATATTGAATTAAAACTCACAGCCCTTAGTTTCAGAAAAACTTTTTTCCCCTACAAGGGCTCTATGCTTCTAAAAACAGAATGGAGCCAAAATCGTCAAGATATTTCTTGAATTGTCAGGCATCCCAAATTGTTCCATTCCTACAAGTTATTGCTCCTGGGAGGATCGTTAGAGGGATAGTCAGGATGCTGACAGCTAAACATTGTATCTGATGCTTTTTGGAGAAGTCCTTCAAAACTACAACTGGGCAGGAATAGTTACTGTTACAGATAAATGGATTTAAATTCTGCCCATGAGCCTTAGAGGTCTGGAGCTGCCTGTGGTTCTTTATCCATTTGTTTTATCTTTGAAGTATCAGTTTGTGGCACTGTCCAAGTCATTCTGGTTTTGTTCTGCCTAATATAACTTGAATTGCAGGAAACAACTGCTTCTACAGAGCTCATTTGACAGAAACTGTCTAGACTGATATTTTTTTATTATAGTTTGAAGATTAAAATGAGTAACTACATGCTTATTTCCCTTGTCTACTCACATAATTACTTTGGTCTAATTTTGAAGGTGTCCAAGTGTATGGGAGAAAAGAAAATTTCAGAGTGCATATCTGAGGACAGTGCTACTGTTTTGATTTTAAACACTAAAATTCAGAGCATTTTTGGATCTCTGTGACTGCATTTAGTTTTTATAATGTACAATTATTTGGAACCAATGCAGTTTGCCTAGGAAAGCTACTGAATTAAGAGAGAAGTTAACAGAAATGTTGTGTTCTTGTACAATGGCCTGATCACAGAGCTGTGCTTTCCTTTTTGTGACTGTAGCCCTGAATATTGGAAGCAGAACCCAAAAAAACCCTAATAATATTCAAGCTTGCTCCATCAGTATCCCATGATTTATGTACTTTAGGGATAACAAATCCATTACCTTGATAACTAGTTTGTTGTTCTCATAGTGCTTTAGTAGACTTTATAATTCCTGAGGGCTGAAGGCTCTATCTGGATAGATTTTATGAGAAAATATGATTTCCTTGTAGCTCAGAATAAAGACTTGTTTCTCTCTGCATAAATAGAAACTAATTTTCTGAAGTATAAAATTAATTCAATTACTTTAAAAAGTTATGAACCAAAAGGGGAGTAAGTTCATGTTTGCTGAGCATTTGAAATGTATTTTGAAAACGAGTCTGAAAAGTGTTCTTGAGAAATCATCCAAAGTAACAAGTTTGGACAAACAAATGACAATGTATTGCAAATAGGGTATAACTTGATTATTGTTGCACAAGAACACAATTTGCAGCATGGACAAAATCTGATGTCGTTTTTCTGTAAATGATGTACAAACCTGTTGATAGCAGGTCAGTGTGAGCCCCACAGGGCCTTGTGTTGTACTTGGTGAGGAGTTATGTGGTGCTCCAGGTTCTCTGCAGTGCTCTCTGCCTGGGTCAGGCTGTTTGCATATCTGTGACTGTTCCATCCAAGAACACAGTATGGCCTCATTTCAGCTGGAGATATTAAAAGTAGTTGTGCTTCACCATACATTTTAATTCATTTGTATATACTAGACAGATGCTACACATTGGGCACTATGAGGTGAAGCCTAGGAGCTGAAATTTGCAGGTGGTATTTGGACTTTTCAGCCATTCTATTTCTGTTTTAATTACTTTTTTTTTTTTTTCCAGTTTAAAGCATGCTATGAGCACTGCTGTTCTCCATGCATTCTTTCCAAACCTGCATGTTTCTGCAGGGGGCTGCACAGCTCATGTTAAGGGTATTTAAATAGCAGCAATGCCACTGGGAAGGCTTTGCTTGAATAGTCCAGGTGATAATAACAGGGTTTTGAGAGGGAGAAGGATTGTGCAGGAGGCCTGCATAGTAGACAGTTTCCTTGTGTAGCTATGGTGCAATAAATTAAACAGCCCAAAAGCAGGAAATTCTGTGGGACTTCTTCTATTTCTTTGTCTTGTCACTAACAGTTGATTATAATTGCTGTTGTTAGTGAGTTACCTGCTGAGAATCAAACCAAACGAGAGTTTTGTACCATTCTAATTTGTAGAGCAAAGTTCTGATGCTGCCTTTGGTTGTGTCTAGACAGACTGCCTCAATCCTCCTCAGCCCCCAGCCTGAGCTAAACTGCAGAGTGCTGTCTGGGTGCTTTTGAAATGTGCTATTCCAAAAGGCTGAATTTCATTAAATAGTAATAAAACTTGGCCTACTTAAATTAAAGGCATATCTCCTTTTTTCTTTAAGCAAACACCTGCTTTCAGGAGGATGTCTGATGAATATAAAACTGTTACAAAGCTCGAATATGTCTTTAGCCTCTCTTTTATTTTTGTCCTCTTACCTGCTCTGGCTGAGGGAATGCCAGCTGTTTTTCTTGTTGACTCAATAGTCAGCAAGTCCAGTAGAGCTGCAGAACACAAGTATGCTGTATGGATGGTAAAAAGCATAAATACCCATCTCAAACCAGGTGATTTTGTTAGAACAGGAGCCTTTGGTGGAGAACATTGAATCCTGCTCATTAAGTGCAGTCTAGCTGGGGAGGGTTGCTGTGCTTGGAAAATTGGTGCCAGCAGCACGAGCAGCCCAGGGCTGCAGGTTTGGCAGTGCAAAGGAGGTGCCACAGGATCTCTCATCACCCTGGAGCAGAGGCTGCTGATGCTGCTGGCCTTGCCTGGCTTTGCACTGCAAGCAGGAGATGAGCCATCAGAAGTCTTGCTCAGTTGTAATGTGAAGTGATTAAATATTCCCTGCTGGTTGTTAGTTTCCTGCCTAAGTAAGTGTGCTGAGCTCATTTCTTATTTCTTCTCAACTAGCCGTGCATCCATTTCCACCTTCCTGGAACCTTTTACAGGTCCAGGGACAAATAAATCACTTCTAGTGTATTCCCAGGGTAGTCTCAACTAAAAAAAGGATATCAGCATGAAGGACAATTGCAGTGTGGAGCTGTCATCCAGTCCCCACAGGTACCATGAAAAATTACAGCCAATAAAATAACATTTTTCAAAATGTGACACTACCCTTAAATTTTTTTCTTCTGCAATAAATGGGTTGTAGAGAGAATTTCTGTCCACTTGAGTACAAACTATTCTTCAAGTGCTCAATAATAGATTATAGATGAGTTGTGTTATTAATTTCTAATGGAGTAAATGTTTTGCTTCTACATTCATTTTCAGGAGCTCAGTAATTTTTTATGCTTCGTTATCATTTTAAAGATACTTCTTATAATAAAAAAAATTTAAAAAAAGAAAAAAATCAGGGTTGAGCCAAAGCTGTCCAAAGCAATGAAATCTTGTGTTACAATAGAAATAGAGGTCACAATTCAACTTGTTATGCTTTAGTAAATGGTCAATGTGTGCAAATTTCCCTTTGTTTTGAGTGTTTCTTAGAGGACCTTAGCAGTTAAAAATCTTACTGTGATTTTGAGTGCCAGCCTAATGATGAAGAGGTATGTTTGTCTTTATTCCAATTTTCTAGATCTTGAGCATGATATTAACATAGATTTAGTATGAGTTTTCTGTGATGCTGCTTAAAAGTGGTTAAAAAGAAATGTAAGTAAAATGTATATCTGCAGTTCCAGAGTTTGAACATGACGGTTATTTATACACTATTTATGCATCTGTATCCCCTGACAATTGGTACCAAGAGCATCATTAAATTTAAGGGATTTGTATTCCCACATGGAGAGGTGAAAAGATAATTCTGTGAGGATCTGCTGTATAAATATTTCGACAGCAACCGGGTGAGGATGTTCTGTCGTACTCTATATTGTGTTTTTCTGAAATAGACTCCAATGGGCAGACTGTTGGTCATTTATATCTTTGTATTTTGGACATAGTTGCATTTTTGTGCATAAATCAGGTGCTAAAGACTTTCCTGAAAAGCTTTTTGAAAAGACTCCTGTGAGAGTGGTACAGCCCTTCACATGGGGCGTATTCCACCATTGTTTATCATTATTAGCAGAGCCTGTGACTGTAGCTCTGAATACATTACTGTCCCTGACTCACTGCTTCACAAATGCCTACCTCTTAATATCAGAAATACAAAAATCACCACAGAGAAAAAGATTCTGAATTCTTACTGTGTAGCTTAAGGTCTTCATGTAATGGAGTGGCTTGTTCTAGATCCAATATAAGATGTCCAAGTGAAGCAGAAACACCTTGGTGCCACTGATTTGCTACTGAGCTCAACACCAAATTGCTGTGCTGCAGATATGACAGATGTTACAGCTGCTGAGCACAGCTTGCTCTCCTTCACTGGGACAGCCAAACTGAGAGTCAAGGGAGAGCAGGCCTGCAAGGATGTGCTGTGGGTTGAGCAGAGCACTGCAATGGATTGTAGTGTTCAGCAAAATGGGAATGTACCTTGGAATGGTTAATGTCTCCCAACTAAGCAGTTCAAGCTCCTGTACAGACAAAAAGCAGTTACAGCATTTTAGAAGCATATTTACATATAAACAGCTTTTCTCAGTTGTTTTAAGGAACCTAGAAATATTTTCTCTTTCCCCCACTCCCATCTTTCATCTGCAGGCTTTTTTTTCTGAGATTTTTTTGCATTCAGAACAGAAAATACAATGGTTGGGGTTTTTTGTTGTATAGCCATTTTCATTGTATCAGCCTTATAAATGTGTTATACTGCTGTAATAAAGGAAATGTGATGTGTCACTAAACAACAGTTTGGGGTTTATCTATGTGTGGTACTGCAAGATACCCATTTATAAAAGTGGGCAATACAAGAGGCTCTTATGATGCTGGACCAAATTCTGGTTTAAGGTAGAAACTAACACAGTTCTGTGTTGGGTTCAGCTTCCTCTTGTCTCTAACAAGTTGAGCCATTGAATCAGAATTCACTTGAGTTTGGACCTCTGAAATAGGATATACTTGAAGCTGTTGAGGCTCTTGTGTTCTGTTTCCTATGAGTTTGGCTCAATGCTGTGAAGAGGCAGCAACACATGAGGACACCTGTGCACATGCCAGAGAGGTCCAGGGAGTAAATGTGATTTGCAACTTCTTTGGATTAAAGGCAGTCTGAGAATTTGTGTTGCCAGAGCCAGGAGTTTATTTAGTGCAGGTTTTATTAAGTTCTTTGTAAATGGTTACAAAGAATGGCTGTAAAAACAATTTGGTACAAAATGCAGTGACTGTTTGTGGGTTCCTTGTGTCAAGGCTCCAGTAAAGATCCAGGGATATTCCCTGGCACTCATTTTGTTGAAGAGACCTGACTTCACTTTCACATTGCTTCCATGTGTGCAGGATTTAGAAGGAATGCTGGTCTTTTGTTCACACCTGTGCTGGATTAAGGTTGCAGCATGGGCTGACCATCCTCTCAGCATTTCAGTCAATAAATCAGCTACAGACACCAACTGACCAGAAATTATGTGGCCTTCAACTAATTCTTCATAGGTATATGCCTCAGTTGGGAGAAAAATATTTGCTTTATTCTTTTCTATGAAAAATCTCTTAAGCACATTTGCAAGAGGTTGTGAAGCACACTCAGGGACACTTTCTGCAGGTAAGCTGATGTGCAGGGATGGTCCTCAGTTCCCACTCAAAGTATAAATCTATTAAACTCTGTCAACAAGTTTATTGGTGGAGAGATCTTCGTTCCCCTTGATGGGTGAAAGGTGGGACAGAAAATGAAAGTCAGTTGAGGATCCTGCAGATAAAGACATCAGAATGAAAGACAAAGCATGCTGTGCATTTCTTGTAATGCTATAAACAATCTGAATTTGATGTTATCACCACTTGTTTCATGCAGTGTTATTTTGTGTGTGATTAAAATATTTGGGAGGACTCTTATTAAGGAATAAGAGGCTTGCTGAGTTTGCAAGGCAAGGGTGTGAGATGGATAAACTGTGAGGGAATCCAGGTTTTTGTTGGATAGACTAGATTATTTTGGAAGCTTTGGAAATTCTTTCATGAAAATTGTTCCTGCTGAGTGTGTGTGTGGAAATGTGTTGGGACACGTGGTTGAAGGCTCTTTGTAATGGTTTCAAGTTATGCAGCCAGTCCAGAAAAGCAAAGAATGCCAACTGAATGCTAGAACTTGATTTCAGTTGTAGCACCCAGGCTGTGGGGTTTTTTTATTTGGCCATGAAAAAGCTCAACACTCTTTTAATGAAAGGCCTTCTCTTCTCCATAGAGTTTGGTGGTTACTGTGCTGGAAATAGGGAGCGAGGGAAAGCAAAGATGCACCCCCAAGGACTGGTGCCTGTCCTTGTGCTGTACCCTGAGCACAAGTCACTCAGCTCCAGTGAGAAGCACAATCAATTTCTGCAGGCTGGAAAACAAGACAGTCTCACTTGGAGTGTATTCATTCATTGGGCTGCTCTCCTGAGCATAGTTCAGACAGTCCAAAGATATGAGGCATCACAGTGACTTTTCTTATTTTTTAATTGCCTCTGATTGTTTGTAAAATTAAACCAAATAGTTAAATACTTAGGTAATGAAGACACACACTTGTTCCTTTGTTCAATCATAAATTTTCTACTAAATTGCTTTATATAAGTAGATTGATACATTTACCTTGAGTATGAAAATGCTTTTTTCTTGATAGTTGATGTTTTTCCCAGCTACATTTTCCATCACATATCTTGGGAAATGAGCAGAACATACTGCCTGTGCACATGATGCATTGGGCAACCTGTTCCTGTTTACCAGTAAAGTAACTTAATGGAAAGTCAGTGAAAGTCTCGTTAAAATAATGCTGAGTGACCTTTGAGAATTGGCACATTTTACTTTATATGCTTATCTTGGTAAGATATTCATAGATGGCACAGATTCATCTAAAATGTATTGCTATGCATATATTCAAGTGCTCAGATTATTGGAGTTGAATATTTTGAATAGCTGAAAATTTTTCTAAAAATCCAGGGGTTTAATTCACATTTTCTATTGGGTGGGGAAAAAGGATGAACATATAACATGGTTGTCAAATTTTCTGGTAATAGTCTGCAGGTAAGGTAAGTGTTCTGAATTTTCATGTGTAGCTGTTCTGTGATACAAATATATATATATAGATGTCTTAAATAGAGTTACTGTACTTGTGCAATAACCATTGGCTTTAGGGAACTGCTGTTTATCTTCTCAGAAAACATGAAAGGAGAAAGAGGAGTTCATAAAGCATTGTTGTTTTCTTTTGATACATCTTGCTCCAGGGAGTAGAGAGGAATGTGGAAAACAGGTGTCTCACAGATTTCAGCAGACATTCTCATTATATCTCTTGGCTCAACAGATCAGTTCCAGATACCCATAAAGCTTAAATTTGTGATCTAACTTTGAAAGACCATTGCACTGAATATTCTATGCAGATTGAGTGGGAACATAATAGTATGAGAGGATGTTTAGAAATACTGGGGCTTTTCTTGTCTTGGAAGGGTTAAATATTTCAGTCCTGAGTAGTTCCTTATTTATAGTCTTCTGCAGGTTTTTCGTGCACGATAGAGTGGGAATGGGAGTAGTGGAGGAGGCAGTGGACTCCTTTGAAAGAAATAGAGGACTTCTCTGGGAATTTCCTTCTATATGGACCTTAGAGTTCCTTCCATCTTTTTATTGTACCAAAGAGTAAACTGCCTGTGTACAAAGCATTCAGTCCATGTACACCACAGGGAGAAGGAAAGGACTGGAGCTAAATCAGTAGCAGAAATGTCAGTTCACTGACAGCCCATCAGTAAAATGTGTGGGGTCAGTTCTGCTTTGGGTTGAAAAAATTGTTTTAATTCCTCAGATGGGAGACCCAAATTTGTATCTCCAGTCCAAGCTGTGCAATGTACAGTACAATTGTTCTTGTGTTTGTTGTGCAAGTATGGAATGCACAGGGATCTCCCAAGACTGTTGTTGCAGCACGGGTGCAGTCCTGGCCAAGCACTAGGTAAAAATGAGCCATGTGCACAGCCCCTGTGGATTCCCTAAGTGCCAGGGCATGGAGCCTCCTTCCAGCAGTTCTCTCCAGTAAAACTGGAGGGGTGCCCTGTGGGCACTGGGAGCTGCCTGTTGCCAGTGTCTGCAGCAGAGGGGGAGGAGGGATCTGTGCTGCACTTCCAGTCTGTCCTGGTGCAGCACTTGTTCCCCGTGTCCTTAGGCATGCCTCTTACTGAGGGGGCATAAACACAGATTTAAAGGCTGTAAGGAACTGCCAACTTCCCAAAAGTTCTGCCATTTCAGGTTGCTGTTAAACACCAGTGTCCACCAACAGGTTATTGAATAATGTGCTACCACGTGCAATGGAAAAAGCAACAAATCAGTGCTGTGCAAATCCCATACCTCTTCAGGATTTGATTTTGTCCAAAACCATAACATTTTATAGTTTGTTTAGTCAGAAGAATTTATTGAGCTGCACTTTTGGTTAGTCTGATGTTTCATTTCAAAAGTAAGTGCTCCCCACATCACTAATTCTGGGCTATGCATTTAATAATGAAACATTTATTTAATAATATTGTTATATGTTCCATGAATTGCTTTTGGGAGAAAGTGTTTGTGGGTGTGAGAAGTATGTGGGTGCTTCTGTGTGTGGTCAAGATTGCTAGTGAGATTACTGACATCAATTGCATATGGATGTCGGGCATGCAAAGCTAAAGTGTGGGGGTGTGTGACAGTTACAAATCTGTCTGCTTTCGGAGGCTGATAGCTGCATTCAGCAAAACCCGCTGCTTTCTGCTCCTCTGGGCAGTGGGGAAATTGCATCTGACTGAGCTTAGTTTTCCCTTGGTTTATTTCTCTATTTAGGACTTAGATTGACTGCAAAATTTTAACATACCCTAAGATAGCCACAGTTTTGTTCATGCTGTACCTAAAGGTTTGCATGATTCTGTAAATCAGCTCAAAGCTGACCCAAAACCTTGACACAACCAGTTCAGTTGTGGTGAATATCTGGTCATGATTATCATGATGCCTACAACCAATGAAAGTAGCATGGTTACAGATGTCAGAGTTTCACTAAATTCCAGGTGTGAGTTCACTTAAATGGATTGCTGCTCTCTCTTGTAACATGGCCTTGTCCTGTACTTCGTGTGCTTGATTCTTGTTAGACCTCAGTGAAGGGGGAGCTTTGAATCTTGCCATAGTTAAAGAACCAGAGTCCAACAGTTCACATTAAAAATAGATTTTATCTCCTGAATCTGAAATACAGCAGAGGCATCAACAAATCTCAGCACATTGCCACCAGAATGCCAGCTCAACACTCACAGTCAAGGAAGTGAATGGTCAATGGCCTTAAATATTTTACCCAATTCCCTTTTTCCCCTACTAGTTACTTTAAAAATTGTTATAATTTTATTTTATTCATTATTACTGATCACCTGGTGTACATTTTACAGGAATATTGTTGTGGCTGGTTGTAACTCATCCAATTAGAATTGAAGCCGTTTGTAGAGTGTGGAAATGTCTCATATTTTGCTTTATAGTAACTAAAGAAACCCAAGTGAAAAGATTGAAATTGTGCCATAGTTAAGATTATTTTATTTTTGTTGAATGTGCTGAGACTACTTTTGGTGCAAGACCTGCAGTGTGTTCTGAGTGAGGCTGAGAGAACCTCAACTTTGGAGCTGAAACTGGTGGCCAGGCTTGTGGTGTATAATGACTTTTTGGTGTAAAGCAGGACAGAGATGTTGGTTCTGGGTGTTTTAATTTGGGGGGTTTGTTCTTTGCAATGTTCGTTTTTTTGGGGTTTGAGATTTTTTAAATGGTGAGAGTGATTTCGGGGATCCCTTTCACTCCCCCCTTCAGTCCCTGCGTTAGTGATGTGATAATGTCAGCAAGCATTGATATTCTAAGTGAGCTCGTTGCCAAGATGGTTGTAGAGATTTGTATCTGTCCTTGTTACAGATGAATGGAAATAAATACTTGGTTTAATCATCAGCAGTGCTTTAACGAATGAGCCCCTTTGTCGTGCAGATCTTACATGTGTCTCAGATGTAAGCTCTAATGATTTTCTTTTTAGATATGTTGTCTATTCAGATTATCATTTGCTTTTGCCCTTTTGAGGTTTTTAGTCTTCTCTACTGTTTTTTGGCTTTCGTTGTACTTAGAATTTTTAAACCCACAGCTTATCTGGTGCTTATCAACCCTTGTTACTTTGCTGCAGCTCCCTGCTCTGCCCTCCCCCTGTCCCAAGCGAGGGGGGATGGAAATACCATTTTTGTTCTGGTGATTAGTTTCAGGCTTATGGATAAATATTTGTAGTGGAAAAAATGAGTAAGAGTCGCTGATGATGCAGCTTCTGTCAGTTCCCTGAATACAGTAAGGAGCAGAAGCAAAAACACTCCTGGTGGTGTAACTGCCTCTGTGCTTCAGTTTCTGATGGTGTAGTGCTGTGGATAAATAAAAAGGGGAAAAAAATCACACCTCTAACCAGCAATGCTCTATGGGCAGAAGCTACCCCAGTTAGGCTGGACCCATTCGGGAATAGGTGTAGTAGAAATCTTGCAGAATTAGTCATTCTTCAGCTCTCTCAACCTAAACTGAGTAACATGAAAGAGGCAGAGTATTTCCCCTTACTCATGGTGTAAATCTCGGTGGGACAGCTTATGAGAATTTTACATCATATATGCAGAGCACTTTGGTCAAATCAAAACATAAATCTTTTTCCTCATTTCTGAACTAATCCATGCCCTGGGATAGCTATGATTTCTTCAGCTCTCCAGCAAACCTCTTTCAGCTGAGAGCTCTCTGTAGGGACATCAGAGGGCTGCACATGGACTGTGTAACCCCTGGTTTGAGCTTTCCACAGGGCTCATGGCCCTTCCAGTGTTGCTGTGCTGCTGAGCAGCTCAGGGTAGCTGTGAGTGACAGGTTTTATAATAGAGACCCAGAATATTTACATCTATGGGAATTTTAAATTGTAGTTGTGAGAAGAAAATTATTGGAAAGGATGAATATTTCGAAGTGTTGTAATGGATTAATATTTTCACCCCTTTATCTGTTCTGTTGTCATTGCAAAATGATTCATAAGAGACAGGAACTCAGATACTGACAAGGAACAGATCCCATCTGGATTTCCTAAGTGCTTTGCAGTCAGGGGGTGGCACAGGCACAATCCTGGATATATTTTCAACAGTACATGAGTGGATCACGTTAAAGTTCTTGCTTCCAAAATGTGGTCTTTTACTTGAAGCTGAGAACTGGGGCATCTAAAGCCACTTCAGACTGAAGGCTGATCTAAAATGATACTTCTGACATTGACGAATTGTTGTTTAACTACTTAACAAAAAATTTCTACTGTTTTGTTTTGGATGATTGTCGCTGCCCGTACGTGATTATAGTAAAAAGGATCTTCTGCTGTTTTCTGAGCCTGCCCGATTCCTGCAATACTTAGTAATTGGAGGGAAAGAAAAACCAAACAAAACCCAAAAGAAACAAAGCCCCCACCCTATCTAGTCAGCTTTTCAGTCACAAACAGTTCAATAAAATTTTACTTTCATGGTGTGTGCAGGATGTATCCTTGATGAGTGACAGTCGTGCTCTCTCTGAAGTTGTCAATCTATAGCTACGTGATAATTTTAACTACAGCAGAACCAAAGTTTAAGCAACCTTATTTTAGCATGTCAAATGAATAAAATGGTCGTGTGGCTAAGTTTAAAATCAGTTTTATAAGATGCAGATGCAGCTCATTAGTTGTACCAGCATTGCAGAGTCCTGCAGTCAGCTGTGCAGCCCTGCAGAACAGCATTAAACTCTTAAGTGTTATTTTATTTATGTCAGTAGACACTTTTGGGGTGCAGGGCAGAGAGCCCTTCATTTTTCCCCATTACTTAGATGTCAGTATCATTGTGCTAGCAATTCGGTACAAACAGCT
Organism: Melospiza georgiana; assembly: GCF_028018845.1. Taxonomy (NCBI): domain Eukaryota; kingdom Metazoa; phylum Chordata; class Aves; order Passeriformes; family Passerellidae; genus Melospiza; species Melospiza georgiana. The sequence continues at coordinate 1,133,420 of NC_080442.1, read as the reverse complement.
AAGCTTTCACAAAGACATGTCTCAATCTGTTTATCTGACCATGTTGTTATCAGTTACATTATGACATTTGGGTTTTGATTTTTGAGTCTCATAGTGAACAACATATATAGGACCTTTGCATTTTTTTCTGTATTCAAATTATTTTTCTGTAATCGAATGCAGCACCTGCTAAATCTGTTGTCGCACTTAGGAATTTCTTCAAAGGCAAAAAAATAATAGTAAAAATTAAAACAGCAATAAAAATTTTAAAGTTAATATTCCTCACGATTAGCTTCTGTAACAAATGTTTGAAGCTCAATTTGAAGTATTGCTTTGCTTGGGGTTTTTTCAAAGGGATTCCTGTCCTGCTAATCTGATAGGCAGGGCTGGAGGTACCTTGTGCCTGTTTCTGTGCATTAATGGCATTTCAGTGGAAGCACAGGGAAGTGTAAACCCAAACCCCTCCTCAAAGTGCTGTTCACATAGAGGAGATGATGCTGGTACTCGAATCACTGCTTGCTTAGCTTATAATGCACATTAAATGGAGGCAGCCCGCAGCAGCTCAGAGGTTCGGAAGGCTGGTGTGGGGGCAGGAGTGCTGCTGCTTTGGCTGGGCTCGGGTAATCCCTGGAGCTCAGCTTGGGCTGCCGTGCTTGGGCTCGAGGTGCTCCGTGCGCTGCCCTCAGAGCCGCGCTGCCCTCAGAGCCGCGCTGCCCTCAGAGCCGCGCTGCCCTCAGAGCCGCCCTGCTCTGCTCTGCCCGTCCCTGCCCTCAGAGCCGCCCTGCTCTTCCCGGCCCTGCCCTGCCCTCGGAGCCGCCCTGCTCTGCCCGGCCCGTCCCTGCCCTCAGAGCCGCCCTGCTCTTCCCGGCCCTGCCCTGCCCTCAGAGCCGCGCTGCCCTCAGAGTCGCCCTGCTCTGCCCGGCCCATCCCTGCCCTCGGAGCCGCCCTGCCGGGCCCGTCCCTGGCCTCGGAGCCGTCCCTGGCCTCGGAGCCGCCCCTGGCCTCAGAGCCGCCCTGCTCTGCCCGTCCCTGCCCTCAGAGCTGCCCTGTTCGGCCCGGCCCGGCCGGCGGGGCTGCGGCACCACCGCGCTCCCGAAAATGGCGAAAATGGCTTTGCGCATTTCCAGAGCCCTCCTGGGGCTCATGCGGATCCTTAGCGTACCGCCAGGAGCTTTCGGGAGGTAATGATTTAACACTTGAACAAATAAAACAGTCTCGTTTAGCAGTTTGCCTCCCCCCACAAGTGAAGTCAATAGACAAGCAGGGTTTCAATCCCTCATGTTTACAAACACACTCCGCTTTGCTTTGCTGCTTTCCCCCCAACAACTATTGTCTTACAGAAAGGATTTCACCTGCATTTTTCCTCAGCAGTACTTGAATTGCTTACCCAACCTTAGAAATTTCCTCAAAATATGAAGTCCTTCACAAAAGGTATCTCTGAGTGGTAATTTTGCTTCCATCTTATATAATCTGGGGGGGTTTTTTTTACTTCCGAGACCAAGCTTGTAGCATGGCAAGCACTAGAGACATACAAAATAGGAAGCTCCTTTTTTATAGAAATCAGTATTAAATATGCTGGGCATCTTGGAAAAGACAGTAATTTTGTCCCAGCTTGAGGCAAATAGCAGGAAAAAGTCCTTGTGTTCATATGCTGACCAGTACTTAGTGGATGGTGATATCTCTGTGATGATTGCATTGATGTTCCTGTATTTTAGCCATTGAATCATACATGAAAAATAACTGTCTGATCAATATCTATAAATTATAGCCTGGTTTAGAGTGGGTAAAATGTGCATTGAATGGCAGCTGATTTACACACATTTCCTGTTTGGTGGATTTGGCTTTTGAGTTTAGGTTTTTTGGTTTGGATTTAATCATATTCACATTAATAGTTGAAGCCAGATTTCTGGTAATAATGGTCATTGAAGTGATAGTGAAACTTTCCCACTCTGTTTGAGACGTGTGCTACTTGGCTCTTTGCTTTTGTAGATGAAGATAAAAGCATTAAAGAAGCTCTAACATTTACCCTTTTTTTGAACAGATGAGTATCCTGGCAAATCACAGTATACTCACAACACAGGAAAAAATATAATGAGCTGAAATTTCCATGTCATTGCTGTTGTTTAATTCCACTTCTAGAGTCTGACTGGGGATAACATAATTTTGGCAGCTTGGTGGTCGTGTTTTCAGTCAAAAGCAGATTCAGTTGTATACTTTTGGGTTTTTTCATTTACTTTTGTGTAAAAATCAAAAGATGCAGCAATTCTCAATTGTTCTGATCACCAAATAACTGCACAATTATACTGGAAGTAATTTGTCTTAGGATTTTCTGCTCTTTCTTTCTGGTAGGAAACATTGGGAAGGAGCCATACACCTGAAAGTGACTGAGAGTCTGCCATAACGTTTGAGTTTTGAAAGACTTTATCTGTTTTAGGTTTACTTGCAGAGCTGGATGAAGTCTTTGTGTCAATTCTCATTTTACTGGAACATGTTTTTCACCCTGCTTGTCACAGTGAAAACTGAAAGTTAACGTTTCTTTTCAAAGATGGCACTGTGACTGAGGTCTGTTGCCTAAGTGAAGGAGCTAACCCATAAATTCAGTGCTCATACCAGAAGGATTTTTGATTGTGAGGATGACAAGCAAAGGGCCTGAGTTCAGGTAAAGCTCACATGCTCAAAGGTCACATTGGAGTGGAGTCTCAAGTATCCATTTTTATTGGCCTTTGATTCCATGGAGAGTTTTTGATGACTGTCTTGTACAATGTTGAAAAACTTTTAAAGGGCAACATGAAAGACTAAAACTGAAATACTGATGTGTTTAAAACGTTAGGGTTTCTAATACCTTAAAGGCTTTGAAGCTTTAGATTTACATTTTCAGATATTTTTATGTAATGAGGTAAAAATATGAAACTTAGTATATACTAAGATAACATAAAAATTTAATTAGCAGTCCTAAACCATATCTGGTTTTCCCACTGTACGTAACAGTGCCAACCTTCTTCATTTCTTAGCAGCAAATATCTAAAGGTAGTATCAGAACTGGAGTTTTTCCTCTATGTATCCCTGCCAGAGAAGAAAGAAAAATGCTTTTCACCTGTTTCCTGGTGTTCCTTAAACTGCCAACAGCTCCTCAAGTTCCTTTAAGGCAGGAGCCAAGCCATAAAAGCTGCTGGGTGTTTTTCACTATGCATATTAGATGGATGGGAGTGGATAAATTGTGTTTCTCTCACTCTGCAGCTTTAGGTTGTGATCTCAGACTGCTTTTCCAACACAAAACCAGCAGCAGTAGGGTGACAGGCTCAAATACCTGTAACAGGGTGGAGAAATGTGTGCCCTCTATCAGAGCTTGAAATGGGCTTTGCAGTGCCTTACAGACACACAAATTAGTTATTTTTTGCCTTTGTTACCTGTAAATCCAAAGATCAGTAATGAATCAGTTGACATTTGATAAGCTTCTTGCCTCCCTATTGTTTTTGGGTTTTAATCCTTCTTTCTTTTCCTTTAAAATTTTGGCACTGGTGGAAGTTCTGGTTGGGTGAGTTCAGGTTTTTTGAGGAGGGAGGAGTTTGATTTGGATGATTCCATAAAAATGTTTTTCTTTGGGCTTAGAAAATGTCACAAGATCAAAATCATCTTAAGAATAGCACCTCTCCTTCCCTTTTAAAGACTGTATTTCAGTTCTATTTACTTGTCAGATTGCCTACTTGAGAAAATTGTCCAATCTTGCATTCTGCTTAGGTGATGGACTGCATGTTTGCTTCTGTTTGCTTGTGCTTGGCACTATGGATACAAACAGTAATCAGATGAAAACAATTTTAAAATGGAACAATGTCACACATTTAAGAAAGTGTCAGAAGGGGAGGAAAGACAAGCTGCTTTTGATTCAGTACAGTAGAGAACCTTCTGAAATCCCAGTCTGGATGCTGTACAGTAGCCCACTCTGAAGAGGGAGTCTGTCATGGCTAACCCTGCCAGAAGTGTGGGCTGCTGACAGAACATGTTCAGTGGTGGCTGTGCCATGCAGCAAGGAGGAAATCTGCTCAGCTTCCTCCCCACGGCTGGCTTCGTGCCTGTGCCTTGGACAGCTTTGGAAACCTGGGGAGAAGTCCTGGTGCTTATTCAGAGTTTCTGTTCAACATTTGTGACTGGTTTGATAGGGGTGAGTAGATTGTGGAAGTGAACCAGGATTTCTTTGACCTGTTCATTAAGAAATTGAGAAGTCCCTAAAGCTGTGAAGCAATCCAGTTGGCTGAGAGGCAGCCCTAGGCAATGTTTTCAGAGCCTGTGGCAGGGTAGGGTCCAGCACACACTGAGGGGGGAAGCTGTTTGTGCTTTCCTTCTGTCCCCCTTGTTCTTAAGCGTTTTGGCTCTAAATCCACAGGTAACTTATTAATGAAATCATAACTGCAGGATTCAGTTCTGTGCATTTGAAAGCCTGGCCTTCATTCTGAAGGTGTTAGTGGAAATTGAAAGCTCTTCCATAAACTGAAAGATTGATAGTCTGAAAAGTTGGGCTGTAAAACTCCGGAGTTTGATCTCCATGTAGTTACTTAGTAACTCTTTTTTTAACTAGGCTCCCTAGAAGTATTCTGTATTCTTAATGCAGTTTGACACCTAGAACACTTACTCTTCTAGTGGAACAATTGGCCTGTTACCACAGCTGAAATCCCTAAATCAATATATTCAGGATCAAATGTGCTTTGCTCTTGTGGCTGTTTACTTTAGCTGGCTGAGATTGATGAGCTGGCATCTGGAGGTACAGAAAGGCCATTGCAATTGTAGCTTCTGTACCTCTTCTTTGGGTTTTTTAGGTCTTCTGTTTTTTTATAATATAAATTTAGGATTGTGAGGTGGCTTTTGGGGTCAGTGAAGCAGTGTCACTCCAGCTCCTGAAACTGTGTGTGTGACTAGTTCCTGGAATTCAGTGGGGCTGTTTGTAACTCTGGCATAGAGGCTTTAGTACTCAGGGTCAGGCAGCCCATACTTGCAGAAACCAGCTCCTGGGATTTGGGGGTTCTTGCTTGGGCTTGGTTCTGTTTGCATTCACACTGGCATGGATTCAGTGAGAAAATCAGAATTGTATAGAAATCCAACAAACCTTTCCCCTTGCCCTCAGCTTTCATCTCAACTACCTCTAATCTGTACTCTTAATAAGAAGTTAGTACTGTTCCTTTTGTAATGGATGAGTGACTCAGTTTTATTAAATCACTGTGGGCTGAAAAATCCACATGCAAAATCTAATTAAATATTTTGTGTCTGATTCTGATTGTACTTACACGATGTGGATCTGACTCCATGGAGATGCATTAACTTATTCTGGTTTTATGAGGCCAGAGACTGTGGCCCACTGTCTGAGAGAGGAGCCTGTGCTTCCAGATTCCTGAGTGTTGGTCTGAGGCACTGCCTGGTGCTGGGGCTCTGCTCACTGCCTCTGCACGACAAAGCAAGGCTGATCACAGGGTGAAACCTGAGAGAAACGTGGGGCTCAATGAACGCTCTTTGATCTGGGGCTCCAAAGTGTTGCCAGCGTTGAATGACTTCACATTCAAGTCTAGAGTGATGCTTGCACTTGTGGTGTAACTGAAGAAAAGCTGGTACTGTTCTTTTAAATGTTGTCATCCTGTGCCAGGAAAGTATCAGCCAGTTCTCAATAAATTGCATCCTTCACAATGGGGAGCAGGGGTCAAGCAGAGAGAAAGTTTCTGCTTGGTGTTAATTCTTTCTTTAGTGCCAAGAGTTCTGAAAAAAAAAATTTTGTTTTTTTTTGTTTTTTTTTGTTTTACTTTTAATATAATACAACCAAACAACCTGCTGTTGTGGAATGTGCGGCTGGTTCAAGGTTTAGAAAACACGTGTGCTGATCGTGTCCAGGTCCGGGCTGTTAAGGGTTAACAAACCAGAGCCCCTCATTATCCGGGCTGTGATTTGCACCACTGTAGCTGGAGTTTGCACTGCTTTGTCTCCTGGTACAAGTCTGGAGAGAATTCCTTTCCTGGCTTTCCTTTGGAGAGCTCGGGGGTGGGGAATGGAGGAATTAACCAGATCTCCAGGTAGTCCTGATGTCACGATCAGTATTCTGCTGTTATTTCCACTTGTCAGGGGCTGTTTGAGCTGCACTGCTCGGAATGTTGAGCATCTGCTCTGTAAGTGTGCAGACATCAGAATCATTACAGATTTGTTTATGGAGATAAGTTCTGCCTCTTCAGATTTGCATGTGAATCGAGGGGCAGACAGAAGTTTATCCTTTCTGTAAGAATTACAGGGACAATTTTTAGAGTAAGCAGTAGAAAGTAATAAAAAAATAAAGTATTTAGACAATTCTACAGAAAAACTACTTACTTGCTCAATTATGTTTAATGAACAGAAGTCTTAAAAATGCATCAGCATCACAATCTTTTCCTACATAATAAGCAAATGGGTTTGATGCTATTGCATCTCCTTGCTGATGTGTATTTTAATAATCCAGCTATGATAATATTTGATGTAATAATAAACATAATTGTACCTGTGTCCTCATTAGACCATATTTACAGCATGGGGAGATTTGTGTTTGATCAGTCCCTGTGTCATAGAAGTTGCAGTATTTGTTGTACCTGCCTCTCTAAAGCCCTGTCCCCTGTGCACTGATGGCCTTTGCTGATGCTCAGGTCTCTTCAGTGCTTTTCTGTGGCAGAGGGGCTGCTCAGTGCAGTGTGGTCTGGCAGCAGAGAGGTGCTGCAGTGTGGTTTTGTACAAATTGCTGGTGCCAGAGTTCCTCCCTGCTCTTTCAGTAGAGACACGATGAGCAGGGAGCTGTGTGCAACCTGAGAAAATCAGACCTTGCTCAGGTACCTGGCTCTGAATGCAAGCTGCAGGAAGGCTCATGTGTTAATCCATCTTGTCAACCTGTGGGCAACCAAAACTGCTTGGATATTCCATGCAAGGCTTTGATATTCCATGTAAGCTTTTCTGTGTCATCCAGGGAAACATGGGCTTTTGCTGTGCTGGAGAACCAGAGATATTTTTTACCTTTCATGTTAACATGTCCCTGCTGTACACCCTGGCATGGCAGGGTGCTGGTTGGTTTTGCTTTTATTGGCAGAACCCCCTCCTTTGGTTAGGGAGGGTTCCCAAATGCTCATTCTAATTCTCAGCCTAGGTAATCTGTAAAAATCTTCTGTAAAAGTCACTTCATGCTCATTGCAAGCACTTGGATCTTAACAGATTCTTCACTCATCAGCCTCTCACCAAATGCCATGGAAAGGGATGGTTCAGGCAGCAAGGAGAAGGAACAGAGTCAAGAAAACAGATTTTATTCTCATCCTGGTCTGCTTGCACAGTCAGTTTCTATATGAACTGCACTAGAAGGGAGACAAAACAATGGCTTTGGGTTTGTACTTGATGTTAAATGAAGTCAAATCATTTAATTTAGACTGTTGAGTAGTGTATTATTTAAATTATTTTTATTGTTACTTTGGAAGGCTAAGTGTAAGATTCTGTCATTCAGGATTGCTTCCTGAAGCTCACCATCCTTTGAGGTGTTCAGCATTAAATTAAAAATGAAGTGTCTCCCCAGCTGGGGCATCTGCAGCCAGCAGAGAGTACAAACTGACAAGGAGGCCTCACAGAATGGTATAGAACCACAGAAGACAAAGTGAGCAACTTCAGAAAATACCTCTGTGCCAGGACAGTCTCTAAATTTCTCTGGAGAAATCCTACAGCCCTTCAAGAAAGTTGACCTCATTTGCATGTTTTGATTAGATTGCTGTCAGGCTTCTTCTGACTTCCTACAAAGAAGAGAAAAGTAGTTTTCTGAGCAAGTCTCAGGAACTTCTTTAAGTCTCAATATATTCCTTATAAATAACTTCATAACTGGGGAGAAAGATTTTTGTGTGCTGTGTCTAAATCTCTAGGGGAAACATGTTTTATTGTAAAGAGGAATGCTCTCCATCTATATTCTATCTTCCACTTTAGTGAAGGGATCATCAATCTCCCAGCTAAATTCCTGAAGTATTTATTAGTTAACTCAGCCTCTGGTATTGTCACAGCTGGGGAGCTGTTTCTTTAAAGGCCTGTAAATGAAAGCAGAGCTCAGGGGCATATTTCAGAGAGCTACAACACTGTGTGACAACTGTTCAGTGTGGGAGTAGCTTTAGAAAAGAGGGGAGGCAGAGGAAGAAAGAAACAATCTTCCTCCAAGGGAGGGGAAAGGCTGCAGGTAGAAAAATGAACTTTGAAGCTACTGATGTATTTGGTACAAGACAATGACCTGCACAGCAGAGTCAGGCCAGTGTGAGGACTGCAGTGTTCACTGCCCTGAATAGGATTAGGAGAATGTGGGCCTGAAAATACTTAAAACATGCAGCAGCCCAAAGAGGGAAAGGACAAACTGGACTTTCTTAATTCTTCATTCTTGTAATTGCCACTTGAAAATACCCTGTTCACATGGAAGGTCTTGTGTTTGCAAAGTGTGTTTACTTCTGGTCGCTTGGATTATTTTGGTGAGAGAAGATGAATTCATGAAAAAATACAATGAACTAGGCACTATTTTCAGCTTGATGGGTATTTCCCTAAGTGCCTTATAAATAAAGAAAGAAAGGGTGGAAAATTTAGACTTCTGACAGCTTTTCCTTTTCTAAGAAAAAGGAAAGTGTTCTAAGCAGTATTTCACCAACCAAAATACATATGAAAGCTGCTTTGGCTGTACCCCAGGCTCTTTAGAGATGAGCCATAAAATCATAGTTGAAATACTTGTGCAAGTGAAGGTAAATGAATTATGCTGCTTTCCACTCTTGTTAAAAGGTGCTATGGTTTATTTTGATCTTCTACCATAAAAATGTGGAAATCATATGGAATAGAGAATGTTTTTGTCTTCTGCTTGCACAGTAATTTATTCTTCTACTTTGACATTACACAATTCTGGGTTTGTTTTGGTATGATTGCTTTAACAGGGAAGGGTCTGCATTTATTTTGTAAACTGGAATAGTGGATCTTGGGTTGGGCTGATGAATAGCTGGTCATTTACAACTGAAAATCCTGTGACCTGCTTTAGGAGTGAGGTATCTTTGAGTTGTCAGCCTAACTCTGAGCAATGAAGTAATTCCTGTGATGGAGAGTCTTCCCTTGGCTGCTGGAGGTAGAGTTCAGCTGTATTAGGATAAATCATGTCTGAAACTCATGAGCTGGACCTGCATGTTAGGCTGTAGATTATGTTGAAATAATCATAATTTGTCTAACATCACAATTCAAGATATTTTGTGGTTTTCACAGTCAGACAAAAATATTCTGCCAAAAATATTCACTTGACAAAAATATTCTGCCAAAAATATTCACTTGAGTGCAAGTGGTCTCTTCCTGTTCCACATATCCCCCAAATGCACACAGATGAAAACTCAGAGAAGCTCAAATGCTGGGAGGAGAAGGGGATTGCTGGTCGTTTTTTGAGAGATGAATTAATGAGAGATTAGTTTAAACCTCACCTCTTGGAAGATTTGACTCCTCATCTCATCTCAGTTTTACCAAAGTGAAAGCAGCTATGAGGCATCATGGAATATCCTGAATTGTAAGTGACCCACAAAAAAATAAACCAGACATTGTTAAGGGCAGTGGGTAATGGAATAACAGGCATTTTATAAGGGTAGCATGCAATGACTCCAAGAACTGTGGGCTGTTCTTTTCTTTTGTAACTTTACAGCTGAATTACACCACTGGAAGTCTTTCTCTGTCTTCACTCCTTGTGCCCTCTCATGTGGCAATCTCTGAAGTAGTAAACACGGAAGGACATCCTGAAAGATTTTCTGTCTCTTCCCTTTTTTATCAGCAGAAGTGTTTGTTGTTAGAGGCGTTTTTTGTTTCCTTTTTTTTCTTCTTACTTTTTTTCTTTTTTTTTTTTTTTTTTTTATCAGCTGCTGCTGAATGGTTCTTTAAATTTTAATGGCTGAGGGAAGATGCTGACTGGTGCCACAAGCTCTCCTACTCCACTGGGGATATTGATTTGGATGTGTCTGTTCTCAACAGTTCCTCTCCTTGTAGAGAAAAGCTGGTGAGGATTTTAGCAATCTCACCCATTATTAGCACATGCAGTGGGCTCAGGTGCATGACCAAGCAATTTTAGATTCTTTTAATAAGATTCCTGTGAATGGTTATCATCATTCCAGTCAGCCTAGGTATGGAAGTAAACCATAAGAAACAAGGAGCTTCCAACAGGTTGAGAATAAGGACATTTGAGGTCAACCTGCTTCACATATTTATGCTATTAGTCTTTAGAGACATCTGTAATTCAGACAGTTCTAATATCCTTTGTGTGTTTCAGTTTTACATTTTGGCATCATATTCAGAGTCATTTTCCATAATGTTTAAAGAGAGGAAAAGAAGATGTTTGGAAACAGCCCCACAGTTTTGCTGAACTCCAGGGTACCATTTATTTTGAGAAATGCTCAGGCCACTTTAATTGTTTCCTCTTTTAATGGCCTAATTGAGTTTTAGTACAAGCCAATGAAACTTTTTCCTTCTTGCTGTTTGTGTAACACTGAGAACTCCAATTCCCATCAGTTAACAGGAAGTGTCTGGCTCCTGTTCTTCATTATGTGTGTAACAGAATGTGTCAACAGAAGATTGTTAGAAGTAAAATGCAAATTTACTGGTTTTCTTTCCTTAGCATCACATGGCCTTAAATGAGGCCATTTCTGTCCTGGAAACTTAAGAAATTGTAAAAGTTAAGATGTATGTAACATGTAGATTTTTTTAATGTTTTTTTATTTTCAGAAGGGATGGTCACCTTCTGGTATGTAATGAAAATTTATTACTTCTGTTTATCTGAGCTACTGAATCCAGCTACTGGAGTGCTTCTGTTGTGGTGGGAGGTTCTGTTTGGCTTATTTGTTTTTTGGTTGTTTTTATTTCTTTTTTTTTTTTTTTTTTTTAGTTCTGCCATGTTTTTATCAAAGAATTTGCATTTCTTGTTAAATGCTAAAAGTAAAAGGAAGTGCATTTTAAACAGCCTGTTCTTCAGCAGGTCTGCAAAGGCAGTTCATTCATTAGATTGCACTCATAAAGGCTTAGCAAGCCTTTACACAGAATCTTTTCAACATTAATTTAACTGATTAAATCATTCACTGCAAGTTTCCTGTGATTTCTTTTCCTTTTCATACTGAGAAATTACGAGTGTACCTGCAATTCAAGGCTGGCTTTGCAGTGTGTGCTTTATACGGACCCTGCTGTGTCCTGACACTGAGTTTCATTAATTCCCCTCTCTCTCTGCAGACTGTGTGTCACAGCCAGCCTTGTTGGTTTAGCCAGCAGTGGACTCTTAAGAGGAGAGTGACAAATGATCCTGTCTTAACTGTTCCTTGAGCTGCAGCTCTGTCCTGACCTCATTCACAGCTCTCAGAGCTGAACTTGAGTTCTGCCTTAGTTTCCTGACCCTCTATCCCACTTGCAGGAGGGCACAAGGAATCTCTTCCCAGCTCCAGGTGAGCATTGGTTGAGCAATGCCTTTAACCTGAGCCCAGCTGTTGTTGTGGAAGCTCTCCAGGCTGAGCAGGACAAGAGAAGAATTCCACCTTTAAGAGCTTTCAGTTCACTGACATCTACCAAAAAATGTCCTGCTAGCATTCCAAGGCTAATAATCTTCCTAGAGAGGCTAACAGCTCACTAATAGAGTGGCCATAGTCTTTGAAAAGCTTGTGATCCTTGCTGGAGAGTCCAAGGTATCCAGCTTAGAGAGTCCAACCCAAAAATTAGCGCACAGATCTTGTGTTCTGGCACTTGGGCTCCTATAGGACAATTTATATCTTAATGATTCTGATACATTTTCAAAGTTTGCAGTAAACCCACAGAAGGGTCATTTACTTAGCACCACAGGCAGCTCCAGCTCAGCTAATTTATAAATACTGTAAATCACTTTATAAATTATATTTCGTGGTTACTACGTATCAAAGAAACAATGGAGCCAGGAGGTTTCTGTGCCAGACATAATTATGGAGATTTTGGATGGACAGAATGTCAGGGAAAGAAGAAAAAAGCTGTTTCCTTGATATACTACATGAACATTTCTTCATCTAAAAAAGCTGACTTTGGCCATGAAGAGTTAACACTGATGAGGAATGTGTGGAAACCTTACATAACTCGTTCAGTCTCATCTCATGGGTGTTTCTCTGTACACTCTGCCAGAACTAATTTCACGCTTTTAAAACAACTCCTGGTACAAAAAGAATACGTAATGAGTTGCCGTGAGATATGATTGTTTCCCATCTGAGAGACAGAGAGACCTGTAGCTCTCCAGGACTTATTAGAAATCATTTCTCAATTAAGTGTGGGATGTATAGCTTAACAAAGGCTGTGTGGTTCCTCTTGAATACATCAGGGTTTGGCTGAGCAAAGCAGACCTTCTGCAGGCACTCGAGATGCTCTTCCCCCTCCTTTCCCCCAGCATCTTCTCCTCTACGAGTCTATAAATTCAAAGAGACCGTAAGCTTGTGTAGACAAAAAACACTGACCTGGCATGGTCTGTCTTATCCTGCCTTCTAAATCCCTGTCATATTTTAGAGTTTGAAAACAGACAAAGCTTTCTGGTGCTGTCAAAAAAGTCATCTTTGAGAAAGGAAGCAGCATCCAAACTGTCAAGACCAATACTTGCTCCCTCTCAGCCAGTGACGTTTCACTCCTGAAGCCTGCATAGCAATAAACTACTGACTTCAGTCACCAAAGACAGAGCCTGCACAAAGTGCTGGCAAAAGCAGAGTCCAGGGAAAGAAAGTTGGATGGAATGAGGTGGTGAAAAGCAAACTCTTCATTTTAACATTAGTTAGGTACAGAGAGATAAATTACATTCTCCCCTTCTCAAAAGGCAGAAAGAAATGTTATACACCGCCCTCCTCAGCGTTATACAGAGTGGGGAGTGCTTCAGAAAGTGTGCCTAGGGTGTAAGCCAACAGCTCATGGCACATCTAACCTTAGTTTGAAACACAGCCTTTTGGTTTGTGACATTTAAAAAAAGCAAAGGAAGAAAAAAAGTTTTGATTTGTTAGTTTTTGCAGAGACAGTGGACCATAAGACCGCTCTTCCCACCTCTGCATTTCAGGCAGACATGAAACAGAGTTCAAGTTCAGTTTGATAGCTCTGGCAAGGTCTCATATCACTTTTTGAGGCAGGAAGTCACAGGGGACTTAACTGGCTAATATTTGCCCAGGTCTTTCCAAGTCATAAAGTGAGATTTATTTCCAAGTATCAGAGCCACTTCAGTTCAAATGAGTTAAAGTAGCCTTAAACACGAAGGGAAATTTATGAGGATCTTTGGACCTCCAAAACACTTGAGTAAAGCAGCTGGGATTGCTAGTAAAATTTCAGCACTGTAAAAACGTGATTTGAAACAGAAACGTGGATGGATTGAGAGGGATCTCCTCCAGCTCAGTCCATGGTGTTACTGTGCAGCTGGGAGCTCTATCATTCCAGTCAGCAGTCCTGAATGGAAAATTCAGTATGATGATTCACTGTTCTCTACATCTTCTTGAGCTAGGAGCATAGAAACAAGGCAAAGATTCCTTGGTCTATCCCATTATCTGCCCTGCTGCTCTCTAGGAGAGTTGTTATGAATTATCTTTTTTGTGGCTGGAAGAGGGAGGAGGGTGCTGGGAAGGTGCAGAATGGCATCATTTCTGTGCTGCCAGGTGCCCATCTCTGGCCCAGGTGAGCCTCAGGTGCAAGGAAGGGTTACACTGCTCTGTCTGCTGGGCACAAGTGGTGACATGACGGATGATGTGGTGGCAGGATGCATGAAATAATTTACATTAACCTCTCAAATTTTCTGTAACAGCAGTGCTGGAAGTCCTGCTATTTCTTGGAAGAAATCCAAGAACAAATTTCCATGCTTCTTATCCCAAACTCACCAGTGATGAAGGAAATTTTACTTCAGTAAAAATCATCTGTGTCCCAATAGGAAATATACCTTTTTATAGGAATTTTTTTTCACTTGCAAAACCTGTCATTTTTAATGTGAGAAGGAGCCAGATGATGTGAGGCACAAACACACATTGATTCTCTTTTTAGAAAACCAGTGAGAATAGGGATGCAAATTAGTTCACTATACAGTTCTAATTAATCAGCCTCTCTTCTCTTTTCTTTATTCCAGTTACCTTGAATTAGAAGTCATGTTATCCTTTGGGCTCTGACTGACTTAATGTTTTAGAAAACTGCCAGCTCGTAATCTGACAAGGAAGTCAGAAAGGGTCAATACTCTTTGTATGGCAGTTACTCCAAAACAATGACTGATTTTAGTTAGAGAGGTATTTCAGGGCTATTTTCCTTCTCATATTTCAAAGCACAGCTGAAAATAAAGTGAGTGTGCCCTGAGACACTGACTGTAACATATGTTGAAGGAATGTTCTATAAAGATAAACCAAACATTTCCCCAGCATTAGCTGTAGATGCAATCTAGATTGGATTATGCTGTTTGACCTGTCCAAGATTCAGAGATGTCTGAGCTGGAGGGTTTTTTTGCTGGTCTATTTTGCAGGGGAAGGAGAAGGAAAGAGTGCTAGAGTAAGCAGAAAATTATTCAGCAGTTCCCTGTTACGTTCATTAAGAAGGCAGAATGAGGCACTGAACTGTTATTGCAGTCAAATCTTCATTTCATTTGTGTCAGTATTTTGTAAATAATTAATATGACATTTTAAGTTGACTTGTTTCCCAAAATAGCTGGAATACAATAATAAACTGCACTGCAGTCAATAGAAATAGCTATAATACCATGTCCTGTTTTGAAATTATTTTTCACTTACCAGGCAGGCTGGATATTAGTGCTTCTAGGTAGGAGTTTATTAACTGCATTTGCTCTTTGAAGAGAAAAGAGCTCCTCATAAAGGTGACTTCGACAGCAAAGGAAAATTTCACAGCAGTAGCCAATTTCCTCAGGGAACAGTGCCATGATTTCCCAGTGCAATGTAGATCTGCTCTTCTGCTCATTTAGAGGCAGGGGCAGGAAAGCACAGGAAGCCATGGAGACAGGGACAGGGACAATTTCAAATGTCACACAGACTTTTAACTGCATCAGTGCCAAGGGCAGTTTCTGGGGCAGCCAGAAAACCATGGAGCTGAACAGGGCCCAAATCAAAGCTCTCCAGCAAACCAAAGCTCAAGAAAGCTCTTGAAGTTTTACCAAGACTTGTCCTCGGGAAAGGAACATTGAGCAGTAGCTATTCCTGCTCCTCCAGGACCTGGGAGTTGTGCTCCTTGCCTGCTTACAAGGGAGCTGCTTGTGCTGATGGCCTCGGGCACTTGTGGGAGTGGAAAGGCTCCTGCTACTGAAGCATCTTTCCCAATGTCCGGGGTGGCTGAGGAGCAGGGGAAAAAAGCATTAGAGGATCACTCAGTGGCACACACCAACTCCAAGACTGAAAAGATGACATTAACCTACAGGCAGAAGTGGCAGAGTGCTACTCTATTAATTTTGCTCATTTATTAAATGTCTGTGAGATTTTTGCAATGCAGCCCAGTTGAACTTGCTAATTTTTTTTTAACCTCAAACAGAAGACTAGATAAAGCCCAAAGGAAGATGTATTCTGCACACTTAAATGGTGTTCAATTCATAATTAGCTTTAGTGAAGGTTTGACTTTGGCCAGTTGAGCAGAGACAGGATACTTTATTTTTGGAGCTAAGGTCTTCACCTCACTACTGTGGTGCAACATTCTGGAAAAGCTGGCAAGGATTGATGTGCATGGCCAGCTTTTATGTGTTCAGATTAACTCATATGAACACTTCCTATTCTGGCTACTGTGGGGTCACTGATGCTTTTCAACAGCACTGAAGGGTCACTGCTAGACTCTGAATAAAATCCCAGGCTCCCAGAATTTTTCTTCTGTGTTCTTATTCATACATTAGAGTTTCAGGGTCTTTCATATGTTCTGCCTTCAAATTTGACTCATGGTCATAGTCCACAAAAAAAGGACTGCTCAGCTAAATATTGCCAGTGAAAAGAGCAGGAAAATCTTTTAAGTTCTATTCTCTAACATGGTCGTTTTGTCCCTCCCCACCTTCCTGACCCCTTTTCTTTTTCTTTCTAAGCTGTGAGAAATGTTCCCACCACCTCTAACTTTTCTTGGCAAATTGAAGAATAAGTTTTAATTTTAATATCCCTCTCAAGCTATAACATTTAAGGAAATACAGGTTACAAACTGTGTATTTTTTTTCCTAGTGCCAACAGGGGAAAGTAATTTCTCATTCTCTTTCTTTTCCTCTTTCCCGCTTTGGGATGCCAGCCTTGCAAATCAATATTTCATTTTGAAGAAGCCATGTTTGATGCCAGTTCTACTTATTTGCTTTGCAGTCACTGCAGTAATTCTTTGTAGCTCTGTCAGTATGTAAATTAAACCAAGCATAGATAGCTTTGTGTTGCTTAATGTTCAGCTGATAAAAATTAATGTGGTGTGAAATGAGCATTTTATCTGACTGCAGATACAGTGCCGGAGTTAATTAGACTGGCAGAGCAAAACGTTATTAAACATACAGGGCCCTGATCATCAAGAGCTGGGTGAACCTCAAAAATGTGGGTTTGGGTGGGCAGTGTAATGTAAATTGACTGAGGCAGGCTCAAAGCAAACATACTGGGAATGGTGCACTACTTCAGCAATAAGACATGACAGACAGAGCAGGAGTGCTGATGAATGCATGCCTTGGGTGCACAGGGTGAGGTACAAGGCAAGCCAAATGCTCCCAGCACGCTTGGGAAGTGCATTAATCAGCATTAACACATGATCTACAATGTCTTATTGTCATTAAGCATTGCCACTTCTCCAGTTCAGAATTCGGTGACAGTTAAATGATCAGCAAGCCAAATCAAATAAAGTAGCAAAACATTTAATTCAGCATAAGTTATTTCAGTAAAAGTATTTTCATACATTCACTTAGCTCTCTTGGAAGACTGCCTTGCAGCACTGGTGTATACATTGCAATTTTCTCTAATTAAAACAAAAAAGAACTAATAAAGAGATCTTTTTTTCTATATACTAAATATATCCTGTAAGTTTTGGCTCACTTCATCTGTTGTCTGAACATGGACCTATTTTGATATTTATGAAGAGAATCAGATGAATTGTAATACTGCCATGAAAAGCTGTGTTGGATACAACCAAACAGGCCTCTACTTTTGATGCTGTGATAGGTGAGTTTGGAGCATTGTCCTCAGTGTTACTGCCCAGGCAAAATGTCAGCCTGATGGTTTAGCCAGTGAAACCCACAACAATTTATGTTCTTTGGACCACAACATTTCCCAACGTGTAATTGGAGGCTTTGGGCTGTGGTGTTTATTTGAGGAGGTAGGAAGCTCTAAGTGATGTTTAAACAAACCTGCAAGCCAACACCCAGAATGTCAGGTGCTTCTGTGGCACTCAGTCTAAAGGACTCTGGAGGCAGAACACATCACCTGAGAGGAAACCCTGGGCAAGTTTTCTAAAAGGAGCAGCTGGCACTGGGGGTGGGTGGATCTGCCTGGGCAACAGAGCTCCAAGAATGCTTTTCTGCCTCCTTGTGAGCCCTAGAATGCTGCTGAACAACCTCACTTTTACTTCCTGGCAGCCTCCCTCTTAAGTAACCTCTCTTGGGAAGCCTGATGTATTTTTACCTGGGCCTTCATCCTTGTGATACTGAGATAAAGAGTATTTTCACAAACCTGGTGTTTCTCTGTAATGCAGGTGATCTGTTTAATGCATTTCATCTGTTTGTCCTTTACTTCCTGTGCTTTGACAGTACTATATATGTGTATATATAAATACATATATATATAGCATATATATATATGCTCCAGTACTTAGCCTTAAATGAGGAGGCCTTTTGTTTGTCAGTTGTTGGTTCTTTTGTCTTGTGCTGGTCTGATGCCCAAATGTTCCTCCAAACTGGTGGTACTGTTTCCCTCTCAGCATCTTCCTATTGCAATTTGTTGTCATGGGGGCTTGCAAAATGTAATGCCCATTCTCCCTTGGGTTTCTTCAGCAGCTGAGGTGATGGGTGGGCTCTGAGAAGCCCCTTTATGAGAAGCCCCTTGTGCTTTTGCATTACATAATGGTCAGTGAGAGTCCTACTTCACTGCTTCTGAATATTTCTGAGCAGTGCACACAGCAGAGTGTAAACATTAGGAGCAGACAGCAGGACCTCAGTTGCTGTTCTCAAAGCTATTAAAACCTAGCAGAGGGTGGTCAGTGCTTACATGGATGCACAAATTGATATCCCTTATTAACTGCATAATTTGCTTGACACTGGCTGAAACTTCCTGGCATAATTGAGGAATTTAAGCTTTTTGGCTCAGTCTCAAAGGATCAGTGAAGGTGACTAAGGAATATTCTGAATGTTATACTGAAACCTCCCAACAGGAGGACTCAAGGGGACTTTCTCTATGTGCCCATTGCTTTTAGGTGTGTTTGTGAGAAAGAGGATGATAGAAGGTATCTTGGTGTTCTTATGCACTGCTTTGTCTTCCTTATCCCTTAGTGATTGTGTCTTGGTTTGCAAAGACAGAAGTCTGCTAAGGAAGGCAGGAGCCTCCCCTGAGATGGAGAATGTAAACCCTCACCACCCCTCTGAATTGCTATAAATTTTAAATTAAGGGGCTCTCAGGCAAAAATGTGGGAGCAGGAAATAACAGTTCTTAAATAAGGAAAAGAAAAAAAAAGAATAAAATAAACAATGCAGTGCACTAGAACAACACTGACAGAGTCAGAACCCAACCTAACACCCTGTGGGGTTTTGGTAGCAGTCCCATTGGAAATGTGGCTCAGCCCTCCTGCAGTGTCAGGGGTGGTTCTGCTGGAGCAGGGATCCTGTAGAGAAGGATGGATTCTTCCTCTGAAGATCCAGGGGAAGGAGAGGCAGCTGCTGTTCCTCTGGGGATCCTGTGGAGAAGCCAGGCTGGTGTCTCAAAACCTCTGGATTATATCTGGGTAGGAATGCTTGGCTCCTCCCTCTGGGCTCACATCTCCCAATGGGATGCTGTAGTTCTTATCAGCCATGCAGGGACATTCAATAGTCTGTTATCAGCAATGTCCCCTCCCCAGGGAGGAGTGATTGTGGCCACTCAAAGACAGAGATAAGGCAAACTGCCCACTTGACAAAGGTAATCTGCCATACAGATGGTAATGGAAAACAACTTGCATTGCAATCTTCAACAGATTGTCAGATAAAATCCAAATCTCCACTTATTTCAAGTATTTATTATTTGAAAGAAACACTGTAAATTCCCTCCCTGTTTTCAGCAGAGTTGAAATACTCCAGAAGTTGGATTGTGTAGTTTCAAACCCCGTGCCATTGCTGTCTCCCTTCCAATGGCACAATTTGGTGCTCTACTCCTGTTAGATCCTTAGAGAGCTGCACATTGCTGCTGGCTGACTCTGCGATGGACACGGAGTCAGGCAGGTTACTCCTAGCTCAGAATTCCTGGTATGCTCTGTAAAATCCCCCGTGCTTACAGATGCACAGAAATGTAGCAGGAGCAGTATTAATTACTGTCCTAACCAGGAATGAAGGAATTTGCCAGATCAGAAAGAGCTCCTTGCTAACCTGGACTGATCTGTGTGCTGGGTCCTATTGAGTTCCTCCATTCCATTTTTTACCTAATTGAGAGCTATTCAGTTCTTTGAGGAGTTGCATTTTACTTAATACCATTGTTTATGTCCTTCAATTTCATTTTGTTTTCTAAGTTTTCTTTGATTCATTCTGTCCTATACAGGGGCTACAGTGCATGCAGGAAGACATCCAGAACTGGTTGTTCAGAACTGGTTTTGTCCTTTAACCTAAGGGATCAAATGTAGATCCTTTAACTTGTTTTGTTTTCAATGT
Organism: Melospiza georgiana; assembly: GCF_028018845.1. Classification (NCBI taxonomy): domain Eukaryota; kingdom Metazoa; phylum Chordata; class Aves; order Passeriformes; family Passerellidae; genus Melospiza; species Melospiza georgiana. The sequence goes on along the minus strand of NC_080442.1, from coordinate 1,113,640 downwards.
TTCCTTTCTAATTTTTCTTTACCAGGAAATAAAAATTAGATCCCTGCCTATGTAGTAACCTGTATTTGCTGCCTTTTACTGCTGTAATGTCCAAGGCCAAATTTCCAGGTACATTGGTTTTTGCATCTTCCTTTTTGTACAGCTCTCCAGACTTTTTACTGGCACAGTTTGAGCTACTAGGGCCTCAGTTTGGAATTTTGAAAAGATCTCTAAAATTACAGATGATTACTCTTTTTTGGGCTAGAATTCTCTGTTGAGAATAGTGTCTTTTAGATTTTCCAGACTTCTCTCTGTTTAGAACTAGATGTAACAAAAAAACAAAGCAAGCAAAGGCCACAACAACCAACACCACCACTTAAAATCATGATAGTTGCAAATGCCATAAATCTCTGTTGGAGCTAAGGTCATTTTTAAATAAAATCATGATATTCAAGATTTTGGCCACCACCTAATTGGCAGGGAAAAAAAAAAAAACTATCTCTCCTTCAAATAAATTAGTGTTTGAGGTTTTTTTAATGTAGTCACCTAACACTATCCATACCTTTGGTGAACTGAGAGGATGGAGTAATTTTGCTCTGACGTGAACTTGTATTTACTTCTGTAGCTTCCAATGCTATAAAAATGAGTATAGAGGACCAAGCTGTTGTCACTGTTAGGCAAAGCTGTTTACAAAGCCCCTATCTCTAGAAAAATACTCTTTTAGACTTCTTCCTCCTTTTGATTCAACAGAACAATCTGAAATCTTCATCTTACTTGGTAAAGTCTAAATCAGGCCCAACAGAGAAACAGAATGAGAGGCCACATTTCCGAAGGGCTGATCTTCCTTCCCCATGTTCACCCTCTTCTTACAGTTACTTGGATGGCAACCCAGATTAATAATGATGGAATTTTTTTACTCTGCAAACTAAAATAAATGGCTTATCTTAAATCCAACATTTATGTAGCAGTGCCAATATCCTTACCACCTGGGATAGTTTTCAGAAGAGTGAGGATTTATTTAATTATAATTTTTGTTGGTTTTGAACTGTTTTGCTGTCAAGGATTCGTAGGGCCACATCTCAAACTGGAAATAAATGATTAGGATCCTGTTTGCAGCAGTTCACTTGTGCTTGCTCAGGAACAGACTTTGTCCTGTAACAAAATCTGAGGGTCAGTGTGCATTAATAAATTAATAGGATCCTGTTTGCAGCAGTTCACTTGTGCTTGCTCAGGAACGGACTTTGTCCTATAACAAAATCTGAGCTCTGTCTGAACAAAATCGTGTTTGGAAGGGACTGCTGAGAAATGTTTGATCATCTGTTGTGTGCTCCTATCCTTCATGAAGTGATTTGTATACTATAGCAATAAAACCAACACGAAACAAATCACCATCCTGATAGAAATCACTCATTTAATGTCATTGATTCAATCCTGTTGGTGACTCTAGATGAGCGACTTTTCCTCTGTATCACTCAGGGTTTCCAGCAGCGATAGATGTCTGTGCCTTGGTCCTGCGCAATCCTTTAATTCCTCCTGCCTGCTCATTAAGTGTACCTGAGGGTGCGGGCAATAGCGCTCGGTATCGTTTATCTCTGCATTACAGTCTAAACAAAGTGTGTGTGCGAGTGGCTGAGATTCATTCACTCCACAGCTCTCCCTAATCGTGGACATTCAAACCATGCAATGTTCCACCCCGGGAAAAAGAAATTAAAGAGAAAAGTAAAGAAACCAACTTGTATAAAATCTGGAGTGCATTAGGAGAGGGAAGGTCTGGTTGTCTGGTTCTGTGCCCCTGCGAGAACCAGGGGCTTCGGGCTGGGGCTCCTGCCCGCCCCGGCCGGGCTGCGGGGCTCCGGGGCTCTGGGGCTCCGGGCCGGGCTGCGGGGCTCCGGGCCGGGCTGCGGGGCTCCGGGGCTCTGGGGCTCCGGGCCGGGCTGCGGGGCTCCGGGCCGGGCTGCGGGGCTCCGGGCCGGGCTCCGGGCCGGGCTGCGGGGCTCTGGGCCGATCTGCGGGGCTCTGGGCCGGGCTGCGGGGCTCTGGGCCGAGCTCCGGGGCTCCGGGCCGGGCTGCGGGGCTCCGGACCGGGCTGCGGGGCTGTGCCAGGCTGGGAACGCTCTGGTGCCCTTGGCAGGGCGCTGGCAGCGGGGCGAGGCAGGCTCGGCGCTCCCGGGCAGCTGCATTCAGTGCACAGCGCTGCTGCTGCCGCTGGGACAGAGCCCAGCAGTGCCCTTCACATCTGCGTTGCGCTCAGGATTCCCCTCCTGGAAGCGACAGCCCGCCCCAGCAGTGAAATAGCCCAGGAACTGGATTGCAGGCTGAGGTTTGGTTTTGTTTTACTTGTGCTTCCAAAGCCTTAAACCTTAAATTCTCAAAGTTGTTTAGTTCAGCCTCGTTCAGCTTAATTGCTCTAAATGCAGTTGTACAGGCATGATTTGTACAGGCGTGGATAAATCTGAAATAATGTGAATAACACTGTGTTTTTATGGGCATTCAGGGAGAAGTTAGAACTTGCTAATATTAAAAAAATGTACTTTGAAAATAAGGTCTATGGCTGATATAAGAAAGGATTATGTCAATCCCCCTAGGTTATCCCCAGAAAAAACTCTTAATTTCACAGTAACTTTCTTTGCCTATCTAGAACATTACGACTTTTATTTTTCAGAGCAATGGTTTGTAGTAAAATGTGAAAAATGCCTTTTTAGAGGTATAGTTAACCTAAATATTAGGTACCATCAGCATTAGTCAGTCTAAATAAAAAACCACTTCAGCTTACAGGAAAAACTGCTTCAAAGAAAACAGCAGCAGCTATAGGAAAGGTAAGTAGGTCTGTGTTTCAATAGCTCAGTGTTCCTTAGAGGGTCACAGGAAGTTCATGAGAGACCATGAAGTTTGTGCTAGCCAGGGTTCAGCCAACGTTTCATTTCCAGCCCCTGATAAAGGTGCCCTGTGTGGTTTGCCCCCACTCGTTGCCCCTGCACAGTGCCAGCCACCATGATCTCGTGGCAGTGCTCACAGCACATCACCCCAGGGGGGCACAGAGCAATGGAGCTAAGGAGGCCCATGTGTGCAGAGATTCCTCCAAGTGATGTGTAAGTCTCTTCCTTAGGGCTCCCCAAACCCACTGCCTGACTTTTGTATGGCCTTGAGTGTCTGCAGCAGCCAGTGGGAAATACATTAAGCAGGGAGAGCAAAACTAAGGATTTTTCTCATTGTAATGGAGCTCCCCTCAGTCATGTATTTATTGAAATTACAGATGGGGTAAGTGACAGCACTTGTTAGCAGTTGCAGAGCCAAACTTGGCTGTGAGTTGACATCTCAGTGTGAGAATGATTTGTGTATCTAACAATCTAACGTGGGATTCTGGTACTGGATTAGCATTCTTTTTCTGTATCCTGCTTTAATATTTTTTGTAAACATGTGCTAAATGAAATCCAGAAATACTATTGCTGACATCTGTCCATGACCAATATTCCCCACCCATTCATTACCTAACACTTAAAGAGTTGTTTAGTTCACATGCACAAAACTGTGTTAGGTGCAAAACCAGAGCAGGTCAGTTCAGTTTTGTAGTGAAAGGTGGCTTAGGGAATTTGTGTGAGAGTTCTAACTTAAGTCACTTAGGAGGTCTTTCCACCAAATTACTTCCTAGCAGGAAATCCCAGTTTGTTAGAGCCAATGTGATCATTCTAATGATTACAGATCAGATTTCTTTGTGCAGAGGGGCAATTTCCAGTCAAGGTTGTTGGGCCAGACCCCTGACTCACCAGAACAGAACTGAAACTTCATTCTTTCACCTCCCCAGTGAGTAGGTATGGGCTTCTTATGTCCTGGTGTCTTTTTAGCTGGAGCTGGTGCACTTAGCAGAAATAATTAATGATTCAAAACATTGGGAAAAGATAAGCTGTAATTCTGCCTTAACAAGCAGCAGGTGATCTGATGGGGCCCTCATGCTGCAAAGTATCCTTTTGTCCTTTACATTAAAAGGGATGAGGAAGTTTTTATTTCCTGGTAAAGGAAAATTAGAAAGGAAACACTGAAAACAAAACAAGTCACCTGGGGATGAGGCTGCTTAGAACAACAAGAAGGCAGCAGAAGTTGTGTGATGAGACAGAAATTCTGAAAATATTGCTTCAATTAGGATAAGCACCTAATTATTTCGATGCTGATGTGTAATGGGATCTGCAGCCAAAACTCTAAGACTTCAAAGCATGAGCTTTATCATCTGATTGCCAGGAGCACCTTCTGTGATTCACAAGGATGAATTTTGTTCTCCAGCTCCAAACCTGGTCAAATTCCAGGGATGCAAAGACAGGCAGCATGGAGTTCCATAGTGTGGCTGTGGCTTTTTTTTTTTCAGTGATTGTCATCTTCATCTGAAGATATAGCTTAGTGTTCATGTGGAAATAATCCAATGTTTTATCATTAAAGCAAACATGGGGTCATTTGTGCATAATTTAGAGGATTGCCAGCTGTGATAACACAGCACCTTTGGCCATGCCAAAGCAGTTGATATTTGTGTCTGTAACTGTGCTGTGCCCGGAACCTGTGGTGGTCTGCAGTGGTAACAAAGGAGTGAAGGAATTGTGTTTGAAGGTGAAAAGAAGCAGGAAGAACATTCCCTGCTTGGGTTTCTCAAGTGAAATAAATTATTTACCTGGCACACTTAAACTGTGTGGTGGAGTTTGTGCAGAGATCATCAACCAGCCCTGCCTGGCCTGAGTGAAGAACCAGAATTTCTGTGTTTCCTTGGGCATGGCCCTGCAGAGCTGCTAATCAGGAGCAGGAATCGGGGCAGCTGGAACTCGCTGGGACCAGTACAGCTTCTGTGCTGTGGGGGATGCTGTGGAGGTTGGGAATTGAGCCTGCTCTTATCTCTCTTACAAAGCCTTAGATAGGCTGATCTCCGATGGCATTGAGGGTTTAACAGGTAGAATAAGCTTGTTAATGAGTTAATGATGTACTTAGAGTGACTCACAATAGAACGTCTTGGACTGAGGTTCTGTTATGCTTGTCTAGGAATTTTCTATCACTTTCCCTCATTTGAATTACCCACTTCAGTCTTCTGAATGTTTTGGGGATTAACTTTAGCAATCAACAAATTTCATCATTTCCACCATGGCCTTTTTAGCTTGTTTCTAAATGTCCATTCCGTGGTACTTTTTATTGCCACCATTTGAGGTACGCAGCAAAGTTTGCCATTTGTGTCACATAAGGGCTAAAGACAAGCACTAAGCTGTGGCTCTTGGGCTGCTTCCTTCTCAAGAAATGGGCTTGGCATTTGGAATTTTGGTATCCCATGAGGTGAGCTTTTTGAAACAAGACATTTATAATGAATTCAGTTAAAATGTACTTTGCTACTGGGTGATATGACTGATGTGGTGGGCATGCTAGGTAATCACTCCATTAAAATGTTGAAGATGGCTTTTAAATTAATGAAGCTGATGTGGTATGAAGGTTGTAACCTGCATTTTTTGTGGAATGTTTGGTTTCCTCCACTCTTCCAGCTTTTGTCCCCCTGTAGCTCTAGGAGTAGCAAAATTTGGATCTTGTGTACATTGTACATTTCTTATGATTTCTGTGGGGCAGAGTTCCATGCTAGAAGCATCAGAGTACACTTTTAGGGTTTTTTGTTTTGTTTCTGTTTGTTGGAGTCTTTGTTTCCATCTCTGATAACTAATTCTCAGTTCTAGACAACAGCAAGATGCAAATGTCTTAGATCTTATTTTGCTAAGTCACAGATTTGTTTTTGAATTAGTACTTGGATCAGTTTCTCTATGCAGATCAAAGGAAGCAATGTTTGAATGAAGTTTTTTATAGCCAGGTATAACTCCTGCAACCAACAAAGGACAAAGCTGATTGAGTCTTGAAAAGACTGTCCTGGAAGAAAAATAAACAAACCACCCTCCCCCAAAACAATCCAAAAATCTGGTCTGTCTCAGAAGCTTTGAGACATGCCTGAGTAAACTGGTATTAGTCAAACTGTAAAACAGATTAGGAAGATTTCTTATTTTTTAAAACTGATCTCTATATTCCATTTTTCCCCCAAAATGTACTCCTTGCTAATTGTTTGGGGCTGGAGCAGAGTCAGCTGGCTCAGCAAAGGAAAGCAGTGCTTACCAAAGCACTGTTAACCCTTCCAGCCAGAGCAGCATGGCAGGCAGCATTTAGTGCTTGCTCCCTGTTGTGTAGGGGGGATTAAAAACCCTGCTCTGTGTAATGCTCATTGTAGATTGCAAGTTTCAGCCTCGACGTGAAAGTCAGAGCATTTGGTAATTAAATACATTTGAACTTGCACTAAATTTTATGTGGGAACTGAAAGCTTATTGACATTAGTGGATTCATTTTCTGAATTTACCCATATGAGGTCAAATGAACTCCAAATGGTTTTGGTTTTTCTAATTTATTAAAATCCTGTGCTCAAGCTGAGGGGGGTTTTAATTTATCTTTTTTTTTAAGAAAGATGAAGCCAATTTATCTACAAGTCAGGTAAAACAGGATGTAACTTTTAAAATCCACATTCCAATACAAAAGAGTGAAACTCAGCAAAATGCACAAGAATTAATTATAAAATGAAATTTTATTTTTCATGTCTGTGTTGCCACAGTGAATGAGGTTTGAAAGGGTTGGGAGTAGCACTCAATTCACTGAAGTGTGACAATTCTTCCGTGTCAGTGATTTCAAGCCTGAAGGGGATGACATCCTGTAAGCACATTCATCCATTTGTGTTTATTAAATTAAAGCCTACATGAATTTGCAACAACAGACTGTTCATTAACAGAAAAAGAGACTATTGCTTTCCTCTTGGGACTGTTTTGGCTTTGATCCATTGATCTATTCTTGCATTGACATAAATATTAGGGTTTTGTTTGTATTGGTTTTATTTTCTTCCTGTGAAAGAGATGATAAACAGCAAAAAAATTTTCTCACCATGTTCATATGTATCATATACTGTAGGCAGCTAAATTAGTTATGAGATATATTAAAAGAAACCGTCCATAATACACTACCCCAAGTGAAAAAGGGAATCCTAATTTTTTTTCTCAGCTATCTCTACTAAATTGTGCTATACTTTGCTAGCTACACAGGTGTTGGGTGAGAGGCAAAAAGAAGTAAACACCAACTAGGCAGTGTTATGCAATGTTTTGTTTAACACATTTATTTCAATAGCACCCAGAGATTCACAGGCAAAATCTGTATTTTTATTGTGCAGCAGCCTGGGCAGAGGTAGGGAAATAGCAGTGGCACCTCAAAGGGTCTAATCTGAAGAGAGAGCAAATCTCTGCTGCAGTTTTCAGAAGCTCCCCAGTTCCCTTCTCCCCCTTTTACAGTAATGCAGAGTTCAAGCAATTGGGAAATATCTGAGTTATCAAGTCAGGATCTGTCTCTGCAAGGAGGCAGAGGATTACAGGAAAGGGGTTACATTCTCCCTGAGCAGTTGATGAAGTTCCTGAGAAAGGGTAGAAAGGAGAAAACCTTCAGATGTTTTAGCAAGAAGCTACAGCTGAGCAGAACAGGATAATAGATACAGGGGTCCCAAAGACTGGAGACTTGAGTTCACCAGAGAATACAATATACATAAAAGATGAGGCTGTAATTTGAGGGTTACAGAAATTATTGCTCTAGTTCTTCAGCATGAAAACATTGTCTGTGTATCAGAAATAGGAGAGAGAGAGAGCAAAAATTGCTTTTGAAATAGAAATTTTGTAGTGAGAATAAAACAATGGATCCAAAGGAGGGAGGGATGAAGTTCTGGAGCAGTCATGCACAAGGGGTGGGTTTCTTCAGGGCGTTGGAATTAGCACCTGGAGCTGGCTGGTGCTGCAGGGCAGGTGTGCTGCTCTGCAAGGGAGGCTCAGATAGAAATCAGTGTCTGGCTGAGGTAAAAAATGGATACAGCATGAATATAAAATGGAAATGGGCTGGTTCTTGAGGCTGAAGCTGCAGAGAATGAGTGTGTGGGATTGTGTGACACTGCAGCCAGCAGTGAGTCACAGAAAAAGGCAGAGCCAACAGAAAACAAAAGCCACATGAAAGGGAGGGTGCGTCAAGCTACAGAAAACCTGGCTTGGTCAGGTTATTGGGGCTTCCTGGCTGTGGTGAGAATTAGAGGACCTCCTGGGTAGTTTAATGTAAATTGGGAAAAAATAGCTGAAGCCCATCAACATCAGTAAGTATTTTTGCTAGCACTGAAACTAGCATATCTAAAATGGGTCATTAAAAAAAAATTTAAGGCCAAGATAATTAGGTATATCATTGAGAATTCAGTCTAGGTGAACTGAATGGAATATTTCCAAGCTGAATATAAGTAAGGTTGGTCAGATTATGCCTACCCATTCCTTCTTGCTTTTGGCATTAAATAGAATTAGTATTGAAGAAGTTAGGAAAAAAAAATCACTCTGCTATGAAAGAAAGTAAATAAAAATTCACATTGAACCAAGATGCCATGATTATAACAGTTATTTATGCTGCTGAAACATAACTGTTCCCCAGTGTGAAGCTGGGAGCCTGAAATCTGGGAGAGATGTAGTTCTAGAAGAGTATTTCATACTGGTGTTCCCAAGTTTTCTGGGTTTTTCCCCCTGTGGGTCGTTCCCCCTGCACCCCCATTGTGCCAGAAGGAGTCACAACGATGGTCACTGCATGCCAGGATCCATGGTCACTGCATGCCAGGATTGATGGTCACTGCGTGCCGGGATCCATGGTCACTGTGTGCCAGGATCCATGGTCACTGCATGCCAGGATCCATGGTCACTGCATGCCAGGATTGATGGTCACTGCGTGCCAGGATCCATGGTCACTGCGTGCCAGGATCCATGGTCACTGTGTGCCAGGATCCATGGTCACGGCATGCCAGGATCCATGGTCACTGCATGCCAGGATCGATGGTCACTGCATGCCAGGATCCATGGTCACTGCGTGCCGGGATCCATGGTCACTGCGTGCCAGGATCCATGGTCACTGCATGCCAGGATCCATGGTCACTGCGTGCCAGGATCCATGGTCACTGTGTGCCAGGATCCATGGTCACTGCATGCCAGGGTCCATGGTCACTGCATGCCAGGGTCGATGGTCACTGCATGCCGGGATCCATGGTCACTGCATGCCAGGGTCGATGGTCACTGCATGCCAGGGTCGATGGTCACTGTGTGCCAGGATCCATGGTCACTGCATGCCAGGATCCATGGTCACTGCGTGCCAGGATCCATGGTCACTGCATGCCGGGATCCATGGTCACTGCATGCCAGGGTCGATGGTCACTGCATGCCAGGGTCGATGGTCACTGTGTGCCAGGATCCATGGTCACTGTGTGCCAGGATCCATGGTCACTGCATGCCAGGATTGATGGTCACTGCATGCCAGGATCCATGGTCACTGTGTGCCAGGATCCATGGTCACTGCATGCCGGGATCCATGGTCACTGCATGCCGGGATCCATGGTCACTGCATGCCAGGGTCGATGGTCACTGCATGCCAGGGTCGATGGTCACTGCATGCCAGGATCCATGGTCACTGCGTGCCAGGGTCCATGGTCACTGCATGCCAGGATCCATGGTCACTGCATGCCAGGGTCGATGGTCACTGTGTGCCAGGATCCATGGTCACTGCATGCCAGGATCCATGGTCACTGCATGCCAGGGTCGTGCTCAGGTACCACAGTGGCTCCCTGCCCTCAGCCCTGCTGTGGGGGAGGCTGCCGTGGCTGCTGCAGCTGTGCAGTCCCCACTCTGTGCGGGGTGCCTGGGTCTCTCCGGGGCACAGGCAGGAGCTGAGGGTGCAACCCCTGAGCCAGGAGCTGCTCTTGGGGAGGCTCAGGGTGTGACTGGATCCTGTCTGCTCTCTGACAGCACTGAGAGCCAGCTTGTTCTGCTGCTGCTGTGTCCAGGTGCAGCCTCTTTTGCTCTTGGTGTGGTAAGCAGGCTCTGCACTGAGCAGGAGGGTAGCACAGAGTCCCTCCAGGTGTTTGGGAGGGAATTCACGTGCATGCCAAGACCTGGGAATTTCTAGCTAAGGAAGTTCTCTGTGGTAAGTTCTTCAGCTGAAATAATGAAGGTAGCAAAAGCCTTGCATATGGCTCCTGGTGGTAAACTGATAGGAACCCTTATCTTTGTGCCTCTTAACATGAATCCACCTTCAATAGGCAAAGCTTGTGCCTCAAGCAGGAAGGTGGTGGCCAGAACAAGAGCAGGTGTTAGACTGGGAATTCCCTGAGCAGCTTTTGCCCCTTGCAGCCCTGCTGAGTGCCCTGTCCTGGGTTTGGCAGTGCTTGTCCCGGGGGCACAGCAGCTCCATCACCCTGTGCAGCCCTGTGGCACTTGGTCATTTAGTCCATGAAGTCAAGGAGCCAGACACCCTCAGTGGCTTCTTTCTCAGTGTTCATTTCCCCTCCTCTCTGCTCGAAACAGAAGGGAGAAAAGAGAGAGGTAAAACCCCCTTTAGGAGTGGTGGCAGTGTGCATCCCACACTTATCTCGTTCTTCAGAGGCAAGCTTGGCTTCCCAGCACCATTATTAGTTAATTGTTTTGAAAGTGATGCATCTTTGGACACAGCCTGAATTGCTGGGTATTAAACCCTGTAGTTACTCAGGCATTTGACTCCTCTGTAATTGTGCTTTTTTTCTTAATTAAACTGTTAATGCCAGTTTACATGGTGCTTATTTACAAGCTGTAGTAGAAGAGGGATCTCCCTCACTCTTTGTAATGCATTGAATTTGCATGATTGGCAGTGATTTAATATTTGCAATCTATACATCAAATAAATAAGCATGATGATTTTTCAATATTTTTTGTTAGTGACTCACTGAGTTAAGCTTTCTTAATAACTCCCTTAGACTTTCATAAAAATGGATAGTGTAGGTTATCAGAAGTGATTATTTCACTGTTCTTACTGGATTTCTCAAAGTGCTAAAGAAGTTGGTTTGGCTGTTAACAGGGTGTTTTTATAAAAAAGGACAGTGGTTCACATGCCAGACTTCCTGTAAGACTTCAGAAAGGCTTGGATATAGGATTTTAGATTTATGTGTATTCATGGAGCATAATTTCAATGAAAAGAGAAAAAACAGGTGGGAATACCTTGGATACTTAAGCACATACAGCAAGGAACTATAGTATAAATGACTCAGTTTAGGTACCAGTAATTTGTGAAACAAGGAAAGAATATTGTTTTTTACAGTCAGAAAAGGTTTTGGGGACTCTCTCATACTCAACAATTACTTTTGATGTGGTTGAGGTGTGAATGCTTGTTCTCTGGAAAAAAAAATAGCTTACTAAAATTGGGAAAAGAATGAAAAGAATATGCAACAAAAACACCATTTCAGTTTATCATTTCTCCCCTTTTTTTTTCCAAGATGGGCTGGGGCTTTGCAGCTGGCACTTAGAAATAATAACACCTGAAAAAATAAGGCTCATTCCAAATGTGTTTGTGTTGTTGTTAGGGAGCTGACTGTTTTTAACCCAGTGCCTGTAGTAAGTCACACTTTTACCCAGTCAGACCATGAAAACAAAATTGGTGCTGTGTCAGCATCTTGGTGGCAAATAACACTCAAAACAGATTATAGGATGTGCTAGGAATACAAAATAAGGTTAGAAATAATGCTTCAGCTGTGAGTTCTTCAGGCTGTGGAAATAATAGAGCATAATTCAGTAGAAGAGGAACCAGGGAGTCAGCATGCAGAGGGAAAAAATGAAAGGAGAAAGAAAAATGAAGAGAAATGGAAATAGATGTAGGGGAAGTTTGGCAAGTCCTATCAGTGGAAAATTCTTATGCTGACTGTATGGAAGGGCCAGAAGGGATTTAGAAAGGAGCCAGAAGTCATTCTCACATAAAGAAAGCAGTGACTGATCTTTGGGAGTGCTGCTCTGCAAGTCCTGGAGAGGATATGAAAATAGATATAGAATCTGGGTATGTTTGTTAGCAATGTTCAGGGGAGCCCAGGCTGGTGCAGGCCAGTGCCACAAAGTGCTCCCACATTCTGCACCTTCCTCGTGTGCCTGGGTGTTCCTTTGCAGCCAGGGCTGGTGCTCAGTCTTGTTATTACCCATAAAAACACTTGGTAATGCTAAAATATAAATTAACTTGGGATGTGTGTTTAAATTACATTGTGCTTGGGGTTTTAGTTTATTTGAGCTATTAAATACACTTCTTTAGTGTGCACTTCCTCAGTGCTGTGTGGCAAACTGAAAGCAGCTGGCTCTATGAGGTGGATAAACACATATTTACCTTTCTACTGCTTCTTGAAAGGCCATAATGAAGAATGAAGCGGAAACCATGAAGTGGAACAGAGTAATGAAAACTCAAACTACTGCTTTGAAAAGCTGTTACGGAAGTCTGGGTGCTCTATGTCTTTCTTCACTGTCACATCTGAGCTTTCCTACTCTGTATTTCACCACAAACAAAACAAGTATTCCAGCATCTTTCTCCTGTTTACAGCAGGGTGGGGATATGAATTTTTAACAATAGATTATTCTTATTAAAGCAGGCATAAGCTGAATTCCATTTTCAGGAAAGCCCTACCCTTTCTTCATTACAGGTTTTCTATCTCAGGGACATTTAGAACTTCTAGTTCTGCCAATAGTGGAGCAGTGGAGACAAAAATCTGGAAGCAAGATGCAAACTCAGCCTTCAAACAGCATAATCTCTCAGCAACCATTATGTTAAGTTTAGAACAGCTAAAATCAGTCAGCAGCCTGGTGGGAGCACTGACATCTCTGAATAGGGCTCAGTCTGTGAGGAGGTGAGCCTTGCAATCTATTAAACAACGTGTTACAATATTCAGTGTAGGCATCACAAAGGCAGGATTAATGTACACACATCCACACAGGAATCTTTGATGCCTTCAAATGCTCCTCATCTCCTGCAAAGCACTCAGCAGCACTGCCTGCAGATTTCACAGCAGCCTTCCCACCTGGGCATTGCAGCCTGCCAGTGGGAAGCCCTTTGAAATGGCACTGAGACATCTTGGTGCAGCCTGCACTCCAAGCTCTAATAGCTATGGTTTGGGCTTTGTTTATGTATCTGTACAAACATCCACAGACACACAGCTGGGCAAAGCTGGATAAATTGGGATCAAATTTTGAGCTTTAATGTCACAGATAAATAATATGTTTAAACTCTCCAAAGTAATTTGTCTGCTAGTAATGCTCTCCAGCAATAACTGCATGATTGAAACAGGAATTGATACTTTCACAGGTAGCAACAAGCAAAAAGCTACAAAAATATTTTTATCTGCAAAGAAATTTGGGTTGTGTAACTGCTCTCCAACTTTTTATCTGTCTTTTTTTTTTTTTTTTTTTTTTTGAGAAAGTTTGATTAATTTTCTGGATGCAGATAATTTTGGGGTAGAAAAAATTTAAACTCAGATTCCCTACCCAGCATCTATCACTAGCCTGAGGAATAGAGATCTAATTCTGTTTGATTTTTATCTTCAGTGTTTAGTACAGAGTAAGTAGTAGAGGCTGTATGAGCCCAAGATAAACAGTAACCAAAATATCACTGCAAAAATTTGGCTTAAAAATTACGTCTAACTGTTGTTCAGATGAGGGTAAAATGAAAGATAAAGTACATTCAATTTTATCCTCATTCTACACTTGTCCACTAAAGAAACATTCACCCCTTTAGCTGAAGCAGTGGCACAGTAAATTTATAGCATTTCAGCCCAGTGTAATTGTTAATCTTTTCTACTCTTTTCTGGGCATTAAATTTACCCAAATATGAAGGAATAACAAAATACCCATTAAAACCAGTAAAGTTTTCCTTACATGTGAGGCACACAGGTGTTGGTCCTTGGTACTGATTCAAATCCACCTATGCAGTGATTAACTGACACTTCCCCTACTCTGTTTAATTCACATATGGGTGGAAAATCTTTATCTGCACATGGCCAGGGAAATCTCTCTCGATTGCCCTTTCCTGCTGGCTCTGAGTCCATGGCAGAGGAGACCCTGTGCTGTCTTTGCATGGAACATGTTCCCAATCCCATGGTACCATTCAATCTGTTAGCTTGGGGTTCTGCTACTTCACTGTAGAACTACTACTCCATTAGTAAAACATTAAATCATAAGCATGTTAAAGTTATGTATAAGAATACTAAATGTAAGATATCCTGTCTTAAATAGCACCAAAATAAAAAAATAGGAGACATGGTAGAAATAGGAAAAGAGGAAAGTGCAACAAACAGTGATCCTCAAAAATCCAATATGATTGGCAGTTTAAAGGTGGTTCATTTAAGTGAACCTGTGTGCAGTGCAAGTAAATGAATTAATAATCAAGGGAAAGGCTGTAAAAAATACGTTTCAGATGATAGCTTTAAGTGAATTTGATCTCTTTTAGACGACAAAGTCTGGTCTCTAATTAGGTTTCTATTCTTACAGTGATGGATATGAAGTACTTTCTGAATCTGTTTGACCTTCTCAGCCTGGGGAGCAAAATTATTTCCATAGTTCTTAATTTCACAGGAGTTTTGCATTTGTTGCCACAGAGAACTCTCACAAACAGGGAAGAAAGTTTAAATGGTTGAGAGACCTGCTTAACTCTGTGCACCAGGCACAGGCTTTATTACTGTTGTTTGCCTGTGGAGCCCTTCTCCACCCTGTACATCTGCTGCAGTATTCGTGTTATCTCTCTGGCTCGGGCTCGGTGCTTCCTCACAGGGAGCCTCTGCACTGGCATCTATCTTCTGCAGTGCTTAATTTCTTTTGGAAATACTCTATTCTCTCACCTTATTAATGTGAAAAGAAAAAAAGAAGGGGAATTTATTGCTAAAGGCAGCAGAATAGAGAACTTCTTGGTGGAGCAGTGTGTCTTCCCCTGTGAGTGCCAGCTAAATTAGTTCTGAGGTGCTTTCACTCAGTGGCAGTAATGAGAGGCAGCCGGCCCCTCTCCGTTAATAACGTGCCAGGCACACTGGGAGCAGCTCCCAGCCTGCTGGGACAGCTCAGCCACCAGCACCAGCAGGTAGGAACAAAAATAGGCTTAGGAGAGAGCAAGCACAGGTGCAGATCAGGGCTCTGCTGTTCCAGGGTGTACAGTCATTTCTGTCTGGTGGGAGGCAGTGACTCAGCCTGGCTGCAAGGGCCGAGTCGCTGCTAACTTCAGAATCACAGCAGCCCTGCTGGAGAGGCCTTGGCAGCAGTGTGGACATGGAGTCATTTCTCGATGGCTGTTTGTTTTCATTGCCTGCTCACAGTACATTGGTTTATTTCCCTGGTAAAACTGGGATGGTTCTGAGGTGTGCAGCCCAGTTCCACAGGTTCATGTGTGGTGCTGCTGCATTTGTCAAACACGAGGTGCTGGAAGAACCCGAGCACGATCTCTGTTTCCCTGAGTTCTCATAGTGTTCCTCTTTCCTTTCTGTTATGAATTCCATCTCACATTGAACTCCTGAGGGTTAAGTTTTGTGTGGCAGTCAGGTAAGAACACAGATGGTTGGTTCCTGCACTTTCTTCTTTCCATCTCTCCAAATCAGACAAGCAGCTGAGTGAAAATCTCATAGCCACAACTTCAATATGAATATTTAGGCTGGTATGTTAAACTCCAAGGAGCTGTGGACATGAGTGAGGTAACCCTGCAGCTCTGTTGAACACAGCAAAAAACCCATGAGAAAAAAGAGCTTCTGTGGGTTCAGGAGCAGGAATAAACTGTATATTCTTCTGGTCCTCTTGAAATAGCTGCTGCCATTAGTTGACAGCAAGTCTTATGGTTACTTTAAATAAGGTCTCTCTCCTTTGCATGGGAAGCCAGCACTAGTTTTTCTGTCCAATTTTTCTAGTTTCTGGATTTAACTATTTCTTTATGAAAAAATACTGCATTAGATATTTGAAACTGTATCAGAGTGTGCCATAGAACATTACCTTTCACTTTTGTTTCTCCATGCTTCCACAGATATTTCTGAATCTGTGTCATCAATCTTCAAACTCTGTGGTTGGTATTAGGATTTTTGGATTTCTAGGTTAGTTGTCCAGTGTTACATACATAGGTTGAAAAAATAAAAGAGTAAATCCAGGAGAGAACTGTTTTTCAGGTTGTGGTCCAGAAACTCACATAAAACTCTGATTTTGCTCAAAATGTCAGGCATCAAAATGGCTGCTATCTCCTCTGTGAACATGGAATATTTATTGCAGGGTGTAATTTTTTTAGCATTTTTGGACTCTTTGAAGGTTTGAACACTTCAAACACAAGGAGCAGAGACCACAACTTAATAAAAAGTCTGCACATAAGGATAAAGGGGCACAGCTGTGGCCTTCAGGGATCAGGTAGTGACACTTCTAATCTACAAAACAGCATCTTGAATATAATTTGCTGAACTCATTAGGCAACATCTAGCAGAGAGGGAAGAAATAGCTGTGGTTTCTAACACTTTTATATTTGTTTTCTTGGAGACTTAATCTTGGGTCAACTTCCACAGAAATTGCAGAGACCAAGGAATGAAGTAGGTTTATTATTATAAACAGCCCCAGCAGCAGATAAAATGCCATTCATTAGATTCATTTGGCTCCTGCTGTCTGAGGAAATCAGTACATGCTTCCTTGCACTGGGAGTGCACATGCACTTTGGAGGAGCCCTGTTGCCTGTGTGCTCAGGCAAACCCCCCTGAGTCAATAGGGATTTGTCCTGGGTCCCTCAGGGTGTGACAGCACATCCCACAAATGGACAAGGTGCTGATCAGCTGCTTTATAATGTCATTCTGCTTTGTTTCTATTAACAATATTCCTGAAATCACAAGTCTAGTAAAACAATACCCTCTTTTTGGATGTTTTTTATTCTGCAGAATCCTTGGCCCTACTGTGGTCAGGAAGTTTGAGTGGTGTGAAGACTCAGGTGTGTAAATAGTTGATGTCAACCACTCACTGCCCATTTCAGTCAAGTGTCCAGGTTATGCCAATCTCATTCTACTTCTGGTGCTCTCTGTGACACCTGGGGAAATATGTTCACATGGTGCAAGTACTTGGATGTATTTTATGATTTCTGCTTCTTTATGATTAGCTTCTAGTGGCTTAAGAGCACATTAGAGCCATAAATTGCATATTACAGCACAGTGCCCTCAGCTGTCACCTCCAAGTACTATCATCCATCTTGAGTGCACAGGAGTCTGAGGCTGGAGCTTCTCCTCGGCAAAAGTTCAAAATGAGAAGAGCTCCAAGCCAGCATTGTCTTCTGCTTATACATCAGAAAGGGTAAACACACTGTTGCAGAGGTTCCTGCTGAGGACTTGGCCAGTAGGTGCTGGCTGGAATGCCTGGGAAGAATTGGTGTTTCAGTGCAAGCCTAAGGGAAACATTGCTCAAAGCACCTGGATGAAATCTCTGGCATTTTGCTTAACCTCAGCCATCCGTGTGACCCTCCAGGCATTTCTGCAGTAGAGTCCATTCCTGCCTCTTCCTCCACTTCCCCTCTGCTGGCCCAAAAAAACCCCAAAAAACCAACCAAGAAAGCAGGGAGGCATTGATGTCTTCTTCCCTTTTGCTTTGAAACAACAGGAAGGTTTAAAGGGTGTGACAGAAGTGCTCTGGATTGGTAGATCTTTGTCTATGTTAAAATTGCCCAAACAGCTGCTACAATGAACTCTTCAGTCCATGATAAAGCAATAGAGATAGCCATCCAAAACATCCTTTTTGCCTGATTTCCTGCTTTTATCTTCAGCAGCTGTTTGTCATAGATGTCATGGCTATTTGACAGATTAGACTCTGTATCATGCTCTCATGCCTTTACATGCAGAGAAATGAGATAGGAAGGCTTCTTTTATGGCTTGATTGCATTAGTGGCCAACACTGTGAACCTCCAGTTTTAAAAGCATGAATATTTGGTCCCGGAAAGTTTTTGAGTTGAGAGCTCAGGCAGACTAGCCACAGCAGTTTAACCAGAATTATTCAAGATACAATCTTTTCTCCACACAAAAGCCATGAGCCAGAATTGGTGTTGTCTGATCCAGTGCTGCTCTTTTCAGCTCAGCCTGCCCCAGAAGCTGGAGCCTAGATTCCCATTTATTTGATTCAGTATTTTTAAGATTACTAAGTGCAGTGTGGACTTCAGTGATATTTAATGTTGCTGGGAGCA
This sequence comes from Melospiza georgiana, assembly GCF_028018845.1. Lineage (NCBI taxonomy): Eukaryota > Metazoa > Chordata > Aves > Passeriformes > Passerellidae > Melospiza > Melospiza georgiana. The sequence goes on along the minus strand of NC_080442.1, from coordinate 1,095,613 downwards.
TTCACAGTACATCCATGGGAGTAAGAGCTGCTCCAGGTGTGGGGAAGAGGAGCTGCCTTTGGTGGTGTTGAGTTCTCTGTGGGAGTCAGGCTTGATGTTAGAGCAGAGCTGGAGCAAGGGCTCTTGCAAGCAGCATTGGTGGCAGTGCTGTGAGGGTCAAAAGGCTGCAGTGTTTCCTTGGTGCTGAAAAAGTTTCTGTATCAATAAATGGAATAATTTTGTAAGGGATTCTTCTGCCTGTCTAGCTGGTTTTGGTTCTTTAATTATAGGGTGGCCAAGCAGAGGCAGAGAGTAAATCTATGGAATTTTAAGTGCCTGTTTTTGAATTACTAATCATTTGGCACTATCCAGCAGTACAAGCATGAAGGAAATAACATCTTCTGTTAAGAAAACCTTGGTGATGGATCAGTCTAGGAAGCATTTTGGCTGTGTTTCAGATGTAAATCCTTCATTGACAGCATTGGGAGCTTCATTGATTTAGACAATTTACAAACACTACAATTCCTTCTCCATTCTGCCTCCATGAAAGTCCATTTCATTTTATATGGAGAAATTATGTAAGGGAAATGTCCTTAGGGCAGTGTTAAAGAAAGAAAAATGCACAAAGCCAGAATGGAGGAAACATAAAATATGACTCCTGTTTTGTTTTGTTTTGTTTTTCCACGTTCTGCTTTGTGCTGTTGTATTTTAGATACAGAGAACAGTATAGAATAGTGTGGGTGGTGTTGAGAGTGTCAATATAAAGATATGTAAATTTTTTAATATTTAATGCTTTCTTCTCAACATATGCAATATAAATATCTGTGAGCAGACTGAACATCTAATAAAGGTGACCACAGGTTATACTGCTGTAATCCAGTAACATGACAAGCAAGTTTCATGATTATATGGTCAAAGGAACAAAGTTATGTGTTTCTTATTATGTGTAAATGACATTAATACAAGTTTTCTTAGTTATGTAGAAATTACAGACATGGGGAAAGGAAAAGCACAACAAATTACAGCATGTCTGTGTATTCCTACTTGCATTTCATCAAAGCATTATAATGTTGATAGAGAACAACAAACAGGAAGGAACAGGAAAAGTGGGTTTAGGTTATGCTTCCAGCATGACTGCCTTATGCTGTATTTACAACACTTCAGGAAAGAGCTGCAGAGTGCTTGCCTCTGTGTGATCTTTGTCATTTTTCACCATGATCACTGATAAAATTTTCATATGGAGAGTTGCTGTCATTTCATATGCTCTAGAAACAAGAAAAAGCCAGTCTTTTTACCTTGGTGAAAAAAGAGACCAAATGCATCAACATATTGTGACACTGAACACTTGATCAAATATAGTAAGTAGGTGCTATAGCACAAAACTTCCAGTCATGCAGAATTATTTTGAGAGCTGAATGGATGTGTGACAGTGCCCTTATTGGAGGATGCTGAGTTCAGTGAAAATGGAAATCTACAATTTGAACATTGTACATTTAATATAAAGCATAAATGTGCAAGGGAGTTGTTAATAGAACACAAGAAAGAAGTTAAACAGTGTCATGATAAAAATGGAATGTTTGAGAGCCCAGATATCTGTTTAAAATGCTGCTTTTCTCCAGGTGCAGGAGTGCCATTGTTTGGGTGCAAGCTGCAACAGTGGCATGCAAATGCACACCTCTCCCAGTTATTGTGCTTAGCTCAGCTTGTGGAGCTGGCAAAACACAAATATGCTGCTATGGCATGTTGAGTGTAAAAAGTGAAGCTGTTATTAAACCACAAGTTATGTTAATTTAACTCCATTAAAAGATCTGGGATGGAAAGTAGGTGTCTGCATGGGAAGGATGAAAAGACAAACAGCTAGCAAGAGGAGTCATTTGACTATTTCTGAGAAGTTGGACACAGGCCCAAATTTTATTTATCCAGCCAGCTTTAGGGAGTAGCTGTTGAAGAAACATCTTCCAAAGGAAAGGTAAATATTTTGTGGGTGCCTTGTACATAAAGGGTTAGCAGTGATCACAAACCAGCTGTTCCAGCTGTGTGGGGTGGTGAACCTGGTTAATGGCTGTTTTCCTGCACCAAGTCAACTATTAACAATCAATATAAACCTGCTGATTAGATACCATCTTTGTACACTCTCAGAAGAGTTTCTGGAGTGCACAAAAATTACATGGATATTGCCCTGTAAGATGATTCCCATCTCAGCATCCCAGCAGCAGTAATTGTTTGTACAGAGAGAGGAGCAGTGCAGAGTTAGGGGATCCAGAGAGCTGAGAGGGGTCGTGTCAGACTCTGGGAGTGCACAGAGGAGGGGTCACTGAATGCCCCACCTTGGCTTAAAGCATCAGGCACTTACAGTGTATTACTGCCCATGGTAAGCTATCTTCTAGCAGAAAGTTAAACTCCAGTTGAGTCTGTGTGCCTGAATTTTGGATAAATATTCCCAAAGCAGCTGTTTGTACTGAGAGGCTGTGTGCAGCCTGGCTTTACCTGCCAGCCTGTGTCAGCTTTCAGATGGTGATGGGCGATTAGAAAGCTGATTCACCTTGATGGCTCTTTCCACAGAACACGCTCTAAGCCTCTTGCTTTGTTTGCAATCTTTCTCACTCTCGTTTACAAGGTCAGGACTGATGTTTTGGTTGTTTTCCCAGCAGTGTTCCACTGACCCATTTTGCTTTAATCCCCTGATGTCATTGAAATAAACTGAGGAGGGGGAGATTTCAGAACTCGAAACAATTTCCTCTGCTGTTGTGCTCTGCAAATTAATTTGATACTATTATGTAAGCGTAATCATCTACTCTAATCACATCACAAGATTGGGAACAGACAGAAATAACAGAAGGGAACATTCTGGATAGTGAAAGGGAGTCAGTGGAATAGGCTGCTGGTCAGGACTGAGCTGGAACACTCCTGAGATTCAGTGTTACCAGTGCTCCCTTGTAGCAGTCATCTGTCGCTGTCTGAGTTAGAGCCTCTTGCTCACCACAGCCATCTAATACTATTCATGAGGTTTTTATTTTTGTCTCAGGCAGAGAGCTGCAAAGTGCTCGATTTTCTAGTGGAAGGTGGCAGGGAAAAAAGCAAGCATTCTTTGATCTTGTTCTTCATATGTTTATCTGCATTTTATGAGAATGTGAGATCTTGTGCTACCACTGGCTGTCCTTCTCAGAGAGGAAACAGATTCATAACTGAAAGCAAATAGGCAGATGGGCCCAGAGTCCTCTCTCTGAACGTCTCTTTGATTAATGTCACTGGCAGGAGCTTACTGGCAGATGTTTCATTAAATCTTTTTTGAGTGGAGTTAGCTTCTTGAAATGTAACCTGCACATCTTTCATTCAAGCAGAGATCACAGGAAAGAAAGGGTTTTTCCTTGCAGATGAGTTGGATATTTATAGGTTTTTCTTCTGCCAGTGATACTCTGCGTGCAAAGTTTCCCTCTTGCAGCCTGTGGCAGAACTGCACAGTGTGAACTTCAGGCAGCATTTCAGAAACTCGTGCAGGGAGCTCTGTGTGTACAGAGTGTGCAGCTTGGGAGCCCACTTTGGTTGTTGTCTCTTTTTGGTTCAGATGTACAAAAGTTCACGTTGTGTAAATGCAGTGCAATGTGCGTTCCAGCCTGGCCTCAGAAGGAGCGGACGCAGATGTTCTCTGCAGCCTGCTCTGACCTCCTTAGCATAATTTCCTCTGGAAAAGTAAATGGAAGAGAGGGGATTATGAAACAGAACAATATGTTTGAAGGCCTGATGGAACCAAGCCTGAGCTGGGAGGCCTTTGCTTTTCTTGCTGATATTGATGAGTGCTGTAGCACCACATAACCCAGCTGACACGTTTGGTTGTGGGATCCTCATATGCAAACATCCCCATCACCCCCATCCCATTTAAAATTAACACCCTGGAAACTCAGAGAGTTTTTCAGATGTTGAAAAGCAGAATGTGACTCTGGGATGGGATTCCAAAGCTTTCTACCTCTGACCCCTTTGTTAAAGCCAACTGAACATCATTTACCCTGCTAGGTCACTGTAGCAGAACCTAAGAAATAGTTGGGACTCACTGAACCTTATATTCCACTTTTTGTTTCATGTGATATTTAAATTTTTATTTCTTTTAAATAGGAGTGGGAGTGTGGCAGATAATGCACAGAAAAACAGAAAGCACAGGTGCTTAGAGTTACATGAGATTTTATTGGTGTTTTAAGAGCTAAGCTGTTTATTAGAGTAGAAAGATTGTCTGTTGCATTAAGCAGTGTAATGTATCATAGGGTGCAGAGGTAAGGAGTTTTAAATTTTATTGTCTAGGATGCTGCCCAGTTTAATGCCCAAAAAAATCATTACTGCCTAATGGTGGCCTCGTTTCTTTCAGAAATTAATTGGTGATGCAAAAACAATATCTGCTAGAAGATTTAACCCTGAACTGACCTTGCAAACACCTTGCTATTAAGTCTGGAAGAAAAGAGCTTTCTCAGAGAGACAGAGCAAGGCAAGGAGAGCACGACAGGTGACCTTACTGCCATAGGTACACAAATGACTCAGACTTTCTTTGCATGTGCAAGAACCTGATGTCTGAGATGTTGAAAACACATGTGCTTGACGGGCAAAGGAAGAGTTTCCTTGTGACTCACTGTCTTGTCAGGCCCAAATAGGATTAGCAAACACTGCTTACCTTGTGGGAAGCCTTCAGAGTGGGAGCAGGGGAGGCTGAAGGGACGCAGTGGAACTAACTTGAAAATAGAGTTGTTATGGAAAATAGACTGATCTGTTCAAAGAACATCAATTTCTGTGCAACAAGATTCTTCATTTAGCAGGTTTCCGCTGTACAGTGAAGGACATTACCATTTCAAAGGCCCCAATAAGCTCCTGGCTAGCAGAACCAGCAGCATTATTTCATTACAGGCTCTTTGCTGAAATTGAGTCTTCCTGCCATGGTTTGGACTTTTACTCTGCATAAGTATAAAAGGCTTTATTTCTGGCATGCAGTCTAACAAAGCAATTACTGTTATTTACCCCTGTTCGCTCAGGGAGAGCCATTTCACAGAGGCTGTGCTGAGTTTGACCAAACCTAACAGAATTGTTACTCCTGCCTTTAATGATCTCCCAGGCACTGGGTCACATCCAGGAATAGGAATGGCTTTTCCAAACAAAACCATGAGCCTTGGTATAGTGCAAGTTTTGTTTTCTAAATGGACAGTCAAAGTTCTAGCACAAGATCTGTTTTTAGTTTACATGCCCCTGAAGCTGTTTTATATTATTCGACTGGTTTTTGTGTAGGATTATTTGCTTTTAAATGTATAGTGGTGTGTTGTGGTTTCCACCTCCACTGGGCAGTTAAATGTTTAGCATTGTTCAGAGACTTTATTAAATCTAATGGCAATTTATAAATTTATAAAATGACACTATAGAATGGAGTGTACAACTTCAAGTGTTCCCCTAGCTAAAAAGGTCTGTGGGAACAGTAATTGATTCTCCTTTTCATTTTTCTTTTTTCTTTTTCCATCATAACATTTCTTCTCAGACAGAGTTTTAGTTTCAGATCTGTGTTTTGACTAAAGACCAGACAATACTCAGGAATAAATTACAGCTACCTGTGGAAAATATACCTTTTGTCAATGCAGTGTAACTGGAGGCAAAAACAATGAAGGATGACAGCCATGTAGAGATCATGAGCTTGAATATATGACAACTAATTTCTCTGTACCCAAATCTGTGAAAGCCTCATAAAGTGATCAATAGAAAATGCTACAGACCTTACATGTGTACCCATTTGTGGAAATTATTATGCAATGGGAGCTCTAAAGCAACAAAGGGCATGGAGAAATAGCGTTGCCCATTAGAGCTGTTGCAGATGTGTTCTCATGGCTAACCTTTAATAAAACACATGGTGAGCAGAGGATGACTTGGGATGAGGCAAGCCAAGAGAGCACAGAGTGTGCAAGTGGGGAATTGCATCACAGTGGGGTTTCTCTGGAGCAGCTGGGCACGTGCAGTGCAGGTCCTGCAGGATGGTTTCATGTGCAGTCTGTCTGGCATGTGGGGCTGTGTGGGAGTCTGGGCCAGGCCTTGGCTTGCTGTGTTTGTGTTGGAGCTCAGGGGCTGCTCAGTGCTGTCCCTCTGCCTCTGTGAGGGGGCTCTGCTCCTGTAGCTCATTTTGCACTCACAGTAAAAGCCTTGAGGAGTCACTGGCCTTGTCTCAGAGCCACGGGGTAGTGCAGGTGAGGAACATTGAAATGTACTGTTCAGATGAAATTGCTTACATTATTTTGAAAAGCACAAGGCTTTTACAATTGTTTTTGTCAGGAAGTTTTGGGGGTTTTTTTCCTATTCTTTTTCCAACAAATCCCTGAAACATTTTTACATTTTTATGCCCTCATCCATATTCAACAAGAGATTGAGAAGTTGGTGAAAAGGAAGTACAAGACACAATTAAGAAGCCTTGGTCCCAAACTTAGCTCTAGTGGGTTTCCTGTTTGCACTGAGCATTTTGGGTAAGAGGATATGGAGTGTGTTTTACAAGCAGCCCAAGCAGGCTTGACCTCACTCCCAAATTGCTAAATATCCTTCAGGAGAGACAAGCAGCACACCACCCAAAGCCAGAATTTGGCAAGGCAGGTGCTTGCACTTGGGGACATTGGCAGGCCCCTGAGCACAGGAGATCCTGCACCCTCTACATTCACTCCAAAACTGGCTCTGGTGTGTATTAGAATGACCTCAGTCTTTTCCAGTAGTTGAATTTCAGTCATTTTATAAAGGTCTTTAATCCATCCTTCAGTGTTCTTTTTTAATTACAGACATACATGTAACCAGTCAGGGAGCAGGACCATCCCCCTGGTTAAGTAATCGAGTACATGGCTGTGATCTGAGAGACTGCATCCTGACTGGAATGGCAATGGTTTGCTAATTTACCTTTTCTTCTCAAAAAGTCAAACTCCTTTAAATCACAAGTGAATTCATGAAAGCCAGAGCCTATTCATAACTAGGAAAAAGGGAGAATTTGCCATAAGATTATTCTCTAGGAACAGTTCACTCAGGTCTACTTTGCATGTTACAGAGTGTGTAACTACAATTCTGTTTCCCTATCCAGAGAGATTTCAGTGGGTGTCAGTTGTTTATAGGTCTCAGTGATTCACTTGTGTAAACAGAGGGGCTGCAGAGCACACCTGGTGACATTCATGGCTCTCTTCCTCCAGTCCTAGAAGTCACTGAGGCTGAAGTCAGCTTTGAGAGCATTTCTGAAAGCAAATGAGCCAATTATAGCAGGATCAGAAGAAAATCAGCTGCAACTGGAATTGCATGAAAGCAGTTTAGTCACCTGCAGGTACATGCTGGGGAAAGGTGTTTATGGGAGAGCAGTTGCTCTCAAGGCAGCTGCATCAAAGCCTGGAGTGCCTGTGCTTGCCTGCTCACAGGCTCTGCAGATCCACGGTGTGTTTTCCCAGTTATCCAAATGTCCTTATCTGCCTTGAGTGTCTTTTAGACAGAGCAACCTAGTTAGAGAGCAGGGTGTCAATTACTGCTAATCTCACTTCACTTTCTTTGGAATATTCACCAATTAGTATCTTTCTCTCTTCCTGCCTGTCTTTCTCCCTTGCCAATTTCCAAGTTATGTCACAGGATTGCCAATGAAATGTAAATCTGCATAACCTGCTCTGCCTTTCAGTGTCATTTGTGTGAGCTCAGAGCTCTTTCTAAACAGGAAAAATGTTTGAGCTCTTGTAAGCAAGCCTGCATTTTCCCAGGCCCATTTTTAGAATGCACAGTGCCCAAGACAGCATTTCTTAGTTCATACACACGGTGAGGGTCTTCAAAGCAATGGAGAATCTTATCTGGGCTCTTATCTCTATTGGTGTGAGCGTGCTCAGAGAGGGGAGGAGCAGAGCAGTGTCAGGAAAATGCACAAATCCTCTGAGCTTTGATACCCTTGCACTGAGCTGGGGGGAATATCTTATGTGGTTTCTTTGGTTTTTTTGTCTCTTTGACAACTTCAGGACAACTTTGATAAACTGAAATTCTGAGAACGGTAGGTTTGTTTGCTGTGCAAAAAGTAGGTGAACTGTAGTTCAGTGGTTAAAAATCCCCACAAACCTCAGAAGTTAAATTTGATTGCAAAGCAGCTTTATAGCAGGAGTAATTCCATTGTCAGCCTGTCAGTAATCCAGGTAACAGGCTTGCTTGGCTTTGGATAACCAATAACAAAGCTGGGGGACTTGTAGTGGGCCTATGCTTAGGTTGCCTAACATTTTAAATGAGTTTTTTTTTCCCCCCTTAGAATAACACATCTATTGTTTGCAGAATGCTTTTGCAATTCAGCAGGGAGAAATTTATGTAAAGAAATGTTTCATCAGTATTCTGTTCATTTTTATTTGAGTTAAAGTGTTAAAATTATTGTCTCCTTTTTTGTTTGATGCTGCACAGGAGGGAGTTGGGAGCCTGCTTATTTAACAAATGAGTGAGAGAAGAATCAGGTTCTAGCTGCCATCAGCATTCAGTACATGCTGAAAGCTGCAGAAAAGCCAGCAGGGAGATGCTCTAGTGTCTGCAAAGATCAGTGTCCCATCTCAGTAGCTCCTGGAGGTGGGGCTCCCACATGCCTGCTTCTTGGGGAAGAAGGAGAAAAGGCCTTCCATGTGGAGGAGAACAGAAATTTAACTTACAAATCTGCCACCCCTGTTTCCAGGCTGGCATTTGTCATTGTTGAGTTGCCTTAACATGTTATTCCTTGGCATAAATTTAGCTGACTGGTACTTTAAGCTTATTTCTCAGATGATTCCTGGCTCTCTGAGCCACATCATTAAACCCTTTTGCCTCTAACCAGAAAATACAACATTGCACACCTTTGAAAACAAATGTACCCTGGGCAGGAGACAGCCCTGGTGCTGTGTTTTTGTAGCACCACAGGGCTGCCCAGCAGCAGCAGTTGCACACACCAAAATGCTCTTTAATGTTTAAGAACATTTCCAGCCAGGATTACTTTTTCCCATATCAGCCAGCCCCAGTCCATATGGTGGAATTTACTTGCAGTGGATTCAACATGATTCTTTTCTTAAGGGGGAGCCATTTAATTGAGCCAGCAATTATTTTACATACACACCAAAAAACGTCTGATAATCCCTTTAAGTTTTTTTTCTTATGCAAATTGGTCTTCTGACACTGTTATTTTCTAGGTATTGCCAAATGGATTTAAATAGTTTTAATTCTCTAACTGCAATCAATACTTGTTCTTTATAATGGAGGTACTTTTTGCTTGCTGTGGGTAAAAAAGAAAAAAATTGAGACAAATCAATAGCAGGTAGTCTCTCTCAGTGGCAATTACCCTTTCTAGTTATATTCTTGTTATATTCATAAAAGCAATAGTTGAAAGCAGGTGAATTAATCCTTTATTTGCTTCTGTCAGTCCCAGAAAAATGTTTGCATGTCAGGCTTCTGGCGAGACACAGAGGCAGAAAATTCCTTCCTACTGACTGTGACTGCTGAGTGTGCAGCTGCTTAACAGGCACCACCTTCAGGTACCCAGGGCAAAAGTGGGAAGAACTGCACAACTTTAACAAAAAAAGCTTTGAATATCATTAGTTGCATTCTGTGAATGCACAGCCTGAGTGGGCATAGCAGGGTGTGTTTGTTCTCCATTCAGAGCTGGCCTCCATTCACACTGTGGCCATTTGGGCCATCTCCTGATATTCCCAAATGTTGCCTGTTTGGTGTGTTTGCTCCCAGTTCTTTTTCTGAGTATGAAAAGAAGGCATTAGCAATGATAGGTCATTAATGAGGTAATTCTGTGCTTCATTTCACTGCTGGCTGTGTTGCTACCTTGTGAGATAAGCCAGCAAAAACAAAACACACTGACTGGTGTGACAATTTCCTGTGACAAAATCACTGCAGCTGCAGTCACAGTTTCTGAATCAGAGGAGATGTTGCATTAAATAATAATTACTCCCTAATTCTGTAACTTCAGGTTCAGCAGCCTGGTGGTGCAGGCTGCAATAGAAGCTTACCCTTGCCTTCAAGTTCAGTTTTTAGGATTATCTGAGGAGTGCAACCATCAATTCAAATTATTCAGTGACTATATTAAATATTATCACATGGAAAATAATAGGAATAGGAGAATGCATTGAATGCCTCAGGCTGATGTGACTTTGGTGTTATTAAATGTTGATTGAGAACGTGCATTTAGGTTAAGATAGGGCTTCAGAGGAACAAAAAAGGCTTGATATTTTCAGACAGGTCTACTCACACTTTAGGATGTTCTATTCTTACTCATTTTCCAGGGAGGTAGCATTCCTTTTTCCTGAAATCTCTTTCCCTGCAGATGTTTTGACTGATATGGGAAGAAATTGTTGCATTATTTGCTCTCTACAAACTAATACCATGCCTAGACATTTCTTGATGCAGAACTGAAGCTTGGGGTTTTCCCTTTAATCAGGGTTTAATTCTTGCTTTGAAAATAATACCTGCTTTGGTTCACCAGCAGGAAATCAGTGTTAGTAACAGGGATTGCCTTTTTGGTTTTTACTGTTGTTCTATTTCCCCCAGAGAAGTAATAGATTTTTCCAGAGAGTACATTCTGCTGACCACACAGTGCAGTCTCCAGATTTCTGTGAAGCTGATGTTTTCTCCAGATTTCTGTGAAGCTGATGTTTCATAAACCATGTGAGCCAAAACCCTCAGGCCCTGTCTTTCTGTAGTAAGGTGTTTTTTAAAAAATGATCAGAAATCATGCCTGCTGCCATGACCAGCCTGTGGAGGAAGCCTTAGGGACTGCCATCCTTAGATTGGCCCTGCCTTGGGAATAATGTCCTCCAAAGTTAATTGTGTGAGGATCTAGTGGCTATTATTCAGAACTAATTACCAAGGTGCCTTACATGAAGCATGTATGGAATATTAGAGGATAACTTCATGGCATGCTACAAAAACTCAGTTAGAAGTAATTTCTGCTGCTGTGTGTCCTTGTTCATACATCTCAGTCTTAGAGGTGAGCACATCTGCTTTTTATTTGCAGAGAGGATGCATGGCTAGAATGAATCCAAAGGATCAAGCAGTGATGTCTGCAGAGTCCTTCCTTTGGGGGCAGACTTTATACAGGCTGTTTTCTGGATCTTTTCAGTCCTCCAGATTGCTTGTAGAGTCCACTTTTTAAATACTTTCACTGCCAGATTTTCTTGTGAAGTCACTGCACGTGTCACCATCTCAGGTAGTTTGGGATTTAATGTTGGCTTCGTACAGAATTGAGAATCCTTCATCCAGCACCTTCTCCTAGGCCTTGCTCCTTGTCTGCAGCTTGGCAAGAGCTCCCATTGTTTCTAAGCCATTGGAAATATCACAGCAATGTGTGCCCAGTGGGCCAGGAATGCAGGTGAGCCCGAGCAGGGCTCTGCCATGGAATGAAGGTATGTTGGGAATTTAGTTTGCTGTCTGCAGTGATATCCCGTGTTTATTAAATGAAATATGAAATACAGATGGAAGTCATCACAAAGATGTATGGCCAAGTTTGTCTGCTGAATTGGGTGCAATACAATTTATATTGGAGATTAGTTCCATTTCTAAATAGAAGAGACTTCTGGGGAAAGAAAAGGAGTGTACCAGCCAGCACTGTCAGAATAAAAGGAAATCAGTGTGCTAATTGGGATGACTGATGACAAAAAAATTCAGCTATCTAAATATTTTGTCTTATTTTTTTGTAAATGAGAGTTAAACTGCTGTGTAAAAAGTAGCTACAAACCCTAAAATAGCTGTTCAAGAACAACTGGCAAGAATTAGCTATCAAATCATTGTACATGTGAAAGTTATTACAGCTAAAATAAAAAAAAAATTTAGATCAGGGTTAATTATAAGATGATGCAGTAGTATAATTAGTATTCTTCCTATGGAGGATTATGGGTCCTTCTAAATGCCCTTTTTGATTGCCTTCTTCCCTTTTTTAATTTCCTCCTTGTCCTTTTTGATTATCTACCCCATGACCCTCAGGGCTCCTAAATGTAATACAATTGGAATAACATTTTTGTTAGAGGTGTTTTTTTATATAGGCTATTAACCTCTTGCTTGCCAAGCTCTGAGAAATTCTTTTCTGTGAGAGCTCCAGGAGCCATGGAGGGACTCTCTGGAATCCCTGGAGTTTTTATGTAGTGCAGCTTCTTGCCTGTCCCACAGCAGTCTCCAAGGACCTGTCAGCAACTGATGTGCATGAGAATGAGCAGAGAGAAAACAGAACTTCCTTGGGGTGTATTTTACATCTTGACAAGATAAGATCTAGTGGATCTTTGATATTTCCAAGGCTGCTTCAGTGGTCTGACTGTGAACATTAGAGTTTTATACAAAAGACTATTGTCAATTATCCTTTAATGGGATTTTTGAAATATTTTTTTATTATTATTATTATTACCTTTAAGAGCAATAGGCTGAGGGGTTTTTCCAGAGGGTAGGTTTCTCACTTTTTTGGTATCCTTAAGAGGACAGCAGGACCTAACACTTCAGTCCATTTTGGATCTCATGTAAAACAGGGATTATTTCCTTTTTAGGTCTCCTTCAGTTGGAGTAATAACTAATATTTTGCTGCTCAATAAACATCCCTATTTTGCATGTTTCTCTTGGGGCTAATTCTTTTGTGGAGGCTCACTCTGTTGGGAAGGAACATTGTTTGTACCTGGACAATCAGATGTTGTTATTTTCCTGAGGTGCCTTTCAGCTAATATTGTTCAGTGTATACTTTAAAACCAGTGGGAGAGGCACCTCAAAATACAGAGTGCTGCTGACTAATGGAACTAAGGACATAACCTTGCTTGTTTTCATTTAATATCCTTTACTTAAGTCTAATGAAGAGACATCCATCTCTGTTTATAAATTCTTGCCCATTTCAGGCAAGGGCTAGAGCTCTTTTACTTTGAGATATTGTTATCCTCTACTCATTGTCTGTTTTTCCAGGCTTGAATAAACTTATACTTCAAATGTGAAAGTAGAGTGAGGTCTTGTTTTCACTTGGCCAACAACTGGTCACAACTTTTCTGTGCAAATCTAAATTTAAAAGCAAGGAAAGCACTGTGAGCTCTCTTTAAATCACCCTGTGTGTAACCAATGTTGATGATTTCTTGTCTGAGTTTGGGGTTTGCATGAGACTTGTCAAAATCCAGGCTCCTGCCTTCTCTGACTACATCCCTTCCTCTAGGTAGCTCTTGAACAAAGGCATCACGTGCATGTCTTTCAGTTCAGTCTCTTTGCATGGCTAAAATGATAGAACTTAAAATAGAATTAAGGTTTCTCTTTAAGGTGCTCAGCATTTTAATGCTTAAATGGAAAGGTCATTGTTTTTCACACTGTCAGGAATGCAAGTCAGCTTGAATTACTCCAGTTCTCAGTGCATCCCAGATGGGAGAGTTCACAGAATCACAGAATGACTGGGCTGGGAGAGACCTTCAAGATCATTGAGTCCAGCCCAGCCCCAACACCTCAACTAAACCCTGGGCACATCCAGGCTGTGTTAAACACACCCAGGGATGGGGACTCCACCACCTCCCTGGGCAGCCATTCCAGCACTTTATCACTCTTTCCATAATAAAGTTTTTCTTAATATCCAACCTGGATTTCCCTTGGCACAGCTCGAGGCTGTGTGCTCTGGTTGTGTCAGTGCTGCTGCAGACAGAGCCCAGCCCAGCTGAGCACAGGCACCTTTCAGGAGCTGTGAGAGTGATGGGGGCAGCCCTGAGTCTCCTTTTCTGCAGGCCGAGCACCCCCAGCTCCCTCAGGGCTTCCTCTCAGGGTCTGTGTTCCCAGCCCCTCTGGGCAGGCTCCCAGAGCTGGGCACAGCACTCAGGGTGTGCCCTCCCCAGGGACAGGGACAGGGACAGAATGCCCTCCCTGCTCCTGCTGCCACCCCATTCCTGACACATCCCTCATCCCCCTGGGGTGGATCCCATCTGCTCCAGTTCTCTGCCTGCCTCCTCCTGGGTAACAGGGGCCCATTCTGCTCCCTGCCACCATCTGCCAGCCCAGGGGGACAGCTGGCCTGGGGACAAGCTGTCCTCCCACTAAGGGCTGAGGCTAAGAGGGCACTTTCTCTGTGGTGTTTCTGTGCAGGTGTTTTGCCAAACAGATTCCTTTAAGAGTCACACAGGTGCCATTTCAGCACAGTGACACTAATCTGGTGGCATTAAACCAGATTCATTAATGCTGGCTGAGGATGAAGGAAATCAGAAAACTTTTAAGAAGAGAAAGTTTTCTATTCTGTACTAGCTTGTATAAATATTGGGCTGAAATTTCTTTAACCACTTTAATTTTAAAAAGTGAGACTTGATCAACTTTAGACATGAAAACAGAGTCAAGTAGCAGTAAATAAAGCCTGACTGATCCATCACCTTCTGCAGTGCTGGCTTTGATTAGGCAGGTGTGAATGTTAGCATGGAATTGAGTCTGCAGTACCTCATGGATACCTGGGAAAGAGCTTTATGATGAAAGGGTGAAGTGATTGTTTTGTTTCCTGAGACAGAATTACTGTTATGTTTCATGTTTTTCAGCGTCTGTGGTCTGCTTGAAGGTAGTTATCAAGCAGGTACTAGGAAAGCCTCATGTTATTAGACATAAACGTGGGGCCTGGAGAAGAGAAATGACAATCCAGCACCAGTTATACTTTTGTTCAGAGAGCTGGCTGCAAGAATGCCATCACTGCCTGTTTTATGCCAGTGTGAAGGAGCTCATATTAGCTCATCTGAAGAAGGAAAACCAGAAACAAACTCTTTAAAATTTCTGTACAAAGGTAGAATTAGTTGAAGTATTGGTGTTGAATGCTATTAAAGAAAGCTATCTTAGCCAGAGAGCACAGAGTTCCTCTTTCATGTGGAAAAAGATACTGATGGTAATTTTTTGAATGAGTTTAAATGCATCTTACTGTTCTTTGTAAAATTTGATACTTATTTTGTTTTTTTTGAGGAAGAAATTTCTTCTTTTTTCAGTCTAAAACTTTCACGCCAATAGAATATTTCTGTCACATGGGCAATACACATTTGCTGTAAGTCACTGGCTACCACACTTAAAACATTCTTGGGTGTCTGTAGTCACTTTGAGGTATTTTAGAATGAAAAGGCTGGGTTTTCAGGCTGCCAGACCTGGAAGCTTAGGTAGGAAAACTGCTGGGAAGTTTTCCAGTTCTGCATCTCTGCTGAGATCTGGGCAGTGCTGAGAATGAGTAGCTTGGCCATGGCACTCGTGGGCTCTAAAGCTCTCTGTTGGCACGTGCCAGTCAGAGAGAGCTGAGCTAGGGGTTCTGGAGCACTCTGCTGGCACAGTCCCACGGGAGTTTTTCACTCCTCTCCTCTCCTCTCCTCTCCTCTCCTCTCCTCTCCTCTCCTCTCCTCTCCTCTCCTCTCCTCTCCTCTCCTCTCCTCTCCTCTCCTCTCCTCTCCTCTCCTCTCCTCTCCTCTCCTCTCCTCTCCTCTCCTCTCCTCTCCTCTCCTCTCCTCTCCTCTCCTCTCCTCTCCTCTCCTCTCCTCTCCTCTCCTCTCCTCTCCTCTCCTCTCCTCTCCTCTCCTCTCCTCTCCTCTCCTCTCCTCTCCTCTCCTCTCCTCTCCTCTCCTCTCCTCTCCTCTCCTCTCCTCTCCTCTCCTCTCCTCTCCTCTCCTCTCCTCTCCCTGGCTGTGTCTCAGATGGAGTGGTGCTTTCAGGTGGTTTGTGTTGTGCTTGTGGGACTGAAAGGGGGAGCAGGAGCAGTTCCTGGAGTGCACAGGCAGTGTGCTCTCGAGATGGAGGAGCTGTGTGTGCACAGCTCACACTCACACCTTGGCTCCTTGGCACCAGCCTGCCCTAGCTTGCTCTACTGCCTTCTCTGCTTGATTCCAAAATTAGGGATTGCCTTTTCTATTTTTCCTGCTTATAAAAAACACCTTCAGCCAAAGATCAAGAAGAAGGAAGTAAGGAAACAAAATACTGGTTAAATCCTGCATTTTTAGGGAAGCAGTAGATATTCCCATCATTTTAAAACTTTCTTCTTTTTATTCAGTGCTAACCAGAATAAATCATGTTTCATTTTCCCCCAAGGCTGTGAAAAAATAGAGGTTCTCTTGTCTCAGATGCTGCAGATTGTTGTGCAAACCTGCCAGCACTGGGTCTAGAGTGTGCAAGCACTGCCCCTGTCAGCCAAGGCTGGAGTTTGCCATGGTGTTCAGCCACAGTGCCTGCACCAGGTGAGGGTGGCAGTCTGTGCTCCTGCCACCCATCCTCTGTGCCTCGGCTTTGGTGTAACCAGGGAGTGATTGAACAGGAGCGTTGGGGTGTGTGGGTGATTGAGGGGCCAGCTTGAAACACAGCTGTAAGAAAGCCACCCCCGGAGTGTGCCAAGGCATTTCTGCAGGCCAGCCCTGCCTTTCTGCTCTGTGTTCAGGGCCTGAGATCCTCTGGGCCAGCCAATGTCTTACCAGCCTCCAATTCAGTAAGAAATTGGCCTTTTGTTGCTCTCTGAAGAGTTGCTTGTTTACAAAATTGATTAAACAATTTTTTATTAGAGTTTTGGGGTTTGTAGTTCTATGATTTTGGTTTGTGGTGTTTTCTGTGTTTGTTGGTGGCATTTTTCCAGTGGAAACATTTAAGCTCCCACGTTCTAGATGTGAAAGAGTTGAGAAAATGCACTGGTGATTAGCCTGCATTCCTCAAAATCTGTGCTTTTGATTTCTTTCCCAGTAAGCTGGTATAACTCAAATGGGTTTTTTTGTGCTTTCTAGTTTGTTAAATAAGCAATTTGTAGTGGAGCTTAATAAAGCTTGAGGACCATTGTGATTGAACATGTGCATGGTTGTTCATCCTCTAAGATGTAGATCAATAGAACAGTCAGTATTTTGTGTTAAACAGATTGTTGTCCTCAGGAACCTGTGGAGAAGACATGAGGTGAGGGGAGGATAGGCCCAGAGTTTCCTGGTGACCTGTGTTGTGCCCAGCTGTTTTCTGGGGTTGTGCAGCAGAAGAGCCAAGTTCCAGCTTGGGAGGGAGGTGAGGGTCAAGGTCCTCGAAGGCCTGAGTCAGCTGCTTGTTGTGCTTCTAAGGGAGGGAATTAATGTCTGCCAAGAGAGAAGATGAATGCCAGCTTCTGGCAGGGACACTGCAGTGTGTGCTTAGGAGAGAAGAGCCTTTCTCAGGGCTGGGGGGAAAGTGGCGTTCCCTGGTTTGGTGCCTGTCCTTGTGGTCAGTCTCAAATTCAAAGACAGTTCGATTCCAGCATGCTTTGCTTGACCAACTCAGGCAGATAATGCTTCTGGTACCTGCCCTTATCAAAGCAGAAAAGCTCAATCACTGTGATGAGTGGTGTGTTGGTCACCTATGCTATAGTCAGGAGTCAGGAGGTTTTAATTTGACATTAAATGGGGGGGAAATGGTATACAAGACAATTTTCTCCAAATTGAAACTTAGAAAAGATAAGGAACACTACTTGACACAGCAACCACAAAAGCTGGGAAATTACAAATTACAGATATTAGTCATTCTTTACTGGCAAGTGGAGGCAATAAAAACCCCAGATGTTCAAATATGGTGTGGCAAATAAAGTGACTTTTCTTCATAGAGGAGGCAGCAGTGGTAGGATCTGTTCATCTCGAAAATGTTGTGTGTGATGAGCAGACACCAGTGGACTGCCCTTTTGAGAAAGTTTTGTCATGCACAAAATTCTTCCATTCATTTGATAATAACTTGTTACTAAAACTGTAGAGTTGGTCTCCTTCTCCACATTTTCTCTGGCTAGACTCTGGGCATGAGAAATGATCTGTCTTTCTGACTTTCAAAATTTCAGCCCTTTGTTATGGCATCTCTTTCACCCATGAGAAAAACTCAGGCAGACCTTGAGATCTGCCCAATTTTTTGGGTATGACAATTAGCCAGAAGATTTGCTTAGACTGCATATAATGAGGAATGGTACCCCCTTGAATGAGGTTAAGTTATGTGGTGTTTAAACAATTAGAAGATATTATTAAAAACTTTTATAAGTAGAGTGATGTCTGTTCAGTGCATGGAAGCATTCCAGACACAAAGGAAGGTAGGAGGCTGTGCTAGATGAATCTCTTGACAGGCTGTTTTTTTAGAGATTTTTATGTGGACCAAAGAATATGAAAGCTGTGTTTAAAAATTTAAAGCCTTGATATGTTCCAGTTCTCTGGAGCAGCAGAAGGAAGAAGCATTTTACAGTGCTATAATTCCCTATCCAGCAGCTCTTTCAATTAAGATGTTTATGACAGCTGTTTGTACTTGATGGAATGCACAAAGACTTGGTCATTAATTATTGCATTTCCCCCCAGTTATTATTTGTATTCAGTGGGTCAGGTGGTTATGGTGCTGCTCTTGTCACTGCAGTAAATGCACTTTAACTTCCCCGAGAAAACCCCCATCCAAACCCTTTCCCCCTCCCTTTTTATCTTTCCAGAGGCTGAGAATTTTGTAGGAAAAATATTCAACAGCAGTGAGTTATGGAGCTTTTTTCCCTAATGCAGTCATTTAACAACTTGCAGCTGGCAGTGATCCCATCCACCTTAATCCTCTTCACACTTTGCGAGCAGTCAGCCGAGAGCAAGAGAGCACTGGGGCTTAATAGACTGCAGTGTTTGAACCATGGCATTTATGTTCAGCTTCCAGAACTGGCCCTAAGTGCCTAGCAAACCCTACAGCTTTGCTTTCATTAATTAGAGACTCCCTTCCACTGATTTGTGGAAAGCGTTGGCCAGCGTGTTCTTTCAGCTCAGTAAATATTTGTACGAGTCGTGTATGATTTTTAGTAATGAATACAGCTCATTTTCAGGCCTTCCAAAGGAGGCTCTTTCCAAATATTAACAAATTCCATGTCTGACCTGTGCTGGACATGGCAATTCAGGTTACAAAAAGTTAAATATAAATCTTGTCTGGTTTTGAAGATTTTTTTTTCCTGAATTCCACTTTGCCATGTCATCCTTTTTCATTACATTTGCCAGAAACTTGAGGGGAAAATGGAACAAACCCCACAAACCAACCAACAATGGATAGCTATTACTAATTTAAACCAACTGGCTACTGCTGTCATGTATCTGTCAGCTGAGTGTTGTGCCATGATGCTGCTCATTAGAAACCTATCAGGACATGTTTATATGAGTTTTCTGGAATGTATTAGCACCTTTCAAACTCGGTTGTGTTTGTCCTCACCATTAGAATCCCTGTGAGGCAATGTTACCCCTGTAAAGCAGATTGAACCAGAAATTGAATTCCTGGCTCGTGGGCACATCCAAATCCTTGCCTTGGATGCACTGACCAAATTGTGTGGGAAAATACCCATCCAAGTATTCACAGATATGGAAATGCACAAATGAATGTGAGCACAGAAACATCAAATTCCATCTTGGAAATATCCCTGGAGTTACTTGGAGAGTTGATCCAATGCTCTTAGTTAGTTGTTACTGGATTTGTGCTTTCAAAGTTCTCCCACCTTACCTTTTGGGTTCTTTTTTGGTTGTCTCTCCTGTCTCCTTCTCTTACCTTTTGTTTCAATGCCTGGTTGCATCTGTGCAGTGCTGATGTTAGCAGCTAATGTTATTTTTATGTCAAGTGTCTTAGGCAGGAGTTTCTCTAAGCTTCTCATTCTTTAATGTACGCAATTTGGAGATAAGAGAAAACAAAAATACCTTGACTCCGAAAGTATTGGTGGAACACTTAGTGCACATTTTCCTGGGGTTACTTGGGTTAGAATAAATATTTGGACACGAGAGAATGCTAAACTAAGTCTGTCCAGTTTACTGTACTGTGGTGAGATAAACCCATAGTAATATGTCTTAACAAATAATTTCTAAGGCAGCAAAGCCTCCTATTTAAGGCTGTAGAACACAAAAGCCACTTGGAGATATCCCATCACTTTTCAATGCATACCTTGATATAACTGCAATGAGAATGAGTAATTAATTTCTTTTTAGTGTAGCTCATCCTACTTGTTTTTTCCTTGATCAGTTTATTCATGTATTAACTGGTAGAGGTGTTTACCCAGAGCTGTAGGCAGGCTGTATTATCTCCAAAGTGAGCATGATAAGGCACATGCCAAAGCACCCAGTGTGAGCCAGCAGGCCAGGGTGTGCTGGGCCTCATCCCGTGCTGGCCACGTGGCAGTGAATGGGTGGGCTCTGGCACGTGCAGCATCTCAGAGTCCCTCAGCTGGGGAGTCCTCTTTGAAAACAGCTGAAACCCCCAACACGTTTCATTAGCTGGTGCCAAACCTGACAGCAGCCAGGTGTGAAAGGAGGGGAGTGCTGGCATTGTTGTGGGAAGTACACATGGCAGTGGTGATTTCAGTTTTCCCAGGAACAGGTAAGGAAAGTGAACCTTCAGCTACTATCAAGTGTTTGATGTACAGAGGTATCATTCACACTTCTGTCTGCAGGCTACAGGAACTCCAGGCACCTTAATTAGGTACCTAAACTTCAGCTGAGCTGCCCTTGCTTTCCTGATGGCCCAGCTGCAGCAGCTCAGGGTTAGTGGGGGCACACGGGCATGATGGATTTCCAGGCTGGGAATGGGCAGTGCTCAGCTCATGACCCAGCTGAGAGCTGCCAGGGATCCTCCTGGCTGTGAATCCTCCTGGCAGCCCTTGCCCTGATATCCAGCTAGGGATCCCATTTCAGCCAGTACAACTCTTGTGTTGCAACACTTTACTGTTCTGATATAGGTAGTGGCTAAATTTTCTGTGTTCTCCAAACAATCATAAACTTACCTGTAAGGATAATCATCTGTCATTTCAGATTTTTAAAACTGAAGGCTTTTTTAATAAATTACACTCTTCCTGTATTTTGCCTTGTTAAGAATAAGAGGAACAGTTTTGTTGAAGCTGCTTACTGTTTGGTACTATCTTACATGAACTGTGTTTTAGTGCAGGAAGTGCAGGAGATCTGGAGCAGGTGTCATGTTCTCACTGACCACGCATTCTGCACTGCCAGCTGCATTCAGGGCTCTCTTGACTACAGCTGGCTGTTGCCTTGACCCCTTCAGAGAGACCAACACTTCACTGCTTAAAATGCAGGACGTCATTTAAGCAGTTGAAATGTTTAGATGAGAGGTTTTGGTTTTTTTTACATCAATGAGCCAGCTTGTGAGTTAAAGTCAGTTTTCTTGATGAATGAGCCCGAAGAGCTCTCACCCCACCTTACATCTCGTTCATGCTGCTGTGAGAGCAGAGGCAGGGGAGACATTTGCCCTGCTGCAGCTTGTTGGATCAAAGAGAACCCTTCGGTAGCAAATGTTGTCACTGCAGCAACTTTTGCAAGCACTAAATTTACTTATGAGAAGTTCTTTTTTAATTGCCCCAGGACAACCCTTTGCATGTCATGCTTTTGCCTGGAGAAAGTTTTTTATATGGAAATACTTTTTGTTTTCCTAAGATGGTATAGAGGATGTCTAGAGTTTGTCAAGCCAATTGATCCTCCAGGGAATGTGCTGACTTTGAGCATGTATGGAGGATTTTTAAAGCAGCTGAGCAAAATCCCTTCTCAGATAAGACGCTTTCTGTTTTGTCAGTTAAGAGCATCTTCAAATCGAAATAGCTCAAACATAATCAAATCTCCCTTGCTCAATCCCTTGCCTTCCCCTCCCAGCCCCCTACACAAGCCATCCCCAAAAGGATAATCCTGGCAGTGATGTCATTAGAATGAATTTACAGACCAGTGCTCAATTTTCTTGTCTTGAGCTTCAGTTGCTAATAGTGCTGAAAGTGAGCTGTGTATGTAAAGGAGTAAGGTTATGCCTTTTCCACCACCCTTATTTAATTTCCCTGGAGCCCTGAGAATAAATAATGTGGATTATTTGGATATTTTCATGCCTTTTTTTTTTTTTTAACTGGTACACAGCTTCATATTGCTTCCAAACATTTGTAAAAGCTCTTGCTGTATTCCTGAGGGAATTCTTGTCTTCAGGGAACAGAAGGTTTAAGGAAAGAATTTTGCTGGCTAAATGTGGTTTTGGTAGGTGTTGTAAACAGTATAAAATACAGAATAGACTAATAGACTAAAAATTATTTTAACAACATTTCCTGTTTTCTCAAAATATTTTTTTTTTATTGTGACTTTCCCCAATGATTTTGAGCTCCACAGAATATTTTGTGAGGATTCTGAAGCATGAATGAATAAAATTGATCTAAACATATCAAGAATCAGGATCCATTAAAAAAGCATTATCATAAGGACTGGTAAGGCACAGAGGAACAAACAGGCAGAATTAACCTGTTGGTAGGAGATGCCAATGTGTAGGCACGGTGCAGATTTGTGCCCTGCTTGCACAGGGAGTTGCTGGCAGGGCTGCAGGGTGAGTGCACCCCTGAGGCCTCAGTGCCCCAGCCCTGCTGTGCCACTCACAGCAGTGGCACCAAGGGGTCCCTTCCCTCAGCCCTGGCTGTCAGGACAGACAAACATGACACCTTCCCTGATTCAGTGCACAGAGGGGAAAAGGCTAAAGTCAGGCTGAAACGTGTGCTGGAAGCAGAATTTTTGCTTGGGGCTTTTATCTAAAATTAACTTTCTTTTTTCAGTGCCAAGTTGATGTGCATATTGAAGGTGGTAAATACTTGCTTGAGGTACTCTGCTGTCTTTTGAGTGTAATGTATAAAAGACAAGAAACCTTTCAGATCTGAAAGAACTCAGGACTGACTTGGCCAGACCATATGGAAGTTGGTGGGGGTGCCTTGCCAATCCTGTCCCCAGAGTGAAGCCTGCATGCATTGCAGTGGGAAATTGCAGTTTGGCAGTGGGAAATTGTGATTTTGCAGTGGGAAATTGTGATTTTGTAGTGGTGGGAGGCAGGGTTTGCTGCCCTCCCAGCCAGCAAACAGGAACACAATTCCCTGTTGGCAGAGCTGCCAGCACGCAGCAGTACCAAGCGCTGAGTCCCACATTCCAGGTGGTGGTAGCTGTGGTGTGATCACTGGCATTCTGTACAGAACATGTCTCTGTGCAATCTTTTAGGACACTTCTTAACCTTTTCTTCCCTTCTCCATCCACAGCAGGCATTTTGAGTAGAGCTTCCCAGAAAAGCTTCATTTCCTCATGGAAGATCTTTCCTACTTAATGGAAAGTTGCTGCTAGGTCCAGGATCCTGGGAAGCACAACCATTAACCTTGCCATACAATTACAGCCATACCAGAGCCCTAATGTAAGTGAAAATTACATCAGGCTGGTATTTGTGCTCTCTAATCCTGTTGTTACAGTAAACAAAACTTTACCATACTGTAATAAAAAGTGCTGTGAAGTAAATATGTCATTTTGGGGGCACTGGTTTGGCTTGTCTTCTTGGGATCCTCCTGAGATAGTAAACACCCCTTTTTAGGGGGTAAAGAGGAAATCCACTCCATTCTACCTTGTTTTGTGGCTTGATTCAGTGTAATTCACATGCCTCATGGCACTTTCATTACAAAAATTCTAAACCATACTTTAGGTCAAGGGCATATTAACACCTTCTGTTTCTTAATTGTGAGCTGCATTTGAGCTCTGCAGCACAACCCTCTCTGTAAAGGAATTAGGCTTTCCCAGTAGCCCCTGGGTACAGGACAGGTTTTGGCTGTCCTGTGCATCACCAGCCCTGACAGCAGGGAGTGAGCACCACAAACTGTCAGCACCCTAAACACACACACAGAGGCAAAGCCAGTGATGCTCCTTAATGAGAATGAGA
The DNA here is from genome assembly GCF_028018845.1 of Melospiza georgiana. Taxonomy (NCBI): domain Eukaryota; kingdom Metazoa; phylum Chordata; class Aves; order Passeriformes; family Passerellidae; genus Melospiza; species Melospiza georgiana. The sequence goes on along the minus strand of NC_080442.1, from coordinate 1,072,021 downwards.
AAAGAACGCCCCTGAAAAGTGAGTGTCCATCCAAACTCAGAGTTGTTATGCTAAATAAATGTAGTTAGGTGACAATTAAATGCCACTAATTCTGTTTAGATTTGTAGCAAATATGAGGCAATTGGCCCTGTCTTTAGAAAAAATGCATAATGTTAGGGACTTTTCATTTGAGACTTGTTTCCATCTATTAATTCTGATTTCTTCAGTCACCTAGTAGGGCTTAGATACTTTTTCTATACATGAGCATTTAAAATCAGGAAAGAATAGCCTGCTCTTTGACAGACTTTGAGGAAGGTCATAGTTTTCCTTTTTATTGCTGGCATTGAAAGTGCAAGGTGAGTGAAACTTAACAATTCCTGTGACTTCTGTTGTGCCATAGTATTAAATAACTGTTAAAAAGAAGCAACAAGTGCAGCATTCACAAGTAGCTAAGAGGGAATTAGAAATTTGTCAAACTCCTGTCAAGAAATGTAGTTCACATCAGGAGCAACCAGTTTATTAATTTTGCTGGAGTCGACAGACTTTTCTCCAGAGTGTTCTCCACTTTCCTGAAATAAGTTTAGTGATTTAAACTCAACTCTCCAGGGATCCTGGCTCTGAAGGAGTCTGAAATGTTGAAGTGCTACTTGTGCTATATTCAAGTCTCGAATTTTGCATGAGCTTCTAGCACAAATCCTTCTCTCTCCCTGTTTTCCCCTCATTCATCACAGCTGTTGAAGACATAATAGAATCTTACTTCTTTTCCTCAGGAGAGCAGAGCAATGAGAAGTTGAGACTCGACCTCAGTATATTTTGATATTAAAAAAAAGAGAGAGTTACTGTGATAGGAGACAACCTCAGAAGAATACTCAAAGGCAAATGTACAAACACTTTGGAGTGAAAGTATTCTGGGACTGATAATGTGTGAGGAATTGATTGTTCTAGATCACAAATATTACCTTATAAATACTTTGCAGAAAAGCAGAGCAAAGAAAATATGATCTGTATTCAAAACATTGATCACCTTTCAAATAAACTTAAAATAATCTGGTTATATCAGGAATGCCCTGATGCCCAAAGCTGGCTCCATTTGATGCCAGTTTTATCCAAGATGTTAAAGAGATGAAAGTCGTTGTGGTGAGCAAAGGAATTTAGCCAGCCTTGATTTTGAAAGGGGTTGCAAGGAGGAATATCCACCATATGAGACAGCTGTCATTTTAAATCCCATAGAAATCTACAAAACAACACTGAATCCTCTGTAGTCAGTGTGGGATTATCTGTTTTACACTACAGGATGATTTGAAGAACATTCAATAAACATTTATTTTCTGTGTATTCATTGTGAGTTCTTAGCACATAATAATGCTGTGTCTGTAGCACACTATTACAGGAGCTACTTCTAAAACAGAGGCCAAAATTTGATTTCTAAAATATATGTGGGTAGCAGTATGAGCTGCACATTAAAATTCTGGTGCTCAGACACGTTAGATTGGTTATTTTGTAGTATCTCAGTCATCTTGATGAAGTCATGAACTGATTGTGAAAGATGCAGTGAGAAAATTCTTGCTTGGGGAGTTTTTAAATGAAGATTGCTGCTATAAGGCAGGGAGCCCAGTTTATAAATACATGGCTTGTAGTTACGTAACTGCTTAGCTGCTGTTTCTTTTCTGTAAACTGCAGATAGGGTTTGGGGTTTGGGGATATATAAGCACTAACTTGATGATGGGTAGTACTGCAAAAAAGCCAACCCAGTAACACCAAGGAAAACACTCTATCATGGTAGTTGCTTGCATTTTTAGTGTGGGATGAATCTTAGTATTTTGAGATTTGCCTGAGTGTCATTGTTGGGGGTTTTTTGTTCATTTGTACTTTTTTTCCTGAATTCCTCACATCTTTGCAGAGATTACATCTCTGCCTGTAGTCAGCCACAAGAGTGACTTGGTCAAGTGCCATTGCCCAGGTTGATTGTCAGTTAGAAAAGGAATTGACCAAAAACAAAAAAAATGCTGCTAGCTTGCAAGCAGCTCACCTTGTATGATATTCCTGCTTGTTCTCCAAAGTGAACCTGGACTTTATTGTGGCTAAATTTGGATCAGAGATGTCCCAGAGTGACTTGGATGCCAGAGCAAATGGGGCTGATAAATCACTTGGTGGTGTCCTTCACCCGTGCTTGGCAGAGAAGCCCCCTCAGTGCATTGGGGATTGTGCTGCTCCAAATGCCATCTCTCAGGTAAATACACAGCAAGTACATATACAGTGAGTTCCAGTTATTTTCTAACTTTCCTGCATCCTATTTCATCCCAAGTTTGTGACCTGGCCAGCCTCTCTCCACTGCCATCAGCATTGTACATCTGAAAAGCCCGTGGATCTGTTTGTCATTGTAATGATCATCATCACAGAGCTGGCCAGGCAGTATTTGTTAGTAGAACAGTAGGAACTACTAAAATTTATTTATTATTATTTATTAAATTATTATTCTGTGCCTGTGGCACAGAAAAAACTTAGTGGCAAGGTGCTCTTCTCCTTGGTGTTGGCAACTTGGTGATACAAATAATATTTGTCCATTGTCTGCTCTTTGTGTGCAGTTAAAACTCTGGAGCTGAACATTTGGTTTGACATGGGTTAAGAACGTCCTTGATGTATCCTACTGTGATTCCATGAGGAATTTGCCAGGAATTGCCTGCCATACACCATCACCACTGGCTGCAAGGGGCACAAACAAGTAGCATTTTTGTTTGGCCACACAAAAGTATTGCTCTGCTTTGAATACGTGAATAAATTGACAGTGGTTCTCTCTTTTCACTGATGAGTGTACAAATTTCATGTCTCACAGAAGAGTGTTAGAAGAATTGTTATCTATAGTTTTTAAGCAGACATATTTTGCTTATTTTTAAGAACTTGAACATTTTTTTTAATGGTTATTACTGAGAACCAAGCAGTTAAGACTAATGTTTGAACTGGTAATGAGTTTTTGAATTTTGAACTGACAGCAGTGTTGATGATCTCTTTATTTAAAGAGCAGAAAACCTATTTGACTAAGATCAGAATGAGGGAAAACACTTGGATATAACTCAGCACAGGTCATCTTGCAGCCCATCTACTGACTGACTGCTTTCCATGCCAGCATTGGCAGAGTTTTATTATCATATCCTACTTATGGACAACTCATGGACAGGTTTTCTTCTGGTCAGACATTTCCCTGGTTGTCTCAGAAGGGTCTGTGAGAGCATAGAAGATCAATGGATGCATTAAAACCAGCAGCTTTTATTGGAAGATATGATATGGTAGCATAATAAGAAAAACAAGAAAAATTTTATCTGGAAGCGTGTTCTACCAGAAAACCATTTTTTTCCTTGCCTGATGTAAGAATGTCCATCAGATAATTTTAAATTATAATGCAACGTGTTGAGCTTTGTGATGTTCTTCAATAATGAATGAATATTACACAAATAGTGAGTAAAAAGGACTGCAGCCCTTTGATTTTGTTACACTTTGGTTTTGTTTGCATACTGGAGGAGCTTCAGCAGTCTGTGTGAGGGTGTTCACGTGGCAGATGTTGTACCTGAAGGCACAGAATTGGGGCATTGAGGCTTCCCTTATCTCCCATCTCGAGGGACTGCCTCGAGGTGAGGGCTGGTGGGATCAGGACTGCTGCAGCCCTGTGGTTGTTATCTCAGCTCTATCTCAGGTCCTGGGCCCCTCTCTGAGAATTTCAGTTCTGCTGGAAGGACAGTTTGATTTCAGGCTGGCTTGGCCTGAGGTAACGCACAGGAAGACAGCCCCCACCCTCCACTTTGTTTGCAGCTTGGCAGTTTTCTGGATTTTATGGAAATAGCCTGAACTCTTGGAGGCCAGGCTCATGCTTTTAAATGTGAGGTTGTCAGTAGTCTTGAACAAAGCAGCCTGAAAGGCTTTGATAGGAGCAATGTTTAAGTGAAATGTTGCTTTGAAATGACTTGAAAAGTGTCCTTGGATGAGATGTCTGATGAGGGGAGATGTGGGAGAGCAGACAAGTGAAAAATAATTTTATTCTTCAGAGTGGAGGAGCAAAGCCCCATCCCTGCCTGTGCAGGGGTGTGCACTGGGGGGACTCCAGCACACACATGGACACATGCAAGTGCTGCTGCTGCTTGATTGTGGGGACTCCAGCACACACATGGACACATGCAAGTGCTGCTGCTTGATTGTGGGGACTCCAGCACACACATGGGCACATGCAGGTGCTGCTGCTGCTGCTTGATTGTGGGGGCTCCAGCACACACATGGACACGTGCAGGTGCAGCTGCTTGATTGTGGGGGCTCCAGCACACACATGGACACGTGCAGGTGCAGCTGCTTGATTGTGGGGACTCCAGCACACACATGGGCACATGCAGGTGCTGCTGCTGCTGCTTGATTGTGGGGACTCCAGCACACACATGGACACATGCAGGTGCTGCTGCTGCTGCTTGATTGTGGGGACTCCAGCACACACATGGACACGTGCAGGTGCTGCTGCTTGATTGTGGGGACTCCAGCACACACATGGACACGTGCAGGTGCTGCTGCTTGATTGTGGGGACTCCAGCACACACATGGACACGTGCAGGTGCTGCTGCTTGATTGTGGGGGCTCCAGCACACACATGGACACATGCAAGTGTGGCTGCTTGATTGTGGGGACTCCAGCACACACATGGACACGTGCAGGTGCTGCTGCTGCTGCTCCTCCCAGTATCAGCAAGCAGGGAGTTTGCACAAATGGTGCTGCTTGTGTCACACTCACACCTGCTGGGACATTTTCTCTGGCCAGGCCACCCTGAGGCAGGACTGCAGGCAGTGAGGGGTGGCCAGCAGTGAGGATTGGCTGTGGGGCCATGGCTCAGGGATAAAACTGGCACTGGGAGGCCATGGACTAAGTCATCTTGGAGGTCTTTTCCAGCCTAAATGATTCCATGATTGATTCCCCTCAGGAGACCGCGCACATTGCAGAGCTTCTTGCCCTTATCTGGAATGTGAGTTAAACAAATTGTTCCTATTAATGTGCTGATAGGACAGAGCCTCAGCTGAAGGGGACTCTGTTCTTTGAATGTCACAGGAAGGAACAAGTGCAGTGCCCACAGGGGTGTCTGCCATGCTCCTGCCAAGGCTCTTCTGTCGCTGATAAGCTCTGGGAAACGGGCTTGAGCAAAGATACAGCGCTCAGAAAGTCTGGGACTGCTTTTAGGAAATGCTGGGGTTGCTCACACCCTGTTTGTCCATCCCAAGGACTGGAGGGGCTTGTTTGGGTTTGTGCAGCTTTGTACATTGGCCTGGATTCTGGCCATGGAACTGTGCTGCTCTGCAAGGCTGGTGTGAAATCCTTGTGATTCACTCACTCAGCTGTGCAACAAGGAGTCATTAAAACAAAGCTGATCCGTGGTCTTCCTCTCAAGGCTCCTGCTGGACAGTGCTACATACAGTTCTGAGCTATCTCTGATTTCTAGTGTGTGGAATACAGTGTAAATGTGGGATGGATATGTCATCTGCTCTCTGGTGGCATTTGTCATGTAAGAACATTATGGCTGATAATGCAGATTCTTTGTTATTTTTTCCTAATGTAAGACACTGTTTATTTGTGAGGACAAAAATATAGTAAGGCTCAGAGGGACTCTCAGTGAGGTTGTGCAAGAAGGAAGAAATGGTTAAAGTTCATATTGGGAGCAGTTTTGTATCAGAAAATCAGTTTGGAGTCTGTTAAGAATTCTTTATTTGGGAAAAGTCTAGGAAGAGCAGGGAATTGTTGTAGCTGCCAGTTGTACAGTGACAGCTCAGGACAGTGGTGACTGCTCTCTCATGAATACTCTAACTTTGAAAGAAGCCATATGTATTCACATTTTCACAGGTACTACTCTCACTTTAAAGGTAGGGGAGGCTGTCAGCTGCTGAAAAATGAAATCATAAAATGCCTGGATGATGCAGGAAGTCACTCTCAGAAGTAGGATGCCAGTCTGAATTCCAAGGGCTAAAAAAGTCATCTACCTCACTAAAATAATGTCAAAACATTTTAAAAACATCCTTGGGGGTTTTAATCTGTTTTTTTCAAATACTTTGTATCTGTATTTGAGTAAATTTTCCAGAACACAATTTTTTATTTTTTTCTGTAGCTAATTCAGATATAGCCATATGATTCAAGAGTGATACTAAAGCAACCCTTAAAAATATAGCTGTGAATAATTTGTTGCTAGAACTTAGGTACAAGGAAGAGCTATGAATCTTAGGATAGGAGCACAGATAGACAGAATCTATCTATTCTATCCTAGATAGAAAAAAAACATGGGTTTTTTTCAGTACAGAAGCACTTAGGTCAACGTTGATTCCTCTGACTTTGTTATATACCTATAGATTTGAGAATGTGATTGATCTAGACTTGGTGAAAAATCCTAGAACCTTGTTTCACATGGTAAGCTCTTTTTCCTTTTCAATAAAAGATGTGAAAAAGTCTGGGAAAATCTGGAATGTTTAAAAACTTATGTCATCAAATTTTAAGTTGAGGGATTTTTTTAAAAAGAGACATTTAGGTTTTACTTTGGAGGGGTGGTGTCATAATTTTGGAAAGCTTTCTTGTCCATACATGCCTAGTGGCTCTTGTCCTTGATCCATGCTAGCCTAGAATCTAATTTTAATTTTTTCTTGAGTGAACTGTGAGCAGTAGGGTCTAGTTTTGAAACAAAATAGTGAAATTACTTGGAGTACTTTCAGTAGTGTGTGCTGATCATCATTAACAGCTCCTCTGTCCTAGACAAGGATACTGTTTTGCTACATGATTTTATTTCGGATGTTAATTAATTTGTGTTTGCAGTATTTGAATATGTGTTATTTCACCTTGGTCAGTGTAAACAATAACCCCAAGGATCACAAAACTCCTTCAAGCCAGAGCTCCATAGACTTAAATAGAAACCACTGTTAAAGTTTGTGAATGAACTCCTTTCTGAATACACCTAAATCTGTTATTCTGCCTTGCTAGGTTCTCTGCAAGTGTCCCAGAGTTACACATAATCTACTGCCATAATTGCCAGCTTTGTGTGGTGACAGTAAAGAGGAACTGGAGTGACAGGATGAAACACAGTGGGATCCAAGCTTGTAATATGTTTTCTTTCTGATTGTACACAATATGTCAGGCAGGAGGCTTACAGTTTAAAATGTTAAGGTTTGGGGTTTTTTTCCCCTGGGATTTCCAATCCATCCTAAAATGCCTCAGTTCCAAAATATGCTAGGGGTATAATGCTGGCCTGAGGGGAGGGTAGGAGAAAGTTAAAAAATCTCAAACCTGTATTGATGCACACAGCCACGTGTGCAAAGCATCTCCTGCCCATGGCATCTGCAGAATGTCATCAGAGCAGTGCCCATCACCTGCCTGGCACACAGAGAGCACCAGAGCAAACTCGGTGCTGCTTAACAGAACTCCTGGAGAGGAGCTGGGAGCTCTGCTGGTGATGCCTGTGTTTATCCACCCACACTTCTGAGGGACAGTTTTCTTGGAGGTTTAAGAAAATTGTACTCAAGAATATTCTTCTTTGATATTTTGCAGAGTAATGTATTCTGCCAGACAAAGACCTTTTTACTTATCTTTCTGTACATCAAAGTGTGATTTCCCCTTGAAATGCGGGGAGCTGACAAGTGTACAACAGCAGCAGGGATCTGGGTTCACAGAGTAAGCAGTGTTTCATTATGCTGCTTTATTTGGATGGGCAACTGTGAGAAATAGCTTATGATGTATAAAATATCTGAGTCTCTTTTTGTACTTTAAGACATTGTTATCTCTATTTGAAGTTGGCTAGTGAAGGTCAGTCAGGCTAACTGCTTGCAAAAGAATATCCTGTCTCTGTTGGTAGATACTCTTTTCAAAGTTCATTGCATCCAGCAAGCTATTTTTGTAAATACCACCCATCATGGCAAATTACATACTGTTAGTGGGAGGGGAAAGGCAATGGTGCTGAAGTTCTTTTCATTTAAAAAGAAAAAATCAATTGTTGTTGTAAAGAGCATTGCATAGCCCCGATGAAAAGCGTAAGAAGTTAATTTGTTTCAGATTTGGTGTTGATGAGGAATGTCAAATTGTACTGCGGAAGTGATGCACTCTGTGATAACTGTAATACTGAAACTTTCACTCACTGATAACCATGGCACTGATAGATTGTGATATTTTCATGACATTTCCTTTGCTTTACTTTGAAGTCTAGTTGGTTAAGTCAGGAAGTCTTTCTGTATTAGCAACACTGAAGTTACAGTGTTGTTTCTTCACCTCTTTATTTTTTTTATATTTGTTGTTCAGAGATTATGGAATGCTGGTAGTGTAGGAGAGTGCTAATACTGGCAAGCAGTCACTCACTTCTCCAACCTATCACATTTTGAAATGAAATCCATTTAAAAATGGGATTTTTTTTTACTAACTGACATTTTTTAAAGAATCAGTAACTTCTTTGTGCTCTGTTTATTAAAATAAGTCTGTCTTTCAGTGGTGTGTTGGGTTCAATTTTATTCTGTGGGGTCTACTCAAACACCATACTCTACTACATAAAGTGATGGTCCTGCCTCAGAAATATTTACCAACATGAGCAATCCTTGGTAATTGTTCTTGATCTTGTGAAGAAAATTCCTGGTGTGTGCCGGACTTGCAGAATTGGTTTCTCGAGAGACCCTGTTGATTTTGGGAGCTGGTGCATTGTCTGCACAGGAGAGGCATTCACATGTAGATGCAGGTGGGATGTAGCACTGGCCCAGAGAGAGCCAGAGTCCTCTAACTCCCCCTTTTCACATTAAATGGTTTTCTGACTGATTTTTATTTCCACAAACACTCATTTCTAGGTTATTATTACCTACCTGAATAGCAGTCATTGGCTTCCTGCAGTGCAACTAAACCTGATCACAGTGTTGCATCTTCAATGTTTATATTTAAATCACTAGTTACAATGTATCTTACAATACAAGATACATAGCATAATATGCATATAATATAATACAATCTGCAATTAATATAATATACTAAAATCTAAGATGCGTTATAACTAAGATCTTACATACAATTTAATTAACTGTTTGGATATGCTGGTACCTTTTTGCTCAGTGTTGCAGCTTCAATGTTTATATTTAAATCACTAGTTATAATGTATCTTATAATATAAGATACATAGTATAATATACATAATGTATAATATTCATATACATATAATATAATATACTAAAATAAGTAAAATAAGTAAAATAAGTAAAATAAGATACATTATAAATAAGATTTTATATATCATTTAAGCAACTTTTTGAGTATGCTGGTACCTTTTTGCTCAGTTTTTCTATAGCTTAGACTTACCTGTGTGAAAAGGAAAGCTACTTAAAACTTCATAATTTATTTTACATCAGTGAAGATTAGTGATTAATTTAAAGGTAATCCTGTTGAACTCATTGGCAGCATTTATCCTTGTTCCACCAGATTGCAGCTGCTTTAAAATCACAGCTCAAAGTAAAATACTTTGTTTTCAATGCAACCACCAGTGGAATGATGAAGGAGATGCAAAAATATCTATCTCTAAGCTGTTGCTTTAAAAGGTTATCTAAAAATATCTGCATAAACCAGCTAAAAGGTTTTACCAGATGATAATCAGTAATTATTATGGAAACATCTGATTTGGAAAAACCCACGACGCATCTCACATTAAAAAAAAAAAAAAGGCAGAAAAATCTGAGCAGTAATATAGTAATATTTCCATCAGTGCAGTGTTTCATGTATCAGGGAAAGTGGGTCCTCAGTCAGCGAATACAGCTAAGTCTGTTTTGTGCTGTGGCAAATCCCATTGTGAAGAGGCTGTGAGTAATCAGAAGTGACAGCATAAGCACTTTCTGTTCAAAGTGATTTTACAGAAAGCATTATTTTCTGAGAAAAGTACACATATGGCTCCCATAATGCTGAAAGAGCACTGCTGTATCCATTTATTAGCACTAGTGTTGGGAGAGGAAGTTTTGCAAATGGTGTTCAGATTTAAGACCTTTTCCTCTTTATGCATTTCCATTGCATAAGACATCCTTAAAATCAAGGAATCAGACAGATAGGCAAGGGCAAGGCAGGAGGGTCTGCCAAGGGGTGTTAGGACAGTTTGTGAAGCTGAGGATGCTGATGCTCAGGGGTCACTCAAGAAGGCAAACAGCAGCAAAAATGCTCATTTTGGTGGAAGAGCCAATGGGCCAAGAGCAGCTGTAATCTCCAGTTCACAGGGTGAGCCAGACCCTTGGAAAAACCTGGGGAGAGGGGTTTGCACTCATCTCCAGCACTGCATGAATCCCATGAATGCATTTTGATGAAGGTGCCTCAGACCTCTCTGCTCCTTCTCCCTCAGGCCCAGTTCTTGCCCTAAGCTGCTGTTCCTGTAACAGGGCTCCCCTCCTTGGCACACCCCTGTCCTGTCCTGTCCTGTCCTGTCCTGTCCTGTCCCCTGCCCTGAGCCAGCCAATAGTGCTGCGATTGCAATGAAAACCCAAGAAGTTTTGCTCTTATAAATTATCAATTTAAAGGATGAGTTTGCCTCCTGTAGTAGATAGTTGTATCTAAAGGAGTTTATTTTGTTATGCTTGGGGTTTTGGTTTGGTTTGGTTTTGTTGCTTACCTTGACTCTACAGTTTGTGGCTGTAACAAATACGATTCCTTTGTGAGGCATGTGCAGGTTTGGCCAGGGCCTTTCAATTTGAGTTAACACACATATATAGTCAAGTTCTACTATTCTGATTTCTGTAAATTGCTTACCAGTTTTGCACATTTGCAAAACTGCCCAAAGGAACTACTGAGAACTTCACTTCCCAAAACCTGAAGCCTCTTAACTTTTCAGGGAAAGCAAAGGTCCCAGTGCTCACACTTGTAGAGCTTGGTAAAAAGTTAAAAGAGTTAAAAACCAAAATGCCAACAGCAACATAAGTGTGATTTTAAAAAAAAGTCCTCATGACAGTTATGTCAAACATGATAGCTCAATATTTGGGATTGGCACTTGGGTTTTATGTATCTCTCAAAAACATGAATAATTTGAAAGCTGTTTGCTTTGGAAGTTAGCTCTGTGTTTGCAAATAAGGTGTCTTCATTTTTCTGAGTTATTGTGATTTGCTGCCTCTCTTAGATGCTCCACAACCAAGAAGCCTGAATAAGTCTATTTCCTTCCATAGTAATTTTTTTTGGAAGAGATGGTTGAAGGAGTTGGAGGGTAGCAGAGGAAATTCAGACCTCTCTCTTTTTCATGAATATTAAGGCAGACAATCCCAATTCCAAAATTTCGTTGCAGGCCTCGATCACAAATTAAATGTTTCAAATACTTCTACTGCTTCCAGTAACCTCCTTCTCATCATCTCATAAAATTACCCCCAAGGAGAGTGAAGCTTAAATACTGATGGGTCTGAGTATGTCACCAGTTATCTACTAAAGTGGAGACAATATTGTTTGTATTCAAGCATGAATTCCAATGACATTTAACAGAGTTAATTTTATCTTTATTTGGTATTACAAATTTTGCCTCATTCTGTTCACTCTGTTGCTTTCTTAGAAATGCCTCTCAGATTTCACTGGCACTGGACCATCCTTGGTGATTACTGCCACATGCCTGTCTAGCATGAAAACATCTTTATTACTTCAGAAAGTCAATCTTTAACGGCATGGAGATATTTGCATCTGGCTTGGAATCCTGACAAGCAATAGTCATGTTGAGAGAGCTGTTTGTTTGGTTTTCATGAGCAGAAGCTACAGCTTGCATTCAAGGAACTGCCTGAACTTAACAGCACAGCAAATGACTTGTGCTGCTCAGATCCCTGGGTGCTTTAATGGGAGTGGGGGAACATTTCTGGCCATGGAAAATAAAGGAGGCTTCCACAGCATTGCTGGTATCTTCTTTTTGTGTCAGCTCCAGTTTGAAGCCAGCAGTGGGGAGATTTGCATTGCAGCAACCAAGCTGAAGCAATGCATGTTGAAACATTTACTGGGGAGGTGTGAGGAGAGAATGTACCGCTAAAATCTTCACACAGAGGGGAGATCCTTCCACCTTGAACGTACAAATCATGGCAATTTTCATTCCTCCTTTAGAGGGGCTGCTGTGTGGCTGACAAAATAGATTAATGATGAATTATATGTCAAAAGCATTTACTCAGGGTTGCTTTGCTAACACCGGTGTCGTTTCTTCCCTACAGGTATTTCTGTAACAAAGAAGACTCATACATGTAAGTAACACCTTTTGATTTGCCCTTCTCTCACAAATGGAATTTCTGTTAGGCCATGCTGTGGTGCTCAGACTAATTGGTGTTAGTCTGGTCTGAGAAAGCTCCATTTTAAAAATTCTGGTGTTTTTTCTGTCTTAGGGGTTTCAGTCCTCTCCCAAAGTGTTGTTGGATGTCCAATGTGTGTCTGTATATGTGGTACTCACATGTCTGTAGAGTCAGAGGGCAGAAAAAGAAAGTTGTGAGGAAAGGCAGAATTCCTTACTGTACTATATCTACCTTACAGCTGGTTGATAATTAACATATCCAGAAAATGCAGGAGAGGAGAATGGTTATTTTTATATGTCTGTTACATATGCAGTATGATTTAAATCAAAATAATTTAATTGTACATCTTCTGCCTCTCCCTATGCACCAATCTGTGAGATAACTCATTCTCTGCCTGTGCTTAAGGAACTTGATGAACAGCTGGAGGTTCTTGTTTTGCTCTCAACCATATAAGCAAGCAGCCCCCATAAGTGGTGACCTTGGAAATGGCTGTGGATGTGTGCATTTACTTACATATACATTTATTCCAAATCCTCTTCAAAGACATCATTTCTGGGGATCAACTCTTATCTATCCTGCAGGGAGCTCGAAGCACAGTTCTGAGGAAAAGCTGGGATTTGTAGCTGAAGGAGTATGTTGAGATTCTTCAGATACTGTCTGTGGAGGTTTGGCAATTTGGTAGTGCAAGAATTGTACTCGCCCAGGATATGAAACAGGAGTAGGCTAAAGCTGGGGCTATTACTCCTCTGAAAGCCTTCTTACAAAACAGGTGCTAGGCTGCTCAAAATTTACAAATATATATGCATTTAATGTATTTTGAAGTATTTGCACCACAGCTTCTAGGATGTCACAAAGTGTCTTACATGGCTTTCATTCGTATTTCATTCCTGGTTTTATAATACTCCTGGAGTGAAAAATCTGACTTGAGATGATGAAATCTCTCTGTGTAGAGTTAAAAAGCAGATTTGAGAATTTCGAATGAGAAGCTGATTCATGTGAGTTTTGAAATAAATTTTAAATATCTCAAACTTTTAGAGCATGATGGTCCTGCTTTGCCTCGGTGGGCTTGCTGCTTAAAGCATCCTGAGGGCCACCCCCTCTTTGGCTGAGCAATGGTTTTGTTGAACTCCATGAGAGCTCCAGGCAGGCAGCTGAGGGCAGAATGTCACCCTGGTATTTTGGGGAATGTTGGGGCTCCTGCTGACTGGCACTGGCAGCTCAGGACACTGGAGTGCTCCATGTACCTGAGGGCAGGCAGTGCCCGCCGTGCCCACGGGGGCAGCCCTGGCGTGGGGCCGCCCTCTCGGGAGGTGCTGGGTGTTTGTGCCAGCTCACTGCTGGGCTCTCTGTGTGCAGGTGAGTGTTGGTTTGGGAATCAGCCAAAACCCCCCTGGCTTTTGTACAGCAGTGCCACGAGCTGACCCACAGAACCACAGCCCCAGCTTTGGGAATTTTGCAGGGAAGATGAAGCAGTGAGCCCAGAGCTGGAGAGCACAGGGAACGGCTCCTCAGCCACCCCAAACTGGTGCACTGTTGTCACCCTGGATCTCAGCTGAAGCAGTTTCAGGCCTGTGATGAAAAAAAGATGTGTTTCTCAACTGTGAGAGATGATTAGTAGTGCTCACCATCCAAGGCCTTTCATCTAGTTCAAACAGAAATTAGGGTCCCAGTCTTTCATGTTGAGAACTCTGTGCTTTTCTGAGAGAGCTGTCAAAGAGTAGTTCCCCGATTTGTTAATCAGTTGTCATGCAATTGCTGAAGCATGAACAGAAAAGTTGCCTGAATAATGGGAAGATAAGCTTGCCCATTAAGAAGGGATTAAAATAGAAGGAGCAATAGGCTGTAATTGGCATGATGAAAATGTAAGCTACGTTTGTTAGCAAATATGTATGAGGTTTCATTCTGTTTTGGCTGAAGTTCTTTTAGGATTCATTCCTGTTATGACAAATTCTCTTAAAGTAGGAATGGATGTAAATTGTACATCTTTGGCATTTCAGCACCATGCACAATAATCTTTTTCCCCCCTTGTTGCTTAGAATTAGGGTTTTTAATTGAATAGAAAAAGCTAATAAAATTTACAGTTTTGGAATGAGTTATAAAAAATAATATAAACACCCAAATAGAAGCATTACAAAATCTGAGTTGTTAACAACTACAAATGACAGAGAAAGAGTTTGTGCACCAAGATATGCTCTAGAATTTGCCTATCACTTTCTATCAGAATAAATAATTTATCCAAATGAAGTTATGTAGAGTTAAGATTTCTGCAAAGAAATTTCAAGAAACATTCTTTGTGTAGTGTACATACACTTTGTGTAGTGTATATACCTTGCCTGCTCTGATTTTTAGAAATATGGATGAAATTGCCTTATTCCAGTTTTACCATGTGTGGCATATGAGGGTGTTGACTGACTGTAAACTACCACTTGTTTCTAATGACCTGTGATTTAATTAGGGAGAAAGAAATGGAGTGGAGAAAATGAGTGGAAAAGAGGAAAGAGAAATTAGTAGAGGAAAAAAATGTTTTTAACATAATGCCAGAAAGTTTGATACATGATGCATTTCAAACATCCAATTAATCCTTTTCAGACTTCATTGAGTTGTGCAGGTTTTGAAATTGGTGGGGATCTGTGTCCAGTACTTAATTTTTCCAGGGTTTATTGTTTGAGGGTCTGGGTACATTTTATCCCCTTCGTGACATTAGTCTGTGACAAAGGTGTCCACTCAGCTGAAACTGAACTCCTGTGCTGATGGCAGGTGCTCAGGTAGGTCTGAGTCCAACAAGAGCTTAATATTTGTACACATGCAATAAAGTAGTGCTGAAGAAATGAAGTACTTTCATAATATAACTATCTAAATAAAACCTGAGAGATTTTTATACTTTTTGATGCATTTCTCCAAGTATTCTGCTTCATTGGTGCTTCTCCACATTTTCTCTTTATTACAGTTTAATTGTTTCAAAATCTGACACTTTTAAACAGGGAGTGCAGTAGTCTTCCAAGGAGCACTAAGGGGATAAATGTTATCCACCCTAAAATGCCCTTCTCTGCTCAGTTCAAGTTTAAGATTAAACAGCCTTTTGAAGAAAAAAATACATGCCTTCTGTCTGTTTGTAGAATAATTCTCTTGAGCTCACAAAGCTATTTGTCAGGTTAACCATCACTTGAGATAAGCTGTAGTGTGTCAGATGGTAGAGGACAAGTGCTGTCTCATCTTCCATACAAAGTGGGACTTCTGGTCTTTCAGTTCTTTTTGACTCGAGAAAGACATGACTGACATTTAGATTATTTTCTGATCATTTGATTGGCAGTAATATTTGTAAAACAGCCCTCTTCCTGCCATGTCTCATGTTCGGAAGAGAAAAGTACTGCAAGTGAATTGTAACTTTGCACAACTTCACCCTTTTTGTAAATTCAGAAAAGCATCATTGTGTCAGTGATGATAAAAATGTGAAATTGTGGGAAACAGAAGGCTGCAAAGGACCTGGCTTTTAGCACTGACCCACTGGGCTTTAGGCTGTCCTGAAGTGTGGAGTATTTTGTTTCTGGCATTTTAAATCTAAGTCTTGCCACACTCCATGTAATTAGTTTCACGGCCTCTACCAGACCACTTGTGACTCAGAGCTGTCACACAAATCAATCACATTATTTTTCTTCAGGTCCCTGTTTTATCTTGGGCACTGACTTTGCTAAATGAGTTTGAACTTGCCTCTCAAAGCAAGGGGTTTCTGCAGATGCAGAAGGTGAGTGTTGCACCAGTTCAGGCTGTAATGGAACCTTCTTCCTCTCACTGTTTGGGTTGTGAGGAGCCACAGTTTGAGCTTTGAAGGAGTTGGATTGCATAGGTGGAGTTCACATCTGCACTGATGGCCAGACACATTCAGTCATTTGCTTACCTTGCATTGGTAGGACAGTAAAAACTGCATCAATTTTACAGCCTTCCTGACAGATTTCTGTCCAGAGCTCCTTTGGAATGTTGTTTCACAGCAGGAAAGCACCAGAACCCCTGGCTCTGAGTGACACCCACTCATCAGAGCAGAGGTGGGACCTGCAGGGCTGCTCTTTCCTGGCCTGGATTAACCTGGTGCTGCTTTGAACTGGGGGCTGCTCACTGGCTTCAGCTTTCTGGGGATAGTGCACCTACAGTTCACTGTCACCAGTGTGGAGCATGGCTTTTCTGAGCTGAGGCCAGAAGTGACAACTGCTCCATTCATTTAGACTGAATTATCACCTTTTGGAGAGAAAGAGCATGTTTCTTCTTGTGATTTATCCAGATATTTAAATTAGAGTAATTTTCATAAACAATTATGTCAGTAGGCATCTCTGTATGAATTCCTTAATGTTGGGTGAACTGTTCCTTACTTAAACTGAAATTATCCTCTCAGTTAATTTCTGGCAGATAAGAAATGTTTCCAAAGCTAGATGCTGCTTTTAATGACATGAGCTCCTGCTGGAAAATTAAGTGAAAACTGTGTGGGTTTTGATTTTTAGCCCTAAATAAAACCATTTGCATGAAGAACTGGCAACTTTGTAGGCAAAGGATAGTTGAAGTAAACTTGTCCCTTCTACTCTCTGTGATCCCAAGCCCTTTCCTCACTGGGGCTGTTCCTACACTCATCTGGCTGTAGGTGTTGGTCTCAGGACGTATCTTGCCTCAGTGTCCTTTGCCAACACACAGGAACTCTGGACTAAGGGGGGAAATTCACATTTCAGGTTTACACTGGAGATGGGAAGTCTTGACTGTACCATAGGGAGGGAGGTCAGCTTGACTGCCCACTGTGTGTGACAGAGCTGGGTGACAGAGCTCAGGGGTCTGCAGCACTGCCCACTGCGTGTGACAGAGCTCAGGGGTGTGCAGCACTGCCCACTGTGTGTGACAGAGCTGGGTGACAGAGCTCAGGGGTCTGCAGCACTGCCCACTGCGTGTGACAGAGCTCAGGGGTGTGCAGCACTGCCCACTGTGTGTGACAGAGCTCAGGGGTGTGCAGCACTGCCCACTGTGTGTGACAGAGCTCAGGGGTGTGCAGCACTGCCCACTGTGTGTGACAGAGCTCAGGGGTGTGCAGCACTGCCCACTGTGTGTGACAGAGCTCAGGGGTGTGCAGCACTGCCCACTGTGTGTGACAGAGCTCAGGTGTGACAGAGCTGGGTGTGTGCAGCACTGCCCACTGTGTGTGACAGAGCTGGGTGACAGAGCTCAGGTGTGTCAGCACTGCCCACTGTGTGTGACAGAGCTCAGGGGTGTGCAGCACTGCATTGCCCTGAGCAGCCCCTGAGCCTTTGCCTGCAGTGCTGCTGCAGCACAAGGAGCCAAAACCAGGGAATGTTGTGCCCATGGAGACAAAGGGATGCACTTAACTCTGTCCTGGGCAGAGATCCCTGCCTGCATCATGGCCTTCCTCTCTTGGACTCTCAGCAGTTGCTAAGAGCACACTGCTTGTTAAAAATGCAGAGGCAGATTTGGGGCAGAACACAGCTCTTCAGCTTCTCAGATATCTAACATTTCTAGAACTGCTTTTCACCAAAGTTCTACAAGCATATATTAAGGTTTGCAGCTTAATGGAACCCAAGACCCAGATTGCTCTTCTTCTCTGATTTTACTTTCCATATTGTATTTACTGCCACTGCTAAAGATTCCTCAACAATCTAGTTACTTTGTTTAATTGCATTAAAGGGAAAGCCATTGTGATTTTTTTTTCTGATCTGATTTATAATTACTAATCTACTGTGCATTGTACTGCTGACCTCACCTCACATGTTTCATGTGCAGACTAAAGTAAGTAAATGATACTTTTCCCTCACAAAACAGGAGCCTTCAGAAAACTGATGGTTAACAGGATCTGCTGTTAGCACCAAGGCCTAAAGAGAACAGGTGAAAACTAAACCCTGTCCCCTGAGGCCAATAAAATAGCTGTTTGGTCCCCTGTGTGTAACCTCCTAATAACTTTACTGGGCAGCCTTAAGATCCCTTGGGGGCTTCTCGGCAAGAGCATTCCCTCTCTTTGTTCAGATTGCTTATTAAAAATGATTTTATAATGAAGTTGCCTCAAATAGCTGCTACTTTCCTGCTTGTCCTTGAAGCACTGTTTGCCCTGATGAAGAATCTGAAGACAGCTATCTAGGGCTGTTCTCTTGCTCAAAACTTTTACTGAACTACAGCTACACTTCTTTCTTTTTCCCTTTTTATGTTTTTTTTTCTTCTTTTTTTTTTTTAACTTCCCTGTTGTGAGCCAAAGCAAGCCTCACCATTAGCAGCTCAAGTTTGTGCCTTTAATTCCCCTTTGAGGCCATCCCTGTGGAAGGTTTGGTTTGGTTGCCACACAAAACACTGTGTCAGTGACTTGTTTGTTGCCTGAGAGAAAATGAACGTTGCCTTCTTTTTGGGTGGCCAAATTATTGAATACAGGACCAAAGATGAAGGTATGAAGTCAAAAACTGAGGAGAGGAGGGAATATTTTTAAAGTTAGAAAGGATTTCTAGCTGTTTTCTGGGAGAAAGAGTACGCAGGATAGCAATGGGTGTGGTGTGGGATGTCCATGACGTGGCTGTAGGTGAAATCTGTGCATGATCTGGTTCTTCCTGGCAGTTCTGCACCAGTGAAATATTTTCTCTGTAAAAATTCCAACATTTGTGAGAGAGACCAGCCCTTTTACCCATGTGGAAGCAGCCTTGGGGATAGCTAAAATACCAAAAGAATTTTATTAATGTATGTTTTGTGTCCTCACAGAATAACAGGTCAGAGCTGAGCCAAACCTGTTGCCTCAGATCTTCTCTTAGCTGCCCAAAAGCTTGGCATGTGCCTGGGCCCCAAGCCTTTGGCACACTTGGAAGGAACATTTCATTTTCTCTAAGGCTGATAGAACAAGCAATTAAATGTACTGTCCTGGAAGTCCCAGGGGGAACTCTGTCTATTAGCTGCACTTGAAGATAATATCAGGTCTCTTCTCTGGTTCTGTTCTGAGTATATGGAGCAGCTTCTGTCTATTTGGGGGTTTTGGCTGTAACCATTATTTATGGGCTTACTTTACTCTGAGTTTTCTGGTAAATACCCTCAGATAGGGGTTTTGGTGCCTTTAATAATGAAATAGTATGCAAACCAGAGCAAGGGAAAAACAGCAAATGAATTGAAAAGTAATTTTAACAAATGAAGACTGATAAGTATTTGCAAAATGTTAATAATTCAGTATGAAAATTTATTGGATTACAAATCAGATACTTCTAAATTGCAAATCAATATATTCCTGTTCTGCTCACACTTCATTTCTTTTTCTGGTTGCTCCTGTGGAAGCAGACAAGATGGGCAGAGACATTCTCTTTAATGTTTAAAAAATATTTGAAGGCCCATGTTTTAAGGAATGATGAAGTGTTAGGAGAGCATTAAGGAGTTTCTCACATTAGAGGTCTAAATTCTGTTAGTGTGGTTGATGGGCATTAAAAGATTGTGGACGTGACTCAAAAATAAATTTGAACAGTTTGTGGATGCAGGCAGTAAATACATTGGGAATGTCTGTAGTGTTCTCTTATACCTAAGTCTTGCTTTATAGATTCATAGAAGTTGCTCTTGCATGTTTTGTACCCTTCTTTTTTCTGTCTGTTAATTCCTAAGGCTGTTCCTCTGATGTAGGAAATGGTGAATGAAGTGATGAACACCTCCTGTGGTGCAATGCACTTTAACAGGGGGAGTGTGGGACTGCTCTGAATCCTATTGCAGCTGCCTCAGTGAATCCTCTTGGCTGAAATGTGCTTTCATCAGCCCTCTTAGCATTGCCTGCTTTTTGTTGTTTTTAACATCTCCTGTCTTTAGAATTCTTGCAGCTGTTACATGAAGTTAATGTTTCCAGCTTGATAAGAACAGCTGTCCACAATTTTGGTGTGTTTATTGGTTATAGAAGTGAACTGCGTTATGGGCTGAATCTCAACTTAAAAATATCTGATATTCTTCCCATTCTAAGACTTTAATCCAACTCTGAGAGCAGTAGGAGTTGTTCTTTGCAAAGTCATTAAGTTAATTTTTTTTTTTTTTAGATTTTGAGTGTCTTGGGCACTAGAAAACTGACAGATGAGACTTCTCCAAATCTACTTTTGCCTTCTGTATATTTTTCAATGCAAACAATGTGAAAGCAAATAGGAAGTGTCACTGCTCATGACTTTCTTCTTTAATATATGAGTTGCATATTTTGGCTCTGAATAGTCTAAGTGTAGCCAGTCTAACTGTGCTTACAGGGAAATAGTTTTGACTACATCCTTTGCAATAGCTCCCTAAGAAATAATTGTACTTTCTAAACAAGACTTGTGCAAGACTCATTTGGTTTGATTTGAACAGTTCCTTGAAGTCACTTCAATCTTAATAGAAAGGTGAATCTTGGTGAATGGATTACCACCAAATACAGCAAAGTGTTGGGACTAAATTAGCATTAAAATGAAGATTAAAACATGATCTGTATACCATTTGTTCAAACATCAAAAGTCCAAGTGGATATTTTTTTCCTACAGATTTATTGCTGCTACCTTTTTTCACGCTTTGAGAAGAATCTGTGGAGTTTTCTGCTTACATTTCAGTTCATGACATTGTTTATAACACAATGCTGCATTTTTTTGTAGTAAGGCTGAATTCTAATGATTCTAAAGCAAGCACAGTCATAGGGACTTCTCCAAGGTTGGTGTCTGAACCAAAAAAAGCACATTTTATTATCTGAATTTTGAAACCAGGGACTGATTCCATCATTCCTAATAGACTCATTTATTTGACAGTGCATTGCTAGACTTGAGCACTTGCCATCCTGACACAACTATTGAACCTGAAAAGGGCTCTTTAATGTATGTTGATAGCTAAGCTTAATAAGGACTGTGAAAATATTGGAAGTTTTGCAGCCTTTCTCTAAGCACATCAACCTAGAATTATTTAAATGTTGACCCAGCTGGGAGCACAGTCTGATGCAGACAGTAACTAAGGCAGCTCCTTATGGCAGATCAGGTAATCACCTCAGCTCCTAATGAGGAGCTTGTTCTTAATATTATGACCAAATGATGATGATATTTGTAAAGCTCCTCATTTAAATATAGTTTTACTACTCAGGTTTTTCTCTCTTTAAGTCTCCTAGCATGATGAAGTAGCAAGGACAAAAAGTTTCAAAGGACAATGGGTTGGTCTAAAGAGCTAAAACTTTCAGCTGAAAAGGCACAGAAATGGATCAACCCAAAATCAAATAGAATCCTGAGGGAATTTGGGATACAGACTACTTAAAATTCAATGTTTCAACTTTTTTCCTTTTCTTTTCAGAACACTTGAATAGTTTTGAGCTATATTGCTAAATATGTATATTTGTGTATTCTGCTTTGCTGAGGATGGTGGGAGAGCAAGGAAGGAGAGCTGTACAGGCAGCATTTCAGAAATCTTGCCAGATATGAGTTACAGGTAGGAGTACAGGTGAGCTTTGAGGTTTACATGGATCAAACCACAGTGGCAGATACTTTGGTGTGAGTTTGAGTTCTTAAATGTCAGCTGCTTTTGTAATTTGTACAAGGGATGGGAAGATGGTCCTGCTTACCCAAACCTTACCCACGCACAAATTCCTTCTGCAAAATTCTTCATTAAACTGAAACACTCAGGAAAAATGGTGCCTGGTGTTAGTTTGGCATAGAGGCATAGTTAAATGTTTTCTTGTGTCTTAGTAGTTGTGTTTCAGGTGAAAACATGAGAAAAAACACGATGCATTCCCAATAAGACAAAATTACACCATTTTTCTGTAATGCCAAAATTACTTACTCTGAATTAACTGTGCATTCACTATAAAAGAATAGTTAAAATATGTGTGCTTTGACATATACTGATGTGCTGATTAGTGCACATTGAAATGAGCATCACAGGATTGAAATAACCTTTTTTCTAAATATGTTTTATGCAGGGGAGGAGAGAGAGAAGCTATGTTAGTAGCAAAATTACCTTCTCCAGTGTGAATACCTTTGAATTGAGTGTAAATATCCATTGCTACTTTACCTCTTGCTTTTAAAACACCCAGCGGTGGAACCTTGACTTGGTCTTTAACCCCACTGCAGTCACCTTGCCTTAAATCACTTTATTGTCTGGGTTTGGATTCACAGTTCACTTGATCAAAGGAAAGGATCTCACCTAAATAGAAGTTATTGTTTTAAAGGATTGCATCTGGGACTTTGGGAAGTTTCCTTTCTTAACCTTACTGCCATTAATGGTTAGATTCTCAAATTGAACTAGAACTGAACCTTCAACGAGTTATTGTAAGAAACATAAGAAGTGAAATGTATAGGAAGCCTTGACCAAGAGGATGATGTCTTGGCTGGAAAAAACAAAGACTTGTGAGATATTTTTGTTATCTGTCTTAGCTTCCTCTGTGTGTATGAGAAGTTTGTTTAAAGTGAGCCCAAACTATCAGTTGTGAGGTGCAGCACTGTCACTTGCTCTACAACAGACTAGGCACACCCTCGAAGCAAAGCAATTTCCTCTCCCTTTTTTTTTCTTTTTTTGAGGTGTTTGCCACCAACTTCAAAAGTCAGTTCACAAGAGTGGTGGTGTTCTTGCAGTTTTCTGGAAATTCAAACAAGCCTTTATTTAATCTCTGTGCAACAGAGGTAGGGAAACCTCTGGTTTCAGAAAGCCACTACATGACCAAAGGCATTTAGTGATTTCCTCTTAGATAAAGCCAGCAGTTGATAACCATCCTTCTCACCAGTGTTTGTCTGAAGAACTGTTTCATTATCTTTGTTATGTTACCTAACTGATATGGAGGTGTGATACTTGCTGGCTGTAAAGGCAACTTCTAGAGATAAGGCAAGTTTCCTGTTTTAAGTCTTCACACTTCTTTCACTCTGACCCTTTTTTCCTTTTCTCTGCCTGTATTGGTGGCTCAGTCCAGAGTTATGGTCCTTGAGGTAAAGGTGGAAGTAAAGAGGTCATTCAAAAAGACAATTTCACATGCTGCTTTGAGGATATAAGGATACTAAAGGCTGTCTGAAAATAATTTTCCTGTTAAACAGAGCTTTAGGTACTTCAAAAAACATTTCACTGAAGGTATCATTTTTTCCTGCAGTTTTCAGAAGGGAGGTAAGAAAAGCCCTTGTTAAGTCAGAGCAGGGTGAGTTGTCCTTCATGTGGGATGGTGGTGGCATGACTTAAGAGCTGACCTAGAAATGAGGCAGTTCAGGTACTTCAACCTTCAATTTCCACGTCCTGTCAACAGGACTTCACCACCTCACTGTCAGCTGTTTTGAGAGTACATTTTAGCACGAAATCCTGTCTTTAGAAGCAGTAATGTAACTTTCTCCAGAACATTTTGTCTTTGAGAAGCCAGCAATGTTGACACCAAAAAATGTCAACATTCCCCTGGGAACCTTTTAAAAGAGAGACAGAGAACCTTAACTGGAGAATAAGTAATTTGGGAAGTTGTTACCATCATTCTTTGTGAAACTAATACCTGGCAACCCAGTTTACAAAAGAAATTCCTTGATTGTGGGTTCATTTGCTGCTTTTCACTGGTATTGGAGGGGAGGTTGTATGGCAGCATTGCAGGTGGGAACCCAGCACCTGCTGTATAAATAAACTGCTTTCCTCACTCCAGATTAAATCAGCAGTTGAACTTGTGGTCCAGCCTAGCGAGTGGTGCTGTGCTCTGGTAAGCCCACACTGGGAAGGTTTACATTTAACTGCTTATTTCCTTTTCTCAAGATGCTGAGATCACAAAGCTGAGCATTTCAGTGTGGTGGATCTTTTCCTGCATGTTCTGCATAAGCACAAAAGACTCTGCATATCTGTTGAGGGTATAGGCTGTCCAGCAAATCCAGTTTTTTCTGTTGTGTCAGATTTGGCTTGCGTGTTCCAAATGACTTCATGGCACGGGCATAGGAGCCTCCATGCTGCTTCTCTGCACATCAGACTTGGTAGGGCTCATTTTGTGAACCAGAAGGTCTGTTCAGGAGGTAGGAAGAGAAACAGAAGCTTCAGCTGAAGCAGGGGGTGACAGGAAAGACCACAGCAGCTGAATGATGGCAGTTTTCATATTTGATCCATTAAATCTCTGGCATTTCTGTTTGATTCCAGTGAGATTGTAACACATCACACCTCCACTTCCATGCACCAAGGTAAGCATGCCCAGATTTTAAAATCAGAGACTGAGTTCTCAGCCTCTTTCAAAAGAGCATTTCTAGGACAGGCCAGAATCTCTCTGTGCAACAGCAGCTACCAACTGAAACCTGACACTGTGCTCTGAACATATCATATTCATAAAAACAACCTTTTCTTTTTACTAGAAACCTTCACTTCTTTAATTGTTGCACTCTTGATTTTCCTCACAAAACTTTTCCCTTCAAAGACATGATCAAAGACAGGTGCAGTGAGATTAAAAAATGGGAAAGTTTTGTATCTTTTGGAATCAGTAGAAAAGCTGCCCTTGCCTTTAGAGCCAGAAGAGCCTCTTCAGAGCCACTTTATTCACTGTCAAGTGCTGTAGCTTCTCCTTTATTCCCACAGTGCTACAGCATACTATATTTAGTTGTTTTTCACTCTATTATAGAAGTATTAATTTTGATAAGGAAAGAAACCAGGATCTTATCAGACTATTTGCCTGTAAAGTTGGGGTAATAGAGTTCTCCCAAACTGCCCTCTCTTTGTGTTAGTTCTCTTTACTTTGAGCAGCACTCTTGGTACTTTAAAATGAATTTCAAAAAAATATCTTTGTTCTTCATTTTAAAAGATGTAACAATAATTCCATGAGCTGTTCTATTTAACACTTCATTGGTTATTTAATATAAATGCGAATCCTAAGCTACTTGACTTTTTAAAGTGCATTTTTGTCAGATGATTTTTTAAATTTAATTTTTGGTGCTTAGTGCTGAGAAAACTATTCTTCATTTCATTTCTAACCATGTGTTTTCATGGAAACAAACCATCTAGAACACATTGTATTTCTATGAAAACACAAGCTTATTAAATGTCAAACAGTTTATGTTTTCCTGGCAGTCATGTTGAACATTGGCACATTCACTGTGTCACTGTTCTATGATGTAAGTTTAAAACTGTCACATTGTCAATGTTCAGACATTAAAAGGTCTGAAGTCTCACACGTGGGGGAGGAGGAATTAGGCTCTTGTCAATGAGCAGGTGGTGATAATTTAGGCACATTTGTTTGAGGTTTGTATTAAGTTAATAGAAACTCTCTAGTCTGAGTATCCTCAAATATTTAAGCTGATAAAGAGGTGGCGTCAATGTTGGAGTCAGAGTCATTTGTGCTTACTAAGGGCTGACTATAAATATCAGAGTTGCTGGTGGAGCTTGAAGTGTCTTTGCACATTTAACTTTATCACTCAGCTCATGCACTGCAGAAATTGCTTTAAAAAGCAGTGGAGCTGGGAGGAGCTGCACTCGTGGCTGTCCATTCCCTGTGTCTCTGGAGCATCCTCAGGGCTGTGTAGCGAGGGCTTGAGCACTGCTTACCCCTTTTGTAGTTATACTGAGGGCCACATGGTAATGGGCTGAGGAATCCCTCTGAAAGCAAGGCTGGCTCCTGGAAGGGAGAGGAGCCCCGGGAGGGTTGGTGGCCCAGCCTGTGTCAGTGGGGAAGGGCGTGTTGGATGAGCTGTGGCTCATCAGGACGTGATCCTGTTTTATGGACGCTGCACTCACATCCCAGCCTGGCTCTGCTCTGCTGGCACCTGAGGTGGGCATCAGCCTGTTAAATAAAAGATGAAGGAAGCGTTTGATGCATCTGGAACAAAACGCACAGGTCACAGCAGAGAGAATTTTATCTTCCCTAAGATAGGAAATAGTGGTACAAGAAAATCTCTTTTAGCTCTCCAGCCCCCATCATCCTTACACTTCAAACCATACCCACAGCATCAGTGCCCCACTAAGCTTGACATTTCTAATATATGTGGATTAATAGGCAGTAAAAATAATTTTGTGTTTATCATGCTGTGCTGTATTTTATAGAATAACCTGGTGTTGATTTTATGGTTGAATGCAATATAACTCTACTCAGAAATAGCTCACATGCAAAAATCTTCAGGATTAATTTATGAGTTTAGTTGCATACATTATCCTCTCACATTATGCAAATAATTAGGAAGAAAATAGCTATTTAGCGTATTTATTATCTCTATAGGGAAAATGTACACATTTTACATGCATGTTTCAAATATATTTCATCTTCTTGTGATTGTGAAAAAGCCTTTAATATATTTCTTCACCATGAATTTTAAATTTCACAGTGGAATTAGCTAAATGGTTTGTTTTGCACTCTAATGGATGGGATTTAAATCCAGTTTTTCACATCACGCAGGAAACGTCTTTCAATATTCTTCTGACTCTCTTCCATGTACCAAAACCAAAGACAATTTCTCATTGTTGGAAATGGACTTTAAAGTAGTAAAGATGCTCTGAGCTCCTTACTCAGAGTTTGTCTAACAGCTGTTCATCCCTGTGGGCTCTGCCCTCACTGCTGTGTGGGGTCTCGGTGGGAGCGGTGAGAGGGCCCCGCTCTCGGTCAGCCCTGGGGGCTGAGCTCAGGCTGAGCTCTGGGAGCTGCTGCTCCTTCCTTCCGAGCCCAGGAACCTCCGGGAGCACCGTCCCAGGAGCGCCGTCCCAGCACCGCTCCCCGGCTGCTCGGAGCTGTCCTCTGCTAATGCACACATCACCTGGGCACAGGCTCAATGACTCGGGAAATGCCAGCCCCGGGGCACCTGCTGGGGTTTCACTTCTACACACCAGCACAGAGCACGGAGGCAATTTATCACTTCCCAATTTCCCTGACTGAAATGGGTGTTTGATTATCTGAAAGAGGCAGTGAGTGTTTACAGAGATTTGTGTAAGAGCCATTTTTCATTTCACCTCGCGGATGGACACAGTGGATTTGTGAGCCTGGCTGTATTCTTCTGCATTTTCCAGGATTTTTTTTAATGTTCACCTGTGTGTGTAAGTGCACACATCCATAGGTCTCGTACTGTATATCAGAATATATCAGGTGTGTTGGTGTGAAGCTGTCATTTAATTTTAAAGGAAGGATGAAGCTATTTGAATGGTGCTAAGCCATGATGTCATAAACTTTGTACTGCCTAGACTCTGTATTTGTACTGAGATTTTTTTTCTCCATTTAGTAGCAGAATAATTTTCTGATTTTTCCCCAGAATAGTTTTTCTCTCTGTGTTATCTCGTATGCTAACAGTGTTACTAAAGGAAGTTATAATTTCTTAGCCTCACCCATGAGCCAAAGGGAGATTTACTGGAGATGCATCAATATCTGTTTACATTATGATGATACACTCTGTGCAAACTTCTCTGTACATGTTTACAACTTACTTGTTCGTGAACAAGAAGTGTAAAGACTGCAGAAGCCAAAGCCATGTCTGCTTTGCCGGGTTGTGCAGATGGAGGGGAATGGATCTAACCCTGGCCAGCACTTGTCCCAGAGGATCTGACATCCACTCTGCTTGGGGCTGGTCTGTGTGTTGACTTTGGAGTCCATGTGTGGCAGGAAGCCTCTTGCAGTGCATTCCCTATTGTGTGGGAGGGCATCTTTCAGTCCAGTTTCCTCAGAGAGGGACCCTGTTCACGTGCCCTTGGGGCACTGATGCAAACCAAGGCACAGGAAGTTTTGGGGACATTTACTGCAGACCCTCCTGCTCCCAATGGGAACACTCTGGGAGACACCCACTCACAAGGTGCAAGGGCAGTTTGGGTATGGCATGGAAAATCTCCTGGCCAGAGGGGTGTTTGCTGTGCCAGCCCTGCTGAACTGCCTTTGGCAGGGGTCCCTTGCCTCCAGCTTGATGTTCTCTCAGAATGGTCCCTGTGGCTGCTGCCCATCTCAGTCACATCAGGGAGCAGAGGCCACCTGTGCACAGGGGCATTGGCAAGTGAAGAGCTGTGGGAAAGGATGAGGTGTTCATTCCTTACACTGTAAAATGACTGCTGAAGGTTAATCTTATTATATTTTAGCAGTACCTCTAAATTCTGTTCAGAATTAACTGCTAGTTGGAGAATGCTCTTTATATTGTTCTTCAGTTTGTAAAGGCAAGTCAGATTGATCTTTTGGTTTTTTGTTCCTATTTCTGTGGTGTAGCATATCCAGTATAAGAACCTGAAGTTCAATCCACTATTTAAAGAAGTGCTAGAATTCAATATCAGTGGTGTTAGTTGTTACAATTATTATATGAATTACCACATACAGAGAAAACATTTGGTAGGGTGAGAGGGAGAAAGGCTGTTTTGTGTCCCCTGCACATCATAAAAATGATCAGTGAAATGCAACTTTTAATGCTCTTCTATTGTTCTTGTATGGATTCAGGCCCAACAGCTATATTGCTCATTTTGGAATTTATTGCTTCCAGTGCTCAAAGCAATGGAGATACAGAGAGAAAAGAAGAAAACAAGGAGGTGCACCATAAGGAAAGGCTTTCCACACAGAACCCAATTCTTTTGCAGGTGTACACGTGTGACCTTTTTCTTGTCATCATCTATGGCCACAGAGCCTCTGATTCAGAAATTTATTTTGGCAGTGTAAGGCACTGCAGCAAAGGTTTCGCTGCCTTGGCTTACTCACTCAAAATTAGCCCTAGTAAATACTAACTTGGTGTGATTTGTACAGTGCTGACAATGTGTTGCTTGGCTGAGCAACTTGCAAAAAAGACTGCAATAATTAGCTCCCACAAGTTCACATTTTCTTTCATATTTGAATATATGGATTGTCATTTGCTGCCAGGCTCTGTGTAAGTGTGTCAGTAGTTCCTCACATTGACTTTTGTGTGCATTGAGCTGCTCAGCAATCTCTGGTGCCTCCATCCATTTGCATGGCTGTGGTGAGCTAAATACAGATGTTCCTACCCATCCTTTTTTATAGTGCTATGTAGGAGTGGGGCTGCAGAATCTCCTCATGTTTTCCTCTGAGTCACTGTTTCTGTTCTGCGTCAGCCCTGCTTCATTCCCTAATGTCAGTCAACTTTGTTTCTTCACTCAAAACCATTTAATAGTATTAGGGAGTATTTATTTATGTTTAAATCATCATACCTTTGGTGTTCCTTTTGAAAGCTTAATCTAAACATTGCTGCCCTTTTTGGTCATTACTTTCTTAGTTCCATTTGTTGGCAGTGAAAAATGTGTCCTTTTCCTTCTTCATTTTCAATGGAAACAGGAAGCCCAAGCAGAGAATGTCTCTTCTTTTTTTTTTTCCCCCTCAGAATTCCAATGTATTTCTCTATCTTTCATCTTCTTTCTGTATGCTCTTTTGCAGACATGCTGTTATTGAGGTGAATGACAGGAGTCATGGACAATGACTGTATTAGGGCGTATGTGTTAAGTGTTTTTCTTTCTTTACATTTTAATTTTTAATATTACATTTCTTTTTTGTTTGAAAATAATTCATTTTAAAGAATTTAAAAATCAAAAAAAACCCCTTTACATTGGAAGTGTAATGATGTGGCTGAGAAGGCACAAACAATGGTGGTCGGTGCACCTGAGAGTTTTGGTTTTCAGTCCTTCACTTACACATGCTGGTACTGAGAGACCTTTAATTTATCTTGCCAGCATAGAGAAATAGCCACAAGAACTGCTCTGTAATGTCCTTTTAAACAGTGTTTTTCATCCACCTATAATGAAAGGTGTCTGTTTTATGTTGCTGCCCATTCATCATTCCTTGGACACCTGCTGCCTCCGTCAGTTATTTCTTAAATCTGAGTTAACCTTCTAATGTAATCCTGCTCTCCTTTCTTCCTTGCTTAAACCCATTATTCCACAAACCAAGCAGTCCAACATGAGTCCAGTAACCTGTGGGCACATGGTGTAGGGTTTAACATCTATCACTTGTGCATGCTGTTCCTTGGAGCAGTGGATTTTCACCACATCTTTATGAACAGAGGAGCAAAGTACCCAACTCATCTGAACTATTCATTGTGTGCTCAGGGCTTTGCTTTATGTTTTCCCTCCCTGTCTTAGCACTGCACATTGTTCTCTAATTCATTCTGTAGTCAAGAATGGAACAATTAGCCACAAACTCTCAAGCTCTGGCAGATGATAATTCAAAAAAAAAAATTAACTTTGGCTGATAATGCCTCTCTGTGAATTATGAGCTGGCTGTAAGCCAGGGAATACTCCTATTGTCCCCTGTACAGACAGCCCATCCTTCCTGACTCAAGTGCACCAGTAGTAGTAACATTTTTCATCTTAGAGAATTTTAACCACTGCTTTCTTGAGCTTTTTAACTCTTTCATGCAGTGTTTGTGAATCTCTCTTAGCCAGCTAGCAGGTAATCCTCAGGGAAAAAGCAAACCCTAATTCTTTGCATTTCAGTGTAATTTGGCAGTTGAAGGGGGAGGTGGTAAATAAAGTTTAAAGCATTTAGGTAAACAGACACATTACAAAATCTTATTGTTATAACAACAAAGGTTTTAATTAAAAATGTCAGCCACAAAAGAAATTCCTGTGTAGGCCTCTGCCAGTGATTGCAAATCAGTTTCCATCTGTGCTTTAGCACTGACACATAGCCAAGCTCCTGTGAAGGAATATTTATGTTACTTTGCTGTTAGTACTCTTTTCTGTAATGTTTTCCTGGGCCCCAGTCCTGTACCGTGCCCTGCTCCCAGGTAGCAGGCTGAGTAACACTTGGGCTGGACTGGCTGTGCAGGATTAGTGATCCCAAAGCACTGCAGGGACATTAACAATTAGTGCTGCAAATGTCTTTATTTCTGGGGAAAGGAATCTCGGCTTTGCTTCCTAAACACAGCCTGGTTTGCTTACTAATAAGTATTATGAACCACTCCTCTGAGCTTGGATTTGTCAGCCCAGATCTCTGGAAGTCTTTCTGGATGACAGTGCAAATCTGTAGTTCTGCTTGGAAACAAGTGTCATTTCCACAGGGAGCCTAGACAGAATTTTTTTTTCTCCCTGAAAAACACTGTGATGAAACCCATGCTACATAAAACCTGGTTTTGCTTTGAGGAGGAGGATTACTGTGTCTGCTTCTCATTACTTATCTGTACTGGCACACATGTGGAACTGGTTTTCATCCATCAGCAAAAGGATTTCTAGAAAAGTGCTCCACTCCCAGTATAGGGGTGAAAAGCAGAGGCATTACAGAAAAGCAAGAGCCTGGGACTGCCTTGTGTGCTTTTCAGCTTTTTATTGGATAATTGCTGATTCCAACATTGTACTTTTCAAATTCAATCTTAAAATAAAATAAAAAAATTAAATTGCCATTATAGGCAAATGGAAAAATACTTAAGACATAGAGTGAATCTCTGGGGCACTAATAATTAAAGGTTGTTGCCAAGACTTTACACAGTGCTCTGAAACTTTCATTAATATTTTATTTCATTCCTGATCAGCACATGGAGTTTGGCCCATTTCAGGACTGATTTGGTGGGCTTCCAATACAGAAGCCATAGTTTAGCTGAGTACTTATTATTAAGAGGTTCGTGTAGGATCCAATTAGTGTTTAAATTTACTTTTTTTCTCATACTTCACATTAACCGTTCCAAAGATTAGTTTATAGGACTCAATAGTGACTACTAGGGAAAAAAAAAAGTAGTTAAATGAAGTATAAATGAAAAGGTATTTTGTAGTAACTTGATGAGTCTTGGCATAAGCTTGGCTGCTCTTATTTGTAGCTAAGCTAACTGGTGATGACCTTTACCAAGGAAAAAGATAAAGGAAAAGGAAAAAGTTGAGGAATTAGTGTCTCAAGGGGGTCATACCTGCCAGTAAGAATGAGTCTGTTCTTTGGGAGTGTGTTGGTTGCACAAGTTGTGTGAAAAATGACAAATGGCAAATTTTGAGAAGGAGAACCGAGACACAGAAACTGAAGGGATGCAAATCCTTTCTCAGCTCCCAGCTGTGGTGTTGTGTGAATGTGCCCCACACCCTTTGGGCAAAATCTGCCTGATTAGCCCCTGCCAGCAATCCAGACTGCTTTGTGTGTGTTGTGCTGCAGTTTGGGGGCAGCTTTGGAGCTGCCTCAGGAGCCACGCTCCCAGCAGCACTGCAGGGCTGTGTCCGGCCCTGTGCGGCCCTCAGGGTGACACTGACCCTCAGGGTGACACTGACCCTGTGCGGCCCTCAGGGTGACACTGACCCTGTGTGCTGCCCTCAGGGTGACACTGACCCTCAGGGTGACACTCACCCTATGTGCTGCCCTCAGGGTGACACTGACCCTGTGCGGCCCTCAGGGTGACACTGACCCTCAGGGTGACACTCACCCTGTGCTGCCCTCAGGCTGACACTGACCCTGTCCTGCTCTCAGGGTGACACTGACCCTGTCCTGCTCTCAGGGTGACACTGACCCTGTGCTACCCTCAGGGTGACACTGACCCTGTGTGCTGCCCTCAGGGTGACACTGAGCCTGTGCTGCCCTCAGGGTGACACTGACCCTCAGGGTGACACTGACCCCTGTGTTGCCCTCAGGGTGAAACTGTGTTCCCTCAGGGTGACACTGACTCCTGTGTTCCCTCAGGGTGACACTGACCCTCAGGGTGACACTGTGGTCCCTCACGGTGACACTGTACTCCCCTCAGGGTGACACTGACCCTCAGGGTGACACTGACCCTCAGGGTGACACTGTGTTCCCTCACGGTGACACTGTGTCCCTCACGGAGACACTGTACTCCCCTCAGGGTGACACTGTGTTCCCTCAGGGTGACACTGACCCTCAGGGTGACACTGTGTTCCCTCACGGTGACACTGTACTCCCCTCAGGGTGACACTGTGTTCCCTCAGGGTGACACTGACCCTCACGGTGACACTGTACTCCCCTCAGGGTGACACTGTACTCCCCTCAGGGTGACGCTGACCCTCAGGGTGACACTGACCTCTGTGTTCCCTCAGGGTGACACTGTATTCCCCTCAGGGTGACACTGTGTTCCCTCACGGTGACACTGTACTCCCCTCAGGGTGACACTGTGTTCCCTCAGGGTGACACTGTGTTTCCTCACGGTGACACTGTGTTCTCTCAGGGTGACACTGACCCTCAGGGTGACACTGTGTTCCCTCAGGGTGACACTGTACTCCCCTCAGGGTGACACTGACCCTCAGGGTGACACTGTACTCCCCTCAGGGTGACGCTGACCCTCAGGGTGACACTGTGCTCCCCTCAGGGTGACACTGTGCTCCCCTCAGGGTGACGCTGCCCCGTTGCCGCTCCCCGCTCCCGGATCAATCCCTCACTGCAGCTGGGGCCGGGCAGTCGGGGCACGGAGCTGTTCCTGCTGCAGGACAGCCCCAGCCCCAGGGCCGGCCTCAGCTGCTGCTGGAGGCTTCTCTCTGTTCACACTCCTGCCCGATGGTCCCAGTGCCCCGGGTTCTGTGTGTTCTCCTGTGCTCTGAGTCCTGCTGCCTGCTCCCTCTCCTCAGAGACAGCTTTCCAATTGTTTCACAGACCCACTGGGTCCTACTTGTTTCCCAAGTATGCTTCTTATTTTTCTTTTTAGCTGCTGGCAACATCTGCAAATAGGGAAACTTTTGGCACTGTCAGCTAATTGAAATTTCTGTGGGACGAGGTAGCCCCTGCTGACACTTCAGTTTAACTGCTTTACATTCTATTAGCAACTTTTTGTTGTGTAGATATCCAGGCTGTAAGAAATTTACTGCTTTTAGATGGAGCTTGAATTCAGACTGCTTTAGGAGGGAACAAGTAATGTTGATTGATGATGCTGCTTAACATTCTTTTTGTGTTAATGCTAACAATTTCCAGTCAGAAAATGTTTTTCTACTGTATTGCTCACATTTTGCAGATTTGTTTCTCTCCCCCTTACTACACAACTTAATCAGATACTTCATAAATGTGATCCTTTCCCCTTTGTCCATCCTTCTGATATGAAATCCAGGCTTGTCCTTACTAATAACTAATAGCCGCTTCATGAAACATAAAAAATTACTTTGGACAGCCTCTCTTCCCTTCCTTCCTCAGCAGAAAGCCTTTTACATTATTGTTTATATAGAAGAACATAGTTATATTTATTATTAGGAAAAATACTTTCTGTGCAGAAGGCCAGGCCCTGCCACTGCCAAAAGAAGGATTCTGGTATTTTGGAAGGAGTCTTGAGAGAAGGTAAGACTATGGTTTGTGATGAAGGAAAGAAATGAAGTGACTGAAGCATTCACTGCTGCAAAGGAGAGCTTTGTGATGTTGGTCAAGACTTTCTGGATTGCCCCTGGTAGGCTTCAGTGGACCACTGTGATGCACTCTGCATCCTGAAATTACTGGTGGGGAGATTACTCGAGGAATACTAAAATGGAGTGTAACAGTGGCAGTATTTTTAGCCAGGAAAGTTTGTATTACAATAAAGAGCAGCTAGCATAGGTAACAGCAGCAGCAACCTCCCAGCAGCACGAGCTTGGAGTGTTCCAGATGAGTGATCCTTCAGTGGCCTTAGCTGTGCCCTCAGTCACTGCTGAACGGTGCTCCCACAGCTCTGCTGCTGCTTTAGACCACGAAGGCAGAGGTGTGAGAACTGTGCTGAGGTCTTACTGGGACAGATGTGGAAACTGATTTACCACTGATACTGAACTGACCTGAATAAAGGGCACACCGAGTGGCCACAGATATCTAGGTGGGAAGGAGAGCTGACAGTACTGAGCCTCTGAAATCTGCAAGTGTTTCACCAAAATCTGCTTTGGTAATGCAAAATTTTTAGACTAAAAATAAAATCTATCTCTTTCTTTAAATCTAGCCTGTCTTTATGTACCACCAAGTGACAAAATAGGCCTGATTGTTTTTTCATTTCTATTTTTTTTTAAACCTCCAGCAGTCACCTTTAAGAATCTGACCCTTATTCTTTGTGCTAGGGAGATAATTACTCATTCTCAATTGCTATCCCTAGGACCAGTTAATGAATGCTACATAATGAACAGAAGTAGGGCAACTGGATGAGAACAATGCACAGGTGGGTAAGAAGACTTCATTTGGTGAGAAGATAATGAACATGAGAACTTGTGGTTTATCTAAATACCACCCTTGCCTCCTCTTCAGATAGCTCCTGCATTGTTACTGCTCTTCCTCAGTCAGTCTTTGTACTTGTTAAGTGACAAGAGGAAGGTGGTTATGAAGGAAAGAAAGGTTTCCTCAGCAGAGATTCAGGCAGGAGAAGTTCCTATCTCTCACCCTCTGTCTCTCAGACCCATCCTAAACATATTTATTTTTTCATGTGCTATCCTGCACCTTCCCAAAAGAGGCTCATTCTGCAGGCAGAATCATCACTGCTTTGCAGTTTTATTATCTCTCTGCAAGACTTTTCCCTTTCTTCCATAACAAAACTGTACCAAATCTAACTTTTGGAGGTGAAGATACATTGATTTCTGATTTAGTACTGAGAGGAACTGCAGCTGACCTGGCCCTAGCCCTGCAGGTGCTGCCAGGTGCACTGCACAGCTGTACTTTGCAGCCAGGTTTTACTGTGTGTCTCAGGAACAGCAGTCTCTGCCACTGCAGTGCCCTGCACACACCCAGGAGGGTGACACTGCTGTCCAGCTGAGGAGCATCAGTGCATAATGCAGATAAGTGTTTCCTGTGCCTGACAGCCTCTCCACAACTGTTGGAGTTGCAGTGAATCTGTGTTTGAAGCCAGCACTAGCTCAGGGTGGGACTGGTGTTCTGTGAAGCCAGCAGCAGAGGTAGAGGACTCAGTGACAGGAATATTGGAGATGAACACAGAGCCAGGCAATTTGTTCTTTCTGCTCTGGCTTTTGTTAACCTGACTGACATGCACAGACAGGAAATGGGGTCTGAAGGTCTCTGACTTGTTAACCAAAGTATTAATTGCTTAGAAATTGCAAAATTTAGTTCAGTGATGTGGTTTCTGATATTCCAAACACGACTTGACCTTTTTTGATGTCCGGTTTGAACCGCAACAAAAATTAGTTGAGCTAGAATTTATCTGAGTGTGTCTTCCTGAGACTGTTTTTGAAATTTCACCTAAACCTGTCAAAGACATGTTTAATACTCAAAATGGCAGAAGCCATAGCCAGAACAGCTTCCAGCTAGATATGTGGTAGGAACATTATGCACACCATTTGCTAATACAGGCACGTACAGGCCAGCAGTAGTTCCAGAATCTCTGCCAGAAAGTTAATGAGAACATAGTTGGCCATAAACTTTCCTCTGACTTGGGCAAGGGCATATCTAATTCCAGTTGTCTCATGTCCACTAGCTGCAAAATGGAGGTATCAAAGCAACAGTGCCAGAATAAATTAGAATTTCTTGAGGGTTTGCAGTGAGAGACTGAGACATGATAATGGAAGAAACCTGCCATGGGCTGTATTTGCATAGGTGTGTGTATGTTTTTCTTGAGCAAACAGGCTGGCTGTGTGTGCCAAGAGCTCGCCACATGTGTGATGGGCTGATGAGGAAACACTCTGTATGTTCCATTCAGAGCCTGTTTGAGGGGGAAAACTGAATGCAAGTGTTATCTCTTCTGTAATAGTCCAGGGAAGTGTGGAGAGAGGGTGTCACACCCACACCCTCAAAACAGTGAACCTGTAGAGGCTCACCCCACAGTGCTCAAGCCCTGTTCATCCCACACTAGAAGCATTTTTTCCTTGCATGGCATCCTTTGGAAGAGCAGTTAGCTTTATCCCTCTAAGGATCTAGGAAAAGCATGCATTTTCCCTGGTGCTCTC
Organism: Melospiza georgiana; assembly: GCF_028018845.1. Classification (NCBI taxonomy): domain Eukaryota; kingdom Metazoa; phylum Chordata; class Aves; order Passeriformes; family Passerellidae; genus Melospiza; species Melospiza georgiana. The sequence continues at coordinate 1,035,170 of NC_080442.1, read as the reverse complement.
CTGGCTTAGGATCTCTCAGTCCTTGTCCCATGAAGACAGGGACCCAAATCAAGAGCTGTTACCCAATAACTCCCTGAATGGGGAAAACTTTGTCTCCTGCTTTTGAACTCTAACCCCCCCTTCCTTCCCATGCCCTCTGCTGATAGATTTTGAGATAAACTTTAGAACCTTTGGTTAATCTCCAGCAAATCTCCAGCAGCAGTCAGCATTGCCAGATTGTGTTGCAGGGCATAGAAGTGCTTGGTGAAAATCCCCAGTGCTGATCAGCCACTAAAGGCCCCCTCAGAGTAAGCCTGGTCTCCTGTGGAGTGTTCACCCAGGCTTCTCCAGCTCAGTGTGTCACAGCATCTTTGGCTGTTTTCCTCATGTTCCAGCTGAAACCTTGCTGTAAGTGAGCTAGAGGTGCTGTTTGTATTCCATGTGTAAGCATGTTTGGAGCTTGCTCAAATATTCCTACAGGATACTGGCTTTTAGGGTCTGCATGGGCTTAGGTGGTTGGAGGCTATGAGCCTTGGATTTGTAGGCATTGTTGTTGTGTTCTTATCCTCCACTGGTGTTTGAGTCATTCACAGAAGGAATGTAACTAGATTTTTCTCCCAGATTTTTAATTTAATTGGTGATTGTTTACATGGGAATGCTTGCCAAAGTGAGATGATTTGGCAGTCCTCTGGAATGTAAAGGTTAAGTATATTGATTTCATCTTTTCCCAAAGGAGCTGTTCTTTTTGTGCAAAAGCATCATTGGTTTTGTTCTTGTGTCTGAAACTTTGTTTACATGGTTTTAATTGAATTCTGTCTATATTGTACAGCAAGTGGTAGATGGCAGTTTCATATGGTTCTTTCTTCCTAGAATACGGATTGTTTGCACTCTTGGTTTGTTAATAAATCCTGACATTCCCTGAGCAGTAATTCTTCAGTGCTTTCAATGCCATAAATACTGAATATAGGGGAAATCTGTCCTGCCATTATGCACTCAGTTAATAGGAGTTATTTGTAGTGATGGCAGGATCTTAAACCCTTGTCTTAATGTGATCAATGCTGTCCTTAGCTTGCAAATAAGCATGTCTGAATTGATAGCTTACAAACAATGTCTACAAATCATAATTATTTTAACATTAGCCACAAGCTTCTGACAGTCTCAGCTTTTGAATTGTACATTCCTGAAGCAAAGTGAATACAAAGCCAGAATTGCTAACTTTTTTTTTTCAGAAATCATATGTGTAATTTATTTCCCACTTATGCAAGAAATTGGTTGGGTTTTGGGTCTGTAGTTTATGAGCAAGCTGTTTGTTACCCCTCTGGAGCTGAACAGCAACTGCAGCACCTTGGCTGGAGTGTTCTTTCACCTGCTGCAGCGTGGCTGGGCCTTGACCAGAGCAGCAGGTCTGGGTGGGTCACTGAGCCCTGCACAGCCTGCTGAGGAACAGCCTGCTCAAACACCCCAGCTCCTGCTGAACGTGTGCTGGCCCTGCCTGCAGCTGGAGCACAGGAACCCCAAAGACGATTTGGTGATTGAAGCTGGTGCTGTGGGTCTATCCATTTCTTTTCCTGGTCACATCTTCTATTGACATTGGTTTTCCACTTCCTTTAAATTCATCAGCAGTTTTTCCTCAATGATCTTTCTGTGATCCAGGTCCAGATGAAGTGATTCATTTCATAGAGCAGAGGCATGCCAGCAGAATTCTCATTCTGCATTAATAATAATAATAATAATAATAATAATAATAATAATAATAATAATAATAATAATAACAGTAATTGATCTCCCTTGGGTCCATTCTGCTGGTCTAAGTTGGAAAGAAGATGGTAATGAAGCAGGTGCCCATCCCTGGGCTTCTGATTGTACTTCTGCAGAATCAGATTTCAGTCTGATGGTTCAAAGTCATTCCTGCTGTAAAGTGTGATTTGGATGGAGATAAATCAGGAGCAAATGTGATCCTTGTAAACTTAAAAATACCTCTACTTCTCCTAGCAAAATGCTTCTTTCTGACACACCTCCCCTGCCAGGGACTCAGTGTTAATAAATGAAGCTTCTCTGAGAAATTTCTCATTCCTTCTTATTGTGTCAAAGTTGGCAATAGATTTCCTGATATTTTGTTTTTCTTTTCCCTCATTCCTGCAGGACTCAGTCTTAATTCAAGAATTTCTTTTGATCCATACAGACCTTTAGGAAATTAATTTCAAATACTTGATGTTCCAAATACTTTTTGACGCTTTAGGGTATATTGCTGGACATACTGTTGATAGTTTAAAAAGCCAAGACCCAGCAGCTGCAGGAATTTCTGTCCATTATGGAAAATTCAGCATGCTTTCTTTGGTATGGCAATACCAAAAGTCTGCTGGCATACCCAGCTAAAGTACTTATAACCATATAAAGGGAATGCCTTTTAGGAATTGGACAAAAACACAGACATAATATTTTCCATCAATTAGATGTTGAGAAGTCCCAGACATACAATGCTGCAAGTGAAATTAGATGCCTTGGGAAACCTATTCCAAATGGAAATCTAATATGTGGGATCCTGACTCAGTCACCACTCCCTCAGTTTTCTACCCTCCCAAAATATATTTGGATATGCTAGTAATGTAAATATAGTAACATTACACCCAGTAAATATGCACAGATTGGATCATGCAAGCTGCACTAAATGCAGCCATAGACAAACCACAAACTTGCCTATAAGGTATTTTAAAATCTTGCCAATAATGCACATTTGCTGAGTTTCCTATGTTACTGCAGATGTGCAGGGCTGCTATTTGTGGAATCCTTTCAGCAAACTGTGTATTATTTATAAATGAAAAATGAGGGAGTTTATGGTGAGCCTTCTGTCATGGTTGTTTGGCACATGGGAATTATAAATAGGACTGGGTAATCACTGATGTGCTTTGCATTTGGCACTGTGGTCATTTCTGACCCAAAGAGAAGCCACAGGAGAAACATGTATGAAGGCCCCTAGCAGCCTTTTTGTGTGTTGAAATATATTTTCTGTTTCACGCCCTGCTTAAGCTGCAAGCTGAATGGAGTATTTTGATTTTGCACAATTCTTTAACTGCTCTCACAGCACGGCCCTTTTCAATTCAAAGCATTTTGCCCATAAGTGTTTGGGGGTTCTCTGTTAGAGGAGTGAAACCAGCCCCATTGTCAGTGCCACTTGCCAAAGGTGTTTGAGAGCATCCTGCAGGTGAAGAACTGAGCACCCAGAGCTGTGGGGCTGTGCTGATGCTTTGTGGGTGTAACCTGAGATAAATGTTCCTGAGTGCACAATGAAGTGTTCTCTGAACTCCATGGAAAGCCTGCTCTGCAGACACACCAGGAACAACCTAGAACCCAAAAGGTTCCCTTTGCTTCCTCCTGGCCTACAGAGGGTGGGGAAGAATTGCTGATGTTACTGGTGGAGCCATTATTCTCTTTGGCAACTCCAAGTGCAACATTTTTGTTTTCTTCTCACATCTAATTCATTCAATTTGCAAGTAGTTCTGGATATTTTTTTAAACTTTTAAAACACAATCTGTGATCTAGCTGCATCCAGTTCTGCCTCTTCTTTGACTTTTTTCAATGATAGCTGCTTTCCTCATTTGAATTTAGTTGGCAGCTGTATTGATTGATGTTCCTGGTAGAATAGAATCCAGCTGTCTTCACTTAAGGGTATTGCAATGCAGGACAAACACTTTAGGCTGTGTCATCCATGTAAACAGTCTGTGCTTCTAAAGCTACGAAAATCCATCTGGAAAATGACAATCCATGCTTGGTTTTCCTGTGCAACAACGTGGACAGAACATGGCTCTGGGTTTTTGCCTAAATCATTGCAATCAGCTAGCAAGGTATTATGCCAGGCAGTGCTTTAATGAAGTATACATCAAGGCTGCCAAATAAACAGCTTTTGAGGCCTATGCATATCATTATTGTGGGAAATGTTTCTACTAGTATATTAGATAATAGGTGCAATTTGAAAAAAGAACATGCAGTCCTGTTCCTCTCCACCCCTTATGCACCCTTTGGGTGTGGGCATAAAATATTGAAATGTGTAGCTCAGCACATTTTCAGTTCATCTGGTTAAAAAGAAGTTGCAAAGCAGCATAGATTTTCTTTTGCTTTCCATCTAGATCTGATGTACAAACCCAGTAGATTGTTTAAGTGGGCTTTTTTTCCCTCCTCCTTCTTCATATTTTGACACTGCACTTATGGGTAGTGCACCTCTGTGACCTTGTAACTGCTAAGATTTTGCATGAAGCTGTTTTTGCAGATGCAGAGAACAAAGGAAATGAGCACCTTCCAGGTGTGCACCTGAAAGCACATTTCAGGTGTATAAACAGTGCTGTTAGCTGAGGAGTAGAGTGCTTACTCAGTGAGAGCCCATTTGTCCATGTTCTGATGGGTTTTATTAATTATTAGTACATGGCAGTTTAATCTGTACGTTTGGGGCTCCCAGAGGTGGAAGGCTCTTGCTTTGTGGTCATTTCCTGAGCCTGCAGCAGCTCTGCACCATTTCACAGCAGAGTTCCTGCTTTGTGCCTCCATCCACTGGCTCATCCAGCTATTCCTGGTGGAGCTGATTTCTTTTAATTTCTGTAACGCCGTTGCCAGCACTTCTCTATGGGGAGGTCAGCTAGGAAACGACCAGGAGAGCTTACAATTCCCTATGATGAGTGAAAAAACCACTCTAAATGGCTTGGTCTTTTTAAAAACCCTCTATAATGAAATATTCTCAAGCCAGGGAAATGCATATACAGGAGGAGTGCAACAGCTTGCTCTTTATCACTAAAAACTGCAAGCTTCAACATTGCTTTTGTTAAACAGAGATTTTTTATCTTCCTATCCAATCACCCCCTACCACCAGGCTTTCAAATGCTTTTTTCTCTGGTCAGAAAGCTGGTTCAGATGCCATACCTGTGGTTTCCCACGTATTCTGGATCTTTTCACAGAACTTGGTTTCCATAGTAAATGCTTTCAAAAAATGTATGGTTCAATAAAAGTACTCTGCAGTTCTTCATTTTATAAAGGAGTGCTCTCATTAACTCACTGTTGAATAACTCTTATAACCTCAGATCTGTTTGAATTCTACTCCAAATGTTCCATTACAGGCCATCTGACACCTCATGAAACACATTATATGCTCCATTGCTAAGTTTCTGAGCTTAAGTCTTAGTCCTCAAACTATTTTATCATACTTACATTTGAACAAAATATGCTGAGACAGCAAATGGGGATCCACATTTAGCCATGCAGAAACCAGGAGAAAGGACTGGTTGGTATTTACTGTTCCAAAAATTATTGCTTTCCAAATTTCCTAGAGTGGTGTGATGGGAAGCTTTTGTATTCTGTGTTGCCTGTTTTAATTGTGTTTTGCCAAGACACCACCAGGTTTGTTATGGGAATTAGAGAGGGGAGGATGGTGCACCACAGCTGTTCAGGGAGCCCTGCTGAGCCTGAACACAAACCCTGACACTGAGAGCAGAGATGTGGAGAGCTCCCCTGATCCTCCCAGCAATTCCTGTTCAGATGCAGCAACTCAGTGAGAGCCCTGATGAAATCAGGGAGTTGGTGGCAGTCCTGCCCCTCATTTCTGCCTGTGCCTTTCGAGCATCACTTCCCTGCAAGGCCCAGCTGGAGCTCACATGCACGTGGAGAGCTGTGCACTCAGTGTGGGATCCCATCCTGCAGCACTGCCAATGCCAGTGGGGAAACCAGAAACTCAGCATTGCCAGAAAGCAGTCACAATATTCATGCTAATATTGATTTGTCCTAGTGATAAGGGAAAAATATAACCCAGAAGTAAACTAATAAAAAGCCTTTAAAAAGGCAAAATACTGCTTTCAGATGTGACCTAGTTGTGTTTGGTTTGGGTTTTTGTAACAGCCCTGTGAGCACCAAGGTACTGCAGTGTTGCTGTATCCTGATCCTCACTCTTGTAAACCCCCTGTACTCCAGCAGTTCTCACAGTGCTGCCTTTGCCAGTCCTTCCTGTTGGTTACTTTATCTTCATCAGCTGGGAGAATAATTAGGCCCACTTCTAGTGAGACTTTTCACCTGACTTAGAAGAGTGAGAAGCAGGCATTCTGCTACTCATGCTACCAGTGTCTTTTAAGTTTATTTTTATGTCTTGCTGCATTTTGGATCACACCAGTAATCTCACATCTCCAGCAACAAGCATACAAAATGTGGCAGAAGATTATTTCATTATTTTGGGTGATTGTATCCTGCTCAGTATCATGGCACATAGAAAGAAATTACCAAGAAACTACCAGAGTATTGGTAGGACCAACTAAAGCCAAGCTGGTGCTTCCTTTTATTTTCATGAGAGAACAAATGTGCTAAGCAGCTAAATGGCTGGGTGGGAAATAACTTGAATCAGCAGTGCAAGTAGCGAAAACAAGTATCTGAGCCTTTAAAGAGGAGAAATATCTGTGACAATATGTAATTATATGGTTGTGTGATCATAAGTGCTCACAAAGCATTGGTGATGCACCTCTAAAATGATAGGTTTTGGTATAGCAGGATGAAACATATTCTGATTTTCTCCTGACAAAGACAGCACCTTTTTCACTTAGGAAAAGGGCAGGACTGTCTCTGATTACCATGCTGGCTGTAATCCCCATGTGAACCCCAACTCTTTCATACAGACCACGGATCCTGCATGCATTTTTGGGGGCAAATGTGAGAATTAGTTCTTATGTCAGGGAAACAGTCTTCCTATTTGTTTGTTTGGGTTTTTGTTTTGTTTGTGGTTTTTTTTTATCTTAAGTAGGCTTTAAAATTTTTTCCTTTCAATTTCATAATATAAAAAGTCAGTAGGTTTTTTTTTTCCCTTCTTAGTACTGTTAAATGTTTTGCAAGCTTAATTTAAACATAATGATTGCCTGAATACATTTGTTTTCTTATTTGGTTGACAAAACCAATGAAGCATTTACATTGCAATGCCTTGGCATGTTTTCAGTTTGGGATCACTAGACAGCTAAAGAGGAAGGGCTAAAGTCTGTGAAGGTGAAAATGATGCACTTATTTCCCCTTATGAAACTGCAAATATTGCTCCTTGCAGAGTACCAGCCCTGCATGGAAAAGTCCAACATGGAATAAATGCTTTTGTGCAGCTTTAAATGCTGTATGGCATGACCAACATTTATACAGATGGAGCAAAAAAGATAAGATTGGGAGAAAGAAGTAAAATGTCCAGAGCTTTGGAATGGTGTATTTTCCCTGTGCCATGCACATCTGAAAGCCTCCTGTGGGTGGGAGGGTCCATGGGCTCCCTTAGAGGCTGGTGCCACCTGATCCTGCCTCCTGAGCAAAGGGCTGTGGAAAATTAGGCACTGAGTCCTCAGTTACTCTTCCCTTCTCCTAACATTCGCCTCAGAGATCCTTAGGGGTCTCCAGGGACAGGGCATTGTTTCATTTCTCTCCTTTTCAGAGGGGACTCCAAGCCCTCCAAGCAAAGCTACTGAGGATCCAGCATTACCCCCATTTTTCCTTCCTTGTGTTGGAGAACAAATTCCCAGTTCCAGAATCAAACCCAGTCACTTTCAGTGGCTGGAGTGGCCCAGCCAGCAGGGGTTGGTGAGCCTTGCTGTTGGGTTACAGCATTCTGTGGGATGTTGGCAGACCCACCACAGGCACCCACACATTCCCAGCCATGAGGGCAGCTGCCTGCCCTTGCTGCTCGTGTCTCTTGTGTGCTGGGCATTGCTGAGCGTTCCTGGGCCCTTGCAGTGCCCTTGCAGTCAGAGCTTTCAGGTTGTGTTCGCTCCAGCTTCCATTTGCCACTTGTCCCTATTTCCCTTCCAAACTGAGTGGGAATGCAGCAGATGCAGCACAGATCCTGAGGAGAGTCAAGAAGCTGTCACAGGGAATACTGTATTTTCTCATTCCTTCCAAACTGAGGCTCAGAAGGACTTGTCTGGTGTTTCATGTTGTTCAAAAACATGCTACAGGAAAATGTAATCCCTAAGTAATTGCTTCTATCAGAATATCCTTTGATTTTTACCATATGCCTCTTCTCAGTGATTTTTCAAATTTATTAAGCAGAAGGTTGTGAAGAAAAATGAAGATGATTTCTGAGTAACAATAGCATAAATTCTCTCAATTTTTCACATTGAGGTGGTTTGCCTCACCTTATCTATTTCTTATTGGTACTTCTCCTCCTGATATCAATTTCTGTTCATTTTGTATCATATTAACTATTTTCAGCAGTGCTTCAGAAGCTTCCTCCCTCTGCATTTTGGTACAGATCTCATCAATATCTCTGAACTTCAGTTCTTTTTCACCTCCTTTTGAAGTGTTCTTGTGTTAGAAGTGATCCAGCTTCCGTTCATGTCTAATTTGTTACAGAACAGTGCCATGCATTCCCTGAGCACATTGCAGCCCTCTAGCCCCTGCTCAGAGGCTCCTGCCAGCCCTGCCCTGCCCTGCCCTGCCCTCAGCACTGGGCAGCCTGGCACTGATCAGCCAGCTGCAGAGGTGCTTCTGCCTGCTGGAATCCTGGGGAATACCAGAAAATTAACATCCCTTGCTCTGGTACACCCTTTTTTGTCTTTTACTTTCTTGAAAATTGATTTTCTTCCTACTTCTGTGAGTAGTTTTGTTCTTTAGTTTTTCATTTATTTGGGCAGGTATTTAATTTTTCACTCTTTCATACCCTGGCTCATACACATTTCAGTTTTACCTCAGCTGTTATTTCAGAGCAGCAGGTTCCTTTGTGTGCAGGCTGCAGAAGAACAGTGCTGTGCCATGCTGGGTGCAGGCTGTTCACCCCAGAAGGGTGAGATGGCCCCGTGGGCTTTGGCAGGACAGCTCAGGTGGGTGCAGCACCTTACCTGTGCCTTACCTGCAGCTCACTGTGGATTGTGTACTTGGAGCAGCTGGTTGAACAAATGTCAAGTATAGGAGCTCTGATGAAGGACTTGAACTGAAAATGCAGATCAATTTCAGTAGTTCTGCTCTATGTGCTCTGCTTTGTGATCAAATTTATCAGCTTAGAATACTGCACTCCCCTTTCCAAAGTGAAAGATGCTTCAGAGCAGATAAATGACTCTTAAAATAGCAAAAGCACTGGTTTGTAGAAACAGACCCCAAAAAAGTCAGTAAAGACTTTTCTAATGACTTTCAGAAGTCAGTTTTAAAAAACCCAAATGTTTTGTCCTTTAGCTAAAAATGGATGGAATAATTAAAAGCACTGTTGAATTATTGGACACCTAAGAACCCAAACAATCCAGTACTGAAATTCAAGTGTCTCTGCTAATTGTAGCTTGTAGAGTACATGCTTGCAACACATGGGCTTTGGGGTGAAGTCTGTGTTTTGGGAACAGGGGTGCATGTCCTAGAACCTGACCAGAGAAGTGTGCTGAAGAACAGCTGCCCTTGCTAGAGGTACCTCCCCAGCTACAGCAGCCTTAAAGTCAAGATTAACAGCTCTTAAATTAGCCTTGATTCTACTAGAAATGTCCCTCATATTTCATGCTCTGGAAAGGGATATGGGGAAAGAATATCATAATGTTTCCCTTTCTTTGACAAGCCTTTCAGTAGCCCTGTCAAAGATCCTTTAAAATGGAATTGAAATAATCAGGAATGATGTGCCCATGTGAAAAATGCTTGGCACTTCCTTTTCTGTAAGATGGGTGTATGGTAATAAGGTTTAAATTATGAGTTAAAAATTATTCTTATCAAGCAAGTGCTGGTAGCTCAGATCAAATTACTAAAACAGAAAATGGGATGGTTTCTAAATCCTTCCCCTGTTTTGCTTTCTAAATAGGATAAAAAAATACTGTCATGAGTTAAATTAATACAAATGTAGATTATAAAACCCAATTTTAGATGAAGCAATAGATGATTCTCCATAGGTGTTCTGCTCTATGTGCTCTGCTTTGTAATCAAATTTATCAGCTTAGAATACTGCACTCCCCTTTCCAAAGTGAAAGCTGGTTCTGTGCAGGTGTTCTCTGAACTTGGTGATTATTAGCAAAACAGTGCTCTCAAATAATTACCTTCCTTTGTAAGTGAATCATCTTATTATTTTGCTTCTATTAAAGTCTCGTATCCTTCAACAGTGTCACGTTATCATGTCTAATAATCAGAATTATGCAAAGGAATTATCTGTATGGATTTCATGCCCAGGAACTGTGTCATCGTTTATTTACCACTCTAAGTAGGTATGCAGTGTTTTGTTTGTTTGAAGTGCAGTAGTTGAAGATGTATTGACTTTTGAAAATAGATCATTAAAGTTTGTGTTTTCTTTAAAGTTGAAGCCTTAAAAGCCATAATCAGCTGCCATTTATTTTCTACTAATGGAATCAGAAGTAATGAATTTTCTTTGATAATTTCAAGAAGGTAATGGTGGTGTGGAGAAAGAAATCAGGAGTGAAAGCTGCTGAAGTGGCTCTAAAGTTTGAAGAAGTGAGAAATGAGAGGAATTAGCAATGATCTACTAATACATGAGCAGAGAATATGTTGGACTTTGCAGTGTTTCTGTTCTGGAGCTCAGTGTTAATCTGAGGAGGAACTGGAGAAAATGCTAAAGCACAGCATTTACCCCATTCTGTTAAGCACTGTGCTGGAAAAGAGGGTGTCAGCAAAGCTTAGAAACCCATATAACGAAGATTTAATTCTGGAGAGAGTCCCAACATGGAATTTTAGTTGTCCTAGAAAGCACGTTGGCTTCTAAGCTTGTGTTTTGCATTGAGACATAGAAAATGTACAATATCTATAGTGCAAAGCTGTATAAATAATGTATATGCTCGCAGGAGCAGGAAATATGCTGCTGATCAGACAATGTCAACTTAGATGAATCCTGTCCTGAAAGCTGCACTTTAAATGGAAGCAGTAAACCCACTATTGACATGTGGCACTACCAACTGAAACATCAATAGTTATAAAAAAGAGTATTTCATAATGCAGAATCATTGCTTGGTTTGCTTGACTGGGCAGATGCTTCTACTTCCCATCAAAGAAAAATAATTTCCATATTAGCTCTCTGAGTGCCCAACCCAGCTTATCTGTCCCACTAAAGCTCCCGTTCTTAATGACACTGCTGAATATGGGCAAAATGTGCTTGCTGGTCTCATAAAGCTCAGGAGGGAGGTTTGGCTGTCCCTGGGCATGACATGGAGCAGTTGAAGTGTTGGCATATTGACAGCTGCTCTCGGGTTACTTCTGCTAAGTCTGGGAGCGGGTGCAACACAAATTCCTCCTGTGGAACATCCTCATCCCATATGTGAGCCTGCTTCCATTGTTCTCTGGCAACTTGACTTACACAGCATTGCCAGAGTTTATGGGCAGCAAGCACAACTCTGGCTGGCTGTAGATTAACATTTCTCTGGTCATTCTGAAGAATAGCTGAAGCATTCAATTTGTTCACCAGATGAGAGCACTGCCATAAGCAGCAAGAGGCTGAAGTGCTGTGAATGCCCATGGCACATGGAGTGGCAGAGGATCCACTGGGATATGCTCAAATCATCTTGATTGTTGAACTATTCATCAGAAAAAGGCCAGGAAACTCCAGGGTTCCTTCTTGGTGCTACATCTGGTCAGACACACTTGTGAGGAAGATTCTGAGCAGGAAACCTGTCTCACTTCATCTCATGCTCTGCTCACTACTGCCATTTCTCCTGCTTTGGCTAGCCCTGATGATACAAAAGAGGGCAGAAAGGGAAGCCCAGGGATTAAAAAAAGGGGAAAAAACCTGTTGCCTATCCATGGGGTATATAACCAGCTAATGATCTAAGGCCAGTAGTCAGGTCAGCCATAAATTTACAGGAGGTAGCAAATGCTCCAGGCTGGTCTGGGGCATCCCTGTGGGCATTGCAATCCTTCTGTGAATGGCTGTATGCACAATTGTTTGGGAAATGGACCTAACAACTTGTGAAACCCAGTTATTACCCCAAAAATTGAACAAAATTTCTAGAGTCCAAAGCCTTTTTAGGGAAGTGAGAACTTTGCTAATACTGTCAAGGTATTTTTCAGAAAGGGACCAAAGCACTTAGAGGTTCTGTCTGCTCTCAGCAGGCCTCCAGAAGGCCTCAGCACCTGTCCAGCTGACAGCATCTCTGCATCCAGGCATCTGCTCTCGTCTGGAATTAAATGATGAGTTAAATTACAAGTTAAAAATGGTTAGGCTTACGATGCTAAGATGCTCAACTGAGCAGCTTTGCCCACTCTGGCTCTGTGCTACAGAAGCCTACACCAAGGTGATGAGGAACAAAAGGATTTGGGAAGATTCTAAACCACACTGAAGATGTTCCACCACGACCAGCACAATTCTCTCTTGGTTGATTTACAGGAAAAGGTGGTTCTTTGGAGAGCCTGTCTATTCTGAAAAATTACTATATGGCAAGGATCCTTAAACAAGGGTCTAGTAATTACTTCTTTGAGGATAATTAGTATCTTGCTGTTCTTTGTGCTGCTGCCAATCAGCAGTTGGTTTATACACTGTCTATTGACTTTTCCCCACCTAAAGGGATGTACAGAACAATACAAGGCTGCAGTTTTGGCAAGCAACTCGGGCCAAATACCCTGGTAAGATTATGCATGAAGAAGAGAGCTCTAACAGCTTTCAAACAATTCCTGCTTTTTGGCATCATTAATGTCAGGATGTTGCAGGAAGATTTGATCTTTCAAAACTGTGAATGAGAATCTTTCTGAGATCAAACAGGGACTCTGCAGTGGCAGCATGAGCAGTAATCCAATACCAGTCACTTCATAATGCCCTTTTAGGTGTACAAAAGAGGAGGCTACCAACTCCAGTTTGATCTATTTCTTGATAATTTTGTATTCTTACATGCCCCCACTTGCAATTGGTGGCAGATGATGAATTGGTGATAATCTCATCTTTCTAATCACTTTATTTCTAAACGTACTGCTGATACCTTAGATTCTGAAAAGCAGCAAATGTGATAGCCTTGCAAGGTGAGAGGAAGCTTGTCAAAAGTGAAAATTCAGTTGACTAGATCTTTAAAATCTTTTGCTACTAACAGCATGCCTAGCTGATAATAATGACTTTGGACTTACCTTTCATCCAGATGAGCCCCAAAACATTTTGTCAACTCATACTTCATTTCACCAGGTGCAGAACTGCAGCAGCTGTTTGGCAAAGCACAGCAAGCAGTTCAACAGTTGGGGATAGCAAAGGACTTAATTGGGAGTTGTGGGGTAGTCTCTAAAATGGCTTGATTAAGACATATAGCTGTAGGCCCACGAGGCACAGAAGCACACCTCCTCAGCAGGAACTGAGGCAGGGATTGTGTCTGAAGCAAAATGGAATCATTGCAGGGTCAGCATAGTAGCACTTTTAAACAGATGAAAAAGAGGCAACTTAATGAGGACAACCTCAGTTATGTTCATCTTCAACAGTGTGCTACTTGGAGGGCTAGAAATAAATGAACACTAAAATCCCACTAAATCTAGAGGGGGGTATGTGTTAGGGAGCAATCATTTTCTTTTTGGGGGTGTTGCATGGATCAGTTGGAAGCCACTTAAAAATTGATTGCCAACAGGGTGGACAGAATTGTGAACTGTGTTTTTAAAGATTATCTAGAGCTGCAGTTTAGTTTCCCTACACTTGGTTTTGGGTGTATTTGGTGAACAAGGATGTTGTGATCACTGCACCTCCATGGTTTCACATATGTATGGCTGTTGTTGAGTAAGAAGCCAAAAGGGCAAAAGCAGAGTGTTGTGATGCTTGGTTTTAAACTCTGGTCACATCTAGACCTGCCACACTAACATGAGCTGGGAGCTGAATGCTTCCCCTGACAGTAGGACATGTGATTGGGCTGCAGTTGGAGAAAGGCTTTGCTTTCAGTATCACCTGCTTCTTCCCATTTACCAGCAGCTGTTGTCACCATCTCTGGGCAGAGTTTAACTCCTCAGAGGAGCTCTTTAAATGTTGAAAAGAAATTTTCAACATTTTCTATAGATGTTTGAAGTCCTGATGTTACTGCCGCCTACTTTAATCAATATAGGATTTCCTAAACATTTTAAAGAACTTATTTCATTGCAAGCCTATGAAGACTTCAGAAAAACATTTAAAATATGCAGAATTATGTGGATTTATACTGCCAGTCCAAGCCCATTTTATAAGTGAAAACATATATGTAAAACTAGCTATAGGTCATTTTAAAAGAGGAGAAGAAGCTGTGTTTGCTAAAGCTGAAAATGTGGAGGCTCTGGATGATTTATTGAAGTGCTCTGTTATCACATTTCCTTCCCAGTAAGTAGGTTTTCATCTCCATGGGAGAATGCAGCATGCAGCCCTTGCCCTGCAAAGGTTTTTGCATGCAGTTGTGTTTGTGGCAGTGATGGAACAGTGGGGAAATGTTGTACCTCAGAGTGGTTTGACAGCTTCAGCTTCATAACAAGCCTGTGTGGCTAAACCTTCTTCAGACAGGGGGTGATTACATGACACATTTTCTTTTTTAAGAATGCTTTTTTCCTCTATGCTAGGTAGGCAAGAAGGGTGGTGGTTGTGCCCCATATTTATTATTTAAATCTTAAATTTTAGTGATAAGGAGGTCTCAAAATTATTCCTAAATTAAGCCTAACCATGCAGCTTAGGCAAGAATGCAAAACTTGACCCAACAGTCTGCAGAAATGCTCCCCACTGACATTTCAAGTCAGAACAACATAAACATCTTTGTTTAATTAGTTGCATTTAAACTACTTCAGTTCAGGGATGTCCTTGAACAAATAGTTAGAAGTAGTTGGTTCATCTTAGAAGCTGAATTTATTACTTTGCTCAGTAGGTTTAAAAAGAGGTGGAGGAAGCTTCTCAGTGTTTTGTGTCCTGTGCTTAGAATACTCAATTAACACAGTCTCTTGCATTACCAGTGCTAATAGCTGTCATAGGTGTTTCCCCTTTCTCTGTTGGCAATTTAACACTTCTCTGTTTTGCAGCAGGGTTGAAAAGATTTCTAGAAACAGTTGTTTCCCTCAGATTGCTGCAGAGGCTTGTGGTTAGGCTGACTGAACACCTTTTATGTCAGCACAACACAGAACAATACTTGATAAGGTTCCCCAGTCTGTTCCCATGCAGCAATGTGAGGTTTGTAGCTCTTGCATGTTTGGGTGTGCTTAGGCTGTGCCACAGTGGCTCAAAGGGTGAGCACGTGCTGTGGTCAGGGTTGGTCTGCAGGCCACTGCTCACTCTGAACCATTAATAAATACATCTGACACGTTCAGGGGGTCTTTGAATGCAGAAATCAAGGCAAGAATTGAGTGTACCCTGAAGTGTAGTTTCTCACTCCTGTGAAGTGTTTGCAGGCTTGCAGTGTTTCATGGGTATCTATCAAAAGCTGAAGGAGCAGGCAGGATAGACAAGCTTCTGGAAGCTGGGAAGCATTCCTATCAGTCAAATGCAACCCTGCTGCACAAACAGTGAGAGCAATTGCCTGTCAAGTGTACTGTAATACTCAGCTCAGTGTTGTTTGACTGGCACATTGTGTTGTCACTGATACCGTGTCTGAACTCCAGAGAGACTGTCACTATTGCAGTCGTGTGGTAAATGGGGAAGGAAATGGATTTGGGATGGAGTTTTCATGATGAGGTCAATGTGAGACAGAAAACCCAAGTGCAAATGGATGTGTTTACATATTCCAAAGTCAGCAGATTGCTTTAGATGGGATATTGATAACAAATAATAAACTATTTTAGGTACGCTCTTCTCACTTAAAATGTCTGAAGACAAATCTTCTGTGATTTTATGAAGTAGCCTTTGTAAGAAGGCAAATCTGTGTTGTCTGCTTATTATTGAAGCCATTTAGCACATCAGATGTCATTCCAGATTACCAGTTGCATTTCAGCTGGACTGGAAACAAATCCAGATCAGTAATAATGTAATGCTGTGTACCTTAAGGTTAAATGTCTGACAAGACAACTAGTGCTAATGGACTGTGACATTTTTCAGGCCATTGGTCTGACATTACTTGCTGTGTCAGAGCAAAATGTTTACAAAGATCTAACTCCACATTACAATGCATTAAGACATCATTCTCTCTTGTGCATGCTCCAAGCTTTCTGGCTGCATCTAAATCCCACAGTTGGCCCGTGTGTAGAAGCAGCGTCCTGCAGGCCCTGAGGAGCTCTGAGCAGCACTGTTGGTGGGATTTGATTCAGTCCAGAATGCCCTGCAAGCTTTCTGCTCACTACATTGCAACTTTACAGCTTGTGCTGCAGGTAAAACTCCTCGAGCACAAACCCGTCTGGGACCAGCTCTGCCACTGTACATTTTCTGAGCAGTATCTCACTGTACAAGTGCTATTGGTAGGAATGGCTTAATGTAAGGAGAGCAAATATAGATGAAAAATTTTATGACAAGGATACCTGCTAAATTTACACTACTGCAGCAGATTAGCTCTTGGAATTTTTAGTGTTTTAATGTTTTTTGAAAGAAGGAAAATTTAAAACAGTATTTTGCATTAATGGGGCTTGAATGACTAGACTGATAAATGGTAAGTACACTTGGATCAAATCACATTTAAATAATATCATACTGTATTAAGAACTCATTAAAGAAATAGGTAAGAATTAGCAATTAAGGGCCATTTAATACTAGATTGTTTCAGTGTCCTCATCTCATAAAGGCTTTCTAAATATAGGCTTCATTTCAAATATTAAGATGGTTCCTCTGGCTTTTGTTTGTAACTATTTTCCCTTATTTTTTTTAAATACTTGTACTTCTGATTCAATTAGATTAAGTAGTATAGTATGTCCTGCCCCCTCTTAAACAGCTTGTAATGCATTAATTTTAATTTTTGTGTGGTTTTGTATTTCATGAGAGTTTATTCCACTGGCTAATACAGAAATTGGAAAAAAAAGACTGGTTTTGTTAATGCAATTTTCAGCAAAGTGTGGTTTTTTTAATAGGTTGGATTATTTTTGTGTCTGTGTGTGTGCTCAGTCATGTGCTATCCCTCCTGTAGTGTGGCTGTGTGTACATCCATGAATGTAAAACTTCATCTCACAAACTGACAGTACAGTGACATCTGATGCTATAGAATAGATGAAAACTCCAGCAGTGGTATCATGCTTCAGACGTTCCAAGTAAATCCTAAGAAAGCATGAACCCATCACCAGACAGATTTAAAATGTAAATGCTGCTCTGCTTGATCGAGTCAGCGACTATTAACTGCGGAGCGTTGTGCCAAGATGTAGCGGCAACGCGGTTATTCTTTACTTAAAACAACATCGGGGGGCTGCGGGGAACCAACGCGGGCTGGAGCTGCGGCACCCGAGGGGCGGGAGCTGCTCTGAGGCGCTGCGGGAGCGCTTCTGCCGCCGGGGACCGGGCCAATACCTGCCGAGCCGGGCCGAGCCGGGCAGCACCTGCCGTGCGGGGCCGGGCCGTGCCGGGCAGCACCTGCCGTGCCGAGCCGTGCCGAGCCGAGCGGGGCCGGGCGGAGCGGAGCAGCCCCGGGGCGGCGGGGGCGGTGCTGAGCGCCGGGCGCGCCCCGTGACCGCCCCTCGGCGGCGGCGGCAGGGGAGGGGACGGGGCGAGCGGTGTAAACAAGGCGGGGGGCCGGGGCTGGCGCGGTGTCAGCGGGTCACATGGAGCCTCATATGGGCCGGGGGATGGCGGCGCGGCGCGGCTCTCCGCTGGCAGGCGGCGGCTGCTGCTGAGGCGGCGGCGGCGCTTCACGCCGAGGGCCCGTCCCGCCTCCCCTCCCCGCCTCCCGCCCGCCGCGCTCCGCTCCGCTCCCCGCCGTTCGCCGCTGACAAATGATGTGCGTTGTGCTCGCCGCGATGAAAGGTAGGCTCGGAACCCGGCCCGGGCAGCGAGCGGCGCCCGCCGGAGTCGCGGCGCTCCGCGGCCTCCGCGCTGCCCGCGCCGCCGCTCGGGGTCCGGCGCCGCTCGTTGCCGGCCGGCGCTGGCCGTGCGGGGCCCGGGCGGCTCGGGGCGGCTCTCGGCGCCGCGGGCGGCTCGTTCCCGGCTCGTTCCCGGCTCGGTGGCGGCGGGAGCGGCGCTCCGCTTAGAGCGCAGGGGCGCGGGCCGGCCGGCGCTGGGCTGGCGGGGCTGCGGCTGAGCCGCTCGGGGCCCGCGCCGGCTGCGCTCGGGCTCCCCAAAACCTGACTCTAGCCAAGAGCAAAGGACGTGCGGCATCCTCTGGGCGGCTCACGGGGCCAAAATGCCGTCTTCAGGCAGCTGCTCATCTTTCAAAAGCTTTGGAATAAAAGGAAAAAGCCGAGTTACTTAGTGACTTCTTTTTTCTTAACCTGGAGTTTTCTCTTCTTGCGGACTCGAGTCCTTGTTGAGGGTCAGTGGCAGACTGAGGACAGTCAAACGAAGTTTTTGATGAGATACCAAAAGTTTAGAGGTACGTTTGTAGTCTGCCCTGTTTTTTAATAAAATTAAATCCACAGTAGAGCTTTGCATTGCAGTGTTTTTAAAATCATAGGTTTGGGGATTTTTGAAATATAGGAAAAAATTAATTTGAATAACCATCTTACTTTCATACAGTATTTTTTCACAATAATCTAAAAACATACGAACTTAATGCCCCCACTAAAATACTAAATGTGTGCTGTTTAAGATGAATTTTAGGCAAAATTTCTCTTTAATAATTTAGTTACTTGGAAAAAGGCTATCGAGTCTTGCTTCAGTTCGAGACTGTTGCCTTTTTTTTCCACTTTGCAAGGCACTAGGTAATGCACACCAGTAGCAGCATAGTGTTTAAGGACGGTAATTTTCAATTACGCGGCTTCCTTTTCTTCTTGGAGAGAAGCCTGTGTGAATAAAAAGAAAAGCACTGTATTCATTAATCATTAGCCATGCTGAATGTATTTGGCAAGAAAATGTAATTGGGTTGATTCAGATACTTGTATCTGTAACAAAAGGAAGTGCATTTTTTTTTTAAGTGCAAACTACATGGATATTTTAGCAGTCCTTTAAAATTGTACATATTCTGATAACAGTTTTTCAGCCTATCCCTTATAAGCCTTTTAGAACCATGAAATTAAATAAACAATTTTCTTAAAAGAGGGAGGGAAGTACACATGCGAAAAATATTGGGGGGTGTGATTATGTTGTGGGCTTCTGGACAGAGATTTAAGGTGTGTTGTAAAAGAACAGGCGGATGATTTACAGCAATTCAACTTCGAAATGTATTTTTTATTCTCTTGGGAGTTTCATTTAAACCAATTTCCACACTGATGTAAAATCTTGGCAGAGCCCAGCTTTTGGATTTTAAAGTGTAATTCCTAGTGGCTTTATTATGGAAATGAGTAGGTCTTTGTACTTTTTACAGACTACTTCTATACTACATTTAATTCATGTTTCATAATATTTAGTTCTCTAATGCATTGAAAAACTTCCTTGGTTTCTTATCCTTTCTCTAATTTGCTGGACAGGGTTCAGCTGGAGGAAATGTGTTGTCATTTGTCTTAAAAGGGCCTCTGACTGCTATGAAATAATAGATCCACAGGCCAATATTATGATTTGAGAGAAGTAGACCAATGGAATAGGGAACGGAGTTTGTTTAAGCTCGAAAGTAAAAGGGAAAAATGCAAAATCTGGAGGTGAATTTGGTATCTTGTTTGTTCTCTATCCTGTGGTGGCGTCTTCTAATCTTCTACAGTTCTGAAGTTAAAGTGCAAAAAATTATGGTCTTAAAGACAATATGGGATTTTCATATTTGGCTTAATTTTCTTTTTTGGGTATAAAGGGGGAGTATTAATGCCTTTCCTATTGCTGTTTAGATAGCCCAAACTGATACCATGTGAAGTTAATTTGTGAGTTGTTTTATTTTTCTTGCAACACAATGTTCCGGCAAGCACGTTCTCTTTAACTGTGAAAATTCCTGAGCCTGCATCCAGGTTTGGGTGGGTAGAGACGAGGCAGCTGTCACACAGGGAGAGCTGCACTCACACACCTGCGGTGCTGGGAACAGACCGGTCCAGGAAGAGCCTGGGCATGTCTTTGGGACAGGCTGCGTGGTAGGAAATGAAACTTTCTCGTTTCAGGCAGGGCAGAAGGAGGATTTTTTCCACCTGATTTCTAAGAAAACAGGCAGAGATGAACCATCAAAGTTCTTAATGACTGAATAAGTATTTTCTAGATTGATGGACTTTTAGAAATTATTTACCAGCTGCTGTGAGTCTGCAGAGTATCCAGGAAGCCTTGCATTTTTAGTTGGTAGCACAGGCTAAGCAGCTGACACTGCTGAGGGACACGGCAACGTTACGTGCTCACCAGTGAAGTTTGCAGAGAAACCCGATCGTTCTGCCCGCGGAGGCACCGGTGCAGATCTGATTCCAGAGGGAGCCCTCCCTGGCAGGAGCATCGGGGTGGCTTCAAGGAGAGCAGTGCTGGGTGCTGCTGGGCAGGTGCCCTGTGCTGGGCTCAGGGGCTCCTGTGTCAGCCAGCACGGAGCAGAGGGAGCCCAGCAGCAGGGCAGAGCCTTTCCTGGCTGTGGGACTGCTCCGTGTTCTGTGCCTGCGCTGTGCAGGGCTGTGTCAGTCAGTGCTGCTGACAGACAGTGCTTGTCCTGTGCCATCATCAGGCCTGGTCAGGAGGGTTCAGTCCCCTGATGAGTTGTAGGGTATGGACAGGAACCTGGCCATAGTTGTGTTATCATTGCTGTGCACGTTCCTAAATAGGGACTGGTGGAAAGGCTGATGTGAATTTTCTAATCTATTTAAACCCAGATGTATTTACTGTTAAGGTGGCATTTGAGGTACTAATCCTGGCTACTGCTGTGTCAATGTACAGTTCAGTCTGTTGCTGTTTTGTGGAAGATGGACCAGATGAGCAGAATCTGTTGCTCCTAGGCTGTAAGGAAAATTGTTTCACTTTGGGGATCTGTGCTTGAATCACTGGAAATATAACCATCCTTTCTAATGACTGAATGAAAATTCAGTCAGTAAAATCCACTTGTTTTAAAGAAGACGACTCCACTGTGTCAGGATTTTTGGAATCTGCCGCATTTTTGTGGAGAGCCCGAGCTGCAGCTGTGCAGGAGGCAGCATTGCCCTGGCTGCAGCCGTGCAGCAGGCAGCACTGCAGGGCAGCAGGCAGCATTGCCCCGGCTGCAGCCGTGCAGCAGGCAGCACTGCAGGGCAGCAGGCAGCATTGCCCCGGCTGCAGCCGTGCAGCAGGCAGCACTCCTGGCAGCAGGCAGCACTCCTGGCAGCAGCCATGCAGCAGGCAGCACTGCAGGGCAGCAGCAGCACTCCTGGCTGTCCCCCTGCCCCAGGTGCTTTTCCTGCAGCGAGCAGAGCCAGGCTGCTCTGGGCAGGCAGGGATGCACGCACCGCTGCTCCGTCTGGGTGAGCTTTTCCCAGTCTGTCAAGCCTGACCTTCTGACGTGGTTTTTGTCATGTATCCTGGCACCAGCGTCCCAGCACGTTGGTAATTACTCAGTGCTTTTCACCAGTAAATAAATGCCTATGGAAAAATATCTTGCCATAGGTTTTTAAAAAAAAGGTAGCTTTGCAAATTGAAGCGTGCTTAAATTTACCTTTACTGTGGCACTATTGAAAGTTAAATCCAATTTAGCAACTAGTCTGGTACAGAACTTGTGTTGACTAAATATTAACAGAATCTGGCCTTTGGAATTGCTAGCTGACAGGCTGTTTTTTCTGCTTTAATTTCATTTGACTGATGTGAATGACTTGCTTGTATCTAAGACCTTGGTTGCATTACATGCAGAGGATAAGATTGGTTTGAGGTTTATTGCTGAAATGTACTTTTCAGGCTCTTTGAAAGACTCTCGAGATTTAAAAGTAAAAGAGGAAATCTGTCTTTATGTCTTGCTCTGTGAAAATCAAAGGCAGTTGCATGCTCTGTACAAGTCTCAGTTGGGGACACTCGTTTCAAGTAAGGAGATTCTGTCCTGTTTAGGTCAGCAGAAACTGTGGGTGCTGAACATCTCACTAGATCAGACTCTTTAAACTTACACACCGCTCTTGCCTAGCTCAAATGGTGAGCGGCTTCCTAATGGCTCGTAATGCAGTCTTAGAAATAATTCTGAATAACTGGGGTAAAACTCAAGCAGTCTACAGACACCACTCAAGGACTTCTGTGCCCCTTTTTTGTGAAACCAAACAGAATGGCTCCCTGAGGGGCAGAGGCTGCAGAGGAGGGTCTGGGCTGGTGTTGGGGGTGTGGGCTCTGGCAGATGTGCAGTGTCCCTGTGCTTTATTCAGTGGGCTGGGGGAGGTGGCAGCTCGTTCACTTGGGGCAGGGGAAGGGCCTGCAGCCCTGCAGTGGGGAGCTGAATGTTTGTTTTCACATTTATTACTTTGGGGAGTAGTGTCTAGAGACCTTAGTGAAGAACTGAGTCCTCTTTATGTCAAGTACTTCCCCACTGTGTGTGAAAAAGACTGATTTCTTTACTCATTCCCCATTATAGAGAACCTAGCATGTTTGGGGGGTTTTTTCTAGGATGTTGTAGCGCTCGATTTTAACCTTAAGCGATTTTAAATCTTTTTTCTTGCTTCTCTTGCCTACAGTAAAGTGTAAAAATGATCACTATTGTGAGTAATTACCATCAGGATTGTTGGTATTTTGTCTTGACTACACAACAGAGTTCTAAATTGGTATATTTTATTCTAAACTATATGTACAAAATCAAAATTGGCGAATCTTTGTGTCTCTCCTGAGTAGATACATTGCAAATCTCTATCTAGTATTGGGGGAAGTTGAGATGCAGCATGTTCTTTTTTTTCCTTTCCATTCCCAGGAGATAAGTTTTTGTAGTGTGCAAAATAACTGCATATGACAAGAATGTTATTACAGTCAGACTTGATACATTTTAGAATGTTTTTCTGTTTTTTTTATTCACAATGAAAGGGAAAAGTATTCACCTTTCTTGTATTTATCTGTGAGCTGTAATTTGCAATTACAGCTGATAACTCCTGAGATCAAGCAAGCAGTAGTTCTCTCCTTTTGTGGTTTGTCTTTTCCTTGAGGACTGATATCTAAGGGATATGCACATAACTAATGGTACAGAAACTGTCTTCTTCCTTTTTGAAGATCAGGGATTTTTCTCCTTTTTGCAATAAACATTAGCAGGGGAGGGGAGTGCTCTGTCCTCCGAGAATAACTAAGTTATGCGCAAAAAGGTGAGTCTGTACTGTGCAGACCTCTCTGCCTGTTGGATGAATAAAGGCACTGGAAAGGTGAGGCAGAAAGCCTTTTAGGAGGTCTGGAGATGGACCTTCTCCTTGTGCTTCACGCTGTGAGCTGCCTGTGCTGAGCACAGTGTGGCTTGCTGGAGGCATTGGGGCTGGCAGGGTGTGCAGAATGCAGGCTGGCAGGCTGGCTGCAGTTCCAGGCTGTTCCCAGCTGCCTGCACCTTGTGCTGGGAACACGAGGGAGTGATTCAGGGCAGTGACTCACGGGGTGCTTCCCTCTGCACATGGGGCTCAGTGCAGAGAGCCCCTGAGCTACCACCACTGCTCTGGGCTCGTCTGCCTGCACAGGCTACTGCTGCTTACACTCTCCTGAAAAATGCCATTAAATTCGTGTTTGCTTCCCTTTTCCTTTGCAGTGCCAGGGCAGGATGAAGCAGGCATGCTGACAGGAGCAAAGGGATATGCAGGGAAGTCAGAGTCCAGTGCCATGCCAGTTGGGACAGCTCTCTCATGTTCTCCCAGCACTCTGCTGGTGCCTGTGTGCTGCCCCTCAGGAGCACAGAGCTGCTCTGCCCATGCCAGTGCAGGGTCTGCCATGGGTGATGCTCCTCACACGCTCTGGCTGCAGCTCATGGTGAACCTCTGACGCCTGAAGGAAGCTCTCACAAGGGCACAGTTCCCCCCAGAGAGGCCTGGGGGCTGCCCAGCACGGCTGGGGGCAGGTGTAGCCCATGTTCTGGCTGCTGCCAGTGAGTGCAGCTGGAGCCCTTCATCTCACAGGGGACTGGCAGGGCTCAGCAGCTCCCACTGCTCCCACACCTAAGCAGTCAACTTCAGACTTCACCGTGGTTTTTGTTTTCTTTCCTGTGAGATGGTGAGTGGTGCAGGACCCGTGGCTCTCCTGTTTGTGTGATTCCAGCCTTTAGGCCCTTTGTCATGCTGCATATGTAGCCATCTAGGCTAAAATCAGTGAGGAGAGAGGTATAATCATCCCAGCTTTCATTTTAAGAGCATTTATCTCAAAGCTTAATTAAAGCTGCTTGGATGTAAATAAGTCTAACCTCTTCACTTCTGAACAATGCAAATAGAATAGTCAGCATACTTATAGGGTATCAGCCATGTAATTATTGTGTACTGTTTGTGTTCTTTGAAATACTGTGCTGTTTCTTGCCCCTGAATCCTGGGACAAAATGCTTAATAAAACCAACTGTGTGACTCATTATTTATGTACTTTAGAAGAAGTTGATCATTCTCAAACAAAGGGATGGAAAAGTGGCATTAAGTCTTTACAAAGACAGATACACTGTGACACAGGGTTTCTCAGAGTGTTCCTTCAAACTGAAGGGACCACAAGCTGGAATTTAGACTGGCTGCCAGAGAAGCAGGGTCGTGTTCCTGGATGCCAGCCCTGCTTTTCACTGGCTCTGGGTGGTGCTGGTCGGAGACACTGCAGGCACCACCCAGAGCCCTGGGCTTGCACCTCCTGCCACCTCTGCACTCACAACCAACGACAGAAAAGGTCCTGTCACTGTTCGCACGTGCTGTCATCTGCACTCTACTCTGATGTTCCAGAAGTCCTAAAGTCTTTGCTGTTCTCACTGTAATGTTGTTAACAGCATGAAATGGGGAGTGATGCATTATTGGCAGTGGCTTCTGCTTCCAGCTCTTGCAGATACTGAGCTCCTGTATTTCAGTGGCTCAGCAATTCTCTCCCTTCATGCGAGTATCGTTTGCTGTTTAATGCCTTGTACAATTTACATGATCCAATTAGAAATCAAGTTCCCATTTCATGTGGCACTTAGTTCACACCTCTTGTGAGACTGCCAGGGATCTGAGGAGGTGATACTGTGCCATGGGTTAAGTGTGCCTAAAACTTACATAAGCTTGTGTTTACCTCACTCCTAGTTCTGAAGAGAGGAGTGCTTTCTTGTCCAGCCTCCTCTGCTTGGCCCTGTGCCTAGTGTGACATGATTCAAAGGGTCATTTATCTTCTTCTCACCCCAAAAGAAGGTTAAAGTCTCTCTAAGCCCCAGGTGCTCTTTGCCTGGAGCCTTTAGTCTAGGTAGGGAGTTGAAAGTCAGTAAAAAATGATCCCTGGTCTAGTCATCAGAACATTTGGAGTTTCCTTTTTGTACATAGATATTCGCATACTTTAGTTCTGATGAAAATTTGAACAGTATAAATTGCTGTACTACTTGGCAGGAGCAGCAGTAGCTGCTGTCCTCCTGTAACAACTGTAATGCTTCTCATAATGGGTGTATTTTCCCATTTGGCTAAATTAATTAGCCCATCTTTGTCTATGTTTGATTTGTCAGAGTAGCTTTTGTGAGAAAACACACATTTTCTAGTGAATTTGTAGTTATTTTTTGCTCAGCTTGGGAATTAATTAACCCATCTTGTGCACTGCAGAAAACTGCTTGTTGTAGAGTGCCCCTGCTTTTTCCTCTCCTTGGACCACCTCCTTCTGGAGCCCTGTAGAATTGGCCATATCATAGACCTGTTATGAATAAGAAGCTTGACTAGGCCAATGTTCAAGCAGCAATCAATTTATTATTTAACATGGTAAAGTATGAGCAATACAGCGCTGGGTACAGCGGGGGAAGTTTTCCCTCCAACTGCACACCAATAATTGAGGGTTACAGGTATTTATAGGGGTACCCATCAGCTTTTTCAGCAGTTTCTAGTTCCAATTTTTTTACTCATCAGCAATTTTTATTCCAAATTATTACATCATGATTCTATACACTATTGTGATCTTAGTTTCTCAGGATGTATCTCAAAAGGAGGATCCCAGATGGTGGCAGTCCAGTTTCCCTTTGGTTGAAACCCTAAATCCTTGAGGTGATGTTCATCTTCCTTTCTCAAGCTGTTTTTCTCTGCTTCAGTAAGGCATGAGATAAGCATATTTCCTTTATATATATTCCAAAGCTATAGTTTCAAGGATACAAGTAATATTCTAAAATTATACTTCCAAAGGTTATTATTGCAGAGCAGCTTTTTATGGATTAAATGCAAGCAAAAAGCAACATCTTCAACACTTTAATTCCAATGCTCCTAAATCTACTAGGGTTAATTTGCAAACAAAAGATAGGTTCAAAGGCCTTTTTCCATGCTTTATTCTCCCCAGTTATTGTTAGAATTCACAGCTCTCCCATTGTCGAGGTCCACACATTTCGCATTCACAACTACACACATCGCCTGTTTGTACCTGACACCAAACACAACTTTGTATTTCACAGAGCTTATCTTTCCAGTTTTGGAGGGCACGAACGTAAGTGAAAGCACTGTCCTGTACAGGTTTGGAACGCCAGGCTGGGGCTCTGCAGGGCTGGGGAAACCATCCATGGGGCACATGGAAGTGAACCCACTGTCCTGTACAGGTTTGGAACGCCAGGCTGGGGCTCTGCAGGGCTGGGGAGGTGTTTGCCACTGTCCTGTGCCTGCTTGTGATGGGCTGGAGGAGCTGAGCTCATGCTCAGCGTTGTTTTCCGTCAAAGGGACACACCCTGCAATTGTTAGATTGACAGAGATGCGTCGTGTTAAATTTTGGGGAGAGTTTTTCTCCTACCGTGGGTGCCTTATTGAATTAAAAGAAGTATTTGCTTAAAATATGAGTACATAAAGATGTTTGTAACTGCTGGACAGATTCTTGTATCAACAGATAATAAAAAGAAAGTCAGACAGGTTAATTAAAGAGGCCGAGATGTTTCGCTTGTAAAGCTCATAAGCATAGGCGCCTGCAGAGGGGCAGAGCAGCGCCCCGGGCGCTGTGCCTGCAGATGCGGCGATAGCGGGGCAGCCGCGGGGCTGGGCTGGGCTCGGCCGCCCCATGCAGGAATTGATTCTGCCATTGTTCTCTTCAAGGAGCACCACAGTTCTATCTCCTGCCTCCCGCATGGGATGCTTCCTTGGACGCTATGCGTGAAGCCTCTCAGTAACATGAGCAATGTTTCAGCCTTGTGTTTTTCTTGGTGAGTTGTTTGATTGCACCTGGTGGAATCTGGGTGAGCACCGAGAACTAACTTCTGCCTGAACCTGGAAAAGGCCCCGAAAATGGGGTGTTTTGGTATTGGCTGTGGCTAGCTCTGTCCAGGTTTCTTTAAAATCTGCTGGTATTTCCGGGATTAACTTTGCATTTCCCAGCCAGAAAGGTGGAGTGCAGCACCTGGTGCTGGAGCGCTCCCTCCTTTGCATACACCTCACTGGCTCCCAACAACACTTCTCCTTTCTGAGCTGGGAATTGGTTTGGAAAAAGAGGAATCAGTATCTTTAACAGATTTGTTTCATTTTAAATATTTTTGCTCACTTACTAAAAACATCTCAAATTATTGTGTGGTTTATTCACTTTAAAATTATAACTTGAGATTAAAATGTCCAGCATGGTGCATTTCTCTGGGCAGCACACTGTCAATGCGCCTTTAAACTACTTGGCTTGGAGAGGACCATCAGTAGCAGTACTGATTTTTGTTATGGAAACCTAGAGCTCAGTATGGGGAAATGCTCCCTCCTTCATGTCACTGTTCCAAAATATTCTAATTTTCTTGTGTTTTCCCTCTCAACCACAGTGTTTATACTTACAGAAGGGAAAAGTAGCCAAACATAAAGGTCACTCTAAAGCAGAGACCTTGTGAATACCAAAATCTCACTCCAAAGAATTTCAGCTCGTAGGATCGATTTAAAAACCCTCACAAAGTGCTTCAGAATGGAAATGCTTTTTTTATGTCACACTGAAAGCTGTAGCATTTAGTGGTGGTAAATTTGCACTTCCTAACATGTTATTTCTGCCAGTGTTGATTACTGTTTTGCTGCAGAAGTAACTAACTTTGTAATTTAATCTGCCGTGGTATTGTTAGCCTAAAATTCGATGTGTGCACGCTGCATTATGAGAAGCTGTGCTGCAGAGGCTGCCTCTAGCAGTCCCTGCACTGTGAAGTGTTGGAGGCTGGCAGAGTGGCCAGGAGGGTGCCACTGCCTGCGTGCCTTGGTGTGTCCTGTTCCCAGTGCAGCTACCCTGGTCACTGCTGGATCCCAGCACCATCCAGAATTACCTGAAAGAGAGTGAAGAAATACATACTTGACTGTGTAATTATTCTTTATGTGAAATCTACTCAGATATATTAGCCAATGCTTGTATTAATTTGTAATACCTGAAAAACCTGATCAGGTCTTGACTTTTAATCAAGTTATCAGTCCAGAAGAGTAGCACAGTTCTTCTGGAAATTCTTAAAACAAGTTACTAAGAAATCTGACTCATAAAGCAAATGCCTCCTGAAATTTGAATGTTTAGAAGGGAAAAATGACTGGCAGCTCCTCTTGTAAGTGTGCTAGTTGCAATAAAGTATAAAAGTTCAACATCAAAGAGATCACCGCTTAGTCTGTGGCGTATTTGTACATCAAAGAACAAACACAGGACGAAAGGAACTGCACAGAGATACAGTTCATCCTTGCAGACAGGTCCCTGTGGAATGCTATAAAGAGCTGCTTTCAGAGTGTGGAAATGATCATTTCTGATTTGGGAGTAGGTGGGAGCGAGGGGCAGTGTCCCAGAGCCCAGATGCTCTTGGGGGAGCGCCGGAGCTTTGGCGATGCCAGCGCTGAGTTGTGTCCCTGGGACAGATGGACCTGTGTCTGCAGCAGGGCCATTCACTGGCCAGGCTGGGCTAAGGGGCTCTAATGGCAGGGAAAGGTCTGCTTTGTGATTTAGGTGGTGGTGTGCCAGTGCTCAGGTACTGTGTTGTGTTGCCCAGAGGGGTTGTGGGGTCTCCATTCTTGGAGATTCTTGGTTGGACACAGCCCTTGTCTGACCCTGCTTGGAGCAGGAGCTGCATCAAGCCATCTCCAGAGGTGCCTCCAACACAGACTCTTCTTATGATCCATGAGGGAAACTCTTCTGTAGTAAGGCAGCTGTCTCCTTCATATTTTTAATTCTGGCTCTCTTAGTACAACACACAATTCAGCCAAATATGTAACCAGCTCTGGCACAGGAGAAGTCCTCCACCTGTGTTTTACTGTTTTTCTCAGCTTTTATAATGTGAAAGCTTGATGTATTTCTACTGATTTGTGCTTTTAGTAGTTTGTTGTGGTTCTGTCATTTGGTGGGGTTTTATTGTTTTTTCTTATTAATTCTTATTAATCTTGAAATCCCCTTTAGATAGAGAGAAAGTTGTGTATGTCTGCCTTAGAACTAAAGAAAAGTGATCTTGGGTGTGTACAGCATGTCCTCTTTCAGGACAAGACAGGTCATGAGAAGTTGGTCAAGGAAATTATTGGACTCTCACTGACCAGTTGGTGAACTGTATTGAAGGCAGTGGAGACTTTGCTATTAACCTGAATGTATCTGCTTTAATATTAAAATGATAAGTAGGTCACATCTATTCTTCAGTTCCAGGCTTTCTACTTAATTTGTGTCTCTGTAAGGGGTGACTGCATGTGTTATATACAGAAATGTTAATCATAAGATCCATACTAAATCTGAATTCTCCAATGTTTGAGTGTGCTTGGATCAACCATTTTAATAGCAGTTCCACCTTTTTAGGAGATAGTATTGTCAGCAGACTCATTTCTTTTACTGCAGAACTAAAAATAGTTACAATCTCGTGGAATCATTAAGAAATACAAAGGGTTTCTGTTAAAAACCCTGGGGAAACCTGATTAGGCAGACTACTGTATAATTAATCGATGTGCTACTACACTTGGAGAAGTAGTGCATCAGTAAACAGAAGTCAGAATGTAAAAGGCTAAGAAGAACTGCTGGGAATTGTGTTAAGACATCAAGGCTTGAAAATAACAATTTGAGCACCTCAGGAGAGAGGAGCATTTGCATTTGATGGAAGGACAGAAAATTCTCCAAAAGGCCAGGGCAGGGCCATCTGTGAAGGAAGCTCAAATAAAACACCTTTGCTACTACTGGTCACAGTATTTTATATTCCCTTCAAGCTGATGTTCTGATAGCTCCTTAGACTGATTTGTACATTTGTGAGACAGTGTCAGGTAAAGTGCTGTTAGAATGTTCCTTTCATTAATGCTGTGCTTTAAATACATTCATTCTGATAATTAAGTTGTTGCCTAAGATATGACAGGGATCATTGATTTGTGCCATTGTTTGTCTTGTTTGCTTTGAGACTGGAAATAATTGTCAGCAAGCAGTCTGTAATTATCTCTTTGGAAAAAGGCAGGATCCTCTTTAACATTACTGCAAAAAGGTGCAGCAGTTGTGTGTGTAGAGATCGGGGTGGCTGTGATAACAACATGAATGAATTATTCTTCCAGAAATATGTTTGGAACCAATCCCTACCCCACTGCAGCAGTGTCACCTGGAGAGGGAGTTCCCCCCTGGGACGGTCCATGTGCCAAGGCAAGGCCCTGTGCCTGAGCAGGAAGGAGGAGGAGCTGCTGCCACCAGCTTTCGGCCCCTCAAATGGACACTTTTGGGATTTTGAGGAAGTCATTACAGGGACAATAAATTCCTGCTTTTCTGTTTAGAGAAAAGTGTGCAGCTGTGTTTAAGGAGGCCCATTTCTGTGGCTGTTAGGGGGCTGATGGGGAGAAATGGGCTGTGCTTGAGGGGCTTCACCAAGGAAGTGGCTGCCCTGGACCTTGTGTCACACTGGAGTCCTGCTGGGGGCACTGGGGGGAGTGGAGGATGCTCAGCATGCTGAAGTCAAGGCTTTTCTTGGGGAATGATAATAATTGGTTTTAAGCAGTGACCACTGTAGTCCGGTGAATGCAGTGGCTGTGCAAGTTCCCTGCTCTGCAGGATGAGCTGCAGGCGTGTTTGTGCTGTGCTGTGTGAAGGTGGAGCTTTTCTCGCTCAGCGTGTCGAGTCCTGACCTGCTGGCTGGCACAGACCGTGTTTGGACGAGACAAGAGCTTTACATCTTAGAAACACTAATCAAATTAATTCAATTTATATGCTAAATTGAAGGAAAGTTCACTTTCCAATTATTAAAAAAAAATCCAACAAAAGACAAAACACACCAACAATGAACTTTTTGAGGCTCCTTCCCACCTTGAGAATGCCAGAGTGTCAGGTTAACAGTTTATGTCACAGAGTGTTGTGATGCTCTTGGCCAGGAACGGTTGCCAGCAGCTCATAAAATCAAAATCCCAAAATGAAATCCTTCAATACTTTTCTCTTTTCCCTCATTGAATTGAATTGAAAAATTTCTTAGGGAGGTGCCAGCAAAAATAATGTGGGGTTGTGTGGCTTAACCTCTTACCTTGGGCTGTAGCTGCAGCACTGGCGATGGGGTAACTGCTGAGTTCAAATTCTGTTTTAGTGGGTGTGTGAATGGACACCCTGAATGAGCAGCGGGCACAGATGTGCAGCTTGTCTCTGTGGAGCCTCAAGCTGAATTTCCAGGAGCATGTGCAAAGCTGGCACAAAGCTGTGTCTCACATGAGGAGCACTCTGTGCGCTGGCAGAGGCATCAGTTCTGAACTGGAGTCAGGTTTTGTTAGCCAAGCATTTTGTCATTGGTGCAAGTTTTAGAGTTTCTGAGGACTTTTATCTGTTTCTAGTGTAAAAACACCTTAATAATTGAAATTACATAGCACGACTTCAAATATAATCACCAAATATAATGTGGGAGAAGAATTAATTTAATTATAATTAATTCCAGTTTTCAGAAAATGCTTTCAAAGTTGTCTTAAGCTGGATACCAAAACGGTTATCACTTTGGAAAATGTTCCAAGTCTCCAAACATCTCAGTAAAGTGTCTGTTTCACAAAGGACTTCTTTGATCCAGCTATCTAGGAGATTTATCCGAGGAGACAAAACCCAGATTGCTTACTGCTAATCCAGTGCTTTGCAAACAAGATTTTAATTTTTATTCCCTTTACTTGTTTTTCAAAAATTCCAGCAGATATACAGTGGGATGGTTTCTTCCCATAAATAATTAAGCCCATTGTAAGCAATGCCAGTAGAAAGCAGTCCTGAGATTCATTTGGTTTTAAGTACCTACTCATTTTTTCCTTTTGGAAATAAAACCATGTCCCAAGCAATTTGAATGCTCATAAATCATGTTAGTTGAAGGGGAGAAATTATTCCAAACTTAGTAGTAACAGAGCACAGGAAACCAAAGGACTGCATTCTAAAAGAGACCATGTAAGCTTGTGTTTGTGTACCTGCCCACTAATGCCAGCACAGGAGTTCCAAATACATTGTTCATTGAATTAAAGAACCCACCCAAATGTTTTAAGACATTATTTATTAACAGTGACTGGTTTTAATGTCAAGAGAGGGTAAATTAAGTTGGTTACACAATTTATCAGCTGCTGCTAAATATTGTGGATGTTATTAGTCATTAAGTAACCAACAGTTAGTCTGGCAGTTTATTAAATCTCAGGACACTGGATGCAGGAATCTCTCCATGTTTTCTTGATGAAGTGGAAGAGCACCTCAGAATAACATTAGCAGTATGTAGATGTGTAAAAATTCTTCCTTCTCTTTTCCCCCATTTCTCTCTTACTGACTGCTTTAAAGAAATCTTCATTTAGGATTTTTAATGAAAACATGTTTTTTCTGTAGTGAATCTGCCAGAAAAAGTAAATTGACATGTCATGGAGTGGCTTGGTGACTTGCAGGTGTTTATTTCCTTGTTTTAAGCAGATGCAGAAGGTGTATTCTGGTGCTGTTACGGTGTGATGGATGAAAAAACTGCACTGACTTTTATCCCGGAGAGGGAAGCGAGTTGTTTTCTTTCAAGGGCTGCAGATCAATTGCTGTCTTACAGAAGTAATGCCATGAAAGTGGGGAAGAACTCCTCTTTGATACTCAGGTCTTTCTATTTCAGTTGGTACAGTAATGGGCTTTTGAATTAAAGGTTTGTTAAAGCTTGTATCTATTTCAGAGTATTGACAGCCGAAGCAGACTTGCTGAGCCAAAATTTATATGTTTATCCAAGCCTGTTAAAATCAGAATTTATGGTGACTGTACTAATGTGTAATCTTTAATACCACTTCTATACAGAAGGCTGCTATTTGAATTTTCAGTGAAGTAAATTTCTTTACAATATGCCTTTGAGTTATGGTTTATAACTGGATTCATATAAATAAATGCTTTCAACTGAATGCTGTTGAACTAATTCCATTTTGAAGTCATTAATTATATTTAGCTCACTGAAAAAAAGGAGGGGGAAGGCATCAACTAACCCCATATACAAGTGACAACAGAATTGTTTCATGAAGGAGCTTTGGGCCTCTTGAGCTATGAAGAGTGAGTGGTTTGGGTTGGTTGGTGTTTTAATCAAAAAGTGAACAGAAACTAGATAATGCATTGCTATACTGCAAAGACATTTCATTTTCAACAGCCATTAATATAGTTAATGCTTTTTGCTTTTATCATGTTAAAGTCTTTGCAATAAGATCTGGCTATGCAGTGACCCTACTTGTTTGTGCAGGGAAAAAACCTTGTTTCTTCATCCTGAGTCCATTAGCTCTTGTCAGATTGGTAAATTTCTTCTGATTTATGTTCAGTTGAAAAAGTGGTTTGTTGCAGTCAAGGTAAGAAAGAAAACTCAAAACTTTAATTTCTTACAGTGTGTGTGTATATGTGTATTGTGAACCTTAAGGTAGAGTGCTCACCAGTCATCAGAAGTGAAATCGAGATGCAGCCAGAACAAAAAGAAAATCAAAATTCTCGTGCAGTTTGTGTGAACCTGCTCATTACACTTTATTAATAAAGATTTTGTGTTTCCAAGAGTTAGAGAACATAATAGACCTGAGCATTGCTCGTTGCAGTTTCCCAAAGACAGACTGGGAAATAAATAGTGTGTATATATTTTTAGTCTGGAGCAGGGTACTTATGCCATTTCCATCTTTATCCTTCCATTTTGGCTATCCCATTTAGGTGGATGCAAGAATTTTCCTGCTTGGAATTCACATTGCCCTGGGACCACACAGGCTGCATGCAGAACTGTCATCTTGCTGAAGTGCTGTGTAATTGCCTGATCCTCTTTCCTTTGCTGTCTAGTTTCTTTTCTTTCATTTCATTACTTTCATTTCTTCTCCTTCATGTGAACGTTCTTCATCTCTAATTCACTTTCTTGTGTTCTTCTTTCACTCTTTTGAGAGCAAGCTGCCAGTGCCTTATTTAATGTCTCGATCAGCGTAGTGAGGGTAACACCAGGACTGTGCATTTCAGGCCTTTGTGACCAGCTGGTTCAGATCAGGGTGAAGGTGAGAGACAGAGCCCTGTGGGACCCCTCTGTGCTGTCCCTTCTGACTCTGCCCTCTGGCTTCTGCAGGAGGCCTTGGCTCCTTTGGCAGCTGCTGGAACAGTCCCACAGCACCAGTGGGGTGGGACAACTGCAACAAACTGGCTCTCCATCTGGACTTCTAATTGTCTTTCCATCTACCAAAATACATGTCTGGTCTCTTAAGGCTGCTTCCTGCCCACCATCCCCAGAACACTTCTGACTTCATCAGCACTGTGTGGCACTCTGTGCCAGGGGCACCCCTAGATGATCACTGGCACCCTCACGAAACTTAAATTGTTCTTGTGTGTTGTTTTACTTGAGGAGAAACTGATGCTCTCAGATTTGCTGTGGTGGAGGAAAGAGGTGTGGAATTACCCTGCTGAGCTGCTGCAGTATCTGAAACATTTAATTGTTCATCATGAGCTCCCTAAACATATGCAAACTGTTCTGGTTACCAGAGTGATCAACCAGAAATCAACCACAAACTCGATTGTAGGAAAGTTTCCATGAAAGGTCTGCCATGCTTGCAGACTCCCAGTAAATTTAAGTTTATTAAAATGAACTAGCATGAAGCAAGGAAGCTGTCTGGACTTACTCTGAAGTCATTTTACAGAGCACAGCAGACATCACTTCAATCACATACAAGATACACAGAACCAGAATTACAGTAGAGTGAGCTGGTCAGCAGTTTTAGAACTAAGTAATAGGAAGCAAGGAAAATGCAAAAGGTGATACAGTTTTATATCTTCCACTAAAGACTGTTGGAATGGGGACCCTCTTTTTGTCTGCATATTTTACATATTTTATGCATGAAGTCCTCATCCAAAACTGTGGTTCCTCAGCTCTCCTGAAGCAGCAGTGGTGAACAGGCTTCTCCCACTGTCCTTGCTGCTAACTTTGTCTTCAAGAGGAGAACCCAGGGCTGGCATGTTGGCTAACACTGACAGCCAGGAGACTTTTTTGTGGTGTACCAGGTGGCCAAGAACAGGGGTCTCTAAAGTCATGCGCCCCTGTCATTAAAAAATAAAGTTACTACACCTAAGAAAGTCTAGTAGAGCAAACGATTCTTCATTCATTCATTGCAGTTTCTTGAAAAACTGCTGACTTAGGATAACGTATATTTTCCACTTGTCCATAAGAAACAAAATTCATACTGGAAAATGCTGTTCTTTTTAAATTGCACACTTCATAGTGTCTTTCCATTTTCTGCCCCACTCCTCTGATTTTGTCCAGCTCTGGCTTTTGGAAACAGATGGATATAGCTGATTCTCAGCAATTGTTTGAAAATATTCCTGGTGGTTTTAATCGTAGATATAGCTTGTGTATATATATAGTGAGTGTATGCATCTAACGTGCAGCTTATCTGGTTTTTCAAACAAGGGAATCTCCAGACTGAATTCAGAAACTACCTGTGGGTAATAGCAGGGAAAGCCCATTCTTCAAACCCATCATTCCTCTGTGCTTCCTTTGTTTCTCTGTTTCTAGAAGACCTTCACATAGAGCTCTGCCATGGACTGTTTGAATTAACTGGTTTTATACTGGCATCTTGTTTCAGTTGAATGTGGTGATTATGGAATGCTTCTTTCTGTTGTCTTTGAAACTTGAAGGTACCCCAAATAAACTAAAACCCAGAGAGAACCACTAAAAATATTAGTCAAAAATCTTACAGCTTTCTGTGTCTCTGTGTATTCTTACTTCTTTCTTGTTTTGTGCTTTTTTTTTTTATTCAATACTCAAGGGTTGGCAGTGCTGTAAAGTAGAACAGTGAAACATAAATATTAATTGTGGTAGAAATATTGTCTAGAATCTCATTCTTGTTTTACTTGAAAATAATACTCAATTGTCTTGGCCGTGCTGGAACAAAGACGAGACCTAAGGGATGTGCATTTATTTGGCTGCAACTTTATTAACACGTTTGGGAGCAGTGCCTGGCAGTAAATCACCCTGAGTGAGTCAGTGCCTGTGCCTTGATCCTTCCCACCTCAGTGCAGAGCTGTGCCAGCCCAGGCTGGCTCCCCGGGGCTGCAGGCACCACATCAGTGTGTTGGGATGGGGAGCTCCTTCTCCCGGCCCCACAGGGTGGGTGGGAGCCACGGCTGCTTTTCCAGCTTTCTCAGAGAGCCTCTGCTGGCCTGGCTTGGCTTTCCCCCTCTCTGGCAAGGTGAAAATCCCTGGCAATGTGTCTAGGAGTGGTGAAGCCTGTGCCCTCCCACTGCTCTTCCTGAGTAACACCTGATTTGGGAGGGTCTCTGGCACAGATAGGGGCCGGTAATCCTGGGTTTGTGTGGGCTCAGACTCCTCTCTTCAGCTGGGGCAAGACTTCAGATTTTAGGGGCAGAGATGGAAGTTGCAGCCCAATTGATAATGCATGTTTTTCATCCCCTCTCCCTCAGGCAGCCACATGTGTGAGAGCATGTCTGCCCTGGTGCTTTGGAGCGTGGCTGTAGTTTCTGCCTGGCTCTTTCCTGCTGCCTCCACTTGCAGGGTAAAAGTCTGTTGGCCAGCAATTTGCTGTCATTAAGCTCAGTGAGACTAGTGCAGAACAGCTGAATGGGTTAAAAGTTAGTGTTGTTGCCTCACTGGGGGAATTCAGAGCTTCTAAATTCTATTTGGGTGCCCCTATGAGTGAATATTTCCAAAACTGATGTTTTAATTTAGTTTAATTTAGCAGTGACAAGTAGTTTGTCAGGGCAAGAAGCACTTCTCCCTTCCATGACATAAACAAGTGATTCCAAAAAGCTGAAAGTAGCAGAATGGTAATGGCTGTATTTGTTCTGGTCGCCCTGCTGTTCTTTCCTGTGTGAGGATGATGAGCTGCCCTGGATGGGCTGAGGTGCAGGCAGGCTGGAGCCCCTGGAGCTGGCCCAGTCCAGCTGTGGGATGGGAAGCCCACAGGGAAGCCCTGGTCCTGTTTCAGCTCCATTTTCCATTCTGGCCCAGCAGTGTGAATGAAGGGGCAGACTGGCCCTCCCCCCTTATGTAACACTGCACAACCTGGAGTCGAGTCTGTGTTTTAGAAAAGTGCTGCTGTTGATTAGTCAGTTGGTCATGAAATCATAGGCAATTTATTTTTAAATAAACTTAATGACAATTTTTGTGCATGCTGATTTTGAATGTCATTCATGTTGCGACAGAGCTTTTGATGGATTAATTACATCATTTATAAGCAAATGCCAGACAAAGACGAAGTTCACCTGAGTTTTGACTGAGAAACTAAAAAAAAAATTAGTTTGTTATCTGTGTTCTGAGGATTGTCATCAACTGGTCTTACTGCTCAGGTGTTTGTCTTACAGAGAGATGGTCAGGTGGAAACAAAGCAAGTGAATTCACTGCTGCACAGCAACAGTGACAAATCCATTTTCCAGTTCTGGATTATGGCCTTAAAATCAAGGCAGTAATTGTTATTTAGTTCCTGTAAGCTCGTATGTTTCAAAGAAAACTAGAAGTGTTTGCTCTGTGGGCTAGGTGATAACTCATGACAGAAGTTCAGCTGTTGTTTGAAAGTATATTTCAGCTCCTGCTTTAGCTCCTGAAAGCTGTAATTGCAGACTTAGTAAAAACTTTCTCTTGTTTGTCTTTCAATATTGACTGTTTGAATTAAGGTGTTTTTTTAAATGGCCTGATTTTGAAAGGTCTTAGACTTCTAGGCTGAGTAAATTGCGTGATAGTGAGGGCTGTAAATCTGTCAAGTTATATCCTGTACCATTTGAAGGAAAGGAAGGAAACAGCTAACAATTTGTGGTTTAGTCCCTTCTCACTTTACCCTCTTTATTCAGTGTAGGCTGAAGGAGGATTAGTAATGCTTGGTCCTCTTTCTAGTCTGTTTCTGGTCATCTCAGGATGAAAACTGTATTTTATTGAATTTGTTTTGTGCTTAGATATTATACTGGTTTATGAATACTAGAAAATAAAGTTATTTGTGGACTTTGTTCTAAGCACAGGCAAGGCACTTGACACTATATAAACAGAAAAATACATTTATCTGCCCTGTTGAGCTTGTATCTGGAAATACAAGGTAATCGACATGGCATTTGTAGAATTGTTTTTGCATTCTCCAGCAACTTGTAAATGTATATTTGTGAAGAATAGAGCTTCCACCATTGAAGTCTTTGTTCCGAATGTAAATGTTTTCTAAATGTTGTAGAATTTCTCCAGTAAGAGTTTGTCAAGATGGCACATCCAAATTGTGCTGAAAAGTGATGGCTGGCATTTCATTCCAAGTACAAGTAAACGTAGGAGATGCCCTAAATTGTATGAAATCCTTATGCTGTGTTACTAAGAAGTACACAGTCTGAGAAAAACCCACTTTATGGAATTCAGTAAACTTGGCTTTCTGGAATTGTATGTAGATTGTATCATCCCCTCTGGAATGTGTTTTTTTCCCTGGGCCAGGGCTGCCAGACAGAGCTCTCTGACAATCTCTTTATCTGTGGGGATGTCTATAATGTTAATTAGTGAACTCTTTGAAAAACCGGCTTCCTTGAGTTAATTTATGCACAAAACATCACTGAGGGATGTGTTTTACCTGTTTCACAAGTAGGGGACTGAAGCATAGCTCAAGGGACGTGGCTTGGGCCACACAAGAAGCCTGTGTCATAGCCAGGAATCAAGAGATCCACATTTCATTGCCTAACCACACAAATTCAGAAAATAAATAGTTGAAGAAAAGCAGATGCAACACTGAGGATTTGAGTTTTGGGTACAGTTTACAGGGTGTTTAACTCTGTGCCCATCCAAGCAGCGGGATCTGCTTTGGGAGGCCAGTAATTGTTTTGTGTGCACAGTTCTGGAATGGCCTAGGCTGGAGGGCACCTTGCAAACCAGCTCAGCCCAAGGCCTGCCATGGCAGGGACCCCTGGCGCTGACCCAGGGTGCTCAGAGCCCCATCCAGCCTGGCCTTGGCACTGCCAGGGATCCAGGGGCACCACAGCTGCTCTGGGCAGCCTCTGCCAGGGCCTGCCCACCCTCACAGGGAAGGATTGTTTCCAAATACCACATCTAACCTTCCTCTTTTCAAAGCCGTTCCCCCTTGTTCTGTCACCTCATGCCCTGTCCCCAGTCCCTCTCCTGTTTTCCTGCAGCCCCTTTAGGCACTGGGAGCTGCCCTAAGGTCTCCCTGGAGCTTCTCCTGCCCAGGCTGAGCCGCCCCAGCTGTGCCAGCCTGTGTCCCTGGCAAAGCTGCCCAGCAGCATCTCCATGGCCTGGCTCCTTTGGCACAGCTTGGTGTCACTGCACACTCGCTGAGGGTGCCCTCAGTCCCTCCTTGTCGGTGTCACACAAAATTCCTCTTGGTCTGGGTGCAAGGTACCAGGCTGGCTGCAAATGTTGCAGACTGACTCGTCTGTCTGTGTTTTGGTAGTGCAGGATTTTCACTTTCTATTGATGCTTTTTAGCTCACTGGTACAGCTTCTTTATAATTGTTATTTATGGCTGATGCCCTCACCCAAAGGACTAAGGAAACAGAATTTCAATGGTAACCCTTGCAGTGATTTTTAGAATATCAGCCCAATGCCTCAAAATCTTAAGGCAGGAGCAAAAATCCTGAGGCTGGTATTTCCATTTAAAGCTGTCTTTGGGAATTCTTATTTTCCTTAGGTTGGTGTTTGTTTTTGAGTATGTGCTTCTAATCTAGCAAGGACTTAATGAGCTCTTGAGACATAATAAGCTCAGTAAGACTTGAAACACTGTTTACCACTTGAAGTATTTATGTGGCTTCTATTCCTATTCATGTATCCAAGCACAATATGGTATTTAATAGATCCTCACAGATAGGAAGCCTCTAATCCTAATGTTCTACAGGTATGAACTGAATTACAGAAAGGATGTGCCCAGCTTTGTGAGGCTGTTCAGTCATTTAACTCATGGTGTGTTCAGCAAGCCCTGCACATTTTACAGGAGTTCAGAGTGTGCCAACTCTGGGACAGCTCTGCTCACACACACAGTCCTTGTTAAGGCCCAGGCACTTGGAGTCACATCTTTGCAATCCTGTAGTAGCAATCCTGAGTTAGCCTGAGAGGAAGAAATGTTTCCCATCTGCTTCTGAAGGAAGTCAGGAAACTTCAGGCTAGAAGGAAAGGACAGGTTGTAACTGTGAGGAAAACAAGCTGTTGGAGCAACTTCTTTTAGAATCAGGATGTGTTTTCTATCACTTGATGGCTCCGTGTGCATAATTATGGCACTTAAAAAAGAAGTGCCTTCTAGTATAGCTGGTCTGTACAAAACCTGCTGAGTGAAATTCCATCATCTCTATCACACAAAAGGTGAATTTGATCATAATGTTATCTACCACCCTCATGTTTCTGTTTATGTAAATTTTCCTTGAACTGATTCCATCATACCGATGGCTGGAAGCAGTGTGTTCACAGAATTTCTTTCAGTCCTAATCCTATGATGTTTTGTACCATGTTTCATCTCTTCTTGTCAGAAATTTTGGAATTGGGAATATGAGGAAGGAGAATGGGATGCAGTCTATCCCTAAATGTTGTACAGCTATATTAGCACATTGGCACAGTGCAATTATTTTTGCACATACGGAAGACGCCTCCCTGTAAATTCTTTGTGACATAAGGTTTCTGACTAAAATTAGGTCATGGCTATTTCATTGTTTAGGTGTCCACCCACGAGGGAGCTACAGAGAGCTCTTTCAATTCCTTGCAATCAAGTAAGTAGCAGTTACTCTCATTTATCCTCTAAGGAAATAGTCCACCAAAAATAATATGTTGGTTCCTTAGCCCCTCCCTGTCACTAATCACTCAGCTCTGGGAGCGAGGGACTGGCTTGGCCTTCAGCACCGGAGTGTCCAAGTGCCTCAGTCAGTAATTTTCAACTTACGACACTCAGGTGATGTAAGAAAGCTTTGTCCTCATTTCACAGCTGAGGAATTGACACATCAAATAAGTGACTTGCTTAAAGATTCACAGCAATACTGGCCATAGAAACCAATGACTTATTCATAGACTATTCTGTTTCTTGGAAAACCAACCCTGTGTTCCTTGTCCTTCTGCCTGCTACCCCAGATCTCCTCAGACCAATTTAGCAGGCCAAGGGTTTAGGGCTGTGTGTATTTTAGCCTCCCATAAGCTGGCATTGCCAAACAAATGCACCCCTCCCTTGTGTGAGCACAAGCAGCATCTCTGCTGTCACGTGGGGAATTAAGTCAGGAAACTGATTCAGGTTAAAGTTAATCCCCCAAGAACAGTTTCAACCTGAGTGTTCCTCATTTGGCTCTGGCAGTGCAGCTGCAGAGGCACCACTGAAGGGGGCAGAGGGAGGGGAGGCTGTGCTCAGCGAGGGTGTCTGCTGCCTGAAATGCTTGTGGAGTTCGTGGGGTCAAGTTCATGAAAACCTTAACCAAAATAAGTTCTAGTTTCTTCTTTCTCTGGAGTGCACATCACGTGCTTTGAGTTTTCCCTGTTTGCAGAGCCCACCCAAAGCACAGGGCAAACTGTGTCCAGAACAGAGGAGGTTTTTGGGTTAGTCTTTACTCTGGGGACATTTTACATCTGCCCTGCATGGCAAGTTTTTTGTGTGTGGCTGCTATCATTAAAAATGCTTGATTCTGTATAACCTTATTCTGTTTGAAATGAAACTATTTCTGAGTAGTTGCACACACAACCAGGGAAGAAGCACAATTGCCAGGATAAGTACATTTGTAAAGGGAATAAAGTGTTGTAAGTGTGGAGCTGGATGCCTCATCTCACCCTGCACCGTGCTGATCTACCTGAGCCCACATTCCTTTGCCTTTCTGCCCTGAGTGCTTCCATGGAAAAGAACAGCAATTGGAATTGTGGGTGTGATTTTGGTCTTCAGGTGGAGCCTGTCTGCCATGACTTTCCACGTGAGTCAGACACATGGGGAGAACGCTCCTGTTTTGATGATCCCTCACTGAAAAGAGGGGCTCAGAGGGCTTCCCAGTTGCTGTGCTGAGGGGAACATCCAGCTTTGAATGCAGAGTACCAAATGCTGCTGCTTCATTTGGAGGACAGCAGCGTAGGAGAGCGTGTAGCTGTGGAATGATGCCTCCTCCTGACTGCGTCACAAGTCCACAAAAATTTACGCAGGGCCCTTGGCATGCTAATAACTTGGTTGTTGATGACTAAGGCAGGAAGAAGTGACATCTAAAAGGAGACTGAAAGGAATTCTCATATTTAAAAAATGGCTGCAGAAGAGAGCAAAACATCGTTTAATGACTGCTGTTAATGTCTTTAATGTGTCTTTAACCTTTTCACTTGAACTGCCCCATGACCCCTGAAATTTTTTTTTGCCATCTTTGTTGCTGAACCCTATTCCCCAACGTTTTTGCTGTTTTTGTTTTGTGGTTGTGAGTCCTGGCTGAAGAGGGTGAGAGGATGTTGCAGATGGTCCTCTGCCATAAACTGCTGCTGTCCTCTGGCCTGTGTCAGCCACAGCCCCTGTTCCAATTCGGCCACCTCAACAGAAACGTGTGTGGGATTCTTTTATTTGGGTTTTTTTTGTTCAGGCCTTGTTCAAAGGTTCAAGACTGGGGCACAAAGCTGTTCAATTTTCCTCCTCAAATGAACACAGATCGTAACATTTAGAGCACAGCCCCTTTGTGTAGCAGGAACCTAACAAGAACCAGATTTTAACATAATCACTAGTTCCTTTGAAGGAGGCAGTGTTAGCAATTATGATCTAGACTAGACATTGGTAAGAACTTAACAAATAATTATAGGCTTCCTAAAGGAGTATAGTATGAGTAATTGCAGGTTTAAAAATGTTATTATGAGGAGTAGTTTATACCGAAACTCCATCCTGCTCTTTGAAACCAGAATCTGTAACTCTCATCATGCCACAGCAAATGCTTGCCCTTCTCCACAGAAGAATGCAGACTCGCCTTATTGTACAGCAAATGTTCTGTGGTACATTATTTAAATTAGCATATAATAGAAACCTAATTGCCCACTTGGGCCCACAGCTTTAGCTGTGGAGATCAATGTGCTTCCACTGAAGTCGGTGTAGCAATGTTGATTTTCACCCTTGAGGATCTGGCTCAGCAGCTTGTTTCTATTCCAGGCATTGTTAAAGGAGATCGTGTGTTTAGAATATTAAACCATGGCATTGTCAGAGATAGTCAACTCAATTTATGTGCAAGTGAAGAGAAATAAAGCAGTAAAACCATTATTTTTATCTGAGGATTTCAATTTACATTGTCGATTATTCATATTGACTGATCTGCTGCAACAGGGAAATCGTGAGCGTGGGGTCATCTTGTTGTGGTTTTAATTTCCTACGTCTGTAGTTATCTAATCCTCTCAGTGTGAGCAAGCATGATTAGTATTTATTTCTATTCTGTGTGCCAGTGCCCTGGGCCAGGTTCTGTGCTAAATCCAGAGTGACTCTCCTACTTAATTGGCATTAACTTGTGCTGCAGTAATATAAATAAAAACTTGTACTTTCTCACAACTCCCAAAACAGATTTCTTCTATGTGCCTATTCTCCCGTGCCGTGTTTAGGCCTGTGATAAATCTGTATTTTTTACTTAGTTTGGAACTTCTTCCAGCAATGTTTTCCAAATAACACATAGGGAATCCCAGATTTGGAAAGACTTTGGCTGCTTGTTGAGCATTGAGGCACTACAAGGAGCGCTGCTACAGCTGTACCCCTGGTTAAGGAATTGCTGCAGTGAGAACAACACCTGTCTCTCTCTGGAGAGGCAAGTACCAAAGTGAACAATAATTCTTCACTTTGTCAAATGGTTTTTGCAATCATTGGAATGCTTGCTTAAAGAAGCTTATTTTATTTCATGAATGCTCCATTCAGGAATAGGGAAACTTTAGAGCTGAACCAACAGTTCTTTGTGGAGTTGTTTCCTCTCCTTTCACTTCCATTATTCTCAGAAGACCTCTGGCTGCTCCCCCACTTATCTCTGCTTCCATTTGTCCCCTGGGAGCTTTGGATAATCAAAGTTACACTGCAAGTACTCTTCAGAGAGTAGGATGGGGGGAGTTCTGGTTAAATGGTTTGGGTCTTTATCAAGGACAGTACAGTTAACTGACTGTGTGAGCCTTTTGAAATTGAACAGTGTTAAAACTCCAGCAAAATTTGGAGTTGCCTGGTGTTCGTTGCTGTCTGTTTTCTGATGTGTGCAGAACACAAGCATAGGAAGAGATCAGCAGGAATGATGGGTAGAGACTGTCCTGAAAGGGCTGAGAGATTGTGTTCATCACTTGGTAAGTTATTGTGTGGCTTCATTCAGCTCTGGTTACAAGGTGGTTTTCTTGTCCTGACAAAAGATGAAGCTTAGCTTAGATGAATGGGTTTGGATTCTCTTTGGTTAGAATGGTTGCAGTAGTACAGGTGCTCTTTCTGTTATTTTCTTCAGACTTTTATCAAGCCTCCTTTTATTGGGGGAATGCAAATTGACATTCACTAATTGCACTAAAAGCTTCTACCTTTTTGAGTGATTTGGCCTTTAGAACATAGTATTAGCCATGTGAAGCAAGCTGGAGTTTTCATTTTAATCTATCAAAAACACTTAGCAACACTTGAATCAACAATCTTATTCTGTGTTCTGTTCATATTTGTATTTTGCCTGGTTCTGTGGGTCATAGGATTGTGTTCTCCTCATTGAACTGACAGACTTG
Organism: Melospiza georgiana; assembly: GCF_028018845.1. Taxonomy (NCBI): domain Eukaryota; kingdom Metazoa; phylum Chordata; class Aves; order Passeriformes; family Passerellidae; genus Melospiza; species Melospiza georgiana. The sequence continues at coordinate 990,319 of NC_080442.1, read as the reverse complement.
TTGGAAAAGGTGTCAGTGTTTCCCGTTAGGGGATTTTTTTTTTGTTTCTTTGGTGACAATTTTGTGAATTTTATGAACAAAAGTACTAAGGCATTCATATAGGCGTTGATGGTAGTTCCATCAAGCTCCTTTGTTTTCAGTAGTGAGTTTTCCAGGTTTTTTGTGGGCTTTTTTCCCTTGGAAAACATGTAATGCATGTGATAAGAGACTTGCATACACAAGATGTCTTGTGTTGAGGTAAGGAAACGAGCTTTGAGCCAGATATCTGAGACCAGCATTGTGTTATCTCCATTGCAGAGATAACAGACATTAAAATTCTAGAGTCTGGTGGCCAAATGGCACAGCACCAAACAGGATAGATTTTCTTATCCTCAAGTGGTAAATCGCGTTAGATAATTAATGATGCAAACTGCTGTTATTTCTAGAGTATGTGGGCCTGTGATGGCAGAGCAGATTTTGTTACCTCTCTAGGTTAGATGGAAAGCTGAGGGAACTTTGAGAGCTGCAGAAAATGGCAGTGGCTGTGCTGCAGGGGATCAGCTGATGCTCCTTTGCTGGTGTCACTTTGCTCCCCAGGGTGGTTGGAGTGGTGCGGCTCCTGTGCTCTGCTTTTTGTGAGGAAAAAGCGGGATTGCAAAGATAATGGGAGAAGGCAGTGGAGCATTCATGGCAATAATTTCTAATAGCTGGAGATAAATAAGCAGGCAAACTTGACGACTTATCTGGGTGGGGGTATTAGCATTTTGAATACCGTCTGCACAGATGCAGTTATCACTTAATTGCCTTTACACTAGAAAAGCACTTTGTAGCTGTGAAGCACAAACTTGTGCGTGGTTCCCTCCCGCTGTAGCAGGCCCTGCTCGGGCTGCTCCGCTGCCGGTGCCGGCTGCGGCCTCGTTCTGCGGGGCTGACAGCGCCAGGCAGGCACTGCCCTCAGTCGAGGGCTCGGCAGCGGCCACTCGGAGTCTCTCGGCCGTTCCCTCCCTGTGTGGAAGCCGGGGCCGGCCCCAGCGTCCCTTCCGAGGGCTCGGGAGCGGCAGGGCTCGGCGCTGGGGCTGTGCCGCCCGCGGGGTGCCACGGCCGCTCCCCTCAGAGCGGCGCGCTGCCTCCTCAGGCACAGCCGCTTTCCCCGCAGCCCCTTCTCTGCCGAAACGAGGGACAAATGCTGCAGCCGGGAGAAAACAGTTCGTTCGTTTTGTTTCTAACCTGTCAGGAGCAAAGAAGGTTGTTTTAGAGAATTTAAGGGAATTCTGTGGGGAAGCAGTTGCTGTGTGGCGATGAGGGAGGCTGCAGTCAGAGCTGCCCGTGCCGTGCTTTGCAGAGAGCAGGCTGGGCTCGGCAGGTTCTGCTGTGCCTGTTAACCCAGAATTCTCACCCTCAGTTCTTACCGAATTCTCTGTGTCACCCAGAATTCTTGGTCTTTAACAGACCAGGATGAATGTTCGATACCTGAGCACCTTCATGTGCTCACCCTGATTTGCTGAGGATTGTCAGAGTTGCACAGACAGCGTCAGCAACACCCTCAATTCAGTGAGGCCTTTTTCTGTGGAATAGTTACTAAGTTTGCTTGTAGTCATTATTTAAATTTTGCTATCTAAGCATATTAAGGTTTTATTGGTATTATTCCTTCAACAGCAATATTGGTTACTCCAGGCATTGTTTAAAAGCTTATATATTTTTTTGCAATTCTTAAAGAGAGATTTGGCTTAGAGCAAAATCAGCAAGGGGAAAAGAATTAGGAAATCAAACCCTTCCTTTCCCTTTTTGAACCTCTCGGTTTTCCAACCTCAAATAAGTACGTGAAAGGGGTTTAACAACTTTAAATTGGATTTCGGAATGTCAGATGACTCTAATAGCCTTTGTACACAAATAACAACAGAAGAGCTGATTATTGTTTCTGGGCTCTGCGATGCACTTATGTAATCATTAATCTTGGCACTTCTTTATCTGCAGCAGATTAGGAGGCCACTGTCATTTTGAAGACTGCCATTAAGTAGACTTTGTTAGTGTTTAAATATGTGAAGCTTAACTTTAAGCTTCCTTAATGTATGCGGTGGAGGTATTCTGTGCCTTGAATAGAGCTGTTGGAGTAAGTTTCAGTCACATATCTGCTGCCACAGTCTGACCTCAGACGGGGTTTATGTATGGTGTTTGTTAATCAGCCTCTGAAGACACTTTGAAAGCTTTTTAAGCGTAAAGCATTAATATATCTGTTTGGAACAGCAAGCAAACTTGCTTTATCTACTACCTTTCAGTTGGTTTAATCATCAAGAGGCAGGAAATTAAACCCTATGAAATGAGAAGGCAAAAAGGGTTTTAATGAAGGTCGTAGCACCTAATCTGATTGTGGCAAAGGAAGAGCTTTTGCTAGACCTTTTCTTTCCACAAGCTTGTAATTTTCCAAAACGTTTTTGTGGGCAGCTACATTTTTTTTTCCTTTCATGATTCTTGTCATGAAATGAAGATGGTTTTCAGACACTGAGTATATCATATATAGACATCATGAGGGTGTGAAGAGGCTCAGAAACAGAGCTAAGCCGAGGGAGATAGTGTGAGCATAGTTGGCGGGGGGACATCACTGTAATGTATCGTTTGAAGGAAATGTTTGGGAATAAAGCTGTGTCAGTGACAGAAATGTTTTTGAAGCTGTTTGATAGACTGATGGTGCATTTATTTTGTTGGAAGCCAGAGCCCATATGATTTCCATCTCCAGTGATAGCATCTTGTATGCTCTCCTTGGTGCAGTTTTTGGGGATGGGTCATCATGTTTTCTTCCTGTGCCCTTTTCCAAGAGAACATCTGAGGAATCCTGATCCCACAGAGATGCTAATATTGCTCCCTCTGAGGTGGGGCAGGGGCTGAATGAGGTGTCTTTCTTGGGGAGAAAAACAAGGATATTTGTATATTTGTTCAGCAGAGATTTGACCTTCTGTCACAACAAAGGCTATGAGCTTCCTCTAATATCTAATGTATTTGCTGGTGCCTTAATATGTATCAGGAAACAAATATCAGCTGTCAACCACTGCTTGGGTTTGAACTTCAGGGATATTTTCTTTGAAATGGAGGGAACATGGGTATAGTTAATCTGTTTTGTGCTCCTCCTTAAAACCTGGAGGAGTAGCTGAGGATGTGGCTGCTTCTGGCGCCCCTCAGTTTCCCTCCTCCTCTGATGACCCCTGCAGGGGCTCACGAAGGGGAGCTGTGGCTGAACACCCACATACTCTGGAAATACCCACAGTGGAAAACGTCTTTGTGTTAAAAACAGGTGACCCAGTGTCAGGCTGGAAGGATGCAGGATGTGGACTTGAGGAGAGCCTCTTGTGTGAGGTTTGGGGGGATCTGGTTGGGATTTGCTCGCAGTAGCCGTAAATCACAGATGGAGTTGAAGAATTCACACTCAGTATTGGCTGCTGGGTGATGAATCCAGGAAGGAGGTGTTGGAGGGAGTTAATAAATGAGTGAGTGCAGCTCAAAGGCTTTTTACTGTTTAGACTTCTGGAGTTAGTTTGGTTGTTATTGTTCACCTTTTAGATGAATCATCTGAAAATGAAAATTTGAACTAGACATTTAGAGTGCACCTTTGTGAGAAACTAATGATTCTACTTGGCATACAGCATCAAAGGAAGCCTTTTTAATGACATCAAATTCATGTACAGCCAAAAAGAAAAAGAAAATATCTTAAAAATGCAGATGTAGTCACATCAGAATGATAGTTTCTAGTCTGGGTGAAATACTTTATTTTTTTTCCCTGTAACTTTTTTCCTCAGGTTTTGAGTAGCTTTTAATCAAAGTGCAGCTCTCTTGTGGGGATGTGGTTTCTGCAGCAGCCACATTTGTCTGGCTGTTACTTGATCGTGCAGAGTCCCATTTCTCTATGCACAGTGACAGAGCCTGCAATTTCTGCTGAGGTCAAACCCTTTATAGAATCCATTCAGCCTGATAAAACAGCAGGACGAGGCTGAATCATGGCAAACAGTGTGAAATGACACTTCCTGGCTTCCCGCTGCTTTGTCACCCCTTCTGAGGTCTGCAGTGCTCCTCCCAAAGTGCCCTTCTCTCTCCAAGGGAGGAGCTGCTCGAGTGCAGCTTGACTTGGCCCAGCGGGAAGCGCCAAGGAGAGCGTGGTGGGCATTGTGATGGAGAGCCTGTGCTTGTGATCAGAGCCAGGCTCCCGAGGGGTGTCAGGGAGTGTTGGTGCTGGGCTGAAACTCGCTGCGCTTTGTGCAAGCCTGAGGCTGCAGTGGTACCCACCCACAGCGCCCTGGTGCTGCAGGGTCATCGCATGCCCTCGGGTTTGGGGCCTGTCCCCTCGTGAAACAGCGTCCTTGAAGCTGTAAATAGTTTCACACTGTGTTGCAAATGATTGGTTTTGGTCAGGTGGGTGTGGTGGGTTTGGTTTTGTTGTTTCCCCGTTGATTTTTCAGTCAGGTACCCTGGCTGTCGGTCTGTTCCCGTAGGCAGCCCGGTGTGATCCCTGAGCTGAGATGCACTTTGGCAAATGGACACCACAAGTGTGTGCAGCTTGCTGGCAAAGCCATGGTGGAGCTCTCACGGTGTGTGGCAGGAGGGCAGACACTTTGCAGCTGTTCTGGAAGAGCTTTCCTCAGGGAGCGCTGCTGGAATTGCAGCACCAGCCGAGTGCCTGTGCCGCTCCTGGTACGGAGCTCTCTGTGCACACAGGGATCCCTCTGGGAGCTGCTTCCCCAGGAGAGCTGGCCCAGGCAGAGCTTGTGGAGCTGTGCTAGCCCTGTTGTAGCTGACTTGCTGAAGTGCTCCTCAACACTGCTGAGTGGTTGAGAAGTTCTTAGTTTTCCTACCACAAGCAAATAAACAGAAATACCAGATTTTCCCCATAGCCAGTGTCGTTAATTAAGGGAAGAGAAGGTGGGAGGACAGTGTTGGAGTTAACCAGTTCCAGTGTTCAGAAGACCAGGTCCAGCACTTGACAGTAGAAAATGGCATCAGACAGGGGCTCTGTGCATTAATCTGTGATGAAAATGCTACAGTAATTTGGACTTGTCACTGTAAAATGCTACAGTTCTTCAAGACTTTATTTAAGTCAAGTCTTTATTAGTTGCTTCCAGAGATTTAGGAAATGGGGCAGAGCTACAAATATGTTTAAGCTTTTCAGTACAGGTTTCTTTTTGAAGAAAGGGGGAGAATTTATTTAGTATTGTCTAGCTAACTCCAGCAAATAAATTAATCCTGTTCTCCTGCAGATTTCACTTCTTGTTTTCCTCTCCATTAGTGGTAGATAATGCAGGACCAGCATTCAGACACCAGGAAGGAGAAGTTGGTGTAGATTTGCTTTTCCCAGTGCAAGAGCACAGTAAGTGGCAAAGAGTACAAGAGCCCTCAGTGTGATGGAGCATTCAGGGCCTGTGAGTGCCCCAAGGTGCCCCCACGTGCTGCCCCCAGCTCATTGTCTGTGTCATTTTTCATGTCACAGACCGAGTGCTCTGGCTGCTGTGGTGGCACAGGCTGGCTCACAGCAGAACTGTGCTTGTGCCCCGCTGCAGGTGTTTGTCTGGACAATTGCTCCAGGTTAGTAATCATCTGCAGGAAGAAATTAGGAATGTTGAAACAGGAGTGAACTCTAGAATCCTGTAAAAACAAACATGATGCATTCACACAAACCCCAGCTTGCTGCTTACTGGATAAATGCAGTAGCAAATTAGAGCAGCAAAAGTCAGTGTTGGCAGTTCCTATGATAACAGCTCACACCTCTCTTGCTCCTAAAACTTGTATTTTGTCATATTATCAAGAGAAATGTTTTGTAGGTGTGTCATTAGACCTGTAAGCTTTGTTTTGGAAAGTGAAAAAGGAAAGTGATAGCAGTCAGGCCAGCAGCATCCTCCTGCACAGCTCTGTGGCAGCTCCTCTCCCAGCAGTGCAGAGCGCTGCAGGTTGGTGGGGCTGGAGCTCTGCTCACCGTCCCTGGCAGCACGAGACCAAAACCCCAGCTCTGGCAGTAGGTACCAGGCATCTGAGGCAGAGATAAAGGATGATTGTGCTGCTCACACAGACAGAGGAAAGGAAACACCAGCTAGCATCCCATGCTCACAGCACAGCAGCACTAGGGAGATGATGGTCTCTGTAGCACCTGTTTCTCGACATGCACTTCAGAGCTATGACTAAAACTATGTTATATTTCATTAGAGAATCACATGATTTCAGTGTCACTGTGTTTTCTTATCAAAAACTTCTTCTGAATTGCTTTATGTAACAAGAATTCCATTTAGCCTGGTGAAATTAATTATGCCCCAAGCTCTGTTCATTGTAGCCAGTGTAACTCCTGTTAATTTTCAACCAGAGAAGAAGAGGCAAATGAAATTATTAAATGTTTATTCATAAGCACCTGAGCCACCAAGAAAATGAGAAGCCAGAATGGGGCAGAAACAAACTGGTGTTTTATGAAATTTGGAAGTCTGTTCTGACCGTGTGGAAGTCATCTATCTTCAATATTTGGTTGCTGTGTGTTGTTACTGTGTGTGTCTGTTGTGCCTGGTGAGGGACCAGAAGGGGATCCCCAGAAGAAGCTGTTGCAGTTGTTGATCCCTTGGTGCACATTTCTGCCACGTTCATGACTGGTGTGTGAGTTCCTGGGGGCAGTGGCGGGGCTGGAGCTGGGGCACTCTGTAGGTGTCAGCAGTGGGAGATGCTGGTGCTGTGTCCCGGCTGTCCTGTCCCAAGAGCTGCTCCTCGTGCCTGGGCCCAGCCTTGGATGGCTGGTTTGGGGTTACACTTTGTGGTGTGTCAGTAACGTGCCCAGTCCCAGGCTGCAGCTGTCTCCAGCTGTCATTGCTCCAACAGGGACACTCAAATCATCAGCTTTCAGCTGCATTCATTGCTCAGCCAGGAGAGTGAGAATGTTTTTGGGTGGATAAAGACAAGACAGTGGAGAGAGATGAGTGTTACACAGAAGGACAGAAGGACATCAGAATTACGAACTGTTGTATACGTGAACGAGAGGGAGCAAGCATCATCTCTCTGAGTTCCTCTAAAAACACTAGGTCACTTTTTAGCTTGTGTTCCTGAACACTTGTAGAAGTCCTACATTGTTTGTGTTTGCATGTTGTTTTGGTTTTTCTTTACAGGAGTTCAGAATATTATAGTGATTTTATGTTATTAAATGTTTACAGAGATTTTCTAGTTGAATATAATGTTAAAAATAGAGATCTCACCATAACAACTTCACCGAAACAGTTCTGCCTTTTAGAAAACCCAAACTATTTTCCATCTTGCCTTCTCTCATTAGACATTCAGGTGTCTTTGTTGAAGCCAGTGCTTCACATAATAGCAAAGCTCTAGTTCTTTACATTAAAATATATGTCAGTAAAATTTTGTGTGGCGTAAAGGAAAACAACCCTAAACATCAGTGATCCTGGCATGGGAATATGAGCTCTTACTGCACTGTTCCCTTCCACGTGCCCAAATCAAACAGATGTTGAAGGAATTTATACTGATTCCTCAAAGTCAGTGTTCCAGGCCCCGGAAGAGCTCAGGTGGTGCCGTGCTCTTTATCCTGTGTCTCCTTCAGTAGGGATGTTTGCAGCATTTGGGAGTGCTGAGCAGTGTCAGTCACCTGCTGAGGGATCCAGATGTGCCCACAGCTCGTCCCAGCATTGCAGCATTTCTGCCTTGTGTGTTTGAGGTGTTGCTCATACTTTACTTTTAATTAATACTTTGGTGGCCATGTTCGTTTCTACTCCACCCAGCACACCCACACACTTCAAAGGATTTGTACCAGTATAACCTCAGTATTTATTTTATTACCAGTGTGATTTCCTAAGGAAACAAGGCTTGGAAAGGTTGTTTGTGTTTGTCTGGTTTTCTGCCCATCACCCCAGTCCTCCCCATTTCCAAGACATTTCAGCCAAGCTTGAGAGCATCGGCAGTTCCAAAGATGTGAAAATTGAAAATCTGAGGGAGTTCCCCATCTGATACCTCCTGAGGGACAGTGTGCAGCCAGGCTCAGCTGTAGGGAGGAGAATCTGAAACAGAGAGGAAGATGCAAAGAATATCCCACGTGCTGGGAAGGCTTCTGCTGGAATTTCAACCTTGCTGGACCCCAGAAAAATGCAGCCATGAGATCTTCTGTTAGTTCTTTGGAGCTGTTCGTTGCCAGGTCTGTCAGTGCAGTCTCCAGTGGGGCTGCTCGGTGTCTTTGTGGTGGGGCTGGTGCATGGGACAAGCACACCTTCCCACGAGGGGCGAGCAGGCTCTGTCAGACACTTCCTTGTGTTCTGCAGTGGCCTCGGGCGTGTCCCCAGCAGCAGCTGGGGTTCAGTGTCCGGGCTGCGTGAGGGGACAGAGGGTCACTCCACGGAGGGCAGCGATGGGTGCCAGAGCTGTGCTGCCACCAGTGCTCGCTTCCCTGCAACTGCAGCCTGTGCCAGCTGCAGGTGTTGGAGGCGAGTAATTGCAGCCAGCTCAAATTACTTAGGGTACATGACAGAGCAAATTATTTAGGTAATGAAGCTGAAAATGCAGGAAGATTAGAATATTATATAGTAAAATCATTCCGTGTTAATTCAGTTTGTGATCAGATATCATGTTGCTTTAAATACCACATTACATGCAGTACCCTTGTTTGAGGCAATGAATATGGATGAATATGTCACTGAATATGTATGCCTCCTAATTTAATCAATATACTTACAAATAGCACTAGCAGGGATGTCTGGCACAAAGTGCATCCCTCTAGAAGCAGCTTGGCCCAGTTTGTGTGTGCCTCGTGTGCACTGCAGAGCCCCTGTGCATGAGCTGGGCACAGGTGAGCCCCATGCAGGGAAGGCTCCTGGGCAGGGCCCTGAGCCCCAGCAGTGCCAGCTGCAGCCCTGCCCGCTCTCTGCAGCCCTGGGCAGCTGGGGGTGCTGTGCTGGAGAGCCGGGCATGTGAGGGGTGCCCGCAGTGCCACAGAGGCCCTCAGCAGGAGGGGCTGGGCTGGGCTGGCACACCCGGCAGCGTCTGCCCGAGCCCCTCCGTGCTGGGGGCAGCAGGGTGTCCCTGCAACCCCTGCAGTTCCTGCAACCCCTGCAGTTCCTGCCTTGGCAGCTGTGGCCAGAGCTCCTCGCACATGCTCGTGTCTCGCTGGTGCCAGGCAGCTGGGACTCCACAAACCCTGGCAGGAGGGAGCACCTTCTGCACAGGTTTCCTTTCCAGAAAATGCTAATTTGTAAATTCAGAAATAGTAAGACATTGTGGGATTTACTTGACTTTCACCTTCTAAAAGTTAGGCTTGTAATTAAAATATCATTAAATTCCTTCACTGTTGAGTGAAGAGGAGGCTTCTCCAGTCAGGGGTTCGTGGTGTCTGTGATGAATGAGATGAATCATATGCCCTTTTTCCTTCTTGCTTCCTCCCTTCCTTTCCTCTCTTCCTGCCTTCACTCTAGAGCAGACAAGACAATTAACTTCATTAATTACCCAACTTTCTAGATCACTCAGGTCAGCTGGATGGATCTCCCCTAAAAGGCAGACATGGGACCAATTTTTGCATTCACTGAAGAGCTCTTCCCAGGATACCAAATCTGAGGTTTCCTACCTGTCGAGAATTGGGAAAAATTATTAACTGTGTGCATGTACAATTTTAAAATAAGTGTGAAAGCAGAAGGAGAAAAGGAAAAATCCTTTTTTCTACCCCAAGACCATTATTTTACAATAATTGTAAAATTGAAACAAGCATTTTATTCACAAATGTTAATGGGGAGGGAAAAACTTCTGTCTTTGGAAAACAATTTTTTTCTCTGTGTTCTTCCAAGTGAGCTGGTAACACACTGAGGCTCTGTGTGTTTCTGTTTAAGGGACAGAGCTGGGGGAAAGGTGAGCTGTGCTTTGCTTGGCTGTACAGGCTCCTGCCCTGATCTGTCTGCCCCAGTGAGGTAGGAAGAGAGAAGTCAAAGATTACGATGAGTTGTACAGTGCATTCCCTTACAGATACAGAATTAGATTTTCTTGCTTCTCTACTGGAAAAACTGGACAAGGAATAAAGCAACATTTCGTGATGTGGGAATTAATAAAATGGGCGAGGCTGTCTGGGGGATTTGGCTGGGGGAGGGAACTTGGAACAGGCAGGCAAGCCCAATGAAACCGTTCCAGGTTTGGGAGCAAAGTGCCCTGGAGCAGGAGGGAACGAGGCACATTCTGCTGTCCCAGCAGGAGATGTCATGGAGTCCCACTGGCATGTTCCCTAGCAATTAGGTGGAGGCTGTGGTGTTATTTGAGCATACCAGAGCTGCCTCACACGGTTGCTGTCTGAAGACAGAGTGGAGGGAGGAAGAATAAATGTTCAGGGGGAAAAACAATGGCTGTTTTTTTCCCTGTAATCCTTGGGCTCGAGTTCCTGTTCAGTGTGATTGTGAGCGCATCAGGGTCCACACTCCATTTCTGGAAGCTGATCTGACACTGCAGGCAGCCTGGAGACAGGAGCAGCTCCAGGGAGGGCACATGAACCAACCGAGGGTGCTGGTGGGTGCCAGGGGAGCATCTCCTGTGCTGTGCAATGAGCTTGTTTGACATCAGCTTGTAGGGATTGCTGCCTCCAGCCCTCGCAAGGTCCCTTCTTTCTCTCAGGAGCCCTTTCAGAGCATCTTGTGTGGTGGTGGGTCTCGTGCTCCAGCTTCCATTTGTTGCTCTTGGTGGTTTGTTTGGGCTTTTATTCCTCCTTTTTGCTGCCTTTGACACAGGACAGCCTTGGTAGGATTGTGGAGCACTGTTATTTCAGGGTGTGAAAGAGTCTTAGGCCTTTAATCTGGGAGTACAAACTACATCTGTCACCTGGGTATCTGTGGCAGTTCCTAAGCAACCACAAGAGTTTATTTTTTTCAGCAGTTCATATTTAAGAAATAATTTGCTCATGCATGAACCAGCCTGAATCAGCCTGAGCACCACCCCAGGAGACAGAAATTGTAAACTGTAATTTAGGCTAATTCTAGTCTAAAGCATGAATTAGAGTATTTTATGTAATCTTGAAAAATATACCATATAAATAAATGTAAGCAGAGAACAGGTACAATTAATTTGAGCACAGTAGGAAGCTTTAAGTAACTCTGGGAATGTGAGAAACCAAGTCGGAACATATTCTTGACATGTAAAAATATTTCCCACCTGCCTTGTTTGCATAAGAACAAGGTTTTAGCAAGTACATATTTGCATGTCAAAGTTAAAAGTGGGGAAAATATTTTCACCCTTGTAAGAAAAAATGCATAATCTTGGCACAGGCAATTTGCATGTAGTAAGTTGAAAGTATCTGAAGTCCTTTCATGCTGCATGGGAAGTGTATGAACCTGCGACAGGGGTTCCATTTCAATGAGTTGATTTGCACAGGCACCACGTGGAGCAGTAATTGATCTGATCTCACAGTGCATTCATTTGTACCACAATTGGTTGTGGCAGTCCCCAGCGATCTGTGCTCTGAGATCCATCCCCTTGTCCTGCATCATCCCCAAGTGCAGCACTGAGCTGCAGTTTTAAATGCTGTCTGCCTAATTGAAAGTAAGTACCTTGAAGATGTAAATTTGAGGAAATCAGGAATTCTAAAACTATACCTGATTTGGTGCCAGAGCTCATAAAAATGATGTTGGGCAAATGCTGGCACAGCTGGAGCCTGTGAATCTGTGGAGATTCTCTTTTACCAGTAAAGCACCCTGGAAAATGCATTTGGGACTAATTATGGCACCTTTTAGACTATTACTAACCTAGCTTTAGGCCATCACTTTGAAGGCATGTTACATTCCTTCAGAAACGCTCTGCAAATGTCCTGTTGCTTAAGAAATAGGGATTGCATAGACAGGCTTCATGGGTGATTTAACTAACATGCTGGAGATTGTAGATAAACTAGATCCAATTATATCATACCTATTCAAAATAAGGCAGTAATTATGGATATAAAAGTGAAATGTAAAAAATACATTGCCATGTAGCTGTGGAGATAAGCCTTGTCACTGCCCTGTTCAAGGAGCTGCAGCAGGCTGCTGATTCACTGCAGCACGGGAGAAAAAGAATCATGTGTTGGAAAGGCACAACTGGGATTTGGGAGAGCTATTCTGGAATTTGCCCACAGGATTGCTCTCTGAATTTGAACTGCACATGGTACAAATTCTGAGTTTCTGTGAGTTCCAGTCTGTTCTCCAGTTTGTTGATGTGAAGGGAGAGGGTAATGCCAGCCTTTCTGCCACAAGCTCATAAACACAGGAGGCTCCAGTAATAATTAATGTAATGTAGCCCATTAATGAAACAGCACACGTGTTGTTTTTTCCCTTTTATTAGTTAACTTCCTGCTCCATTGTGTTTAATGTGTTAGCTGAAAGCGAAGTGAAATTAAAACCATTTTTGGGGAAGAGGCATTTCCTTCCTTAAGTGTCCTAAACAGACCTCTTAATTTCAGCCTGTTGTTTTGTTGCTGCGGGGATGGAGGGGTTGGAAGGTCAGGGATGCCCAGGTTCTTGTGCTGGAAGCCGATACCAGGGGTGTCCTGCTGTGTGGGGCTGCTTGGAGCGCTGCTGGTACCTGCCTGGCCAAAGCCCCGGAGCCTTCCCAGCAGAGTGGGGAGCAAACAGCTCCCGTTTGGGGCTGCTCAGCTGCCACCTTGTTGTTTTTGGTGTCACCTGGAGAATATTTTGGGGGATATTTTCGCACAGTTGGTGCTGTGCTGCCAGTCCTCTATAGGCTTCTGCTCTATAATGATCTTGTGCTTTGGGCCAGATCCTGAGCTGTGCCGTGCTGCAGTGGAATGGAGCACACAGTAGCACTGCTGTTAGTAATCAAGATGACTCTTGATTAATAATAAGCATCCAGTTAGGGATTCAGTGGCATGCAGAATGCAATGTTTTTAGCGTGGACATGACCTTTTGAGAGCAGAGTAGAACTGAAATTAAGCCAATGCACTGTAAGACAGCAGTATGAGATGTGATTTGGTGTGTTGTCACAGACCGGAGAGCTGTAAATTGGATGAAGGAGGAGCTCTGTTAAGCAGTCAGGCAGCTTGTGAATGGGTTTGGGCTCCTCAAGGAGGCGAACAGCACTTGTTAGTGTGTCACAGTTCCAGACACAGCCAGAGCTGCACTCGCACTGTTCCAGCTAGGCCCTGTCCAGAGCACTGGTGCAGCTTCACCCTGACACGGTGTGCCAGAGCAGGGCTCTCCTGGGGTTGCAGCCACCCAGCCGTGTGTGCTGTGTTTGTGGGCACCCCGAGCACGAGGTGAGAGTGTGCCCTGCTGCTGTTGGTCACTGCAGCGCTGCCGTGCACGGCCTGCCCAGAGCTGCCAGCAGAACAGCTGCAGCCATGGGCTCCACGGGCAGTGAGGGGTGTCCCTGGGCAGGCAGGAGTCCCTTCTTGGGCCTGTGTATCCTCATGGGAAGTGCTGCATTTAGAGCTGGTCACACACCAAACTGAGTTCAGTGGGTTGGTTTATTTGTATGAAACTACATTTATCAGGGCCTTCATGCCTATAAATGAATGGCATTTTCCAGACTGTGCCAGCTCCTCTGGTTTCAGTAAACTGAGTGCTGCTGTGTTTTCCTGCCTTGGTTGTTCTGTGGTAGATAACACACAATAGGAACCAATTCCCTTTCCATTCAGATAGGCAAGTTTTGGACGTGCAAAATGGGGCTGCTCTCACCTTGTAACTTCTCTTTAGCGTTGGCCCCTCGTGTGGGCTGGGTGGGTGTTGGTGGCTCTGGTGGCCGTGGTGCATTTGCTTCCAGGCAGGACAAGCATTAACATTACCTGCTATGGTCTTGGATGAATACACTTGGAAGAAACCTTTCTGGTGTCATCTTAGCTCTTTGGCCAAAATGTGAACTCTCCTGTTCTTTTTGGCTTTGAAATGCTGATTCCAGCCTTCTTGTGGGTTCTTAAACACCTTCTCAAATGACCCATTTTAATAACCCAAAAGCTATTATATAACGAGCAGCCATAATTTAGTCCAAAGCTCTAGGGGATCCTTGCAGTTCAGCAATGAATAGTTAATGCAGTATAATGTTTAGCAGGTTATTAGTTTTCACTGTACAAATGCTGATCAGGGAATGCTTTTATAAGGTGTTTAAAAGAAAATGTAATTAACTGGTTGCGTGCTTCTGTTGCAGCTCAAATTGAAATTATTCCATGCAAGATCTGTGGAGACAAATCATCAGGAATCCATTATGGTGTCATTACATGTGAAGGCTGCAAGGTAAGCTTCTAAAATATTAAGTCTGAAAAGAAGCATTTAGCCTTTTGATAGTGATAATTTTCCTTCTTTTTTTAAAGAGCAAGCATTGCTCCTAAGTTCAGTATAAAATAGTTGGGGATTTTGAAGTACAGGTTTTATTTGGACCTTAAATAGGATGTTTCCATGACACACACACCATTACACTGCTGCAGATTTTAGGACATTGCTCCAAATCACACAGTTGTGCTGGGTGTGCTGTGCATTGTCTCCCTCTGCATAAACAGAAGAGGCACAGAGATGATCTGCTCAAGCACAGCACCAAGAGCATTCAGTGCATTCAGCTGAGGGAGGACAAGTCTGGCTTTTTTGAATCTCCCTGTGTGGTTTTGCTCTGTAAGTTGCGATGAAGCTCTGCTGAAACAGGGGAGAGCTCTCCCCTCTGTTTTCTTTTGCCCTCTGCTGCAGGTACAGATCTCTTGTGTTTGCAGGGGAGATGTTTCACAGCAGCACGTGCTCCTGGTGCTCAGCAAGCTCAGGTCTTGCTGAGACCACTGCCTGCTCCTTGCAGGGCAGTCACTGCTGTGCAAGGTTTAGGCTTTGAAGTTTTCCCTGGAGTTGTACCTTTGGTGAATCAAGGGAACAAGGATTGCACTAGAAGCATTTCTGTTTTGCTCAGTGTGTCTGTTACAAGCAGGAATTAAACTGGACAGTGCCAGCAGCAGGCAGGAGTGAAGCTGATCACTCCTTTTGATCCCTAGTGCAGAATTGCAGCGCTGGCTTGGAGTGACACAGTGTGCACAGCATGCTCTGGCTTGTTCTTCTCTTCATGGATCAATGTTGCAATCCCATGCTGATAAGTTTTCTCCTCTTAATCTATACTTGAGGTGTGAAGAATTGATGATGATAATAGTTTTTAGTCTGCTCTCCTGACCTGCTTGATACCACAACCCATCTTCAAAAAGTAACTTCCTTGCATTCACATTATGAAGTTCTCTTTTGTGTTTTTCCCAGGAAGATTTTTGCATTCTCATTAACACATCCTCTCAGTCTTATGGAAGTATTGGTAACAATGAAGGAAAAAAAGCTATATTAAGAATCTTGGAATGATATGGGAAGAACACCTTCTGCAGTTTCTGACTGCTGTTACTATGGAAAATACAAGAAATGTACTAAAAATGCATTGATAACAAAGTGGTGGCTTTTTCCAGGTTTATGTTGTTAAGCAGTCTTTGTGAGATTTCAGCTGTGGGAAGTGCAGACATTTGTTGTGAGAATTCTGCTCAAGGATCAAGTTGTGTTCAGGGTCTGAGAGCTCTTTAATCTTTAGATGGTCTGGGAGCAGAGTACTGGGAGAGAGATCCATGACACCCAAACCTGAGTGCAGACACAGCAGGGTTAGCGAGGTGCTGGTGCTTGGCTGGGCTCCCCACATGGGGCTCCTTGCAGAGCAGGAGCCCAGGACAGGGAAGCTGCCAGCTGTGTTTTCATCTTCATGCACTGAGTGAGAATGTGTGTGCACTATACTGTGTTTTAGAACAAAGAATTTTCCTTCAAGTGCTCTATAAATCAAGTTCTGTTGGAGCTCTGTGCAATCCTCTCTTCTGAGGATTCCACCAGAAGGGTCAGCTGGTGAGAAGGGCAGAAGGGAGGGCAAACAGGCAGGGGTGCTCAGCACACTGAAACCCCTCTGAACCTTGAAGGCAGAAGGTGAGAATTAAGAGTAGCCCAGTGAATGATTTAGGCATTTTCTCCTTCTCTTAAAGGAGCACAGTGAAGTTTTGTAGCCGCACAGTTTCAGACAGAATTTTAAAGCCAATTAATACTTGGTTAACCAAGTTACCTTCCTTTGAGAAGCTCAGTCCTCTTTAATGCCAGAGCCCAGGCTGGCAGACTGGGGTACTGCTGCTGGGCACAAGTCACAGGAGGAGTTTACATGACCATGGCCTAGGCAGCATAAAATGACCTGCTGTGGATTCTGGATTCTCTGGATTCTTGTGCTACACTCTTCCACAGTACTGTCAACAAAGTCTCACCCAACAGAACTATTTTGGCTGGTGAAGAGGTTGGCATAGCTTGGCTCCTGCCAAAGCAGCCAGGTGTGGATTGGTATGGCTTTCTTTTCCCAGCTTTTCTGTGGCTGTGACTGCTGCAGGTTTGAGCATGCTTATGTTGCTCTTCATGTTGTGCTAAAGCTTCCTTTGTAAAAAGTCCCTGGCTGCAAAGAGCTCATTGCCAGTGCTGTGCCTTGGCTCCTGCAGCCCATGCCCAGTCCCAGAGAAGTCAGGGAGGTTCTGCACAGGTGCCACAAAGCCACCCACGTGCATCAGATGGCAGGAGCAGGGCTGTGGCTGTCAGGAGGGAACAGCTGTGCTGCTGCCCTCAAGCCAGGCCTGTCAGGAATGATCTACAGGCAGCAACAGCCACAGCAAAGTGGGGTGTTTCAGCTTGGACTGGTTTCATTCCAGTTTGGTGTGAACTTTAATGTTACTTAATCCTAATGTTAACTTAAATGTTACTCTGGAAATACTGATAAACAGCAAGAAATACAGTTTATTCAAAACCTAGTCTGTATCAGGGATGAAATCACTGACCAGCTCTTGTCAGATTGACTTTTGCTGGTCCTGTTGCTCTTCTGCTGCTTTGCAGCCATTGCATTTCACAGACTTGAAAGTGTTCTGACCAGGTTGAGTTGTTACACTGCATTTCACGTAACTAGACTTGAAGATTTGTATAAACCCCATTAGTGTTTCTTGGGAAGTTTTCATTTCCTGCCTTGCTGTGATGTTGCTGGCTGTTCTTAGGAAGTTAGTGGCAGTGTTTTGCAAAGGCATTGAGTGCTGCCGACCCCTCAGCCTATTCAGCTCAATTTGAATCTGCCTTTAAAAAAGGAAAATTTAACACCCCTTCATCATGTCCTCCTTAACTGAAAATTTGAGGTTTTAGCCAGGCTGTATTTTACACTTTATCTTGGAAGTCTTCTGTGGCTTATTACAAATAAAATAAATTTTTTAAGAGAGGCTAGTTGCAGGAGAACTGCTGAAAAGAATGGTCTCTGTATGGAGCACTTCACTCAGCCATTAGTTGTGGGAACCCATTAACAACCTTTTATGCTGTAGGAAGGGAAAGGAAACTGGTTTGTACACATCCATGTTCTCCTAGCTGGGAGTTGAATTCAGTTCCACATGGTTATACAATGAACTATAGAATTTAATTTGCAGATGCAGTTACTGGGCTTTGCTGTCAATAGTTCATGCCCAGCTGACCCACCAGTGCAGTAGCAATCCCTCTCTTTACCTGACTGCAGGTAGCTGGTCTAACAAACCCCTCATGCAGGGCATTTCTGGCCGTTTCACATGCTTATCAGAAGGTTTATCAGTACTGGCTTTTGTCTCTTGTGTCTTTCAAGACCTCAGATGATCTTGTTGTGGTGTGCTGTCCCTGCCCGTCTTGCTTTCATTTGTTGACAAACACAAGCTCACCCTGTCTTTATTACTGATGTAAAGCTGAATGGTTTTGCTGTTTTCATTGACACTGTGACTTTGTCTTTATTAACACAGTGTATTAAACAATATTATCAGAGCACTCTCCTACCTTAACAACTAAAATATGTGCTCGTGGTCATAAAAGGGTTAAAAATCCTATTTGAATGTTTGCCTGTCTTTTGTATTAGAGTGTATTTTTCTAATGTTTCTTTGAAGAAAATTTGTGTTGGTTTGCTTTAGAGAACAGCAAAATAATTACTCCCCCCCCCCAACTAATTGTTAATTGCTCAGAATATTGCAAAACTTAATGATACGTGGAAGTCTTTAAGTATTAGCCATAAATCATGGGATTATGAATAAGCCTTTGTTGTCACAGGCTCACATACAGTCATTCCAAAACGTCTGCCATTAGGATGCAGCAAGGCAGCTGTCAGCTGTTTTCTTGTAATTAAACAGCCAATGAGCAGCTAATTAAGACATATGTGTATACAGAAGTGGAAGTGGGTATGTTAATGAACTGTAGGAATCAATTCATTAAATGACAATTTGTCAAAAGACCAAACATGAGCTCAGTGTTTCATCCGGTGCCATTGGGGAGGCACAAGTGGCTCAGGGGCCACTCAGACCCCAGCGTCTGCAGTGCTGAGCGCAGGAGCCACCGACACCAGTAACAGACTTTGCAAAATCTGCTATTTACATTTCAAAGTCCTTTTTTAACAAGTTGTTATTCCAACTGACTTACAGATGAGAAGTTCCTGTGCTCTTTTTTTCCCCAAACCTGATTTTGTGGCAGTGAACGAACACCCATAGGCTGCGTTGGTGTAACTAGGAGTCTGAAACACAGGGACCAAGCTGTGGCTTGTTACTGCTCTGCTCTTCCGGCACCAGGTGGATCCATCTGCAGGAGGAACAGGGAATGTGCAGAGCCCAGTGCTGGGGCTGCATCTCTGTGCTGCCGTCAGGAGGGGCTGAGACATGGCCCGGGGTGCCGTGGGCAGAGTGCTCTGACCCCGGGGCTGCTGCAGTGCAGTGCAGCGCAGCTTGTGTCTGTGCTGTGTCTGTGCTGGTCAGGAGGGTGCCTCTCTCTGCCTGCCCCATTGGGTCACACGAGTGATGGTTGTAAACATGCACGCAGCACAAAGCATGTGGCCTGGGCTGGCTTGCATAAGGCTTGAACGTATACACGTGTACCAAGGATGCATCCACCTCCTCCTTCCTGGTGGAAAAATTATAGCCAGCTCTGTGCCTCTGGCAAAGAGAGGGACTAGAACAACAGAACAGAGTGTTCTCCTTTTAATAAAGGAGAGAAAAAGCCTAGAAAGAAACTGTAGGTACTTACAGAAGGCTCCTGTAATAGGGGCTTCCCCACGTGTCTTACAGTGATGAGAAAGCCCAAGGACCACCAAAAGCTTACATAACTCACAAGTAAATGACAGCACCATAGAACAAAAATCCTCACTTGACCTTCTTTGTCAATTCACTCCCACATGTCAGATACCTGTGTTTCTGAGCTCTGCACAAGTTTAGATCAGCTTTTGAAGTTTGTGGCAAGCTTTCTTCTTTCTTTTACCTAGTGCTGATGTTTTCTTGGGTTTGTTTTTAAAAGCAATTTACTGGATCTCTGGTTTGTAAAGTGCAAGTGCTTTTAAAGGCCTGGGTTCAGGCATTTCTGCTCTACTGGAAATTTAGCTTCAAGCTGTAACTTAGCTGATATATTGTACACTAAAATGTATTGAGCAGCTGTGTCTCTAGGGAAAATCTGGAAAAGGAAAAAGGCCAGTATTTTCTCCATTATAATACTAAAAATAATATTCAGTTTGACAAGGGTATTCTTAATAAAATATGCCGAAGTGGCAATTCAGAATCAGTGTACATATATATATCTCAGCTAAAGGAAAACATATGGATCCTTCAGGTTATTGGGACATGTTGGTTTCACATGCTGTTTAGGCTGACTTGCAGAATCCCAGAGGTGGCAGAGGGTTTCATGCAGCTCATGTGTGAGCATGTCATCCAGTGTAACTGGAAGAGTGTTTGGAGAACTGAAATTTTCAGGGACTGATGCACAACCTTGACCAGTCATTGTTTTTGTGGTGAATGGCATTGCCCTTGGAGTTCAGTGGTGAACACACTTGTGCTTGCACTGCAGTGACAGACTCCATTGATGGTGCTCCCAGCACTAGAAATGAATCAATGTACTTACCAAGAGTTGGTTTCTCTGGAGGGATCAGTTGTGATGTTGGAATGGTAGACATTTCCATGGTATTTCAGGTTGAATTATTATTATAGGGTGAAATGCATTCAATTGGAGCTCAATATGTGCAATACTTTCAGTCTCAGTGACAATTACCTATTGACAAACATGAAAAAAAGTGGTTGAAAGTTCTGTCATATAGAAACAAAGAGCAGAAAAAAAGGGTAACAAATTATGTACAGGAAAACAGGATTAAAGACAGCATCTTCAGTTTGTTTGGTTTTTAATATTCCACGTTCCCTAGTAAAGCTTTAATAAAAGGAGTGTAAGCAACAAAGACTGGTGCCTTCCTGCTAAGATTGAGCAGGGGCTTTGTCTCAGTGTTTTGCCATGTTTCTGTCTGCAGCCACTTTGATAGGAGCTACTTGAGACTTGTCATACAGATGTCCTTCCTTTGTTTACTTCACCAAGTATCTGTGCATGTGCTGAGGGACTCCAGCATGAAACCTTTGAGTAAATAACAAATTGGTAAAAGTCCAGCTTTAATTAAAAGGTGCCCAGCCTTTCCAAGGAGCTATTTTCTTTGCAGCACTGTTAATTAATCCATTATGTGGCAACGTAAAACTAAAATAGTGTGCTCACTGCTCTCAAATGCCTCTTTAGAATGACTGCATCTTTGCAGAATCCTTGTGAAGTAGGTATTACACACACAGCAGCTTGTGTTTGGGCAGTCTGTGGCAAAAGGATGAAATGGACTTCAAAGCAAGCAGCTGCAGAGTGGTGAATGACGTGCACCTCTCTGGAGGAGACAATAAAGTTGTAGCTGTGCGTAACCTTCCAAGCTTGCTTTGGAGCTGGGCTTACTCAGGAAAGAGATCATACATAAAAAGTGCTTTAGCTTTTCCCCTCCTTAAGAATCTATATCCTGCACAAAGTTGAACAAAACTTGGGCTGTCAGCATCAAACTCACTCTCACAATAGCAGCAATAGTGACAGCAGCACCAGGGCAGTGACCATGCCTCTGTCCTAGTGAGGCACCTCAGGTGCTGTGTCTGGTTTTGGGCCCCTCGTGACAAGTGACATTGAGGGGCTGGTGTGGGTCCAGAGAGGGGCAGCAGAGCAGGGGAAGGGTCTGGAGCACAAGTCTGTTACTGGTTTTAAGTCTGATAAGGAACAGCTGAAGGTGCTGAGGTTATTTAATCTGGTGAAGAGGAGGCTCAGGTGTGACCACCTTGCTTTCTACAACTCCTTGATAGGAAGATGGAGCCAGTTGGGGGTCAGGCTTCTCTCCCATGGAGCCAGCAACAGGACAAAAGAAGATGGCCTCGTGTTGTGGTAGGGCAAGTTTCAGTTGGATATCTGAAAAAAAAATCTTTACTGAAAGGTTGAAGATTTGAAAGGGTGGGCAGGCATTGGATTAGACTGTCCATGGAAATGGTGGAATCACTATCCCTGGAAGTGTTCAAAAGGGTGTGTGAATGTGGCACTTTAGGTTTAGTGGTGAACACAGTGGTGCTGGGATGACGTTTGGGCTTGATGATCTTAGAGGTCTTTTTCCATCTTAATGATTCTGTGAATCTTTAAAAAGCTTGTTAAGAAATTGTCCTTTGCAGGAGAAACTGTTCAGCATCATGCTGTGTATTTTTAAACACACACACACACTGGCAAGGCTGAACATCAGAGCCTGCCACTGTCACTCCAGAGAGCAGAACAGGGTGGTAGCTGTTAAATCCTCCCTATTTTGGAGAACTATGACAACCCAGGAAAGATAGGAAATCAAGGTCTATAATTAGTTTTATCTCATTTGAAAAGAGCTAGTCTGCCATATGTAATATGGGATATGTAAAATCAGTGAATAAAAAGTGTAATTCCTTTACATGTTACAACACTTTTTTAATGAACCGCTTCTTGCTAGTTACTGGTTTTTGTTTATTTCTAGGAGAGAAAAAAAAACCAACAAAACCTTTAGTTTTAACTTCCTTTAGTTGACTGTAGAGCACTTGAACTTCTTTTCTTTTAAGTATGCTATCCTTGCTATCCTTCAGAGTCTTTATTTGCTCCATCAGTTAACAGCTCCTTGACTTGTGTTTTGCCATGGCACGGCAGGGCTTTTTCAGGAGGAGTCAGCAGAGCAATGCCACGTACTCGTGTCCTCGGCAGAAGAACTGTCTGATCGACCGCACCAGCCGCAACCGCTGCCAGCACTGCCGCTTGCAGAAATGCCTTGCTGTGGGGATGTCTCGGGACGGTAAGCGCTGCTGGGAAACGCTGACACGGGGGCTGCTGGCCTGGCTGCCCAGCCAAAGCCTGCAGTTACATGCTAACTGTGCATTGATAGTTGAGATCATCGAGTGAGTTTCAGATGTTGCCCCATATTTTTCTATGTTGTATGCTAGGTGTTTTTAGATGCTGCTGTATACTCAAATATATACAAATCAGGGCATGTACAAAGTTCTTGGAGTTGTCTTTTTTCTTACTTACCTATTATAGTTCTCAGTTAAGAGCTTTGTCTCTGGTCATTTCGTGAAGATGTAGTTTGTTTTTCTCATGCTAATATATTCATATATTCATTGATATATTCTCTATACACTCATTCCAACTTAAGTGACCTCCTGTAGTTGCAAGTAGCGCTGCCTGGAGCATGGGTCCGGATCAGAACTGCTTCACAGTATCAACTGAAGTTAAATATGTGTATAATGAATAATGGAAAAAATACAAAGAAAAAAATGATGCAGTGTTTTTTCAAAGATGGAATTCTGAAGAAAAGATGTTCCAACGCTGTTAAATATTAAGCTCAAAATTGCAGCTTGAGTAGTGATGAAAGCCTGCCTCTGCCAAACAGTTGCTTATGTAATTCAGTCAGAACTGGCTTTGCAGCTGAGCCTTGCACGCCTCCCCCACAGATGGAAGGGAGCTGCCACCACTCACCCATCTGAAGATCTGACTCAGTCTTTTCCCCTGCCACAGTGACAGCAGCGCTGCGTGTTCTACAAATACATACACATTACTCTAGGTGCATGAGGCCTTATCAAGGAGATTGTTCCCAGATTACATTTACTTCTTGAATTACATTGTCTTTATTTTTTTTAATTGGCCGTGAGACTAAAAACCTGAAACAGTTGATTATTAATGATACTTTTCCCGACATGTTTGTTTTCCTGTAGAAAAGCTGAAGGCAGTAGTTGCCTTTCTAAGGATGAAGCTTTTACAGCAGATACAGGTCCTTGAAATCCCATGCTGCATCCTTGACAATTCCCTGGAAATTCCCAAACCAGTTGCTGCTGGCTTACAGCTAATGCTTCTCAAAGTTGTAGTAATGCTGTGGAGATGCATGCATGCACTTGTGTGCACACACACAGACACACAGGTTTAACAATTACTCATCTACTAAGCATTTTTGCCTGTCACAGAGGCACTTTGGTGGCAGGTTTGGTGGTTCTTCCCACATGCTTTAGTCCCAATCTCAGTAAAGCTTGCTGTTGATACACTGAGAGAGCCCCCACATGTTGGCACCACACTCTAGGGTCACTCCACAGCATGAGTGTACAGCTGGTAGGAACTGGACAGTTGTCTCAGGCCAGTGTGTTCTGGTTTAGCTTCTGCTTTTCTAGGTAGGGTTTGAATGCTGAAGAGATGCATCTGTCAACCTCAACGCACATACGAGAGAAAATCTTTCCAGCACAGAAGTGGAAAGTTAATGAATTAAGTTAAACCAGTGACTTCTAATGGTCCATTTCAGTGGCATGTCAAGACAGTCTTTTAAAGAGCAGGCACCTGTGTACCTGTAATTGAGAAGTGGTTCTTAGGTCTGTCCATCCTGCAGGTTTGGGTTTGTGCTGTATCCTTGCGTGTAACGCTGAAAGCCTCACAATGAAAAGGCAGTGGTGGGTGTGTAGAGGTGTAATCTCTTGTGTGTCTGTGTTTCAGCTGTGAAGTTTGGCCGAATGTCCAAGAAGCAGCGGGACAGCCTGTACGCCGAGGTGCAGAAACACCGCATGCAGCAGCAGCAGCGCGATCACCAGCAGCAGCCCGGAGAGGCAGAGCCGCTCACACCAACATACAATATCACCACCAATGGCTTAACAGAGCTACATGACGACCTCAGTAATTACATTGATGGGCATACCCCTGAAGGTAGCAAAGCAGACTCTGCAGTTAGCAGCTTCTACTTAGACATACAGCCTTCTCCAGATCAGTCGGGTCTTGATATTAATGGAATCAAACCAGAACCAATATGTGACTACACACCAGCATCGGGCTTCTTCCCTTATTGTTCTTTTACAAATGGGGAGACCTCTCCAACTGTGTCCATGGCAGAATTAGGTAATGAGAGAGAAAAGCTTCCGTTGTAATTGTCTTAACAGTACCCTTTGGATGAAAGTGGCACGTGTAGCCAGTGATAGTGAGAATGCTGCTGCAGGAGAGCTGTGGGCATGGATGGGCATTCTTGTGTGAAGTGCACAGCAAACACCCTGATTGATCTCAGGGCACACGGGAACTCCTTTCTGCTCTGGACTGAAGCTCCCTGGGGACTGGGGTTAACCAGTGCTGCCAGTGTTGCTTTTGCTTTCAGTGCTTGCTGTAGAACCCTGGGAATACTGATGAAGAAGGTAATTTTTAGTGTTGAGAAAACAGGGCATTTCTTTATTTGCAGATTATTTAAAAAAAAATGATCTCCTTTTCATTACCTCAATACTGTTAGTCCTAACAATAAGTGATGAGGCTGATTTTCTTCTGCTCTTTACCTGAGGAAAGCACTGGGCTAATCTGAGGGCAGTTCTTGTCACTTATTGAAGAGGATCTAGCCCCAAATACTGAAGGACATTTTTGAATGTAGCAAGTTTTGATAATTTCTCTAAGAGCCTTATAACAACCACAATAATTAGCACATTTTACTTTAAACTTTTCCCTTAATGATTACACTAAGGCTGAATTCCACAAGTATGACTTGTCAACAGCTGAGACTGGAGTTAGAGTGTGCTGTGTTATAAACAAAGTGGAACAGGACATCAAAGAACTGGTTTCGTTATTCCATTACTTATGTAAGCAGCCAGGCATTTAAAATTGATTCTTTAAACTTGCTGAAGCAACATTTTTTCTAATTATTTTATTATGAAAACCTAAAAATAGTTCAAAAAATCAGGTATTCCACACTAAAATTTTGTGTGGTTTATTTTATGTTCTTTTGAGAAGTTTTGCAGAGAGGAAGTCACAAGAAGCTTGCTTTTTAATGTCCTTATGTTGCAGAATGCTGCAACAATGTAATTTGTCCTGACAGCCAAAATGTTGTGTCTGGCATCAGTTCAAATAATTTCAGAGAGGTAAAAAGGAGAAGAAAATGTCAGGACAAAGGCAGCACTACGAGCTTTGTCTCAGTGAAATGACTGCTGATTTTCTCATGGAAGGTATTAAAAAGATCTACATTAAACCCACCAAAAAAAAAAAAAAGAGTTTTTCCTTTGCAGGCCCAGTGTTGAGTTTGGACCACTGGCCTAACAAAGTTTGTCCTGTTGCTTACCTTGATTTACACAGTGCTTTGTTTAAAGCCTGCACAGCGTGATTGGGGTGCCCAGCATGAACATTACTGAACAATGTTTGAAGAATGTTTGTCTGCCAGACGAAGGTTTCAATTTAGAAAGGTGTGGCTGTTCAATGAAAATATTTAGGTGTGTGCTGAAACGCAGTGCCAGAGTGAGGCAGAGGTTTGTGAATAACATGGGAATATTTCTCCTCCTGCATCCTGCAAGGGCACAGGGATCATGCTGTCAGCTGCTGCTACCAAGAACAAGTGTTTAACTATACACTTGTTAAAAAAAAAAAACAAAACTGCTCTGAAATACATCAAAGCTATGGTGACAAAGTATAAATTCCATTGTGTTCTACCTTACTGATTGCCCAGGTAGCACATATAATCTGCTTTTATTTCATCTGTATGTTAAAGACTTTTCAGGCAATATCTTACTCAAACTACTGACAGACATTGGTCCAGCAGTTCAGTTTGTGAGGAGCTCTTTGATCATTACCAAACAAAGCCAGTTTCACTGAAGACCCAATAAGGCAGTCCCTCAGAATACCTCCGTGTTGTAGTGACCACCATTCCTCCTTGGTTTGAGCCTTCATTTTCAGTGGCCAAACAAAGCAGGATTCTGTGAGACAAGTCCCCAGGCCTCTACTTGTCACGTGCTAAAATAGGAGAACGTGTCCACCTGAAGGGTCAGGGTAGGAAAGGGGAAGTTAAATAAAAGTGGAACTTGGGTATCTAAGTTCTGTTCAGGCTTTTGAAAGTGTTCCTAAACATTTATGGAACCAGGTTTTATTAATAAATGTAAATCTGCATTATGCATCTTTTAATCAAGTGTAGCAGCAGAAAATAATTCTATTTCAAATTAAAAGATATGGAACTTTTAAATCATGTGCAGTAAACTAGGTGACTACTCTAAAGCTGAAGGAAAACAACCCCTAGTGTTAGGGATTTTTTAGTGTGTTATCTTAGTCTTCTGGATTCTCTAATAGATGCATTTTTGTGATATTTTTTAAATTTTATGAGAGTAGGGAAAAAAACCACTTTTCCCTCCCAGGCAGCCTCATGGAACCAGAGTCCTGCCTGAGAGAGTGCTAGACAGGTGGTGCCTGTATTTGCCTATTGGAAAGCGATGGCACTGGCAGCTCTGCCTGCCTGGCAGTGCCCTTCTGTCCCGTCCCTGACGCGCCCTGCGTTCAGCACGGCCTTGTCCAGCGCTGTGCGCTCGCTGGAGGCGCCATCCCCCTCTCCTTCCCACAGTTCCTGCGCCTGTGGTCCGTGGTGTCCTTCTGGGCCCGGTGCCGGGTGTGTCCCCGCGCTGCCGGGTGCGCCCCAACGGTGCCCGGTGCCCGTTGTGCCCCGTGGCGTCCGTGTACGGTGTGCCCCCGCGGTGTCCGGTGTTCCCCAGCGGTGCCGGGTGTGCCTCCGCGGTGCCCGGTGTGTCCCAGCCGTGCCCGGTGCCGGGTGTGTCCCAGCCGTGCCCGGTGCCGGGTGTTCCCCCCGGTGTGTCCCCGCGGTGTCCGTGTCCCAGCCGTGCCCGGTGTGTCCCAGCCGTGCCCGGTGCCGGGTGTTCCCCCCGGTGTGTCCCAGCCGTGCCCGGTGCCGGGTGTTCCCCCCGGTGTGTCCCAGCCGTGCCCGGTGTGTCCCAGCCGTGCCCGGTGCCGGGTGTGCCCCGGCGGTGCCCGGTGTGTCCCAGCCGTGCCCGGTGCCGGGTGTTCCCCCGGTGTGTCCCCGCGGTGTCCGTGTCCCCCCTTGGCGCCGCTTTGTGCCGGTGCCCAGCTCTGGTCAGCGGCGCCCTCTGGCGGCGGCTGCGGGCGCGGTCTCCGGCCGCCGTTCAGTGGCTGCGCCTGCCGACGCCGGTTCCCAGGAAAGTCAAAGCAAAGCGATTTTCTCTCTCAGCTCACCCTCTCCCCTCCCCATGTTGCAGCTGAAATGTACGAGCTTTTCTCGTGTCTGAAGGTATGGCTTTGCATTTCTAACGCGTGTCGCTTTCTGCTCTTTCTTTTAGAACATCTTGCACAAAATATTTCCAAGTCACACATGGAAACTTGCCAGTACTTGAGAGAGGAGTTACAGCAGATAACATGGCAAACTTTTCTGCAGGAAGAAATTGAGAACTATCAGAACAAGGTATAAAAGCATGCCAAGATACGGCATGGTTTCTTTAAAGCATGGTACTTCCATAACACACTGCAAAATTCACTTTTTCACTGCTTTCTCCTTACTATCAGGAATGTATATTTCTGTGTGTTTAAAAAAATAATACACTAGAATCAAAAGCAGCAGTATGGTCACGACATCTTTTGCATTTGTGATTTTTAGAGGTATAGGAAAAGGCAAAGACATTCTCCTAAAATCTGTCTCTGGTAAAGGATAGGAAATAATAGGAATTTTTTCAATCCTACTTGGCATGTTATTTTCTTCTCTTAAATTGTCATGTCCTGGATCGACAACAACAGAAGGCGAAGCCACCAAGTTTGTGATGTTACGTGCTGTGCTTTAGCTGGAGTTTATAAACACAGAGCTCCAGCAGATTTCCAGCCTTGGGGGTTCACTGTAATCCTGATTCATGCTCCAGTTGTCCCTCAGTGTTTGGCTTTTACCTGTGGAGCAGCAGCACAGTGCTGCCATGCCACCAGGCTATTGTAAGGTCTAATCAGTGTTATTTCCAACGTGCTTTCTATCCACAAGCTGCTGCCAATTGGCTGCTTTTGGAAAATGGCCTTGGGAAGCACTGCTGAAGCACACTGTTCTTTGAACATATTTTTCATTTCCACAGAAAAATATTTAACCTTTTGGAGTACAATTTTTTCTACTTTAGGTGATTTCATTCTGCATTATTTTCAACACTGGAAAAACTCACTACTTGCATGTTTTCCTTACGTTTTTATCAAGATGATCTTCATATATGGACATATTTACATGTATTCTTCTGAAGATGAGCTAGGTTGATAATTTGCGTTCTGTACAAAATACAGAAGCTGACAGGAAAAATATGATCATGCCTTGTTGGTGTAAATTGGCATTTTATTTTCATGCAGTGAATAAAATTCCCACTGAAATGACCAGACTTGTAACACTTTGACATTTTTGGCTTATGATAAAAGTACTCCGAGCTGGATCTATTGTGACACGACTGAAGAACTCTTCCATGGTTGCATTGTCACTCACCCACACGCGGCTCTGGTTTTGAGGTCAGACTGCAGCCAGGAGTGTTGGAGGGAACTCACTCAATTTGTTGTTTGGTTTTCTTTAGCTCAGTTTACTTTCTGACAGTGAGCTTTGGTTAGTAATTTTTTCATTTCTCTTCTCTCAAACAGCAAAGGGAGGTAATGTGGCAGTTATGCGCAGTCAAAATAACAGAAGCTATACAGTATGTAGTGGAATTTGCCAAACGCATTGATGGCTTTATGGAGCTGTGTCAAAATGATCAAATTGTGCTTTTAAAAGCAGGTATGTGGGTCAGCTTTAAGGTCTGCTTCTATTAGTTTTGCCTGAGGAAGGTGTTACATGTTACATGCAGTGGTTGCATACACATATATTTATATGCAGTACAATGGTCTTTTAAAATTAAATAATGGAAAACCTTGCAAAATTTCTGTCTTTGAAGTAACATCATCTTAGTTATTGTGGGGAGAAGGAGTTCAAGTCTATCTAATAAATTTTCATTATGGATAAAAGGAGCAATGAGTGTGTTAAGATGTAAAAATTGGATTTAATTTTTTTTTTTGATTGCTAATAGTGAATATTTCAAGGTAAAAATCCAAATTGTTCTATGCAAGATATTGTAAGAGTAATTCAGGTTACAAATACTGGACCAAGTTGTTAAGGCTTGGTGAACACATATATAAATGAGCTGCTTTGGCTTCAGAGACTTCATTACTCTAAAAAAATGACTCAAGTTCATTACCATTAACTAAGTTGCTTTAGCAAAAACTTCTAAAGGGGTTTATGGGAATTCTTGTAATTCTACCAGCAAACCAAACTATGCTTTGTTACACCACAGCAACTTACTACACTACTAAACTGACAATGAATGCAGAGCATTGTTATTAAATTCTCAATTGCTCTTTGCAACTGCAGGCTCTCCTTCCTTAGTCAAACATCCCTTGTTTCTGTTATAGGGTCTTTAGAGGTTGTGTTCATCAGAATGTGCCGTGCCTTTGACTCCCAGAACAACACAGTCTACTTTGATGGCAAGTATGCTAGCCCAGAGGTTTTCAAGTCCTTAGGTAAGGAAATGTGAATTGTTGTGTCTTACAAAAAAAAAAAAAACAAACCCCAAAAAACCAGAATAAAAATAATACGGTGGAAAGGCAAGGGAAAACAGCTGCTTTGAAAAATCAGTCTATAGTATTCAAATAAAAGAGTTCTGGAGCTCAGACTGCTGTGTTCTGGCTCTGTTTGAGGCCAAGCTGATTTCAGGAGGTAAAACAGCTGAAGGCTGTGCAGTAAAGGACTGTTGGTGCTGAAGTGCAGTATTTTGATTAGGGTAGAGCTGTTTGGACTCACTTGTTGAGAGAAGCCCAGATTTCATATGTAATGTAATGTTTCATGTATCCTGTTGGAAAAGGCAGCAGATTTTAAGCTAATTTGGGATATACTGACGTGATTGCTTTGAAGATGTTAATGGTGTTTTAAATTTTGCCAAGTCCGGTTATTTGCTGGTAAAACACTGTAAATAATTTTTTAAAATTAAACTACATATAATTTTGAAATTTTTTCCTGTATATTTTTGTTAATTTTAAAAGGATCTATTCACTGGGTATAGATTTGGGCTGTAAGCTACTTTGTAGGCAGTGAAAATACATCAGTGGAGAATGCTGGACAATTACTGAAGTATTCTCTGGCTTTCTAAAACACCTCAAGGTACAAGGTCAGAGCACAAACAGTTCTGGCTTCTGAGGAAATATAACTTGGATCTGTTACCAGCTGTATGCAGAAGTTTAGGCTGGGGAGGCTGAGGAAAACCTTTGTCTCTCAGGTTGTGATGCTCCTCAGAGCAGGGCTCACTTTGCAGACTGTACCTGCATGTGTGACAGCAGCAGTAACCTGAATAACCTGTGTGAGCAAGAGAATGGGTGGAAGGAGACAGAGTTCCTGTTGTGCATGAACCGTGTTCAGTCAGACCTTGGCTTCTCCCTTTGCTTCCTGCATGTCCCTGTGTGCCTCTCTTCCCCCACTCTGTGTGCTCAATAATCTTAAAGTCAGAACTTCTTCGCTCCACACTGACATGACAAGGTTCCATTTAGAACAGAAACAAAGGTAGAGCAATTTTGAGCTTGAAAGTAAATGGCTTGAGATTTATTCATATTCACCCCATGAGAACCCAGCGTAGAAAAGATACAGTGTGCAAAACTTTGTCAGTCTTGGTTGCCAGGATGTGGGAGCTGGGAACTTGTGGGAGTGGAGTAATACCCTCAAGGATGAGTGAGATCTCACTGCCATCACTTCACAGTCCTTAAGAAGAAGACCACCTTTGAAGTGTTTTACATCTATTTCTCATCTCCATCAGAATAAATCAATAACTCTGTAGCACTGAAGTAGTTTTAAACAATGTAACAAGAGCTTAGCTTTTTTTTTGCAGGTTGTGAAGACTTCATTAGCTTTGTGTTTGAATTTGGAAAAAGTTTATGTTCTATGCACCTGACAGAAGATGAGATAGCTTTGTTTTCTGCGTTTGTTTTAATGTCAGCAGGTAAGAGATGAAGATTTCCTCTAGATTTATCTGGTAGGGGTTGTTTTTATTTTCAGGACTTTTTAATTATAATGTTACAATTATCAGATGTTGTGGAAATATCATTGTGGACATTTTTTGAGTGTCTTCTCCTCACCAATTTTTTTTATTTTAATAATCACATTAAAACTATGAATTTAGGAACCCTTTTGTTAAATTGGAAATCCTAATCTAAGCCCATATTTTCCACATTTTCACCTTGTTGAGGACTCAGCTTCTTTGCAAAGGCTTAAATGCATTTGAGTGAGACTCATGAGCCAGTCCTGGTGAGAGGTAGTTACTGAACTCCCATAGGCAGCTGTCCATGCATGTGAGCTTGCAGCTGCTGCAGCACAACAGAAAATTTCCAGCAGTGCCATTTTAGTGTGACTGGGGACACTGAGAATTGTGGTGCAAGACATCCAAGTCACCCCAAAAGTCAGCCTGGGTCTGCCATGCCTGTGGCTAAATTAACTTAATAATCACAAGTGAATGTGCACAGTGTGCTCCAGGTCCTGGAAAGGCTTCTTAGGTCAGGTGGAGCAAGGTACTGGGGCAGAAAGTCAGTTTGTGCCTGGCCTGACACCTGAGGAAGGAAACTGTGAGTTGAGACTGCACCATAATGGTCTCATTCTGTTAGCAATGGTGGCTTTATTGAGTCTGCCATAAATATGTTCTCATGTTGTTGGCCAGACAGGAAGTGTGTTAGCCCTGTGTCTTAGCAACCTACAAAACCCTACGGTTCTGTCACAGCTAATACTGCTTTTCTGCCAGGAAGTTCAGCCGTAGGTTTTTTTAAAATAGTTGAATCTTTGCATCTGATTTTTCTGTCAGTTACTGTAAGTTCTGTAAGTTCTGCTGGCTTTCTCTAAGTTCTGTAAGATCTTAGCAAGATGATCCTCTCCAAGTAGTTGTTCATTATATGATCTATTAATTTCCAGTAAAAAGTTGCTAGCCTCATTTTGTAAACACCCTGCATTTTACAGATTTTCTTGCAAATGAGTAATAGATCTTACTCAGATGCATTGCATTCTCCTAAATAAGGGCTTTATAAAAGTAACTTTAAGTGCATGTAATAAATATATTTCAAAACCTGTTAATTTTGAAGCCCATTTTCTATATGAAAGTATATGACAATTGGAAGGAAGGTTGCAAATAGGAAAAAGGAATCTGTAACAGACTTAGTACTTCCTGGTGCACTGTGATCCATGTGTGCATTACTAGAGGTTTTAACTCCATTTATATTCAGATCGCTCATGGCTTCAGGAGAAAGTAAAAATTGAGAAACTCCAACAGAAGATCCAGCTAGCACTTCAGCACGTCCTACAGAAGAACCACCGAGAAGATGGAATTCTGACAAAGGTAAGGGTCATCCTGTGCCATGGCACAGCACTGTGAAAGAGTGCCTTCACCTGAGCACTGCCCTGATTATGGGGTAAAGCTCATGCGCAGTTAATTGATTTATAAACCCAGAATGCTTTCTTCAAAATGGAGCTGCTCAGTTGAACCTTGTTACTTAAACCTAGAAGAGGTGAAATGATGATGTTCTAGGGAACAAGGTTGCTAATGGTCTGAAAGGGAGTATTTTTATATGGAACTTCATGAAAAGTGATGAAGGTTCTTATGATAGCTCTCCTACACAACACTCCTGCCACACAGAATACTATTTCAGTGCCACAACATGCATGCCTTAGTATTTGTGGAATCTCTGCTGCATGACAATTAAGTTGTTATAACATGCAATGCACAAACTAAACTTGCTTTGCCAACTTCCATGAGAAGTTCCCCACACAGCCTTTTTCTCAGTTCTTCCAAAAGTGATGCCTAGGGAAACGAGGCACTACCTACTCAAGTATCTTCATGTAATTTCTCAGAAATGAGAAACTAGTGTGATGTTACAAGAAGTAAATCTGAAGAACTGGGGAAATATAGGCACTTTACCTTGCAGAGGTAGTTCCTTTTACACCTCTGCACAGCCAGAGCTTATGCTTTGTTTCACACCAAAGAATTACTTACAATAGAAGCAGGATGGTCCAGCATGGGCTCTGCAGATTTTCTTAATTTCAAATCCTGGGTCATGTAATTTTCTCTCAGTGTATGCTCTGGATACCTTTGTCAGACGAAAGAGTCTTCCATATGCTTTGATACGAATATTTTACTCAGTAACTTCAGGGAGCACCCTCATGATATTTTAGAAGTATATTTTTTTACCTTATTTCAATTAAGGTAAATAAATCTAATCTATTGCATTGCCAGTTCCCTCTATAATATTCACAGTGGATTTAAAAGCAGTTGGGATTACCTTCTTCCAAGAGGATAATTTAATGAGTGAAGATCCAGCCCTGAAATACTTGTTTTTCAATCCAGCAAGGAAACTTAATGCCACATTTTCCTGAGAACTTAAAAAATATTATTTCAAAAATAGCTGTGAGTCCATTACTTAAATACTTCCAGCAGATATCCATGACTGTGCATCTGAAATGTCCTTGTTAAGTTAATAATTTGGTTTGGGAGAGCTTTAATCCTTACAGCAAGATTGGGAGGCCTGGTTCCATGTATGACCATATGACTTGTGTTCATTTTTTTACAGTTAATATGCAAAGTGTCTACTTTAAGAGCACTGTGTGGACGACATACAGAAAAGCTTATGGCATTTAAAGCAATATACCCAGACATTGTGCGACTTCATTTTCCTCCACTTTACAAGGAGTTGTTCACTTCAGAGTTTGAGCCAGCAATGCAAATTGATGGGTAAATGTATCACCTAAGCACTTGTAGAATGTCTGAAGTACAAACATTAAAACAAAAGAAAGGAAAAAAAAGGAAAAAAAAAAGAAAGAAAACCAAGACACTTTATATGGCCCTGCACAGACCTAGGGAGCCAACACACTGCACATCTCTTGGCGGTCGGGGTCAGGCGAAGGATGGGAAACAATGAAACAAAGTTGAACTTGTTTTTCTCATGCATATGATTTCCATTATGCCTACAAATATGGACCCTTTTTCTGTCTCAACTTCTCAATCCTTGACCTCTGTTTACACAGACTGAGGGTACTAATGTCAGAAGGTTGTTTTCTCCTGTAGTTCACTGCCCAGGCTTTTGACAGAACAATCAATTTGTTGGTCAGAACAGAGTCCACCTAGTAATCAGCGACTGGTGTGCATTGCAGAGATTTCAGCATCAGTTTGCACAACTTGCTCATTGTTTCATGAAGGACGATTTTTTTTCACCTACCACTGTTTGCCAGTAGACAGAACGGCATGAAAAGGGTCCATAGCAATAGCAACAATAGCATTATAATATATTACAGGGTAAATGGGCATGAAGACTATATATAGCAAAAGAGATATTGTTTATATATTGTTTTAATTAATATAAAATGTAGTTACTGGTATAGCTTTTCTTGTTGAATTGATAAGGCACTTTCATTTTGCACCTTTTTCTTTAAATTAAATGCTAGCGTGTTCATTGTTGTGTTGCATGTGCACCAGAAATTCAAGTTTAACTGAAAAAGGTTTGGCAGGTACTGGTACATTGGGAGGTATTTATGCTGCTGTTTTCCATGTTACTTTTAAAGAGAGGCTGGTCATATCCTGAAATGGTTAGAGGTTTTTTTAAAGAGTTGAAAATAACAACAATTTTCTACATTAAAATAATCTTTTCAGAAGTTAAATTCAAAGGTACTTTTATTTTCAAGTCTTTCAAACCGGAATGTTTCAAAGTCAAAAGCCTCATTTTCAAAGGTTCTGAGTTTCCACTGTCAGAGTTGAACTAATTAATTACAGATCATTTACAAATGAGTAACACAGCATCTTTGAAAATCAGGCTATTAAATAGTGTATTCCTGCCCACCATAAATCCAGGTTTGAAAGTATTTATTCAAGTCTGTATCTACAGTAAAAGTATGTGTGTATTGACATGCTTGCAGAAAAGTACTTTTTACATGTAATATTACACATACTTTTGTACTCCATATTGTAAACAATGCCTTCCAATGCCAAGCTGTAGCCTGTCCAAATCCATAGGTTTGTCTTTGGCTTCAGTGAGATGAGACACACTGACCCCTGTTGTTCCAGCATCCAGCAGTTCAATTTCAGGGAGCTGAGCAGAGAAGTCTGTTCTCTCCTTGTTTAAAAAGATGCACTTTAAAGTTGATCAGATGGGAACAAACTAAGAAAGGAAAGGCATACTGTTGCTAGAAAGCATTAGTTTGTACTCAGTACAAGCCTGGAAATCATAAATATCAGAAACCTGCATTCTGTAATTCTGATTCCTGTATCACATAAGCAACCAATAAGCTGAATCTTGCAGTGTTATTAATTACCATTCCCTTCAGGAAGAATTCTATCTCTGAGCAAAGTTCTGAAGGAAGCAGGTTCACATAAACAACATTACAAACTGTGGGTGTTTGGGCCAGAGGTGTAGATTTGGGTTTGGATGAGATGCAGATGCATAACTGGATCCCTGTAGGCCATCACACATATAGTTTGGATGAAGTACCTAAGAAAAAGCTGGGAACATCAAAAAACGAAAAGGAATGAGACAGAATGTGCCCTACTGCTTTAACTTCCAAGGGTAAACAGTCTCTTACATAAGTTACAGTTGTTGAGAAGTAACAAGTGAATAGAAGCACACCTAAACCTGAGTATTTTAAAAAGGAGAGTCAGATCAGCGGGTTCTTATTAGCAAAATATAGGTTTATTCTGTGATTTGAACATGTTTCCTTTGGGGTCAAATAGAAACATTCATCTATGACCCTTATTAAACATGCCCCAGTGTAGCACATCAGGGGAGGTTACAGCTGTCCCTCATCTCTAGGCTTTGCAAGGAGGGCGAGAGCACAGCACCACACCTCCTCCTCAGAGCAGTGAGCCCTGCAGGGTGGGAGGGGAGCCCTGGGGTGCAGCCAGGAGAGGCCTTTTGGAAAAGCTCCATAGAGCTCTCTTGTTCCTGCTCCATCCTGCCTGCTCCTGAACAAGTGGCTCACAGCCCAGCACGGGCTCACTCCACTCCCACTGAAACACTTCCTTGGGTCATTGTTTACTTTATTGGAGTAACTGGCATGATATGGTACTTGCATTCTAATGTGTATTCCTATTTTTGAAGCACCTCTTTAAACTAACAAATGTTTTCTGAATGTGACCAGCCTTAGGTGCTAGTCCTGTAAAGATCAACTAAACTTAATCTCAGTGTCAATTAATGGAGAAGTAAGACCTTACTTTTTTAGAGAGTGAGATACACCTCCTACTTCTGACAATGTAGACTACCAGGCAAAATATTGGGGATTAGTTTTCAGTCACATCCTGTTCTTACCTTTTCATGATGAATATTAGTGCTTTGCCAGGTATCTAGGCGCCAGTGGTTTTGTTTGGATTCTGTTTAGCATATTTACATTCATAAATCATTGACAATATAAGTCTTGGAGCATTTAGTAATAAAATACATAACAATAAAAAGGTTTCAAATAGGGCCTTAGCTGAGACTGATCTTCCAGGCCAGAAAGCACTGTTGTTTTTGTTTGTGGGAGCTCATGTGTACTGGGACCTTGTTAAATCAAGCTGAACATTCACACCCCAAGTAACTCTGTGTTCCTGGTCACAGTTAACAGCCACTTGGCAATAGAGTAGAATTTTCGGGTTGCCCTTCATGAAGAGGGATAAAAACAGCAGACACACTGATCAGACACCTGTTGCCAAGGGGGTTTTTATGCAGGGGGACTCAGAATAACACCAGAGTGGCTGCTTGGAGATGGCCGTGTAAGAACACAGCACAGCAGGGGAAATGCCCTCTGCAAAACCCCTGGGACTGTGGCCTGCTATCAGATGATCAACCAGTTAAAAACTGGAGGTCAATGGATATTCACATGAGTATTTTCATCATCTGCCCAGTTCACTACAAATAAAAACACTAGGATAACTAAACATAATATTTTAAGTTTAGATGACCTAGTCCTTAGAGCCTGCAAAGATATTTTCCTTGGGAGTTATATGTGTCCCTGGAGATGTTTTCTGGCTTTTTAGGAAGAGCTACTAGACTATACTGTCACATGAACCACCCTAATACATGTCATCACCTCCAGCGTTGTTTGACGTATGGAATTAGGTAAAAAGGGAGGCTGTTTTTAAGTTTGGTTGCTCTTTATTAGCTTATCTTAGTATGAATACCAAGATATCTGTCTATGTGCACCTGTGTGTGTGAGAGAGTCCGTTGTGTGCGCACATGAGTGTATGCGTGGGACGTGTGAGCGGCTGCTTCTAGGCTGTTAAGTGTCAATGGAATAAAGAAAATGTATTCAAAATACTTAAGTCAAAAATAGAAGGTGGTAAAAAGATTTATTCTATACAAAGCCTTGTCTGGACCACTTTAGAGAGACTTCTATTTTTTTAACCCTTCTATAAATGTTTGATGGCACTTGAAATATTCCTGCAATAAAATGTGATTTGTGTAAACATTAAAAAAAAAGATTTTGTAATGTGAAACAATGAAAGAAAGTAATGTAATTTTTCTAAAAAACAAAAAAAAACCACAAACGAACGAACTTTGTATTATTTTCTTGATGGAATTTGTCTATTTGTCTTTGGAAAACTTTTTATTTCATTGAATGTGCCATAGTAGAGGTGCGTTTTTCTTTTTCTTTCTTGTTTTTTATTTTTACATTTTAGATTAAAGGAATAGCTGTGTTCCGACATTCCAAAATGCAAGATGACATAGCAGTCATGATTAAAAGGTTTGATTAGTAAGCTTCAATCATTGTTGCTTTTTTTGCACATGTTCTTCATTCCTCTACAGTGCAATATGTACATAGAGCACTTGCGGGTGTAACCTTGATCCCTCAGGGAAAAATACATATTTGTACAGGATTTTTCTTTTTTTTGCCTTTTTTCTTTTCTTTCCTTTTTTTTTTTTTCCTTTTTTTTGCTAAGGAATGTCGATTGAATCACTTGTCTGTTGTTGAGGGGCAGCCAGATAATAATCCTAAACCACTGTCACAAAACATCGATTGTTTAAATTTTGTGCCCTTTTATTATTTAAAAAAGAAAAATAAAAGTTATTTTCTGACAGTTCTTTGTGCTGATTGGTGAAAAAAAGGGTAAATAGATTAAGCACCTTATGATTGACTTAACTGTGAATGACAATCCATCTCGTTATCAACAAGAGAAGCCCTATCATTTTGGAGCTGGGGTTAGAAGTCAGAAACTAATGTGCTCAGGGATCTTCTAAAACTCTTCAACAGGGTGGCCAGTACTGCTGGTGGAACAAATTACTTTTTAAAAAATATGCTAATATTTCTTCCCTTCCCCCTGCCCTGAGGCACAAGAGAACTGGATTTTTTTTTAACTAAATGCTCTATGTGTGCCTCATTCTCTTGCTCACTCTTGCAGTAGAGCTGCTTTTTGGTTGGTATTGTGCTCAAAACAGAATACCCCAAATAATGCAAAGATTTTACAATTATATTTTAGAAAATAAATGCTGACCCACTAAATATATGATTGAAATTAATTTCAATACTCTCTGAACATTTTTATAATGATAGGACTACTTTTCCAACTGAAATCCAGTGTTCTGCAATAGAAAGCAGCTTTTTAGTATTTAAATTGTTATCAAAGAAAATTAATCCGTTTGTGAGAATGCAGTAAGAATGAAAAGGTCATGGTTAAGTTTCATCAGTGAAGTCACATAGAAAGGAACACAGATCTGCAGGAGTACGAGAACAACACTTCAAATGTTGTCTGTCATTGCTGCAGATGTTTCATGGTAAAGCCAAAACCTGGCTGCAAAGAAACACTGCGGCTGAAGAAATTTTCATATTTAGTACATCAAATACAGCAATTCCAGTGATTTTATAATGGCACCAAAACCCAACAATGTTCAGAAGTCTCCAGTGCCAAACCAGGATGCTTGAAGCCTGTCCCAATTAGCTTTGTTTTATGACTTCACATTCTTTTGAAAATGCAAGTAGAAAAGCAAGTAAACAACTACAAACAAAATGAGCAAGACTGCAGCACCTTGGTTACCTTGGAAAGAGAGTGAATTTGACTCCTCCACCCAATGTGTCTGCTTGGAGAAAGCCCCAGTTTTCTGGTATTTTTGGGGGTTTTTTCATGGGTATACAGCTACCAGTTGGTTACTTGAGATTGCTTAATAAATAGGGAGAGCATACTTATGGTTTCACAGGCTGACAGCTGAGTGTAGCTGGGAATGGCTTGCCAAGGCAGACAGGCACTTAGCAAGTGTGGTCAGTTGGTGTTCCAGCATCTTCAGCAGAAGAGAATTCCTGCTGCTGATTGGCAGTGGACCCTATTATTTATGTACTTGCACATCAATGGAACACTTAGAATGGACAAGCTCTAAGATGCTTTAACTGAGTAGTGTGATGATCCAAGCATTACAGTATCTTTTTTTGGATTGGCATAGACAATCCCCAGTCTGTACTTGATGAACAAAACAAGTTACACAGTGTAAGCTGTGCAAATGACATGGATTTTTTCCCTAGACATTCCTAAACTCCTCAATATAGACAAACCTATTAATATAAACGCCAGAAACAGCACTTACTACACAATATCCAAAAATAATAGGCAATTTTCTCTTGAGTATGGAATTCTACCTGTGCTAGCTGGTTCAGATTGCACAGAACATCTTTATTTTCCCTAGCTGGAGAAACATAACTATTAGAACTATTTTTTAATTATTAATACTAATATATATCACTTTTAAAGTTACATCCATTAATATATTTGAATATTAGCCTCTTACTTTCTTTTTGTTTAAGTATTTCTGTCAGTTAATCATTTGGTGGAAATGAGGGCAAATGCATACAAATACCAAATACAACAACAAAAAGAAAAGTTTTAAAATGTAAATGAGTATTTATTTAAAAATCCTTGCAGTATGTGCTTTAATTCTAGTACTGTGATAATGGCTTGCTACATAATGCTAAGTCACTGGACTTGAGGAGAAAAATACGTAACATAATATACAGTCTTTCTCTGGAACTTTATTCAGGTACTAAATAGAATTTTAACATCTAAACAGAAGCTGTATTCTACCTTTTCCATCTATAATGTTGCTGTTTGTCCTTTTTTTTTTTTTTGCCTTTATCATTGGTAGAATATAGCAATAACTTTATAGCAATAAGTAGGCTATCCAAATAAGAAACAAAACATGATAAAGGCTTCAGATCAATACTCATAGGCTCACTTCTTCTGCCACAATATTCACTTGTATGTCTTCCCTCATAATCTTATTACTTCTTCAAGCTGAACTTCGCAATCAAGTTGTTCAGCTTGGTGTGTGACATGACACTTTGTTAACATCTGCATGTTTTCATTGTTCACATGTCCTGTGTGTACTCGTGTTCCTACCTTAGTGTTTCTCAAGGTTTCTGAAAGCACAATCTCTGAGCTGTATCTCTGCACAGGCTCTCTGTGTTGGAATTGACAGGTTTCCTGGGGCAGGGGGTGTGGATCAGCTGGAATGTTGGCAGCATTTCCTAAGGGAAGGAGCCGAGCTGCTGCAGGTACCTGGGAACGGTGGGCACTGCCAAGTGCAGTCCTGCAGCTCCTCCGGGCCAGGGCTGGGCTGCAGCTGCCGAGTTCCGTGCCCGGCGCTCTGTGCTGGGGACCCTGCGCCTCGCCAGGGGCCCGGCTGGGCGTGCCTGGAGCGCTCTGACCGTGAGCCAGGCACTTGGCATCGTTCAAACAAGCACTTGTGACTTTCGGTTTGAGAAACACTACCCTGAATTACCCCTCAGAGTCTCAATGTAGATGCACAGACCTTACAGGAGCTTGCAATCTGTAATGCTATCTATATCTAATGCAGAGAATTCATAAGCAATACAGTGAATTTTATTTCACAAAAAGGCATACGTACTGTAGACCTTTTTAAATCCAAAATGTTCCTCATTTCTACGTTGATTTAGAAGCAAGTTACAGAACAGTGGTCACTATTTGAAGTATTAGGACATTAACTGGCTGCTTCTTTATATGTAACTGTATTGTCTGCCTGCTCCTTTTCTGGAGATGTGTTTTTGTATTGGATGTTTGGGCCAATGGGAGGCTTCAAGCTACAATGTATTTTCCCAGATTAAATATATTTAACATATGACAAACCCCAGACAAGGCTTTTTAAAATGTATAAAGAACTGCAGTGTTAGGTGGTTTATTTGCAAACTGTTTTCAATGTTGTCCATTTTTATGGCACCTTTAACAATATTCTTGTTTCCAAAGTACAAAAAAAAAGGTTAAAAATATTCTAGCCATAACTGAATGTCAAGCAATAAAACAAATGACTTTTTGTGCATAGATTTAAAAGAAATACAAGTTTTAGACATCTGCATGTAAATGCAAATCTCTTGTTTACTGCTTTCTTAAACTTGAGCAACTGATTCCTTATTTTACTACTAATTTAAGGACTTGTAATGGCCTGTAAACATTTTATCTTGCTCTATTCTTTCAACTCTAACTTTGTCTCTGCTTTGGAGTCATAATATTTAATGTTGTTCTGCTCACCTCTATACAGTTAACTTTTTGCTTTCATTCTGTATAGATAAAATTATACTATAAACAGCCTACACAGTGCAAATATTTATCTGTTTATCAAATACCACATTATGCTGTATAATATCTGTTTTACTATATAATCTATTTTAGACATAGCTGTTTAGAACTAGAGTGTGCTATTTTTGTGTTTTTCTGATGTGTGGTGCTAGATAAGTTACTTTTGTGAACAAAAACAAACAAACCCCTTTTATTCCTAGACAATACCACCTTTGGGTCTTGTTAATTTCACTGAGTATAACTATATATAAATATATATATTTGTGTATATATATATATACACCAACATATGCCCAACAAGTACCTGTATCAGAGTACAAGATTTGGGACATGGTTTTCTCTTTAAATGCATAGTGTCATTATATAAATTATTCTATAGTATATTTAATAAGGAGAAAATTACTTCACCGGTACAGATACTTGATATCAAATGTAGAATTTTTTTCTACATTATTAACATTATTAATTATTAATGTTATTAAAATTGTTCTGTCCAGCTTGTTATCCTTTTGGTTACTAAAAGAGTCTGCCTGTATTGTATTCAAAATAAGAAAAACATCTAATCTGCCAGTATAAAATAATTCCAGTATGCTGTCTGTCTGAAAGGGAGGTAGTTATTTGGCTTGTTGGAGAATTCTATCCTGTTGTTGCATTGGAAATGTATAGATGTTATTCTGCTGGGTGCCTTCCTCCCTGCTCACTTTAAATAGGATCTGTACACGCTCAGATGTTGCTGCGGATGTCACTGGGCCATGCCTACACACTTAACTCCAGTTACTGTAAATAGGAATGTTCTGTAAACCTGTCCTGATGGATGGCTGAGTTCAGTCCCTGGATATGCTGTACACACCATGCATACATATCCAAGGACAGCCAGTAGCAACTAAAGTTAATTAACAAGTGGAATTTGCAACGTTTTGTCAGGTATGGGGGTTTTGTTTTTATTTTTCCATGTATACCTTAATTTACGTAGT
Organism: Melospiza georgiana; assembly: GCF_028018845.1. Lineage (NCBI taxonomy): Eukaryota > Metazoa > Chordata > Aves > Passeriformes > Passerellidae > Melospiza > Melospiza georgiana. The sequence continues at coordinate 947,719 of NC_080442.1, read as the reverse complement.
CATGTACCCTTCAAAATATTCCTGTCCCCTATTCCTTTCATTCTAGATATTGTTTTCATGTTCATTCTTAAAAACTGATGGATATCAAATATCTAACTAAGGAGGTAATTAACCTTTTAAATATTTATTAGAATTTTTCTGTAATATTACTGAATTTATAAGATCTTTAGCAAAGATTTTTGAGCAATTTATTAATAACAATGTTTCTGTTTACTGCACTTTTTGATAATAGAAGGTAGTGAATTTTAAAGCCATGGTTCTTGGCTTCCATGCACTGCTTTTATACCCTCAATCCAAGGAATATATATATATAAATAATTTTTTTTAAACAGCAAACATACTGTTGACCTAAAAACAAAAACAAACTTTACTGCACCATGGGTATATTTTCATAAGTGGAATGTTTAACTGCAAACACTATCAGGACAATTATAAAAACCTCTTGAAGCTACAATCTTATTTAAATATAAGCCATGACAATTTTGTTTTCCCTTCTTGATTTAAGTCACCTTTTGATATTTTCAAAGAGAGAAGGACTCACTCTTAAATTTGTACGTACCAACCTATAGGTAATGCCAGGAACACATTCTCCCTGTTGTTTTAATCGTTTGATATATTTATGCAAAACCATTTGGTTAACATTTATCCTCCCTCTTTACTAAATGTTCAACATACCAACAACAGAATAAATGCTGATTACAAATATACATCAGATTGAAGATGAAGCACACAGACTTAAAAACCTCGTTGAGTGATATGCTCAAATTTCTGTAAATACACACAAGTTTAATGCAATGATACTGTACATGTAAATATGTGCTGTCTGTTATGTGTACAGTATGTACAAATTCCTTTTCTAGCCACAAGCAAATGTAAGCCATCAAGAGGATGTGGTATTGTACTAAACCTTTGCTAATGATCTTTACCCAGTCACTTCACCTCTCCCTTCCATAGACCTTTCAAACTCACTCTTACCATAGCCTGCTTATATTCCAGTTTGTTATTTTACTCGGTCCCGGAAAAAGTATTTTGATTCATTTTGTAAATATGACTGTAAAAATAAGAGATTTAATGTTGTCTTTTAAATACTCCAATTTTCATTCTAATATGAATGTTGTTATATTGTACTTAGAAACCGTACCTTTAATATTACATTACCTTTATTAAGTGCATTGAACACATCGATTTTAGATGTGCTTTATGTACTCTTATCCTGTAATAAAACTTCAGCTTCTAATGGAAAAACCTGTCTTGATTTTTTTGTCAGTGGTATTTTCCTTGGTTTCCTGAATTGCAGTTTATTAGGTTCATGCCTTAAGGAATGCACTGATACAGAATTAGACCACACAGAGGTTAGAGCTGGTTTAGCATGTACAGCATGTTTTGTCAGCAGCAGGGAACAAGATGGCCCCCAAACACCTTTTCAGCTCCCCTTTTGGCCAAGGAGAGCTCCAAACCTTTTCAGAATGAATGTGGGTGAATGTGGCTCCCCTCTGTGTGAAGGTGTCTTGTTTGAAATCACAGGTCACTACCTCAAGTGCAAAATACAAGAGACTTGGCACAAAACCCTCCCAGTGAGCAGTCCCAGCAGAAATACTGCTTTAGAGCAGATTTTAGGTCAGACAAATGAGGATTTGGGTATCAAAATTGAAGTTTTAATACAATTTAGGCATCAAAAGTCAAAGTTGCCGCTCCCCTCTGCTGTGCTAACTTGGGGAATACCTGAATGTGTCAGCAGCATGCTTGGTCTTAAGACTTCAGGCATGTGAAATTCTCCTTCTGCACCTACTCAGAAATGCCTCAGTCTTGACAGGGCTTTTACAGCTCAGTATTTATATGTCTGACCATGATCCAGAAATAGACTCTAGCATTCATCTTTGAAGCACTGTATCTGGAAGCAGCCTTCACCTACAGATAACTCTACAAAAAAAGGAGTGTAAGTGATAACTGCCAGAACAGTAGCACTAAGCAGTGCCATGTGTTCTACAGCAGCTCCATGTCTACAGCAGTCAGGACACTGAAAACACAGACTTCATTTTCTTATCCTCAGGCCATGATCCTGCCCAGTCTTCCCAGTCACAGGACAGTTCCTAACCACCAACACAGAGTTAGGGAACAGCTTTTTAAAGAACTGTATAGTTCTATCTAAAACAGGAGTTTTTCTGAAGTGAGACAAACTGAGAACTCCCTCCTGTGCCTGCCCATGAGGAAAGCTGAAGTGCATTAGGAGGTGGTGGGTTTGACCTCTGGTTATTTCACAGGACCACAGAACTGCTGAGGGTGACAGGGACTTCAGAGGCCCCCAGCAGGCTCTCCTTGAGCTGGCTGCCCAGGACCATGCCTGGCTTTTGAGTATTTCCAAGGTGACTCCAAAACTTCCCTGGGCAACCTGTGCTACTGTTTCATCACCCTCACAGTGGAAGCCTGTTTCCTGATGTTCATGTTTGTGTCATGGAAGTACAAAGATAAAACAACAAAACAATCAGATACTGTAGGTTTTAGAGAGATGCAGCCTGAAGTAGGATTTAAGCTGCCACATTCACCAAGATAAGCGTTCTCATAATTCAGCTACAGAACTGTTACCATACCTGGGTTGGGACCTAAGATCACTCCTTGCAAGGGGGTAAATTCCACGGCTCGGCTCTGGGTGGGTCTATCCAATGGGACAGAAAACCTTTCTGGTTCTCTAAGATAAACAAATCAAGAGGGCAGAATTAAAATCACTATCCTTAAAACTGATCTGCAAGCAAGCTGAAGACTCCCATGTTTGGTGGGTTTGGAAATAATTGTGAATCATCTCTGGGTTTTCCTGTATTTATGTAATAGTGCCCCATTTTAATCACAGGGCACCAGGCACACACTCTGCCCTCATCATTTCCCCATCTTTAGGGCATCACCTCTTCTTGTACCACAGGCAAATCAGTTTCCATCACCCAGACTTACGGGCTGTGAGAATACCCGAACTCCACATTTTACCACGCTGGGAAGCCTGCCCATCAGTTAAAAAAGATTTCGCGGCTCTGCTCACAAGAAATGAGCCAGGAAAACTGAACGCCTGAGAGGAGAGAAGCTGCCGAACGCAGCCTCCTCCAGGGGCGCCTCAGCCCTCACGCGCCTCCAACGGCGCAGTGACAAGCGGCCCCCCTCCCACCTCTGCACACCCGGAGCGGGAGGAGCCACCCGGGGCACCCACCCTCTACCCAGGGCCCCACCTCTGAAAGAGCCAGGGAGGGGCGGGATGCGCCGCCCGACACATCCACCTCCTGCCTAGGCTCCGCCTGCGATCACGGAGCAAATCTCCAACATAATTCGGCTGCGCGCCACCATTCGCCCCGCCCGCCACAAAATGGCGGCCACACTCTGAGGCGCTGCTCGAGCCCGTTTCCCTATTGGCTAACTCAGACCACCTGACGCATGCGCCGGGCGCTGATTGGCCAGTGTCCTGAGGCGCGAAGTTGCCGCCCTGAAGGCTTAGCCAAGATGGCGGCCGCGGGGCCGCCGCTGACATGGTGAGCGCGTCTCCCTCTCCTTGAGCGGCCTGGCCGGGCGCGCCTGAGGCGTGGGCGATGGACGCAGCTCCGCGCTGCCCCGCCGGCAGCGGAATGCACTGCGGCCCGGGGGGAGCGGGGCGGGCTCGGTTCCCGCCCCGCCGGACGCCGCCCCGAGGGGGCGGGCGCCATTTCCCGTCGCTCCCGCGGTGGGAGCGGGCTGAGCCCGGCCGGGCTCCCCCTCAGGGGCTGCGAGGTCCCGTAAATCCCGGTGGGGATTCGGGGCGGGGACCTTGGTGGTGTTGCTAATACGAAAAGCTCTGCAAATACATAATTCGGCTTTTTAACCCTAGAGAGGCGAGATTTGTTGGAATTTTAGTTTGTGAGGTAAAACGTAAATAAAGTCTTTGCTCGTACCTTACACAGTAGTTAGGGAAGTTGGGATTGTATAAACCCCGTTGTTTGAACGACTCCATTCGCAAACATAAAAAGGCAATATAGAATATCATACCAGCGTAGAAGACAAGAACAAATCTTTTCTGAAAAGCTAAAACTGGTGTATTTTTCTCAAAAGTTCCAGCGATTTCAACCCAGAGTTTGTTTTTGATTCAGAAACTTGTGAAAGTGTCAAATTCTCATCAGAATTTCACCATATCTAGAATGGATTGTATTAATGAAGTTATTTCATACTGTGCAGAATACATATTTTACTATCAAAAAATATAAGGCATTAGTATAAATGTAACTTCCATAAAAAGAAAATCTGGAACCTCTATGTAGGTGGCATCTCTTTTTTTAATATAAAATAATTCTTGGTTTTGTTTCTCAGGAGCAGAGGTGGCCTTTAATTTTTGTTGTTTTGCTATATATTTATTTTTAAATTTTCTTTTATTAGGGATATTCCACCAAAAAATGGCCAAGAAGTATTTTTCTCCCATGAACTTTACGAGAAACATTCCTTGTCCCTGAGCCTCTCTGAACTCTGGCATTTATCACACAGGTATATTATTTTATCATTTTGTGCTCTTTGTTACCACGCCATGGATACATGCCCGTGCTGTTTTGGGGAAAGCTGCATGTTGTTTGGCACACAAGGGTTTGTCACTGCTGCTGGCCTGGGCTTTGTGCATTGTGAACATTGAGAAAGCAGGAGGAGTCCAGCTTGAGTGCTTTGCTCTGGGAAATGAAGCTGTGTGAACACAGGTGGTACAAGTAGTGTTGTTTTTGCACTTTCAGTGTCATTTTCATATTTGCTTAGGTTGAGGAAGCAGAATAACATTGATTTCACATAGTGAGAAGTGTGGCTGCTGCATCTCAGCATCTGGAGGGGACTGTATTTAGACTCTTGGTTTCAGAACTTTCAGAGCTGATAAGGGAGGTGAATGTGCCTGGTGCATGAACCTTCACTGGGAGGAATGTGGGTGGGAAACCATGGAAGTGGGGAAATAGTTTGTTCAAGAGGGGAATTACTGTGTTTTCATGAACTGACAATTTGAGGGGGCTGCCTGTTATATCCCATGGCTTCACCCCAAATCTTTAGCTGGAGAAGCTGTTCTGGTTCATACCTATTGGAGCAACTTCCCTTGAACTGGCAAGGTGCAAGCACAGCCTCACAGCTTGTTACTGGTACTGCTGTGGGATTCTTCCTTAGAGGAGGACACTCAGGAGTGGGAATTGTGGCCAGCTGTGTGTGGTTTGGGTGGGTTTACAGCCAGAAGAAGCCAGAGAGGTTGCACCTGGTAAAAATCAGAAATGGATGGAGCTGGGTTGTGTCACCAGAGTCAAGAGGAAGAGAAATTACACCTGTTGAAGCAAGTGTGGACGTAAAAGCTGGAGGAAATTTGCTAATTTGGGGGAGTTTCTCATAGATATTTACAAAAGTGGATTTTCTCTTGGTGCAGAAGCAGTGGAAGTGGGTTGCTGATAAAATGAAGGGGAAAAATTTAAGCTGTCAGCTCAAATAGAGTATAATGCTGTAAATATGGCCAGAAAAGCTCTGTCAGATTATTTTGGTTTGCACCCCAATGAAGACTGTGACAGCAGTGCGTAGGGAAATGATCCTGATGTGCTGCCATTTCATTGGGTGCTGAATACAGCCAATTTAACTGCTAGAATTTCTTGATGTTCTTACACTGGCATATCTGAGTCAGCATCTTGTTGCTGCTCCAGCTTAATTAAATTTGCCAGTTTGTGCCACAAGGATGGACACATTCTGCTATTTAGAGAGACAGCTGTGAAGTGTTATTAAGAGCTGTGGATGTGATACTGCTGGGTTTGAATGACACTGGAGATGTTTTCTACTGCTGAAATAGTATCTTAAAAATATGCTTTTTCCAAGATCAGCAGTTAATGTTCATTTTCTTAGCCTTAAATATTTTCCTCTCTTAAGTACAATTATTTTAAATAGCTCAGGCCTAGGCTGGTTGGCCTTTGTTTACTGGAGCTGCTTTAAGAACAAGCTTTATGTTACTTCTTTATTGTTGTTAAAACAGCCATGCCTCTTGCCCGACCCTACTGTTATTTTTGGTGACTGATTCCAGCATTGTTTAGAGTAGAAAATTAAATGCTTGATTTGTGTACTCTGGAAGAATTTCTTCATTGAAATCTGGAATTTCTATTGTTACAATGAAGTAATTTTGATTTCCTTCTTCTGCAATGAGGGAAAGGCTTCTTGTAGTTAAATCTTTCTCCTTTACTGTCAGAACTGACTGACAAGTGTGACCTTTAATTCAGTTTCTGAACAGTGGCCACCAGTGAGTGATGAAATGTGGAGATTCTTTATCCTTTCATTAATAGTGTGTGTTTCCAGAACAAATGTTGTGTTTCATATTTAGCTCGTTAACACCATTTTGCTTTTTTTTTTTTTTTTTTTTTTTAAGAAAATTGTAGGGGGATAGAATATAAGAAAATAAAGGTAGTGTAGAAATAATCTTACCCCTAAGAAGTTGCAGCTGGGCCAATTATCAAAGATTATTTGATAGTAATAATCAGGCCTGCCTTTAACAGGCCACAGCTGAAGCAATGAGAAGAAGATGCTATAAAAGAGTGGGGTGGCTGCTTGAGAGGGGCACTGGAGTCAGCTGGCTCCTTTGTGGAGGGGAAAGAGTCAGGGCTCTGAGGAGCTGCCCCACGAGAAACACCAAGAAGGTTTGGAACTTTTGTGATAAGGAGACAACAGCACGGAGCCCTGCAATGAGGTGATAACAGAAACCCCCACCTTTTTTGTTTATTTGTTTTTAAACCAGTTGCAGAACTGCTGCTGGCACTGAGGGTGAGTCTGATTGTACAGGTGAAGTTTTAGAGTAAGAACAGTCCCCTGGCACAGGTAGGAATTGGAATGGCAGGGTCTCTCACAGCAGCTCAGGCCTGCACAGCTGCCTTTGTTGTTTCTGACTGATGTTAGTATTTGTGTGAAAGCTGTAAATTGGTTCATTTATTACTTTTCTTTCAGAAAGGCAAAGAAAAATGCAGAGGCATTGGCAAGCTCTTCAGAAAACACACAGGCTGGTGGCCTGCAGGCTGCAGAGTCACTTGAGGGGGAGGCCAAAGGCCCAGCTGATGAGCATCCTCTCCCAGAGCCCAGACTCCCCTATCCATTTACCTCTTGTTTGACTGAAAAGGAGCAGAAGACATACTTGTACCTGATGACTAAGTTCTCAGACAAAAGAAACCATTTCCAAGTTAACGAAGCAAGTCAAAGGGAATTTTTCACATATATGGTAAGATATGAACATATGACCATCAGAAGGCGAGTCATACAATTTTTTTTTTTCTTACAAAGAATACAAGAGAGGGGGAAAACTTGTTTTGAGTTCAATTTGTAATAAAATTCATGGTATTATGAAAGGTAATAAAGGTTTGAAGTACTTAGGATAGGCTTTATAATAGATATTGCAAATGTATTTGGTAATTTCATTGAAATTGGGGTTTTGGGGCTTTTTTGTTTCATTGGGGTTTTTTTTAAGTGAGGATAAGTGTAGATCTTAGACAACTGACCAAACACCCTCCAGTCCCCAAAAAACCCCTTTTTTTGCTGAGGAGGAAGTTTAAAGTTGTCCTTGCTGTGATTTTAGCATTTCATAGTGACTGTAGCAGCCTTAGTTAGTGTTAGGCAGTGGGTACCCTTTGCTGGGAGCCGTGCTCATGGGCAGGGTGAGCTCTGTGTGCTGCCCTGCCCTAAGCTCAGCCATGTGTGTGAATGAGCCACCTTTGTGTTGGCTGGGAGCATCATTTTAGTTGAGTCCTGTAAAATGTAATTAATCAGCAAATTGTTTTGAGCCATTGCATTTGCTTTCCCATGCTTCCTTATTGATGCTGCTTTGTTTAATGCTGTAACAGTGGAAATATTGTTTCCAGGCACATCAGTATCTACTGTGTTGTTGTTTCTTACAATTTCTCATGAAATCAGAACTCTTTGTGACTTTGTGGTGTAAACTTCAACAACCATGTCTTATAACATCTCTATTTATAAATGTCTGTATCAAAGGAAACTTGCTATATGGTGTGTTGCTGGTTTGGGATTTTTTTAAAGGAAACAGGCCTTGCAAAAATTTTTTTTACTGAAGTGAAACTGAACACTTGTCAAATTGAGTAGCAAGTGGAATTTTTCTTTCCCTCATATCATTACCTGTACTGTCTCTCTGGAAATTTTGTTGCTTACATGTCTAGTATAGAGGCTTCTGTTTTGTCTTAAAAATAGTTTTTTCCTTCCCCTAGCAAATGAAAGAAGTAGTAAGCAATGAAATTGCAGAATTTCTGAAATTTGCCCAAAATGCTGCAAAGAGCTGTGCCCAGGATTATGATGCCATCTCTGAGGATGCCCTACGTTATACTGAGGTAATTACCAATGCCATGCTTCATTCCAGCCCTTCTTAAAAACCATCTTGGGGTCATGGTGAGGATGGGTAGCAGTGCTCATGGTGGTGGGGCTGCCTGCCCTGCTGGTTTCTGTTAGGATGAGATGGGCAAGTGGCCATTGCCCCACTCTGCACAGGGGGCTGGGGCTGGGCTTCATTGGAACCAAAAGATGTCCTAGAAGGAATCACTGCAAACATTTATTCATCAAATAAATCAATTGCTTCTTTCTATTCAGGAAAAGAGAAGCTGCATTCTAAGTGTGCATTTCCATTAGGAAGTGGCTCCTGGATGATATAGATCTAGGTATAGATGCACACTGCTGGGCAGAGTGTGAAGCTTACCTCCACAGCAATGCTCAGTAGCATGTTAGAAAGTGACTGTAATTGGAGGTTACTGAGGCTTTAATCATAACCCTCTGCTACTTCATGCTGTGTTAAATATCCACTTTGATGATTCTGAGATCAAACATGAATGCAACTTTGTGCATCGTTCTTGGGTTTTTAGCACGTTTTTTGAAAAAAGTTCATTAAACCTTCCCATTACTGGCTTAACACAGAGTTTGGGCACATGTGAAGACAAAGACTTTGCTTTCTTTTTCTTTGCACCCTGAATATTGGGATTGGCTTTGCAATTTTGTATCTTGTCATCTGGCCACAAAATGTGTCTCCAGACTTCAAGTCCTATTTATTGTTGATACCCTGACTTAAAAATGAAGTAGAGGCCTATGTTTTGTTTTAACCAACTTGCAGAAAGCACTTTTTCTAGTAACTAAATAAAATCTAAATATCCTAAATACTTAATTCAGGTTTTGTAAAAATTTTGTAGAGTTGACAGGACAGTGAGTTTCAACACAAATGGAATCATCCTGTGCCTTTACCTTTGTGACTTTTGCCTAGGCTTAGTGTAAGCTGGGTAGTAACACAAAAAAATATTCCTTCCTCTAAAAACCAAGGTAAATAACTAAAAAGAAAATTACCTATTTAGCACATTTCAGGCTGTACTAAACTGCAGGTTTTTAATTATTGGCCTGAGTTGTGTGCTTACATTGTCAGCCTTGCTTACAAAGGGCTGAGGAGAATCTGGAATACATTGCAGTTCTTGTAGCAGTGATTGTGAGAGTATTATAGATCTGAATTGGTACCTGTAAGTTTTTAAATGCACCTTGAAATTATAGAAAACACTTTTCAAAATTAAAAAATCCTCCCAAAATCCCCCATTCTTATGAAAGATACAAATGCATACATTATTATTCTTTTTTTTGTGTTAGGAATTGCTGCGTGCATGTATTGGACATGTGCAGAAGTATCCAGAGGTTTACACTCTGCAGGAGATCATGAGTCTCATGGGAGGAAAGTTTCACACACAGCTGACCCTTAGGCTGGAAAAAAATCTTCTTGCAATGGTAATGCCTTATGTGCTCAGATTGGGTTTGTGGGGGTTTTTCAGTAAGTACAATTACATCACACTTGTGTTAAGCAAGGATTAGGGGTTTTTGCAACTATTACCCAGTTTTTGAGTTAGGGGTTATACTTTATAATTTAAATCATTAGTTAAAACTTTAATGAAATTATTTTGGTAGTAAGTCTGTAACCCTTTTCACCGGATGTTTGCCATAAAAAGATTACATTAATAGTGTGTTTTCTCTTATGTAATTTTATACTGGACCTGTGTAAGTTTCTAATATTTTTCTTCATCAGAAATGCAGTGTTGGGTGAGCATGATTGCTGTGAAAGCTGTTTTTTGATGCTGCTTGATTTCCCCAGGGTACAGCAAGACGTGCTAAAACAGATTTCCCTTCCATGCCTGTTCAGCTGCCCACAGACTATGGCACTGTTACATCTATGATAACCCCAGAAAAAAAGGCTCATGTGATGCATAATGTAAGTAACCCTTTTGTTGTTATTTTTAAGGCATCTTTTGCACACAAGTGCAATCTGATCTTTTTATGTGTTGAACAGTTTTTAGACTGCATTGGACCATTAAATAGCTGGTATTTCTGTTGGTGTTCTCCTACTGGGAAAATCAGGGAATTTTCTTGCTGTAGAACTGAGGGATTTGACTGTTTATTCCCCATAACTTTTCCTCAGCTATTTTAAGGAGTTTCTTCACATATTAAAAACCAAGCTTTCACCAGCAGCACTGTAATTTCAGAGACACTTGCTGAAAAAAGGAGCAGAGGTGATGCAGGAGAATGGTATGAGCCTCCAAGCTGTTAAGCAGAGCCCTTCTGATGGTGGCTGAGGTGGCAGCAAAAAGAACAGAAGAACATAGCTGGGTTTTCTTGCTTCTCTCATGTCCTCAGTGCTCCTGGGCTCCCATTATCTTCATAGTCCTTGATTGTTCTTCTGCCTCATGAGCATTCCCAGCCTCCTTCCTTCATGGAAATATGCACTTGTAAAATTTACCAATTTTATTATTTCAGTTCTGAATTTGTGTTCTTGAAGAGTTTACATTTGTTTTAAGGTTCTTTCTATCTAACTGGTATTGAAACAGCTGTGCAGTTTTAACCATACTTCAGCATTAGATGTCTTTATTGTGCTGTTGGTTAACTCCTAAGAAGCTCTGTAGTGTATATTTGGGAGTTCATCTGGTTTGGGGGATTTTTTTTACTTCAGCATGTTCCTGTATTTCATGATTATCTAAATTCCTGTACAACCTAGTAATTCAAATGTATCGAAATTAACTGAAAACACAAGTTAAAAAGATGTATTTTCTTATGCTGCAAAGTGAATGCATTAGATTGAGCTAAAAACCTTCAGGGAAATTGTTTTTTCTTTCATTTCCTTTGAAGCCTGGCACTGTGGTAGTCTTTGGAATTTTTGGGGGGCAGGGGTTGTATATATCCATTTTTTGTTGAGTTTGGAGTTTGTCTTGTAAATTTAAATTTATGTGTATTTCTTAAAAGAAGAACTTTGGAAGAAATAACTTCTTTCTCTCTTTAGGACATTAGTACAGATTCAAATGCAGAAAAACTTGCTTTGAAATATTGTCCCCAAGTTGTTTTAAGTAATCAATCATTATTTACTCTACTGAATAACCATGGACTGAACTACAAGGAGCAATGGGAAATTCCAGTTTGTGTTAAAATGATCACTGTTGCAGGTATGGGATGTTTCTGTTATTAAAACTATGGGAAGGGTTATCCAGAGAAGCTGGAAAGCTGATCCAGGGTCACTGGATGTTGTTTCCTGTACCTTTTCCATCTTGTTGCTGGGAATAGGAGCAACCTCTATGGTTAGTAAATGTTGAATTGGGACATTCAGCTCTTTTCCACCTGGAGGAAAAAAGCCAGAAAAAAAAACCAGTTAGAACCAGTTTTGCTTTTCAAAACTCTAAGTTGTTGTTCTTGGAAATAAAACAACTGCACGAACCTGTTAAAATTATCAAGTGAACTGATTTCAGTAAAATAAAAAACCAGAGAAATTCTGAAATTTTTGGAAAAGTAAAGAGCAAACCTTTTCTGGAATTAAAAGGATCTAATTACATCACAGAACAGTATATTTACTGTTCTGTGTATGAACAGTAGGAAGTATGTAGTAGTATGAAGGAATGAATGTCCATGGAGATAATTTTTTCAATTGCAGCAGAAAATGTTTTAATAAGCTGATGAACTCACCTGACTGCTTTGCTTTACTTGTCAAGATTACTTCAGTAATCTGAATATAAATTTCCTCCCTTACACTTTTGTTTTTTTAACACAGTATGGTTCATTCAAGTATTTATGATGTTTGTTCTGTTGGAATGTCCTTCTGTGCTTCTAGCACAAGTTTCTATAGCAGACTGATAGACAGTAAATAAGCTATCAAATACCTGCAACATTTACAAATTTTCATTTTCCCATGTAAATTAAATGATTTTATCAGGAAAGATAAAGCCTGACTCCTTTTGTAGCAGCATTACAGTTTTAAAACCTAATTTTTGGATCCAGAATTAACACCTGAAGGGCGTTCAGATGGTGATAGGAATACATAGAGGTTCTTGAAGGGTTTCCCTGTGCCTTCCTTTTCCACTTCTCCCTGTAACCAACCCCTGCTTGAATTTCCTTTAGTTTACAAACCAGGAGACTCTGGGGACTGTGTTCACCGTGTGCCTTGGCTTTCTCTGCTGGGATAGGCAGGGCTTTTATTGCTTTTATTTTGGGGGATTCAGATGTAAAAGTGTGTTTAGGTCAAACAAAGGAGTGGGGCAGCAAAGCCTGGACAGAGTTTACTGATTAGAGGAGAAATAAACTGCAGCTATCTCTGGCAATGAGACTTAAAAGAAGAATTGACTTTCAAACAAGGAAGAAGAAAAGATCTTTTTGGAAAGCAGAATACATTTGATGAGATGATGCTGTATAGGAAATGATGAATCCTCAGTTCGTATTTTATAAATTCTCTACTTAGAACTGCATTTGAAATATGTTCAGCTGTTAATGTGGTGAATATTGCTGCTGCAGGATCACAATAATTCACACCATATCTGGACATACTTTTATCTTCTGTTGTTAATGAATGAAAGGATCATTTTTCATTTATTCTGGTGTTATGTGCAGTGGATTTGACTGTAATTGGAAGTTGAAAGATTTATTATTTAAATTATAGCACAGTCTTTCTTCCTTTCATTTAATATGTACTCTTTTCATTCAGGGGAAGGTAGCAAACCAGCTAAAGTGGTTTATGTTGATCCACCTCTGCTGAGAAAAGAAATGACAGTACGAGAGAGGAATCAAATGTTCCATGAAATTCCAATGGATTTCCTAGCAACTAAAACATCTTATGTTCCAATTTCTGATGTGTCAATGGACAAACCAGCTGAGGACAGCCTGCTTCACTGGGATGTATGTAGATTCACATATTCTTAAAAATAAGCAAAACAAAACCCTGTTAGAATTCCTGAGTTGCTTTTCCTGTGATAAAGGGAAATTAAGGTTTCTGTTGGTGGTTTTTCTGTTGTTGAGTTACAGACCCTGTGTAGTTCCTGTAAGTGCTTCCACATGGGCATCTCAGCCTTAATATTTACTTCATTAAAATTTACTTCATTTCTTTTGATCAGTTTGCTTCAGTGGAAGAAGTTTTGTGAACTTGTACTCTTTAGGAAGGCCTTTAAACTTGGGTCCCTTAAATAGGACCCAAGATATTCAGTGGTAAACAAGATCAATTGTTTTTCAATTGTTGATCCTCTTTCCTGACAGTGAAATATGGATGGTAGAACATTTTTTTGTGCTTTCAGTTCAGCAATGTCTCGTTTCTTGTTTTGTTTAATTGCTTTGGTGTGTTTTAATTTTATGACTTTCTCATCCCTGTGGTAAGGTGGGTCCTGACACCTACCAGTGCAGGACAGTTCCTCCTCCGGATGCCTCAGGGATGGACTTCGATGATGATCTTACAGAGCTTGAAACTTTTGGAGCAACAACCAAGCTCTCAAGAACTTGTAAAATGGAAACTGCTTTTCCTACAGCTAGTAACACTGCTAAAACTCTGTCTCATGGCCTAAAAGTGGGGGGGAAGAATTCATCTGCCATAAGCAGAGGAGGTGAAGAGGAGAAAACCCCCCTTTCTGAGCAAGAGCATCCAGCACGTGCCAGCGTGCAGCTTCCATCACTGGATGGCATTCCAGGCTGCAGCCCTCAAGAGCATTCTCCTTGTAAATGCTCTCAGTCAGTGGAGGCAGGGCTGGGCAAAGCACAGCATGTCATGGCCAAGGAAGTATTGGACAATGGAACAAAATTCAATCCTCTGCCTGTTGCAGTGAGTTCTGAGCAAGAGCCTGATGGTGCACAGAGCAGAGAGCCTTACCCCTCGTTCTGCAGCAGTGACACGGATGAGGAGCGCCTGGTGATTGATGCAGAGTGTGAAACCGCTGCTCCCTGCAGGCCAGCTGTGCCACCAGCTGCTTCCTCTGCCTCAGCAGAGACTGCCAGATCTCCTTGCCCTGCCCAGAGTCCTGCAGCAAGCAGCACTGACTGCTCACATACCACACATCAGGGCAAAAGAGCCTCCAAGAAACCTCCAAGGAAGTTATCCAAAGAATTGGATCCTGTCGGGCAAATTTTGAAAATGCAAACTGAACTCCTCAAGTCCCCTTCCCCCAAAGCTCCTGAGCCAGTGGTGAGCTGGGATAGTTCTGATGCTGTGCCAGCCCAGCTGCCTCAGTCTCCAAAGGCACTGGTGACCTCCAGCACAGAGGCTGTGCCAGCCCCAGCCTCCAGTGCCACCAGCTCCTCTAGAAATACCTGGACGTGGCTTTTTGAGGGAGTGCCAAAGAGTAAGTGTGCTCATTGTGCAAGGAGGAGAATTGAACCCAGTGTGTCAGTAGAGCATCTCTTACATCTATTTAGAGATGTGCCTCAAGTTAACAGTACCTTTTCTGTGTGGGAATTAGTCTTGCACACAGAAGGGAGTGCTGGGAGCTGTTTGTCCACAGAGGTGAATGTGAAATACTGTTTTACTGTAGAGAAATAAGTTGTTATGCACAAGGTTTTTAAGAAGAGAAATAATTTGGTAGTGGAACAAGTTCTTTTTGCATAGAAATTCGAATATTTGAGTAGCCTAGTCTGCAAAAGGAGTTTCTTGTCAATCAAAAGTAGAATTATTTAAATTTTTGTAGAATAAAAATGAAATTATGCAGTTAAAAATGGGGGAAAATTAAATTTGTATGTCTTAAGTTTTAAGCTTCCTGGTTCAGTTGCTGTTGCTTAACTCCCAGCACTCTGTCCCAGAAGGCAAATGAGGATTCACTACAATCCTCCTCCCAAGTTTTCAGGCCATTAGCTGGGTATGGAATCCCTGCTGCCCCTGGACCTTAGCCCAGAATTACAAGTTGTGAAGCTCCTGGGGACCATGGCCCTGGAGGTTTTCCTCACGTGCCCAAGTTGCATCTGAACTCTGAGCAGCTGAAGTTAGAAACACTTCATTGTGTTGGGTAACTATGCAGGAAAGCAGATAGGTTGTGTCAGGACAGTTGCTCTCCTCAGATATTTAATTCCAACAAATCCATGCTTATTTGTGGGAAAATGTTTGGTGTTTTCTGAGGTGGTGTGCATGTGATCATGTAGGAATTAATTACTTAATCTATGGGTTAACACAATTAATTCTGTTCTAGTTGAAACTGTTATCACTTCCTATTGCATTAACTGAATAATCACTAAGTCCATGTCCCTCAGTTTGAAAGGCTGAGGCATGATGCTTTATTTCTCTCTGTTAAAAAGATGGAGTGTAGAATTCAGATTTTATAATAATATTTTTAAATAGAGATTGTTAAACCAGTATTGCCAACGTGCTGAAAAGTGACTGTGTAGGACTAGAAAGCCTAATTCTACAATTGGAAAGTTCTGTAACAAGCTGAGAAACCTCTTTGCATGTGTATTTTGCACAAAGCCAGAATTGAGTTATATATTTTACTAACAGAAAATTACTTCCAGTTCCTTGGGTAATATCTCCCACAGTGTGCATGCACATAAACTCTAAATGTAATGTTAAAATGTGTTTGTTATAGCACTACAGCAATCCCTATTTGTAGGTATAGTTTGGAGACATATTTCCACATATCTGCAGGACAAAAAGAGAGAATTGGATGCATTTGCAGCAGAGCAATCTGGATTTTCTGTGTTTATTTGAAACATTTTGTTGAAATGTTTCTAAAGGTTGAAGGGATGTTTGTTAATGTCCTCAAAGCTGTACTGGGAGATGCAGTAGCACCTTTTGGATGTTATGGTGTCCAGATTGAACTCCATGTGGTGGGAGACTTGTGCTGCCATCCAGACCTGAGACTTGAGTTACTTCAGTGCCTGGTGAATGGATGGCAGCTCTCAGGGGCCACTCATTGCAAAGAAATTTTTTCTCTCCTTTGTGCTGAGCGAGTGTGGCTTAAAAAGCAGCTTTTGAACTATTCTGTAGCAGAATGGAGTCTCACATTTGGAGTTCTCTTTGTTGGTGTGAGAAATTGAATGATGTGGGACTATTTAGAAATAGATTCTTTAAGAGAAAATGTTTCCCAATGTAATTATTTTAATTTTTTTCAATATATGAATTTTTTGTGCCTAACAAAGTAGTTTCCACCCCTTAATCATAGGAAACAGAACAGATCCTAGAGTAAAAAAAAAAAAGACTGAACAAAAAACTCTACTGCAAGGGAACAAAGCTAATCAGCCTCATTGTAAAAACGTCCCAGCTTGACATTTTCTGCTGTATTCCTTTTCTCTAGCAAAGCTGCCCAGTGAACTCCAGCTGCTTGAGGAAGACCCCTCGGAGTATGAGGCACCTGAGGAAGGCAATGTTGTGTACAAGCTGTTCAGTTTGGATGATCTGCTGCTGCTCGTGCGCTGCAGCGTGCACAAAGTCAACTCCCTGACACAATACCAGAAAAAGAAAAAAGCCCAAAAGGTAAGGGTTTGTTTTCAGCTGGTTTTGGTTTGTTTTTTTAAACAGCTGTGCTCAACTCTGAAATGTTGGCATTTCTGGGATTCCCAGTCCTTGGTAGCATTTATGCTTTCACTGAGACTTTGCAATGTGTCCTCTGTAAGTAAATATTTGTTAGAGCAGGACAGGGAAGAATAACTTGTGATTTCTTTAAAGCTACTTGATTAGGAGATAAGGAAGTGATTCTCCATTTTTTACTACAGTAATATGCCTGGGTAATGATATTAATGTAAAAAAAAAAAAGTAATTTTGAACTATTCTTAAAAGTTAATGGAGTAATTAGGGTTTGGCCCAAGGCTTTGAGAATGTTCATGACCATAAATTCTTTCAAGCAGGACTCAGCCTTGCTATTGTGCCTAGTTAAGCAGGGAAATAGGAGATAAAATGAACAACAGAGAACCCAAAAATAAATTCTGTTTGTTCTGCTTGAAAATACTGTGGCATTTCTTAGCAAATAGTTTTTCATGAAATTAAATGGTTTGAATGCAACTGTAATTAAAATACTCCTTGCAGCATCAAGAGGAGGAAACTGTATTCTATAATTCTCAGTAATTTTTTTAAGAGTCCTGTGAATCCTTCAGAAAACTTGTTGTGTATGTCCCTCCTGAGAATCCCAGAATTACAGCAGGCAGGTGTTCTGTGAGGTGTTTGTGCTATGTTGAAATGGAAATCATCATTGTAACACTGATTACTTGCCAAGAGTCTGTGCTTAGCATCTTGCTTTAAGGAAATCCCATCTTTGTGCTATTGATCCACTGCTTATAAATGCCTGGAATAACTGCTTCATTTTTCAGAAACCAACCACTTGGTTTTGTTTATTTTTTTCAAATTTCTGCTTAAATTTAGGCGGGGGGTTGTCAGTGAGGACTGGCAGTGCTCCTTAGGGTTAACTCACTAGTTAGGGTTGCATCTGATTTCAAATGAGGCTCCAAGCATTAGGTTCTGATTTCAAGTGAGATTCTGACAGGAGTGAGAAATAGCAGAATTCTGCTAATAATGGGCTAATTAGAAATGTTGTGTGTTTTTTCTTAAATTGCTGCAGAGGGCAGTAGAGCACAGAAGTGTAAACTTGAAATTAATTTAGTCACATGGAACAATTACTAAGTGTCAGAATTTTATTATTTGTAAAAGCTTGCCCAGGCCTTTTTTTTCTTTTTCTTCCCTCCTGTTGATTTCACCTTTCTCTGTATAAAGTCTCTGTACTCCAAAGTTTGTACTGTGGATTTCACAAATTGTGAACCTTCAAACAAAATCTCTGAAATGGCTTTGTTACTTTAGCTATGGTAGAGGACTGTGGTTATTAGAAACTACAAAATGTACTAAATTGTGGAATATTTTTGGACAGCGAGTGCTAATTTCTCTCTTATCTTCTCTTTTCCAGCCAACTCCCATATTCCTGTTGCCAAAACTGGAGTACCAAGCCTACTATGGTGTGGAGGCTCTTACAGAAAGTGAAGTGTGCCAGCTGTGGACACAGAGCATGCTGCATTCTAAATGCTTATTTTATGTTGGTAAGTTCATGTCTTGAGGTTTTGCTTAAGCCACGTGCATGTGTGAGTATTTGTAGAATAACAGGAGAGATAAATATTTATAAAAGGTGTATTCCATATATCCTGTCTTATTTTGACTTTCTATTTTTGTTTTTTTTTTACATCTGTCTTCAGTAAGTTTTTTGTCTAAAATTTCTGTTGGGTGCTGGATGAGGAAATTGCAGCTTTGGTTTTAGATAAATAGTATCAATGTCCTGTAGAAAATGCTGTTTTCATGTTTGTACAATGACATTTTAAAAAGTCTGGGAAGTTTTTATGTCTGTTGAGATATATGTTGTGTATATTATGAGAAATTAAAATGATAGATATAGAGTGTGACCAGATTATTTTAACAACCATTTTAATATATGGAGAGCTTTCTGATACCAATTATCTTGTAATTAATATGACTTTTTTAAAAGGAAAATTTGCAAGAAGTGGTTAGTTGATACTTAGAATATGCTTGGCACATGCTGCTGAGTGAGGGCAGTCCTGTTTGTGCAGTGAGGGGATGTTGTGCAGTGGGATTGCCTTGCTTTTCTTGTAGAAACAAATCTGGGCTTTTGGGTTGTTATGGCAGCACTTGTGGCCTGTGGTTGCCTAACCTTTCCACTTGTGCACTGCATTACACTTCTGCTGTTGTTGGCTCACATCAGAATGCTGTTTTAGAAATGCTAACTTCTGTTTTCCAGTTTCTAGGCAAGCTCCCATAGAATTATTGGGACTAAGTGAAATCTAATGCATTTGCCAATTGTATCCTGGTCTGTTCTCTTTATTCAATGAAAATTATATTTCTAATTTTAAACTTTAAAAGCAGTATTTGATGTGGTTTTTCCATTCCATTAAAAAGAAATCATTACTAATTATGTGCAGGGTTCCCTGTTTGTAACTGTGTGTTAATGTACAGTAGAGGCCTTGCTTCTCTAGCAAGCAGAGCACTGTCTGGGTGCATGCTGAGTATTTACCCTGGGGATGTGTCCAGCACACTGAGCTGCACTGCACTTGGGCTTCCTGCAGGAAGTGTTATCAAAGTTTTTATTAACATTTCTGGAGTGGCAAGCAGTGTGAGGAGACAGTGACCTGTGGAGGGAGGGCTGGTGTTTGTAAAGGAGTGAGTGTCTATCTAATCTCCCAATGCAGGAAATTGGAGGTATGGCTTGCACAGGACTTTGCAGTCAGCTCATCCAGCCGCCACCTCTTTTTATGGAGGTTCTTGGGAATGCAGGAGACAGCAGGGTGGGTGTGCAGGTGCTGTTGCAGCCACAGAGCCCTCCCCTTCCAGCACAGCTTTCCTCTGTCTCCTGGGGGTCCCTGCTGGCTGTGGAGCTGGCAGTGCCCTGGGCTGGCCTCCAGCACATCTCTGTTGCCATGCTTGGGACAAAGTCAGCAGTGCTTCTCACTTCCAGGGATGTTCCAGTGGTGTTGGTTTGTCAGCTCCTGGAGCCACACTGCAGAAGCAAGGCCTGGGGCACACAGGAGTTCTCCTCCTGTGGGCTCTGAGGGTTCTCTGGGTTGTCTCTGTCCTGCTCAGTAAATGGGTGCTCCTGGCCTGTGGGGCAGATCCTTGGTACTGCCATGTAGTTTCTTACAGAGTAGGTAAAAAAAAAATATGTGGAAGTAAATATCCATTCTATGAAAGAGCATCTCCCACAGTTTTTAATAGGCAGCTGTTATCATATTCTACATGGGGAGTTTTCTGCCCTTGGTATATTGCAGGGTAGTTGTGAAATTCTGCCTTTCAGTTTGTATTCTTAAGGGAGCTGTGGCAAATGCAGTGTTGCACTCAGATTTACTCATAGGGATCTTTGCAGCAGAGAGCTTTGTCCTGAAACTGCAGGGACAGTTCTGAGGGTGATGATATCCTGGTGGTATGGGCAACTTAAAACGGGCTGAATCTCTCATTCTCTGTCACTAATCTGATACCTGATAGTGAGACTGCTGCAGTGATCTGCTCAGTGTAAGGAGAAAGGCAGAGAGCTTCTGAAATCATGCTGTAATTTGAATTATTTTAAGTGAAAAGCTGTGTTCTATAATAAAAGAATTTTTAAATTGAACATTTTGTAAAGACATAAAGTTACTGCTCTTTTTGAATTTGCCTCACAGTATGAGTGTGGAAGTATGGAGCAACATGGTTTGAAAACTATCATGTTACTAACACAGTACCTACAGCTTGCATTCTTGGTCAGACAGTTAGTTAAGCCTTTAACTTTTGAATTTGAAGCATGTAGCAGACTTCAGTGTTAAACTGCATGGGTGTTTTTGGCTCTTGAAAAAGCTTAATTTTCTGTCTCAACCATCTCTTGTATTGCCAAGTAAGCATGGAGGAAAAGTTCTTTGGACCTTGGTCTGTGCCCATAAGTGTCCAGCAGTGTTGTGTGGGACAGAGGGAGGATCTCAGCTCTGCTGTGACTCAGGGTTGAGACAGAAATCAGATGTGTGACCATGGCCTCCAGCAGCAGCTGCAGGGGGGAAATGAAGCTGAGGTGGTTTGTTTAGGATGTTCTCAAAAAGCAGAGATACCATCATCAAACAAAGAGCACTGCCTTCCTCCTGCTAGCAAAGCTCCTGGCTTGGTTGTCAAGTCCCCTTGCTGCTCAGATAGGAAATGCTCTATCTGCAGAGGCAGTAATCTCTGTGACAAGCTTCCCAAATAAGGCACTTGTACTTGTCTGAGCAGTAAATAAACTTGTGATAAGCTTTCCTGATTAATAGGAGCATTTTACCCTGAGCATTACTCACTTATTTGCATTCTGTGCCAGAGCAAAACTTTCTGCAAGAACAGTTTACTTTCACATGAATGGAATAATATTGGCCTTTAAAATTAACATTATTTGAAGAATGGGTAGGAAAAAAAATACTTAGTCTTGGATAACTTAATACATGTCAAGTATTTTCAATCAGTCGCTTCTCCAATATAAGATACAGTTATATAAACTAGGTGGAAGTAGTTCATAGATATTTTGTAATTACTATTTTTTCTCAGTTATGTTATGAGTGTGTTTAGAAGTAGAGAAGTCTGATTTGAGGAGAGGCTGGTGAGGCATACAGAACTCAAACAGATTTTTTTTTTAAATTATATTTTTAATAATGACTTCAAGCCTCTTTTTGTAGTCAGCAATGTAAAATGCAAAATTTTGCTGCTTAGTCTTGCACAAAGTACTGATATCAAGAGAAGTAACAAATGTACAACATTTAAAAGAAATGGGTTGTCCTGGTGCATTTTTTAATTTGTTGAAATGAGAGTTATTGCTTAGACTTCTTACACAGCACATAAACTTAGTGATGGCTAGCTTGGAATGTGAAATGCTTTGATTTAGCAGTTTTATCTGTGCAATTGAAGCATTTACACTTCCTAAGAGAGCAGATTTGTAGCAAGACAGTAAATTCCAGAGTAGGCTGTACTTTATTATGCTGCCTTTTCCTCATCCTCCTTCTGGGAGCTGAAATAGAATAGATTTCTGGGAAAACCTCAGCATGGAAAGAACCAGAAGGCAAAGTACAGTAGACAAATCCATGTCCAAGCTATATTGGTGATTCTTATTGCTCATCAAGTGAAATGTGGACTAAACTGTCCTTGGCAGCCTTTATTTTAAAAATGTAATGAGGAGAGCTTTGAATTGTTGCTTCTCTCTGTGTCAAAGTTGTTAAAGACAGCTTGCCATGATCAAGGCCTGACTTGTAAATTGTAATTCCTCAGGTAAGGAAGGGGGGGAAAAATCAAGAGACAAAGCATCCCTAGAAAGTCATGCAGTGGATCAGAATAGAAAAGCAAGTATGTTAAATGCAAAAGTAAATTAATTGCTAAAGATCTTTTGCTAAATTAAATGCAAAAGTAAATTAATTGCTAAAGATGCTTTTGGCATCTGTCCAGGGAGGAAGCAGAGGGTGAAATGAACTTGAGAAAGTGCAAGTAAGTGATGAGCTCAAGGCTGTGTATCCCACACAGCACCCAGGATGTAAGGTTTGCTGGAGTCAGGCATCTCTTGGTTTGCAAAGACAGTCAGGCTACAGATGCCTGTGCTTAAAGCAGCTGCACATTTTACTCTCTGTAATGGTGCAACATTGATAAGTACTTTGCACTGTTCAATGCCAAAAGAGCAAAGATTTTTTATCCTTCTAGAAAAGTCTGCAAATTATGCTCTTATATTTGTTTGGTTTTATTTTTAGTGTATTAATTGAATTCCTTTTTTCAGGACATATTGATGCTTTTACATCAAAGCTTATTATGCTAGAAAAGATTTCTTCAGCAGCTTTAAGAGAAAAACTTGGACTGATTAAGTGAGTGTTTTTATTAACTTTTTTAAGCAATGAATTTCAAACCCTAACAAGCCTTCCAAGTTACTACTTTTGCCATTTTTTTCTTTCACAGACCTGCCAATTCGTTAAATATACTTCATCATGTTTTGAAGAAGGTGTCCAAGTAAGTTCTCAGTTTTTGTTCATTGTGTTTGTTTGCCACATTGCCCAGCTCACCCTGTTTCTTCTGTAGAATGTTTGTCTACTCCCATTTTTATTTCTTCATATACATAAAGAAATCTATATTTTACAGGTTCTATTAGGTCTATCATAGCATAGTGCAGTAGTGTGTAAAATGTGCTTGGTACTACAAGGTTGGCATAAATTATGCAAAAGAATAAGAACTTGAGGTTTGTGAACCAGTTTTTCCAGAGAGCAAAGTGGACTCTTAGGAGCTGAGTAAACAGTTCCCAGGAGTGAGGTGTAATGTTCTGTACATGGCTGACACATGGAGTTTGGGTTTTGGCAGTCTTTCTGCTCGATCTGTAGAAATAACCCTGTGTTCATTTCTGCTCACCCTGACTTACAGCAGCTTTTCTCTGTACATCACTGCAGCCTTTCTCCTGCTTCTTTCCATTGCTGCTTCAAGGCTTGCAGCCTGCAAGTGTCTTGATTTTGTTGGTGAAGCCTGTTCATTCAAATTAGAGGGCTTTTCCTGCTCTTTATAATTTCTGTAGGTTCATGATTTTTGACTTAAGATTTTTGGTATGGGCAGTTGGTTGAACCTCATCTTCCTGATTAAACCTGTTTAATCCTGTGGGTTTGAAAGCTCATGTGTTCTGTGTGTCTGTGTCCACATGGGCATTGTTCTTTGTGAGGTGCTGCTTAAGGAATTACAGTTTGCTACATGGATGGTTTTCAGTGTATGCTTACATGTTTAGATGAATATGATGACAGTCTGTACATTGTTGATAAATTAGTACATTATTAATACATTATAAACACATTAATTGGTAGGTATTGATAAATACAGTTTAATTAATGCTTTCTTGTGCAGAGTCTTTTTTATAAAACATCTAAAGGGACTAAACATTTAAAGATGTTCTGCTTTTGCATTAAGACCATATTAACTATTCTGATCAAATAAAAAAGCTCCAAAAAGCATTTAAATAATATTTTTCATTTGGAACTTTTCTCATTCTAGTTTGGAGGAGGGCTCTTATTTATTGACTCACGCTGCAGGAGATTCCTCAGTTGCAATTTACAAGAGTTCTCTTGACAAGAGCACGAGATCATCCTACAACTTGCACAAAGCTCACTGTGATCTGCCTGCTGTCCCTGCCACTCTGTCAGTCCCGTGGGTTCCCCTGGATCCCAGCCTCCCTTTGCCCTACCACATCATTCATGGGAGAGTTCCCTGCACCTTCCCACCTGCACCCTGGCAAGGGTGGAAACAGAAGGTCAGTGTCTCACTTGATGGAAAAGCACATCAGCAGTTTAGGAACAGCCTATTTCAGTCCCTTGGGGTACAGCGGATAGAGTTTGTCTGTCATCTTTGGGGGTCAGAAATTTTTTGGGAATCCATCCAGCTTTGTAATTTGTGTTGGTGAATAAGTGATTTCTGTCATGCTTTAGAAATTTCCCAAAGATCCTGCTCTCCCCTCTATTATCTTTGAGATAGTTTGGACCCTTTAAAAGTAATAACATTTTCAAGCATTATTTTTCTTCAGCAGACACTCATTTGTGTAGAAGCCATGTGGTAACTGTGCCAGCTTTGTGCATTGTGAGTTGGTTTTAGTCACAGCCTGACTTCATATGAGGGCAAAATTGTTGTGCATCCATTCCTAATTGCCTTGTGCACTTTGCTTTCTGCCAGAAGGAAATCCAGGAAAGAGGCAGGACTGGTCACTCCTCACTGCTGCCTGTGAGCAGCTGTGCCCCTGCAGATGTGCCCTGTGGGTCTGTTTGAAACTACATGAATTAGAAGGCAGTTGTCTGAATGTAGTTTTGTATGTGTTTGTGCTCAGTGCAGATTGAAGATGATTAATTCTGGTAATTCCAATTTAGTTTTCTGAGTTGTTTTTTTTCCAATTCTCTCTCCTTGTGTGTGTAGATGGCTGGGGTGAAAGGACAGCTGGACACACCCCACGAGGGAAGGCCAGGAGCCAAGGGCAAGCCAGCCAAGCCTGCTAGAAATGAAGGTGTGGCTCCAAAGAAGCTGAGGCAGAATTTCTGCAAGCAAACAAAAGTGAAGAACAAGTGGAAAACTAAATTCAACAAAATGCAACCAAAGTAGGAATAAGCCTGGAGAAGAACAAGAGGACACAGAAAAATCTGAGGTTTCTTGCAGCTTCAGAGGAGCCAGAGCAAGCTGGCAGGGGAAGAGGCTCCAATGGCTGGAGCATTCTGTAAACCTTTAACCCTTTGGTACCTCAGGGGACATGTTTCAAGTGAAAATCTCAAAAAAAAAAAGAGGTAAAAAAGGATGTGGCTGCAGGCACTTGGCTGGTTATGGGGAGCAGTATCTTCTGTTGGTCTGGTGACTTTTCTATAAAAGCTGCATCTTGAGTGAAGCAGTGGCTGACAACAACCTCTAATAGCACATAACCAGAGAAAGAGCTTTTCAGCTTTCCCAGTTCTTCCAGATTCACTACAGATTTTAAAGATATATTTTACTTTGTCCATTGTGTACAGGAGGAACAACTTGGATTTAATTATTTAGCTTTTTGACACATGGTGTCTACTGGCTTTAAATAAGTTCAAAAAATGCATTTTTCATTTTAGAATGGTGTAACAAATGAAGGACAAAAGCTGTGTGTATTTAAGTAGTAAGGGCCATAAATTTGCATTGGAAAACTTAAAAGTGCAGCTAAACAAGTAAAATGATAACAGGAGAGCTGCACTGTTGCATGTTTAAACTGCTGTCACAAAAAGTAGAGGTCTTAAAGGTGTTCTTCCAAGTCTTTTGTTTGGAATGAGGAAGTTACCAAGTACGCACATCTGATCAAGCATTCTTCTGCTCACTGGGACTTGATAAGACATGTTTTAATGTCATGAGGGTAAAAATAAAAAAAAAATTGTTTACTGGAGTATAGCTGCTAAAAAATCCTGAAGGTAGGGATTTTTTGAAATCAGGATGCAATAATGAATATATATTAAAAACTTCTTTGTGAAATACAAAGCACTCTCTGATGGCTTTTTTCCAACTGTTAGGTGTATTTATTCAGTTATTCAGTTTATTCCTTTTTTTGGACCACTGCTTGTTTTATCTCCAGTATTGATAAGCTGAACTTGTGTTTGCAATTTACAAATAGTTCTGATTCAAAATCCTAAATGCCTTTAGAGCCTCCTCATAATAGGAATACTTTAGCTGTGAGTCATTTTTCCCAGATAACTGACTCTGTCTGGGGGATTCAAGGAACTTTTCAGTTTGTTTATATATAAAACTTTTTGCCAGACTTGTTTGGAATTTGCTTTCCCAATGCAGTTTCATGGGGAAGAAATGTGTGGTCTGTTTGTTCATCTGTCTCTGTGCCTTTTACCTTACACTGGTGCATGACTAATTAAAGTGTACTAATTGTAGAACTGCAGTGGTGTGACTGTGGTCACAGGGGTTTTCAGGATGAGAGAGAGAGATGAGCATGTTGATTCCATGATGAGAAGGCTTGATTTATTATTTTATGATGTAAATGCTATATTATAACTATACTTTAAGGAATAGATGGAAAGTTCTCAGAAGGCTGCCCAAGGTAAGAATAGAGTGAATAACAAAGGAGCTCTCTCTGACTCTGTTCCAGAGAGAGCTCAGTCCTTGATTGGCCATTAATTGTACACATCCAACATGGGCCAATCAAAAATTCACCTGTTGCATTCCACAGCAGCAGATAACCATTGTTTACATTCTTTTTCTGGGGCCTCAGCTTCCCAGAAGGGAAAATCCTAAAGGAAGGATTTTTATGAAAAGATGTCTGCGACACAGTGGAGCAGCCTGTGCTGCTGCTTGGCTTTGTTGCATTTTGGGTGCAGGGTTTCATCTCTGCAGAGGCTCCTGCAGTTCTTGTTGGCCTGGTCATGAAGGCTGTCCAAGTGTCTCTGTAGAGTGGCTCATCTGTCCCCTCTGCCTCCCTCTTCTGCCTCTTTGGTGTCATCTGCAAACTCACCAGAATTGATTTGGTCACATTATCCAGCTTGACACAGAATACTGAGTAGTGGCAGCCCCTGAGGAGCTCTGTCCATGACCAGCTCACCTGGCTCAGCCTTGAGCAGCAAACACCAGAAATGGAGGAAGGTCTCTGAGCAGAGCTTTCCCTGCTGTGCCAGCTCTGGTGGGTGTCTGGTGCTCCCCATTCTCTGGTGTTCATCAGGAGATGAAATGGGTGGCTTTGTGTCACCTTCAGACACTTTGAGCTTAGTTTGGAGGACTGGAGGAGATGTTGTGACCTGGCATTTGAGGTGATTGGTTGGCCTGCAAAACCATGGAACTTGAGCAGTTCTTTATGTTAGTGTGAGTGGGTTATTGGCTGTGGATCTGACTTTTCTTTATTTCTGTAGTAATGAGAGTTTTTAGATGCCATTTGCACTATGCACTGATAAACTGCTTCCATTCTCAGATGTGCCTGACTAAATCTCTTCACCTTTTCTGTCTGACTGCAAACACTTTCAGAATACAATAGAAGCTGTCTGTGTAAGATATATTAGGAAAGATTTGCTGCATTTTTTCGTCTTCTAATGTAGCCTAGCAGGTGGAAGCACAGAGAGCTGGGACCAAGGGACAGTCATCCATGCTGGTACTGGAAGGTGGGAGATGGCAGCAGCAAGGGACTCTGCCCACCTGCATGCTGTGAGTTCAGTAACAGTTCTTGAGCCATTTGAAGAGGTATTTCTTTTGCTTCTGATTTGTTTGCCCTGTGTTTTAAGTAGGAGCCTGTTTCCAAAAGAATATAAAAGTCAGGTCAGGTGTAGTCTTTCAGAGTGCTGACCTGCAGTTAAGCTTGCTTCTGGTTCTGCTGGTAGAAGTTGCACCATTTTCAGTCTCTCCCCCTGCATGTGTAACTTTCTCTGGTGCTTCTCTGAGAAGTTATATAAGTAAACTCTTTCTTTCTTAATAAAATGTCCTTTCCTATAGTGTGGGTACAGTCCTTCCCAGAACCACTGTCATTGCTTGGTATGTTAAATTCCTCTGTACTAAAAATATATTCACCTTTTTTTCAGCTGCTCTTGGAATATATTTTTTACAGAGATTCTTAAACTTTATTTGCAAGTTCAAATTCTGTTCCTGTATGTCCAAATCATTGCACTAAAATGTTTTCAAAAATACATGGCTGTATTATACATCTCAAATTAAATTTCCTTCTCAGTGCCAGAAAATACCTTTGATGGCCAGGTGACAGTCTGTTGAAGCATAAAGCATTTGAATGATGTCCTGCTTGGCCATTCTGAGCCTTAAGGAGGTCTGTAGATAATCTCAGGCTGCTCTTACTCATGGCTCTGTCTCTAGGGTGAGGACACATTGTGATGTACCTTGCTGAGGGATTTTTTGTAGGTTTTATGGAACTAAAACATACTGCCAATTTTTAAATTGTAGAATAATTTAGTGTAATTAAATAGTAGCAGTCTTAGTGCAGCCTTCAGGGCATTTCTCAGTATTGATATTTCTGCTTAACAGTGTGTGAAAAAAAAAAAAAGGCCTGAAAGCCCCATTCTTCCCCAAGACAGCATGGCAGCTTTGTCTGACATGTAACAGCAGAGGTAGTAGAGAAAACAGTCTTGTTACTGTTTGTGATTAAAATATTTCAATAGATATTAGAAGAACGGTGTCACTTTAAAATCAGTATTAAAAAAAACATAAGATAGCAGTAACTGTGTGGGGAAGGGAGGGGCTGTTACAGACCCCAGTGACATCTCCTCTGATTCTTGAAGTGAAATACAGCAGCCACATCCTTCTGAGTGTTCACAGCACGTTTGTACAAGTGTGCATTTCCTATTTTTGATAGCCCTAGCAGAGGACAAGTATTCCTTTATATTTTGAAATGGGCAATGCCCTTGTTGAGAGGAGCCAGAAGGAGAAGGATCCCTGGTAGTGTTGACCAAAGCTGTAAAATCCAATTGGCCTCTTTGCTTCCTTCAGCTTGACAGGGTTGCTCTCAGGGCAGTGCACAGAGGCAGCTGTTCCAAACATGCAGGAATCCATTTCAGTTCCACTGCAACCTGCTCAGGTACTTCTGCTGAGCAGCTTTTCACCTGTGCATGAGATTCCTCCATTGTGTGGCAGCATGAGTGGCCAGGAATGTCACCTTACCTGCCTGTGCCTCAAGAACAAGCACACACCACAAGCCTCTCATTTCTCACATGCTGCCAAGTGAATGCAGTTTGAGAAGAAAGAAAAGAGTAAAATCTACTATGGCAGGGATCATCAGGAACCTTTGAACAGGATTTTAAAATAGTTGTAGGTTTTAATAAACCTTGAAATACTTCTGAGTGTGTCAAGCCTTTTGATACTCAAGGGCATGTAACTGAAATTATATTTTTGAATTTTCCTTGAAGTGACACCTATAGACTCCCTGTGCATTCCCCACCACTGCCTTGTCCACACAGTCCTGAATTCTTTAATTTCAGGTTTTTAGAAAGGAATGCCTTCAGAGAGCAAACACAAGCCTGTGATACTGTAAGGATGCTGATAACTTTATCTAAGTGCAGCCAGTGCTTTGCTGGCACTGCACTGTGTGAGCACCATGAGAACAGGTAGATTTGTATGTTCAGGTAGAAAAGGAGCTCATGAATTCCTCCACAAAACAGCAAAAAGGTGATGCAGTAATGCCACATGAAGAGTCTTTCCCAACTGTTGCACAGGTACTAAAGGTGTTCCTGGGGAGGCCACAGGGGTCAAACACCCACCCTCTGTACAAACAGTCAGAATGTGTGGGCATTTCCTTCTAAAAACTTCTTGTGATCTCAAAACAGACTTTCAGAGTTTATATGTAGCTTCATGTGCAAGTACCTTTAGGTGATCAACTATGAAAAAAAGAAAGGTATTGACCATTCTAGTGCTTTTTCAGATTTAAAACTGAAGGAAAAAATGTCCAATTCTGTCCATCCAGGCACAGAATCAGGTGCTGGCAGCACATATTCTCAGCTGGAATTGATGTTTCTAGATTAACTCCCTGATGTGAGGGTGCATCTGTGTAGCTGAGAGTTGAGCTGTTTTCCCAAACAGATCCAGCAGAAAGTCTTGCTGTGTCTGTTCCTCTGTCCTCTCTAAGGTTTGGTGCTGCTGCAGTGCATTCTGCTATGGTTTGGAAGCAATGGTGCAGCAGAGCCTTTCCTACTGAAGTTCTCTTGCTTCTTCCCATGTCAGTTCTTCTGATATACTTCAACACAAAGAGAACAAGGTAGGGATTTCCTGGGAATGAATTTAGAAATACCCATCTTAAGGATCAGTGTAGTCAAATTCACACAGAGATCAATGCTTCTGTTGTATTTTTCAGAAACTCTTTTAAAGCGTCTATAAAATGAGACTACTTGTTTAGAATTTAATTTCATCACTGAAAACAAAATATGGAGTAAGGATGCAGCCTTTAAAAGGTTGAAAACTCCTGTTTGTTCATGATTTTTAACATTTTTGAGTGAACAGCATGAGTGCCACCCTGTGCAGGTCTGCTGCAATTGATTGAAAAGCTCCACCTACCAAATCTTTGCACAAACAATTCAAAATATAAAAAAAAACCCGGGAGGAATGCAAAAAAAAATTCCTGCTTAAATAAGTCACCCATCACTCTGTCTGTGGTGTGGGCTATGCTGCCAAGCAGACAGAGCACTTCAACAAGTATTTTAATGATTGGATTAAATTTGAGCTTAAAAAAAGAGGGAAGGAAAAAGCTGTCAGAAGCCCATGGCTGAGCAGGTCTTGTAGTTAAAAGCTACCTCAGCAGTCAAAACCTATTTATTTCAGAACCTTGCAGTTAACTGCAGTTGTGTTCCCTTGACTGACAGGAGGACAGTGACCTTGTGCAGCTCTCTGGATGTTCTTTGTTTATAGCAGTGAAATGAAGAGGAGGTATAGTTACTGCAAAGTTGCACATGCTGCTTTCAACAGCTTTTGTAGCCATTTGTTAATTAACAAGTGCTCACATCACAGTTGCAATTCTTCAGCTTGTTTGCAAGTAACCAAGCAGAATGCACAGTGAGATTGATCAGAGTGACCTGTTTAGTGCAGAAGCAGCACATGGAGGTTGAGGGACCTGGAGAGAATTTTGTACTGGCACTGCTGCTGTCTCTGGAGAAGCAGCACCTTGTGGGTCAGCAGACCTGTCTCCAGCCTCTTTGGCTGTTTAATAACAAGCAGAAAATTTGCAGGTGGGTATATGAGCAAATAGGCTTGTTTCCTGTCCTCTTCAGGGAAGATAATTCACATGATATCCTAGTTATCAAAAAAATACATTGTCTTCCATTTATAGGTTTTCTAGCAGCCCAAACAAACTGAGAAGATAAAGTGTGGTACACATTTCTTTGGCCCAAAGAATGTCTGTGGCTCCGTGCTCCTCTGTGTGTGTGTGTTTCAGACTGTGGCTCAAATTTGGGCTTCTAAATTTCTGTAGTGGCAAACCCTTGCCAAGGGCTCTCTTTGGTGCAGCCTCCCTCCCCAAGGAAGGAAGGAAGGATGATGGCTGGCTGCCTTTCCATGGCTGTCCTTGCTGCTCAGCCAGCTGAGCTCTTCCCCTGCTGCTCTGAGCTCAGTTACTCTGTGCACACTGATGGCTGCTCATTCTTGGATTAATAACTTACTGCAGGGGGTGGTAGCATTAGAAAAAGAAACCTTAGTGGTGAGAAATTGTTTGAAAAATGATCTGTAGTTGTGCTGGCACTGCAGCCTTTTGTTCTGTCTCCTCCCCTGTCCCTGATGTGAGCACTGGCTACTGGCATGCAGGACACAGCACTGGAATTGTCCAGCTCCAGTAGAAGTGTTTCCTGAAGGCTTATCTGCAATCAAATGTGAAAATGTTAAGTATTATGTGTACTCCATGCTAAAATAATAAGCTTTTAATATACTTTTTCTTACTCATTAGAGGAGGAGATCTCTGGTTTTAGAATTCACACCTGTGCTTCTGACCTGGAAAAACAAGTCTTAGCCTGCCTGGCAGAAACAAATCTCTTGGTAGCAGCCACTCAATCAAGAGCTTTTTGAAGTCAACTTTCCTTGCCTTAATTTTCATCTAAAGCTGTAAGATGCCACTTGAAAGAGCAACAAAAACATCACTGTAGACAGTGCTGTGTAATTAGGTATCTGTGACATTCCTTTGTCTTGCAAGGAATCATTCATTCCCAGCTGATCCTAATTTAGGTAATGAAGTTCAGATCATGCAAGAACTTTCTCAAAATCCTGTGGTTTTTGCTATTTTGTACTAAAACAAAGTTGATGTGTTTTGAAACAAGCCACTAAAAACCTTTTCTTGCTATTTCACAGAATCATTGATTTTAATTGAAAATTTCCAGCTGTGTTCCAGATTGCTGTAGAAATTGTATGTTGACTTCTCTCAATGAACTTCTCACTGTAAGGGATTTTGAAATTCATTTTCCTGGGTCATTTCAGAGGTGGCATGGTGTTAAACAACAAGGAGATCATTTTTGCAGTATGCAGTTAGCAGCCTGTGGATTTGCCATAGGAACCTGGTGTGTAAGCATTTCCAGAGTAGGTTTAGGTGGTGCTTAATTAGGTTCCTGCACCTTTCAGAATTATTCCCCAGGATTCTTAGGTGCATATTTAAGGTGTGACAGCCTCCCCAGTACTTTGGCAGAGGCCAGGAGACTAATCCAAACCATGGGACTGTTTGTGTTATGAGTCACTAAAGTGGAAAGAGCACATAATGATGGGAAACAATGAAGCACAAAAGACTCCAAGCTTTTAACACTATTCCTAGGAAAAAATTCCCTGAGGACTTTTGGCAGCTTCCATCTTTTGTAGCTGTTTCTGTCTTTTGGCAAGACAGGCCAAAAGCTGCAGTGATTATTCATGCTGCTCTGTTCTGGATGATGTCAGGGCTCCTATGTGCACTGGTAATGTTTTCTGCAGTGTTTTCCAGTGTGGTGGCTGGCTGGGAACATTATTTTAGAGCTGGCAGCTGTTATAGTTTTAAGCACTCTGATATCTAAATGGGTTCAAAATCTCTCCTTAATGTTGTAATATATACTGGTAGCCTGTTTATAGCAGCAGCATTGTGCTGATGTTACTGAGAAAGCTGAACTCAGCATAGTGGGTTTGGTTTTGAGATTGGATCTTTTTAGCCAGGTAAAGGATTAGTTCTAGACCAAAGGCAGCATCATACCTGGGTTCAGATGGAGCTGCAGCTCTCCAACCCAAAGTACATTAAACTGTGGCTGAGGGTATTTGTGATAATCTGAGAACAGACAGTAAACTGGAGTGGCTGACAAGGCTTGACAGACCTGGTTTTGTGTCAGCCTGTGATCTCTGAGTGAAAAGGCAGCTGGCTCTCCAGCAGGGCTTCAGGAAGTCCCCAGGGACTGGGGAAATGCACTGACACATGGTTACACACATAGTGACTGTTTGTTTCTGTATCCTGCCACTCTTTCATTCAGTGCAAAGACTGGAGTTTTTTCAAGGCTCCAAAAGCAGTACAAGGGGTTTGGCAATGTTTCATTTCTGTGTTTGTGTGTAGCTAGGAGACCTCTCCTCGTCACTGGATGATCGCTCCCATGGGGTGCACTGAAAAACCACAAACTGCTGGTGATTCACAGCAGAGGTTAGAAATGGACTTGAGCTCCAGATACAAGTGATACTCATGAGAAACATATGCCAGAGGAGTTACTTTTCTAGGTTTTGCTGTACTTGTTATCTCAGTTGCTGGTTTACATTTGTTGTGATGCATCTTCCTGGCTGGATCTCCGTGTCGTTTAACGTGCAGACCTCTCTGGCTTGCTCTAATTCTCCTGCCAAAGAGAAGGAAAGAAGGTGCAGTAGCCTGGGCTGAGTCAGGAGGACAAGCCTACAGCACATTTGAAGTTGGTGGCCCATGTTAGCTGTGTCAGCCAGGTGAGAGTAATAAAGGGGTTTGCTTCCTTCTTGACAGAGCACAGATGATTGATTCTGTGCTGTTTACCTGAACAGGGACAGCCAGTGCCATGGGTTACACCACAATGACCTTCATGAGCTTTGTCAAGTGCTGGAGGCTTTATTTAGGCTCTGGGTGTGTGTCCCAAGACAGCTTTGCTTGTTACTGGCTTTTGTGAGCAGGAGTTTCTTTCTGACTATAACTATAATCTTAGCTAATATTTTGCTTTGTTACTCCCTTGTCTTGATTTGGGATCCAAAGTCATTCAAGCATCTGGCTCTTTGTGGAGAAAAACTCCATGTGCCAATAGGCTTGGGATCAAAGGAGCCACTGAGATTGAAAGATAAAGGAATGAGCATGGTGGTGTTATTTACACTGCTGAGGAAGAAAATATTTGAAAGTAAGTTAGAATTCAAACTAAGAAAACAGTTGACAGCAAGTTAGACTTCAAGCCAAGGTTGTAGTCAGATATGCTTGAAGGTGGCAGAAGAGGGGAACTGAACAGCACACACAATTATTGAGAAGTAGCTGAAGGGAAATCTGGTGATGAAACAGTATCAGGATATTAAAGGAAACTTGTAGCCATCACTTCAAGATGCAGCCCTCTGGTGGAGAGGTAGGTGTTTTACTCTGAAGAGCATTTGCTGTCAGGCTCCTTTGTGTGAGGCACTTGGAGATTGTGCATGGGAAGTAACTTCAGGGCATGTCAAACATGTCTTTGTCAGTCACAGTGATTGCTAAAATACACCCCTTAAACAAGGTTACATCACCTTTCTTGTAACATAGGCTTTGTGTGAAACAGATGAAGATAAACTGGAAACAATTTGATGAGTCCAATTTATTTTTGTATCTTGGTGAAGTAATTAATGTTGTTTACCATTTTCTTTAGCAGATGCAATGCTTAAACTTCTCTGTGAAGAGCTGACAGTAGAAAGATGGGGCCTGATCAGTGGGAAGGCAGCAGTCTAAGGTCACACAGCAAACCACAGCAGTGCAAGGCAGCAGCCCAGGGGCCAGAGTTTAACTGGGTGATGTGTTCGTGAGCACTCTGCTCATGCCTGCATTCACTCTCTGTTCCCAGACTGAACAGCCAGTGCTGCCACCTTACCTATTATAACACTTCATCTGAGGAACACACACATAACAAAGTACTAGAGGTCTGGCCAACACAGGAGATCATTCCAGAGATTAAGTCTTGCTCTTTAAAAGGGATTATTTCAAGTAAATCAAATTCTGAGTGGAGAATAGCATTTGTGCAGGAATGTGCATGTAGTGTAGGAATGGCAGTGCACAGAATAGAATTGATCCAAGGGCTTAGGTTGTTAGGTGGAGCACCTAACAAGATGTCTGGTTCTCTGGTATTGTGTTACATGAAAGTTGGCATTGGCATTCTGGCATTCAGTTTATTTTTCAAATATGTGGGATTACAATTCTGTAATATTTAGAAAAGCTCCCTCCACCCCCTGCTAAAAACCAAACAGCCCAGAACACAACTCCCCTTCTCCTAAGCAAAACAATCCTTTCAGTGTTTATAGAGTTTTACTAATGCAGTGTAGGTGTGCTAAGCAGGACTCCTTCCTTCTTTCATCTGTAGCCATGGACATCAGAACTTCCCAGGTGTTACCCTGGGAACCCAACTAGCACAACTCTTAATTTATACTTAACTGTCTTTGTAACCTGTCATTACCATGAGAGGTAATAACAAATCTGTGTGTATTTGTATCACGGCAGTTCCCAAATTAGACACAAATAAGCAAGATGGAAAAACAACACCCAGAGGTCTGCCTGATCCATGTGCTTATCAGAAAGGAATTTATATTATCCTCTTGCAACACAATCAGGGAGCAACACTAGATAGAGGCTCAGTCACACCTAGACCAGAAAGTCCTTTCTCCTGATCCCTCCCCCTCTTTTTCTTTTAGTTGAAGCAACAGGTTTAAGTAGGCAATACATATTGACAGAATTGTGTCCTTCATAGCTCCAGTGTTAATGCAGTGTTGATTGATTGTAGGACAGCATCCCTAAAGGGGTGAGCAAGATCTGTGTAGATGGAGGAGCAAAATAGAAGTGAGAGAAAAACCAGCTGGAGTGACCCCATATGCAAGGATATGGGGTTAATGCAAAGATAAAGTTGGGTCAGAGGGGAATTTAAACTGAATTTTCAAGTTAAGCACATCAAGCCTCCAGTAATATGATAAGAAGATAATGACAGGAAAAAATCATGTTGGTGAGGTAGAAGAAAATTGGTATATTGAATTGAAAGAGGGAGGGGGGGAAAAAAGATAAAATTAGTATCAAACAATATTAAGCAATAACAAAAGAATGGTAGAGTTGTCAGTGGTAATGTCACTGAGGGGATGGAACACAGGGACCTACAGCAAGTCCATTGAGCTGAAGCTCAATCACAGAGAGCAGTCAGAAGGGAAGAATGGGAAGCTGGCACAATTCCATTTGTTTTTCCATGCACAGGACTCTGTGCAGCCCCAGCCAAGCCAAGTGTGCTCTCTTGGATTGCTGTGGGCAGCATGCAGGAAGCCAGGTCACAAATGGGGAATTGCAGCTGAACGAGTTGCTGGCAATTTAAAATATCACCTTCTATGCAGATGTTTTAAGGGAGTTCAGGGGCCAAACAATGTGAAAGCAAATGGAAAACCTTTCTTGGCACTGCCTTGCTATTTGAAGCACTTTTCTTCCACTAAATAGCTGAGGTAGACACAGAGACAGTGGGCTTGTGGTAAGTGCAGTCCTTGTCCCAGCCCTTGGTCCAGCCCAAAGCTGGCAGCAGTGCTCAGGAGTGCTCATGGACCAGACCCCATGGGGCAGGTGCTATCCAAACCCTCCAAGTTCTGGGTAAATCCTCAGAAATATCCTACATGACATAGAGGCTTAGGTCTCATTTTAAGAAGTGATACAGGCACTCAGTGCTGTTTTCCCATTAATTAATTCCCTTTCCCTGTTTGGCAGATAACAGAAGGCTTTCCTGTTTGCTCAGTCTGACTGCTGCCTTCCTTAAATCACTGGTTTTGCAGACGTTTTCCTTGAAGGTCTGGAGAATATATAACATTTCCATGGGCAGGATCAATGGCTTTGTTTTAGGGTTTGGTTGTTCTGCCAAAAGCATGACTGTGTTTTCTGCTGTTCATACTGCTAAAATTCCCCAGCTGGGAAAAGTGCCTTTGATGTCAGTTGACCTACACACACAGAGAGCAATTGAGGGAATTTGTAACATGTTTGGGTATGTTTGTATCTTCATGACTCTGAATGTACTGGGTTTTTTTTCTATTGTCAATCTTTTTTCTTTTGAAATCACTTTAGCAGCAGTCCCTGAAGTTTGTATAAGTTCAGAGAGGCTCCTGTCTGTTTTGAGCTGAGGTCAGTGTGTTGATTCTGAGGTTGAATAACTGATGATTGAGTTGGATGTTGGAGGCATTTCTGAAGCTGTTGGTTATAATAACAGCTCTCTTGATATCAGTTTTTTGCAGACTGTTCATATGAAGATGTAGTAAGCCAAAATGAATGGTGGTTTATGAGCTGCTTCATATTTTACATGTATTGAATTGTTAAAAAGATAACATTTCTAAGGAAGTGGAAGTAGTGTCATTGAAACAGGCTGCAATAGAGGACTGAAAGATAAATGTTTAGAGAATGATTATGTTCCTCCTCAATTCTAATATGTGACTCAGCAGATTGTATACAAAAATTCAATGTATGTGTTTGAAAACACTCTCTTTAGCTGAGGGTGTTGTGGGTATTCTTTTCTGCTTTTGTATTAAGAATGTTTGACAAGAGATGAGGGTTAAAAAACTATCCTGAGGGATTTTGCAGCCATTAGGAGGCAAATTGGCTCTCTGGCTGCATACCCCTATTTAAAATCTCTAATGAATACTGCAGTACAGAATGGTTGTTACTTCTAGGACTGTAAGTATTTTTGATCTCTGAATAACATTTCCAAGTTGCCAGTGATATTTTTTTTCCTAAGAAACCTGAAAAGCAGGGGGAAATTATTTAATTGCTAGTGACAGACACTGGTTGAAGTGGGATAGCCAGGAATTAATTTTGAAAGACAGGTTCCTTAATACACAGAGAAATAACCACAGTGGCCTTGCCAAAAACAAGGCTAACGTGTCAAACTAATGCAATATTGGCACTGACATTTTCTGACAATACACTGCTCCATGATAGGCCTTTTCCTGTGGCTCCCCCTTCATGTCACTGCTGTTTAACCAGAAAAGGTGTATTAACATTATTTTCCCCTTCTGGAATGACCAGTTCATGTGTCCACTCTCTTGCCTCCATGTTTGAAGTCGAGTGTAGTATTTCCTAATATTTCTCCCTTTTTGTACTGCTGATCTTGTTTCACCCCGGGAATTGCAGCCTGTGTCTCTCAGCCCGTGTTCTTGTCTCTTTTGTGTTTGCCAGCTTTTGCCACTGCTGTTTTTATGCACCTGGCTAAGCCTAAAACTTTTTTACCCCATGTCTGCCATCTCTGTCTATGCCTACAGAAAATACTTACACTAGCAGAGACAGGTATCTCTTTGCAGAATCAAATCGACTGAGTGGCCACATATTCTTGAAAGAACTGTGCACATCTATTCACCTGCAGGGATTAAGGAAACCACGCTGAAGTTACAGGAATAACTGCTTGTACTGGAAGAGGGGAGTGCTTGCTCTTTTCTGCAGCATTTCACGTCAACTCTCCATGCTGTTAAGGTGAAACAATCATCTCAAGTGATCCAACTGAAGGTCTGCAAATGCTTTTAAACTCTATTTGTCCCTTGTTACAAGTGCAACACCTGGACTCTATAATTGAGTTTTCACTACTCGGGCTGGGAGAAGCTTTGATTTCCTGTCCGTGTGTTGGGTGTGGTAGGCCTGTTCGGGTTATCTGAGCCTGATAATGAGTCAGCCTCAGAGCAGAGCTTGTGTCTCATTCTTCCAGCATTTATTGCTTCTGCCAGACGTCATTCAGGCTTCTCCCTGCTCAGATACCCCTGAACTCTGAGCACGGCTCACGGGAATCAGGCTGGGCCCCACCTGCCCATTGCAGGGATGGTGGGAGCAGGGAGTGCCCACCTGCCCATTGCAGGGATGGTGGAATCAGGCTGGGCCCCACCTGCACACGGCAGGGATGGTGGAAGCAGGCAGTGCCCACCTGCCCATTGCAGGGATGGTGGGAGCAGGGAGTGCCCACCTGCCCATTGCAGGGATGGTGGAAGCAGCCTGGGCCCCACCTGCACACGGCAGGGATGGTGGGAGCAGGGAGTGCCCACCTGCCCATTGCAGGGATGGTGGGAGCAGGGAGTGCCCACCTGCCCATTGCAGGGATGGTGGGAGCAGCCTGGGCCCCGCCTGGCACACCGATGGTGTTTTGCTGTGTACGAGCGCAGCTCTCGCTCCGGGGCAGGGAGGGCCCGGCTGGCCGGGGGCGTTCGAGGTGCGGGCCCTGTGCTGTGCCCCGAGAGCCCCAGCGCTGCCAGAGCCGCGCTGCTCTGTTACCCAAAGCAGGGGCTGCAAACACCCCCTGCTGCCCCGGCAGCGCTGGGGCAGGGCCGGGGGGAGGCGAACGGGGCGTCCTGCCCCAGCAGCTGCAGGGTGGGCGGCCAGCGGGGCTGGGGGCTGAGCCCGACCCCTGCAGCCCAGGGCGCTGCTCCCGGCGCCGCCACAACCTCGGTTAGCCCCGGGCGTCCGGCGGGGCACGGGTGCGGAGGGAGAGGCTGCTGTGCCCTACCCTCGCCCACCCCGGCGCTGTCCCCGTCCTGCGGCGGAGCCGGGCGCGGCCGGGTGAGTCAGCGCCGTGCCGGGGGGGCGCCGGGGCGGGAGGGACTCGCCCGGCCCTACAAAACCCCGCCCGGGCTGCCGCGGGCCCCAGCTGCTGCCAGAGCCGCCCGAGCCGCCGCCAGAGCCGCCCTGCCCGCCCCAGACAGGTGAGCCCTGGGCGGCAGCGCCGCCGGGCCGGGCCGGGCTGCGGGCGGGGGTCGCGCTGCGGGAGCCGCCGCTGCTGCTGCGGAGCGGGCTCGGAGCGGGCTC
Source organism: Melospiza georgiana (assembly GCF_028018845.1). Lineage (NCBI taxonomy): Eukaryota > Metazoa > Chordata > Aves > Passeriformes > Passerellidae > Melospiza > Melospiza georgiana. Next base: position 908,120 of record NC_080442.1, on the reverse strand, counting down.
GATGCGGAGCGGGCAGGATGCGGAGCGGGCTCGATGCGGGCTCGATGCGGAGCGGGCAGGATGCGGAGCGGGCTCGGAGCGGGGCGGTGGCTGCGGCGGCCGCCGCCCTCCCGCGCCCGGCTCCCCTTCCTCCGGCCCTGCCCGCCCGTTACTTTTCCGCGCTCGGTTCCACGTTGGGACGGTGGGGCCGCGGGCGAGGCAGCCCTCGGGCAGCTTCGTGCGCCCCGCAGCAACTCTGGGTGTGGCGACAGCGCTCAGGAAAGAGGAACCTGTCCCAAAGTTCGCCAAACTTCCCCAGACAGTGATTTCTGCTCGTCGCTAAGGTACACAAAGGCTCCGCTGGGTTGACCCTGGTACCGTAAGTTCGCTCCTCGGTGCGGAGGCTTGCAGAGGAGCTGTGCCGGCCGGCCAGGCTGGCTGTCGGTGTTCACTCGGCTGGGGCGAGGCTGGAATTGCTCCGCAGGCACGGCGCAGCCCCGAGCCCGCCGGGGACAGCGGCCCCTGCCCTGCCCTTCCTTTCCTTTCCCTTCCCTTCTCGCCCGGGGTGCGGCCGCTGGCACGGGCGGCAGGAAAGGGCAGCGGGAAGGCCCAGCAGGGCAGGGCAGGGCAGGGCCGGGTGGGCAGCGCCCCCCGAGCAGCCCCGGCTCTCCCCGCTCCCGGCCCGGGCGGGGCTCTGCCTCCCCCCTGCCGCTCCTGCTTCTGCCTTTGGGCCGTGAGTCAGCTCGGACACCGCTTCCCCCTCCCGTGAGGAGGGGAGCTAGGGCACAGGAATGTTGCCAGGTATTTTAACTGATAGAGAAGTGAAATCATTTCAGCGCAGTCATGCAGAAGGAAGAGGGTTGTGTGCTTATACGTGGCAGCTTTACTTCTGTTTAACATCAGTTCTTATGTTCATATTCCAATGCTACATGTGCACAGAGCTGCAGACCCCGACAGACAGGGCAGGAGTGAAAGGCTCCTGGAACCAGTGTGCCCTTGAGCGATTTTTCCTTGTGTGCCTTCTGCTACTGGAGCTGGTTTTGATAAACAGCCCTAGTGGGTGTTTCCATTGGCCAGTCTTTGGTAGTTTGCCTTGATGAACCAAAAAAACAAAAACCCCAAAGAGGTTTTCTTGTAAAGTCTCAAAAGTGAGAATAACTTGAGTTGAAGAAACAAAGGTCCTTTATTTTGTATGTGCATGGTATCTTCCTGGAATGGAACTTCCTGAGTTATTAGCAATGTCTGTGGAAGAAAATGGTTCAAGTAGTTAGTGGTAGAGCAGTTTAATGGGTTTATGAAATGCTTTTCTTTAAAGAAGATGATTTTTTTTTTTTTTTTTTTTTTTTTTGCTCCAAGTAGTGGCTTTAAGTGATGTGCTAACCCTTATTGGGTGATCTGGGGAGATGCAGCCTGGCCTGTTTGTACTCCTGCTTAGCACTGTAAATATATGAATGATTTTGAGCCCTTGTTTCATTTACAGCAGATGCTGCAGGTCTTCCTCACTCTCCCTCCTCTCTGTTAGCAGGCTTGCCCTAGTTTTTGGACACAAATGTGCTCCAAGTGGAAGAGTTTCCATTCTCTCATTCCGGGGATGCCGTTTCCTTGGCTCAGATGTCTGGGAACACCCTTTGCTCATATCTCTGCGTGGTATAATAAATGCTTCTTAAAATGCTAATTCTGCTGATTGAGCAATGCAGTTGTTTGTGCATACCTGAAACTTTTCCATGGAACACAGGGGGTTTTTCCATAATGTGTGTGAGCTGGCCCTGGAAATCAAGATATGGGGCTGCTTTTAAACTCATGTTCTTCCCTTACCAAAGAGTTTCAGGGATAAATTGGTGAATAGAGACTGGGCCAGTGTAGTAACAGAGCTGTAAACCAGTGCCTTCTGGGAGAGCTGAGGTCAAAACATGCCATCTGTTTTAGCAGAATAATATGATTGAGGATTGTGTAATGTGCATTTAGAAATTGGTTGTAGAAACTTGCCTTAAGGTATTGAAGCATTAGTTTACAGCTGGAAGGTAGAACCTGATTCCTTTCCAGTGTAGGAAGAGCAGGCTGGTGCAGGTATTTTCTCTTTACATGTTCAAACCCATCCAGGACTTGTCAAAGCTGCATCAGATAAAATCAGTCCATCAGAGAACAGTGAGAGTCTGTTCTCAAATACGAGTGCTTTGCAGAGCAGGGTGTGACAAGAGCTGTGTTTGTTCTCTGGGTAAAAAAATCGTTCTCTGCAAAGATTCTTGCAAGAGCTCCCTTTTTTTTTCTTCAGCCAGCTTGCTGTTGATGGGCAGTCAGTTGCTATAGCATTGTTGTGTCCTAGTGATATGAACCTGGAGTTCCAGCTCTATGTGAGGGTGTGTTAGTTCTGTTCCTGGACTCTGATCAAGTCTTTTGTTCCAAGAAACCTGATTCAGTGTGGTTTTTAATTGATTTAGAAACAGTAGTCATGCAAAAAGCTGTTCAGTGATTTGGGTTTTTTTCATGTGAAAGGTTATGCTGCAGTTGCTTTGCTTCAGCTCTCACTGGTGTTTTCTTTGTGACAAGACTAAAGGACTTCAGTTGCTCATCTTTGGTAATAGTTGAAATACTGTCAGAGTACAAAGGTCTCACAGGCTCTTCATTTTATGGAGAGTAAACATCAGGAATTTCATAACTCAGGAATGTATATGAGTCCCCTCTACCCAGCATGGTTTATAATGCCAACAGCTGGTAACAGCTTATTACAACTTCTGGAGGCTGTCTTTAAAGGCCTGGGTTGGATTTTAGCCCTGAAAAAAACATTTATTCTCAAATAAATCAGTGCATGGCTGTCATTTTTTTCTCTCTTTTCTTCCCCTGGAATCCTACTTTTTGTTGGAAGTCAAGTTGCTTTTGTTACTTAAACCTAGATTGTTTCAGAAGATGGAAAATTCTCTTTGTGTTCTAAATGAGGAAATGTGAGATAGCAGCAGTTACATTACAAATGTACTGTGATTTTGCTGCTGTGTTTTATTCTTGTAGCACTAGCTATTTTTGCCAAAAAATTTCTTTGCTTTTCTCCTTACAGGAGTTAAACAAACAAGCAAACAAAACAACAAGAACAAAACACTTTTTCCTAGAGTTTTAACCAGATCACCATTATCAAGGACTGGAGGACTCCTGTCCTCTCCGGAGCCAGCTCCTTTCCCTGTTTGATGGTGCTCTCTGCAGCTGGGCTGTAGAGGTGCTGGGAAAAAAGCTTTCATTTAACAGCAAATAATGTTTGCTGCAGGTGCCATCCTGGGTGCCTGGGTAGCAGTGTGAGCAGCAGTGTCTGTCCTTTCTCTAGAGAAATCTGAGAGCAGGGCTTGGGGAATGCATCAAGCCTTTTAAATATTGCCCCTGGCTTGCAACCTTTGGAAAAGCTTTCCTTAGCTGAGAGACCCTTCCACTGAAACAGCAATACAGCTCTGGCAAGCTCCCTGACCAGAATCCAGAGTTTAAAACAGGCAAAGTCTTGTAACATAAGTTTATCACATCAGTGTTTATTTCTGCCGTGGATATAACCCATCTCAGGGTTGGGATTTCCCCCGGTTTTTTGCATTTACAAGGAAGGTGTTATCCAGGTCATGGCAACGGACCACTGATATTAAGTTGCCACAATGGCTCTTCTTTGGAGCTGCCATTTTAATCTGGTCCTTACTACCTCATCTCTGATAATTGTGTTACTAAGTGGTGTTTGTCCTGGAGAGCTACAACAAAACCACAAGATCCAGATCCAGGGTTAAAGATTAAATGGGGTTATGGTTTTGTTAAATGCCTGCAAGAAAAGAAATAATTCCACTGCATTTCCTGAGCACTTGAGGAATTGGGCATGAGAATGCTACTACTTGTTGCTGTTCTTTGACTTTGAGCTGGACCAAGCTATAATGTTTCTGAGTAATTTTCCTGGTACTGAGTTGTCAGTTTAGGCAACTCAGTTTCTGAGGCAGAGATTTCTCAAATTCCCCTCTGAGTATTTAAAATGCAGAAGAAATGCTCGTTTAAGGAATTTTTATAGTAGAATGGAATGAAGACCTCTTGTTGCTGCATTATTAATGGTGGTGTGGCTTGGGAACTCTTAAATCTTCTTTCCTGCTTGTTATTAGCAGATCCACTGGACTGTGTCACTTGAGGTGCTGCAGTGCCTCAGGACTGGTGGAACACACTGATGGAACTGTAAATATATTTAAATCTTCTTTGTCTTTTTTTTTCTCTTTCTCCAGCATTCTTTCAAGATGTCCACTGTACATGAAATTCTAAGCAAGCTCAGCCTTGAAGGAGATGTAAGTATAATTATCTAAGCAAAAAAAGTTTGTTTTACTGAAATGTCTCATCTTGTTCCTTTTACAGGACTCTGCACCAACAATTGTACTGAGCTGTACAGTTTACAAGATTCCACACATCTCTTAAACATTTTATTGGCTAAAAACCTCATCAGCAGTGATCAGTTTTCATCCACAAGCCAGCTGTAAACCATAGGACAGTTACATGATTTAATGATGTTACATGATTTAATCCAGTATCCTCCTGCTGGGCCTTATCAAAGACATCACAGGGCAAAAAATGTCTGCATTTGTGTCCCTCTTCCTTCCAAAGGAACAAGTCAGTTAAGGATGAGAACAGAAGATGGAAATGAGTTTGCTTTTGCTGATACCCTTGGATTTTTTTTCCTGTTAAAAATGGAGAACATTATGAGAACAAAAATATTGGGGATCTGATTCCTGTAATGGTTATCACCAAAACCAAACTAGCTCTTGAAAAAAATTATTTTCTCAAACTCAGTTTCTCTTTGTCTGTTTTAGCTTTGATTGTGTATTTTTCACCACATCTGCACTTGGTTTATAATTTTATTGAAATACCAGAAAGCCAAATTCTTTGTTTAATTTCTTCAGTTGCAGCTAGATGGTAGAGTACCACTGTGGTATCAGCATATCATGCCATGGATTTGTGGTTCTGTGATTGTCACTGAAGAGGAAGTGAATCCTATCCGTGCATTATTTCATCACATTCCTAATGAACTTGCTGCACATATAAATCTTACAGCTGGTAGCTGCAGGTCTGAGCTTAGTACAAGCAAATGTTTTGCCAATTTTTGGTACTTATTGTGAAATTAATTATACTAGACTATGTTTGTAGAAGAGCTGTTGCAAAGAACTGGCCAGTGCACTGTAGGTAAGCAGTAAAACTGGTTTTGTAGTGCAAAAACAGTCAAGTCTTCAGCTTTCATGGTTGTGAGTTTCAATGGAGAATTACTTTTGGAATAATAATTAAGCAATCTATTCTCAAGGGCAGAAATGCTTCTTCCCTGATTCTTGCAAGTAGTTGCAAAAGTCAGATTTGAATACTGTTCCATGGAGCATTTCCCTCAGAAATCCTGCTGCAGTGTCAGAAGGCTCAGGCAGCTCTTTGTGCTCTGAGCTGGAATCCAGAATTACTGAGTAGCTGCCCTGTGTAGCTCTGCAGCATCAGAGCAATTCCTCTGAGCAGTGGTTTAGCAAATTACCTGATGTTAAACACAGAGTTGGGCCAGCAATTTTTCTCTTACAATTTCAACCTTGAGGGTATAGAATGGTTGTGGCTGAGCCCCAGTGCTGTGCTGTGCTCTGCATCAGTGGTACAGGAGCTGATTTGAGTGAAGGTGAAGGGCCTGATTGCCTCCCTTTTCCCCCTTTTCCCCCTTTTCCCCCTTTTCCCCTTTTCCTCCTTTTCCCCTTTTCCTCCTTTTCCTCCTTTTCCCCTTTTCCTCCTTTTCCTCCTTTTCCCCTTTTCCTCCTTTTCCCCTTTTCCTCCTTTTCCTACTTTTCCCCTTTTCCCCTTTTCCTCCTTTTCCTCCTTTTCCTCCTTTTCCTCCTTTTCCCCTTTTCCTCCTTTTCCCCTTTTCCCCTTTTCCCCTTTTCCCCTTTTCCCCTTTTCCCCTTTTCCCCTTTTCCCCTTTTCCCCTTTTCCCCTTTTCCCCTTTTCCCCTTTTCCCCTTTTCCCCTTTTCCCCTTTTCCCCTTTTCCCCTTTTCCCCTTTTCCCCTTTTCCCCTTTTCCCCTTTTCCCCTTTTCCCCTTTTCCCCTTTTCCCCTTTTCCCCTTTTCCCCTTTTCCCCTTTTCCCCTTTTCCCCTTTTCCCCTTTTCTCCTTTTCTCCTTTCCCCTTTTCCCCTTTCCCCTTTCCTTTCCTTGATCTATGCTCCCAGCTTCTGCACCTCTCTGCAAGAGTACAGAAAGATTCTCAGAATACTTAGGTGTCCTGGTGTTTTAGGTTAAATTAAGCCTCTGAAGCTGTTAGTGATACTTGTTTCTCCCTCATGTTTCCCAGTAGGATTAAATTTCTCAAGCTCAGAGGAAGTAAAGCAGGTAGAGGACCTCTGAAGCCACTGAATGCATAGGGAGAAAACCAGTTTCTCTGCTTTAGTTTGGCCCAGACAGGTGGTGCATTTGCACATTATCTGGACTTTTACTGCCACATTGAAAAGAATTTTGTACTGAACTAAGTGGAAAGTCAGTTTGAAAGCTTTGTCTGAAAACACAGAGTACTAGTACTGTGGTACAGCAGTGTACCAGAGTAACTGAGTAGCTTGGAATTGAAATGGCTGTTTTTCAAAGGCAATCACCCTGATCAGACCTGTCAGGTGTCAGGGAAACTCAGTCTGACTTGGTGCATGCCTTGGGTGGAGGGACAGAGGGGAAATGGCCACCAAATATGCTGTGTGTTTTGTTAGTGTGTGCATCATCCTTGCAGTAAACCACTCCATCCAAATTACTCAGCAAAAACTTGGGGCTGGGTGGAAGGAGAGGTGCCCAGCTCTGCTGGGGTCACCAGGGGACTTGTTTGAGAGGATGCAGAGTGCAGGTCAATGAGCAGTGCCCCAGGATGGGGGTGCCTGGCTCAGGAATCTCTCAGGCACACGGATTTCTCTGAGGCTGCATTGCATGTCTCCATTTACTGTTTCCATTGCCACTAAAAGCAAAGGCTGTGTTTTGTGGTGTGGCCCTGGGCCAAACTGGGGCCACTTTGCTGCTCTGAACTGCTGGTAAGAGACAAAAGAAAATGATTCAGTTTACTGGTGCTTTTTTGACTTCCCATCTCCACAGCACAAAACAGATTGTCTGCAGAAGGCACAGGGGCAGCTGCCAGAGGAATCTGTACAGAACAGCATGACCTCTACAGGGATAGGGTCAGAATTAGTCAGAAACCATGGAATTTCTTAGTTCAAAGTGCTCCTCTTAAAAATTTGCATGTAAAAATATTTTCCAGGGCTATTAGGATAGCTTAGCTCTTTTCATTAACCCAGCTTCCTTTTGGAGTTAGAGATGGAAACAAAAGTTTCTGGGGATCTTTTCCAAGAAAGCTTAGTTGTTCATTCACTTAGGAAATGGCTGTGGCAATTTCAGGTGCTAGTAGCTCTACCTCTCTGCCAGAGGTTTAGGTTTCTAAATTGACCTCAGCAGAGTGAGATTTGTGAATATTACCCAGCTACTTGTATGAGAATCTGTGGTTTAATTTAACCCTCCGCTGGGAGGTGCTAACAAGCTGTTAGCTCCCACTGAAGCAGCTGAGAAGGGTTCAGTCTCTGTTCTGGTCACCCTCTGTTTGCAGCTCTAATCCTCAGAGAGGGCCATGATAAACAGCTGATCAAATCTGCTAACTTGGAAAATGCTGCATCTGTTTAGTAAGTGAGCTTACCTGCAAGTCCTCATACTCTTGGCAGTGGTAATCTGAAATGTCATTTGGTTTTGCAAGCCTCATGCTGCTTAAAGCAAGGATCTGGAGGCCAAGAATTTTAAAAAAAATATTAATAACTTCTGCTTTCTAGAATTATGGCCTTAAATAGATTTTTTTGTGTGTGTGCTATATTTAAAGTTCATGAGACAGTGCACAAAACTTTTTCTAACTTTATCATTGTTAATCTTCAATTTCATTCTTTTTTCTTTATTATCTGTAGCCTGCAATCAAAAGTAAAATATTGACTTCAAATCTAAACTACCTTCCTGTAGTAATTTTCCTTCAGATCTAGCCAGAAAACTCTGGATTTTAGAATATTGATGTTTGGTGAGTAAGCTTGGAAGGTGTTGGGATTTTGCTATAATAAATACAATGGGTTTTTGCTGCAATAAATACAATATCTATCTGTATATATTCTGTAAGCATGGCTGTGAGGGGATTTCTGGCAGTACACATGAGGAGAAGAGGCTTCAGTGGCTCTTAGGAGAATTCCATTTCCACAGATACCTGCTGGTAGTTCTTGCATTTAAACATTGAGCTAAATACCAATGTGTTTCAGATTGAAATCTGAAGGGTTTTTTTGTGGTTTTTGTTCTTTTCCCTGCAGCATTCTCTCCCTCCGAGTGCGTATGCCACAGTGAAGGCCTACTCCAACTTCGACGCTGACCGCGACGCCGCGGCCCTGGAAACGGCCATCAAGACCAAAGGTGGGCCCTGGGGCAAGGGAGAAGCCTGGCTTGCAAAAACCAGAGCAAGGCTGGCTCTCAACACCAACATTTTGATATCCTTACTCAAGGATACCTACTTTGGGAGGTGTTGAGTTCCTTGAAATCCTGACCAAGTTAGAATTTGAACCCTCTAAGTGCATGCTCTGAATGTGCTTTTAAGTTTGCAGCCATGAGTTGCTGTGGTTATCACTTTTTTTTTTCCTCTCTTGATTCATCAGTACTTCAAATTCTTCTTCTTTTCTGCCACTTGAGAATGAAGTATCAGCTCCTTTGGCAGTGGGCTCTGAATCATGGATTTCTACTGGATTGTTGGCTTGGACATTTCTTCCTCCTTTCCGCTTTCCAGACACCGGCATAGGGCTGGTTTGAACATCTTTATCCTGAGTTTTGAACTAAATAATCATTCCTCTTGTATTAATTTGTGGTCAAAGAAGGTCCCAAAAACTAGTATCTGAAATGAGTGTGCAGTATTTCAGGGCATTGTGAGCCTGTCAGAGCTGGGTTATTGGACAGCCTTCCCTCTGGTACATGGAAACCATCAGGAGAGCAGGAGTGTGGAGTGCAGCCCTGCAGGGATGCCTTGGGACACTCCTGGGGCTGTGCTCCTGTCCTGGGACAGGGAGTGCCACGCTTTCCCCTCTTGCTCCAGGCCAGGGGAGCAGCAGCTGGGCGTAGCTGGAACCAGCAACTCTTCTGCTTTCCTGTCAGAGAGAACTTTAAAAGCCAAACAATTTCTCATCAGAAAGAAATGCTAAGTCTTCCATCAGTGCCAGCAAAGCATGTGTTTGACTTGCCATAAAATGTAAAATATATCCCCTCCATAAGAAGCACAAGGCTTTCTTTCACAAGATTACTTAATTTAACTAGAGAAATTCCTTATTAGAGTGGATTCGCTTCTGATTTTGAATAATTTATTGTTTCTTGTTTTTAAAAAAAATTCCCTGATGAGTTATATCTCTCTATCTATCTCTCTATCTGTCTCTCTATCTATCTCTATCTATAATCAGGTTTTGCAGCAGATGCTTTGTATATATGTAGAGTTTTGTCCAGACTTTATAATTTTTTGCAGCTCTGATTGTAGGGCAAATCTAGACATTTCAAGTACACCATGAGACTCTCAGGGTAGGTACAAACTTACATATTTGAACTCTCAAGCTGCTAATTACTGCAAAAGGAAATTGCAGTCTCCTAGGCAGTACAAAAGCTTTTCCAGTCAGGAAAGTCAAGCTCAAGTTCTCTTTCCACATTCTCTCAGCAAATTAAGCAGTGCAGTTAAGTTACATGGAAACATTTCAGTAGAGAGATGATTTTCAACTCTCTGAGGGAATAATAAGGAACTTACTCATGGACCTGCATGTTTGTAGGCTTGAGCTTCTCTCTGCTTATTAGTTTGTTACCCAGAACTTCTTCTGGGAGGTGGCTTTAAGGGGAAAATATCTTTATGGTTTTGATACCAGATTTCTACCCTAAAGAATCTCACAATGGAAGTATTCTTGTGGGGAATTAAGTATGAGAGTGTTATGACCCTTTTTTGAATGCTTTGGACCAGAATATTTTCATCTGCTAATTCAGAATATTTGATAAAATGTGAGTTCTCTAAAATATATGCAGGGTTTTCCTCCAATGAAAATTCCAAGTCATCCAGACAAGAGCTGGTTTTTATGAGCAGTGATGTAAAGAGCTATCTGCAAAACAAGTTTTAAAATAATTCTGGGAAATATCTGAGTAGTAGTTATAAAAATATAACACCCATATTGAACAGACTGTCTACATCCACATTTTCCTAGAAGTATCACCATTTCTCTAGCATTTAGTTTGCATTGAATGTGGGAAGCAGAAATAAGCAATGTAAGTTCTCACAGAGTGAAGAGGAGTATGACTTGTTCATGTTAAAACAGCGAGAGAGGTGAGTTGTAAATATATATGCAAGCTGGTTTGTGGTTGGAAATTAAAAAAAAAAAACAAAACCTGGGCATGTAAGAACCATTTGGGAGGCTTTACTCTCTACAGGATAAAGGACACCTGGTATCTGAACCCTTCATAAACCCTTCAGATAAAGCCCTTGGGCTTTCCTTGTGTTGAAAATGGAGGTCTGTACATGCTTTAATGGGCCTGTATTTCACACTCAACCAAAGCAGTCTTTCCAATTTCTTGGAAGTTATAGCACTGCCTTGGAAGTGATATCTTGTGGAGTCTTATCTCTGGCTATACCTTATATTAACAGAGCTTGAAGTCTGCTGTTTGCCATCAGGGCAGGCCAGCTTGGGAGAGTTGCCTTATAAATAATTCTGTGGTAATTATTATATGGTAATGGAAACTCCCAGAATTAGAGTAATGAATCTCCATTTTAGTGATTCTTCTGTAAAATGGCCAAAACTTATTTTACTGCCTGAGCAACAGCTGTATATTTGGTTTAAGGAAAAGTTCTAGGGCAGAGTGTGTGACTGTTGTGCTCTATGTAATATCTCAATATTTCAGCATTAATTCTTCAGATAATTCCTCAGAGTTTGCTAAGCCATGTGTTCATCTGTGGGGACCTCTGGGAAATACTGTGATGTGTTTATTTGGGCTTAGATCTACCTGCAAAAACTATACTGCACAAATGCATTGTCCAGCCCTTTGCAGGGGTTTATATATATCCACCAGCCTAGGAAGGGAGATGTGCAAAAATGTCTCCAGGTCATATAAAACCTTGTAGTTAGCAATTGTTCAACCTAGAGATTGCATAATACAAATAACTTGGTACAGTTCTGGCTTCTTCCTTTTGGTATAAATGCCATGGCTAAGTTTCATTTTTTTGCTCTTGTGTTTCTGCAGCAAATTCATTTAGTGCCTTGGCATGTCCTTTGTAAATGTTGGCTTTTTGCTGCATAGGACAAGAAGCTGTTTAATTTCTGTGTAATGCTCTAGTGTGCTCTGTGTATAGATCAGCTGATGCACATGAACCTAAGCAGGAGAAACTATCTAGAGGGGCACTAACAGAGCTTATGTTAGATTTCCTTTTCTTTTTTTTTTTCTTGTAGCAAAGACAACTGCTGAAGTGTCTCTTTTCTGTTTCAGAATTATTTCCTAGCATTGACATTTTATGTATCTCAAGTACTTGTTAAATAATTTGTCAGACTAGGTTGTGAATATTTGTTACTATTGAGGACTCATGAGATGCTTTTTTATTCCATGGCTGGCAGACTTCAGGCACAGGTTTGTTGTAAGAAAGGGCTTAGAACATAGATATGTAATAAATTCATTACATCCAGAAATTGCTAAAACAATGATGACATGTAAATCAGTCAGTTCAATCTTAGAGAAAGGTCTTCTGTTTAGGTGCCCATAACTTCTGATAGAGTTTGTAAGATTATGAAGTAAACTTGTTGGTGAGAGAGGGCAGTGCCTGAAATCCACCAAACTGCATCAGTCACATATTCCAAATATCAAAACTGTCACTAAAGAAATATTTCATTGCAACATGGTTTGGCTTTGGTGAACCCTTGCTAAGCAAAATAGCAGAACTGAAATTATGGTCTTGTTTTATCTAAATTTTTCCCTCTTACCCCATTTATGTTCATTTCCTCATTTTTGCTGACTGAGTTCCAACACTGTGATCTTACCAATGCCACAACTTGCCTCTTTAACAAGAAAAGCTGTTATTAAGCTGAATTTTTGATAGAAATGCAGGGATAAAGATCTGCCTAGCCAGAATAAACTTGAAAATAAACTGTTTCATTGCCTTGAAGCTTTCAGAGGCTTTAGCAAACAGCAAAGGCAAGTGTTGGAGCTGCTGTCCTGCTGTGCCCCACCTCAGCAGCTGTGAGTCAGCATCCTGTGTGTGCAGCATGATTCCCCAGTGAGAATGAAGTACAAACCCTGACTTTCCACTGAATGCCAGAGCCATGAGTTAACTTCATATTTCCATGGCATCTGTATGAGAAACTTGGATGCAGTCAGTCATTTGTGGGCTTCTAATCTGAAGCAATTGTGGTACAACTTGAAAATGTCATTTGCTTTTTTGAATGCCAAGAATGTTTTAAATTCAGGATTTATTAAAAAGCTAAGACATTGGCTTGTACTGTGAGCCTGCAACAGCTGAAAGGCTCAATGTCTGTGTGTGGCCAGTTCTGGACAGGGAGAATTTGTTTTCTTTTATAATGTGGGAACACTTGAAAATGTGCAGGAGTAGATTATGGCTGAAATGTGCAGTCAGCCTGTTTGCAAGTCAGAGTTTGTAACTTAGACACGTTATGCTTTCCAGGACCTTATGGCATCATTTGCAGGCCCAGCTTGTGTGAATAAGAGGACTGATGTAGGTCTGCCTCAGCACAAGCTAGGGACAGGAGACTACCAAATGTAGGATTTCATCATGAAAAATGTGGTGAAGAAAGAGAGAGAATTTTTGGATTAAACTGATAATTTTAGACTCTGCAGCTAATGGCTAAAAGGTTTTTTGCAAGATTCCTACTGTATAGGATTCATTTTTATAACATCTGTTGCAGTTCTTTGTTTCAGGTTACTTTGGGTAATAGGGAAAAGAAATGGAGCTGGATTCTGGCAGGGATCTGAGTCCTGCTAGTAGCTACTGATCCAGTCCTTACTTTGTGGGGTTTTTGATGAAGAAATCATCTTTTACACTGATGCGTGTGCAAGTGTGAAAGAAGGGATTCATAACACTTTCATTAAACAGAGAGCTCAGGTGAAGATCTGGGCTTGTTCTGACCTCTAGATTAGAGCCACCTGTTTGCTTCAAAGCTGAGAGTTGGACTGAAATGCATGGATTTGGAATGGTTCCCTTGAAAGTAAACCTTCACTGATGTGCAGTTCACTTTCTTAAAAGATAAGTTGGGAGTTTGAGCATCCACATCCTCTAGGTGTGCCAGTTACAGCTCAGCATGGATCTTCAGTGATTTCAAAAAGAAGTAGCAAATACTTAATTCTTCCAGTGTCAAAAATCCCTTCTGTCTTTTGAGCCTCTGAAACATACTGAATTAAATATACTGGTTTATTTTCCCATGTCCATGTTTGGAGTGATGGATTAAATGACTTAAGCAGAAAATATAACTGTTTTATCAAGAAGTCTTAATTGAAAAAATTCCACTGAAATGGATGACAGGATAGGCTTTACTAAGTACAAGTTTTAAAGTCTGTGTTCATGAGCAACTTTTTGCAGAATTCTGAGAGCTTGAGAACTAGTGCACAGACACGTAAGTGAAGCACAAGGCAGGGTGGCAAAGCTGGTCACAAACCAGACTTTGAGATGTGTCCAAAGATCTGCATCCCACCCAAGGTCTGGACTCCAGTTGGTGGCTTTTCCCACAGCCAGGACAGGATAAACACTAACTAGTGAGAGCTGCTGAGCTCTGCTGCAGACAGCACATGTGCTCTGTTGGAGTGTTGGGGAGCATCCTGATACAGGAACAGGGACAGGAAAGCTTCTCTAACTTTCTGTCTTGTGTCTTTGTAGGTGTGGATGAAGTCACCATCATCAACATCCTGACAAACCGCAGCAATGAACAGAGGCAGGACATTGCTTTTGCCTACCAGAGGAGAACCAAAAAGGTAGGAAAACATGAAGAAATAGTAACTATTGGCTATTTTTCTTGTGGACAGTTAGATTTTTCAGGGTTTGTCTTTTCACTAAAATTCAAGATGCATCTACTTTGTCCATGCTGTCACAGTTTAGGACTGATAGAACTTTGAAATATATTGAATGTGCACAATTGTGACTGCAATCTCTTGGAGATGGTGGTTTCCTAGCACCTTCAGAAATCACCTTGGGATCCACCGGATTCCCTGGTGAAATCTGCTAAAAATACTGAGAAGTCACTGGCATGAAGTGCCTCCATTTAAAGGAGAGAATGAAAGAGAGGTGCTTTAGGGGATTGGTTTTTTTCTTTTGATTGTTTTATAATTTTTGGGGGGTGTTGGATTTTTTGTTTATTTTGTTTAGACAACTCAGCATAAGGGAAGTGTTCTGTTTCTGTTCACACAGGTAGCTTAGCTGAGAAAGCACTGCAGTCATTTGTGCTATGAGCACTGCAGCTGTGGAATAGTGATGTAATGAGTTGAACTGTCATTAAAAATTATCCTGGCAGAAATACCTTAGGTACTGATCCATTGATGGAGAGAAATCTGAAAGATGTGTGCAGAATTCTGCAAAATGAGTCTTGCTGTCTGGGAGGCAAGAGCTCTTCTCTTTTGAAGTTTTGAGAATCTTATCATATTTGAAGTTTTATGCCGGTGAAAAAGAGGAAACTTTATATCGAGTTCAGAGTATGATGAATGTATCTCTTCCAGGTTTGCCAGACCCCAAATGGTAGTCCTCAAGTAGCATCCCAGAATACTCATCTGAGCCCAAATGTAAATGTAGAGTTAAGTTTTGGGAGTTCTGCATGACTGATAGAGGCACATGCAGAGGCACAGCCAGGTTGGACACGAGCATGTGTGCACAGGCCTGCACATCCTGCCCTGGGGACACTGGGACAATCTGCACAGAAATGGACCCCAGGCATGAAATGTGTCACTTAAAGCTTTGTTAAATGTTCTGCATGACCATGAAAATGCACAGTCAAGAAAATCTGCAACTTTTTTCATGTTTCTCTCTCACTTTTTTCCCTTGCTGTGACCCAAGAACAAACTGAATTTATCTGAAGTTTAACAAGTGCCCAAGAATAAAACAATCGTATAAACAATGGAAATGTGCAGTAGGAACCACTCAGATAAACACGAGAGGAGGAAGTGGGATATGAAAAGACATGTAGGTATATCTTCTAGGGCCAGTGTCTGATGGTTCTCTTTGCCAGCAGTTGTGCAGATTTTGTTGGCAATGTGTTGTGCTGTACTAGGCTGCTTGCTTTGTGTGTTGCAGGACCTATCAGTAGATCATAATTTTTAAATGTCACATAGTCTACCTCTCTTTAAATTCCTTTGGGATGAGCAGTGTCTGATGGAAACTCTTGGTTTAGGTTGGAAGGGACTGTAGGTGCCTGAGATGGACACCTTCCACTAGATCAGGTTGCTCAAAGCCCCATCCTGGCCTGGCCTTTTAAACATTTCCAGCAATAAGTCAGCCACAACTTCTCTGGGCAACTTGTTCCTTAAAATTTATTACAGAGATATGTGCTGGTTTTCCTGTGGCAGTTCTGAAGAACCCATTTTCACCCAAATAAAGGCTGGAGCATTGTATCCCACATGGAGTGGTTGTTTCCAGGTCTAAAGCAGCCAGATGCCCCAAACCCCCATTCCCTCCCTTGGTCAGTCCATGCAGAAGGTGCATTCAGTATTGGCATAAATTAGTGCCCTGGGTTAAGTGGGTGACTCTGGAAATTACTAAATGCCTTGGTTCATTATCTCTCTGGCACAAACTTCTCTGTAATTCAGCTGAAGTCACTTTCCCTCCCCCCTTTTCCTCTGCCTTTCCAGCTCAGTGATTGTTAGTGAGAAACCAGCAATTGAAATGCAGCAATTCCCTTCTGAATGCTACCAGCTTAGGGAATTCATGGATCTGTGTGAACCCCAGACTTGATCCTGGGGATTTCAGCTTTGTAACTGTCCTGGTTTGATATACTACCACAGTGAAGCTGATACTAGCATAATTCAAGTTGCATCTGAAACCCTTAAGAGGATCTGAGTGTTTGCTGCAGGTTTGCATCCTCTGCAGTGAACATCCCTGACTGTTTCTTTTTCTAGGGCTGACTGGCAATTAAGCATAGGGATTTGGGCTGCAATCTTCTGATAGTTTCCTTGAAGAGAGGCACAATTTTTCAGTGCTCAGGGATGATTTTTTATCTCCTCACCTAGCTGTTTGGGAGCTGGGCCTTCCAGTGGAATAAGTGTGCAGTCAATTTTCCAATGTCTTAGCCAGTAAAGGGCTGGGATAAGAGGAAAACCACATAAAATACAGTGCTGCTGGGAAAAATGTGGGAGTGTGATGGAGCAGCAGTGACCACAGTGAGACAAACTCAGATCCATCTGTGCTTATTAGCTCCAGCAAGGCATCAGTGCTTCAGGACTGGAGTGAAGCTGTTTAGATGTGTCTGCACTGTGCCAGACACTGGTGCACTTCTTCTTATTTTCAGAGGATTAGAAAAAAATTCCTTTGCCCTAATTTCTTTCTTAGGCTTTCACAGCCAGAAAGCTCTTTATGTTTCTGTTTTCTTATCAGCTGTGTAAGAAACACTGCTGCAGGCTTGGAGACTTAAGGCCCTGCAGGTTAAGTTCTCTGGAGATCAGAAGTGAGCTTTAATTTCTTTTCTTCCATCGTCCCATCTATTTTACAGGAACTTTCTGCAGCACTCAAGTCTGCTCTCTCAGGTCATTTGGAGGCAGTGATCTTGGGCTTGCTGAAGACACCAGCACAGTATGATGCCTCTGAATTGAAAGCTGCCATGAAGGTAAATAAGCTTTGAAATTTAACATTGATGATCTGATGTCACTGTCTCAGGAAAGAACATGGACTTCATATCCAGGGCCATCCTTTTCAAACTGATATTTTGGTTTTTTAGTGTTACAGTTTAAATATCCAGCTGCAAGGCTTCAAAAATTAGACAAATCATGGAAATATTTAGTTTTGAAACTCTTATTTAAATCCTCTCTTTATGGAAAAAGTCATTCTTGTCAGCTCAGGAGAAGCAGCCTGGCTGCTTTGCTGCCTGCTCTTACAAACAATGCACAGCTTCATAGTATGAGAAACCTTTAAGAGAGCAGCTGTTAGCAGGAGCCATCAGATCCTCTGCTGGTATTGATGGGTTCAGTCAGTAATTTCCATTTACTGGGTCATATCACTGATCTGGAAAGAACATCCTGTACCAGAGCTGCCCCGTGTAGAAGACAAGGAAGATGGGGCATCAAAAGCAGTCTCTGCAGAAAGAAATATCTGCTCTGCAGGCCTCTGAAACAAGACTTGAGAGGGGCTCATGCCAGTACAGTCACCTTTGCTGGGAAATTGTAGTTATAATTATCTCATCATCACTTACATTCTGGATGTTCTTGTTCAAGTTAGTTCTTTTTTTAAGAATAAAAGACAAGTACTAAGTTATGTCTGAAATTTAGAACATGTCAATAATACTAATTAATTTACTTCTCCAGATGATTAAAAAGGAGTTAATGAACAAATAAGAAAACAAAACCACCCTCTCCACCACATAAACACACACACTACCCTGACTCCCCCCAAAAAAACTCCTTAAACCCCCAAACCCAAAAAACCAACCCACTATGGAGGTGGTAACTCTTCAACTGTGGGCCAAATGCCCTGTTTGAGTAATCAGATGCTGCCCTCTCCTGGTCTGAGTACAGCCTATCCATAATTTATTGTGACTCAGACTAGTCTGGGGTTTGGGATTAAAGACCAAGCAATTTCCTCACGCTAGTCCCAAATGTAGAATACTCTATGCTCTCCATGGGTTGCTTTTCCCAGATTCCAAGGAGTTCCCATTACTCCTGACCTCGTCTGAATTAGCAAAACCTCTCAATGCTCTGAATTTGCCTGAGCTTAAGTTTGGCTTGATACAGAGAGCATTACAAGCTATGATTTTGGCATCATTTGTTTGCTTGAGGAAAGCAAAGTTATCACTGAGGAGTTAATTATTTTTCTATTACACATTCTTGAAAATATTTCAACAATATTTAGAAAATTATATATGTTGCTAGTCTTCATTTTTTCCCAGATGCTTATTAGAGCCATTGTGTAGAAAGCTCTCCTAGTTCTCTTAGCTTTAAGTCATATTAATAAAATTACTGGGGTTTACCCCTCTTTTACTTTTTTTTTTTTATTTTTTGGTTTGTCCCACTTTCTTGCCCCTTCAAGGGGGACATTTTACCCAAAGGGTATTTTGCCACATAATGGCCTCCATTTTCCACACATTCAAGACTGCAGGATGAGATGTTTTCCCAGGATGTTACTTCTCTTGAAATCCTCTGGAAAACTATGCCCATTTTTGCCTGCAAAGTGACATTCTCTTACAGATGGGCTTAACAAAAAGCATCCTAACAGGAGGATAAGACTGGAGTTTCTTCCTGTGCTCCCAGTGGATAGAAAAACAATCACACAGGCCATGATAAGCAGACCTTCTCCAGTTGTGCTGGTGAGGAGGCCACTGTCACTGCCACTCAAAGCAGATGCACATTGCCCAGAGAGAACATCTACAAATCTCTAAGCCACTAGAAATATTCCATCTGTTTTTTTCTCAGGAGCAGCTGGCAAAAAATATCCCTGAACTGTTACAGTGGGGAAGAGATGTCCATAAAATGTTTTTAAACCATTTAAGCATTGCTGTTCATTGCTAGCTCCTAAGTGAGCCTTGTTTGTGTTGCAGGGGCTGGGGACTGATGAAGACACACTCATTGAAATCATCTGCTCCAGAACAAACCAGGAGCTCAGTGAAATCAACAGAGTCTACAGGGAAAGTGAGTTTACTTTGCAAGTTTCCATGTACTATGTCTTTTACACTAAATCACTTGGATAAATTCCCCTCAGTGTGAATTTCATTATTAGAAATCAAACGCAAATCTGCTTTGGTTCTCTGCTGTTTTGTACTGGTGTTCTGGATATTTGTGTGATTTATATAGTTGCATCTTGTTGCCTGATAGCAAACAGACTGAAGGCTATTTGCTACTAATACAAGTTGTGTCTAAATGAAAATTTTGGTAAGCTTTCCATGAGACACTGATTGCATGGACCTCATGGTAGCAATGCTGGGTTTGATGTAGGCAAGTGTGGGCTCGTTTTCATTGTCCTCCACACCTGACTTAGACTGTAGCTGTTTATGTGCATAAAACACAGTAATTAGCAGCCCTTTTTCTTGTAAAGGAGTGTTTGTGAGCTACCCTTTGCCTGAAAAGGACTCTTTGTTTTCTAGTGTACAAGACAGAGCTGGAAAAGGACATCATATCAGACACATCTGGTGACTTCCGCAAGCTCATGGTTGCCCTGGCCAAGGTAGGGCTGTTCAGTTTCCCACTTTCTCCAATGTGCCTCAGGGGTGGCTGCCAGTGAAACTATTGGGTTTAAATGCACTCTTAAATTCCCCTGTATTTTCATCAACCTTTGGGGGGAAAAAAAATATTCAAATGTTGAAGGGCAAAGTATTTTAACAGAAATGCAGCAGTTACAGCATTAGCTTTGTAATGGGGTGGAGTATGCAGTTACTCATTTAGCAAATTCAGGTTAAAAAAAGAAAAAAACCTGAATATATGCATAGCAAACAGCTTACTTTCATAGAAACCTTTCTAAAATACTGATATCTTGTTTGAAGGGCAAAAGGTGTGAAGATACCTCTGTGATTGATTACGAGCTGATTGACCAAGACGCCAGGGTAAGTGCTGGTAGTGACCATGAAATATCTCCATTTGGTCAGGCTTTGGGGGATATTGAACATTAACATGGAAGTGGAGAGCATTTGTGAAGTAGGTGTGTGCATTTCAGATTGTCCTGCACAGTAATGTTTGCATGGTGTCGGTGAATCTGCCACTTGCAGTCCTGATGCCTTCAGGGACCAATTTTCACAGACTATTTATCCAGTATGCAGAAGCTCTCTGGTATTTCTTTTAGATACATGAAGAGAGAGAGCCTTTAACAAAAGGAAATGCATCCATTGCAGTGAGCTTGGTGGCTGTTAGTGCTTGTTTGTTACATCTGCATCTGTCAAGAGCAGTTCTGCTGAGGTAAACAGAGCTAAATACAGAGTAAAGCTGTAGCCAGAGGTGAATACAAAGCATTTAGTCTTGGTGTCAGATTTAGATCCTTAAATGTTGTCCTGGTGACCTGCTCAACCACGTGTCCCTGTGTGTTTCTCCCACAGACACAGTTCCAGTAGTGCTTGTTTTTCCAATTAGAAAATTGTCTACATTTGCAATGGCCTCTTGTGCAACTCCTGACTTTTTGTGATTTTCTTTTTCTTTCTAACCCCAGGACCTCTATGATGCTGGTGTGAAGAGAAAGGGAACTGATGTCCCCAAGTGGATCAACATTATGACTGAAAGAAGTGTTCCCCACCTGCAGAAAGGTACTATTCAAGAGACAGAATTTTTTTTTCCTGTAAGAGAAAGTTATAATAAAATGGTAATGATTTTGTCCCATGTATTGAAATTGTTGTGAAAAGCACTCAAAAACATAGGAGATCTCATAAATCTTAATTCATGTCCAAGGTCTTAATTTTTTTTTTTTAATCTAGTTATTTCTGTGCATGTGTTGATCTCACATTTTAAGTGTGTACAGCTCTTTTTTACACAGGTAAATGCTCAGTTATATGTCACATACCTGAAAACAAAGATGTTGCAAACCTAGAAAATATGGATGCAGGATACCTCGAGAAGCCCTGTGGCTTTTACCTCTGTGCCAGGGTAGCTCAGCTATGTCATGTGCTTACATCTGCCAGTGAAGACCCAAAAGCAGCTGTGGTACTGCTGGAAAGCAGCACATGAGAAAAGCCATTTGAAGACTTCTCAGAGTTTAAATCACTGTTGTTTCAAAAAATACCAGTACAGGATTAAGATGGTGTTTTCCCAGATTATGGAGGTGTTCAAGGAAAACAAAAAGGCCACAGCATGGGACCTTTACAAACTTCTGCTTGTATTTAAGATGAGATTCTCAGAAGGACGTGCATGGATATTTATTAATCATGTGTCTCTACATTCCTGTGTCTGTGTTCATGCTGTGGTTGGTTGTTTCTGCCAGTTCTTAGTCTGGTTTTGATTTCACCTACTTTCTTTTCTGTGCTAGTGTTTGAGAGGTACAAGAGCTACAGCCCATATGATATGTTGGAGAGCATCAAGAAGGAGGTTAAGGGAGATTTGGAGAATGCCTTCCTTAATCTTGGTAAGTTACCCTGAAGTAAAGACTGTCCTTATGTGGGATCTTTTCAGGGCTCTTGCAATGTATCATGATAAAGTAGGACCTAGATTCACCCTGCTGGATGAGAAATTAGCTGGGCATGCTGGTGTTGTTGGATCCACTGGTGTATTTTTGGATATTGCAGATACTGAGAAGAAGCTTATTTTTGCCCTCTGCAAGATGTAAACTTTGCTTTCCAGTTAAAATTCAAATGTATGTGTGTTGTGATCTGCTGTTAGTTCCACTTTTATTTGACAGAGGGGCTTAATGTTTGTTTCCCCAAGCAAACAAAAAGGTTGAAATGGTTCAGTACCCACCTAGGCTGGAGACAAAACAGCATGTGTGTGTGAGAGGAGGAGACAGGCAGGCAGTGAGGGTGGTAGGGGCTAATTGAAGAGCTGATTTGACACTGAATTCTCTGAAATAGGGAGGCAGGGTGTAAGACTGATACTGTGCCATGAGGTGAAGATGACAAGGATGTCGCTGTGTTTAAGAGGGAGTTCTTTAAGGGAAAAATCCATTTCAGACTGAGGGTGAACTGAGAGCTGTCTAGTGCAAATAGAGTATAGACAGAGCTCAGCCTTGAAAAGGAGGCTTCTCATGGATGAGTATACAAGGAGTGTTCCAGAGGAGAGATTGCTTCTAGAAGTGGAACCATGAATTGGGAGCTGTGGAGGAGGGCCAGCATTCTGCAATTATACAATCCTGAAATTATGGCATTTTCATGGAAGGAAACCCTTCCTAAGAATGTGAGCATCTGTGGTTCAGTCATGAGCTAAACCAAATGACTTCTAAGTAGCATGTCAGGAAAAATATTTTCTCTGTGTCCCCTTTTTGGAGGAACTTTTGCTGAAAAGCTTATTTTGACTACTTATCATAGCTTTAAAAATGGCTGCAGTATTCTGTGTCCTGTGGATGGGCAGGATATTTAACTATTCTTGTCTCTCTCTTCAGTCCAGTGCATTCAGAACAAGCAGCTGTATTTTGCAGACAGACTGTATGATTCCATGAAGGTAGGAAAGACTGGTTTTTCTCTCTACTATTTTTTTTTGTTGTCATTGTTAGAAACTTCTGTTCACATGAAATGTCACTGGCATGTGAATAAATTAACAATTACTTAATATTGTTCAAAAGCATTCTTTAACCCTTACCAGCCTGGATTATCTGTTCAGATTTCTCTGGTATAGGGAAATGTAGGAAAGAGTTTCATTATAAAGATCTTTATTAGACCAGATGATTATAATTAGCAAAGTTAGACACATCTTTTGCATGTAACCAAGTGCTGTTAGCAGAAGAAGCTGTTTATTGAATACCAAAATAAGATATTAAATTGGCCTCAAAATATTTTGTGAAGAAAAAGGAATAAAGAGAAACACCTGGTGAGAGGCATTAGGTGGTTCCAGGAAGAGCTGGTGAACCAAAAGTGCTGCTTACAGTCTAAGCTAAATTTGTGACTGCAGGTTGGTTAAACACTGCTGATGAGACAGGTACATTCATGCTCAGATTCTTGCATCATAATAATGATCTTCATTAGAAGATATTATTCATTTTATCTTTTATTGCTCATCTTGGTTGCCTGTAGTTTGCTGTCTCACCATTAATTAATGGTAACATTTCAGCTATTGCAGCTCTAAACGTGTGTGTGCTTGTAGGGCAAGGGGACCCGGGACAAGGTCCTGATCAGGATTATGGTGTCCCGCTGCGAGGTTGACATGCTGAAAATCAAGAGTGAATTCAAGAGGAAATATGGAAAATCTCTCTATTATTTCATCCAGGCAAGTTTTTCATCTTTGCTTTTATATCATGGGCCTTTGCAGCAGTCTTCATTGGATTCGTGGTACCACTAGAATTCATGGGAGGTGTGTTAGTGGCCACAGAGAGAATACGGTATTATTTATGTACTGTGGGAAAACCCACCTTTATCTTCACAGTCTACAGCTGGCACAGTTCCTGTCAGCCACTTGACAGTGTATGTGGGCTTTGTGCAATCAACTGATGTGTTCTGAAAGAGAATTCTGCTCACCAGTCCCTATCCTCAGATCAAAAGAAGAGACAATTGTTCTGTGATTGCTGAATGAAAATAGAACATCTAAACTGATACTCCATTTCAGTGCTCAAGGAGAAGGCTCCTTAGCTAGTCACTTTTGTCCATTTCTGTGATTGGACAGGAGCTACAGGTGCTAGGTTTTGTCTAACTTGGGCCATAAGTAAAGAGCTTGTGAATCTGTTTCAAAGCTTATCTTCACCCTCACAATAGCCTATGCTATATTATTCCTTGTGTAGATGAAGCTGAGTCAAAATCTTAACCTGGAATCTTTTCCTGAAGGTGTCAATTGTAGATTATTAGCAACTTTTTAAAATTGTGCCCTTGGTGCATGATTTTTGCAGTGGTCAGTGAGACAGAGCAGAATCAAGTCCTTCAGCTTCCCTTTGTTGTGTTACTCTTTTTTCATACCCACATTTCTCTCTTCTTGGCCTTGCATTTATATTGCAAGAATGATTAAATAATTTCACTTCACACATAAGTAAAACTCAGTCAAGATATTCTCCTCCAGGCTGAGAAGGCTTCAATGTGAATCACAGACTGTCCCACAGGTTTAGAATATAATTCATATGCTTACCCATTTTATGGCTGTTTCCTGACATGTATTTTGTATTCTTTCCTTGCTTTACAGCAAGACACAAAAGGGGATTACCAGAGGGCACTGCTGAACCTGTGTGGTGGAGAGGACTGAAAACTGTGATGGAAGAAACCCAAGTCCAGAGAAATGCCTTTTTTGCTCTTCATTTTACTGTAATCCTAGAAAACCTGAATTTCCTAGCTACCCTTGTGTTGCCCTTTCCCTGCCAGAGCCCTGCTGCAGTTTGCTGCCCTGCGCTGTGCATGCCCCTCTCGGCAGCTGTGCTTGGCTGTGCCAAAGCTCCTAACAGCGTATCCAGAGACACTAACCCTCCAGGAGGCACGGGCTCACACGTGCTTGTGAAAAGCCCTGCCTCTCTGTGCAATGTTTCTAATAAAACAAATAAAATGACGTTTTACTTTAACAATATGCGTCTTTCAGATCTTAATTTGAAAACTGTTTAAACAGTTGATGTGTATTTAGCTGTTGCTGTCCATTTTCTCTGTTGTTTCCATCCTCCTCAGGTTCACTACTTGGGGCTGAAAACTTATCTTCTTCCCTCAAGCCCTTCATCTGTTGAATGATTCACTTTGTCAGCAGATCCAAACCATCCTCATCAGGGAGATGATCTTGCCCCTCTGTTGGCCCTACTGAGGCCACAGCTGATGTGCTGTGTCGAGTTCTGGGCTCCCCAGTACAGAGAGACATGGAGCTCCTGCAGTGGATCCAGTGGAGATGGATCCATCATCCACAAATATGATTTAGGGAATGGAACATCTCTGAAGACGAGACACTGAGGGAGCTGGGCCTGTTAAGTCTGGAGAAGGCTGAGAGGGGATGTAATTAACACTTACAAATATCTACAAACTGGGTGCCAATTGATGTCAGACTCGTTTCAGTGGTGTCCAGCAACAGGATGAGGAGCAAAGGCCATAAACTAAAAAACACAAGAGGTTTCACCTCAGCATGAGGAAGAACTGCACACTGAGGGTGGCAGAGCACTGGGAGGGCTGCCCAGGGTTGTCATGGAGTCTCCCTCTCCGGAGACATTCCAAACCCACCTGGATGGTTCCTGTGTCACCTGCTCCAGGTGACCTGTCTGGGCAGGGCAGTTGGACTGGATGGTTTCCAGAGATGCCTTCCAACCCTGACCGTTCTGTGATCGTCTTTCCCCTAATTTTAAGTGCCAGTGAAACCTGAGCCACAGCCCTCTCTGCCTGCCTGTGAGGGGCCAACACTTGAATCCCTCCTCAACGTTAAACTCATGTGTGCCTGCATGCAAGGGGGAATGGTTTGAGAACACAGAGCAGCCAGTCTGTAACAGGGCTGTTTTCTGCAGCAGAGCCGTGGCGGGTTCGCTGCCCGGGTGCGTGAGGCCGGGCCGGTCGGGGGCAGCACGGTGGGCATCGCTCCTTCTGTGAGGGGCGAGCTCCCGCGGCGGGGCCGGGCCGGTCGGGGGCAGCACGGTGGGCATTGCGCCTTCTGTGAGGGGCGAGCTCCTGGGTGCGTGAGGCCGGGCCGGGCGGGGGCAGCACGGTGGGCATCGCTCCTTCGGTGAGGGGCGAGCTCCCGCGGCGGGGCCGGGCCGGTCGGGGGCAGCACGGTGGGCATTGCGCCTTCTGTGAGGGGCGAGCTCCCGCCGAGCTCCCGCGGCCGGGCCGCGCCGCGGGCGGGCCCCACGGAGGGGCCGGGCCGGGGACACCACGGACCGTCCCCACCCGGCTCAGTCGGGAGCCAGTAGAGTTCAGTGCTCTTACTGAGACACTTGCTCCTACTACCGCGTGAAACTCACGCCCGAGGGTTAGGGAGAAGGTGTGAAGAGAAAAACTTCCCTGGGGCGCGTTGCCCTCACGGGTGAAGGCTGAGGGGAGCGGCCGTCCAGGCGCTCTCCGGGGGCTGCTGATCACATCCCCAGCACAACATTTCGTGCAAGTATCACAGTTATCAGGAGGTAAAATGGTTTTCTCTTTTCACAGCTGTTGCTCCTTTGGAAAAGCAAAAGTGCCTGCAAGGATCAGGTGTTTTTCCTCTGTCACTTTCTGGTTTGTAGCTGTCTGTTTCAAAGGCTCGGGTTCTCCTCAGAGAGAATTTTGATCTCAGAGATATGAGAGGCACACAAGGACGCTGTTTCATGCCGCCATTAGAAGGGTGAGAGATTTTGCTTAAATATCATTGGCTGTAGACCACAAAAAATATTTGGTGTGAAAACAGTGTAGCTGGTAAAATATTGATAACTTAAATGCACAAATGATACAATTTTTCAGGAGCAGCTCCAATTTAATGCCTGATGGAGCAGTGTCATTCACACCTGTTTACATAATGCCTCTCTGTCTAGATTTGTACATTTAAAAACTATTGCTGAGATAGCAAATCACTCTTTGAATCTAATTAGGTAAGTCATCTCTATAAATGTTGCTTGCTCAAATGTGGCCTTATAAAAGAAATCAAACTGCAAGCATTTTTCCAGTCAGTGGAATGACCAACCAGAATTTGATGGCTGGCACGCTCTGCCTCACTGCCACGGGATGTTCAAAATTGCAGGCTTTCTTCAGGAGCAAAACCATGTTAAAAAGTCAGCAGGATTTCAAAGGCCAGGACTATTTTTACTGATCTTGGACTAGGAAGTAAATTTGTCTCCTGTGAGATCTAGAAGATTTCTAGAAATTCAAGTTGTTTGTTGGCATTGTTGATTTTATTTTTTTTTTAATTACTGGCTTATTGATGTTTCAGATAGGAATAAATTTCCAAGCTCTGATGTTGATCCTGTCATTTGGTTGCAACCTTGCTTATAAGCAAGATGGGTCCCTGTCCATGATGTGTTGCTAAAATCAGGTCTCTGAGACTTTGAAAGATAGGAACACCTTGAAGAATGATGTTTGACAGTGTTGCAACATTTTATTGGTAAATCCCCACATGGCAAATTAAATACATTATTAAAAACAAACAAAACTTCCGTTGTTGATAATGTAATTTAGACCATATCTAAGATCCATTTATGTTCAGGAGTACAAAACAAAAACAAAAACAAAACAACAACAACAACAAAACCAACCACAAAAAACCAAACCCCAAACCTTCAAATTTGCTATTCTCAGTCTTTGTTGTCCCAAGAATCTGTGAAGAAATTTTTTCAGGTCAGATCTTGATTCAGTTTCTTGTGTTTACTCTTTGGTGTTCCCATTCCGATAGCACAGGCAATAGCCAGAAGTTTTACACTTTATGGGCACTGTTTCTGTAAGCACCCTAAACTTCACAGCAAACAGCAGCAGTAGGATTTAATCTGATGTGTTTTTACCAGAGCTACTGTTTAACACAGACATTGGAATATAGAGCTAAAGAACTGTAGCTCTGGGCCAGTATAACTTAAATTACTAAGAAAGTAGTGATGTTTCTAACATGGAGAAGTGGTTCTTTGTCCTATGTATAAGGGAGGCTTTACTGTTCCTTTCAGAATTCCCTCACTCAGAGTTCAGAGGAATTTTTCAAAGTCCTGGTCTAAACAGACCAATTCAGAATAAGACAACATAACTTCAGAATAGTTGTCATGCCTGTGCTAAGCCACGTTCCTTATCTCTGCAATTCCTACCTTCATTTGCACAGCATCTGAACGTCTTATAAACGAGCAGTTTATTAGTGCTGTGCACTGATGAGGAGTCATGCAGGATGACTTCCATCCTCCTGACAGTCCTTAAAAAGAGAAAATCTGCTCCTAGCCCAGGGCCATCCTCTAAGCTGGGTACTATCAAAGTTATGGTGACAGGACGGAATCCGGCTCTGGCCAAGAGTGGGTGGCTTAGTGTGGTTCTGGTGGGTTAAAGTCAAAGTTTATGTGCTGGATTGTTGTTTTGAGAGGGTTCATATAGTTCCCACAGCCTCTCATTTGAATTCAGTCCGGGTGCAAGGCCTCCTGGGAGCAGGGCAGCAGGGGAAGTGGTTCCCGAGGGGAATGGATACAAATCCGGGGTGAGATGGAAAGGAGAACAAATACAGAGTATGACAGGGAGAGATACAAATACAAGGTAAAATAGTAACATTTAACAATGGCAACTAAAGGCAAGTCCTAGAACTCTAACATTAAATGTTTAACAACAGACCAGCCCTTCAAATTAAGACCTTATCAACTTCATTAACATCAACTACCAATTACTACTCTGAAACAGAGCTCTCATCTCCAGGATTTCATTCCTCACAAAATGGGTAATGTTTGCTCTCTGAACACTGCTTTGACTGTTTGTAGGGGCTGTCCCTCAAGTGTAGCTTTTCCCCAGGGCAGTGGGGACAGATGAACTCTTCAGAAGCACCACCTCGAGCAGCAGAGCCGGGTTTGGTTTGCAGTGGGGGTGTCCTGCGTGTCCCTCTGCTCATGTCCTGTCCCTGCAGAAAGGGCCGTGTTTGGGGGCACCTGTGCCCGCTGACATTTCCCCTTGGGGCCTGCTGGAGCTGAGCCACGCTGGCTGCTTTTGTTCGGGGTGGGTGTCCTGCGTGTCCCTCTGTTCATGTCCTGTCCCTGCCGACAGGGCCGTGTTTGGTGGCATCTGTGCCCGCTGACATTTCCCTTTGGGGCCCGCTGGAGCTGACCCTCGGTGCGCTGGTTCGGGATGGGTGTCCTGCACGTCCCTCTGTTCACGTCCCGTCCCTGCAGAGTGGGCCGTGAAATAAACAGGCCAAGACGACTTCTTCTCCTTTTTAATGCCTTGTTATAAGTGATCAGCTCAGGATTGGGTAGCTCGGCGGGGCCGCAGTCCCCAGTCGTCTCTTCCAGGGTGACTCAGAGAAAGAGAATATGCAAAGCTTTGTCCACTAAGGGCAAAGCTGAGGAATGTGATCCTCGTGGGAGCCTTTTAGGGCATGATGACCCCATCCGGTGTTGAATTGGCGCCAGTCTCACCTCCTTCCAGACCCGGCCCGGGGGCTCTCAAACACAGGGTGAGGAACAACGAAGGCTTTTCAGCATCTCTACAGGCCCAGCACTCTGCTCCTCACGTCCAGACATCACTCCAATCTCTCAACTCTTAGGTGGCTCGTTGTTTTGGGGGTTCTTCCCGCACGTTTAGAGTAGGGGGGGGGGGGGGGGTCCCACACAGCATGCTGGTTTTTGGAGTTATTTTGCATATCCCTCCCCTCCAAAGTCTCTTCTTCTCACTGTTCCGGAGGTACCCCACCCTTCACTGTCTCAGGGAAGGGCCATTAACTCGCCTCAGCCAGGGCTTTTACTGCTACAAAAACAACTATTAACAACAACGACCCGTAATTACCATAACACAAGCCGCATCCCAGCAGCAACAGTGGTAAACTTTTTCTGACAGAAAAAAATCAACAGATTTTTTGTTCATAACAGGCCGTGTGTGTGTGCACCTTTGGCCGCAGACATTCATTTCCTCTTGGAGCCTCCGGGGCTGACCCCTCTGTGTGCGCTGGTTCGGGGTGGGTGTCCCGCGCGTCCCTCTGTTCATGTCCTGTCCCTGCAGACAGGGCCGTGTGTGGTGGCACCTGTGCCCGCAGACATTTCCCCTTGGGGCCCGCTGGAGCTGACCCTCGGTGCGCTGGCTCGGGGTGGGTGTCCCGCACCACGTAGAGCAGCAGAGTCGGAGTTGGTTCGGGGTGGGTGTCCCGCGCGTCCCTCTGTTCATGCCCTGTCCCCTCAGAGAGGGCCGTGTGTGGGTGCCCCGGTGCCCGCTGACATTTCCCTTGGAGGCTCTGGGCTGACCCCTCTGGGTGCGCTGGCAGCCGCCGCCCGCCAGAGGGAGCTCGAAGAAAGCGGCACTGCCACAGCCACAGAACAACAGCGAGCGCTGCCGTCCGCTCCTGATGCGCCAACTCTGCTCTCTCCAAACATTTACATTCCCCGGCTCGAAGCCTTCGTGTCAGAAATTCAGTTTAATCTTCCAATGTTTTTTTCCTGCTCTTCTCTCTGAAATACTTCACCAATTTTAATAATTGCTGTCTTTAGGTGTAGGCAAAAGAAACGATTTCTTTAAGTTCTAATCATGTTGTGAGTTTCCGAAACGGAGAGGTTTTCCACAAAGAACCTTTCAAAGAGTGGTTTAATAATGACAATAAGTGTAAAGGATTTTTCTACATTTTCTTTAAAAGAAGGGGTTTGATTTTGAAATTATCTGCTGCTTCCTGACTTAAATCAGGTACACTGTTATTTTCTGTAGAAAATTCAACACAACACCATATCCTTTGCTGTGTTCATAACATAAAAAATGTGAGCACTGCACACTCATTGCTTTTCTCCTATCTTTACTAATAAAAAAATATGTGTTAATAAAGTAACTCTTCTAAAGGAGATATTTCAATTTATTCATGTGAATTAACTCTCACTTTGATCTGTTCACAATAGGCAATGTTTTTAACATTTTAATATAGAAAGAATTTATTATGTGAGGTGACTGTTTAAGTTCATCTTATGCATTTTTAGGATCAAGAAAAGAAGATATTCATTAATATTCCTTTGAGTATGGCTTATTTAAGGTCCTGTTTAATGCTGAACACACACACAAAAAAAAAAAAAAAAAAAAAAAGCCAAACCAACCAAACACCCTAGCTACATCTATTTAAGAAGGTTGGTTGGAACACAGACTATTGCTGTGTTGAATAACTACTGAAGAATGTGGCCAATACTCTCCTCTGCTGAGTATCCTTAGCTGGCTGGTTCATACTGATTTTTTTCCAGGTAATGTTTTACTTGTAACGTAAAAATAAAACGTAAGGCTTGTGAAGTCTATTTCTAAGCATACACAGAACTTATCTGAAAATCAGCTTTTAATATTATTATTGAATACTCATTGAAATCTATTTTATCACTTCTGTACAAAAATCAGGATGAGTTACCAGATTCAAAATAGGCATCTTATTAAATGTTACACTTATCAAATAGTTTGTGATTACATTCTATGAAAGAGAAAGTTTTATTTAAGGTTGCTTTAATAGAATTTTTTTAAAACAAATAATAAATTATTTTAGATCTCTGAAGCAATAAAGATGGATATGTATTCCGGGAAAATATTTTGTTAACATTTTGTAAAAAAAATACTAAATTACTATTAATTTATAGGCTTTCTGTGAATATATATAGTAAATTGTAGTTTGATTGTGAGATGGAATGGCTATTAACTTATTACAAATATATGAACAATGGTGGGCTTAAATACATCAGTAAAGCAACAGTTGGCATTGTACAACAAATACATTAATAACAGGGGATTTCAATTCTTTCCCAGTTTTTCTTCCTCAGTGTAGGAAGGTTCTCCCTGTCCCCTGTAGTGGTTCTGGGCTGTGACTGCCTTGTAGTCATTATTGCAAATGATGAATTACAGGAGGGCTGTAATTTCCTGGTCTCTTGGATCTTGGGATAATGCAAATGCACTCAACATAGCTTGGTCTTAAACACTTTGTATAAAAGTCTCTTATTTAGTAAATCCTTAGGGTAAATCAAGGCAAAAAGAGGCTGATGCGATCTATAATCACACCTGGAACATTGCAGAGTTTGTTTGTCGTTTTGGGGTTTGGGTGGGTTTTAGATTTTTTTACAAGAGAGTCGTGCTAAAGAAACTGCTTTTTATATTCTGGTTGCTTTCAGTTCTCACATGCTTCATGTTTGATGTGGGTAGATGGGACAAAAATCTTCTTTTTTCTGTTCCTCTTCTGCCTCGGTCTATTTTATTTTACTTTGAGAAAACAGGCTTAGATATGCTGCCAGTTCAAAATTTGCCTGGACATGAGCTGCATTAGTCTGAGGATGCCATGTAGAAGAAATTTTTTTTAAAAACCTAATAAAATGGGATGTGACTTCTTCAGTTATTTCTCTCTCCACCATTTCTTGCCATAGACATGGAGACAAGACTGTGGAGAGGAATCAGAAGTGCAGTCATTTCAGAAACAAACTGCTGTATCTGTAATTGGTGATAATGCTAATGCAGTGTTTTAAAACAAGGAATTAGAACTGGGTAGGAGCCACAAGGCTGAAAATAATGAACTCCATTAAGGTAAGTGGTGAACTAACAAAAATTCAGACTGTGTGTTGTGAGTGGAGCTCTGACTTAGTAGAACAGAACACAGGAAATAAATTTGCAGTCTGCTTTTCTTTTGTTTTAAGCAATTGTGTGGCAGGTATTTTGGATCAGTGGAGGTCATAGCTTAGAAAACACCCTGATGTTGGGTGAATAAGCTGCAGAACTGCCTCTCTAAGCTTTGTGTGTGAGAACTGTATTTTAGAAGGACAGGAAGTTGGGTATATCCACAGATTGATCTCCTCTGGTTAAATATTAGGAAGAAAAGAGGAGACCATGGTGTGCAATCTGTGGCAGGAGATGGCTGCGATGGGAAGGAGCGCTGGCTGTGATGTCTGCTCAGGCCTCCCCGAGCTGTCAGTGTGAGCACAGTGCTCACTCAGCCTGGAGTCAGGCCTGCACTCAGCTCTGTGTCTGCAGCGTGGAGCATTGGGCACTCCCGTGTCCTGGAGGGTCCAGACCTGCCATTTGCAGCAATGGGAATTTGCTGTCTGAACGCCTTTTAGGGGCTGAGTCTCCTGCTCTGTGCCTCCCTCCTGACATCCGGTGTTTGTTAGGTTCTGCAGTGCTGCAGGCCCTTCACCCAGGACAGTGCCCCAGGGACCTTGTTCAGTTTCTGAGCAGGGCAGGTGCTGGGCTTGCAGACATCCTGGCTTGTTCATCCCAGTTTTCTTTGTCTTTTACCTTAATCTTTGTCATCACAGATTATTTTGTCATCAGAAAATCTCATTGTTTTAGTAAAAATCATAGTTGGAAGAAGTTGCCACCAATTATAAATAGACATGAATTTCTTGTGAAAATGCTCTTGATTCAGGATTAATACAGTAGTTTATGTGTTTTATATCTGTCTTCTTCTCCCCCAGTAAGGTGCTAGTTAACATTTGCTACATTTTTCATGTGTAGGCATGAGCACATGCTCTGAAAGAGTATTACCAAGGTGTACTGTTCTCTGTTTAATTACTCTGGCAGCAGTTTGGACTCACTGATAGAAGAGACGAAATCAGCACTCTGTGGGACAGAATTATCTGATTGCAGCTCCCTTTTTTCTCCTCATCTACTGTATGACATTATCCAGGTAATTTCGTTTATCTCAGTTTCTGTTTTCCTTGTCAATCAGAGATTAATTTATTCTTTTTAAACTAAAAAAATAACAAAAAAAAAAAAAAACCAACAACAACAACAACAAAAAAAAACCCTATGTTTTTTTAGTAATTCCTGATACAGCAAACCTATTACACCAGTTGATGAGCTGTTTTCATTAAGTGTTTTCAGTTCCCAAGTTCAGTTCTTCAGGAGTGATTAACATTAATGATTATGTTTCAGCTCGAATGCTGCCTGGGAAATGTGTTTTGAAGCTTTGACCCAATTTTCATAGCCTGTGTATCTGAGTTATTTCCCCAGGTGGACAAATACTCTCACAGTTGTCCAAGCTGCAGGTCTGGGTCATACCTTGCACCAGGGCAAGAGTGAATCTGGAAACTTGGGACAAGGCAGCTCAGATGAGACTGCACAGCTCAATACAAAATGTTTTGTGGAATAAATGGAGCAGCTGGTGTATGAGTGAATCTGTTATGCTGAAATATTCGGGCAAGTCTTGTGTTGTGATAGGGGAACTGTCCTGTCTGTTATTCCAATGCTCTTTGGCCAATCTTCAGTTTTCTGGGGGTCTCCTGTCACTGATGGTTCTGGGTGGGGCTTCTTCTGTGTGTGTTTTGAAATGACAATGACTGCATGCTCTGCTGTTCTCTCCCAAATCAATGGACCATGAAATCTGTCTCATTTTTCAGATCTGTTCTGCAATCTATGTGGTACACATATAGTCCAGCTAAATGGTGTGCTTTGCTTTGAGAGCAGATTAAAGGTGTAGTCTCCTCCCTTCCTGATCCTTCTGAACTACCTTCATCTCTCTTCTTTTTCCTTTTTCCTTTTTTTAATCTACAATTCTTTTAATTTTCTCCTCTTAACTCATGGAGTAAAAATGAGAACAAGCCTAGAGCCTTGATCTAAAGCTCAGGGAGATCATTTAAGAAGGCTGATACTGATTTTGGTATTTGAGGATGTTCAAAAAGGCAAGGTTAAGGAAGGATTTTTCCTTTCTGTGGTAAATACGAGCCAGATCTGGGGAAAGAGCTCAACTTTGTATTAGTGTATAGATTTGCCATTAAATCATTAAGAGGGTCATTAGTGTCAGATTTTCCAGATGGGCTTTCTCAGTATTAGTGGGGCCAGTGTATTCTGAGGGAATTGCAGGAAGAGTGTCCAGCAAAGTCAGGATAGCTGCTGCTGAAACATCTGCTTGGCTCAACTAGGAATTTATTGTCATTTAGTGAAAATATTGGTGAGAACATAACCTTTTGTAATGTTTAATGTTTTATTGGCTATAAAAGATAAAATATAGAGTAAAGGGAAGTAAAATAGTATTTTGTTAGGTTGGGAGTTAGATTTATGCTGCTACTTACTGATGCAATAATCAGTGGGTCATAAAGATCAGACTGCCTGCCTCCTATCTCTTTTTTTGTGTGTGTGTGTATTCAACAATCTCTTCTTTGTGATAGTTAGACCCATGGGAGCTTACCAAAACACCAGGTCCCTTTTGTCCAAGGGTATTAAATTATCTGTTTAGATCAAGCAGAATGTAGTGGATGCTTGGTTTCAGACATTAAGCAGTTGGGATAGGACTAAATAGACCAGGATGCCTGACATGTGCAAATGGAGCACACGCTCACAAGGGACACTCAGCAGCGCTGCGAACTAATTCAGCACACACAGAGTAGGCATTAAATAAATTGTGCATTACCATTTGGTGGGGAGTAATAAGCAAAGAGATCTCAAAGTCTTCAGCTTAAAAGGAGTAATAGTGTATGTTTCACACTGTTTCATGATATGTCTGGTGTGCTCTTCCTCAAATAGATTAATAGTGGAAATAGCATCTGAAGGCTTCTCTGAAAAATGGCAACACATGGAGATTTTTCATTCGATTGAAAATCCCTATGCTGTGATAAAATTGATAATATCTCATGAGCAGTGTTAGAGGAAGCAGAGACTGAGTGGCACCATGGGGAAATTCTCTTTGGTAGAGCAGGGTGCTGTGGCAGAGGAGGAAAGCCTCTTTGTCAGAGTGAAATTGTCCAGCAGTGATACAGAGAATGTCATAGTCTGTCAAAATTACAAAGGGCTTTTTTTCCCCCCCTTTTCCCCTATAAGTAGAAGACTGAGGTTGAATTTCTCTAAAAACTTTGGTAATTCCATTAGTGTCCCTTGGAATGGGCTGCTCTGGGCACATGATGTTTTGCTGGGTAAAGACTTCATTCCCAATAAACCAGCTTTCTCAGAGGGTAGAATGAATCCTAAAGATTTGTTCTAAATAACTTCATTTGGTACAGAGAATGTAAGAGAATGCTGGTCTCAGTAATGCCTGGTGCAGACGGTGCTTGATATCACTGCCATGCATGTTGTTAGTGATGGGTATGAAGCTTGTAAGAACCCTGTACCTGCTTTTCCTCTTGGAACAAGGGTTTAGTTTTGCTTCTGATCACTTTTCCTCTCTATCTTTTTTCTACTTAGCCCCTTCTTTTTATCTCTCAGAAAAAAAAAAAAACCAAAACCAAAACAAAACCATCTCTTTTTACCCCTCCAAAATGACTGGTGTTGTGCAATTCAAACTATGAAGAGAGAAAACCTGGAACACACGTCATTCTTTCCATATGCATAAGGCAATGCATTCTTACATTTCTAGATATGCAGAAAGAGATTTTTTTATATTCAAATCTCATACTCCTGCTTACCTGCACTGTATTAATCACTTCAAGGAAAACTAGCTGAAATCCTTGCAGTAGAATATGCACCTTTGACGAAATCCTTTGGGCTCTTGAGGAAAGTCAGGCTGTTCTCAGCTGCTGGTGTGGACAGAGACACAGAGTGGGGGTCACACCTGACCTGGGCACTGAAATGTGACTTCTTCAGGGCTTTCCTTTCAATCAAGGAATGCCCTGTGTTCATAGCTCACAAGACTGGCAGTATGGCAAAAAGACACGAAGAACAATACTTTACACATTTTTTATTCTGGCTTTTATCCCAAGAGATCCCACAGAGCTTCAGTAACTACCATGGAACCTGCCTTTAATGAAGAGGAGTGACAGGCCTCAATTGTTTCAGCACATTTCCATGAGGGTTTTTTCCTCTCTCAGAGTGGTTCATTTTTCTGTCTCTGATGGTGAGGGGAGGGGGAGGAGAGCTGCGTTTGGGGAGGTTTATATCTTTGCAACTCTGCAGCTATCCCCGTGAGACTGAAGTAAAGGATTTTTTTTGTCTGTAGCTTCAGGATAGTAGCACACAAGAAGGATGCTCACTGTGGCCGTGCTGTTCTGAAAGGACTTTATCTCTGCAAAACTTCCTTACTTTTGCAGGGGTGATGTGACCTGCTGCTGCTCTTAGAGTGAAGTTCATTTGCTCCTGGTGTAGTGGATTGTCTTTTATGGTTCATGCAGACACACACTGCTGAAATTCAGTTGTCAGCACAGTAGAATAAAGCATTCTGTGCATCACAGTGGAAGGGGGGAAATTGAGTTCTCTTTATACATGTGCTTTACTGGGGCAGGTGACCTAAATGGCCATCTCTCCCTGTCACTGACTTTTGCCTGTCTGTTTCCTTTGAAATAAAATATAAGGAGTCTTCATATGCTAGGTCAATTACGGGTTTCCCTGCAGCAGCAACTCCTTGGCTTGTGGAGCATCTTGACTGTAATCTACTTAGAAACTGAACTAGTTAAATGAGAACTTGGATCACAGGTTTAAAAAAGAGATCTTAGACCTGGACGAGCCAAGTGCTGCTGTGTTTGATTCTCAACACTTTCTGTTGCTGCTGAGGAGCACAAGATCCTTTTTACAGGCCAGCTCTACTAATTAAATATGACACTTTTATTAAATATGTAAAACCACCCAATTGTCAAGTACACACAATGTGTAGCAAAGGCAGCTGAGCAGGAGTGCCTGGCTGCAGGCAGGGATTTGCAAAGTCTGCAAAAAAACCCCGCAAGGGACGGGGACAGTGAGCGCTGCACCGCACCCACTCCTGCAGAAGTGTGCTGTACTTTTCATCTTCCTTCATTGCACCTACATGAAAGGATCTTCTGGAGGGGCAGATGTTGGCCTCCCACCAATTCTAAATAATGGATGGTACCAGCATTTGTATTCTTTTTTAGTGGAGCCAGTTTGTGCCCTGTTTTACTGGCTCCTAGAGCCCAAGGAAATACGATTTGGAGCCAGCTCTGCCTCCATGGCTCTGGTTTGCCTTGCTCGGGAAGAAGCTGGGGCTGTTTCAGCTAGGCCATCTGGCTCTCTTGAATGAGCTTATTAGTAATAGTGGAGGTGGGTCTATTAGCCTGGGACAGGAACTCAGAAACAGATGCTTTGTTTATGTGTGAAATATGGCTTCAAGCCAAAGCGCTAATCATGATTGCCTCTGAAGTGGTTCTAATCATCTGTATGAGACTGCAGCCGCTCTCGTGTTGTTTGTACAAGCTGGTAGTTTAGAGGTGTTGTGTACAAGATATTTGTAGTCATAATTTCTCCAAACAGGTTAAGGCAAACATTATGAGAATCAGCATATTAATGTGCTGTGTTTCAAATTAGAATTATAAACACGCTTTCCTCATTGGAGGCTTAATCTGTTAGGAAGAAGCCAGATGTTTACTGATCACACCATTATTTAGAAAGACCTATCAAACTAAAACAAATTATTGTTGTTTAACTGGAGGAACGCCTGGTTTTATGTATCAACTTAGTAAAACAGCTCTATGCTGAGACTGACCGAAGGAGGTTTTTCCTTCAGGCAGGAGGCCAAACGTGAATCCCAACAGATGTGCAGGTTCCCCTTCTGGCCTTAGGACAGCGAAATGAGGTGTGCCTATGTTTCTGTAACCTGTGTATGAGGTATGTGATAAAAGGGAAATTAGTAGTTCTGGCTTATTTTTACCAGAAAATCATTCTCGAGGCTTCTTAAGATTTCAGTTAGCATTAACCAAAGGGTAAAATAAAGGTAGAAAATTTTGAGGAAAATGGAAATTTTAGACATATTCTGTTAAATGTTTTTGTTTCTCTTTTGAATGCCTTCCTGAGAAGGAGAAATTATGACTGAGCAATTTGCACGGATGGTTAAAATCAAGGTTTTAATAATAAATTCTTTCATTTGTTTTGAAATGGTATTTTGTGATTTTTAAAAATGTGATTGTGTCAGGCAGGGTGGCTTTATCCATTTTTTCTTTTTACTTTCAAATCCCTGTTTCCACACTTGATTTCCTCACAGACATTTGAAATCAAAGCAACTGTCTTAATCTGTTCCATGATCTTCAGTAAATTTTACTTCCACTGGTCTCTTCATAGATTCCATCTTGCATAAGTTTTGCATCAAAGTGGCTTTGCTTTTTTCTTTCATTAGTCTTTCCCATTTTGGCACTGTATGCTAGCCTTGCCTCCAACACCAGATTATGTGCTTTTACAGTAGCTTGAATTTTACCTTTCCTCTAAAGCATCTGATCTTCAAAATATGCTTAAAACCTAAGTCAAAATGTTTGCTGTGCCAAACACAGGTCTTTGCTCTGTACAAGGAAAACAAAGGTATAATACAAGAATTGCCTTATGATTGTAGTCCTCCAAAGATAAGATGCAATATTCAAGATATGTGCCACACTTGTATGATATACATCACACTGTCTGTGGATACAGACATTGATACTTTTACTGTGGTCTGATGGGCTTGTAGAACTATCAAAGGAAAACTGTCTTTATTGAATCCTCTGTGTCTGTGTAACTTTGAATTTTCACTCTACAAAATAGGGTATTTATATTACTGTGAGACACACCCAAAATCTATTCATTTCATTTTATTCTTTTTTTGAATCGATGTTTCCTAAAACATATGATAGAAATACCTAAAATACTACAGTTGTTTCATTGTAGAACAGACATCATCTGTGCCTTTATTTTAAAAAAATAAAGTGGTAATGTGAAAGCTCTGGTTTAGCTACAAACAGACTGTGAGTTACAGTTTCTTGGGATGCTAGGTGGCATATAGGGGAAAACATAAATATTCAGTGAAACAAAACCTGGCATCATCTAGCTGTATCTGTTCTCAATTAAACCTTGTAATCTTCTCCTTTTCCCTCTTGATTGCAGAAATGTAAAGGTTGGGTAAGTAAAAGCACACCTAACAACCTTTTGATAGTATTAGAGAACTAAGCATTCTCAGTTCTCTCACTGAAATCCTCTTAGAGGTCTGGACTTGCAGGAACACACGATAGCTCTGAGCAAAGCCTGTAACACTGCTCCTAATGTAGCCTTTTTGTGCCTATCCACTGCAACCCATGAAATGTGCAAAAATAACTCATGGCTCACAAAACACCTCAACCCACCCAGAGTGTGGAAGCTTAATTGGTAGAAATCCCTGCTGGACCTATCACTGTCCTATCTGTAATCTTACTGGGCATGGTTCTCAAAGCACAGACACAAAATGAATCGTTGTTTAATTTGTCTTCTGTGCGTCAGAACTTCCCGAGAGCACAGAAGACCATAAAATAAATAGTCCTTTCTGTTTTTATTAGCCACTAATTCATTTTTGCAGCTACTTTCTTTCGCAAGTGCATCATCAGTTTCCCTTGACTTTCAAACTGAGGACAATGGTGCAAGGGCATCAAAGAGGGGATCTTTTGCATGCATCAAGAGGCATCTTTGGTGTTCCTGGCGTTGTCTAGACTGAGAGCTGTGGCTTGTATGAGGACTTTTATTAATAGCTGTGTGGATTCTCTATGTATTGGATGTAGTAATGACTGCAGTGAGTTTTGTGTGTGTTCAGTTCATGAGGAGTTCAGTGGCATTTATGTCTTCATAACGAGAGACAGATGTAAAATACTCCTCAGCTTAGCGATAGCCTCAAACAGAAGATAATTGAAAAATTAAAAACCTAATTGGTCCCTTTTTTGAGACTACTTCAAAACTGCGCAGGTGCTATTTAGTTAGATATTTGGTTAGGTGTAAATCTTTTGTCAGGAGTGAAGAGAGTATCAGAAGTAACTGTGAGGCAGATTCAATGGTCCTTCCCAGAGAAAAGCTCCCACTGACTCACATTCAATAGACACCACGGAATTTGACCGAGAAGGAATGAATTTTACCTTCGTAGGCTGAAAATGTCTAATTAAGGGCCCAAGTGGGTTTTCTTTGAAGTCAGTTGGGGCTATTCATTGAGGGAGCAACTGTTCAGCATAAGTGAATGTGTCTGGCCCAAAAAAACTTTAACTAATGTTGCACTGTGTTAAAATAATCTGAGAATCAAACACGGAACAAATGTAACATTTCACTTAATGAGTCTATTATACCATGTTTCCCTAGGAAACTTGTAATTATAATTAATTACCTCAAATCTGCTGCTAATCCATTTGAGCTTAGAAAAGACATGAATTTTAAGATAGTTAATTTTCTGGTGCTATGTTACTGTCTTTGAACATTTGAATATTTGAAGTAACATTACAACTGAAGGACTTTAATTTTACTTATATCTTCAAATTCTCCTCAAGCTCTCCCAATTCTACATTTAGCTGCTGTTGAGCAAATGCTAATAAAAATTATTTGAGATGGGAAGAAATAGGGAGACTTTGTATTTGTATTGGCTCAAAAAGAATACTTTTCATTATATTCTAAAGTGAACTAAAAATAAATGAAGTTCCTGCATTTCTATAAGCTAAAGGGTCATATGGAAATTAAAATGCTATCACTTCACTGATTCTCAAACAAAATGTATTGGACTCAATTGTAGAACCTCCAACTGTTGGTCAGTTTTCTATCCAACTTCTTGGTCACAGACCTATGTGAGATGATATTTTTAAGAACACGTGCCAAAAAAGGCAATATTATGGAAAATGAATTATTATATCTAATGCAGGACAGCTGTAAATCTTTGTGAGCATCTGTATACTGAGCATATTGATTTACATTAGCTGAAAAAATGTTCATTACTGTGCAACAGCCAATTACTTGACTTGCTTCTATTGAGAAGGATGATATTTAGTGCATTTAGTTTAGGAACTGAAATTTAAAAGGTATAAAGATTCTTTGCCAACCCTGGCAAAAGAAATCTCTGGAGTATTGAA
The DNA here is from genome assembly GCF_028018845.1 of Melospiza georgiana. Classification (NCBI taxonomy): domain Eukaryota; kingdom Metazoa; phylum Chordata; class Aves; order Passeriformes; family Passerellidae; genus Melospiza; species Melospiza georgiana. The sequence continues at coordinate 867,104 of NC_080442.1, read as the reverse complement.
AACATAGAGTAAAGAACTGATTACTGAGATCAGCCTTTAAGGGAGCTGTCATGAGACTTAACCTTGTCTATTGTCTGTGATCTTTTTAGTGGACCTTTCTAGCAACTTTTTCAACAGGACCTTAAATGATTAAGAAACTACAGTTCTAGTTTCATAAACTAGACTGTGACACCTATGAACTGGTTTGTTTTAGGGAAGTGTTGAGTTACTTGAAACTGGTTCAAATTGTCCTTAAATATTGTCTGGTTTGGACATTGTACTTCCAAGGGTGTGACTTGTGGCACTTGCACAATTTTGCCATCTGGCACTGTGATGAATTCTTTACCCTGAAAGGATGCTAACTATTCATGGAGTAAGTGTTTTATATATATGCGCTCTTTGCTTATCCACTCCTGCAGAATAGCCTGATGTGTGACTTGCATATTCTTGTCCAAGATTCCCTGCTGAATAATTTTTTTCTGCCATTGAAAATGATTCTTTTAATACCTGGAAAGTCATAATGCTTATGAAACAGATGGGGTAAGAATAGAACTTGGACCTTTCCTCACTTTGAAGTAATTTCATAGGTTTAAAAACCAGTTATGATAATTATATGAATTTTAGTTTTGCTTCTCTTGATGGACCGTGGGATTGCAAAGTAGTGCCATCAGATTTTCATTTCTGCCTTGCCCTCCAATTAGTTATAGGAGCTACAGGCCATATTCCTCACTTCTAGCAGCTGCTATCCTGAAGACAGGAAATTGATTAGAAGAATCCAGTCTGGCACCGAGGGAGGAATCTCACTGCAGTCACACCAGTACTGGGAAGCTTCTAAGAGAGAACAGGTTCATTTTTGTACTACATTAATAGTTAATGTGCCATGTGAGAAAAGCCATTATGAGAAGAAATGTGGTGGTGTATAAATAGGTGAGGAAAGGCTTGAGCTGATCCAAGTTTCTACTCTGTTCTGCTGCAGTTTCTCATCCTTTTGCATCTACCAGCCTTTAACTCTTTGTGGCAACAGGCAAGTGGAAAGGTCTGACAGGGAGTTCTGATGTTTTACTTGCTCCCAGCCAGTGTCTCACACTGCAAAACTCTCCTCTTAAGTTGCCATTGATATTTTGCTAATATTTTTCAGCATATAGGAAAGCACACAAATCACATGCCAGGCTATGAGTACCTGTGACCTGTATTTTAATGCATCTCTGAGTATTTGGTGGTGGCTTTCTTCAACTTCAGCACCATGTGGATCAGTGATTTTGAGGGGCTTTGGGGGTGCTGCTTAATTTTGTGCAGGTGATAGTTTTAATGCACTCCTTCAGAAATCCTGTTCTAGAGAAACACTTGAAAAGTGTGTCCTACTACTGTATAAAAGCCCATAATTCAAAATACACATAAAAAGAAACAAAACTACTTGGTTTAAGGCAACCACACACACAAAAGTTCCAAAAAATAAGTCAGCTGGTTTGGAGATTGACTCATATGACTCTGCTGTTCTGACTTTTGTCTGTTTTGCCTTGTTCCCCAACCACATACTGTTTTGCACTAAAATAATCTCTATTTTTGTATTTGATAAATTCATAGAAATGAAATTCAGATTCTACTTCAGCAAACTTTCCTCACTTTCTTTGGAAAATATGCCTAAATAAATCAATAAATAATTAATGTAATAAGAATTCTCTAATGTGCAATACGGACATGAATAGATCTAATGGTTTCTAGGAAGTGTTTAATTTCTCATGCTACTGATAAGTGTTCATGAAAATGCTACATCCATAACTATTCTTTTTTAACCAAACAAATCACAGGTTAAAAGCTTTAGACTCAGAACATTGATTTTAAATTGCTGAAGCAAATGTCTTTGTGTACTACTTTTTGCTAAGAACTGTTCTGTAGCATGGTCTAGCTATATATATATATATGTATATATATATATATATATATATATATATATATATATATATATATATATATATATATACATAGATATACACACACACAGTTTGGGTTTGGGCCGTTGGGTAGTGTTTCAGATTTAGCTAAAACAGTTGTTTATAATATTCACTATATCAAGAACAAGTTATGCATCATTTTCTGTGGAAGTCAGCATGATTTTAACAGCAGTTCAGTATGGGTAGTAGACAAGAATGGGCATTTTAGGGTCTTTGGGCTGTCTATTGAGGAATGGGATTTAGCTGTCTTTTCTGAGGTTTATAGCCCCTTGATCTGCAGAGTACTCCTATGCCATTATGGATGGCAGCCTTTTTGCACTGAAAATGGATTTGGGGGGGAAGTGCAGGAAAATGAAGTGCACAAGAGCTCGGGCTTGGGCTAAAGCAAGTGCATGTGACAATGGGGCAGCAGCAGAGCTCAGCTGGCAATTAGCTGGCAGCTGTGGTTAATAGAAGTACTGAACGTGTACCATCTCCAGAACATCCTGTAGGCTACATGCACATTCCTGCTATGGATGTGACATACATCAAGTTAACTTTAATGTATTTGTATTAATTGTGATTTTCCTGAGAATACTTGTCAGAGTAATTTCTGCAGGCCCTGCATTGCTATCACGAGATCTATTCATTCTACTGTAAGAAGACAAGCACTGCAAATAGGGATGGGTTGTACTGGAGCCCCACCCTTTGCCAGGGACATTCCTGCAACACTGCCAAAGAACAGGTACTGATGATGGAGTTGATGCACTCTGTACCCAGCAGGGGCTTTGTCTGTGTGTTTGGGAAGAGGCTGCTGGCAAAGTGACGGACCTGTTTGCAGACTGGCTGCTCCATCCTCCTTGATTGCTGAATCCACAGGAGTTGTGTTGTATTGAGATATAGACAGAAGCAGCATGGATGCCAATTTGCAGTTCGTGGGCCAAGTTCTATCAGTGAAGGTTTTTTAAAAATAGTATTTCCAAATTATATATAAAATGTCTTTTTTTTCATGAAATGAATTCTTGAACAAAAGGTTTTTTTCCCTCCACAAAGTTTTATCGGGGTTTGGATGGGGTTTTTTTTCAGCAGTTACTTGTATTTTTTCGGAGTTTCCTTATTTTTCTTAGCTCCCTGATGTGTTCTTGTGGAAAAAAAAAAATCAGACTCCAAATGCCTTCTCTGCCTCGGGTGGCCTTGGATATGCAAATCTATCTTGAATAGCAGAGGAGTTGATAACTCTGGCCTACAGCTCTCACACAAAGGAGACAGATTTGTCTTCTTTACCCCCTGTTTGTCTCCTCAGGAACTCTGTTCTTGGTTGACAATATAAAGCAAAATGAAGAAAAAAATGAAAAGCCTGCTCTAAGCAAAGTAAGAGAAAGGGATGTAAGGAAAGAAAAAGCACTGCTTGTGCTTCAACCAAATAAATTGCTTACTGCAAAATTTTTGATAGGTGTCTCTCATTGTTTTTATTCTCATTAGTGGAAATGGGGAGTAAAATATTTCTGTCAGACTTCCATATTTCCCCAATATCATTGTATGTGTCACAATATGTCACTTTGCAGAACAAATGCTTCAGAGGGGCCCTGAACCATTATTGCTGGAAAAAGGTATGAATTGTGTTGTCTGCAATAAACTCAATATGTTAAAGGGAAATACCTCTGTGGATGTGATTGGAAAGAAAGGTGGCTGTTGTAAACATAGAAGAAGAAAAACAAATCCGTCTTGTTCATCAGATATATTTTAACAGTGACAGCCTTTTTATTAGTCATTTAGAGTTCGTTTGCTATTTAAAGCTTTAAATGTTCAATTAGTGGGTTAATCCTTCCTGTAGATTTTTGCCCTTCATTTGTTGGTAATCGAGATATTTGTTTATATTAATTTTCTTAAAGTATGCAGTTAAAAGAAATTAGTATTGAGGCTTCGAATAGCAATTGAAGATCAAAGCTTTTACAGGTGGTTTGTTACCAAAGGTGCTGTAATACATATTTCACAGCAATATTCTTAGACATGATTTGCTAAGCTGGTTACTGACCAGCTATTGCTCACCCTTTATGTATCACTGGGTAAATGCAGCACCTGGGAAAAACAGTGCTAGCAACACTTGTAAATTACTATTTTTCAAAAATCTGATCAGGTTTACAGTACAAATGAGAACTGCAATACCATAATTAGGAAACTGTGAAATTGGAAAGGACTGGTTCTTTTCTAACAAAAAAACCTCTACAAAAGTTCAGCAGAGGGAATTTTTGATGTAGCAGGAGTGTTAACAGCTGCACTAAATTAGAAGCTGCCTATGGAATCCATAATAAAACAGACAGTGAAGCTTCAAACAGAATTTCCATGACTGAGTATGCCTATGTTCCAGACCCATCTCTGGGTGTTTTTGCTTTATAACCTTCATTCTTTCCAATTTCCTTTTTCTGAGTTTGTGTTTTAATAAACAATAATGCAGTAAAAGAGTTCTCTGATGTTAATGATGTATATGCATTGCTCAATAGCAGGAGCTTTTTAAAATTAATTAATAAGTTAGTTGGAAAAGTGAGTTAATTGCTGCAGCAGGAGGCCAGTGAATCTGTAGGAGTTTTGGACTTACCCAGAAAATTGATGAATTGTGAGCAGCAGAAATAAAGTTTCATTATGCTGCCCTACATAGGTGCTTCAGATCTGATTCCAGGGAGTGCCCACTGGACAGAATGTACCTCATTTTGTTCCAGAAGCTTTTTTCTCTCTAAAGGCAATTCTCTGGGCTTAAAGGAACTGTTCAGAATGCAGCTCCCATTTTCTATATATTTGTTCAGTGCCTCATGTTTGTGTAGAGCCCTTCCCCCTAGGGCCACACTCCCCATTTTCACAGCCTCTTCCTTTTGGTGCTTGTTTTGGCATCTTTTGCCAGACCCCTGTCAGCTCTTTCTCAGAAGTCTTTGATCCAGGTCAGATGTGGCTGAGTGTTATTTTTAGCTCTGTGCAATGTATCCCATGGGACTGCAATGTTCTTTACTTCATTGAATGTCACCTCCCTTGCTTGCCTCATTGTGTGTACCTGCTCAGCAGGGCCGTGCACCTTCCTTACTGATACAGAAATAAGGATGCAATACACACATTCCTTTTCTATCTGAAGCTGCCATTCTGACACCCCATGGAAACGAGTTTCCTGGGAGCCTGTCTGCACTGAGGGATGGAGTGTGGTAGAAAGAGCCCTCCCCTGTACCCCTGAGTCAGAGCTGTGAGGGTAATGTTCTCTCACCAAGTAAAGGAAGGCCTAAGAAGGATTTCTTGATAGGCTGGAGATTTCTTCTTGAAAATTTCTTGAATCTTTTTAAGAAGGAGTTTGCTATTCAAGGGTTTGGTGCTGCAGCTTAAGACATTGGGAGAACAGCATTTCTCAGAAGAATTGAGGCAACTAGACAGGGGCTTTAAATGTCTTCAATGTGTATTTCTCTTGGATTTAATAGGATGTGTATTTTATGTTAGCCGAATGCTAATTTTTTAGATAAGCATTTATTGCTGTTTAACAGTTTTGTAATAGATATGTGAGTATCTAAGAGATGCGTTACATAGCTGTTATTTCCTAATAAATGTATTTTAGGTAATCAATGAGTACTTAATGTGCAATTACTGTCTTATTAAATCTAAATTGAATGTGTAGTTCAGGAAATGGAGAGCTGGCTTCTTTAGTCACATATGTCTGCATGTTTGGCTGCAGATGCTATAAAGCTAATTTTACCAACAGTGACTGGCTGGGAAATTAATGTTTTTTAAGATTGACTTCAGTTACCCACTGAAGTTTGCCATGAGTTTCTGGACCTGTACTTGGCTCCTAGTGGGAGTTTGATTAAATGTTCTAGGTAGTCAGATGCAGAGTGCAGCTTGGCTGGTGGGATGGGGAATTCCAGTGTGATGGTTAATCACATGGTTAATGGGCAGCCTTGCAAAGATGCCACTGCTTTGCTGGGAGTTTTATGGCAGGCAGTAATTCCTGGCAGCTGGGGCAGGAAGGGTAAAGTAAAAGTTTTTTTCAGGTGGTGGTGTGTGAGAGTTTGCTTATGTGATTCTTCCTTCCCTCCCCACTCCCTGTTTTCCTAAGGCATGGTGTTTTTATGGAGAAGGCTGTGTACCAAGAAGAGAGATTGAGCAATATTTATCTTGTTGTGAGAGTTACTTTAAATTTGTTTCCTGCTATAGGTGTATGCCTTTAGTAAGCTGCAAACTCTTTTTCAGCATATAGGCATTCTTCTTTCTGTCTTCAAGTCAGAGTGGAGACCGGGCAGCTGGGATGGGTGTGAATCAAACACTGAAAAGGCTTTCAATAGGAATGGCCATCTATTCAAACACAAACCACCTGGAAAAGCAGCTGGCCCCTATTCACCAAAGGCAGCTCCTGCTTTCTCTGGATGGTGCCTTATTAAGGACACTCCCCATAAAGAGCAGTAGAAAGGTGTAAAAGGGCAAGAGATTTCCAAGTTTGTTTTATAGATGGGAGGTTTACTTCTTATGTTTAAAAACTGCAGTAAGCATGAGGTGTTTACTTCTACCACAATTCTCCTAAAAATCTTATTTGCAATCCCAAAGCTGCTGACAGAGATTTTGTCAAGGACTGTTGTGAGGTATGGAGGGAGCCTAAAGACTCAGGTCAGGAGAGCTGCCCTGTGAGTTCATGCTGCCCTAAAGTAGAGTGCTTCACAATGTCAAAAGAGTGGGATTTAGCATCCTTATCTCTACTTAGGCTGCAGGGGTTTAAAATAGTGAATAGCTCCAGGCAGTAATTCAGTGAATGGTTAGTGAGGTACACTATACAATTGATGAGCAGTATACTCTACAATGACTAGAAAGGTAGGACTGGTTTATTCCAAGATATGACTGTTTTGGTTAATGACTCCTCTCTGATTGTATTGTGCTTATCTTCTTGTTCTGAACCATCTCCCTATTAATTCTGGCTTTGTAATTAGGTGCTGCCAATTTTTATATGTTCAGATTAAAGCTCTCATGTAGTGTAGTATCACTCCTGACCTTTTAAATGACCTCTTTTAACAATTTGACAGTGAATGAGTACACAGTAATGAGTTTACTGTACCACTTTCTTACTGCTCAACTTCATTTGATGCACTGTGGCATAGTCAAGAGGGCCAATTATTTTAGAAATCGTGCTAATTAATAAAAAGGCCATGGCCTTATGGCTACTGAGCTGAGTCAGGTACTGTCCCTCATCTCCCCTCACTTGATGCACTGCCCTCTTGCTAGAGGTGTGAGATGTACTGGGCTGAGCACATTCCTCCTAGAATCACACTGAGGTCATCAGGGTGGCTCTTGAGGTGAATGTGTTCTTTATGTTTCCTGATGACAAAGGTACGTGAATAAAAGGCAGCAGAGGAGGACAGGGACACTGTAAACACCTGCAAGTCACTGAGAAATGAAACAGCTGTTTGTCTGGCTAGATAAAGGTCTGTAACTCCTGCAGCAGCTAGAGTATGGAAGACTTGTAATTCAGGGAAAACTTCTGGAATGATAGAGCTGGGATCTTTTAAATGGACAGTTTTGATCCTTGAGCAGAAAGGGTTTCATTTGGATCATGTATAATTGAGATTCTTCACCAGTTTCTAAACTTTATGGATTTCTCAATGCTTAAGTTGTTCTTCATCTCTCATTTAGATCAAGTTAGCATGGTTGTGATAGAAAAACTATCTCATAGAAAATGAAATGCTTTTTTGAGCTTCCATTATATTTAGGGGAGTCAACAGTCAGAATTTGAAAGTCTGAGATTGAGTAGCTGTTACATTTCAAAGACACGAAACTTCCCAAGCTAGTAGGGTGAAAGCCAATTTTTCTTGACCTGTTTACAAAAAATGATTAAAGTGAACCACATTTCTGAGAAAGGTTCTGTTTGACCTTTTGCAATGCTACCTTGCATATCTTAATAGAGACTATGTCATCTGTGGGTAAAAACCACCCATGGTATCATCCTTGTCCCTGTGGGACTTACAATAAACCAAGCAGGACAATGCTGGTGTAAAGGCAAAACTGCTGAGTCCCAGAGACAGTACTGTCATCTAAGGTGGTGTAACTTGAGCTGTAAGGGTAAGAGAAAACTGAGTCTAGGCTGTGGTAGTCTGAAGTTTTACACATTTTTAATTCTTCCAAGAAAAGGTGCACAAGGACACGTGTTTGTTGGTAAAATCACCTGAGATAAGCCTGGCCCGTTTCCTATCATAGCATGGAGGTTTCTTTCACAATGTGAAAGAAAATGTCTGCAGTTGTACTAAGAGAGCAGATCCTTTGTTGCTGCTGTTGAGAAGGACTATTCCAGTTGTTCTAGAGAGGCTATTACAGTCTGCAAAAGTTGTTATGGATAATGTGAATTTCTTAATGAAAATGTGTGTTTTTTCAGTTGCTACAAGTTTAACTCAGGTTAATTTGTCACTGTTATCTCTTGTATTTGTAAAGCTCAGGTGCTTTACACCTTGCTTCTCTAACACGTTTTGCCACTCCCACTGGGATGGCACATCAGTACATGGATAATTGCTATGGAGGGTCTATAAGAACAGCCTGCCTACTTGGGGGGGGTGCTGCTTTCAAATGCTCTGGAAAAATTCCATGGATCAGCTGTTTCCTTGTTGCCTTCTGTGGGATATTTTGGGTATCCTGTAGGATTAACTGGCTTTGCCAGTCCCATGCCATTGCTTTATAAAGGGTTGTGTAGTGCATGTTTGATTAAAAAAAATTACTACTAGTGGATTTGTACAGTAACAGTTGTTTTAAAATATTACTGCTGAATGTATCTTTCCTTGTGCTTCATTGCTTCCTTTTCATTCACACTTTACAGAGAGTTTTCAAGGTTGTTTGAAAGTGTTATCCTGCTTATGTAGTTCACTTCCATCTTCCATTACTGTTCCAGTCTGAAAGCGAGGTGAAAGAAAGTAAATTTTTGTTAAAGATTAATTAAAATTAATTTTATTCCCATTAGTTATTTACAGATACTTTTTACATTAGCAGTTGCAGATGGATAGAAGGTGTGTGGTTGACTGCACTCACTGAGGAAGAACTCAGATATGGTCTCAGATATTGTTCCACGTGGCACTGTCAGCAGTTCCCTGGGCATGTGGGCAGCCTGTGCCTGTTCAGCCCTAAGCCACTCTGCCATGGAAGTAACCAGTAGAAAGGAGGCTTGGCAGAGATTATATAATGTCCATTCCTCCAGCTTAGACTGCTCTTCCCAGCATCCTCTTCAAACTCTCTGGTGGATGATTCTGTCCTTATGTTATTCCCACCTCAAAATGCCCCTGCAGCTTTCTTGAGATATGGTGGTTTTGTTATTGCTTCCTGCTTTGGGCAACTTAGAGTGGAGCCCAACAGCTTCACACTTGTCAGGAGAAGGTGGCAGCCTCCACAGCTCCCTGCCTCTTGTGACCAGGCAGGCCTCAGAATGTGGGACAGTGCTGTGGTGTCAGCCAGCCTCCAGAAAGGAGCAGTGAAGAGGCTTCTCTTTCTGCAGCTTGCTGCCTGCTTGGGGTAGCATGGACTCCTTGCCCTGATTTTATTTCTGTGCTGGGCAGGAGGCCCCTGCCCTTTCCAGCAGAGGGTCATAATGTCAGCAAGGCAGAGCAGAGGGACAAAGATGGCCTTGTGTTCTTTTAGTCCGGTGTGTGAATAAGAAAAAATCTCTGACAGTCTAGCCCCAAGCTACTCTTGTTTGACAAGTGCTCAGAAATGCACTCAAGTTCTACAGCAGACAAGTCCAGCTCATTGGTGCTATGGTAAGGATGCTGTTTCCTGTTTGTTTGAAAACATTTCCCATGTTTTTGTGTGTTTTACATACAAACAATAAAGGTCCAAAGTGAAACAGTAACCCAGACTTGTTTGCTGGGTCAGTCTTATCCCTTGTTCTAGATTCCTCCTGAGTTGAAGTTCCATGACCTAGAAGTTACATTGCTCACCACCTCTCATCATTCCAACTCCAAAGTGTGATTTTAGTTTTGTGGTGTATGTTATACCTTGATGCAGCAGTCAGGAGATAAAACAGAAGCTTCTTAGGACATGCTGAAATGTAAATGAACAGGAGTATGGGGGGGGTAGAGGGGTATCTAAGTTCTTGCCTCTTTAAATTTTTATTATTTCCCATCCAAGCTTACTGTTTTTGTTTAATCTTGCCATTCCTTTTCTTCTTCATTGTGTGCTCTTGTTCTTAGGGATATGCAAACTTTATTAGTCAGCTCAGCTTTCAAGCTCTGTGCGCTTTTGTGTTTGAGAATTGGGAATCAGGTACTTTTACAGTTAGCCTAAGGGGAGAGCTGGGCAGGAGGAGCCTTTATGAATAATCAGGGTTGACATCTCCAACGTTGTTCCTTCATTATAAATATTGTTAAAGGAGCTGTGACCACCATGGGCTCAAACAGAACAGAGCATGGAGGGGAAGAAAAAGACAGCCTTTGATATCTGCTCTTTACTAGTTATCACTCCACTGATGACACTGGCATTGACAGGTCTCTTAGATTTGGCTGCCTTTTTTTGGGAAAGTTTTTCTTCTATTAGCATAATTATTCTGTCTGTTGAAGACTGAGTTCATTGTACAAATTGTAAAGGCTGGGAACAGTAGTTAATGTTGCTGCTTGTAAATTTTCTTAAATGTTGTATGCCTAATAGATGGGGACAGCATTTTGATTGCATCAACTGGTTTTGGCAGCCTTCCTTAACTGGATTTACTGAATACCCCTACCATTAATGAATCACATGCTCTCCATGAACTATATAATCTAGATGATTGTTTTTCCCCCCTCTTCCAAGTACACATTTTTTTCACTAATATGAGAGTATGCGAGGCAATTTAAATAGAACCTTGCTCTAAGCTTTATTCTCTGTCTTTTAAACTTGATTGTGTGAGAAAACAGTTGCTCAAGCCTGGACTTTTTGAGGGTTTTTCCTTTTAGGAAACTAAAACATATTTTTGCTACCAAAATCAGCCTCTCTACTGTATTAAATATTACTGAGAGGGAAAAATCTGTTTAGTGGGATGATTAGTTCTCCAAAGGGTTAGCACAGCTTCATGGGATATGTAGCATAAATTTTCTATTCATAAAATACTTTGAAGTTTTAATGGGTATAAAAGTTAAAAATACAATCCAGTTATATATTCAGAATGATCTTGCTCTTGGAGTATAATACAAAATGTTTGCTAGTATGAGCACAGTACTTGCTTTATCAGATTCCTTTACTCTGGCACTTACAATTTCTTTTCCTGGGCAGATGGAATCCTTGCTGTAGTATTTGAAGTGCCCTGGGCACTTGTGCAGAAGAATTCTTGAGGCTCCACTCACAGACCCTCATCTGGTCTGGATGTCTTCCTGGAAAAATGTCTGGCAAATTACTTCCATGGATGAACTTGGAATTTCCTCCATGCTCAGCAGTGCTGCCCGAGCATGAGCAGAGGAGGGAGAGAATGCTGAGGAGAGCATTCTCTACCTGAGGATGTTCAGACTGTTTTTGAACTGAGCTGGGCAGGAGGCAAGGGGAGATGGAGGTGCTGAGATGACCTTGAGAACTTTTTACTCCAGAATAGCCTTTCAGATAACAATGTCTGTACCTTGAGGGATGGGAAGGGAGTGCACCACTTCTGAGGCAAACATTTCATCTGTCAGTCAGTACAACAATTACAGGGAAAGTGCTGCTGAACTGAAGTTCACACCTTGCAGTGCGTAGTTTATAGACTGATTGGAGTCTGTGGTTTTACCTCTCAATAGGCTCAACCAGGAAAATCAAGTGTATCATGAGACAGCTGCTTAAATGCTCTTTACAAAGACCTGTTCTTACTCTGAAAAATGTTTGGAGATCTACATATTGGAAAGAAATGTGTCTTTTGATTGTACACAAGTGACTGCTTTGCATTCTGATTGAGCATTTTTTCCATATGGGGAAATCCTTAGGTCTGTTCACAGGGATGATGGGGCACTGCTTGCTTGGCATAAAATTTGTTGACAACTTCCTACAGATTTTTTTTTTTACTTCAACATTTTTATACCAGTTTTTTTTCAATTGTCAGCTAAAACTGAACAAAGAATACCAACTTTAAACTGAATTATAAGAAATGTGTTAGATATTACAGTCAGAGCATGTGCAGCTGTGACAATGTGTGGGAAAGGAATGGGATATCTAAGGATATTTGATGGACAATACTTAGAGTAGCTTGGCCAGCAATTGTTATGACTTTTTATAAAATATAATTGCCTCTTTCTGGTCATAACCTGGGGAACAGATATGGTGGCTCTGAAAGTCTCTCCCATGTGTGGCTAATACAAAATGGCAAAGAACCTTCTGTGGCAAACAGCAACAGTTCCAAATGTGCTTACATTTCTTTAGTGTATTAGTACTCTTGGAAAAGACTGAAGATAGCTCAGTACTTATTCAGAAATACACACACATATTCTGGGGTAAAAGGTGCAGCTCTGTGAATGTATGGCACTTCCTGTCAATAAGATTTTGGACCCTACACCGTGGAAAACCAGCACTAGATATTGTACAATGCTGTGCCATAAAACAAGTCTGACCATCAGAAGGGCAAAATGAATTACAGTTTTTTCATAAGACTGGCACATATGGAAAAATATTTTCCCCTCAAGGAAAATGGAACATCAGTTTGGGCTTTTTTTTTGCTTGTCTTTGAGGGGTTATTGAGTGTATGAGATCCCAGGAACTCTGTTCATACTGGACGTGCTCTGGCTGTGTCCAGGTTACACCAGAGGAATTTTCTCTCTTATCCTTGCCTTGCTGTGCAATAGAAAACCACTCTCATAGTGCACAATTCTATGCTAGCTTTGTATTGATCAGGATGGGAAAACAAGGAAAATACAATAGAGACCAAAAATGTAAGTCAAGCAAATTTACTAAATAATTCTGGGGAATCGGGATAGCATTGTGAACATGTGAAATATGTACATATACAGTTTTCTTCCAGATTGTGTGCATGAACTTTCAGCAGTGTTACTGATCTTGTTGTCCCAAGTTTGTGTCACACCTTAAAGTTTTCATTTCCATTTTTTAGCCTTTGCCCTGCCACAAGCAATGTGATATTCAATAATTGTTTGCAGCTCCTTTATTTATTTGTAGAGGTGTTGGATTCTGTCCTGTAAATTCATGCAAGAAAGCACTTCATTGTATTAACTGGAAGGAATCTAGGTGATTGTTAATACAGTATACATGGTAGACATTATGCATGTTTTCATTATTTTCATTAAATTTATATTAAAAAATTATTTTGAATTGATCAGAAGTTCTGCTTTTACGATACTCTGTGGAAAGGCTGAGTATGGATTTGCTTTTGATAAAAATGATTTCACTGGGTAAATAAAATTATTTCATCAGATTATCAACAATTTTAATACATACTGTGTTCCTTTCAGATGAGCAGAAGTCAAAATTGTGGTGATGTGTACAGAGGAGTAATGAGAGTCTTACAGAAAAACAGGTATTTGCTTTTCTACTAGGAAATCACTGAAGGCAGCAGGACCCAGTTCAGATGTGTTTAAAGCTTGTTTACACAGTGTTCACTGTCTGTAGGTCCTGAGATTTTGCTTGAAAAACAATCTGAACGTGGATAAGAAGCTGGAAGTGGAATTTTATTTGGTTTTGGTTTTTGTTTTAATCTTTATCAAGCTATTTATTTATGTGCTGTATGATTCTGAATGTAACTGCTGTCTTTTTTTCTCTTGGTGGGGGGTTTGGAGGAGATACATAAAATGCACTGATGGCCTTGCAATTTCTATGAGAAAACAATTACAGAGGTGGGATCTTAAAGAGAATTTAGTAGCTCTTACATCTTTATATCTTCTATATTCTCAGTTTTGATGTTATAGACAACCTTCCACCCCCTAAATTTTTTAATTGTGTGAGAATGAGTATTTGTGATATTTTTATTATTTTTGTCCTTATTGTGGATGAAAATGGACAAATGGATGAAAATGTCAGACTTGCTAAAAAAATAACAAGTTCTATGTTTTGTTTTGAGCAAGGTAAAGTTCCTTGAGACTTTAGTTTTTGAAGTGGTGGATTGTCATGTGCTCTTTACAGGGAAAGTGTCTAGTGTGACTTATGGGTTGGATTTTCACCTAATTCCTAGCTATTCACCAACAGATTTTTGCCTGTTCATTAGTTGCTATACTTGCACCCATGAATCTTAAGAGACCAGTACCATGTTAAATGAATAAATACTTTATTCAGTTCCAGAATTTAAAAAAATACTCCCATTGCTTTATGAAGCAGGATTTCTGGCTTGCCTTTTCCAGTGTCAGGGTATTATTTGCTGGGCTAAGATGGACAAAACCAGGGGCAAACATACATAGGTGTTTTGCCTTCCTGCTGCTTTTCTTTGCTGGCCTGAAGGATTTGCCTTGTTGTCATGTAGAAAACAGGGAGCTGTGACTAAGGGACTGCTCATATCCGAACTTGATAAACCTTTGTAAAGCAATGTGCTGCTGCCAGTAATGGCCTCCATTCATTATTAGCCCAGTTGATTTTCATTTACACTTGGCTCTAACAATTAGCTTGAGCAGGTGTGAAGGTGATGGAGGGCTAGGGACGCACAGAGGTCAGCCACTGCTCTGTGTGATAAATTAACCATTATTATCTGCAGTGAAAGCGCCTCTTTACGCTTGTCAGCAGCAAACAAAGGGACAACATATTTCACATAAAGTGGAATCAGGGCCACTACTGCAAATGTGATGTGTCTGTAATTTTTGTCTGGTAAATAAAGGCGAATCCTTTTCAAGTGTCACACCTGTGTGTTTCACTTTATGGAGGTAAACCTACCCTGTCTTACAGATGTATATATATAAATTTATGGATATTGAGTTTCAAAGCTGTAGTTAGTGGCATTTTATAGTAATGCATTCTAATCTGTATTAGAAACTAACCAGAAAACTCCTAGTAGAGGATTTAAAACATTGATATTTTCAGCAGACTGTAATAAGGAAATTACCTGAGACCTCTGATTTTTAAAGTCCTCTGTTACTATTCAAAAGCATTTGCTTTTTATTTTTCCTGCATCACATTGCCTTTCTTTTAACATGTACCTATGTTTATCTTTCAAATGAGCTGTAATCTTCTCCAAATCTAAAAGATGTTGTCTTCTAAAAGGTGTGGAATTTGGGAATGGGTCACAGGTAAAGCTCCTACAAGCCCACTATGGGATACTGATGGATTGCAGAAGTGACAGAACTTGAGTCCTTCTTGGGCTTGGGTGTAGTACTACTACTTTACTCTTATGAATTTCTTGGTCAACTGAACTGGCAATAATTTACATGTCATGAGTAAGTTATAAAGAATCTGCTGGCCTTAACCCTATGTGAAAATGAGAGAAAGTACAGAAAGGACGGGAGACACTTCCCAATAAAATAGGGAGTGCAGGGAATGTGAATGTTTAAACTGTCTGTTCCATCCAGCTCCGTTCACCCCCCTCATTTATTCTGTTTTTGGAAGGAAAGGTCCGACAGGATGTCTGCCTGAAGCTAAGTTTTCATTCTCTGGCTAACAAAATAGTCTGCCAATTTGCAATGTTTAAAGTATGTGAGCTCCCTCCACACACAGCCTGTCTTTCTAATTAACAGGAAGAGTATACATATTTTTGGATATTTTGTTATAACCACTGTTGTCTTTATGAAGAATTTTCGAGGAAACTCAAGGGGTTTTTTTAACATTAGCTTTGGTTATCTGTGATGGGAGCAAACATTTCATTTTTTTTGCTGGACAAGAGTTGCACCATCACACTCCTGATTGCACTTGTACTGGTTGCTCAGTCTTCATTGTTAGCTCAAGTACCATGGGCCATGTTTTACTCTGAAGTGGCATTTCATCTGCTGTTGAGACTCCTTTGTTTCTCTCTAGAATCACGGTGAATTTTCTTAAAACACCTATTGGCAAACATGACATTCTTGCATTATCCTTTTGCAGAATTTACAGAAGCACCACAGATTTGGAATCCCAGTACTCTAGCTGATCAAGCAGTCAAAAGGCTGCTTGACCTAAGCATCTTCTTTTCCAAAAAGTTAAGGAATTAGTAACCAATGTTACAGAAACTGAAATCAACAGAATACTGAGGCCTGAGCAGGAGGTTGCTGTGCGTTGGCAGGAACCCGAGGCTGCCTGTGCTGTCTGCTGTGGGGAGCCTGCAGAGCTGCTTCCTCTGCTAAGGTAAGGCCTTTCCACCAGCAACAGCTTCTTTTGTGCTCTGATTTCACTGCATGAGACATCACTACTTCTTGGTCTTCTCTGGTTGCAGTTGGGGTGTCTACATCACCCTGAAAATGCTGGTGTGACTGCTTGGAAGCAGCCAGTGGTCCATGGGCTGACACACAGAAGCTGCACTGCAGGATGAAGGGTATTCCCCCCCCAGAGGGAGCAAAATATCGTCAGAGTTCAGGGCTGCTGCTTCTCAAAGCACGAGTGGAAGGGGGTGGGGAATAGAGACATTTGGTTGTTTATTGTAAAAAAGCAAAGCTCTGGCAACTAAGTGGCAGCAGTTTAGCGTTGCACAGTCTTGTTAGAAGTAAAGTATATGTTTAATCATTTGATTTGTCAAAAGGGAGGGTTGAACTCAGGGGAATAAATATAATACACATGGGTTTAATTACCATGGATGGGTAGGCAAAAACAAAGTATGCAAAACAGTACATTTACTCTTCACATATGTGTGTATATACATATATAATTAGAGTTGGGCAGAAAATGCATTTTTTCCTGCCACCCACACTTTCCTTGTTTTTTTATCAAAATAAATATTTTGATAGAAAAACATGCACCAACTCTACCATATATAGTAATTACTTGTCACAGACAAAGATAAATAAAAAAGAAAACTTTGAAGTTAAACTCAAAGCAATGGAAGCTAATTTTACTCATTAGAAATACATAAAACTCTAATTGGGAAGGGCATAGAAGGGAACACAAACATTTGCTGCATGGTAGAGGATAGGCATACTGTAGACAAACACAACTCCTGAGTTTCACTTGGTGGCTTATAGCATATCCTCAACACACAGGGAGCAGGGCCATACAAAGATACTTTTCAGTCATTTATCCAAGGCTGTGCTGTAAATCATTGTTGAGGGGCTTAATACTTTGAGGTTTCTATTCTTAGGAAGGCCAGGAAACAGCTGCCCCATCTGTTATATGTTCCATAAAAGTAGGAGGGTGGGGGGTGATTTTTTTGTTTTAATTTGAGAAACTTGTGAAGATTGAACAAAAATGTAATTTTTATCTGAGCTATAAATGAGACAGAATGTTGCTGTGCAAATTAGGGAAGCTAATAAATGTGTGATGTGGTGTGAAGTTAGATGTGTTTGCTCTCTTGAGAGATTGACCTTTCCCTAGATGAACAATCAAAAACTGTTAAAATGTGCTTTTTTAAAAAATTATATTTATAAAGACAATTTTTTCTATTAACCCATGCAAATTCACTGAATTTTAACAGCCTGTTGTGGCTGAAGATTTATCCTCTTCCCAGTATCTTTGCACAAGGAAGCATTAGTTTAGGAAGTTTATGATTTGGAGAAGATATATAAGTTAGACTGGGCATGATGCCAAATTTGATCTGCTGCAGATTCATCACAAGCTGACAATGTAAAGAGGGTGAGGATCACTAAAGCTCAGTGATGTATAAATGTTTAAAAGTTCAGCTCGGGTACCATTCCTGGAGCTAGAAGCCATTCCTAAATCCCTGTACTCTGGCCTGAAGTCAGAAGAAATCTTGATGGGGTTTTCTGGGGGTCTTGTATATCCTGCTGAAGAAAAGTCAGGGATAAAACCATGAGGTAAGAAAAAGGATTGGGCAAGGTGCAGTGCATGGGATTGCTTTGCTAGTTCTAACTTGTCATGCTGAAGTGAATTTGACCGAGTGGGTTTTATTCAGTCTGAAATTTCAGAAGTTCCTTAGGTCTGGTTAATGTCACAGGGCAAGGATTTCCTTCTAGAACAATTTGTGACATGAGCTGGAATGCCTTTTCATGAAAGAGCTTTACCTGTACTTCAAGCTGCATGAGTGAAGCAGGCAGCTGTGAGTACACACAGAGTACACTCCTGAGGGAGGCAGACAATGATGGTGATATCATTTATCTTAATATTCAGAGTCTGTGTTCAAGTCTGGGAGATTTTAGCATGTTACCTCTAAAGAATCCAAACAACATATTGTTAAGTTCAGCAAATATTGAAACCTTGCCTAGAGGAAGGGTTGCACATACATGGTGGCAGGCAAAGAAAGCATTCCAGAACTTTGGCAGATGGCTCTCAGAGTTGACTGGTTGTGTGTGTTTTGTGCTTCTGTTTTTATTTTAAGGGATGTGATTAAAAATGTGAAATGTTTGGACTATTTTTATGAAGTTTATTTGTGCATTACAAATATTGAAAACTACTATATATTATTGAGAAGCAAATTGTATTCGTTCAATGAAGACATAAAGCTCCCTTTTCCATCTCTAACCTTGAATGAGCTGATTATGTCATGCTGCTGTGAAGTAATACTTTTTACTGTTGGCATTTTTCAAGCTGACACAAAAGGTGTTGTGTTTTCTTTCCTCTGCACTAGAGAAGGAAAGTGCAAAAACACAACCGCTATAGGCGAAAATAACTTTCCCTGGAGCTGGAGCAAGTTCTGCCCTAGAAAGTATAAAGAATAAATTTTACCTTGTTTTGAAACATGAACTAGAAAAGAAAATGCATAAGGACATTGATAGTTACTCTGAAAGCATCTATTAATGATGCAGCATTTAAAATACTCAGAGGTTTTATTGCACTGAGAAGAGAGAATCTCTTTTTTCCTGAAATGATCAGATTTGATAATTATCAGATGTGCTGAATTTATAATTAGATTTTTTCCCCTTCTTTTTCCCATATTTATGTAAGTTTGGAGGGAATTAATCGTGTCTCCCTTTCAGGAATTTATTAAGGCAAATTTATAGCTTTAATACATGAACAGCATCAGCTGGTGATTACCTGACTCTTTCAAGTGTGCCACACGCTGAAATTCCATGGTGGATTGCGTCACTGCAGTGATGTAAAGGAAATCCCTTGGTTTCTTTTTCTTTGGGTATCTAAATATTCTAGTTCAAGGCCTGGTGATTTAAAGTTTTTAGCAATCGTTCTTAAAGATGCAAACTGCTTTTAAATTGCTTCAGTGGTGTATGCACTCTCTGATTACATATACCTCATAATACATTTATGTTTATACACTGTGAATTGTTTTATATGCTCTTGTATGAACTATGCATAGTTTTCCCGATGCTTTTAGGCCAAATTGAGATTTGCTGCATCTCTGAAAGCTTTTTTTTAAAGTGAGGGGTTTTTTCCATTTCTCCCACTTAAGCAAAATTCTGTAGCTGCAAAGTAAAAATTCTATTGCTGTAAAGTAATTGTATGAGTGAGAGCCCCTGTTTAAGTGAACAGTTTATGGTTACTGTATTAAAGCGAACATTTCAACTTGGCTAACACAACCACTGAATAAACACATATTGATATTATAGAACAAAATAATATATTAGTGCATTGCTCATTTGTGCTCTGATAGTCACCCTGCTACTATTAGTCATGCGGGGAGTGACAAACACAATTACACTCGAGTGCTAATAGAGTGGAAGGGCAAAACTGCCTGACCTCGGCATCCTGGGTCGATTTAAATGTTTGATGTCTCATTGAATTAGTATCACAGTGTGAAAGACAAAGCTCAAACTAATGGAAATGAGCCTGGACATGCAATACTGCTGATTGGGCTGACATAATTAGAATAATATTCTTCACACAGCTAATAACAAGCAGAAGAAATAAATAACCAAGAGATAACTTAATGACTGCATGCTAAAATGCTCCTTTGAATATGCTAAGGTTAGCATTTTCTATTTACTTATGGAGCACTGAGGGAATTTTTTTCTCCATGTAATCATTAGCTGTGGTGATCAGCTCTACTCTGGTCACTAAGGCCATATGAAACTATGCAGGTTGACCCAACTTTTCCCCCTCAACATCATTACTTAACCCTCAAGGCATTGTTACTAATATCTGTCTCTCTAGAAAACCTGCCCAATCCCCCACAAAAAGAGAGAAAAAAAGGACAAAAAAAAAAAAAAAAAAAGCTGACACATGATGGATTCATAAATATATAGCTTTGTATCCTCTTATGCCCTTGATCTCTGAGGTACAGGGTCATAAAGCATGGGTAACTCTACAGGGCTTTGAAGACTGTATTTCTGTGGGCATGAAGTAGGATTTTGATACAAAATACCAGACAATTTTTAAAATGCTTTTTACAGTAGCTTATCTTAAACTTTATCTTTGTCAACCTCTTATGTACTTTCTCAGCTTGTGGGGAGATGATGTACAAACAGCCTAAGAAAAGACGTAGGTAAGACAGGTGTCTAGAAAACCACTTCACATTGTTCATCAGTTCTGTCTAATCCTCTTTCTTCATCATTTGTTCCTGATCACAGTATGTGCACCAGAAATCCAATCTAACAAAGCACATAGACTTCACTTCACATGGACAAGTCTCTGCCATGGGTGGAACTTGTAAGCTGTTCAGCCATAAACATGTACCTGCAGGATGTTGTAGGAGGAGTTTTCATTCTTAACCAGGACCTACTGGTTAGGGAGTAAAGCCATAGCAATTTGCTGCCTTGGTATCAAGGAGGGTGATTCTGAGACTCAGATTGAAAAAATCATTCAATGGATTAACTAGACAAAATGCTTTTTTCTCTTCCTGCTTACATAAGTTCATAACATAAACATTTTTCTTATGTGCGTAAATCGTTGGACTGAAAAATAAAAAGGCAACAACAGCTTCCTGAAGAGGCTGAGGTAGATTTACAGCTAAAGTTAATGTGGTGCCTTTGGTAGGTATCAGCAAACAAAATGCTTTTAACTTCAGGCTTGATACGGTGACTTTGTCTTGGAATTTGCTAAGAGATATCGTTTGGTTCAAGTCTTCAAAAGAGCAGATCACCAGGTTTCAATCAAATCCGGAAGGTTTGGAGTACTTTTGGAAGCTGATGAGGGAAAATTCCATTTCTTAATGTAGGATCTGGCAGTAAACTTCCCTGTACTTCTGGAGCTATGACCTCATTCACGAGGGGATATCACCACAGCACAAAATTGCTAATAAGATCTGATTCATTTAAATTGGGCTTGTTAGTGAGAACGGAAACTTTCAAATCTTGAAACACCTAAGACAATGTACATGTGTTTTTCATGCCCAGTTGACCCATAAATTTATATAATGACAAGCCTTCTATCATGGATGTACTGAAGTGGAAACCTTAGTTTGAAATGAGTAAGATGTTGCACATTGCAAACTTGCAGGTAGCAGAGTCCCAGCAGAGCATTTTAGCTTTGACCAGCACGAGGCAGGGAAATGCTGTTCATCTGTTATGTTCATAAGCTGACCTACATCTGTAACTTCCTTTCAAATAATACCAATAAAAAAGAAGGCCCAGCATTTTCAGCAAATCGCATTATTTCACTTCATTAAGGGTTAAGGGTTTTATGTCAGTCTATTACCAATTCAGGCTGAGATAGCAGTGCTGAGCCAGCACATGCCACGTTATTGAGGGCTGGCACAGAGGTGGATGTCCTCTGCTTCCAGCACAGTCACCCCCAGTGCTGGGGGGGTCTGACTGGGAGAGGGCTTGGGGTTTGTTATAAACCAGTAACTTTACTAAGTACAGCTGTCATGCAGGCAGTGAGAAATACACAGCTGATTCTGTTCCACAGATTTTTGATTCTCGGAGTGAGTGACCCAAAATTGCCCCATCCTAACCCAAACCCCTCAGCCTTCTGATTGCTGTTGGTTCACTTACCTTTGTCAGGTTTTCCAGTCCTGTGGAATTGTTCATGTTGACTTCATGTTTGCCTGCTCTGGGTTGTTTCCACATCCTTGGGGAAGAAGTCCTGGCTCACCTTAGTAAGAAAATCAGCGTCACGTAAGAGGAGCAGGAATAACTTCTTTCCTCCATAATGTGGAGAAAACAGAAGCAACAAATAGAGTAAACTAATTACTATTCCCTGTGATTATGCAGAGATATTACCTGTGAGCAGCACCTCTTTTTCCTCAATCCTCATCTTTTGCCAAGAAAACTAAACCAGTGAGATTATCCATGGGATAAGAGGTTGAATCGAGGTAGTTTGAATGTAATGGTGAGGGATTCTTTTCCTTCTCTGTTAAGCCCATCTGAATTTATGCTGCTGAGCCACCAAACCTCTGGCTCCTAAGGTAGTTAATATTTCAGTGAGGTCCGAGTTCTGAATTTTTTTTGTTATAGTGAACTAGCAACATCTTCCTTTAAAACAAACTTCCTCAAACAAAGACACCAGCTGTTGTGAAAGTATCATACTGATGAATGAGAAGTGGAATATTAACACTTTTAGGCTGAAATGTGGTTTCATTAGAATCAGTCAAATTAGAATAATGAGTCTCAATTCTTTATGACCTTCCTCAATGTGTGCCTGTTGACACATCATTCCCTGAACTGTAGGTTTAGGTTTATATCACATACCCGAAGAAGTTTTTCATAGAGTTCTCATTTATATCTTCCATGTCACCTTTGTGCTGTGATTGCATGAAAAGTATTGTTTGTTTAATTTTATGGTAAGTAGGAATTTAATTCAAGAGTAACTGTGTGATTAAACTTTTCTTCTAAGGACTCTTTTAATAAGATAAGCTTAGTTAAAAGTAAAACTGCTCTTTGGCACCCACTAGTGTGTCATTATACATTGCCTTGTGTGTGATGGGTCATTTTTCATGATGCAGAAAGAATAGAAAATGTCACTGTGATAATTTCTATTCTCAAATTCTCTATTCTCACAGTCACCTTTTCCTGTGTTTTAAATTTCTACGACAGTCCTCTCCTGTAGTCATAAAAAAATCTGAATCAAGGGCATTGACATAAATTGAAATATTTTGATTAAAGTATTTTGGATTCTCAGTCAGCAAATGTGTGTTTCAGTTCTTATGTTATTAAGGAGCAACAACAACAGTCAGGGTGTTTTCCAGTAATTTCTGGTGCTCATAGGTGAGTTAATGCCCTGAACTGGAAGGTCTGGTTCCTTCAGAAATGTGTTAGATAATGTTATATTCTTTTATTTTTCCCCTCCAGTGGCCTTAGTCTTGATGATACCTTGTGCACAGACTGGTACTGCATATTTTCACAGCCATAGTTCTCTAATGGAAGGAGATTGCTTCATCTGCAATACTCTGCATCCATTTTGAGCACCAAATCCAAGTTCTGCCTGCACAGATATCACAGCCAGGGGTCACTGACTGATGCACAAGCTGCCATTTGAAGTGGGGTACTTGGGGGTGTTCTTATGCAAAACATTGACAACCCTTCTGGACCACAGAACTGCAGCCTTTCCAAGTCATTCAGAAAAGATAGAAACTTGAGAAATAATTCAAACTAAAGTCCTTTGTGTGTTCAACTCTCCTGATACAAACCCTCCACTGGCAAGGAATGTACTGAAGGTGGTGGTGCTCCAGTACCAGTTGAACAAAAACAGCCTTTGGCTGTCTGGACTAATAAGAATGAAGAACCCTTGCAGATAGAAAAAAACAATCTTGTTTTGTTTTGAGCAAATGTAGAAATATCACACATAGCTGCAGATTTGATTTACTTTCATGCCATTTGACAATCTGATAATTTTTACAAAGACATACTTAAAATGCTGTTTCATGCAAAGTTCACTTTTTCCCTTGTTTAAAAACCACTCCATCTTTAATTTGCAGGACTGTGTAACTGTGTATTAATTTTGCTGAGTACCGTTTATTTCCCTTCCCTTCCACTTTATTTAAAGTCAGTTGTTGACAACTCTCAGGCGTGTCAAAGTCTCACCACTAATAATTGCTTAAGGATCCCTAACTTCTATAAATGTTGGTTCCAGCCTAAAAACCCCATGCAATAGCCCTATTTGAAGGAAGTGAGGAGGGGGGAGGGAAAGAAAAAAGGGGTGGGGAAAAAAAAGAAAAAAAAACCTGAGAACTTCTTCTGATGAATTTTTGATTTTCCTTCCTAACAAAGAAGTGTCTGTGATTCAAAGAAATAGCTTAAAGTGATATTATAAAATAGAATATGGAGTGCACTGTTCTGAATGACTCTTTGCTTTTAATGTGAGGCTGAAAAATTGTCAGTGCCTTTTTTGATTAGATGAGACTTTTTTTTTTTTTTTTTTTTTTTTTTTTGTTCTTGATCTAAGAATTGAGGAGAAAAACATGCTACTTGCATTTGAATATGGTATGAGCTGGCTGCAATGCGTTGAAGATAAAGCAATACCAGTACTGCCTCAAGGCGGCACCTGCGTCTGTGGGTCAATGCCATTCCTCCTTAGATCGCTGCGGAGCCCCTCTCTCGGCTGCTGCTTTATTAGGCCTAATTAGGCAGGCTGTCACTTTTATTGGTGATGGAAAAGGAAGATAAGTAGATTACTTGTGTCATCTATCTCTATCCGGACGTGTCTAAAAAGTCTAAAGTGATTGCTGTGGGCCACAAATATGTTTCACAAGAGGGAGGAAAAAAAATCAGAAATGTATTAAACCTCTAGAAATGACTTACCTTTGGCACTACTGTGTGTAATTTCAAACCCACAGAGAAAAGAGTTACAGTACATACGTAAAGTCCTTTTGTTCAGAGGGAGAAGGTTGTCTGTAATGGTTTTGTGGTATCAAAATAATAAAAAAGGCTGTTTTCCACTTAAAATTCTAGCAGCAGTTATATATATATATTTTAAAGTTAATCCAAGTTATAATTAGAGTGCAGCATCTGTGGCTGGTGGAAGGGGCTATTTTGATGACAGGCTTGTTGACGTGTTCCTCTGATAAGTTTGCTCTTTGGATCATTGCTCAGGGCATCTCCAGTATATGCAGCATGTGTACATTTCTAATGATTGTTTATAGGAATAATTATTTTCTAAATAAAGCATCAGATATCTTTTAAAAGAAATTAATTATTGAGAGCTAATATTATCAACAGTAATCAGCACTTGCAATATTTTAATTGTCTGAGACATCATCTGCTTTGGAAGATGATAATCTCCAGAATGTTCCTCCACAGAAAGAGTTTATTAGGTATAGCATTGTGGTAGGAAAATGAAATTGCCTTTTATGGACTCTTATGAAAAGGAAATATGTTCTTGATTTAAGAGTGTTTGTGAAGCTAGATAACAATCATTATACAGCTTTAGGCTCAAGGTTAAAACAAAGTGGGTTTTTTATTTTAAAAAATTCTTTAAAATTCTCAAATTGCAACCAGACAGATGATAAAACACTTTTAGAAATTTGGGGGTTTTACTTTGGGAGATGGACTCTTACTTCAACTGTGGTGCATCCAGTCATGTGGGACACAAATACCAACCTCTTGACCTGCACATTTGATTGCAGCCACAGCACAGGTAGCAGTGTGTTAACATAGGCATCTTTAAGAAATATGTCAAAGGTGTCTGTGTGAAAAATCCTAAAATCCCATGGGCCACTGTCTTGGACTAATAGCTAGAATAATTGTGTAGGTATCAATAAAACTATTTATAGACTTAAAATCAAACTCAATCACAAAATCAGACCCTATCCAGAATTCCTTACTCAGAACTCACAGAGGCTTGAGCAATATAATTTCAAGAAATGTTCTTGTGTGTAATGAATGCTGTGGAAGGTCTATTTAAAGACAGGTTCTGAATGCTGCACCAGTGGCACCTTTATTCAGGATTCTGTGTTCCATAGGCAGTCAGCCATTCTATTTGTTTGGAAGCTTCAAATCTTCTCATTCATTATTCAATTCAAGCTGTTTAGGCTTGATTTTCATTGCCTTAAAGTCTCCTCTTCCCAGATGTTGCCTAACTACCTCTATGAATATTGAGATAGCTGAAAGTGCAGTGTCATGGAAATCCACCATTAGAACACATAATTTCATAGCAGCTGTACAAGCCTTTTTGTTTAAGTGGTGGGTTTCTGAGCCATGTTATGATAAAAACATTCTAAATGTTGGACAGAGCTACCTAGTACCAAGAACTTTTAAACATGTTTGTCTTGAAGAACTTGCAGATCATTATTAAGTTGAAGAAATTCAGAAATTTGATGCTTCAGAGTTTTTTATTCTGCCTACCACTGTAAGCTATAACTTTTACTTGATACTAATTTCATGATTATTTATCTTAATTACAGTATCTACCTAGAGTGGGAGTCTTTCAATCTCAAGGTGTCAAGGTCTCTGAATTACAAAGGAAACGTTTTAACATGCAATATTTGTTTTCTGAAGTTCAAGGCTGAAACTACTTTCCCCCATAATATGCAGCAGCCAACTGTAGTGTATGAAGGCAGTATATTTAGCTCTCCATGAGGCAGAAATTCCTTTTGGAAACTGCAGGCTGCTGGCAGTGGGGCTCAGCAGCAGCCTCATGGGAGGCAATCTCTCATCAGGAGCTCTGCACCACTTCTGAGGAGCCCCAAATGGGATTTTGAATTGTGAGTTGGTGACTGTGTCTAGGTTTTGCAGTTTGTTCCTGACATTCAATGCCACCACAGCAGACATAGTGTATCTGAGGGATAAAAACTGGGTTCCTAAAATGGTTCTTTATCTTTCTAATGCTTTTGCAAGGTTTCAAGAAAAAAATGACCAAAATTGCATCACAATTTCGTGCTTTCAGTATAATATGCCTTATTCCATTATTTCCTCACAGTATCTGAAGTTCACTGGCTTTTGACTCACCCAAGATCTCAAACATCTCTGTAAGATCTCAGATGAGAATTCTCACTTGAAAGATATGGAACAATTATCCTTGCTTGTGGGGGGAAAAAAATATTTCAATTAGTTCTCTCTTTCCTTCTTCCCCACAAACATGCAAATTCTCTCCATGTCCATTCTCATCCCATGTAACACCTATGAACAAATCCAATTGCTGTATTTTGAATTCACCTGATCAGAAAAAGACCAGGATCAAAGATGGCGTGCTGATTTCAAAACTGTTTCTGAGAATATGCCATGGAAGCTACTGTTGTGCACCTTTTAAAAATCTTTGGAAGCTGTACAGGATGAATACAGCTGGTTAGAGTAGAAGTGTTTTTAAAATACACATTGATTATACAAAGAGATGTGTCAAAATCTTCATGAGAAATAAGGGACACTGGTACTTTGATAAGAAATACAAAATATTTTATTATTTTGGATCCTTTTAGCAGGTGCCCTTTCTTTACAAGGCATGATGCTTGTCTGTTTCATGGCTATGTAGAAATAAAAGCCTTTTAGAACAATTTTATTTCCAATTTGCTTCCTGGTCGGTTAGGGACAGATATGAACCCAGGTTCATATAATCACAGGCTGCTATAATACCAACATATATGGAAATGGAAGAATGAGTCCATGTGTCTTGTACTAACCTTTTTTGTTTGCATTCTTGCAGGGAACACATGAGATTTTTGTATTTCATATGCAAATTTCTAAAGAAGATTGGCCCTATAATTTCTACAGTCTTTTAAGTTCTGAACTGTAGCCCAGTTAGGGTCTAGTAGCTCAAAACCGCTGAAGGAGCCAACTGAAGCCAATTGATTTTTAAGAGATATTCAAGATTCTAAGATGTTGATTTCAAAGGGCAAGATTCTAACATTCTTGATTTCAAAAGGCAGATTGTGTTTCCTTAATCATGTTTGTTGCTTCTCTTCAGCCATTGAACCAATTAGAAACCAAGAAATATAGCCTAAAATAATAAAGTTCATTGCACAAAATTCTTAGAGATCTAGTTGAGATCAGTTTTAAAGACTCTCTAAATTTTTTAAGCAGTATACTTGTCCTCCTCTATTTCTGAGTTTCCTGTAAAGCCAAAGCCAGAGCCAGACTCCCTGTCAGCTACATGGGCTTTGGTGAAATAGTTGATTTTCATATCTATTTCTGATTGTGTCTTTTTTTTTTTTTTTTTTTGTCTTTTGATATTAACATACTTCTTTTATTTCACACTGATGACATTTGTGTTGGCAATGTGGTGGCAATAATTATGATATCAACAGATTACTGCAGATAGAGAATGGTTCTTTGGATGTGGCCTTTGCACACCTGTGTGAATCAGGCAGGAGGAAACAGGAATTTCTATCACTTTTTAACTTTCTTTCACAGCACTTTGACACATCTTTAGTCAGTCCAGCTAGGGTCCAGTGCACAGATGGACCTCGAATTTGGCAGCACCTCAAAGGGCAATATCTGGGCCAAGCTGCATTTGTGTTTTTCCTTCTTTCTTTCATGTCCCATTAGTATCAGTTTTTGCTTTGAGAACATAAAAAGCCAGAACTCAAGTGTACAAATATTATTGTTCTGTATTAATGACTTCTGTGTCCAATTAGTGAAGATCATTATTGCAATATGTTCTGACTTGCATTGCACACAAGAGATAATAAACAAGTTTCCTGAGAAGCAGCTTTATAAATAGCTTCTCTGCAGCATTCCTTGACTGTCCCAGTTGTTTTGCTCTGTCACTTTGCCACACAGCAGAGTGCAGTGGCACCAGTGACAAGCACTTGTCACAGGGTAAGGGTTCCATCAGAGCCAGAATGGAGTGCAGGAGGTACCAGCTTTCCCCATCTGTTTCTGATAGCATGAGACCATTTCAGTCTTGTGGCTGAAGCAATTAACGTTTCATTCCAGGTGATAAAACCTGTTTGTTAAGTACATTTTAAGGAGAGATATTGTATTTTAATGGACATTTAGTAGCTGGCTATCATCAGTCTGTGCTCCCTGCCTGGGGACAGCAGGCAAGGTTTATTAAATATTAAGAAGCTGTTCATTACTTTATGAAACTGTGACAACAGAACATCTGAATATTTAGAAAACAGTTAATGTTCTTTAGAATAGCTGCTTCAGTTAGGGGAGAGGACTAATGTTTGTCTGGCTAAAGATGCATAAAAATGTAGTGTCTTCTTTGAAGTTTGCACTCTGCTCCTGCTACTTGAGAATGTTGAAATTAACCTACACCACATAATTTAGAACACAAGTGAAAGCACAGTTTCCCATTAGAGAATGCAGGAAATCAAATATTTCAGATAAACGTTGCTTTTGCAATGTCTTTAAAAGTCCCAAAATCTATAGGTTTAGAGGTTTGGCTGTCACCATAACTTCTACCTTTGTATGCAGTGTACAGAGGCTATTCAAATTTCATTGCAGATCTCAAGGAAAGGATTAGGTCTTTGCAAAGAGATGACAACACCTTACTGAGAAAATGCCCACAGATTTTTTGGAAGACCTTCCTTCACTTCAACCAGTTTGAGGCAAAGTGAAAGCTCTTTGTGTACTGGCTGTTTGAATATCCAGGAGGATCCTCAACACCGATGAAGCCAATTACACATTGTGTTTGTATCCGCTCTTGCTTGTATGGGATGAATCAGGTAATGAAAAAAAAGCTCCAAACTGACAACCCAGAGCTCTCTTTGGTCCTGATCTTGCCAGTCACGCTGAGTGAGCAGAATCTTGTTTCCAGGTGCAGTAGTTTGTAGCCAAACTCCCTCAGTGGTCACCATGGGACACGAGACATTTAAGTGCATCTGTTGGGAAGGACAGGCAGCAGAATTATTTAGCATGAGACACGGTTTTATCTTAAATGTATAGAGTTACAAGGGTCACAAATGTATTACCACTCAGTGATGTGCAGATAACATTTTAAGAGTCTGGGGAGTGGGGGCAAATCACATAAACTTTAGTCTTGTATGTCCATACAATTAAGGATGGACTTTACAAGAAGTAAAGGTGTTTTCCGGGCTTTGGAATATGGAAGTACAGAACCTTTTTGTATATTTTTCCAGTTCAGCACTAAAACTTCTGACAAGGAGATACAACATTAGCTGGCAATAAACAACTATGATGTCTGAAAATTATTATGCATTGGTTCTGAGACATGGATTTGGTCACATAATTGTCCTGAGTGCAAGAACAACAGAGGGTGAGGATGGACTAAAGTAGCCTCAAGTCATCTTTCTGTCTTGTACCTCAAGCTGGATCACCTGACCTGAGATGATATGTTCCTGTCTGTTGGCCATAAGGATGCCTCTTTCCACTGGGTTTGTACCAGGGTTTTCTTTGCCCTCTTTCAGTTCTTCTCTGTTCCTCAGATCTTTTCTTTGCTCTTTTCCCCTAAAAACACTTCTCTTTGCTCCCTCTGCCAGGAACTTTAATTGTTCTTGGTCTCTGTCTTCCTTAAAAGCTCCTTGCAGCCTTCACTGCCCTCTGTATTCAGACCTCACCTGCCCTCAAATCCTGAGTCTGAGCTCCCTGGCCCTTCCCACCTCTTTCCCTTTTGGCCACGTATCTTTGCATCCCAGGTCTCTGAAGGATTCCAGCACTCAGTTTCTGCCACTGAGCCAGAGCAAGGTGAGGACCAAGTCCAGGACACAAAATATCTGAGTCAAGGAAGAGTCAGAGTGGGTGTGGGCTCTCTCCTGTCTCACCCCGCCACAGGAGTGCATGAAGACTGGGCACACATTAATTTGCGTGGTTAATTTGCATTATCACTGGCTGTGATAACAGATTTGCATGGTTTGATAACAGAGAGATTTTCCTAGGAGCTTCTCTGGTGAGGTTTCTGGCAACTCTGGGTTCTTTTGGATGCTTCATTCAGTATGTTGCAAAGCTTATCGTGTAGGAAAGTGTGGAAAATAGTCTACCCAATAGGCCAGAAAAAAACAAGGGAAGGTTATTTAATTTCTTTCATTTGCTGCATTTAATTAAGAAACTGATGTATGAGTTTTGTAGGGGAACAGCATGGGAAAGGGGAAAAAAACATCTATGGGGAACCAGATTTCTCATGAAATGTTTTAACTGAGGGGAGAGGAACAACCCTAGAAACTTTTCAGAAAGGAAGATCTATGATGGTGCAAACTGAGGCAAATTTCTGCTTTTTCAAGTCTCCTTGAACTCAGATTTTTCTCATCTGTGTATGAAGTAAAGTTTAGAGAATTTTCTGTATTTCTGATCCTGCTTTCCAGTAAGTTTGCAAGTCTCCAACTTCTCTCTGAGCCTTTGCAGTGTTCTTCTCTAGTGGGAACCATCCCTTGGGTTCTTCCCCCACAAACAGTTCTTTGGTTTATAAAGGAAGCTCTTTTATTTTGTTTTTGTTGCTGGCGTCCAAGACTGACAAATGGGTTTAGTCCCAGGCTCTTCTTTCAATTATTAATGAAAAATATTGTATTACCTGAGGCTAACCCAACATTTCGTTCCATTTCCAAGCCTTTGGCAATCAGCAATCTCATTGCTGTCTAAAATGCAGAGAAGAAAATCTTTTGCCTATTCCTTTTTCCTCCTCTGCTCCTGCCTCACCTCCCTCCCTTAAGAAATTCACAGCGTAATTGCAGGATGGCTCCAACGAGGGTGCTAAGAAAGCATTGTTATAAATAAAAGTGAACATCATGCAGTCTGATTGTCACTTGTTTAGGATTTAAAGTATCAATTCCTGAACATTACAGAGATTTAGACATGGGTTAATTAAACATTTACATACATGTGTAGAACAATATATTGTATGGTGCAATAATATGCACTTTAATCAGGATCTGTGGGTGTTGTGTGTTTGCTTGTTCCATGTTAATTGGTATCGTGCTGGCTCCTAGCTTAGGTCTTTGGCTGGATGGAACAGAATAGACATGGTGTTTTAAATATTTTAATTAGGACCAGCAGTTCCCGGCTCACTCATTTCTCATTGGATTGTTTTTCATGCATGAATAAATTAGCTAGCATGGAAGTACTTTGCAGAAAGTAGTTGCCCTCTAGCCATAAAATGAGTCCTGTTCATTAATACTTTAATGAAATTAGCTGTGAGCAAAATATCATTCCTTTTAACTGTGTTCTAATTTCTTAATTTTAATTAGGCACATAATTGTAGTATACTGAAATTATCTTAATGTACAGCAAGAAAAGTTCTATCACCATGGGCCTGTGGCTGAAACTTGAGCATACTTGCAGCATAATTCAGCTTGCAATTTTTCTCTTCAACATTTCCTAGCTAATCAAAATCTTTTCCTTGCTTTGTGTTATTGCAACACAGAGTCAGGAACTGACTAATGCTTTCAGATACCATAAAAATTAAAAGAATCACTGATGTTATGTTTTGTTGTTGGCAACATACATCTGACAAACCTCAGTTTTAGAGTCCAACATAACCCAGGAGCACTTCTAGGGAATAATGGAATACACAAAACCTGTTTGTTGTTTTGGCTTTTGCCCCTGAGATGTTTCATGCTTTGCTAACCTGGAGTTTCTACATCTAATTCATAATTATACAAACCAAGGTAGGAAGCAGTAAGAAAACATGAGAGATGAGAAATTTAGATTTTAGCAGCACTAGCACGTCATCTTCAGTATAAAGTTTAATTTAATAAATTATTCTAGGCTGGTTTATAGATGCTTCTTGTTTCCACTTTGGCAGATACTGTTCTGGTGGATGCAATTTCCTTTCTCAAAGAAAAACATGTTCTGACAAAAACAACGATTGCTCTCTCTAATACTAGGTTTAATGTGAGTATTTTGAGTGGACGTCCTCATCCTGATAGAGAAGTATGTGTAGAAACACTTAACTAGATACATTCTTTTTAAATAGGAGAGCTAAGGATCTTCAATCCAAATTTATGTCAGGGGGGATTTAAACTTTAGCATTTACTCCTTTGCTCAAAACTGCAGAGAACTGGAAGAAGAAGCAAGGAAGGGATCTTGAAAGTTTTAAAATACTGAAAAAGGAACACATATTCAGCCCTAGAGTTTTTGCAACCAAATCCTTTGAAAACTAGCTTTTGTATTTATCACTGTATTAAGCAAAGAGAATTTCAAGCAGTAGTGACTATATAGATATGAAATGTGACTTTGACCAAAGGAATTTTAAGGTCAAATGCTGGTATATTAATGTTGAGTGTGGTGGATTTGTGCAGTGATTTCTCTCTCCTGTGCTGTGCTGAGCTATTCTGCAGAGCTCTGCAGGTGTCTGTAGCCACCTTTCAAACTCACCTGAAACCCACGGTGCACTGAGCAGGTGAGCTCCACATTCCTGCCCTCCCCGTGGATGTCATGCAAATCAGGGCTCTTGGCTCTTTTACAGGGTGGTTGGGACCTTTGTCTTTGCTGAAATTGAATTTCTAATTGAAAGCCTTTTTGGCAGCATATTTCACTGCCTGCTGTAATTGGCACCTGCTCTAAATAATATTGATATTTCTTATTTAAATAATAAATTATGGCTAATTGTAATACTTCATTATGCCCACAATTAAGTGAACTGAGGTTAGTTTACAATTAATACTAATACTAGTTGATGTGCAATTTGAATGTAATTTGCTGCTGTTAGCAGATTGCCAGTGGAAAGAAGAAAGCTAAGGGATTTCTTGTTTCCAGTGGCAATCTTGTTTTTCTAGACAAACAACCTTAAATAAAATGTGAGTTATATTCAAATAACCAAGAAATTAATTAGACTAAACATCCTGGTTTTATTTCCGATCAATCATTGTCACTCTTCTGGTAAACACATATTCACACCCTCCCTTTGTAGAACCTAATTCAAATTATATCTATTAAAGATTAGTAGAATTAATGCAGTGCATCTCTAATTGTTTCTTGTTATGGGAGACGAGATAAGTTCAGAGAATTCAGGTTTCACTCAGGCAATCTCCAATATGATGGATTTGTATCAGAATGCGAAGCCTGTATTTGATCACAGATTGCTCTGAGTGTGAACAGAAGCTCTAAAAAGAAAATGGGAATGGGCTGGAAGATTTACATGGAATTTCAGCCAATGACAACAAATGCTACAGACACTGCTTGTTCTGAAGGAAGAAATACCATTAAATTTCCTTTCTTGTAATAAATATGTTTGAGTGTATTCAACAGCTTCCAGGCTCTCTGTACCTTGAGGATTATTTGCTGTAGAGGCAAAGGATGTAGGCAGGTTACTTGGTTTGCTCTGCTTCACCTCTCAAATTTCTTCAGGTCCTTCCAGCATTTACAAAGTGTGCTTGAGCAGCACATTCCAAGTGTATCATCACTGTATTCAGCTTTCTGACTTGACAAATCCATATTAGAAAAATGACCTGTACCTCTTATACACCCATCTGTAATAAGGCTTAAAGAACAAGTTCAGTTTAAAATTGCTTCCGTCTTTTGTATGATCAGATGAGAAACTGTTGAATCAGAACTGAAGTGATAGTATAGAAACTTAGGAATCTCGATCTCAAATCCACATGCAAGCCTAAATAAAAATCAAACAAAAAAAATAGGGTAAGCTCTAAGGGAATTTGAGTAATGAGCAACATAAAGGGATGGATCAAAAGCCTATTGCAGCATTCAAGTGCTCACACAGTTGTAAGTAGGGTCCCTTTCTTATTTCTGTGACAGCACAGTGACTAACTCTGCATTTTGGAGTCAGGTGGTGGACACTAATATGATATTCAGCTACCAAAAAAGGAATTTAGGCAGTGGGAATTAAGGAACTTGTATCATAATTGTTTGAGGGAAGAAACACAGAAATGAGGGGAGTTCAGTCTATAACATTATGATACTCTGCTTGCACTACAAACATTTTTCTGGCACAATGAAAATTTCTGTATCTGAACAGATATAGAGTGAGATTGATTCCCTCTGCCTGTGCTCTGGGGTCATCAGACCTCTTAGGATGTAAGGATGGGAAATGACATGCCCAGAGTCACTTGAAAGCAGGACATGAGATGGAACTTTATACTACCCTGGTGATAGGTTTAATGATCTTATTGCCACATAATTCTTGGTTTCTTTAGTTTGCTTGGGTTTTTAAATAAAATGTTATGACTTCCTAAATAGCCACTTGAGTACATCACTGGTCATTTGAAAATTATTTGAGGGAAAAATTTGTTTAGATACCTGGAATGAAGAGAAATGTTGGAGTTATGAAAGTCCAGCTTAAATCAGGGCCACTTAAAAATTAAAAAGCCATTTCCACCATTTTAAACCTAGTATTATGATTTCCAGGTCAGCCAAAAGCTACCCAAGATGTATGGAATAGAAAAGGAAAATTAAATAGAATGTTTCTTTTTCTAGAGGACCAAAAGCTAATTTGGGTGAAACCCCAGGGTTCCTTTACCAGATTACCAAATAAACCAGAAATTTCAAATGATCTTGACAGAACATGTAGCTGGAGTGATTTGGAAGGAGAGGTAGATGAAACAGTTTATTAATGAACATTCTTTACTGAATTATTTTTCCTTCACTGATGGCACTTCTTAGACAAAGAATGAGGAGATTCTGTGACAAAAAACTCCACCCTAATCTTGTTTCCTTCTATCTTTCTAAATAGCTCTATGTCATAGGATTTACTTATCAACTGTAACATTAGCATTAAAAATCCTTTTAGGTCCCCTGCTGTTATCCCAAGATGCCATTTTAAGGCACCAATCACTCTCTTCAGATTACGTCTGCCTTCAGTCAGTGGCGCAGCTGATTTCACTATAATTATGTTATCATTTAGATTAATCAGTATTTTGCTGTTTCAGTTGATTAGAAAATTAGAAGTTGAACACTGTATTCATAACAAAAATACAAACTAGATGGTAAGAAAAGAATGCTATAGACAATTAGGTGTTTAACAGCCTGTCTCTAGTTTTGAAGTCAGAAAATATCTTCTTACTTTTGCCACAACTTCCATAAGTCCTGGATAGCAATAAAGCATCAGTGCCTCAGAAACCAACAGCATATTGCCCTTCAGAGGGTGGCTGTTCATTTGTACTGGAAAATTTCCTTTATTCTACAGTGTGTATAAACCCTACCTCTGCCAGTGAAGCAGCTGCTGTGAAATTCTGTACCTCTTCTCACCACAGTGTTTTTCTTAGAAATTCAGAAAAACAATAACCTACTGTTTTCTGTTGTGGCTCAGAGTTCTGACTAATTCTTATTTGTGGTCAGCTCCGTACATTTTGGGGTGACTGAGTCTGCACGTGATGGAATTGTTTAATAGATTCAGAGAAGAATGTTATGGAGTTAGGCTTGGTGAACCATAGGACAGAGGATCAAAGACTTTGATCTCAACTGCTCCTTGCCATTCCTTCTTTGATAGTGGTGTTAATACTTCCTTTATAAAAGCAAATAGTAAACATTAATATTTATTAGTATTAGTTGGACTTGTTGGAATGTCTCTGCTATAAGTTGTTCTTACAAATAAGGGGGCAATGTATCTTTGATACAGATCAGACTTAGTTACAGTATGCCATGAGTATAATTGTATAAACATAATGATCTGGGACAAAACAGACTGAACTGCCAGATATCCTATTCCATGCGTACCTTTACTGGCTACCTCCAATTCCAAAAGGCTCATGGGAAATTTTTCTTCCTGCTCAGGCAACCTCTATCAAATCCTTTTTGCAATCTTTCATGCAGATTCATTGTATTTTCTGAAAGAAGAAAGCATCAGGCACATCCTCTGCAAGCTCCAAGTTCTCTAAAACCTTCTCCTTTATTTCCATCTGAGAATACAATCAATCATGTGCTATTATATATCTGTTATGGAATCTACTCCTAATGCCAAAGGGCTGACTGTGACACACAGCATCCAATGCTTGCAAAAAATGTCTAGCTCCTTGAGAGCTTTCTAGTAAATTAACCCACTTCAAGCAGACAGTACAAGGTTCCAGCACTGAGAAATTAAGCAAAACCAAAGAGAATATATTTCTAGGTCATGCTTTGGCAAAAGTGCAAAAGATGGCAAGGGACAACAGGGAAAGATACTTGACAAATATTCATCCTTCTAAATACATTGAATTTTAGAATGTATTGCCTTTTCAACACTGCCTCCTTTATTAGCTTCTCTGCAGGTTGATATTCATTGCAGAGTATAAATTAAACAAAAAAAATCAATCCAGTTCATGGTGAGCTTCCATTGGCCTTACATCTCCAGTCTGATACAGTGTAAAAAAGCAGTGTCTGTTACCACTCCCTGAGGGTCAGCTCTGTTTCTCCCCTGTAATCATGAACACATTTTGTGAACATTTCTGCTTGTTTTGTGTAGCCTGTGAAAATAACCTAGGAAACCACAATGTCATCAGCATAATTCTAGTACATATTTTCAGACTTCACAAGAGAGATAGTGGCATGAGTCTGCTACCACAACAGCACTGTAATGAAGTACTCATTAAATTTATGCAGATGGTAGTTTCTTTCCAAGGAAGATGTATTGATGTTTACCATTATGAATATGAAATTGTTAATTGTGGATTTTGAAACTTCAGGAGGCATTTTGAGCATGCAATTTATCTTATGACAAAATTTATCCTAATAGAGTTGTGTTGAGCTCTCAGAATGACAAAACCAGCAGGGCAGTCAGGCAAACCGTCCCTGGGGAAAAGGACCTGTTTTGACATCTGTCTGAATACAGTACTTCTCCTGGTTTTTCCTGGAATAATACTACAGATGCCGTGTTTGGAGCCACTGAGGGCATGCTGCTGTAGGCTGGTGTCTGGGTCTGAAGGGGGCTCCGGGTCTGTGAAGAACACGAGCTGTGTGTGTTAAAAACCAGCTGTAATTGAGAAGTGCAGAGATTCCCAGTGTCTGGAATAGATCCCTCCCAAGGAGCCCTCCCTGGTTAGTGCCCTGCAGCTCTCCCAGCTGGAGGGGATGCGCTGGGGTGGGAGCGTGGGGTTTGCAGCCTGTGTCCCGGGCAGGGAGGAGGCACAGAGCCGCTCCTTGGCAAAGGGTGAATTGTGTCAGGCGTGCCTGGTTTCACTTGGCTTTGAGTTGCCTCTTGCTGATATCAGTCCCCTGATCTGCCTTCCCCGCGTGGCTTGTTTTTGCCATGTTACAGTACAAACCGTATTTTTTTAAGAACAAACAAAAGAAAATAATTAAAAACCCGCAAAACCAAAACAAACTTTTCGGGTCTTGAGATTTAGAATTAACAGTAAAGATTTTACATTTTATAGAGAATTAAAAATTTTAATTACAACTTTTTGTGATCGGGAATGTTACCTACTTTTTTTTTTTTTTTTTTTTTTTTTTTTTTTTAACCTTTCCCTCTTGGAAATGAAAAATGCGGCTCCAAGTCCCCCTGTGAGAGGGGACAGGGATCACCAGGTGGCGTTGGATCTCAGGTCTGCCGCCACACCGAACATTTTCAGCCAATGTTTGAGGCACGGCTGCTCTGTGTGATGCCGAGCGGGCACGGCTAATGAAAAGGTTGGCAGAAAAAATGCTGCTCACACTTTATAGAGAAAACTAGATAAAGAAATCGTGGAGTTGAAGCAGCTCTACTGTTTTGTCAAAAAGCTTTATATAAACACTTCTTTTCCCCCTAGAATGGCAATCTTGAAAAATTATTTTAATCAAGAGCTGGCTGACCTACTGAGTATAAGGAAGCATTATTTTGGATAGAAATGCTTGAGCATTTCTATCTAATTTTTTTTAAAAGTCCCTAGGAGATCCACTTAGGTTCTACACTTATGGAGGTAGGACAAGACATTTACTGGGAGTTTTCTGCTTTACTTAACTGCTTTTTTACATTATTAAACAATGCAGTGAGACAGGAATTCAGCCAGAATAAGTAACACACACATTTAATAGTGTAGTTAACCATGGGATTAAAATCTGTAGCTCACTTTTTCCAAGAGGCGTATAAAAATCAGCAATGAACGTGGTCAAATACAATATATATATAGCTTATCCATGACTTATGAGCTCTCCCACCTTCTTCACACAATTGACTGAGAAGGGTGGAGAAATTGTCTTTTCTCACGGAAATTGTTTAGAGATTTCTATTTCATTGTCACATCGTGCTCCCTTTTCCAGCTGCTGGTTGTTAGCAATGAAAATCCATTGTGCTCAGGTGTTGCAAGCAGGTGCAAACGCAAAGGTGGCATTGAGGATCCCTCTCTTCCTCGGAAAGCCAGTCAGAGAAGAGGTTCACACTGACTCTGAGAGCACTTAGAATTAACATCTTTTTCACATGGATAGCATTTTGTGGCAGATCATTCTCTTAATAAGAATCAATTACCTGTTCTTTTTTTCTTCTTTTTCTTTTCTTTTTTTTTTTTTTTTTTTTGAGAATCCAGTTGTATGGAACAAGTCTCACGGGAAGTATAAGATTATGTTTTTAAACCATTAATTTCTTCTGATTATCATACTGCTTTCCTCATGCTAATTGCTAAACCCGGTGGGATCTCACTAACATGAGATACAGCCAGGAACAGACAACAAAATCAGAAGATGGCAGAGGTGGTGATTTTAAACCCCACTGCCAGGCTTATGGCACAGTACTGAGAAATGGAAAAGGCCAGCCCATCTCTCTTCCTGCTCAGTATTGTCCCCACAGCTCATTGGGAATGTGTTTTGTCTCCTGTGTTTTATGGCTTTCAGATGATGTAGGGAGTTTCCACACTTCCCTGAAGAGATTGTTCCATAAACTTGTGCAATTTATTGTGAGATGCTTTGCTGGTGTTCTACTGTAATTTCCTCATTACTGAGATATAATTATCAGTAATGTAATTATATATACTGTAAGGGATTTCTTTTCTCTCTGTGGTATTTACACCGTCTTTTAGAATCATAACCATTTTTCTTTGCAAGCCTTTTAGCTAATACATGCATTTATGGCTTATTCTTTAAATGGTTCAGCATTCTTTATTCAACCTATTTTCCTTTTATAAAAAATTTAATCCATCGTGGTAAAAGGTGACTTGTTTTGAGTGAAAAACCTTCAGCTGACCAAAACCTTGCCATCAAAAAGGGTGTTTTTTCTTTTAAAGGAGGGAGGGTAACAGAAGTTCTCTGAAAATGCTTTCTTCCCTCCAAACCATCAGGTTTTTGCTGTTGAACAATCAGTAATCCCCTGATTACTCAAAGGTCGGTAGTAAATGTAATTGTATACTTTATGTGTGTGTGTATATATATATATGTGTGTGTGTGTGTCTATAATATACAGCCATAGACTATAAATTGCTTTCTTGGCAGTGTTTACCCATAGGTGCTGATAGCCAGGGGTTACACATACTATTAAGCATATATCAGGTAGATATATTATGCAAGTAAAAGTCCATTTCAGAGTGGCTGCCATCCACTTGGTAGTCATGCTTTGCTGTTCCGTGTGCTGCTCTGAATCTCCTTGTAGGATATGGTTGGCATTATTTTCCTAACTTGGATGCTGTGAATCTCTCTTTTGTCCCTGCTCTCCCACCCCTGCCTAGAACAGTATAATGTGTGCTTGTTTATAGTACTGGCTTTTAAAGCTCTTTTTACTTTGCTAATGAGAAACTTGCTCTTCTCTTTGGTGGCGGTCATCATGGGATTACCCAGCAAAAAAACAATTGACAAAACAAAAGTTTCCCTATGACTTGGGGTGTTCCAAGTGGAGGATATTAGTGTAAAGAACTGCAGGCTTGATGTAATGAAAGAGAGTATTCCTGCAGGATTTGTTTGCCAGGGAAGGGAACTCAGTGTCTGTTGCCAAGAAACTGTCACACTTGCCTTAATTATGATTAACAACATACACGTGTATCTGAGAGGATTTTTTTCCTCATTGACTTTTGTAGGATGTCCATGTCATTGCTAAATATTATTTCACTGACATCTGCTATTGTAGTTTTTTATGATAAGAGCTGGTCTCTGGTGTACCATCCATCTATGCAGGGAAATTATTTCCAGTGCCTGCATCTATTGCCAGTTTCAAATGTCTTTCTCAGCAGATTTCTGTTCTAGGTAGCACTGCATTTATTTGTGTAGCTCTTGGCAGTTGTAAAGTCTAATCCTGGTCAAGAGGGGAAAATTGCCTTGAACCATGAGAAATAATGCTGGGGCTGTTTGTGAGCAAGGTATTTATCAACATATTGAGCAACTGGCTCTAAACCAACCAGAGCAGTTCATAATGTGTATTGATTAACTGCTCAGACTCACAATGAATGCACTAAGTTTGCATTGTAGAGTTTCTTAATCTGCCTTTTCTCTGTCTCATTTGTTGTAAGAGGGATGGCAATAATGCATGATGTGTTTTTAAAGGAAAAGTACAGTCTAGTCCATACATTATTTGCTTACAAGGATGCTTTCAAACACTCAAATTCCAGGATCATTATTGTTATTACAGCTAAATTAACTGTGCTATAGGTTCTTATTTTGCAGTTACTTTACATTCAAAAATGATTGTATTTTCTAGGAGAAGCCAAGGCAAATCAAGCAGAAATCAATAGAAACCAATGATGGTATATTCTAAAATAAACAATGTATTGAGAAATAAGCCAAGAGAATTTATACCCACACTATTGCATAGAATCACAGAATAGTTTAAGGCTGGAAGGGACCTCTGGAGATCACCCAGTCTGACCCTCCTGCCCAGTCAGAGCAGGTGACACAGGAATGCATTCAGGTGGGTTTGCAATGTCCCCAGGGGAGATATATATTTATAAATAAAATATTTATTTATTTATTTTTATTTATTTGTACACACACATTAAGACTGGCCAGACGTTACTAAACTAATTGATTTTTCACTTTCTCATTCTCTTCATCTCATTGTGCTCTGCAGTTGGAGTTATTGATCATACTCCTCCAAAGTCAGCAGTAGAGAACTCTGTCTATTTCTTTTTAATTAGACATTTAAGCTCTAATTAGCAGCACTTAAGACAGTCAGGGAGTGTACAAAGAGTTCACTCGCTGGGAATTGTATCGGCAGTTGATCTAATCAATGCTTTCTGCTCCAGAAGCACTTAGCTATTCACAGCTGAGTGGCTCCAAGGACAGCTGGTTTAGGTACTCGCAGATAGCCAGTAAGGTGCAGAAGAGCATGGCTACAGTTTGGACATCTGACTTGTTTCCAGTGGGAAATGTGTGTGTGGGCACATTTTAAGTTATAGTGTATATCTACATTTTCAATGAAAATGGTTTTGTAAATGAATGTCAGTGCATGAGGAAAATGGAAGAGTGTTTCACTGAGAGTGTCAAGCCAGGTCCCAGAAAACCTCTTAACAAATACTTCTGTTTTCTTGGGAGGGAGTGTGGAGGGGGAGTTTCATTTAGACCTGAAGATATAAAATCAAATGCAAGTTAATTTGGAAAAATAAGGGAAATTTTGAAAATCTGTTCCCTTTGGAATTACTGGGATACTGGTTTTGCTTCAGTAGTATTTACCATCTTTTTTTGTTTTGCTCCAAGTGATTTGGAAGCCAGTCTTGCCCACTGTTTATCTGCCACTTCAGCACCCTGGGAGCTAGTGCAGTGTCTGTGAGGAATATTCTGCAGCATTTATGCATTGCTCTCACATATCCATTCTGGAGCAGTAGCAATGGCATCCTGGCAGTGAGGTGCAAGCCTGACCTGACCTCTGAGCTGATTTGAGCTAGTCATCATCTTCCCTGTTAGTGTGTTACAGGGTTTTCACATCCAAGAGATAATTCAAAGACATTTTGCACACTGCAACTAGAACTGACTACAGCTGCTCAGGATCCAGGGTTGGATTCCTGTCCCTCAAGGCACCTGAAGCTGAGACTGAGCAGGGCAGGCTCAGCTGGCTGAGCTTCACTCCCCACAAACCATAGGTTACCCCTGGCCTGCAGCTGCAGCAGGGACCTGTGGCTGGGACCCTGTGCACAGAAAGTGGGACAGCTCCACCCAGCCTCTCTTCCCCTTAGCACCTGGGAAAGAAAGGGAACCTTCAGTTGCTGGGCCTCATGTTTTAACCAACACACTTGGCAAGCATATTTCAATTCTATTCTTGTAATCAGGTTTGTGTGCTACTTCTGTATACAGAAGGAGAGGGTCCTTGGCAATGAGATGAACATTGAATGTTAATTTCTCTCTGCAGGGTTGCTGTTCAAGGCTCCGTCACAGGTACCAATTGAAAATTAACTTCCCAAACTCACAACATTTCTGACGGTATTTAGCCTCTGAGCTGGGAGTTGACAGCACCTGATCTTTAAAAACTTTTCTTCTCATGGTTCCTGCTGAGCCTCATAGCACTTTTCTAGAAACTCCAGAGAGCTGTGTTTGAGGGGAATTAGTGGGTTAGAGGGAAGGTGTTTGTTGTGTCATAATCATCACCCCACCCTAGAGCAGGCTGCCTAACTCAGCTTAGAGACTTGAGAATCTGTGCCAGGACACTGAAGCAATCTCTGTTCTACCTGAGTGGGCTCGTTCTGAGTTTTCTCCTGCCTTTGGCCATAGGTTATATCTTCAGCTTTTGCCAGGAGCACTACAGGAAGCTGTGGGCAGGCACCTGGCCAAAAATCAGCCTCCCCAGATGGATTTGTAGAGGATTGTTTGTGAAAGCTCTCCAGACACCTTCATGGGCTTTGCAAGCCAAATGGAAATGCTGAACAAGGGCTAAAAATTCTGAATCAAGTAATGTGCATTTTAATAAATAAAACTAAATTAATTTAAGTTTAGTGTTAAAAGCAGCCCAGTGGAGCTAGATTGTATGAATTGCTG
Source organism: Melospiza georgiana (assembly GCF_028018845.1). Lineage (NCBI taxonomy): Eukaryota > Metazoa > Chordata > Aves > Passeriformes > Passerellidae > Melospiza > Melospiza georgiana. Next base: position 823,810 of record NC_080442.1, on the reverse strand, counting down.
GATTATATAATTTAAGAGCTATCTTCAAATTTTGTCAAATAATGTTCATTTGGGTCATAGCTGTAGAGACTAGATCATTTAATTGCACAGCACTATGAAAATGCTATGAAATCAAACACAGGTGGTCTTGTTGGCCCATATGTGCTTTCATACTAGCAATAAAACTGACAGGAAATTGGTTGGTATGATTCAGATGAGACCAGATCAGAGGCAGAAGTCCCACTGATTTCAGCAGGAAAACAGATTTTACACGAGCAGGGGATGGGGAAGAAAACTGCATAATGTTGAGATCTCACGTCAGCCTGAAACAGCTGCAGGGATGTGTTCCAAAGGCAGAGAGATATTATCTTAAGATAAGCAGGTTTTACTTATTTTAAGTTTAGAGACAAAAGGAAAAGGCTTTTTAGCTTGTGAAAGAGATTTTTTTTTTTGTCACAGTTAAGTTTTTTAGTAGAAGACTAACTAGAACCCAGAATATGAAATGTGTTGATGTTAGAGAGATTTTTGTAAATTCATATGCTTAGGTGACTATGCCAAGAGAGCTGCCTTGGAGGGATTTTGTGCACTTATAGAAAGGTACCAACAATTTTAAATCTCCAAAGACTTTCAGTTAACTTGCAATATTAAGGATGTTAATTTTATGTTCCTGCTTTTTCAGTCTGATTGTTTATCTGTGCATCCAATACAGTAATCTTCACCCATGGTACTTCTTTGTACTGCTGTTCTGTCATCAAAACAGAGTTGGAAAGGCTTGTGGGTGGTTGGAGGTATTTTGCAAAGGGAAATAATTTTATCTTTTTTTTGTGTACAGTCTTAGTATACTTAAGATTTTTTTAAAATTAATAGGGAAGATTATCAGTATAAATCTCACATCATAAAAAAAAATTAATTAAAACCTTTACTCATCACTAGGAAGCATGGCTTTTCAAGAAGTAATTTTACTAGTAAAAAAAATGGCCATTGCAATTGTGTTTCCTGAGTGCAATAATTCCATATCCAACCATTTTAGAGATTGAGAACCTGAGCTACCATCCTGTTTGCACTGTGACTGACACAAGTATGTTCTGCTTGGGCAGCTGGAGTGCTACAAGTGAGCTCTCCTTCAGCCCAGCTGGGCTTGTGTAAAGACCAAGCCAGAACAACTGATTTCAGTCACTGTGGGGGGATAGAATGTCAGAAAATAAAGACAGTGCAGAAGATAATCTCAGCCTGAGGAAGTGCAGCTGTATCAATCACCAAAGATTAGGAACAGGCCTGCCCTTAACAGGCACAGCTGTGTCCAGCAAGGATGAGTGCTGTACAAGAGTGGGGTAGCTGGGTGAGAAGGGAACTCGAGTTTGTTGCTCTGCTGTGAGGAGGAAGGAGTCAGTGCTGCAAAGAGCTGCCCATGAGAAATCACTGAGAAGGTTTGGAGCTTTTGCAATAAGATGACAACAAGTCACAAGGAAAAATAAGTGTGTCTCAGCTCCAGCTAAACTTACATAGTACCCCAAGCCTAGAGCCTTTGAAGAGTGCATTGTCCTGCAGGCTCCCATCTGATTTAACTTCTCCATTCAAAGCTCTTTTTATTTTTTTCTCTGTGATTACTGTGGTTTTGTTTCTGCTGGTACATTCCCAAAGTGCTAAAAACTTCAGAGTTACTGGAAGTTTTTTATTTCAAGTTGGGAACAAATTCTGAGCAAATGACAGTACTTAGTTATCATGTGGAGACTGTGACCTGCACCCATTTAAGTCTCCTGTACTGGGAAGTGTTGTGTGTCTGTGTTGGTATAAAGATGTGTGTGCACACATAGATATCTGCAAAATCGATTTTTGTAGGTGGTAGGGGCAACTCCAGTTCCTTGTGCAGAGAGCAGCATCAGCTATTGTAGAGAAAGAGTTTGTGTGTGCATGTGGCTGGACTCAAACGTGCCACCACAATTTCTTCCAGTGACTTCTTCCATTATTGCTCTCCTGAAAAGGTGCCCGACAGGTCCTGTAGGATTAGTTTTGGCTGAGCTTCAATTTGCACCACTTAAAGTGTTTAAAATTGAGGCCAGTTTTGAAAAATTCTAGCAGTTTGAGAGGCACTGCCTGCACTTAGGCTTGGAGAATTGGTATTGTGCCCTTGAATGTGGCAGTGAGTGACAGCAGATATAAGTGATTCACTGGGTTCAGTGTGTTTATATGTTGAGACTATTCGGGGTTTATTTTTTTCAAGTACCCATTCAAAGCAGTGTAAGTTTATTTTTTTCCTAGAGTTTACCCATGTTACTTTTATAGTTGTTCTGAAGCTTTCAGTTCTGAGCTTGCAAGAGTTCAAGAAGTTACACAGTGTAGGCAAGATATCCTATAGCACTGCAAAAATCTGCATATTTTTCACTATGAGAGTGCATACACTATTTTTTTATATAATAATCACTGAAGTAGGTGACCGAGCTCCAAGAAATTCAATTGCAAATATTTTCAACCATGCTCCTTAAGTAGCAGCTCAAGTAACCTGACATGGTGATTTTTCAGTAAGAAAGTAACTCATAGCCACCATTTTTATTCAAGTTGACTTTCTTGAAAGAAGGCTGCTTGTGGCCATCATTGGCATTAGTCCCCCTGTCCCTGACCCAAAGCCTTTTCTAAAGCTAATCTTCAGAGAAACCCATGCTACATTTAACTTTGGGATCTCTCCTGTGGGTCTCAAATTTAACCAGACACGGCCGATCTGAATATTTCCTGCATGTTAAACAGACCATTGTAAGCCTTTTCCTCCAGGCTAGATTGTTATAAATGCTGTTTATGATCCTGCTATGACAACTGTGAAGGACATGGCAAAGAATTTATCACAGGATTATTCATCCACCATCAGAATACCTAATAAGATTCTAAATGACCCAAGATGATAATAAGATCTAGCTTGTAGCAATAAGGTATTAATAAACTGGGTTTTTTTCAATAAGGAATTGTCCTGGCATCATTACCCTGACATATTTGTTTTCCTTCTATTTTGCTGGTAACATAGCTCTGGTGCTTTATACAGCAAATTTATAAAACCCCATGATGTATGAAAAATACACCACATATGAAGTGGAACCCATAGGTTAAAGTCAAGAGCATTCTGTTTGCCTGTGCACAAAAGGAGTAGATTTTCTAAATCATAGATCCTAATTTTTCCACGTTCTTTCACTTTGTAGTTAAAAATTGTATATAGAAGAATACATGCCCTACATACAAGGCCATAATTCAGATGAAGAGATTTTGTCAAAATCACAAAGCCAGAAAGTGCAGGTCGGGTGATTAATGACTGGCACTGGAACCCTGAAGTCATCCTGAGCTGGAATCACACCTGCAATCCTTATTTGCAACGTCTCAGACTTTAAAACCATCAGCTTCCTGGAGGTGGGGGGAGAATCTTATATAATGGCATAAAGAGCTGGCAATTTCTGTGGCTTTGAAAATGACAGATGAAAAGTAAGTGAATGTGCAACTGGTCTGATTAGACAGATAGTCTGGGATTTCAGAAAGACCTTGTATCACTCCAACCTGTTCCTGTGCACAGCTGACTCCCTGCTCCCCTCTCAGTGCTGGGCTAAGGAACTTCCAGCTTCAGTGGCCACCTCTGGCCCCACAGGACAGACTCTAAATGGGAAGAAAAGACTGTCTCAACATGAAGTTTCTGAGGAGGGGAGAGATGCCAAGGACAGGAAAGAGCAGATGTGTGAAACTGCTACTTACCCGCTAACCCTATTGAACTGGTGACAAAAAGCTGCATTACCTGTGAAAATGCAGAGCTGTTATAGCTTGTACAAATGCAAGTTTGCCCTGGCTGATCTCAGACTCTTACAGGTTGGTTCCCCTCCTGCATTTGTAGTAAGGGAAAGCATGAAACAGGTGGATTGTTTTCCTCAGAACTCTGACCTGAGGCAGTGACAGAATAGTAACTCCTGCTCTCAGTCAGTTACTCTGCCCATCAATCTACATCACGACCAAGGTCATTTTCTTAAAAAGCCAAAGATGGGTGTAGAGGTCATTATCACTTAAACTTTTATCAAAAGTTTACCCAAGCTGGAGACAAGTGAGATTTGGTGCAGAACACTATAAACCCCAAAGCATAAAAGGGATTTGGATTATTTGAGCTCTGTGCTTTCAGTCGTGTTGCTGGGTGGAGAATTGAGTGGTTGCATGTACAGTCAAGTGACCTGGTGACCTTGCAGGGCTGGGTCATGACAAAGTAAGCTAGCGTGGGACATAAAACCCTTGTGTCCCTTTTCCTTCCTGAGCTTCCTTTGGGAACACTATCAGATTGATCTGCCTTGCTTCTTCATCTGAAAAAGAAAATAAAAATATTTCCTACTTTAAGGGGAGGTTGTGAAGGCAACTATGAAAAATTACAGTAATGGACATGCTCAGATATTAGTGGAATGGAAGCCTTGTGAAAGTCTAACAAGGTCTCATTTCTGAAGCAGTAGCTGGTGTTGTACATATTTGATTTCTCTTTCTGATACAGCAAAAATAACCATTTGCACACTTATTCCCCAAATGTAAAATAAAGATTGTGTGTTTCTATGGGTGCTGTGGGTACACAGGGAATATGTGCTGAAGTATGCAAGTGTGAAATTAAAGGATAGATCTGAACAGACAGTTCTAATTGAAAAAGGAGAGGGATCAAGGCTTTGATCCCATTTAATTATCTTTTCCTCACTGACCTCTGATAATTTTTAACCCACTGTTCACTGAAACTTTCTGTTTCCTAACAATCCTCTTTATATGGAATAAGCAGGTCATTAAAATAGTTGGGAAATAAGTAGCACAATATGTTATGTGTTTTTACATTTTATCTTCATGCTGTGTGATGGAATTCAACTTAGGCCCATCTGGGGTCTGTTAATGGTGCTAAAATAAACATGCTAGAAATTTGTAGTCACATTCATTGCTGGTGATAATTCCTTTACCTGACCAGACTAACCAATATATTTTAAAAAACACATCTTCAGAATTTTCCCATGATTTACTCAAACTTTGTTAACATTATAATATGTGGAGATAGAATTTTATGGAGAAAGGGCTTGTGTCAGCTCTGATGAGCTCTGGAAATAAGAAGTTTAGACTTCCCTTTGCTTTGACAACTCCTATATGTAACCCTTTCCAGCCTGATCAGCCCCTTTGTAATCACTGCTGTTCTCTGTATAAATTGTGAGAACACAATGCGGAGAGAAGATAGAGTGAAGAACAGGAGAAGCTGTATAAAGGAGGGCTGAGGGGAGAGGGTTAAAACAAAATATTGTTGTATGTTAAGCTGAGAAGAGTACTTGTTGCTTTGGGGATTGGAACTACAGTGAATTGCTCAAGAAAGGTGTTAATTTCTAGGGGTTTTTTTCTTCTGCTGTGGATGATTTTCTGGAAAAAATGAATACTTACAACAGTACAACCTGGTAAAAACCCCTGCTGGGTCCAGCACCTGCTTATTGGGCTGTCCTTCAGGTATGTTTGGAAAAGGGGGTATTTTGTGAAAGCAGATTGTAAGAGTGCAGCATGACCCTCAGTTGTCTAGGAAGCAGAATAAGTTTTCCCTTCCAGCTGAGAAATCCCGTGAAAGAGGATAAATCCTGTAGAGAGAGAAAAGCCAACACTATGTAAGCAAGTAATGAGCTGAGAAGATGTTTGTGACCAGCACCTTGCAGGAAGCAGCAGCATTCCATCATTAATGCTGGGAGCAACCCAGGGAACAGGAATCACAGCTTCCCTCAGCCTGTCCTTTCAGGAGATGTGTATGGCCTCAGTGCTTCTCCACCTGCAGTTCCCATCTCTCAGAGGAGCCCTGCTGCCCCACCAAGCCCTGGAGAGCAGGAATGTCTCTGCCAGTGCTGCAGCCACGGGCTCAGGAGTTCTGGCACAGCCCAGCTCAGAGCCAGGCAGCAGCGGGAGGCTGTGCCAGGAGGGGCTGAGAAGAAGAAAACCCAGCCCAAAGGGACATAAAGAGCTGCAAATGTGGCAGGGGCAAGTCAAAAACGGGTTCAGCTGCCCCTCCTTGTGCATCAATGTCATTGATAGCCTGGAGATTTTGTAGGGTTGTGGTAAACCACAATTTATATTCTGGAACAGAAATGTGTTCTGGTCCCCAGTGCCTTGTATTTCGGACTGTTTAGGCTGGTTCTCTGCAGCTATATCTCCAAGGAACTTTCAAATGTCATTCTTAATTTTCTCTAATTCTGCATGTCTAGCTGGCAGCAATGCCAACACAATAGAGAAAGTAGGCTTAAAAGCATGTTGATTTTCTTCCTTTAAGTTCTCAAAATAAATTAAGGAGAAATATTTACCTCTATAGTATTTCAAATCCACTGTATTGCTTCATCTGCCTAAGTCTGCTTTCTCTGTTGTCCTATTTAGCTCTAGTAAGTCACAAGCATATTGAGGGCAAATAGTGGGTACAAATCTGACAGAAAGCTAATGAGCTCTCCTGTGACTATCAGTAAAGACTATGACTCATTAAATCTCATTTCCTGAGAAAGTCCACATGAGTAGAGGAAATTACCTGAAATAAAGGTCTAAAAACCTAATTCAATCAGATTTATAGGTGTTCTTGTTGCAACAAAATAATCAATGAAAACAGAGGAACTTTCTAATGAGAGCTTTTGGTTCCTGTTCAGAGAGAGGGGTCTGTTTCTCTTTTATTCAAGATTCAGGCAAAATAGCTGCCCTTCTCCCAAAGTAACAGGTTGATACATGTTGTGAGTATTTTCACTTTTCATTTTAGATGTGTGATACAACTGTTATAACAAATAGATGTTGTGTGCAATGTGACTTCCATTCAAAACTAAGCTTAAAAATATGAACCTGTCCTGTCCAGTTTTTTGCTAGGCTGTGATTGCCTTGATGCAATGTTTTCCTCTTGGAATGCACATCTTTTTTGTACGTTATTTAGAGAGGAAAAGCCTCTTCCCTGTTGCAGTGAAGAAGAAAAACTTCCATTGCTTTTAATGAGCTTTGGTGCACCCTCTGATAGAGTAGCATTTAAAGAAGTTTTTGTTTTGGTATTTTTATCTTTGTGTAGAGATGTGTGGACACAATCTCCCATTATGTTGCATACTAACATTAAATGAATGTGACCAAGAAAGAGTTGGTGTGGTCTCATGGAGTGAATAGCAGAGACCCATCACTGCCTGACAGGTGAGGAACTCGGGCAGCTCCTTGTATTTGTAATTCAGAGTGTGATCTGAAGACCTCAGCAACTGAACTGATTTGCCTTCAAAACTAGATTCTAGCTGTTGGGAAGGACCTCAGACTGACTGCAGCAAGCTCTGGGTTTGAACAGTTTAAATGATCAGCTTTCTGGGATGCTGTGGTGTGATGATACGGTTGATCCTGTGTAGGTACAGAGTTTGTGGTAATTGGGGATGGGCACAGCTGTGAGCAGCACTGGCAGCAATGAGCCAGGGAGTGCCCAGGGGCACTGAGCAGCCACCAATGGGAGCAGAGGGCACACAGGGCAGTGCATCAACATCAGGGGTGTAAAAGGCTGGGCTGGAGAACAAGAGGAGCAGATGCCTGCAGCCTTCTGCAGGGGTGAGGTGTTACTCTGTGTGGGCAGATGACTGAGGCCCTCTGATGAGGTGTGATGTTACTGTGTTTGGGGTGAAGCTTTCTGAAATTGTATGGGGATACTGTGTGTATTGTGGCTGTCTGACACATGCAACAGTCCTGCTGACACTAATTTGTCTTGGAACAGGGAGATTAAAATAATGTAACTGTTTACCAAACAGAAATGTATAGTTTAGTTTGATCTCACAAGCCTGGATCAGAAATGAGCCCAAGTTGAATATCTGGGGAATAAGAACCCTGATGCCTTCCTGAACAACTGTCGCAGACATTTTTCTACAGAAATCTTTTCTTTCAGATTTCTGTGTCTTCTAGAAGGCAGAAGCCTCAAAAGAGAAAGTAAACAATTGTTATCAGCTGCTGTGGAATGCAATAAGATTCACCTTGATTAGCTCATTTCTTATGTTTATAATTAAGAGCTAATCACCAGTGCAAGCTAGGAGACTGAGTCTCTAGACACAACTTTGTTGTGGATTCTTTTCTATCTATTCTTAGCTTAGCTAGCAGCTCTGCAAACCTCTCTCTATATTCTATTTAGTATAGTCATAATATATTATATATAATATCTTAATACATAAGCCTTCTAATCAAGATACAAGATTCACCATCTCTCTATCACCAGCTGCGACCCACACAGGTCGCTGTAATAAACAACTCTGAGTTTTTTTCAGGGTTTTCATCTGAACTTTTAGGTATATAAAAGCACCTAATTATTTGCTTAATTCAAAATCACTTCTCCAGGAATGAGAATGAGGAATTTTGATCTTTTATCCAGACACAGTTTGAAGAACATGACGTAAAAAAAAATGTAGGAGATGTGCTTTTCATGTGGACACCTTAGCAACTCCATGTTAGGAATTCCATTTTTGTATGTGTTTTCAGAGTTGAGTTTTTGCTGAAGGGCTATTTCCCTCCACTTTAGCTGTTCCCAGTTCCATCCTGCACATTACATGTCATCTGTGAGATGTGTCATTTAGGAATTAAATGAAAACTCTAGGAAAATATGCTGCTGTTTATAACTTGAAAAAGCATTTATTAATGTGAAGATATAAAGTAGAAGTTAGAGAGAAGCAGTTGTTTATGTGCTATGAATCACACTTTTCTGTTTGGGAAATGAAAGTTATTTAGAGGTTCTATTTGTTTGTCAATGGAATTTGCTCCAGGACTGTTTTATAATGACAAAAGAAATTCTGTGCAATGTGCACTACAAAGATGAGGAAAATTATGATTTCTTATTCTACTGGGGAGCCCAGCCAAAGAAACAAAGGAGTTAGAGAAGTGTAAATGTTCTTCTGGTAATATAATCTGAAATGATCCTTCAAAAATGCTACTTTTAACCCTGTGGTGGGAAAGACTTTGCACCACCATCAGTGAGTAAGTTTCGTTATCTAGCATGTGTGAAAGTCTGCAGCTTTCCATGACATTTTAAGTTAAAAATCTGTAAAGGATGGGAAAGTCAGAAGATTATCTTGAGGGTTTTGCTGGTATGTTGTTTCTTGGGGTTTTTTTGTATTGGAAATTGAAGCTTAATATCTGAAAGACTAAAATGATAAAGCATTACAAGGAGATGTTTGGAAGGGCTCCAGAGTTATAATACTGCAGCCTGAAGGAGGCTCTGCAAAACTCTGGTGTCCTCTAAGCTGTCTTGATTACATTCTGCACCTAAACTGGCAGGACTGAGAGCACAGCTTTGCATAAGGATGTACAGGGCATTTTATATGGATCACACTGGGATTATGGCAAGAAGTGATGTCAAAAGAAGTAAACAAACGTTCCATGTAAGTTCTTGAAAGCACATCTATATTTTAGTCTCATATCTTTTGGGCTATGTAGGGGATCTTGATTGTTCTGTTTATTGGTATCTGACAACAGTAGTCAAAGATCTTGCTGGTACTTGGGGGGTAATGTATAATATCATATTAGTGAACAAAAGGTTCTTGTGCTAATCCTCTGAAGGCCTCTGGTTTGGAAAAAGGCCTTTGAGAGCTGTATTACAGTCTAGAGAGGTTGATTGGTTGTGTGATATGAATAACTCAGTTTAATGCCAGCATCACGTTGGAGCCAGGCTCCTCCAGGCTGATTGGCGGCCCCGTCAGAAGCCAGTGAAATTCCTTCAGCATCAAGTGTTTAGGTGGGTTTTGTTTTGAAGACACTCTATTGCTGGGTAAAGTGTAGAATTTTCAAAAACATCTGGAAAACAGTGGACTACAAGAAGACAATCCAAAGAAACACAGACCAATGTCAGCCATGTGCAAGCAGAATTTTGGTCAAAGGCTGAAGAACGTGTGACGAAGGGGAAGGGGCTCTGATATATTGATAGCATTGAAGCATAATCAATTTATACACTACCTACAATTTACATATATTCAGATAAGCCTGAAATCCAGCAGATCACCCTGTCATAAGCACACACTGGGTATTTGCTCCACCTAGTCCTCACTGCTAGTTCAGGCTCTCCAGAAGGGATAAATCAGGAGCACAGTAACCATAGAAGGTTACTCAATTACCACCTCAAAACTATTATTAAGCTAAATATGGACATCTTGCTCATCAGTTAATCTGCCTGTCATTTTTCCCACCTCTCCTTGTGCAAGAGGACTGGATTTTTGGCAAAGTGATAATAAAATGGTAACAATGTCCAGTTTTTCAAATCAAAAGCTAGAACTCTGCTTGGGGGCTCCATTTTCTTTCTAAGAGTCTAATGAGAAGGGACAGGCAATTATTATTATTTATTTCACTAATTAGCTGGATAATAATTCATTGTAAAATGCTTTAGTGTTAGAAATATGTTCCTTGTACACTTTGTTTAGCAGTTTCCTTTTTATCAGACTGAACCACTGTATGACATCTATTATTAGTGGGGCAATGGGGGCCACTTGAAAAAAAAAAGGAAAAAACCAGAGGAATATTTTTTGATCTACAAAGATAATGCAACAAGAAGCAACAGTCCATAAAAACATCTCCTTTCAGTCTCTGAAGACATAATGCTTTATGATAACCATAAAACATTTTAGTGCAAAATAAATTGCTGTCCTATTCAAATTCTTAAATGTACTACAGTGGATGTCACTGAAGACATACAGCTATTTTTTCCAATACTGAGATATATTTTATCATAATTTGTAGTGTAGGTGACAACCTTGCACACATGATTGCCTTTTCTTGCTTAGTTAGCTTGCCAAGGTCAGAGTCCTTTGGCCTTTTATGGATGTAGAACTATTAGGAAATAAACAGGATAACCAAGTAGCGTAAAGACAAAACTTGTTTCCTTGACTGGTTAGTCATATACCCCTAAAGATTTCATACTGTTCTGAGTGTGTACTTACAGGAAATTATTTCTTTTTACATGCTATAATGAACTCTTCTCACTTCTAAAACACATAGGCAATTTTTCTCATATTCTATCTTTCGTTCGTTCTTTCTTTCTAATTTTTGTTTGGTTATGTTTTCTCTTTTCCAGCTAATGAATGGCCTATTGGTTTTGGAGCTGCTGTGAGGAGAACAAGGAGTGGCAATAAATGGGAAATACTGCAGCTACAGGTCAGCCCAGAAGCCTTGAGCCAGGTAAGCACCTCAATTTCCTCACAGCTGAATTCTTCTGGTGTCATTTCACATTGCACCACTGGTGAGGGCCTTGGAACACACAGCTCAAGGAGCTTCTAGAATTTCATGTTCGCTTTTTGCATCAAAGCAGCAGAGAAGAGAGTTTATTCTAAAGTATTTTTGTGTTACTTCTGCTGATGATTATGCCTATAAAGGACTGCATGGAAAGGGTGTAGGAAATGTAATGATAGTGACCTATTTATTAAAATCATTTAGGAAATACATCGCAGCCCCATTTGCCTTAGCTGGTTTGTTTAGATCTGATATGAAGGGTCATAGTTTATTGAATGGAATGGGGAAAAATTAATAGGTAAAGTCTCTATGAAACCATAGAAATATTGGTTGGTGACACTTCTGCAAGTTCTATACTAGTGTGAAGGAGTAAATGTAAAATGCATTTTATATGTTTCCCTTTAAAATACACTCAAGTTTTTAAAATAGAAAATGGATTACAACAAAACTTCACCTTCTCTTTTGAGTTGTTGGGATAAAATTGTGCCTCAAAGGTTACCGGTAGGGCCATTAATGTAAATAAAAATTGAGCCATTAATGTGGATTTATTTATGTGTTGATTTGTGTGGTGAGGATATATTTAATTTTTTTTGCAACTGTGGTGTTGAAGGCTGTTTCTTCCATGTTTAGTGTGAACACAGGCTGCTAGCATCCAAGGTCTTACCAATAGCCTGAAAGATTGGGTGTAAAATTGTCTGTGGTAGTTTGCTTCAAATGAGTGCTCCCCTAGATGAAGGATCCAACTTGAAAAGTTCAGAAGTCCATAGAGATTTGATGATTTGGAAGAATGATATTTGAGTTTGTAATTGTGTGAGCCAGCTCCTGTGACACTCTTGGTAGGAAGATAAGAATTTCCATTCTTTCTTTTGCTGTTGCTTCCAATGAGTCACATTCATTTAAAAATGGCTTATCCAAGGTTTTTAATTATTTTCTGTGTTACCAATGTGGTGAAGGTGGTACTTCAATGCAGAGTGCTAGCCAGTAACTGGGTAAGAGAGGGTTATGAGCAACCTTTGGGACTCAACCATATGTTTCAGCATCTATAAGGTATATATCCATTATTAGGCTATTTAGAGATGTGCAATTAATATAACATGACTTTCTTGATGTCTGCATAATATGATTGACAACCCATACCATGTAAGAAAATAGTTACCCAGGGAGATGGGGATATTGAGGCTTTTATTCTTTTTAAATGTTTTCCCATTTGTTGTTCATTGCTTGTTGGCAGTTTATTTTAGATTTTGCAAATATAAAAGCAGCTGCAGTAGTGCTGTTTAGCTTTTGGATTCAATAGACACATATATTTTAATCTAAATGACAATATTTAGCAACAAAATTGCTTCATTTTAACTTCACTGCGTTTCTTAATCTGTGGGAACTATAATTTAAAAATAATGAATGCAACAGGGTGAATATATAGCTTCCATTAATTCCAAATACTGCTTATTTCCAGCACTTTTTAATTATTTGAATATACTTCTCAATATATTTAAGTGAAGTGGAAAAATCATTCAAACCTCAGACCATTTACGATTGCTGGTGTATGTGTATCTGTAACTTTCCTTCCAAATTACTGAACTTCAAAGTAACATTTCATTTTGAGTATCTATTTTTCCTGTGTATTAGAAAGTGCTACAATAGTTGAAAAAGAAGTGAAAGATGTAGGTTTCATAAACAATGAACAGCAGAGGATGTGAATTAATGTATTGCTAGTTCTGCAGGGAAATTGTGTGAAAAGCTGACTTAAACCCAAGGACAATAAGATAGCTGAGAGTCCGTGCTGCATCTTGCACTCTGATCCTGAAACAGCACTTTCTTGGAGAAACCAGAGACCCACAGGCTGTGAGGGCTCCTTGATTGCCCAGAACCATCAGCTTCAATGTCTCTGCACATCCTGTGTGCAGGCACAGGGAGAGATGTAAGGCTGGGTCCCACATTCTGAATGGTTTTGTTACGTGCACTGTGGATCTGGCATGAAATTTTGTCTTCTTCTCATAGACTGGTGCTCTCTTTTGATGGCTGAGACTACACATGGAGTTCCTTCCTTGTTGTTGACATAATAATTTACAAAATTTCATACTAGCATGGGCTGGAGAGAGATAGCATAAGCCTGTTTATGTTATGAAGCATGTGGGTGCTGGATGCTGAAAAAGTGGGTAGAGAAACTGTATAATCTTTCCCATGTTTTCCTGACTGTCCCCAAAATCTCTTAATAAGGAGCTGCATGTGGCTCAAAGCTCCCCTGTGTGCTGGGGGCAGGACTCTGATGTGCTGTGCATTTTAGAGAGTGTCTGTACTTCACCAGCCTTATGGCTTGAAACTGAGCATGGGGACTGTGATAGCGAGAAAAACAGATTGATATATTCATGTTTCTCTTTCATTTTATTTTTTATGTGTTCTCGTGCACTTGTTTGTGTTCAAATAGACCCAGGCCCTCATGAAGAGCTAGTTTGGACTCACAATGTGTTGGTTAATAGGCATTTGAGCAAATAAGCCCTACTTCCCTTGCTGCTTAAACAGAAAAAAAAATGAAACAAAAAGATCTGCTTGATTGCTATTGATTCTGGTCAGCAGCTGGGTTTGCAGCATGAGTACAAGCTGTCTATTCTTAGACTATGATTCCTCATTAGAAATCAAAATACCAATTAGAGTAAACTCTTATGGCATCTATTGGTTTTTCATGAGAGTGAAATGAATGAACTTTTTAAGAGTCTCAGGGCAGCCTGATACTGACTGCAGCAGGCACTTTGTACCTGTTTAGCCATCCATTTAGTCAGCTTGCTCACATTTTTGCTGCCACAACTGCAGGTGGTGAGAGAAAACAAGCCTTGGGCCAAAGCCTACTTGTATAGGGAGATGTGTGGTAGGTTTTTTGCTGCTCTGCCATCTGAGCAGATTTTGTCAGCAAGGGAAGGGTAATGAGAGGTGGGAAAAGAATGTTACCTGGTGAATTTGTTTCAAGAGCTTTATCCCATAACTGACAAGTCTTTACTGTATAATTCCTTCATTGACATCAAGGTTAGTTTTTCGGGTTTTTTTCAAGGTGCTGTGCACTCTGCATTCTTTTGCATTGGAGCACAGACACTCTGGCTTTTCTCTCTTCATGTCTCAAGCTGACACACCAGCTCTTCTTATCTTTGTGCTGACTTCTCCAAACCTGTGATAGTTTGGGGTTCTTTTCCTCCTGTGTGCCAGATCATTAGTTTCCCTCCACTGAAGTCCTTCTGATATCAAATCCTGTTTTGCAAGGGCACTGAGAGTTAATCTCTCACAGGAACTCTACTCCAAGAGAAGAATGTGCTTGTGATTAAGCTTTTTAATTCCCTGTTAGCTGGTATTTTATTCCAGAACTATGTCTCCCTGTGGTTGCAAGTCCATGATTTATCTCTAAACAAGTGCCAGCTGCTGCTGACAGTCAGTAAGGGACCAGGTGATCACAGTGGATCAAGTACTAAAGTCTTTGGGCAGTTTCCATTCCAGGTATTATGAAAATTTTCCATTTTGGAGTTTAAATGGGCAAATAAACCATAAGGAAGCTGGCTTGTGTACATAAACACTTCATGGTGGGCAGTGGTTCATGCAGAGCATATCTCACCAAAACAACTTGCCATAGGGAAAGAGTAAACACTGATTATTTGTGTCTGGTGAGCCACAGCTTCTCCCTTTACGGTCCCCGGGCTGCACTCCAGGTAGCTGGTTGTGGTGTGGTTCTCTTTCCTGAGAGCTGCCAACACTTCTGAGATGATCACAAGAATGCAGTAGCTCAAATCAACCATAGCCATCATAGAATTACAGACTGGCCTGGGCTGGGAGGGACATTACAGATCATCCAGGTCCAGCCCTGCCAGGGGCACCTTCCCAGGCTGCTCCAAGCCCCACCCAACCTGGCCTTGAACCCTGCCAGGAACGGGGCAGACGCAGCTTCTCAGGGCAGCCTGTGCCAGGGGCTCACCACTCTCACAGGCAACAGTTTCTTCCCAATATCTGATCTAAACCTGTGTCAGCTTGAAGCCATTCTCTCTTCTCCTGCCACTCCATGCTGTTGTAAATAGTCCCTCTCCATCCTCCCTGGAGGTTCTCTGCAGGAGCTGGACGGCTGCAATTGTGTCCCCCATAATGTGAAGCTGTGCTCAAAAGGTTCAGTCTGTGCTCAGGTGAAGCAGCCAGGAGCTCCAGGAGTTTACTCAGATTGTGTTAATTGGATACCCGGCAATCACTCCAGCTGAAGATTATGTATGTGAAATAAGAGGCACTGGTATTGTCAGAAATTTGTGTAGGTATAAGAATTGTTCATTCTATTAAATCCCTTTATTTCATAGAAGTTAAAGTTGCTAAAAACTGCAGGCCAGCTACTGAGATTTTACCTTCCATGTCTTCAGAACATTCCAGCCAATTTACAGGCAACTGCATGGTTATTTGCAGGCTCAGGGCCTCAGAGCTGAGGAACCCAATAAATAAGAAATGTGTATAACTAAATATAGCACCGCTACTTAATCATTTCATTCCCTTCCACCTGCTTCCAAAGAACAAAGTTTCAGGCAAAAATCCCTCATGTCAAGTTTCATCTCTCTTACCATATTTCTGAGTGAATTGCTGCTCCCCACTGCCCCTCCCAACAGGAGTTCACAGAAGTGCAGCAAGACCTTATTATTCTGTTTATGATAGGATGGTATATTCCAGTACGATGCAGTCCATAGTAAATCCATCTACAGAATTAATTCTGGGCTTGTGAGGAAGAGATGCAAGTAAAAGCTGTAATGATTTACAGTTTGAAGATGCAGCTGATATGAAAATAAACATTGAATCAGTTTCTTCTATATGTCTTAGTTCCATTAGAATAATAACAGTAGGTGGCATTTTTCACATTTTAATTGGTGTTTTGCTGATTTTATCAGAATTTCTGCTGATCAAAGCAAATTGGCTATTTATTTATTTTGCAGCGATGCTAACTAATCAGTGAAAGTTTAATGTACTGTAATGAATTTTAAATATCCTCCTAGTCATTACAAGTGTGTGAATCTAGACTCTTTCTCGTAACGGTTTGAATAATTAATTACTTGAAAAGCAGAAAAAAGGTAACATTTAATATAATACATTTTCTTTGAAATATTTCACTGCATGTTTTATAGTAGCATATCAAATTAGCAAAGAATAATTCTGACCAATTATCACCCCTGCGTGCACACAACTCACTTAACCTGATTCTGACTACATTGTGTTAGACAGATAGTAAATACCTAAACTATAGTTTATTTCAGTAGCTTGTTAAATGATGGTTTTTATATTATTTATATGTCAATGTCTTTGTTTTAGTTGGTTTCTTTTATGTTATTCGTCTATGCAGGCTCTTTAAAAAGCAGTGACATGCTTCATGTCACTGTATTGTTTCCTACCAATCATGGATGCTATAAATTGTCCTCATGAGTATAAAAGGAAAAGGGAAGTTTAAAACAAAAAGAGTAATAGAAAAATTCATGTAGTTGCTTAAATTCTGAAAACAATTCTTCACATATCCTCTTGTTCAGGAAAGAACTTCAGCATTCATTCAGATATTTAGGGCTAGAGCATGTTCCCTGACTTAGTGTCAGTCTTTGGGGACTTAGTGCCAAGCTGGAAAGAATTTGGTTTCAGTTTACGCGCTGTTCCTGCACATCCTGCTCAGGCCCTGGCACACCTTCTGACACCACACTGTGTGTTTCCATGCTTTGCTCAGAGCTCCTCTGCATTCCAGTGTCCTGGAAACTGCATGTGAAATGTGAGAGGAGTGCCTGGGACTTGGTGTGTTTGTATTTCTGGATTTTAGCTGAGGCAAGGCAAACAAACAAAAGAACCCTCCTTATTCTTTCTGTTGTGCTGAGAGTTAGTCCAGTTCTGCACTCTAAAGAGGAATATTCAGTTCTCAGAGTGCTGGGGGTTGGCAAGGGACTTGATGTCACTTTGGCTTTAGTATATGCTTCCTTCTAAAGTGCCCCTTTTCCAGTGGGACGTGCGGATGGCATGGATGAGTTCCTCAGCAGATCATCCGGAGTTCAGGAGAGGCGGCTTTCCTGCCTGTGCAAGGAAAACAAGGTGCAAACAGTCAACCCAAAAAAAGCTGTTTTACACTGCCACTCCAAGGCATGAGCCCTGAGAGGGGTCTTTAAGAGAGAACAGAATTTGGGTTATTGTAAAATGAGAGAATCAATAGGAGATCTGTGCTGCTCGAAAGAAATATTTTATGTGTATTATTAAACACTCTTCGGAGCCATGGGAATCTTGCATCTCCATCACTAGATCAGATGTAGATCCTGCTTATAGGGAGTAGAGGGGGTTTCTTACACATCTGTTTGGATTGAGTGTCCAAATAAGAGATTTTAACCTTCTTTGAGAACAGCTAACTGTGAAACTGTAGACTGATTTCAAAGTGCAAAGTGTAAATACTTAAATTTCAACTAAAGTAAAAATTCTCTTAAGGCTTATTTTATTTATTTTTTAAATTTTGGCCTCTTAGAAATATGTGGAAGCAATTCATGAATTTTGAGGGGTTTTTTGCAATGATGTTTTAATAAACAGTAATGTTTTAATAAAACAAATTATAAAGTAATGAGTTGGCTACTATATCAGTGATTAGTTTCTGAACTTGCTTGTTAAAATTCATCTTGCACTGTCTCTAACTGTAAAATAAAGACAGTTTAAAATGAAGAGTGAAACAGTGCAACAGAAAGCATCCAGGCTCACAAAGAATTCATGCCTTCCACTAAGACTCGGTCAAGAGAGTCCACCTAATTCCAGTAAGATTTAGGTCTGTTTTGAGAAATAAATTTAGTTGGTCTGCAACCATTCTGGATTTGAATGAAAAATAATGGACAGATGAATGTGTGTATCAAGTTTTGATTATTATTTACTTCCAGAATACACTGAGTTTTACCTTTGCTACCCCAGCAAAATCGATATAAGACTCCCAAAATAATGCTAGTAAAAAGCTTACTTGAGGGCATTATACAAAAAGACTTACAAATTAAAGGAAAAACACTGATATATTGTGATTTTATTTGTTATCTGTTGCTTCTTGTTGTGCATTTAACATGTAAAAAAGACAGAGCTGCAATTTGTGGAGACAGGGAAATGAGACTGATTTTGTACCAAAATTTTTCCTTACTTATCAGTAGCAATGCTGGAATCATCTGGTCTGTTGGGGTTTGGTAGCTTGAGGAATTAATGAATATTCATTCCTTTTCCCTGGGTACAAAGTAAAATAACTAGTAATTAGTATAATATTTAATACTCCTATTCAAAATAAATAAATCTTTTGTGAAAAAAATCTAATTATTATAATGTAGCAACTTCTGCATGTGTAACTGGAATTGGATGTGCTGTTTTGAAAATGCTTTTAAGCCCTCATTTACATGTTTCCAGATCAGTTAATTATTCCCCTTGTATGCATAAAACAGAACTCTGGATTGTACTTGCATATATTATTCATTTTGCTATCTATCTTCTAAGTTTAGCTGATTCTAATATTTTAATTTTACATTATTATTATACCAGTGATATTTGTCTTCTGATGTGAAAATTATTCTTGTCTGCACTTAGCTTTATGCTCATTTTTAAATGCACTGGCTGACATGGCAGTAAGTGTGACTGTTGCAGCTCGGCTCCCGTGTTTTGCTCATCCCTCTGCATTAGGCACATCCTGTGTTTCTGAGGAAGGGGAAGCTCTCACATGGGGACCCTGGCCTTTGCCATGAGCTCATGAGCCAGAGGAAAATGGAGCTGGTGAAATGAAGGGCAGGAGCCTTGAATCTGGTCAGCAAAGCCAGAGCTTGGGAGCTGCTCCAACAGGGCCTGATTCAAAGCTTGCTGGAATCTGCAGAAGGATTTGTGGTAGCTTTTAATAAGGCCTTTCATGTTTATCTCAACATTACTTGCTGAATTTAGTGTTTCCCCGGTATCTATTTAGGTTGTCATTGCCACAGGCTCTAGATCAAGGGCAATCCTGGCCATGGAAGTGTAAATGGGGAGGTGTTTGACACCAGAGAGCCCCACTGGAGCTGGACAATTCCCTTGTGAGGTTGTACAAGCCAGCACAGCCACTGGGGCTGCTCTCTGTCCTTCAGAAAGACACAAAGTGGGGCAGCCTCTGTGTCAGTGTGTGCAAGCCCATGTGTGCTGGTCATGCAGTGCATAGCTTGGAAATCATTGTTGCCTTCTGACCTGACTAATTAGTACTAATTAATTTCCTTCCCCCAAGAAGGAAATATCAAAGGGGCAGGACAGGCTGCTCTGTGTGCCAAGAGATGAGCCCTGTGTGCTCTGACTGCTGCTGTGGTGCCCCTTGGTGTGACAGATGGAAGCTGAGGCTTCTGCCATCTACATCCCAATCTTGAGGAGATAATAAAAATAACTTCTTACTAATGTAATTTTTCCCCTGACTTGTTTTATCTGTCTTTGAAAGAAACTTGAACAAAACTTGTAGACATGCAGGGTTTTACTAACCCTATTGAGTCACATATTTTCTTTCTTTTTGGGGGGGCTTTAGAATTTTCAGTGAGCTTTGGTTAGGTGGCTAGAGCTAACAGCCACAGAACATGAGAAACTCTGAGGTACTGAGTGCTCCTTTTGAATAAAAATTTAAGGTTAAGGATGTCTGAAAGGATGCCATGAAATATGTGCAGGATTTGGGGGAAACTGTGTAGTGCAGAGTGGTAAATGCCAGGGGAGAGTTCAGAAGCACAGGCAAGCAGTTGCTCTATACGAGATTAAAATACCACAGCATTTTATGGACACCCACAGAGAATGGGTTTAAAGGATGCTGACCAAACAGGAACTTGTATCAGAGGTGGAAGAAAGAGCTTTGTCACACAGATGATATTTTGCTAGCTCACAAGGCATTACTCTCTTTTCTAAACTTCTGAGAATACAGAAGGAAAACTGGTAGAACCATGATTAGCAAAATGTTTTTGCTCTGTATCTTACACTCAGGAAGCCACATTAGAAGCCCATGGCCAAATTTACCAAGTCAAACCCTGAATGCTGACTTTCCCTACCTGTATGACAGCTAGTGCCAGCTACATAGCAGCATGAATATTAAGGCAGTATTTTTTTCCCTACAAGATCCTGACCATTTTCAGGGCCCAGAACATATGTTTGCCTTTGAGTAGGTTTGTTGTCCTTATTCAAACATGATGCATTTATTTAATACATGCTTTTCAAACTTTGCTTTGAAGAGCAAATGATTAATTTACCTGGGGGTCTATTCACTTTTTCAGACATTAATGAAATTGTTTTCACCTTTATGAAGTGAATGAATTGTATAGGATTATTCCCATTATAGGGATTACTAGTTGAGGTACCATGTTAAAAAGTAATCTCTAAATCTGTGTGCAACATTTTTTTCAAGGTGCAACATTTTTTTCAAGATGCAACATTTTTTATCCTCTTAGCATTAAATGCCATGTTTGTATGCAGACATAATGCTTCTTGATTCGGGGCACAAATTAAGATTTCATCAAATGAGATACCAAATT
Source organism: Melospiza georgiana (assembly GCF_028018845.1). Taxonomy (NCBI): domain Eukaryota; kingdom Metazoa; phylum Chordata; class Aves; order Passeriformes; family Passerellidae; genus Melospiza; species Melospiza georgiana. The sequence continues at coordinate 803,120 of NC_080442.1, read as the reverse complement.
ATGAATCTAGAAATTAAGGATGGTCTATGAAAAACTTCCTTATCTTACTTTGATAAGGAACTCTGATGATTTGGGATAGATTCCCAATGCTAAACAATCTCTGAAGGTTTGTAAGCCTAAAGGATTTCCCCAGCACCATATCTGTATGTCCTCTCTGATTTTACTTTTCTTTCTCTGGTGGCATCCTGGTAACAGAAGTATTTCCAGCCTACTCCACCATGGTCCTGCTGTCATCTCCTGGCCATGTTTGAGCCCATGACCCAGGACTGTGCTGACTGATATCACTGCAGCTGTTGTGAGAGCAAATTCTGGCCCTGTGGCAGGAGGGTGGGAGGCACTGCTGCCAAAGCAGAACAGTGAGAATGTTTGAGGAACCTTGGATTCCATGGCAGGGCTGGGGAGTGGTGAAAATTCTGGTTTTCTTTTGCCCACATCTTGTGGAATCCTCCTGCTTTCTGGCCTCCCTGCTCTGTCCCTGCCCCATGTCACTGCCTCCTTAGCTCCTTTTGCCCAGATTCAGTTGCTGTCTGTCCATCCCAAGGCTTCCTCCTCATTTTTCTCCCACAAGATGAACTCCACCCATTACATTCCAGTTAAATGGGGCGACTGCAGGTTTGCAGCATTATTGCATTTGCTCAGGCTCTCCTGTGGAATTTTCTGTGATGTGGATCTTCCTCTTTGTCTTCCATGTTGAGTTTTTCCACCCTTAGACAGAGACTGTGCCAGCCTCTGCTCTCAGAGCCATGTGCCAGGCTTTGCCAGAGGCTGGCAGATCTTACTTCTGCTCTTGGCTTGGGTTTTTGAGGCTTTCACATCAACTGTTGTGACTTTGCTTTTAAGTGAAATAGTAAACTGGAAAGAGGGAGCATGAAGGATGTGCCAGCCTGCTGTTTTTCATGTGCTGGCCCAGAGTGCTGCTTGCATACAAGGAGCTAAAGAATTGCAGGGGGATAAGACAGGCTCATTCAGAACAGTGAAATTGAGAAACACTTTTTCTTTCTTTTCAGTGCAGAAATAACTGAAGGCCAGTTCTCAGTGTGAATAGCTTGAAACTCTCTTTTTAGTTGTACTCTTTGTGTTTAGTTGTGCTACAGGTGTATGTAGCACCTGTTGCTTCAGGTGCTGTGAAGTTTGATATCAGTAAATTGTAACTGAACTGAAGGCAATGGTATTTTAGATATTCCTCGAACATTAACAACTTCTGGACTCTATTGTCAAAATACTGTTATTCTTACTTAGAATCTGTGAGTAGGTGATTCTTGGTAGTTTGCTTGTCATTGTTCCACTTTGCTTTTTCTTAGTAATGCCTTTTAAAATTTGCATTGAAGTATATTAATGTAAAAAGTATAAAGACTTAATTTAATAACTAACACAGGCCCTTGGAGCAGGAACATGCCTTATCAGTCATGTAAACCTTTATGCATGTTTACAATGCTGCAGAAAGAATCATTGATGGTAATACTATAAATTGTTTTCTAATAAATTTATATAGAAAGGTTGTACTGGAAAAGCTGAGAAGACAGGAGGAACAAAAATGAACTGGTTTAGAAGGTGATGTTATAAAACCCTTTTACAAAGCATTTTATTGAATAGAAGGTAAGAATTTACTGTGCTGCTTCCAGGTAGCATAGAACTATAGTTAGGGACAAATAAATTTTGACTTCTGACATTTAAGTTCCTCCAGTTGTCCTTCAGCTCAGCTCTGTCCCTGCCTCTGTTTGCCAGAGGTATCATGGTCAATTAAAAGGTGTGATTCCACTGTGTTTGTGTTCATCTCCAAGAAGTTCATGAACACTTTATTGCTGAAGTTAGAAGTCACTGGACTCTCTTTATCTCTCTCGTGCCATAACCTTGACTACAGCACCAGATCCTTGTTTCTCTCATGACTTAGCAGTTCCGGTTCCCCTAAAATCATAGAATGGGTTGGGTTGTGTGGTATATAGTATAGATAATTCATGCTATTAATGTATAAAATATTGTAAAATCCAAGCTATGTTTCTGACCACCCCAACCGGGAGCAGAGTCTTATTTTTATTCAATCAGTTCCCGGATGACGTTAAGATAATACCGAGTTTGTTAACGCATGAATGGAACCTTCCTGGGCCGTGATCACCGGCTTCCCTGGAATGCAAGAGAGATCCCACCCTGAATATCGCATCCACTACACTGAGCACCAAGAGAGATCCCACCTCGAATATCGCATCCACTACACTGAGCCCTGGCACCACCCTGCTACATGTGAATGCTGACTTCTCTGGAGTGCTCTGACAACATCCAGACACCTGGAACTGGACTTTTGTCAAACCCTGCACATGGATGGCCCCAGTTCTGCATGTGAAGGGACACAAAGGAGCACTCAGACGTCTCTGCCCCAGGCAGAACGAGCTGTATATAAGCTCGCTGCTGAAGCAGCGCTGCGAACCGAGGGGCAGACTCTGACATTTTGGCTCTCAGATCCAGGTTCACCCAGCGCCGATCCCGGGGTTGATGCTGCCCTTGGCTGTGTGGGTTTTTTTTCTGATCGAAATTCTGTTTCACTGACAATCTAATAAATCATTGCTAAATTTTCTTATAAATTTGGCTCCCGATTTGATCATTTATAACAGTTGGAAGGAACCTTAAAGATCATCTCTTTCCAACCCCCCCTGCCACAGGCAGGGACACCTCCCACTAGACCAGGTTGCTCCAAGCCCCACCAACCCAGCCTTGGACACTTGCAGGGCTGGGCCGGCAGCCTCTGAAAGGGCCCCAAAATCTCCTCAGAGCCTTTGCTCTCCAGGCTGAGCTCTCCAGGTTCTCATCCACCCTGAGCCCTCCTCGGGGCTGCTCTCACTGCATTCCCTGCCCAGCCTCTGTCTGTGCTCACGGCTGCCCTGCCCTGCCCCGTGCACTTGGCATTGGTGATGGGCTTGGCAGAGGTCACCTCTTGCACGTACTCAAACCTTCCTCACCAGCTGACCTGATTCACCTGGTTTTTTCTTCTTGTGAGATGAAATTGCAGTAAATTATTAAGTAAGAAAGAAATATTTTATTCTGCTGATATTTTGTACCATTTCTCATTTTAGCAACATAATTAGACTGGGTTTTGTAAAATATGTTGTTGAGATGAATATATTTCTTTTAAATGCATCCCTTTTATTAAACTTATATTTTGAAAGGGAACATTTCTCTGAAAATCACATTATATGTGGTGTTTTTTATGACAAACACATTGCATTTGTCACATATATCTGTTTTTCACAGAGGCATGCCAAGATTTATCAGTAAATTTCTGTGTTTAAAAAACGTTAGCAGCAACAATTGCATAGCATTTTTTGTAGGAAGCCTATTGCAATCTTCATAGAGTTGTACCTTCTTCCCTTTGGAGAGGAATTTTTTTTTAAATACAAAACATTTGAGATTAAGAAGTTTTTAAAAGTTTCTACATTCTCTTTGGCCTTTTAGGGGAAGATGCCCCTAAAAAACAATAAACTGTACGATGCAAAATATCAAGCATTCTTTGAGCTTCCAATATTCCAGAAAGCTTCTCTGGAGTAGGAACTATTCCTAATAGGAGCTATTTGCATTCATGTCAGAAGACTGGTGTGTCTTACTGCACTTGCTTGTGGGGTATTTTTTCAGCACTTTATTTCCTGATAAGCCCAAGGGGCCCTGAGGTACCTATTCCTTTGTATTACAGTAGCCAGTTCTTTGAAAAATCAGTTTGAGGTGAGTGCCTTTACATCTCCAGAGAATTCCGGTGGAACTTTCCTGATATACTTTGGGTTGCATATTAAATTAAATTGAAATTCGTGTCCCATTGGAATATGTCAACTATTAGGTCATCTGTGAATGTTTTAACATCAGTGAAGCCACATATTTCTGACTTCTGCTTCTATGAATCCAAACCTTTCACACCGGGGAATTAGCAATGCTGTCTGAGTTTGTTCCATAAAAACAGCTCAGGTGTTCAGTTATGTAGAGAGCAAAAGCCTCTGGGAATCATTTTGCTGCTGGGCATGATTGCAAACCTTTCCCTTTTCCTTCCAAACACCCACTAGTCGGGTAACTGAGATGTGCTATTATTGATCTGCAGAGGTACCACTGGGCTAGTCACTTGTCACACAAAATGTGTCAAAATTTGCACATCAATTGCAGCAGTTACTTCAAAAATCACACTTCTCTATGAAAATAAAACAGAAAATCACACGCCACTTAAACACCTCAGCAATAATTCTCTTGCTTCAGGCACCTGAGCTGTAATAAATGTTGGCATTTTCACTCCAAACCTTTCTTTTTTTGGAGACATTTAAAAAAGCAGTGTCAATTCATGCCATTTTGAAACAACCATAGTGTGCATGAATGGGATGGAGCAGGCAATTAGGCTGTCAGCTGCCCAGTGTTTGCTTTCTTCCTGCACTTCTCATCCTGCTTCTCTTCCCTGCTCTGTTACTGGAATTTTGGAGGATACAGTGAGGTGTTTTCTCAGCTACATACATAAAATTCTTCTAGAATGCTGCTTTGGCATGAATGTGTTGTGTCCCACTACATGCCCAAATCCAAATCAACAAATGAATTTTTCTTGTTGTTTGGAGATAAATAAAATAAATCAGTAATACAACTGGTCCTATTGAAATTCACTGTTCAGCAATATGAATCTCAGGGTGAACTCACCCCACTTCCTGAAAATTTCTAGCTGAAACAGCTTGTTCTGAAGATGCCTATATTTTTTTCACCATCTAAAATTTTGTTGGTGTGACATGGAAAATTTCACTTGTAAGAGAACTTTATTTAAATTCTTAAATAGAACAAATTTTATATTATTTCTTCTTCTAAGGTAATGGGTGACCTTAAAAATCTTCCAATATTTTGTATTTATTTTAGATCCATGTTTCATCAATGCCATAAAGAGACTTTTTTTTCAAAATTTATTTATAATTACCAGCTTTTCAGGGTTTCAGACATTTCTCAGAGGAACTATTTTGGCTACTAGGTAGCTGGAATAGTAGATAAAACACAAAGTGTAAGTGAAATATTTGCACAGAAAAGTATTGTTGATGTGCAGCTTATAAATCAAAAGGAAGGCTCTTGAGTCTTATTGTAATTAGAGATCAGTGAAGTGCTTGTTTTATTAGAAATGCAGATTCTCTTGGAATAACTAATTTTGTTCTACATTTATTGAACCTAAATCAAGGTAATCCTACTGAGAAATGCTTTGAATGCAGAGATGGCCCAAGCTGTCAGCTGGGAGAGAAGCCTTGCTGGTTGCAATGGGGGGTTGTTGCATTTGTGCCAGGCCAAAGATTTCCACTCTGAGATGCCAGCCTTGGGTTACATGGGTAAGACTGCAGAATGAGGATGGAGGGTGCATCCTGATGGAGAAGAGCTTTTCCAGTACTTGTTGTCTCCTGAGCTCAGCCACTTTGCATCATTGAGCAGCTGCAGGATAGAATTCTGTTCCTTCTCTTCTTTCTCACCTCTCAGGGATTTTTTGTTTATTTTTTTCCTGCATAAAAGAAGCCAGTAAAGTCTGCCCAGGTGTAGTCCCCTCTTTCTCTTGTTATGGTTCTCAATTTTTGCAGAGGTGCTTTATCAGTGCTTAGAGGAAGTGAAAAGGAAACAGAAAGCCCAAATACTCAAATCTGTGTGCACAGACATAACTGTGAGACTAAATTACCTGTGTGGAATTGGGCTAATTTCATGGGAAATTGTCTGCTAAACAATTTTCAAGATTTGGGTCTGTACCAAGCAATTTATATGGTAAATCCCTTTGAGTTTTCACCTTAGTATATTTAGCCAGCTTAATGTTTAAACAATTCTTCTATTAAGTGAAAAAATTCTTGTCTGTTCATGGGACTGTGGAGCCTGTACTTTATGAATGCAGAGCTCTTGGGGAATGCAGGAATTCCCTCAAGAGGGGTTGATTCATGGATCAGGGACTGACCTTGGAAGAGCATCTGAAAGTACCAATCCTTGCCACAATTTTTCCCATAAAATATACAATACCACGCTGTAGTTTTCTATCATAGTTCTGTAATATAATCCTTTACTTGCCCAATTCACTGATGAGCTTTTCTTCTACCATGGAAATTCATTTTCTATTTATTATCTTAGTATGTGTGGCTGTGCTGCTGTCTTGGGACAGAGAAGTTCCCATTTCAGTTTGTCCATACTAAAATACAATCTAAATGCAACATACTGAAATACAGAGAGAAAAACTAGCAAGACTCCCTTACTGAGTACATGGAGAGAAGACCTCTGCCAGCATTTACTCTGTTTATCTCAACAGACTTACACCACCCAGAAAGTGTCTGTTAAATCTTCTTTTTCTGAGAGACAGCTGTCTCTGAATGATGCAGCCTGCCTGCCACCAGAACTCTGAATGGAGTGGTCACCATCCTTTGCCTCTCAACTAAGGGCACAATTCCGTGTGTGTCTGTCGTGTCTCTCTTGCTGCACAGGTGCCCATGCATGGAGCTGGCTCTGAGACCTGGCTGTGTGTGGAGAGAGAGCTCAAACTCCTGCTGGTAGAAGATGAGTTTTTTGTGGGTATGGAAACCTGGGGCACTGGGAATATTTCTCTGTCTGTTCTGGGGTGTTCTGACCCCCAGGGCAACACTGACTTTGACCCTCATTCATGGAGAAAGTTTCCTAGGCCTCAAGATAGACTGGAACCCACAAAAGTGTGAAATAGATTATAGAGAGAAATAGATTATATGTATCACTTGGTAAGAAATTGAGGCTTTGGGATTTTTGGTATGTTGTGGATGGAAGCAAAATAGAAGGCACAGGGTGTTGTCCTGGGTTTCTTCTTCATGCTGCTTCTTCTTTCTTCTTGGGTTTGGGTGGCATTTTGTAACTGGGCAGAAAAATCCACATTGTGAGCTCTTTGGGATCAGTTATTGGGTTAAAAGGGAAAATAATCCAGGTGTCAGTTCTTAATTGGATAGTTTAGTCTTAAAAGACCTTGTACCAAGAGATTGTTGGCCATTTTGTGCCTTCTAATGGAAAGGTGCTGAACTCACAGTACTGAGACTGTTTCACTGATAAGAAATAATAAACACTTGAGTCTGAACATGAATTACTGTCTCAAGTGCCTTCAGTCCAGACCCAGAGAAACCAATAGTGGAGTTATGCCATTACAGGACTTCCTGGGAAGGGGGATGATTGCTGCCTGGTGGATGGTGTGCCCACATTGGCTGACTGAACCCCCAAATGAAACGCTACATGGACAGGCCATACTGCATTCCAGTTGTGCCATTTTCTGGTTTTGTTATAATCTGCTCTCTGAATTATCAGGCCTGGTGTGCTTGTAAGAATCTGATCTTCTCAACATTCTTTTCAGTCTTTCAGTTGCTTGGCTGACCTTGTTTTTATGTTAGTGGGGTTATTGATGGGAGTAGCCAATGAAATGGGTAGTGAACATGGGAAGCATTTTCAGAATGAGTTATTAAACTCCTGCCAGAGATTGTATTTATTATAATTATCACAAAACTGTTATGTGGCCCCATAAACTTGCATAGTGATTTATAAACTTAGGCTTAAATTTTGCTAATGCATATATGCGATTTTTTTACTCCTATGAAGGAAGTTACACCTATGCTTCCTACAGATAGGGTTGGTTTCTATATTCAGAAGATATTTTTTTAAACTGAAACATGGCTCTGGAAATAAAACCGAAACTAGCTTGCTTACATTTCTAAAGTCTTGGTGAAATTTACCTGTAAATTTACCTGCAAAAATAGTATTGGTCTAATCCTGCAGGGCTTTGGATCTTTTTCATGCTTTTTGTACCACTGGAAAAACAAAATAGTCATCATCTCGCACAGTGGATTGTAAAGCAAGAAATACAAAACTGGGCCTACAGAAAACTAGTTTCCTGTTTTCTTAGCATGTTATCCAGGAGCAATAGCAACAGAAGGTCTTTACCTTGTAGTGGCAGATGGTTGGATGCTATCTCTCTGTATTGTTTAAAATTCCTGCACCTTTCCCAGCTTCTAGAGTTCATCTAGAAAAGCTCTTACTAGCCTCATTTGATTGTCTTTTAGATCTTGATTAAATTTGATTTACAGTTTTATTTTTTCATTAAATTAGATTTTGTGTTCTTAAATCCTTGAGTTTGCAGATCTGTTTGGCCAAGGGAGCTGAGGCCTGTGCTGGAGATGGAGGAGGCTGAGTGACAGTGATGATCAGGTGTCCGGCTGCCTGTGCCCAGCTGAGGGAATGTGCAGTGAGGAGATTGGGTTAGCAGGAAGTCAGTGCCTCATTAGTTGCTCTCCTCCCTCCTTGAAGCACAGGCAGTCCTGGTAATCCCCATTGCTGAGTGAGTCACTCAGCACTGCTTATCAGCACACCAACAATTCCACAGGCTGGAGTGCAAACAACATTCTAGGAACTGCTGTAGAGCCTCTGCCCTGTCTGCACCCAGCACCAAATGTCTGAGGTAAGGTGGTGTTTGAAATATGCTTGAATCATCCCCAGACTTGGGTTAAATGTCAGACATAGAACAGGAATCACATTCCACACCCCGATAACAGCAGGGAAATCCTGCCCAACTGACTAAGAGCAGAGCAGGGGAAAAGGAGACCATTTGAAGTGAGGACTTTGAATAAGCTGGCCTGAACCAAGTTCACTTCTCTCACAAGGGCACTTTTACCTTCAGGGATAAGCATAAACTGCTGACTGTTTTCTGAATGAGGATAAAATGCTCTCTAAAATGTTTTTCAGTTTATTACAGTTTGAGGAGCACAATAAGTTGCCTAAAATGGTTTTGACTACACCATGCCAAAATAATTTGTGTCTTTTTGGGAAGGATATGGTTTTATTTAACTTATTTTCTGAACTCTATGTGAAAATGATGTTTATATTTATGGGAGGCTCTGCTTAAATCATACGAAGGGAATTTTCAGGAAAATAGCTACATAAATCTTAAGAAATGCAAAACTAACAGACTTATGAAGGATTTGTATTTAGAAAAGAATCTCCCAGTGGGTTGTTCTCAGCAGAAAATGAAAAGGTCTTTTTTTGCATTCAGTTGAACTATTAGTGTATTTTTTGCTGATATAAGCACTTGTACAGGTACAACCACTGTCACAGTCCCAGATCTCAGTGCTGCAAATTAGCAAGGCTTTAACTTTGCTCCAAATATCATGCTAGCTCATTTTCATTATGAAAAAGCTGGGGGGAGGAGAATGGGACAAAGTACCTATTGGCAAAGCACATTATAATTGTTTAAGCAGGCCCCACAAGTCATGCATTTCAATTATTTGTTCAAAGCTGTCTGCAATTAAGAGTTGCAAACAAGGTTTTTGAATGCAAAGTCAGACAATTAAAATGTTTCACGAGTGCTTTAGAGAGAGAAGTTCTGAATTAGCACTTTGAATACTCAAGACCTCTTGTTTCCTAATCTCCTTTCCCTTTTACTCTGTGGAAGAGAGAGATGTATATTTTTCCCAGAATTTTTCTTTTTAAGCCAGGCTGATCCTAGGAAAGATTGAATCATCCTGGTCTTTGATTTGTACATTTGAATGTCTTTTGCTCCTTGAGAGATCATCCTTTTTGCCTCATAATGGTCCAGGTGCAAAAAAAGTACTTTCCCCAGGTCTGGCTTGTTCTCAAAGGGGGGTTATAAATCACTTTGAGCATCTCTCCCTCTTATTTAAACACCCAACACACACACCCCCACCACCCCCTAATCTCCTTCCCTTCCCCTTTGAAGAGGCAGAACTGTTTTAGCTGATGATTTGTGGCACTGAGACAGCAGCCTCTGTGCTGGATAAGCTGACAAGATGTGGAGCAGGGATGTGTTGGCCTGTCAGCAGAGTTCTGTGGGTGCTGCTGCTCTATCTGCTGCTCCCAGGGAAAGGACAAACTTCTTCTCTTTAGCCATGAGAAACAAACTTTAGTTCTGTGAAGTTACTCCTTTAGGAGAACACTGCTGCTCAGGGTTGGGCTTTTCCTCACTCATTCCTTTTGCATGCTGATTGTTTGCATTTAGAACTTGCAGTTTGGGAGTTTTTCAAGGTGCCTGGGGGTTTTGTTGGGTTTTTTCCCCTACATTTTTTGCTCAGAAGTCACAACCTGAAAGCATTCGACAGTAGTGTCTGTCAGGGAACCATTTTTAATGGTAACCTTTTTGATGCAAAGAAGAGCAAACTGCTGCATAGTTTTGGCTTGTGGAGTTAAAGGTGCTAACCTGTATTAATTTTTAAAATCACATCTGGGTATTGAACTGCAAAAGAAAACACATCAGGTTAACTAATTACTGTCAGAAAAGCAAAGACCACAGGGCTTGTGTTATGACATGCAAATTCAATTGTCATTGAGCTTGTCTGGGATTTGATGATTATTATCTAATAGCCTATTTTTTGTGACCCTGTAGTACGTGTTCTGCATTGCTGGAGTGGGAACTGAGAGTGCCACAAGCAAACAAGGTTTGCTACTCTTAAGGCTGAGTGATAAAGTTTATTCTGCTGCTTGAGGTTCTGGAGTAGAGAACGCAGAGGGACAGGAAAGGAAGAGCAGGGCTGCAGAGGGGTAGCCAGGGCAGGGTGAGTGCTGCTGCTGTCTCTGCCCATTCTTTGCTTTGAGAGGGGGTGTCCCACTGCAGCAGTGTTGGCTCAGGTGGGGAGTTTGCCCTGCAAGAAAGAGCAGTGTGAGGCACACCGTGAGATGGGACAGAAAACATTCCTTACCCTGAGGATGTGACTGTCTTTGGGGTCTTGGCTTGTTGGGTTGGGCTTCCTTTTTTTTTTTTTCTTGTTTGCTTTTGGATTGTAGTTCCCCCCACCAGTTAATTAGCAAGCAATTCCTAGATTCGTGAATCAGGGATTTCTGCTGGAAATTAAGGAGTGAGGTCACTGTGTTTTGCTTAGACTGGCTACTGTGGAAGTATTAAAACTTCTTGGGTACTGCTGAGAACAGCAGTAATTTCCTCCTCAATTGTCTATGTTTAAAAACAGATAGAAGTCGTGGAGGGAAACCAAAGTTAGCGATTATTTGTGATGGAGGGAATTACTAATTGTTGCTGGAATACTTGTGCTGAACAGCATTCTCAGCTACCCAGCTTTGTGTTTTCCTTAATGCTAGAGGTTTTTTGGCTAACTTATTTAATTAATTGTCAAGTGGGAAGTGTGTCACTGAGTTAGAAAAGAGTAAATGCAGACACACAGGCTAGTGATCATCTATGGACAGCACCAGGTCCTGCATGTGCACTTTTTTCAAATTCTCTCTTTGTTCAATAACTGTGTCAAACATCAGTGTTATTGCTGCTTTTGCAGAAAACTTTGGGCCCCTAAAGACATCATTTTATCTTGGGCAACAATGCAGGAGGGACATGTCTGGAGTGATGGTGTCTGCCAAGTCACCTGTGACAGGGCCCTGCTCTCCTGGGGGTGGCTGAACCATGGCCAGCCATGGAAGCAGTGAATTGATTCCTTGTCTTGCTTTGCCTGGGTGCATGGCTTTTGCTTTCCCTGTTAAACCCTATCTCCACCCATGAGTTTTGCAGCTTTTCCCCCTCTGATTCTCTGCCCCATCCAGCTGGTGGGGAGTGAGCAAGTGGCTGTGTGGGGCTGGGCTGCTGGCAGGGGTTAAACGTTGACACTGGCCAGGGAAATGTCTGCAGGACACCAGCTAGTTCTGCCACTGATGTCTTAATAACTTCAGACCAAGTCACAGCATGGACAATAATGGAGTTAAGGACTTGTTTCTAGAGTACAGAGCTTAGCTAATGCTTCTTGTTCTGCTTGTCATCTAGAACTTCAGGTAGGATCCATCAATAGTATTATTGCATATTACATTTCTGCCAGGCATTTTTACCTGCCAGGGATACAGAATTGGTAGCCTACATTTTTTTAAGTACATAAAACTTATATGGGCCCATGGGCACAACTCCTGTCTTATCCCAGACAGGGCTAAATTTTAATCAAAAGACAGTTCTGCATGAAGCTGTACTGAAAAACAGTTAGTAGATTAATGCCTCAGCAGGAGAGTAGCTCAGTCATCTGCCTGGGTTAGTTTGTGTTCTCTGGGTTGGAAGCCTTCATTTGAATGATGCCTCCCTTTGTGCTGTGCTTCTCCTCCTCTGCTGCTGCACTGCCTGGCTTCTGTTCCCTGTCCCAGGTCCTCTGCTGGAGAGCTGGGCCAGAAAAGGCCATTTGTTCTGTCCCCTCACACCTCTCCATAGCAATGCCACGTTCTATTCCAGCACATCAGTTAGGAGTCATTCTGGCCAGCAGCCATGCTTACACTTGGCTCGTTAGATCTTCATAACACTGCAAACATTAACTAATTAATCTCTCCAGAAGAGATGGAAGGGTAGCTGGAAGATTTCACTGTCAGCAAGGGAGTGTTTCTAAGGTGCTGCTCTCTGTCAGTGGCTCTTGACTTGGCCCTGCTGTCTGGGTGCCTAATCAGGCACACCAGCACAATAATCACCTGGGGCAGCTGCCTGCTTTCCCTACCACCCACTGGTTACCCCAGGAAAATGGGATTATTCAAGGATTTATTTCAATTGTACCGGGATTTGAATTTCCAGTGTGACAAGAATAACTGTCCGAAATTGGTAGGCTTTTGTTGGAAAGGCAGTGAGTATGAATCAGTTTTGTCACGTGCAGCACTGTCCTGAGAAGCTCCGATCTGCCCCTTTCAGGGAAGGGGTTCAGCCCAGCTTGGGGGCACCAATGCAAACACACGTGCTGCTCATCCAGGGTACAGAGAGGGCCCACTGCAAGGGCCCAGCAAGTTTTCCAAGTTAAACCTTACTGCTCTGTAAGGCCTTCATTTTGTTTTTATTCTGGCTGCAAAGTACCGATTCTTGGGGGTTTTGTTGTTTCTTTGTTTGTGCTCTGCACGTCACTGTGCTCATCGGAAAGCACCAGCTCCCAGGTGAGGCTGACAGGTTCTTGAAAGGGCTTTCAAAGCTCTGCTAGTGCCGCGAGTTTTTGCACTTGAGTGAGTAAGGTTTTCCTCACCTTGTAAAAGGGAAGTAGCACATTCGGTGGTGAACTTTGCAAATAGCAGGGCCAAATGCCGAGGGGCAGCTGCACCTTTAGGTACCTTTGTCCTGCGAGCAGACCTAGAGGAGAAAACCATGAAAGTCTCACTTATCTGTTTATCTAGCTTGCAGCAGTCTGATGCCTTCTGCCACCTTTACTGATAATGGTCCCTTTGAAGTTGAATACAAGTGTGAATTAATGGTTTTGTAAAGACTGGATTCCAGAACAGGTCATAAATTACCTTGTTAGACAAAGGCTTCTGGGGAACAATATTGCCATACAGTCCCTCCCTGTGTCATTATCCTGATGCATTTCTAGCATGGCAAATAATTGACCAGAATAATATGCTGACCAGTTCTCCAGTCAAGCTTTGAAAGTTGTTTGTGTAAACTCTTCTAGCAAGAGCAGCAAATTACATACCTATAGCAAATTCTCCTCATTGCTCTTAAAACGGGTCTCGAGGCCAGGTGACCATCAATATCCTGAAGCCAAAGAAAATGAGGATCTTAATTTGCTTGAAGTAACATTTGTTTAATTTACTGCTGTTTCTTCTTAAAGACAAAAGACATTTAGAAATGCCAAATGCCTTTTCCAGACCTTCTCAGGATGTGAGAGTGAACAGGGAAAGGAGGCAGGAGAAGCAGTGAATACATATTTCAGATCTGCATGAGTGGGCCGGATCTGAAGATTGCCTGCCTTATCTTATCAGGCAATCTTATCAGAGAGCTGATCTGCTCCTCAGTGAAGCTCCAAGTCAGGTAGCAAGGCACTCCACAGTCAAGGGGTCTGCTTGAAATTGATGGCAGTCCTTGATACTCTTCTGCTTTACTGAACTCAGGCAAAAAAGGAGTTTGTGTTCAGAGTGTAAAGCAGGTGAGCAGGTGGAGTTCTTGTGTTAAGGAGGGATGCTTAAAATAGTTTATCCTCTATTATATAGATGTTACAGGGAAGTATCTCTGACAAGACAAAACAAAAGCACCAAAAAAGCCCACAAAAAAAAAAAAAAAAAAAAAAACACCAACAAAAACCGCACAACTGCTTCCCTTAGAAAACAAGGACTTCTGTGAGAGGGAGGCAGAAAACTGTCATCATCACGATGCCTGTGGGATTTGTACCATGGCTGCCTCATTCCTGCTCTGGTCTGTGAGCCAGCTTTCTCAGGAAGACCTCATTCCCTATGATTTATTGCTTTTAAAAGTTGCCAGTTATTTTATTTTCGAAGTCCCCTTTAGATATGTAATTATGATTTTATTACCTCAAAAAATAATTTGACCCCTGTCTGCTTCACTAGAGAATTCCAGAGTTCAAAAACAGACACAGAGACCCACAGCCTTTTGAGCACTTGAATTCATACTGGTTGTCCCTCATGATCTGAACTTCCCTGGGCAGTTGTGATTCTACATTAGATTGTTAAATATTACTTAGATGCACTTGTCTGTAGCATAGCACAAAGGGATTCCTTCAAGAGAAAATGAAACTGCATCATCTCTTAATCATAGTATTTTTATTTTATGTTAGTTTACTTAGCTTGTATTCATATATATCTGTAATTATTTGTAAATACTTATAGTTGGCTATTAATATAAATCGATTCAATTATATTCCTGTCTTAGGCCAAAACAGAATTTAGGACAACCTTGCAATTCAGGTGGGGTTTGGGGCTTTTTTTGTATTCTGAAGTGCACAATGCTCAGTGTGCAAAGAGCCAGAGAGAGGGCACACTGGAATCCTCTGTTTAGGGAGTGTGAAGGAAATTGTATAAAAATTCACAATTGCCTTGTAACCCAAGTTTGCTCTCCTCCCTCTCTTCCTTGAGTCTGCAGTGCTGGCAGGATTCTCTTGTCATCTGCTACTAAAAAGTGACAAAAAAACTTGGTTGGAAATTACACTTGATTTATCTGTGATAAAATACATGTTTAATTTTTCTGTTTCATTTTTCCTTCCCCATTGACTTGATCCCTAGAAATGGTGACTGCACTAAATGAGGGCTGCTATCCCTTGTTTCTGGCTGGCTTTGTTACTAAGTAAGAAATGACTGAGCCTTGCCTGGACAGCTCTTCTTCCTGAGGGCTGGAAAGGAACTGTGGTGTGAAGAGAAAAGCAAATAGACAAATAATGGAGTAATCATTAATGCAGATATACTAGGACGTGTGAAAACACTTTCTATAGATGTTCCCAAAAATTCCTATTGAATTATTCTCTCTCACTGGCTAAATAGGTGGCTGGCCAGCATAAAAATCTTTCAAAGCCTTTCTGAGGCATTGCACTGGATTGCTCCTGTGCCAGCACTTTTTGATGTCCCAGAATAAGCCATGTCTTGATGTATGACACACAGTAAGAAATTTGAAAAAAATAGATTGCATCAATTCCCTTTGACAGTCTGGCTTCTGTCCACTCCATATGGATTTTGACAGATAATTAGCAGGGCAGATACAGTACATTTGAGGAGCAAAGGCTCTTATAACCCGTGGACAGCTAGTTTGCCATAAAAGCCAGATTATGCTGTTAAAAGAAACTGCAAAAAGTTAGATTGCTAGAACTTTGACACTTCTGAAAAGAGATCATAGGAAAAGGTTGAATTGGCTTTAAGGCAGGACCTAACAAATGGCTATGCAGTTGTACAGTGTGTGGGATGAAGTGGTAACCTTGTTATTTTATCTGAGAAAAGACTGACTATTCAGAAGCAGCGCAGGACATTGTTGACATTGGAACAATTAGGACAGGGTGACACAATTGAAATGCAAAGCACCGGTAAACCTCGTATTGAAGTGTTTGTTCCCTTCAGCGAAGCTTAAAAGATTCTTAAATGCTAGATCTGGGGAATCGTTTGCTGCTAGCTTTAATCTTGAATGCATTTTCTTAATTTACTTTCTTTTTTGTCTGACACTGATGTTGTGATCTGTGGTAGACAAAAAACACAGCACAAATACTGTGATTCACAATCCTGAGTCAACAAATTTCTGTCTTTAGAGGCCGTCTTCAGTGAGAGGCACAAGTGTGGGACCTTTGCTGGAACCCAGCTGCTGTGGTCACCTGGAGCCACCACAGAGTCACTTCGGCTTTCTTGTAGGATCAGAGACAGGGTTTCAGGAGGGAGTGGTTTTATCTTTCATGTTTCTTGTGCATCCAGAGGAAGGATTCACAAGGCAGGTTGTCCTTTAGTCACATAAATGTAGTAGTAGTTCTTAGTTTGTATCATGTTTGGAGGAAAAGTGGTGACATATTTTCCGTGAAAGACTTCTGGAAATAACTTAGGTCCTCTAGGATGACCTTAAAAGTAAAATGCAATTATGTCAAATTGAGACTCAAGTTTTCAAATTATTGTGATGTGAAAGTGTGATTCTTAAAAATTTTGTATAGATTTTGTTTTTATTTTGAAGTAGATACATTTTGATTTTGTTAGTTTTCAATTTGATAAAGGATTTTTAAAATCTGGTCAATTATAGCCATTATTTAAAAGTTTAAAAAAAAATTATGTTTGGTGCTTCCGCTCTACGTGCTGCAAGTCCAAAGAACTGTTGCACAAACACAGACTGAGGAGCTACAAGAAGAAATGGAAAGAATAAAATTGTGACTGAACGTGCCAGGGAATGCAAGAGATTGTGCTCAGTCCTTTGTTTGGGGCACAGCATTGTTGATTAGTCAGAGCAGAGGAGAATCAGATCTGAGTTAATATTCTGCTCAATGAAGCTCAAGCCCCAGACAGGCCTATCTAGAAAATGCCCCAATAACTGCAGCCTACCTCAAGGCATGGAGTCAGGCTTAGCTGATGTCCAGCAAGCATTTCAAAGGATCCATCAGGCAGCCCTTCTGTGTTGTGTTTGTGTCAATGAAGAATAGTTAAAGTTTTTACCATAAAATTATTGTTCTTCAAATTTACTGTGTGATAATGACAGGCTTAATTTTTTTTCTAAGTGCTGCTGCGTTGTTTGAGCTTGCAAATCACTGCAGGTATTAAGGAGGTAAAACTGAGGTCAAGTCTAGTGTTATTGCTGTTTGACATCATTTTTGCTAGAATTTAGGGAGCTCCTAGTATGCCATCCCAATTTTTGTGTGATGAATGTCGGTGATAATGAGGCTGAATGGCTGCAGCCATGTAGCCTTGTCAATACATGCCAGACACACGTCGTTTGTTTTATTACAGATATAAGCTTTGATCTTTCTCATGTTTGAAGACTTGATTAGGCCCATCTTGTTAAAGACGTAGCACATGAAAGCTGGGAATTGGTTCCTTAAATAGCAAAGCTCTTGAGAAAGAGCTCCTCAAATTAAAGAGTAGAAAACACCTCCTAAGGGCTGTGTAAACCTTCCCACACTCGGTATGAAATGTATCTGCAGATGTTTCTGTGTCAGAATGGGGTTTCTTCCCCAGTCTTTCAGTGGTGCTCAGGATTCTGCATTTGGCTGTGGAGGAGTTGTTTACTGAGGCAACCTGCACACCCTGTCTGTGTCCTGAGGGAAAAGGTGATTGTGGGTGCTCTGGGTGCTGGCCCAGGGCACGGGCTGGCAAAACAGACTAGATCAGAGTCTTAATAGCTACACTGGAAAATATTGTTGTACATGCTTTCCCCTTAAGAAGTCTCTATTAGTGTGTATGACTTGAATTCAAACTTTCTGGCACTTGGTCCTGGCTGTCTCTGTTAGGACCAGGAGTAATGTAGCTCATAGTGTTTCTCCTCTGCAAGTGCATTCCATCCTGGCAAAACATAGGCACCATGTTGCTGGTGAGTGCTGAACACATTAAGATGTAGCCTAATGCTGTTCCCAAATATTCCACTTATTTAATGTTAAGTGCATTTTCTCTTTTGGTCCAGGCCCTTTCAGTATGAGACAGAAATAAATGTACACATAGAATAAGAAATAATGATTAGCTTGAAAATATAATTTCTGTATTTTATAAAAAAAGGCTTTTTTATCACACTTTTCTATTGTTACTTTTCCTGTTGCTTGGTTACGGGGTCATAGAGAAAACTACATTTTGAACAGAATGTAAGTTAATTATCAGCTATTCCTAAATCAGCAATTAAAACCTCACCTCCAGATTTTCTATGTTTTACATTCTGTAAGTAGCTGCAGAAAGGAATAAAATATTTTATTTCTACTCCCCACCCTGCCAAGAAAGTGGGTGCAATGTAATGGGGACCCTTGCCTGAAGCAGTTCTTACAGCCCTCCTGGCTAAACACTTGCTAGCAGCTGCTTGTGAAATACAGTTTTAGAATGGCTTTCTGTGGAAGCAGCCAAGAGCCTTTGTGCCTCACTTGTTCTCCAAGTCACATTTCAGTGTGTGCTGTGGTGGGGACAATCATTGTGGAATCAGATTGTGTCTGTGTCTCAATCATGGTAACTTGTATCTCATTTTTCACCTCAGCAACGATTTTGTGGTACTTCTAACCCTCTTATTACTTGGTTCCAGCAACTTGACTGAAACTTGGTTCAGTTCACCACTGCTGGGCCCACTTTGAATGAGAGGGTAACATTTCATCACATTGTGTTGTGTGTTTTGCCAGGCAGTTACGTAGATTTATTTATTTATTTTAATAGTACAATCTGTGCTGTCCACTAGTTTAGACAGAGGAAGGTTTTAACTGCAAGGCTTAAGAATTGATTGAGAGGTTCAGGTTATATTGTTAATCCTGCTTCTTGAATTATTGGCTTTTCACACATACAGCTCCTAGGGAAATAAGAGCAAGCATTTAGTTATTTTCTTTGGACAAGAGGAGCCACTTGGTTCCTCCACAGGAAATACAAAGTGGTTGAAGCACCTGTGTGAAGAATCGATAGCCAAGGAGAAGAAATAAACAAAGAAATAAATCATCTTTTGATTTTAATCACTGAATCACTACCCAGCAAAACCATTTGAAGTATCCCCTGCAAATATCATGTGATACTTGCTGGGAGTCTTCATTTTCTTGAAAATGAAAGAAATCCTCTTGAAAATGTCGTGGTTATGAAAATTTAATTTAGACAGAGCAATTTGTCACTAGCTAAATACTCATTAAAACTTTAGTGTACACCCATGTGTAAATTCAGTCTGCACTTGCCTTGGAGCTCTGGGGATTTCATTGCAACTTGTGCTCTTTGATGAGGGTGATGAGATTTGAGCTGTTCACTTGTTTGCAGGACTCCTGCCTGATGATGTCAGCTCCTTGGGAAAGTCTCTCAGATGCTGTGGTTTTAAGGTTTTTAAGGGTCTCTTTTCCTCTGGCCTTGGGGGCAGGGGTTTAGTTTTCAGTATGCAGTGAGTGGAGGTTTGCAGCATTTGAAGCCTCATGTTAAACATTTGTAGAGCTTTTATTTGTAGTTTTGTATTGAGGACAATTTGTTTATCAAGAACAGTGATATGATGGAAAATAACTGTATATTGTACTAGGTGGTATTTTGCTGTGGATGTTCTGTGGTTTGTGGGGAATTTCTCTTTTCCTATTATTATCAGCAGTGAGGGATGTAGTAAAAGGGAAAGAAGCAAGCTTAATGTAAACTGTGTGTTTGAATAAATGTTTGCCCACAGGAGCACAAATATTTCTTACTTTTCTGGTCTATTTTTTTTTTAATATTCAAAACTCAGGGTCTTCCTGCATCATTAGTTTTATATCTATTTACAAACAACAAAAATCTTCATTTGAAAGAGGTTTGTGGTAATGAATTTTGAAAACCGTGTTATTCTTTTCAATAAACAAGAATATAAAAGCTCTTGAAGTAAGACACTGCAATCAATGCATAATTACAGTGGAGGAGTTGCCCTCCTACACACCCTCCAGCCTAGGTAGGACCCAGATTCCAGAACCTTGCTGAGTATTCCTTTGGTAAAGGCATGCAAAGCATTAGGTATGTCACTTCATCAGTTTGGATTGCTAGCCTAGGGTTGTTTAAAAGCAGGTGCTAAGAATAGGTGAAATGCTCTGTGATGAGGGTGATTTATGATGGGAGGCTTGAGCAGAAAAAGGAGAATGATCTCAAGTCAGATGAACAAAGGATGGCTGGAATTAAGCATGTATTAAACAGGAGCACTGCAGACTCTCAGCCAGTGACTTGGTGTTTGCTGTCTTCCACTGGTGCTGCACTGGCTGCTTGTATTAAATCCACACAAAGGGGCACATTCTGTGTTCCTATCTGGTTTTTCATAATGATCAAGCCGGAATGACCTTTAAAAAGCCAGATAATATTTTATTTACCTTTTTTCTCCCATTTACTGCTAAATGTTAATGAAGGTAAGAGATTCAAATCCTTGCAAATAAAACATTTTAATTGACTTAAGTGTAACCATAACAGTAAATTGGCTACTTTATATGGAAAAGCTTTTTGGTATTGTTGAAACACACTTGTACAGTCCTTTCATCTGTCCATAGACTCAGAAATTAGAAGCAAACATTTCCTTTGTTTCCAATGACAAGGGGTTGGAGAATGTTTTGAGGGTAGATTTCCCCAAGACTGGTTGCTGTAATCTAGTGCTGGTGAGTGTTCCCCCAAGGTACGTCCCCTTCAGCCCTTGTTGCTGACTTTCCAGTGTTCACCAGCTGCAGTCACTCCTAACAATGGCTACAGTGGCCAAGATTTCTACTCCAGCTTTTCAGGCTACCTGTTCATTTAGGACAAGTTCAGTATCCTCTATTGTCTAGAAGTGTTGTCCAGCAATGTTGCTGACTTTGGCCTGGTATTTCAGCTGCTCTGAACTTAATTGCATCAGTGCTTTAAGCTAAAAGAGCGTCTGATTGCTGTATTCCTGTGGAACGGAAACAGATCAAAACTCTCATTCTCTTCCTAGGAAATTTCCTCCAGGCAGCTGAGGTACTAAAGTTCCCATCCCTCCAGGTGGGCTGGGGGATGCTCCTCACAGCTACAGGAACCTCTGGCCTCCAGTGTTAAGAGAATGGGGGGAATTGGGTGGAGGAGTCACAAGCTTTAATGTTCCCTTCTAAAGCAGAACTGCCTGAATGCAGTGGTGCTGAGGGCATCCTCCACTCTGTGAGCAGCCTTGTCCAAATTTACCTAAAAACCAAACTGGGAAGAGCTGTGGTCCAGGTTCTGGCGAGCCCTTGTGTACATGACAGTGCAGGAGCAGACTTGCTGGCACAGTCCCAGCAGCAGCCAGTTCTTCTTGGCAGAGCTTTCCAGGTGAACAAGCTCTGTGAGACTCACAGCCTTTGCTCTTTGAGTCTTGGGCACACTGGGGCTGTATCAGGCATGTTCTGTGTGAGAAAGAACAAGCTGCTTGGAACAAACCTCTAGAGATTCATATAAGAATATTTCTCCTGTTAAGGAGAAATTCTTTTCCCCTGTTCAAACTGGGGGCAGGAAGACAGTTTAGAATTGGTGTTGCTGAGGCTACCTTGAGTATGGGGCAGTCTCACAGCTGAACAGAACCTGTCTGGGTTGGTGCTTGACTGTGCTATTGCACACTTAGGTGTTCAAAGCAAATATGCTGACTCAGGAAATAAAAGACCAAATAAATTTTTAACTTTAGACCCATTTTAGTTTTGCATTAACCAAAAGCAAAACATCTACTTATAAAGGCATAACCAAGTCCTTGCAATTACAGAATCATTTAGGTGCAAAAAGACCTCTGAGATCAAGTCCAAGCTTTAACAGAGCACCACAAAATCATGTTCCTCACTGCCACCCTACCTCTTCCAGTGTCTGCAGGGGATTGGACTCCATCTGGGCACTCCAATCTACTCTGCCTCCTGGGCAGCCCTTACAGCGCTTGACTGTGCTTTAATTCAGCTCACACCTGCCCTTGCACAGTTTGAGTCCATTCCTCTCTTCCTGGTGCTTGGGAGAAGAGGCCAACCCCTCCTTTCAGGAGCTGCAGAGTGTAGGACCCCCCTGATGCCCCCTTTTCCCCAATGCCCCAGCGTGA
The DNA here is from genome assembly GCF_028018845.1 of Melospiza georgiana. Classification (NCBI taxonomy): domain Eukaryota; kingdom Metazoa; phylum Chordata; class Aves; order Passeriformes; family Passerellidae; genus Melospiza; species Melospiza georgiana. The sequence goes on along the minus strand of NC_080442.1, from coordinate 781,285 downwards.
GGGGCTCCCACAGCCCGAGGGGCTCCAGGCAGGGTCTGTGCTCAGCCTCAGCTCCCCCATCCTCTCACTGGGGCAGTGCTGCGTTTGCTGCGCTGCGCTGGCTGCCACCAATGGCATCAAAGCTTTGCTGCACTGCTGGCTTGTGCCTTTTCCTCTTTTTTCCTTCTCGAAATTGTTACAAAAAACAGCACAGCATATGGGAGGAGAGGAGGGGTTGACTGGGTAATATTTTTACCGGTATATAAGGTGGATATTCTAATTTTAGTTTTTATAGAGAGCTTTTCCAAATAGAGTGGGAGTTCTCCGCAGGGTAGATAAATCTTTTTGTAGTTATTTTCCAGGCAATCTGATAGTTCATTGAAGATGAACATAAAATTCTGTTCCTGACTCAGTAGCTTAATTTTATTAATATTGATAAACTAATGGAATATTTTGATTCTAGTAATTACACATTATTATCATTATTATAAGAAATAATCTTCTCAGTTCATTTTATTAGGAATCAGATCAAACTTATTAATTCAAATTCAGTTGCAAGCTGACTGTATAAGGACCTTAATTTCTACTGTCCTCAAAATTGTGTTGTACCCAAGTATATTGCCAAAATTAGAATTCCAAACTTCTCTTTATTGACATGGTATATTTTCAATTTAGAAATCCAACAACCTGACTTGTTTAGGAAATGATTAGTGACACAATTCAAAACCTAATTATCCTTTCTTCCTTGAACATGTTGATTCCTTTCTACTCAGTACTTTTCTGCCTTCCAGTGGAAGGACTTCTCCGAATTTCTTTGCTTTGTGTGTCCTGGGCTGAAGCCTGCAAGTGCTTTTGGGAAGCTGATTCTTCTGAGTAGATCCCATCTGGGTACAGGTAGCTCAGAAACATTAGTAACAACCTTCATTGACCTGGACCCAGGTAGCATTTCAGAAGAGGTTCCTTCAATAAAATGTTTTCCTGTTTATGAAAAATCATCTGAAATATGCTAAATACAACTCCCTTCAAAGAAGAGACCTCTTTATAATAATAAAAATTATTCTTTTGGAAGTTCAGGGATTTGCAAACTATCTAGACCTGTCTGATACATCTGAGTTACCCCTTTTGTCACCACAGATCCTCACCTAGCCCATGTACTGTCAGGAGCAGCCTGGTGAACACAGAGCTCTCTGATATCTTGTAAAAAAAAAATAATAATTGTGAGTTTGGGAATCGTATTCTGCAGAAAATAGCACTAATGATCCAGCAAGCAACATGTTTGGTCAAAGCTTTGTGGTCTCTGAGGAACCTTTGAATATGACAGTAGGCTGAACTATCATGGCGAGTGATTTAGAGAAGCTTAGGGACCTGCATGTTTTCTGTTTGCTGTGTGAAGCTATTAGAAAAATAAAATTTGGCAAAAGACTGAATTTCTCAGGATTTGTTCTGTAAATCAGACCAAAATCAGATTGAATCCTTAGAACAAAAGCAGATGTATTTTGCATTTGAATATAAAACCTATCAAGTGGGTGGTGGGCAGAGAATGGGTAAATAAATACAAAACCTCTTAAGGGTTTCTTTCTGGGTTGGTTTCAAGAATGTCCCACAAAACAGGTTTTCATGGTTGTATGGGGCAATGTGAAGCCATTCAACTTTCTTTCCTTTCTTTAGAAATTCTGAAGAAACTGTTGAAAACAGCTTCTGGGCTTTTACTAAAATAGTTTCCAGAGATGAGGAAAATGAGAGAATGCATATACAATCTTAGACAAATGATCTGCTCATATATTGAAGCCTGGATTGTAAAATGACTGCTGTGCCTTCCAGTGAATGAATATTCAGTGCTTCCCTGCTGGGTTGGCTTTTCCTATTTGAACCAGCTACAGCTCTGCGCTGTGATTCACTTGTTACCAAATTCAACTCTTTACACACGTGGGAGATCCAACTTTATAAAGTCAAATTTTTCAAGTGCTTTCTGGTCAGCCACTGTGCCTGTCACAATCTTCATAACCCACTGAATTAAGTTTAAAATATCTTCCATGTGTGTTGTTTTCTCCTGGCTGTTGAGCACTCCTTCTGTACATCACGCATTTTTCTGTTGACACTACATATCACTTAGCAACCCAGTGAAAGGCCCTATATGCATTGATTGCACACAATTGTCTTTATGGGGTGGAAGTGTTAAGTGAATAAACCCCCACAGGTGACCAGACGGTCATTCCTCTCATGTTAATAATCTGTTTACATCAAAATATTGTTTACTCAGCTCTCTGATCTTCAGGAATCTACACGAAGCTGAAAGAATACAGTTAACTCCCCACACTGACACACAACTATGAGCTGTATTTACATTCTCAGAGATGGACAGATTAAGAAGAGAAGGATTGTTTTGTCTTTAACTTAGCTCCCCAAATAAAGCATTAAAATGCATTTGACAGTTAACCACAGATGATAATGCAATCTTTATGCTGGGGTTCCCGTCATAATGGAGAAGTTACAAGGCTGTCACTACACCATAAAGAAAGAATCTTTCCTGCAGTCTTACTGCTGTCTTTTCTGCTTTCCTCTTTGTAAATGCTGTTACCAAATTACCTTTGGAGCAGTTTGATTGTTTACACTTATTTTTCTATGCAGAGGCAATAGCTGAGCTTTTAAAATGAGCTACGGTGTTCTCTCCAGACATTTGTCCTCGACATCAAGTAGTCCAAAGAGACAACAATAGTTTTCAATTCCCCAGTTTTTGTGTCCTTTTTTCCTTCTGTTTTATTTGGCTTATTATATCCTTATTAATTACTGGGTGGGGGGGTGGAGAGGAGATGTGCTGAACTGGAGAGACATTTCCATTGTTTTGTTTGTTTATTGACAGAGATGTAACTTCTAATGCAAGCAGATTTTTTTTTTTTTAATGAAGGCTTTGGGAACTCAACAGTTTATATAGTAGAGAGAAAAAATCAGCACTTTTGAAGCTTTTTTCTGCCAATTTGGACAATTGTGAAAGACTTGAATGATAAATCCTCCCTTCTGAAAAGACTCCAAAACCATGTACCCTGGAGTAGGTGAAGCAATAGGAAAATTGCAATCTCCTACTACGAATTTTTCCCTGATGTTGTTATTTGTAAAGGTCACACTGTAACATCTGTTAAAAATACAATAAGGGTAATTGTATTAAGGGCGTCAGTTATAGCTGCATTTTCTGTCGGGTTTTTTCCAAGTAGTTAAATAATATAGTCTGAGTCTTTATAGTCCCTTCACATAAACCTATTTTTTTAAAGGTTCTACTAGAGAAACACGATAAGGAATTTACCTTGTAAGGCTGTGGAAATCCCTGTTACACCACATAGTAACTGCACTGGCAGCACAGTTTCAGCCTGTAAAATGATAGCTGGGCCACACACTTGTATGTGTGTTACTGCAATGTGTGTTTTCCAAAGTCAGTTTAAATCAATCTTTGCAAAGTCTGGCAGATAAATGATCTGGGTTTTCATTATCCTGCTCATCTAAGTCCCATTGAATTCCACACATCCAGTCCTGGCATACTGGAAATTCCTATGGAATCAAACTGGTCTTTGGTGCAACCCATGGAAGTACAGCAGTGATTAATCTGGCACATCACTTTCAGTGGAATTTCTGAGGTGAAAATTTCTCAGCCAGTGGGAATTAGTCCCAGTGAGAGCCAGGCTGAGCTGGACATGGCTCTGGGATGGGGCACAGGGGCAGGTGTGTGGCTGCTCTGAATACACAGCTCAGATGATGGCCGCTGGAGGTGCCTACAATCCATTTCCCTCTTAATTACTTTTGGATAAAGCTAGTTTTCGTAAGCTGGAAGATCAAGCTGATAAATTAATTTTTGGTAGAATCACCTAAAAGCTCTGTATTTCTGTACATCACCTAGAAAGGTGATTGCTGATCCTTAGTTCTGCAGCTGAATGAGTGGCTGCTTCTATAAACATTTCACTGGTACAAGTAAGATTTTTCACAGTATTAACTTTAACTACATGTGTGTTTGCTACGGAATAAAAGCTTAAATTGATGTTCTGCCATTTTGCCAGTTAAAACAAGGGAGAAAAAAATGAAGCTAAGATTGTGATAGCTTCTATGGTAATATTGTCTTCTGATACAGACACTTTTTGATAATTAAATGAGGGCCAGAAGGAAATAACTGCTCTTTTTCTCTTAGGATAACTTCCACCTTTACAGCATGATGAGTTTTGTGTATTTTTTAATTAATTCTGTAATAAATCCAGTTACTTTTAAGTATCCTGTATTGCTTCCAAATATGTTTAGGGTTTTTTTCTAAAATGGATTTTACTACAAAATGTTGACTTCACATTTCAAAAACTGTTGATTTCATAGGAATGCACTTGAAAATGCTAGGAGCAACTTAAACAAACCTGGGGTTTTTTCTGTCTTCTCCAAAACTTATTTATATTTCTTTGTATCGACTTAGAGCCTTATTTTCATGTGTTCAAAAGTTTGGTTGCTCAAACCAAACATTTCCAAGTCTTAAAAAAAAATTAATTAGTAAATGGCATTTCTACCTTAAAGAGGCAATTTTTTACGTACTCTAGGTGATGTTGTTTGCCATTCCATTCTATTCTAGTCAGTCACTGTTCTTAAAATCTTTAAATGGGGTGGGTTAGGGTGGAGGGGGGGGTGACAAAATTCAAAGACTGAACTGTTCATAATGAAGGTATGTGGTAAAGGAGCAGTAATGAAACTGCTGAACCTGTATCTGGATTGTGCTGCTTGTGCTTTATCATAAACCCTCTCTCAACCTATAATATCTTTGTTTGTCTCCATATTTTTTCCATTCTGACAAAATTCCAGGCCTTCTAAGTCTAATGATGTTGACATATTAAAATGGTAGAGAGAAGAACGTGAACTGAGCCCCTCCTTTTAGCTAAATGTTATCTGCTTAGACTAATATTGCAATTGCCACCCACTGACATAATTTGTTTCACAGTCACAGCCTGGCAGCATGAATCAAATGTTGACATTCTAATTTCATGCACACATGGGTGTTTGGCTGAGCAGGCCTCAGCCTCGCAGCCATTCACGCCATACCTGTGTAAATCAGGGAGACAAGGCCTTTTCACAGCTGCCCAAAGGGAAGCTCCTACCTTCCAGCAAAGGCTGGGAAAGCTGCACAGCCCTGCCCTGTGCCCAGGAGCTCACACTGCTCTCACTCTACTAGGGGCTGGAAATGTGTACAGGAAAACTAGCAATTAGTTGTTTTGTTGTTTGATTATTTTTCTTTTTTAGTGTGTTTAACAGAATTTTCTCATAATTCCTGTGTGAAATAGATGGGTTTATTCTCGAAACTGTTTAACTATTTCTAACTGGCTTAAAGTTGAAAGATGTCACAATTTTGCTCCTGGGGGCTGACATCCATTAATGATTGTTGGAAAGATGTTTCACTAAAGTTCTCACTCCAAGCAGCCACCACTGGAGCTAAAATGAAATTCAGCCTCTACATGCACCTAATCTTTGAGCTAGAGAGAAAACCACAGCCACATTCAGACAGCCACTTGCCAGACACTGGGCAGAGGCCATAAGGCTCAAACATTCTTCTCCTTTTAGTCCCACGACTCTGTCCCTGGGAGAAGTGCAAGGCTGTCACCATGCAGAGGGAGAGAGGACGTGGCATGGCTGGGGCTGAGCTGCCTCTGGCGCAGCAAGGGAGAGCTGTGCAGCTGGCACAGGGTGTGGTGAGCTGTGGGATGGCCAGGGAAGTTCCTGACAGGGACTGCTGCCTCCCATGGTCTGTGCTCTGCCCAGCAGAAAGCCTGGCTTCCTGTGGCTCTTGCCTGGCCCTGGCTGTCTGCTGTGCCATGCAATGGGCAGCTTGGCCAGCTGCTCTCTCTGAAGAGAGCTGCTTCCCATTTCAGTTCGTGTCAAGTGCAACCCTCAGGCTTCTTGGGACAGTCATGGCAAAGTCAGCCTCAGAAATGTTGCTTTTCACTACAAGTACAGTGAAAGCTTGCAAGTATGAACACTGTGGATTTTTCTGTCTCCGTTTTGTAGTTTTGTTTAGGTTCCACGCAAAGTGCAGTTAATTGTGGCGAAAGAGCAGATTAATTTTGCTTTGAAGAAAGTCTTTTGTTTTTCTTGAAAGGCACCCAAAAGTCACTGCAAAGCCAAAAGAATGGCTTTGAATAGTTATTCACATCTCCAATGGCACATGGCAGAAACATTCTCAGAGCTCCATAGTGGAATTGCTGACAAGGATGCCAAGGAGTTGCTGTGGGGCTTGGTGGCACCTGATCATTGAACAGAGCAAACTGTCAAACACAAAAATACCTGCCTGCTGCTTTCCCAGTGCTGGGTGAGTTTGGGAGCTCTGAAAGATCTGGATTTTTATCAAGTACTGATGAGAATAATAGGTACTCATGAGCCATGTGACATTCCACTGTTTTAATTCACTGTGCTCCAGAGCTGCCTGTGGCTGTGATCCAGTGCTTCAGCCTTGGCATCCCTGGGTCTGACAGGAGTGCCATGACTGAAGTGTGTGAGGACAGGAACAGATACAGGTCTCCTGTGCTCTGGAAGGATTCCAGACTCTGCATGCACAGCCCATTTACAGGCTGGCTGCACTGGGCTGGAACACAGGACCTGGCTGGCATGGACAGCACTGCAGCCCTGCAAAGAGAAGAGATTGCAGCTGAGACACTTGGACAGGTCCTTGTGTCTGAGATGTGACAGACCTTTAAAGTTCATTCAGCATAAAAAGGAACTTGGGGGGGTTTTAGTCCAGAAGAATGACACTCAGTAAACTGTGCAGAAGCAAATTTATTTCCTTCAGAAGGATGGAGAGCTGAGCAAACCTTGCCAGTATCACATGTGCTCTTTTAGGGACATGTGAACATTTCAGACTGGAAGCCTGCTGAAGCAATATTGAAACAATTATATTAAAGCTAGCAGAACAAATTATCAAGTAGAGACTGATGTTACTCACCCACATGAAAAACCCTGGGCAAATCTTCACTCATCCTCAAAAAATAACCTTGAGGGGCACCCCCACATAAGGGAGGAATCTCCACGCACTCTCCAAGAAGGGGTGTATTAGAAAACCCAGCCATTAAAAAGTGGGGCTGGGCTTTGATAGTATGAGGTGATCAAATGCCAGTCTGCAGGCTGGCTGAGTCAGCTCAGCATCTTTAGATAAGTTGTCAGTAGTTTCACTTGTTAGTACTTTTATCAGGCACTTTGTTTTGGCTCAGAATGTTTAACTCTGGGATTGATGATTCAGGCTGGTTTCTGCATTCTTCAGCACCAAAAGCAGCCACCCCCTGCTCCATTCACCACTGAGAGCTTTGCTCATCAGGCATTGTTCAAGTTATCTTACCCCACTCTAGGCAGAGCATCCTGCTACAACAAGTTGCAAAAATCTGCCAAGATTTGCTATTAGCAGTTAGAGGAAAATAATCATGTGATAGAAAAAGGAAACAAAATGGATGTGGATGGTACAATGAATCTGGCTGATAAATTACTGTATTCTTTATCAGCTTTCTGCCATTGTATTTCAGATTCTGGGCGTGTTGGATGTTTTTATAACAACCTACAATTTCCCAATGTCCTTGCAATTCGTATGTATTTCATGGCAGAAAAAACCCCACAGGTTAATATTGTTGATACTCTGCAAGACAATGTGTCAGCATTTGTATTTCTCCCAAGAGGCACCAATGAGGTTTTTTTGGCCTCCCTGTGGTCTCCCCTATGCTTTGAAAGAGCCCACTGGCTTGCCCTCAGCTCTTCCTTTTCCCAAATGAAGAAACAAGATATGGAAGAGACCTGCTCCTCTTCCCTACACTCCTCTTCCCCACAGGACTCTCCTCCTGCCTGCTCAGGGCTGGCAGGTGTCAAATGTGGTCTGTGCCTGCACCTGCCCCCTTGGCCTTGCAGGAGATTTTATCAACTGGCTATCGAGCAAAAAGTGGTCAGGATTTATTTTGATTTGGTTTTGCTTTTCTTTCTCAGTGTTTTATTTATTTGTTTGTTTGTTTTCAGCCATCTGGTTAGTCCAGAAGGAGAGAGCTGGAAGGAAGAGTTTTTTGGTTTGGATATTTTTGTATAATGAGAACCTGGCAGTGGAGCTATTTGAGCATCTCACAGAGAAGAAACCTGATCTGCTGGCACTTGGCTGTGTAGCTCCTGATGCTGGCTGGTGTCTTATTTGCATTTTTTTGCAACCAAAATAATGATGCATGAGTTTTAGATTGAACTTTAAAATTCCTTCAGAAAACCAGACTGTAACTTGTGGTTTTTCTGCCTGCTTAGGTAAGGTAAACAGAGAGAAAAGAGGGTTAAATAATGTGCTGTGCAGTGATATTGCTGCGCAGGCACAAGCAGAGCTCAGCAGGAGCTGAGGAGGAGCCTGAGGGGGCCTGGGGATGGCTCTGGGTGTCACCGTGTCCCTCGTGTCCCCAGGGCCACAGGGATGCAGGCACACACACCAAGAGTAGGGTTAGAGCATGTGAAGCCCCAGAGTTGATTAAAGCATTTCAAATCTCTCCAAAGGTTTCTTTATTCCATCAGGTCAAACATATAGTGTCTGGATTAGAGAACATTATCAGCTGGGCCAGCCTCCTAAATCAATTAGGACTTGAAGGGCTTAGTAGCACATTTAGAAGGGCTTAGTGATAAATTCTGTCTCGTTATTTCCATTGAAGTGGCAGTAGCTAATGTGAGAGTAACTAAGGTGGTGTCTGTGAGAGAAGGAAAAAGCACCAGAAGGCAGTGAAAAAGAAGGTAGAGAAAATCAGAAAAACACGTCTGAGAATAAAAACACTCAGTGATATTATTTGGCCATCTCATTCATGAATGCTTATGTCACTAGAAGCATTTTGAATATCATTTATTTACCTCTATTTCTTTAAAATTTGGGTAAGAATTTTGTCACCTCCCTTCATGGAATGCTGGGTGGACTGTTTTATTGTGTGAGACAGTTTGTGCCATGACTGAAGTGAAAAATCCTTGCTTATTGCTTCAGGAAGTTCTGTGTGACTGTGCCTGTCCTGTCAGGAGCAGAAGCCAGGTCATGTTTGCTGAGCTGTGAGCTGCTGGGGGCAGGTTTGCAGTGATGGGAAGTGATAAATGCCCTTGGTAGGCTTGTTGGCTCAGCCAGCACCCACACTGCAGCTCTGTTTTTGGGATTTAGCTGTCACAGAGAGCTGCTCAAATGCATCAGGACTGATCCCCCAAAACTTAGGGTGCCAAGGTTAGCACTGGCAGAACCATCTCCAGTGTCTACAGCCCACAGTCCACAGCCCAAGCCCAGCAAGCTGGTGATTTCCTAATGCTGCTGCATCTCTTTCAGAAATAGAGACTGTCTCAGCCTGGCAAGGATGTACTGAGGAACTATTACAAAAAATTAAAACGTCACAAGGTTCTTAAAAAGAGTGTCTGGATCTCAGCATGAATTGCAAGGAGATCATAGCACAGGGAAAGTGAGCATATGACAGAGGGTTGTGTTTGGCACTGTCCCTTATGCCAGTGGGCTTGCATATTTTATTAACCATGCCTACTTTGAGGGTGGTTTATGCAAGGATTTGTATTCTCAAATGCCTGGGGGTGAATTTACTACATCCTTTCTAATCCTTTTTTCTTAGGAGTGTAAGATTCCTCAAGACCTTCTTGTGCATTAAAATAGGCTGTCACTCCTTCCTTTCCAAGTAGCATGAAGCCAAAACCCCCCGAATATTCAGATGGAAATGTAGTTCTGGTGTAGTTTAGAGTATGAGTGCAAATATTTCTGAAAGGAATTCCCTGAGATTTGAGCGGCTTCACATGCCTTCAACAGTGGCAATGTGCTTGGAGAGCCAGATCACTGCGGCTTCAGATCTCGTGTTGCTAAACTGAAACTTAATTCTTCTTATAAAGGTAACTTGTAGCAATTTCACAGGTGCTTTCTAAGGAATGAGTAATGCAGCCTCTTCCCCCTCCTCCCAACCCTAGCCAAATAAATCTTTAGGTAAAAATAACTCCATCTCTCCTCTTGTGTAGTTTCCTGTTGGGCGAATATCTTTCATTTTCACGTGTGCTTTGAGTGTAGTACTTACATTTAAGATGGCAAACAAAAATTTCAAGCAAGGCATTAAAAAACCCCTTGTTTTGGATTCTATCCATTTGTCTTCCCTTTGTCCTTAATCTTGATTTGCCCTGTAGGTTAGTCTTATCATAAAGACAGTATGAATGACTGTCTCAGCGCCTTTCCTCATTAATGCTGCAGGAAATTGATGAGGAGATCTCTGGAACTGTGGATTTTTTTGGCAAGAATTATAGCCCCTATTTATTTTGGAGGGACCCATGTGGCTTTCTAAGTAAATATATGTTAAAATTTTCCCCAAAAATAAACAGTACAAGTAATTGCTTGATATATTAAATTGACATTTTGGCTTTGTGATTTGCTATGATATGTAAAAATCTAATTTCCTCCTTGGAAAGATGCTATTGCAAAATTGTAGGTAAATTAAAATCAGTGGTTTATTCAGAAGGTGAGTAATACACTCTGTTTTAATATATCAATATTTATTCTGCAGCTTCTCAGGTCTGCCCAGATATGTGCCATCTAATGTTAAATGTGTGCTGGCTGTGATATTACCTTTGTTGGTAATTGAAATGGATAAAGATTGATGTAAGTGTCTTGCACACTCACTCCAGCCAGGATTTGTAAATAGCTTTGCTCCAGATACTAAAAGAACATTACAGGAGTTTCACTCTGAGCATCATATCTGCATATTCTGTTTACTGACTTGCTGATGGGCACTTCAATAATTGTACTTGAATTCTAAACAATCAGAGGATGAAGTGTAATTTTGTAAGTTTAATGAAGCTGTGTCTGCTGTTAAATCTCTGCCTTGAAGGTATCTGTTGGATAAGTACTATATTCATAGCTGCTTCTATTTGTGCATCCTTTTCTAATTAAAATTAAAAATAGAGTCCAAGAAAGAGAAGTAAATGGCTTCATGCACTGAGCACCTTTGGACTCGCTGAGGTGCCCAGTGAATCGACGCTGATAAAGCTTTGGACATGTGCCACATTATTAAAAGTAATGGCACTGAGCTGGATGGCAGAGCTGTGGGGAGGAGGAGGGGTTGGCCAGCTTTTAAAAGAGCCTTATGCTCTTTTAAGGGCATAAGGCACCTCAGAAAAACAAGCATTCCAAAAAACATAGGTTGAAAACAACTAAGTAAATGAAATTATTGTGATTTTTCAGGAGTAAGTCTGACTAGAAATCTAAAAAAAAAAAAAAAAACCCTTTAATAGTAAAACTAATAAAATCTGTCATGATTTTATGTCTTGTAGTTCATAATCAGGGTTCAATAGTACAATTATATCCATGCTGATGAATTACAGAAAACCTGTTCCTCTGCTTTTGTTCTGTGGCTGATGATTTTCCTGACTGAAATCAGTTAGTTGCTTCCCCAGGACCCGAAAGTCTGAACAGTTAACTTGGGATCATGCTCTGAGTTTGGGGATTGCTGAGTAATATCCAATTCAAATGGTCTTCTTTTATTATATGGAAATACAAGAAAGTTTATTTAAATTTGTCTTTAGTTTTAATCTTACTTTATGAAATTGGAACATCTGCAGTTTGAACCTCAGCTCTAGTGAAATTAATTTCTCTCTGTAATGCTGTGATCCCTTTTCATAATTTGATGGATTGAGCAGGACTCCAGTTTAACAGCAGCAAACTAGACTCTTCTTTAATAAAATTTGCTTGCTCACTGACCTCTTTTTTTTCTTTTTTCCCAAGACCAATTTTCACAAATGTATTTCCAAGGAAATACACTTGAGAATTTTCACTTTTTGGGGAAAAAAAAAGTGGAATAATTATTCTAAAATACATATGTATCTCTTGATCACTACTTAGTCTTAGCAATGTGAGTTTTGTTAGGTGATAGTTATTGGTTTTAGAAGTTAGACTCTTCTGAGTTTTGGTTTCTTTTTTGTGTGGCAAAAATTCATGCAATTGAATTTATACAAGTATGTGCATTTGTGACTGAGAACTATTTTCTTCCACCATTTTGTCCTCATTAAAATTTAGTTACTCTGAGTTATCTGAATGTTGACAGAAAAGAGGATAAAAGGTCAGAAATGTGTAGCACAAATAATACATTAATTTGCAGTAATTCTCTAGCTGGCATTTCTCTATTACTACATATTCCAGAAGAATTGAAAAAAAATCTTAATATACACAGATTTCTGCAGATTGTTTTTTTTTTAGTGCTTGTGGGACCAAGCCTTAACTGAGAGATACTGGCAAGAAGCTAAAGGATTCCCATGTGAACAGAGGATTCTGATCCGAAGGAAAGCAGATTTTTTTTGGCTCTAAGAGTTCGTTTCAATCCACATAGATTCAATTTTCTTAAGAGCAAATTATAAGCTGTCTTTTGCCAGCACTTTCAGGAAGATTGAGACCTGGCCTCCAGTATTGTTGTACAGGACAACTCTTATTAAATCCTCTTCCTACTGGGAGTGTGGGAGTGGGAGGTGTTTAAGCCAATGCTTGGGTTGTTGTTTAAAGCCATGGAGTGGGATCCCTAAATAAGAGCTAATCCCCGTACAGAAAGTTTGCATTTGGCTATTGATGCAAATAAATCAGAGAGGAAGCAAATAAGGATCATTTGGTGATACAAACTCCATAATAAACATCTGATTTGTATCATACCTGTGTTTTGGAGTAAAAATCCTGCTGCAGATAATACTTCAGAATTACTCAAAAGAAGCATCTGGAGGTTATTGCATGATCAATGTTGCATGACACCAAGTGTCCCACTTGTCTGTCCAGGAAAGAAGGTGACAGGAGGACAGGACAGTGCACAAAGACCTGGATTCACTTCCAGCTGCAGAGTTCCTGTGTTACCTCAGACTAATGCCTGTAGCTTTTGGGCTGCTCTGCAACAGACAGCCAAAATCAAATGTAAGATCAAAGAAAAGAAAACACACATTCAGTATTAGGCCCAATCCAAACCCCATGTACTTCAAGGACTTTCCCCACTCAGGTAACAGAAGACATGACCAAATCCAGCACAGATTTTTTTTTTTGAACGCTGGAATTATGAAGACTTCTTAGTGTGGGTAGAGACTAAGGGGAATGCGAAAGCAAACAAGTCAAATATGTTGACAAGACAAAGTCAGTTGGGGGAAATAATCTACCTGTGTAACAGCTAATGAGTTTCTGATTAACAGAACTTCCTTGCATATAAGTGAAATTTGTATTTCAGGCACATTAATTCAACTGGCCTATGACAAGGATGAACATTTCTTATGCTTTCCAGTAACTAATAGATCACATCCAACCCTTCTGCACCTGGAAAAAAAATGATCAGGGGAAAAAAAAAGTAGCACACAGAGCGTTTTCCATTGATTGCAAATCTTGCAGAGCCCTGCAGCTTTACTTCTGCCTCCTGTCACCCCACAAGATCTTTCCACTTCACCAACCCACACGGCCTCAGCCCTGTGCCTTAAAGCTGAGCCTGTGCTGCTGTCAGTGCAGATGTGCAGGTGGTTCCTGTGTGCCCCTGTCCTGCCTTAAGCCATACAGCATGCAGCTTGTCCTGAGTGGGCTGAAAACGTCTTTGGTCAAGCTTGTTTCCTTGCTCTTACCAGAAGACTTTGGGGCCTTCTTTTCCAGCACTAAACTTTCTAATTCCTCTGCTGGAGTGACAAATCTGGCATCTGACAGTCTTGCCAGCCTCATATCTCTTGCCCCAAACGCTGAGATCCTGTTACCAAAATCTGCCTGACACCTCTGGCTTTGCTCATACAGAGCAGAACTCTGTGCCAGGAGCTCGGGACTTGAGTTTCAGGTCCCTGTGGCTCAGGAGGGATGTCACTCATGAACAGCAGTACAGTTCCAACACAGTCTGTATGTAGGGAGGCAGACTGACTTTGCTCTGGGGAAGAAACTTCTAGCTGCCCAATGCTCAGACATGGCAGCAAGGTGAAGTCTCCAGTAGCAGCAGCAGCTCAGGGCGCTGAGGATCCTCTGGTGGCACCTCAGTGATGATGGCACATGAGGGCTCACTGACCAGAACCCACTGAGAGGAGACCAGAGTGGGGCATGGGGCTTTGCTCACATCATATTGCTGATTTGATGAGCAGTGAGGCTGTGCCCCGGACAGGGAGTCAGAAGCTTGAATGAGTAGGGCGTGGAAAGGCACTGTCAGGGTGCCATGGAAGCCACTTTTGATTGTGGATTTATGCTTTGAGGATTGCTGTTTTGGGGGCTTTTGTTACATTTGCTCCTTGGTGAAAATTTTCACGGGAACTTTCCTTCAAGTCACATCCTTGTGAACCACACGTATGTGATAAGTGTACTCACTGCTCTGGTAGCTGATGGGAACCAGAGACACTTACTAGATTCCTTCCTTAAGAAAAGAGAAAAAAACCTTTCACCCTACTGGCTAGGCAGAATTTTATGAAGAAAATTTAAGAAATTAATTAACTATAATAAAATTTCACCTCTTTAACCTTAGCTCTTGAGCAAACCTGAGCTAAATAAACATCTGACCATTCAATCTCTTCCACTTAAGGTTAACTTGAGTTTATTATTCAGACTACTGCCCCTGTGTATTAGGCAAAGCATAAATTATGCATACTAATTACCTTGGATGGGGCATGACTTTAATGAATTCTTTTAATTAAACTGCAACACAGTGGTTTTGTAGAGGATGGTCTATATTTCATCCTTAAACTATGTAACCTTCATCTTTGTCTGGAGACATCACACATTTGAGTTGGTTTAATTCGCTTAAGTAGTAAATACAAAGAGCAACCTACCCTTGCTATCACTGGGAAATTTGAAAAATGTTCATGTTATGTTGCAGAGCTAAGAAATGAGATTGTTCAATGAAAAGCTATGATTGTGTCAGGAAGGCAAGGGCCAACATGCAGGGAAAGGATAGGCATTCTTGAAGGAATGAAGCTAAAGAGTGGTGTAGTATTGGTAATTTCCAAAACAAACACAAGTAAATCATTTCCCACGCCTTCTCATTTACTTGGCATTTTATATTCGTGGTAAACCAGCAGAATTATCTGAGTCCCTGGTATGTTCTTTCTAGGTGGCTTGGCTTCTCAAAAATTATCGGGGCACAACAGTTCAGTTACATTGTTCCCTGCAAAGGATTTGTCCACAGTGGCAGCACCAGTAGCTTAATAGCAGAAATAGCAGCAGAGAAAAAATGCTTCATTTGATTCTGATTCTCAATGGCAAATCATGTACGTGCCCTTTCTCTTTTGCCTTTTGTTGAAGTTTACTATTTTGTTCTTGTTTATCTGTTCTTGGCAGTTTTGAGGCCTCTGTGGTGTCCCAGAATCCCAATAAAGAAACTGTTCATTGGATGTGCTTCAACTGCCAACCAAGTGACTGCTGGCTCAAAAAGGGATGTTGGGGCTGACAAGAGTGTATTTAAGAAGGAAAATAGCAAAGGTTGCCCATCTTGACATCTCTTCTCTCCCATCTATCCAGGTCACCTTCCTTCGCAGTCCATGTAACAGCAAGGTGTGCTCCTGGCCAGTCATGCTGGCACATTGGTGTCCTCCTCTTTCCCTATTGATCAAATATGGTGTCCTGCCCGTTTCTTCACGGCTCCCTGTTTGGTTGTTTGCTGCTTGTGCACTGGACAAAGTGCCCATCCACTCAAGTAAATGGGAATTTTCTTGTTTAAATTCACTCTTTGTAGATACTTCCATCCCTCTGATGCTCGTCCTTTGGTCCCACCCTCATTGTTTCTTTGGTGTTGTTTCATTGCTGTTGCTTTGTTTGAAAGGAATAGCTGCCCCATGCAACTGTTAGTGTGGTTATCTCCTACCACAGAAACCACTTGCAGTAATACAGGAAAAGACTTGGTAAAGGCCCTTCCAACCCAAACCATTCCATAATTCCATGGCGATAGGAATCATTATGCTCCCATGTGTTCAGTGCACCCAAACTATTTGACGAGTTTGCACGCTATTGAATCTAAGGTATGTTATGAAATGAACAATGTATTGTGTATGCAGCATCAATCTAACTTTTAAGGTTTGTTTACATAGTTGGTGCTTGACTCTATTCTTAGGTTTTTTCCTGAGGTCTTCTGGCAGCACCTGAATTTCACATTTTGTAATAGAAAGCAAAGTCTTCAGTTACAGTGAAAATGAGTTAAAAGGCTTGTGCTCTTAGTGTGTGACCAGTTTGTTCCACATAGAAAGAGACAGATTTTAGAAAGCTGAAAACTAGCTGGCATGCAAATGTTGCATCTCTCTTTACCTCCTGTTTTGGGAATGAATTTGAATATGCACTTTGGAACAGATTTAATCTCATCTGCAGTTCCTTGGGTGAATCTGCAGTTTAGGCTTTGCTCCTCATTGCAGCGATTCCCGTGTGATTTCAGTCATTCCTTGATGCCATTGTTTGCCATGGGCTTGTCTTCCTCTCGGTGCCTGCAGGCTGTGCTCTTATATAGCATATGTTTTGACAAGCCATCTGGTTTCAATGGGTCTCCCAAGTGCCTGCCTTCTCACAGCCTGTCTTTTTGGCAGCCACCAGTGCCTACAAACCCTCTGCCTGTCCTTTCTGCATGGATCAGAGATTGCTGTTTTCTCATGGAAGCCTCAACACTTGGGATAAATAAAGAAGCAGCCTATAGAACCAACAGGACTTTATTGGTGCAGGGAAAGGGACTGAAACCAGAGGACCCAGCCAAACTGCTGTGGATGCCCCTGACACACAGGGGTGAGTGAAATGGGTTTGGCTGCCCTCGGGCTGGGCACCGTGCCACGCCAAGGGTTCTCAGCACCAGTAACCAAGAACCCATGCACACATGGCTATCAAAGGTGTTTGAAGACAGCATTGCTCCAAGGGCTGAATTCAACAGCTGTGTATCTTAACACTTGCACATCTAATCATCACCATTGCTCACCACTCCTGCAGCTTTGTAAAGCCCCACAAAAGAACAGAATTAGCAGAATCGAGAAAATAGCAGCCCAATGCTCCCTTCCCTCTAAGTGTAATGGGGAATCAGCTAAAAGGTTGTACTGCCAGGTGACAAAATAGTTACTGAGGTAATCCAAATATCAGGACCTATAAGCAGAAATAAAAAGGTATTGTTACATACAAAGTTATTTTGAGATAATAAAAGATTGACTTCAGCCCTTATTGCATATCTTAGGCAGTTTGTATGGGAAAATAGTATTGGGGGGATGTTCCTCTGCTTTCTCCATTGCAACATGGTAAAATTACATTAATTACTGGTGTTTACATGAGTTGAAAGCATAGAAATGCTATTCACATCTGCCTGCTGTAACATATCCTAAAACAGGGCTGTAGTTTGGATCACCTCACATGCTGTGAATGTACTCTTGAACATATCCTCTGGATGAAGGAGATGATTTTGCATTCTTCTTTCAATTATTAAATTTCTCACCCTCTTCTGACCATAAATTAGTTGGGCTATTCTTTGACTTGCATTGATATAGTAAGAAGATTAATGTAAAGTTGTCATATCAAACAGTTTCTGCTTTGTCTGAGTCAGAAATAAAACTAAATCTTAAAGAACCTTCTCTCTACCCTTCCCTTCTTGCCAGAGAGGGGAACTTCACTCCTGGTTTCACTGAGGATACTGAATATCTACAGCTAGATTGTTTACAAGGAAGTCTCCCTGACATTAATTTGGGGTAAACAGAAGCAGTAGATGGTAATAACCCCATCAATCACTTGCTGTTTCACAACCAGTTTGAAGCAGTACCATTAGATTCTTTTTTAAGACATAGAACAAGTTTTCCAGAGCTCCTGGCTGCCAGACCAAGTAACCCCCACCAAGGCAAGTGCATCCTTTCTTGACTGATCACTTCTATCCAAGAGCATCAGGAACAAATAGGAGAGCTGTGAATTAGCTTGGAAGGACTGGCTTTTAAATGTTACATTTCAGTGATTATTGTTTGCTCACTACAACCAAAAGTAGTTTATGGAAATGAAAAGCCCTTTGGTATTTTATTGCAGTCTAAAGAAAATGATGATTTAAGGAAAATGCGTGCTTGGAGACAGAAATGTGTGTGCAATGGATGAAAAGAGCCTGGAATACTCTGACATTGTATGCTTTGTTTAGGTTGTACCAGCATGCCAAATCTGTCTGCAGTTTTTCCAGCAGAAAGCACCATATAAAACAAGTTTCATTTTAAAAAGTAAACTGAAGATCCTGTGAATTATTTGCTGTGTTTAAGTGCCTGTAGCAACAGAGAACTGAATTTCAACAGGAATCTGCTAAAGCATAGGGGTAATTTAATTTTGTAACACTTGAAGGTGCAAGGAGTAAGTACATAATACTGACTATTATTTTATTCAGGTTCTAAGTTCTACACCAATTAATTTGTAAAACAAAGCAGTAAATAGAAACTAGATTTTCTTTTGCCCCAAATACATAACCAGGAAAATTCTGAATTACATTGGAATAGGTTAGTACTCATACAATTCCTTGAAACTCTTCCATGTCTCCTCAAATTTCCATTCTTCTGCAGGTACATGGCAATTCCAAGTCAGCCTGGTTTGTGGATGTGAAGTGACAATCATCTTAACTGTATACTTGTACCTAGGGGAACTACTCTTGGAGTTTTATTGGTTTCTTTCAGGCCTGCCCCACTGCAGGTAAAAGATTCTTTATGGCAAGGAGGCTAAAAACCAGTGTGTGTGTGGCAGCAGTTTCCCATCTACCTCTCTAATTTAGTCTGGCTGATCTCCCTAAATCGTACATTTCTTGTATGAGACTGCAGAAAATCCTGCTATACCGTTAAAATCAACCTTTATTAATTTTCAGCAGGTAGAATCTTTTTCTTACCACATTAGTATGTGGTGTGTGAAGCTGTAGTGACATGATGGCAGTTCAAATGCTTTCACAAGCTCAGGCTAAAAGCCAATTTCTCACTGTTGCAATTGGAGATGCTGAATTTGGTGGCCAGCCTGAAGTGCTCCCAACAGTTGTGTGTTCTTGTGTATTGAACTTCCTGTTTTGGGGCTATGACCCTTTTACAGATAATGTGTAATCCTGCTGGAGACTTCAATAGGACCAGTCAGGTGATTAGAGGGAGACAAGCAATTCATTCAGTGTTTCACTAAACTGAGGAGCAACGTTTTTGAATCGTGGTGCTGCAGCCAAGCTGTGACTTACACATACAGAGCTGCAGGCCTGGTGATGTGTTTCAGCAGACCCACTGAGGTGCTTGGGAAAAACAGGGAAACTTGAAGGTTGTTAAGGTTGGGTCGATAGTTTTCATAAATTAATTAGTCATAGACGTGTATCGATTACTCTTTATTACTTTTGTTGTTTGTCAAGGTTTTTTCCACACTGGAGCATGAAAATTTAGCTTGCAGTGGACTTTGTTATTGTATTCTCTCTAAATCTCTATTCTTGGTTGAAGTAAATAAACCAACAAGGTAAAGAGAGCTGATAGCTACTCCATCTGTATTATGGCACACAATGATGGCTGGAAGTTAAAGGTTTGATATATAGATCTATTTTTTTATTGCCAGCCCCTGCCCCTGAAGAAAGTATTAAAATTTCCAGATGAGTAACCAAACAATAAATAGATGAGACAGTTGCTGTGAATATCTGATTTTTTGCATAATAATGAGATATTGCTGGATAATATGCTTTGCAGTCCACAGTTTGTCTACATTATCATTTTGATTGGACAAATGCATAAGAAAGATATACAAGTAAAGCCATGCCAGGTCTTCTATATTAAATTGATTCCATGTGAGAGTTCAGTTAAATTTCTAGGACATCTTAAAAACAAAACAAATTCTAGGAATATCCCTGCACACACACACAGACATTCATTTGCATGTATTCTTACACCCAAAATAAGCCAGTATCTGGCCTTACAATTTCTGATGTGCAGCAGAAACTTTGTGTGCAACCCGCCAGTTCTTTCTCAGGCCAGTTAGGTTAGAATTAGGGACATGTTCAGTGAGTATCTTCTCCCCTGCCTTGCAAAAGGCTCATGGAAACACATATAAGGGGCTCTTCCAGCTCCTTGCTCCATCCCAGAGCAGGCCAAAGCAAAGGAGGCTTTGGGCTCAGTCCCAAATGGTGGATACATAAATTTCTAATTGGTTTCACTGTGGATAGAAATGTGAAGTTGAGGCATGATGATCTTCACGAAGGGCTCAAGGGAGTGTGACATCTGGTACCATTTGGGTACAGTTTTGGTGGGGGGGAAATTCTGTGCCAGTTGAACTCCCTGACAAGTTGATCATTGCATGTAAGGGCACTGCTGGCAGCACTGAAGCAACACCTCAGTCACAGCTCTCACTGCTGGGAGATGCCCAGCAGTACTGCCAGTATCATGTCCAGGTAAAAGCTGGGTGTCACTTAGGACAGAGATTGGCAAGGTTATACTAAGCCATTTTTAAAAGTTATTTCAGAATTTTTCTCTTTATTGAGAAACATGGAATCAGAGTTTACATTACATAAACAAAAGGCAACAAAACAAAAAAGCTGTATAGGTTTTTTGAACAGTTATCTGTTTTCTGCACTTGACCTTGCCATCTGGACAGGGAGATGTGTAACCCAAGCCTCAAGCTGAGTTTCTTCTGATATGCAGAATTCTGCCGCCTGTTGTTGGTCTGGTTTAAGTCTGAGCCCTCAAAATCCTGCAGGGGTATCACGCTCTTCCTTTTTCATATATTATTCTTAGATCTTCCAGATTTCTCCAAGTCCTCCCATGAATGTTTGCCTCCTCCAGGTTTTGAGAGAGCAGAGTCCTGTGCTCCTTGCACCTGGTGACTGCAGTGAGAGTCCTTGCTGTGCAAACAGTGACAAACCTGGCGGACACAGGGCTGGTTCAGACCAGTGAAACACTGGCAATTCAACTGCAAACATCTGCTGGTTCAACAGAGAAGCTCTATCTTCCTTTCCTTCCCTAGGTTTGTGTCTGCATGTGTGCACCAGATAAGACATCCACACACTTAAAAAAAACAGTGGTAAATATATAAGCAAGCCTAGCAAATATGACTTAGATCCCTAAAGTCCTAAAAGCACTTACAGCATCACCTTTCCTCAGCAACAGAGATGAAAATCACTGCTAGATTAAAGGAGTTTACACAGCTACTGTGCTGCAACTCTGCTAGGACCTGTAGGATTCAGCTTACAGAAGGACTTTTCTGATTTCTTGATGGTCCCCCCATAGCAGATTTATGTACCAGTAGTTTTGGATCCTATTTCTTCACCAGAGCATACTCACTCTATTGAGAAATAATGCAGGATTTTCCATGAGTTTTAAGTATCTATCAGCATTTCTGTAATGTTGGATAGCCCTAGAAGATCTTCCATGATGCACAGCCAGCAGTGCTGTACCCAGAAGCCTTTAACCACAGCAAAGAAGTGGACCCAGGTTTTGGCCTAGGTCCTCATTTCTGCTGCTGCCATGTCCCCCACTGGAGTGACACCTGCCCTGTGTCCTGGTTCGCTTTCTCATGGTGTAACCAACAAACAGGAATTTTGTGCCTTCTTTTTCCTCAGTCGTGCAGGCCCAACCCATATCTCCAATACACAGAGTCAAATTCAGCCCTTAAAGCACAGACTAGCTTCATCCACACCATGACATTCCCTGTCCTGGCAAAATTCCAGCTTACTGCATTTGACCTCAGAAAGGAGATGTATCGTGCTCCTACTATGCTGTTGGAATTATGCAACTGACCAATTTATTATATTTTAAAGATTATAATATGGTTAATGGGCAGCAAACTTAGTGAAGTCATCAGACTAAGTGTACTGCAGGTGCAACATCTTTTTTCACTAGAATTTGCTTCATTCACAAAATTATTTATCTATTCAAAACAACTGTCATGCTTCCTTTGTCCATAGATAATTAAATAAGCTTTCCAATTTATTCATGTATTCTAATTTACATAGGGTACCGACCCAAAAAACCTTTCTGCCTACCCAGAGAGAAGACATAAAATACACAGATAAATCTAAGTGGCAGCCAGGGCACAAAAAGAGCAATTCTGGCTGGTGAGGGCACTGTGGCTCTAGCTGGGAGCCTGGCCCTGGCTGGCTCAGCAGTGGGAGCTGGGGCTGGAATGAACTGAGTACTGCCAGAGAGCTTTCTGTCTTCTTTTCTGAGGTCACAGGAAAGTGCAGGTCTGAGATATTGAACTGTGCTGTGCACAGCTTTTATACTGCCTTTACTTGCACCTGCTTTAACTGAGCTTTCCAGGGTACAGGCAGGTACTCAGAGCAAGTTACTCCACTTCTGTTTCACTTCTTCCAGGTGCTGGTCTTTGTACAGGCCCTCTGTGATAAGAGAATTACATCCAAAGCTCAGCAGCTCTGTGCTGTGTTCTGAGCCGGAGGCTTCCTACAGCTGAGGATCACATTTCTCAGAGGCTCCTTATGTTCAAAGTGTTAGATACTTCTGTGATTCCTCCTACCATAGGATTCAAATCCTTCACAAACAAACATTTGTGCACAAACATTTGTGCACAAACATTTGTGCATGATTGCACAATATTATTGTGAGTCTGGCAAATGGCACTGGATTCTTTATGGAGAAGAGGCACAAAGGGGCCCAACACAGAGTATTTGCAGAAAAGAACATATAGGTCATGTCTCAGAAATACTAGCTACAAAGATGCTGGAGCATTGTAGGATGTTGTAAACCCTTTGTAAGTTTAGAGAAGAGAATATACGAGTACTTTCAAGGCAGTCCAGGCCTGCTTCAGGCTGTCTGAGTACAGGAAAATGATTGTATGGACAGGCTGGATCAGTGGGCTGAGGCCAACTGTGTGTGGTTCAGCAAGGCCCAGGGCTGGCTCCAGCCCCTGCAGTGCCACAGGCTGGGGCAGAGGGGCTGGAAAGCTGCAAAAACCCTGGGGGTGCTGGTCAGCAGCAGCTGGACATGAGCAGTGTGCCCAGGTGGCCAAGGAGAGCAGTGGCACCTGTGGCAGCTCTGGTGTGTCCAGCAGGAGCCGGGCACTGACCTGTGCTGGCACCGCCAGTGCTGTGTCCTGCTCTGGGCTCTCAGGAAAAGGACTCTGAGGTGTTGGGGCATGTCCAGAGAAGGGCAGCACTCCCCAGAGGCCAGGGGAAGGTCTGGATCAAAGTCCTGTGAGGAGTAGCTGAGGGAGTTGGGCAGTGTAGCCTGGAGAAAAGGAGATTCAGGGGGAATCTTTTTGTTCTCTACAGCTCCCTGACAGGAGGTTGTAGCCAGATGGGGGCTGGCCTCATCTCCCAAGTAACAGGTGATAGGATGAAAGGAAATGGACTCAAATTGTGCCGGGGGAGGTTTAGATTGGGTATTGGGAAAAATTTCTTCATGAACAGCATTGTCAAGCACTGGAATTGGCCCCTCAGGGGAAGTGATGTGTCACCATCATATTTTCTGAAAAATCTCTTTGCCCAGGATTTTGTCTTGGGAAGCTGAGAAGCCTCAAAATAATGAAAACAGCAATTATCTGATTTGCTTCTCCTGTGTTGTGCTGCTTTGGAATGTGTTTGGACATTGTTTACCAACAGGGGATTGTGTCATTGGTTTCTGGTGGGAGCTGTTTTGGCTTATTGGCCAATCATGGCCAAGCTGTGTCGAGGCTCTGGAAAGAGTCACGAGTTTTCTTCAGTATCTTTATTGCCTTCTCTAAGTATCCTTTCTGTATTCTTTAGTATGGTTTAGTACAGTTTTCTTGTATATAATATAGTATCATAAAATAATAAATTAGCCTTCGAAGAACATGGAGTCAGATGCATCCTTCATCCCTTCGTCTGGGAGCCCCACACACATGACTGTGGTGGAATCGAAATTCCTGCATGCATTGGAAGATGTGTAGGTGTGACACTGAGGGACATGGCTTACAGGTGGGTTTGGCAGTGCTCTGTTAAGACTGGACTCCATCCTAGAGGTATTTTCCAACCTAAATAGTTCTGCAGTGTCCTGAGATTCCATCTGCTCTAATATTTTTTTCTGTGTAAGACCTTATGGGCACTTCAGGAGTCCATGAATGAGTTGGAGTATTAACCTACTTTTCCTAAGTTTCAGGAAGTGCATTTCTATTTGATTGTGCTGTCTCTGAGCCACAAAAGCCAGAGGTGTGGTAGCTGTGAGCAGACACATTTCTGCCAGCACAGCTGGGCCTTGGCTCCCCAGCAGCCAGTCCTGCTCAGGCTCTGGGACCACACGTGCTCCAATACCCAGCACTGGATCCACAGCTGGGGCAATGCTGTGCTTGGTGACTTCAGGGACTGTGTGTGTGAACTGATTTGTGATCCTCAAGTGTGTTGTGTAGTAGCTCTTTTTTCTCCCCAGCCAAGGAAATGCAGCTTCAAACATATCTGTCTTATTTATAAGCAGTTTAAACTTTACACTCAAGTTATTTTCTTCTCTTTCCCCAAGCTCATAATTTAAGGGGAAAACCATCAAAAATAAGTACATAACATAGCAGAATACAAACCCTTAAAAACTAGCAGAACCTTCAGTCTCTGCTTGTTTTCTTTTATGGTATTTTGTTTTATTAATAAGGCTGCCTCTGTATTCATGACAAAATAAGAAAGCTATTTCCAATGAAACAGATAAGTCTTTGTTAGACATCAAATATAACTAATATTTGATGTCATAAATATTAATGACTTTCATGTCTTCAGATACTTTAGAATCAATTCCAAACATTTTTGTTTTGATTCGCTCTTATTTATTTTTTCACATTGAACTGGTTGAAGGGATTTTCCCCTGTTTTCCGTGGAAAATGTATCAAGTTCTGCAGCCTTCTTTTCTGTTTGAATTAAGATGTTGTTCAGTGTATTTACATGGCTGTGTCTGTTCAGCCAGGCAGAATTAGCAGTCAGGATCATGTAACAGAAATGTAGATATGATTGCAGATATGATGGCCACAAGTCCAGCTGTAAGTTAGAATTGATCCTGGCATCTCCTGGTAGAAGAGAAGGGATTGAAAGAGGCAGGCCTTTACCAGGAAATATTCAGTACGCCACATTTTCTTTGGGCATAGCACAGAGCACAACCTGTAGCCTGACATCTGTTTTCTTTGCCAGTTCCTCACTGGCACTGAACAATAATTGGAATCTCAGCAACAATAAATTAATATTTGTTGCTCCTTAAAAGCAGGACATTCCTCTTTCTAAGTGGAATAGTTCTATCTCTACTCACAAACGTTCAGACTCTGGTTTAGGCCACAAATTCACATTTTCCAGCCCTCTAAATAAATAATGAATCATGTTACCAGTGGAATGAGTGTTGATGCAGAGAGCAGAGTTTCCCAGAGATTAGATATCTGAACCTGATAAACCTATAACGACTGAGGGCCAAGTTAAAATATCCATGCACACATGGAGGAGAGGTGATTCTTTGCCTGTAGAGAGCTGGTCTATTCTCAGATCAAAGGAGAAAAAACTTGCAAGCCTGTGATGGGAAACGAAGGAAAACTGAAATTTGAAAAAAAAAAAAAAACACCCGTAAAAAAAAGTCTGAATGCTTCCAGAGCATGAAGGAAAGAAATCCCATGTTCTTCCCAAGCCTGTGGAACATCATAGCTGTTGTAAATAGGCCAGTCCCAAAGGGAGTACACATGTTCCAAATGGGAGGAGATTATTTGCTGCACCATTTTAGCATTTATCAGTAATTAATGGAAACTTGACAGGGATTTTGAGCAAAATAATTCAGTGTTTCATAAGCCCAAGATTTGGCATAAAAATGTTTTACTTATGGTATATTCATATGGTGAGAACATAGCCAAGTTGTTAGCATTAATGAAATCCATCCTAATTCCTCTTTGTAAGATGCAATATTAATCTGCTGGTATTGAACAAGGAGTTCAAAGGAGTTAAGACAAAGAGTAGGACACGGGGAAAATACATTTGAAAATTGCATCATTCAGATAACAAACTAGAGGCTGAACAGAATTGCTTCAGTTTGGTGATGAGATTGATGTGTTACTTTGATTATTTCCCAGGCAATCCTAGTGACTACATGGGATTTGGTGGTATTAACTAAATTTGGAAGTTTTATCCTGGTTTGCTGAAGAAGTGAGGCTTAAGAGAATATATTTTATGCCTGTTCTCTCAACCCAAGCAATGTTGAATGTTTTGGCCAGCTTCAGTCAAAATTGAGAGGAGTGAAACTTCTCTTTCTACTAATTGAGTTCCTTAGGTTTTTTAAAGTGTTCTCTTAAATGGCTTCTTAAAATGTTGACTGGATAGAAAAGCTAGGCTCAAATTAGCCCCAGAGGGAAAGCCAGTGTGAACTCAAGCACTGCTCATTGTGTATGGCAGTAACAAGCCAGCCATCAGTGGAGCCTCCTCTGACAAGTCAGCAGGCAGCTCTGCTCCCTCTGCTCTTGTTGGGTAGGTTACCACACAGAAATAAGGGAGGAGGGCTCTTCAGGCAGGTGTAGTTTAGGGAACAAAGACCATTATCTGTAGGGCATCAGGTAAATTTATTCCAGTGCTTACACTACAGTGTGCTTTTCAATACTGCTGTCTGTCAGCCATCCCCACTGAGATCAATGGGAGATGTATTGTGGGCTGAAAGGATAACAGCATAAAGAATGGGAATGTACAATCTTGAAAAGCTTCTGTGTCCAGAGAAAGATCCCTGAGTGCCAGTACTAACAGCTCCTTACAGAACTTCCAGAATGAAATCCTTGTGCTGGTCCCAACAAGGTCATGGAGAGGGCCTGTAAGAAAAAAACAAAGTTTTCTTTGTGTCTTGGTCTGGATGCTGCCACTAGTTGAGAAAACAATTACGTCAACATTTTAGCAGATCTTTTTCAAACTGTTGATTTTTCCAGTGATTTTGTGCTAATTACTCAATGAAAGCAAGTGAAAGATTAAATGGAAACATCCAAGGATATTCTGAATCCTTTGGTTTAGACAATTGTGTATGCTTCATTGCATTTCTAGCTGCATTGCAAGGAGCAAATAAATAGATGGCACCAAAGTTTTGAACTGTCCACAAGGATTGAGAAATATGGTTTTATTTTGAAGCAAAACCAAAATTGGTGGCATTTTCATGCCCATTTGCTTGAGCCTAATGGGCTTGATGCTTTCTGTGCATATAGTGGGTACTTGCATACACACCTTGGCAGCACAGGAGCTTTGTACATGAATTTGTGTTTGATAGTCTTGCTCTGCACAGCTGAAATGACACCAGCTCTGCTGGGCTGAAATAAGGAGCACACAGAGCAGGCTTTGGTAGCTTGCTGTAGAGATTTGTTCAGTCCATTTACTCTAGCTAAAGCAGTGTATTAGGAGGGTTTGCCTCCATACAGGCAATATGAGTCAATCATAATTCCATCAGAGTACAGAGAAGCTTTAGGCAGAATGAAAAAATATTTGTAACAAAGAAGTTTTCTCTTTTCAAATTAACATTTACCATTTACTAATGCAAAGAGAGAAAGGTAGGTTACAGTGCATGACGCAGCATGCTTGGAAGAGTGGAACATTTTCTAAGGCCCAGTGAGAGGCTGTGGTTTGGAGCTTCTGAGAGGTGAATCTGAAGCCTCATTCTGCTACTGGTACGTGAATTACCTGAGCTGACACAAAACAAATTACCAAACCCACTGCCTCAAGGGACAGGGGACAAGGGACAGCCTTTCCTCTTGTCTGACACTGTGAGGAAATGGACAGGCTTGATTTGCACGCCCCACTCCAGAGAGAAAGGATTTACCATTTCTGTTCTGGGAGATACAGGCAATTCCACCTTGTGACAGGATACTCCAAGGATCCAGGCTTATATAATGATGCTTGCTGTTTTTCTGCAAGATCAGTTCCCAGCTTTCCTAAGAGGTATTTCCAGCACTCAAGTGGATGAATACTGACAGCTTCTGCTTTGTATCCTCAAAAGGATGAAGGAGAAGACAATGCTGAAAATAGTACTTAACTCTGTGCTGTTGACCTCCTACCCAACTGTGCCACATCCACATTGACAGAACCATAACCTCCCTGACTTGCATTGAGAACTAAGGAACGCATTGTTACTGACCCAAATTCATCCCATTGAGATCCTTTGCAGCGGCATTTGACCCCAAAATTGTCCTTTTAAGCAGTATATCTTTACTTGGAGAGAAAAAAATCAGAGTTTGAGCATGGAGAAACAGTTTGGGGTTTGGCTTGTTTTATTTAGTTGTAGGAACTGACAAAGGAGAATGCTCAGGAAAATAGAATAATGTCGAGGGACTTTTGATATTCTGAACAAAAGAAAAAGCAGCACTTAGATATACACAGTCTTCAGTGCAAAGGGAGGGCTAACGAGGGATCCAGAGTGCTAGATGTCTCATGTGCTTTCTTCTTTTCTCATGTTCTGGGTGGCTGTGTGATCTGATGGCTGTCAGACACTCCGTGGTCTGGCGAGGCTTTACTTCTCTTTAGAAATGTATTTTATTTTATAATTTATGCCTGTGACCAGTTAGGAGGAAAATGCTGTTCTCCGAAATACAACTCGGACACATCAATGCAGATAGAGAAAGAGGAGCACTTTGATAGAATTGAGTGCTACAGGCAGCACTGGGTTTATTTTCCAATGGAGAGCCTTCATTTGAACATGCAATAGGTGCCCCTGGTGATTCCTGTGCAATGACTTCAAAAGAGCCTGATCTTGAGCTTATGGAAAAATCTCAGAGTAATGCCAAGCTGATAAAAAGACATATCTTTGTATGTCTTCTGACAGGGAAAAAGGAAAAAAAAAAAAAAAAAAAAAAAAAAAAAAAAAAAAAAAAAATAAACCCCTAACCCAAATTCCTGAAAAGCAAGGCTCTGCAAGATGAGCCTGTGCCTTCAAAAGACTTATCACAAACCATCTTACCATAAAGGGATTTATGATATATAAGTATATATAGGCAGTAAGAGGAATTGGTATCTAACTATGTACAGACAATGGAATTTACTGTTAATTGTCCCTCCTTCTGTTCACTGAGGGAGTAGTGAGGAAGAGAACAAGGTAATTTCAGGCTGCCTGCAGCTGGTGGCTGGGCAGTGCTGGCTGCGTGGGGCAGAGCAGGGGTTTCGCCCTCCTGTGCTGCTCCTCTCTGGCCCTGCTCTCCCTGTGCGGACATGACCGGTCCTGTGGCTCTGATTTAGCTGAGCCCTCCCTGCATTCCTCACAGGAATTCCTCTACCAGCTCTTTTAGTCATGCGTTCAGAAGAAAACACAGTATTAGTAAGATTTTATCAAGATTTTATAATTTTTACAGTGCCTGATGTTTTCTTACCAATCCTGGAGAGCCTGAATGCTGGAGAATTTCCAATGATCTGTTTGTTGGTAGAAGAGGAGGGAGGGAGAGAGGAAATCCATTTCAGGTATTTCTGATGAGAAGCAGATCACGTGGTTTTGATTAAAAAGGATTTGAAAAATTCCTCACCTTTGAGAAGGTAGAGTCAAAACATTGAAAAGATAATTAAACTTTCTAGAATTTTGTCAAAAATATTTAGGACTGTTATTTTAGTAATGTTCCGGTAGATGAGTCCACATCTTGAAAAGTACCCTAGCATCCTAAAAATGGATGATGAGCTGTCGTTTCTTCCTCCAAGGATTAAAAAACTAACCAACTCACAAAAAAAAAGAAACCAAACCAGCAACAGCAATTACACAGAAACACCCAAACCTTGTTATAGGCAGAGTGGAACATGGTTTGGTCTGGATTTGGCCCTTCTTTGGCAAGTTCTTCTGCATGTGAGGCAAAAAAAAAATGGCATCTGGCTTATGTTCTGAAAGCATTGGACTAACAGGTGAAGAAAAGATGACAAAGAATGTGGACATTTTCCACATATTTCAGAGTTGCCCATGGCCATCAGCATTAGGGCAGCTGTGTACAGCTGCATGGGACCTTCCATATCCACTGAATGTGACTCCACACTGAGAGAAATGTCAGTCACTTACCTAATCAGAAAATCATCTGAATGCTCTGAAAAAACCTTGATAGTGGAACCCTATTTAATTCACTGGGAATTTTCCGTGGATTTTTATGCAGTTAAATTTTTACCCTGAGCCTCACCCTTAGTGCATAAGGCATTTGCAAGCATGAATTGGGTGAGCTACAGGAGTCTAGGCCTGAGAGGTGAGAAAGCTCAGCAGTGATAGGGCAAGCAAGGGACAAGCTCCCCTCCTGGGGAATTGTCTGTCGAGGCACTTGTGTGTCTTCCTCTGTCATGCACAGTATTGGCATTTGTAGGGAGGAACTCCTGATGCCAGCCTTGCAAATCATGAGTGGCTGAATAGAAGGTAGTGTAAAACACATCCTTTGGCTGGTGAGGAGAGCAGCTCAGGGTGGTCCAGCTTGTCCCCATCCCCATTTACATTCAGGAGTGTGTCTGCTTCCCTGAGCCACCAGAGATACCCAGCCCTTCGAGATCCAGCAAAGGTGAGGAAGCTCTAGCTCAATAAGGAAGTGAGTATTGCTATTAACAACTTCTGCAGGTGTGTAGAAATCATTCAAATCTGCTTTCCTGTCTGTTAGAATTCCTCTCTCTCTCTCTCAGAGCTCTCACAGATGCAAACAAAACAGCAATTTGGAACCAAATTACGTGTAACAGGGATCAGGCCTCGCTTGATCCTCTTCCCTGTTCTCCAGAGAACCTCCTTAACCTGAAAATTATGTGAGTTAATTGTGAAATTATGTTCAACAAGAGCTCAAGTGCATTCAGCACAAATTGAGAAGAAACACAAGCAGTTTGTGGTGTCCTTCAGCAGGTGTGTGCAGGCCTATTCCCATCCCTGTGAGTGTGGGCAGGCTCATTACTGCTGTGAATGGCCCGGCTCTGTGAAAAGCTGAGGAGAGGCAGGAGCACAGGGAGACCAGGCTCGGGCTGTGTTTCAGTGGGTCCAGCACTCCAGTGGCAAAGACCTGGGGGAGCTGTTCATGCCCCGTTAGCCTTCAGGGAGGGTTGTGTCCAAGGCACAAAGCAAAAATGTTTTAAAGACCCCGGGATGCAGACAGCACCTTTCAGCTTCTCAGTATTCTGCTCCCAGCAGCACACATCGTTAGGCTGAGATGAAAATTTGGAAGTCAGAGCCACAGAGAGAATGCCCGTGCAGGAGAGAAATACAGGAAGAGGTCAGAGAGAATCTGATGGTGATATTGCTCAAGTTGCTAAAAAATTGCACTTTTGTGCTATGGAAGAGATGGGCTTGCAACTGTGTGAAGAAATGGTTGCCACCTGTGGCTAGCAGTGGAGAATTCCCTGCTCTGAAGTGGATGCTTTGTCCACCTTGATATTCTGCTGCACAATTTCCTGTATGACCTAACCTTTAAAGCAGCTCTTTTTGACCAAGAGCTGGATTACTTCATGTGCTTTTATGTTCAGGTATTCCAGAAGACAGGCTCTGGTTACTTTTTACTTGTTTCATTTGAGTTTGTATTTGTTCCTGTTTAATTTGTAATGCAGTGGCACTGCTGATAACAGGAATAAATGTGCCCCCTAATGAGTAGCTTAGACTGTTAAAATATGGAACTAACATGGACTCAGGAGAACAGCCTTGGGAGCGCGAGTTCCCAGGTCCTCTGGCAGGCAGCAGCTGCACTACAGGGTTTTAAGTCTGAGAAGGCACCTTAAGCTGTCAGGGCTGTGGCTGGTGAGCCCACCTAGGAGTAGAACCAGGTCTGGGTTTTGGACTCAATCCCTACTTATTTATTGTCTATCTAGTGGTCATTAAAGCCAGCAAGGAGGATGGAAGCAGTAAACCTCAAAGCGCCTTGATGTCATCCCTGGGAAAAATGTCTACAGGTTGGTGCAAACCAGCCCAGCACTTGCAGGTGGTCTGTGCTGGCTGTGCTGATTGGGGGCAGTGGAAATGCTGTGCATTTTCCTGTGCTATAAGATTAGTCTTGGCTGTAATATCTCTCTGAGGAGCTGCTCTAATTAATGCAAAATACTCTACTTACTACTTAATTAATACTGAGGCCCTACAAAACAGTGCAAAATCAAGAGCCTTTATTTAGTAGTGCCTGTAGTTGTGGTGTGAATGAACCTGTCAGACGCGTTGGGGTGGCCATGTTAGGGATGTGTGAGGGAGAGGTCCAAGGCCCACCTGGGATGCCAAGGTGCTGTGCCCTGCTCTGGCTGCCCCAGTGCTCCAGCAGAGAGAGCATGGCAGATAAGGCAACTTCACACATAAAACCTGCAGAAGCAAGGGCGGGGTCACCTGGTGCTGACACAGCAGCTGATCCACCCCTGTGACAAGAGTGGCCGTGTCTCTGCTGTCCATCGCTTGCTCCCAGTGGCACAGAGGGACACGGCCGTGCTGCCGTGCCCGGTGATGTGCAGCACGGCACAGTGCCCGGCCTCGCCTGCGGGCACAGCCAGGGCAGGGCCAGCCCTGGATACAGGGGAAGAGCTCCCCGCACTGCCCCGGCCGCAGCCCCGGCCCCGTGTGGCAGCCTCGGTGTGCCCCGAGTGTGGCACTCCCGGTGTGGCCCGAGTGTGGCACTCTCTGTGTGTCCCGAGTGTGGCAGCCCCGAGTGTGGCACTCCCGGTGTGCCCCGAGTGTGGCACTCTCTGTGTGCCCCGAGTGTGGCAGCCCCGGTGTGGCACTCTCTGTGTGCCCCGAGTGTGGCACTCCTGGTGTGGCACTCTCTGTGTGCCCCGAGTGTGGCACTCCCGGTGTGCCCCGAGTGTGGCACTCTGTGTGCCCCGAGTGTGGCAGCCCCGGTGTGGCACTCTCTGTGTGCCCCGAGTGTGGCACTCCTGGTGTGGCACTCTCTGTGTGCCCCGAGTGTGGCACTCCCGGTGTGCCCCGAGTGTGGCACTCTGTGTGCCCCGAGTGTGGCAGCCCCGAGTGTGGCACTCTCTGTGTGCCCCGAGTGTGGCACTCCTGGTGTGCCCCGAGTGTGGCAGCCCCAGTGTGTCCCGGTGTGGCACTCTCGGTGTGTCCCGGTGTGGCACTCTCGGTGTGTCCCGGTGTGTCCCGGTGTGGCACTCCCGGTGTGGCACTCCCGCTGTGGCACTCCCGGTGTGGCACTCCCGGTGTGGCACTCCCGCTGTGGCACTCCCGGTGTGGCACTCTCTGTGTGTCCCGCTGTGGCACTCTCTGTGTGCCCCGAGTGTGGCACTCCCGGTGTGCCCCGAGTGTGGCAGCCCCGGTGTGTCCCGGTGTGGCACTCTCGGTGTGTCCCGGTGTGTCCCGCTGTGGCACTCCCGCTGTGGCACTCTCTGTGTGTCCCGGTGTGTCCCGGTGTGGCACTCTCGGTGTGTCCCGCTGTGGCACTCCCGCTGTGCCCGAGCCCGCGGTGCGCGCACAGCCCCGAGAGCGGCCGGGCTGGAGACTCTGCCCCGGCGTTTCGAGGAGAGGCTGAAGGGGCTGCGATCCTTAGGGCAAAGGGCGGCTCTTCCCTCTTTTCTCTTTGCAAATACAAACGTCACCTTCCAAACTGTACTGTGACTCCGCTGGAAAAATCTGGAACTTTTTTTTTTTTCCTGGTTGTTGTTGTTGTATTGTGTTTTTTTTCCAAGCAAGGGTGCCAGTGCAACTCGCCCCGTAGCGCAAAGGGACCCAGAGAGAGAGAAGAAGATAAAATGAATTTAAATTCCAAAGGGGTTTCAGTGCTGGTTTCCTAGTCCCCGAGTCAGCAATGTGTTTGTGAAAATTCAGCCTTTTTGTCTCTCAGAAAAAAGGGCTAAATCTACATCGGTGGCCCAGTCTAGGTTTGCTATTCTTTGCATTTTCTATTCAAGTGAATGAGAGTGAATGAAGTGGCCTGGGACCCTTTATTTGATCTACTCAATTGCATAAAGTGACAGAATTCTAATATATTTGTTTAATGCTCTTCAATGGGGCTTTCACTTTCTAGCTTGCAAATGAAGCCTCGATCTGCAAAGTTTTGTCCTTTTTTTCTTTCTACCTTTTTTTTTTCCTGGCAGAGAGACCATATTTCATAACTTGGGCTACGGTTTGAAGTGATTTCAAGAGGAGTTTTAGACTCGAAAAGTGGGAAATAAAGAAACAGATGTGAAGTTATTGTAAATTCTTATAGTGGGCTCTGGGGCTATTGTAAACCCACTGCAGGCGGTCCAAAGCCTCTCTTTTTCATGCTGTAATTGAAACATATTAATTAGATAATTTGTTGTTAGTTTAAAAGAAACAAATACAGCCCCTCCAAGGCTTCACAGCCTCGGTTTCTTTTTGTTAACAAAAACAAAACAAAAAAAAAAACCACAACCAACCCACAAAGTGACATTTATATTAAGATTCCGAGATAATTCGGCGCTGAAGTTGATGAAGCTGCTAAGTTTTTTCTCCCTTTCCCAAGGACCACTTTTGAAAAACGTCTGGCTCATAAAACTCCCTCTCAGGGGTCGCCGGGGAGTTCTTTTCTCCCTACCTGGCACAGACCGCCCTTCCCTGCAAGGCGCGGTTCGAGAGAAAATAAATATTCTGAGTGAGAAGGAGCTGGCTGTCTTCAATAGAGGATTCAGTCCTGTGGGGTGGTGTCTTGTCACATGTCGAGGAGAGAGAAAACAAAACAAAACAAGACCACAAAAAAAAAAAAAAAAAAAAAAAAAAAAAAAGAAAAAAAGAAAAGAAAAGAAAAGAAAAGAAAAGAAAAGAAAAGAAAAGAAAAGAAAAGAAAAGAAAAGAAAAGAAAAGAAAAGAAAGAAAAAGGAAAAAGGAAAAAAAGAACGGCAGCCGAGAAAGGATTCACATACCATGCGCTGACATGAAGCAAACCCCCGAGCCGCCAAGCCCGGCTGGGTTCTCGGGCTTACCTTGCACAGCCGGGCTCCAGCCCATCCTCCGGAAGAAAAGAGCTTTTGTCTGAAATGAACGGTGTCTTTGCATTAAGTACGCCTAGCTTATAATGTCTCGCTGGCAAATAAAATATATTAAAAAGAAAAAGTAAGAATGCCCCCGACCCCCCAGGAACTGTCCCAACAGGACGGAGGCTCGGCCGCGGCTGCTTCCCTCGCCCCCCATCCGCCCTTCCCTCCGCGCTGTTGTCTGTTGCTGCTCTATTTCAGATCTGTGTTTATTGACATTGGACTTGAGCCATTAGGGAGATTTAACAAGTCAAAGCAGTAAATTCAAGCGCCGCGCCGAGCCGCGCGTTTGTTTGCAATGAGCATCGCAGCGTTTGCGGGAGCGGGCGGAGTGCGCGGGGCTGCGCGGCTGAGAGCGGAGGCTCCCGGGCCGGGGCGGCCTCGGGAAATCGCGGAGATAAAGGGGAAAATGGCACTTTGAACCCACGGCGGCGAGGCACACACTCGCGTTATGCAGCGAGAAACCTATCGCACCTCCTGCAAGTATTTTGCTTTGGGGTACGATCGTTTCAGATCTTTATCTCCGCCGTTACTATATGGTTTTAAAAAAATACTCTGAAAGTGCAGCTTCATCTTGTTAGTCGGGTTCGGATTTCGTCTTTGAGGATTTGTTCTGACTGCTAGATCTTAAAGGAAAAAAGGGAAGGAGAAAAAGCTTCCTCGTTGTCCAAAAATGTAGGTCATCGCTTGTTTAGGAAAAGTTTGTCGAGTTATGTGTCCATTGATCTGGTGATAAGTTTTGAATGCTTTCTTCAACTGATCGTGTTGATATAATCGTGGGTTGGACTTGATGAATGAGTTCAGTTGTCCCCCATCCGACAAGCTTTAGCAGCTTCATGCATTTTAATCAGCCCAATGATTCATGTATTTTCCACCTTTTTTTCTGTGTGTGGGATCCGTTATTTAAAAAAAAAAAAAAAAAAATGGTCACAACTGGATTAATTGCCCTCTACATTAATCTTAAAACTTTTGCGAGGATCTTGTGGTGCGTAGTAAGGAAATGGGGGTGTCACTTACCGTGTTTATGGTCCAGAAATTCAGAGAGATCAGTCGGAGACAAAACCTCCGTAACATCATTGCCGTAGAATTCGTGCATCCTGCCGCTTCATTAGAATACAATGTCGTTTTCTTGCTAGTTAGCACTTCAGTTGTCTTGTAACTGTGCTGCAGAATGCCTCATCTCCAAGGCATCTATTTACTCACTTCGCTACATGGCTTCTCTGATTTTAAACAGTTGCAGAATCCTTGCAAAATCCCTGGCAGATTTGGGGAATCCTGCTAGAAAGTGTTCAGAATCCAGTTTTCATGGTATATACTTTGCCCTTACTTTTTAAAAGGGATTGTATGTTGAATTACAGAAAAACTGGTACAATTGCGTTCCTCTTTGCAAACTACCGGTTTGGGAAAGTGTTGATCGATAAGGATGGAGAAATTCTAGCAGTGGTTGGACTAACTTGTGCTTGGGCAGGTTTAAACGGCAGGTAAAAGGCTACAACAGCTCACTTTAACTCAAAAAAAAAAAAAAAATTCGTAATGCCACTTGTAAGAAAAAACACCACTGAAAAAAATTCAGTGTTCTCAGTCCCAAAAAAGTAACTAATTCTTTAAAGATTTTTTTATGTTTGCTCTATATTGCAGAAAGTTACTAATTTTTACACTTTTTGGAGAAAATGCAGTTGGGAGTAAGTAGGTGATGAGTATACATAGGCGCAGGCATGAATGTAATATGTGGTTATATTCAGTATAAGTGTGTAGGGCACAAATGCAGGTGCGTGTGTATGCACAGATGTACAGATATAAATAAATGTTAGATATAAACCCCACAGAACATGTTTTCCCTTTGCTAAACTGGTGATAATGACAATTCTAGCTAAGAAGTTGTGCTATATTAATAACTATATTTATACTAACCTTGCGTGAAAAGGCTGTTTAGATTATCTAAATATTGGAATAACACCATTCCTTCATCATGAACTTGTGTTTTTACTTTTCTCGTGTTAACTCTTTAAAAAGACAAATAAGAAACTAAATCTGAATTTACATATTTTAATGAGAAAATATTATTTGGACGACTAGGTTCATAATTTAACGTAGACACTTTTTAACCTTTGTCTTAAAACACACATGCTGGGAACAAGAACACCAACATTTTAAATGCCATGCTTATTCTGTACAAGAAAAAAAAAAGTTTGAAAGAAATGTCCTTACAGTTTCAATAGACACGAATGCTGTTTAGAGGGCGTGTTCTTTTTTTTTTTTTCTCTTAACTTAAGCAGTTCACAACAGAACAACAAGTTCAGTTTCCAGCAAACTACCTAAAACTAGAAAGGAGTATATCAAACAAAAGTGCATTTTACACATTTTATAATCATTCATATGCACAAACATTTACAGTTTCCCTAGCCCCCTCTCGTCTGCAGAGCTCCAGCAGAAATCAGGATGACCTCCAGAGTTTGTACCTGCTGTTGTATTACTTTTCCACATTTTAT
This sequence comes from Melospiza georgiana, assembly GCF_028018845.1. Taxonomy (NCBI): domain Eukaryota; kingdom Metazoa; phylum Chordata; class Aves; order Passeriformes; family Passerellidae; genus Melospiza; species Melospiza georgiana. Next base: position 744,087 of record NC_080442.1, on the reverse strand, counting down.
CAGTGACTTCAGCAGCTTTTCTTTAAGCTGTGTCGGGTCGTGTGCTTGGTAACAGGTTTGTATTTATTATAATTATGGTGGTTGTTTGGTTTTAAGCTATGAAGTAAATAGCTATAAAAATTTAAAAATAACAACAACAACAAAAAAAAACACCAACAAAGAAAACCTCAGCTCCCCCAAACCTTGGGGTTAACCAGAAGTTAACAGACAAGTGAACTCCTCCTTCTCTTCCACCCGAAAACTACGGTAAACATCCACGTTACAACAGGTCCTGCCAAGGGACCTCAGCTGATGTACAGGACAGACGCGAGTTCGGTATTTACATTAACACGGGCGCTCTGCGAACGCGCTCGGCGCGGCTGCCCCGCTCCCGCCGCCCCCTCACCTGCGGCCCTGCCCCGCCGGCCGCACAAAGGACACCGAGCCGAGCCGAGCCGAGCCCAGCCCAGCCGGGCTGCCTGGAGCCAGGAAACGCCGCTGCTCTCACGCCGTGACCCCGCAGCCATCCTTGCTCGTGCTACTAGAGATTGGTCCTGTGTAAACCCCTGCTTTTCCCCAGACAAAAGAAGGGAAAGAGGCATCGCCGAGCCAGGCTTGCCTGGTCGCCGACAAGTCGAGGATGCCTGAAGTACTTTTGGAAAACTAGCGATGCCAGCGGCAGCTCCTACCGGGCGGGAGGGGGCGGGCCGGGCCGGCTCCTTTCGCCTCAGAAGAACGGAAACCAAAGTTCAGAACCAGGGGAGAAACCGAGCCGCGAGGGAGGGCCCGGCGGAAAGGGAGCTCGGGCGAACCGCAGACCTCAGCTTCCCGCGGGGAGTTGTCTCTGCTTTCGAGGAAAAGAGTAGAGAGGGGAAAGAAGCGAAAGGATGGAGAGAAGGGGAGGGAGGAGGGCTCCGAGGAAACTTTGGGAGAAAGGGGAAGGCAGCGTCCGTGCGGGCGGCCCGGGTCAGTGCACAGCCACGGAGTGCAGGGCGGGCGCCGGGCTGGTGAGAGTCTCGCTGGGGGTGGCCGGGCTGCTCTGGCTGGTGGCCGTCTGCGAGGACGTGGGGCTCAGGGAGGGCGGCGAGTTCGAGAGGATGGTGGGGATGGGCGCGGGCAGGGCGGGCAGGGCTGGCACCGCGGCGGGGGTAGGCTTGATGGGGACGGGGATGGCCGGCAAAGTCTGCCCGCCGTGGCAGAGCGGTTTGATGGGCACGCCGTAGGCGCCGTACTCGCTGCTGGCCATGGAGATGGGGGTGGCGGTGTCGATCATGCCGGAGCCGTACATGTGGGGCCAGCCCGTGCCAATGGAGCTGCCCACCGTAGTCAATTGATTGGGGAGGGGGTAGGCGGCCGGCATGGGCTGCATCGTGGAAAAAGCGAGGCCCCCGGGCATCTTGTACTCTCTGGCGATGATGTTCTCGATGGCGAAGGGGTGCTTGAAGCTGGAGGGCTGGGACACGCCGAGATTGTACGTGGACATCTGGGGCAGGTGGGTGCCGGTGGCGGCGAGGGCGCTGAGGCGCAGCTTGGCTTGCTGCTGCAGGTACTGCGCCGCGTCCGCCGGCTTGCTGGGCGCCAGGTGGTCCGACTTGACCACCTTGAAGCGCTTGCGGCGGCGCAGGAAGCTGCCGTTCTCGAACATGTCCCCGCAGCTGGGGTGCAGCGCCCAGAAGCTGCCCTTGCCCGGCTGGTCGGGGCGGCGCGGGATCTTGATGAAGCAGTCGTTGAAGGAGAGGTTGTGGCGGAGGGAGTTCTGCCAGCGCTGAGTGTTCTCCCGGTAGTAGGGGAAGCGGTCCATGATGAACTTGTAGATCTCGCTCAGGGGCAGCATCTTCTCCGGGGAGCTCTGGATCGCCATGGCGGTCAGCGAGATGTAGGAGTAGGGAGGCTTCTGATCGCTGTAAGTGTTCCTGCCCGGGCGAGGCATCTTCGCTAGGCGACCCGCGGAGATCTGCAGAAGGGCAGCGACAAGGGGAGGGGGCGGCAGGAAGGGGTGCAGAGGTGAGTCCGAGAGGATTTGCGCGGACACCCGGTCGGGTCAGCCGGTGGCTCTGGGGCCGGGCCGGAGAAAGAAGGGCACGGGGAAGGGGCACGGTGGATCTCAGCCCTGGAAACGGGGGACGCGGGGGGTGGGGGGGGAGTGGGGCGCAGATGAGGGCAGGAGAAAACAGCCCAGAGCCCTGTGCCGCCGCAGGGGGAAAAGCGACGTGCTTCACCCAGCTCCGGCCTCCCTCAGCCTGGCCTTCCCGCAGGAGCCCCCGTCCGTGAAGTTACTCTAGCGATAGCTCTGTCTTCTGGTCCCTGCGAAGGTGAAGGGGACCCCATCCCTTCCCCTCGACTCCCACCCAACTCCATGCCAGCCCCTGCATGTGCCCACCTTAAAGTTGCTGGAAGTTGACAGTCCGCATCCGGGACGCAGCTGGGAGTCCGGACTCTTTCCCAGCCCTCTGCTCCGGCGTGTCTCTCGCTCCTTCCGCGGCCACGCTGCTGCGGTTTGGTCCAGAGGAGGCAGCGAGCTGGCTTGGTTTTGGGAATCCTCCTGTACACCCCTCCCTTCGCCTCCGCGGGCTGAATCAGCTTCTTTTACACCACCGGCAGCTGCTCTGTAGCAGAGGCTTGTTTGCTTCTCTGCAGCGGCGATGAGCTAACTAGTTGCCTCCATGTCCTTCCTCTAACCATCTGATAGTTTTATGTGGTGACATGAGCAGAAAAGACCCCTGTAGAGGCGCTTCATTAATGTGCCACTTCTTTGCTATCATATGACAATCGCCTTGGGAGCAGGGGGAGGGGAGCGGGGAGGAGGGGGCTGGAGAGAAAGGCATAATCTGGTTTCATTTACACCTATTTACATGGACACCTTGGGCCAATGGGAATCATTTCCATTTGAAGACAAGGCGAGGGGTGAAAAGGCTCCGCCAGCGGAATTGCAGCGCGATGGTACCCGGTGGCTGGGGTTGGGGGGAAGGTATGCACTAACCTCTATGTGGACTTTGCAGGAAGCTTAGTCTGCAATTCACACTTACAAATGGAAGTACTGAGCAGTGGGATGTTTGACATGGAAATTGCTTGGCTGTGGTATTCTGTTTGTTCTGCATTGTTATCTGATTTGTATTGTTGGCTAACTTAAGGCGACTGTTTCCCCTGTAACGAGGGACTTTCTCTTTGCCAAATCGGCTCTCCCCGAGCGGTTTTCTCGAGGAGCGGTGAGATCGGGGCTCCTCGGCAGCCGCCCCGGGAAGTCGGTCCCGTCCCGTCCCCTCCCGCCTCGCACCCCTGCCCAGCCCCTGCAGGACCGCTCTGCTTCCGCGGACCTGTTGGTGTCGAGAGCGGGAGCTGCTCTCAGTACCCCGAGCGAAGGGCTCACGGGCGGTGCCGGTGTGCTCGGTCACCCGCTGCCTTCTGCCGCCGCTCTGCTCCGGCACCGGGGCTGTCCGGCCGGCCCCAGGCTGGGGGTCCCGCAGAGCTGCTCTAATGGGGCTAGCGGGTCCGTGCCAGCCGTCACCCTGCCAAACATCGTCATCTTGACGCCTTCCCGGGCTCTGCGTGGTGTGTGTCCGCCTGCCCGTCGGCGCGCCCTTGTGCGTGTGGAGCAGGCAGGGCGCGGAGCAGCCGAGCTGCGGCTCTTTCGCTGCTCCCTCCTCCCCGGGAGCCAAGGCCCGATCCTGCCCCCGCTGCCAGCCGTGTGCCCGCCCTGGGGGCAGGATCGGGCCCGGAGGGTGCCAGGCTTGCCCTAGCACAGGAGGGAAGTTTGCGTGGTGTGTATTCCCGAGGCTGCCGTGCATCCCGGCACCCTAGAGCCAGAACTGGAGATCGTCTCGGGAGCTGCGAGCCCGGGGAGGAAGAGCCTTTGTGGGGAATACACATCAACTCCATTAACGATGTTTTCGGAGTCGGTCAATAACTCACCAAAACGTAACTTAAACACGATGAATTTAGGAGATTAAACAATTTCATTAATATTGAAATGGCCGCTGAGGCTGAGCGCGCGCGCTTGAAATGCAAGCACACGTTTTTCAATATTAACAGAAGTACTTGAAAAGAAGAATAATGTCACCTTCTTAATTCAGCAAAAACAGCCGGGCTGGGGGAGGGAGAGCGGCGGCGGCTCCGAGCAGCGCGGCTGCTGAGACACGGAGGGACGGTCCCCATCAAGCAGGGCTCCCCCAAACCTGGCAGGGAGCCTCAAAACGCATTTTCACATCGCGACCAGCGCCGACCTCGTGGCTGTTAAACCGTGCTCCCCTCGTCCCAGCCCGGCTGCCCTCGGTCCCATCTAATCCCTCTCTCTCGGGGCAGGATGTCGTTTAGAGAATAATAAGTAAATAATTGTGTTTCTAGGAATCCGAGAAGCCGACGGGCCCCGCGCTGCCGAGCCAAGGAGCCCTTTTGAGGGGCTGGAGCTGCCACATGCCACCCTCTGCCCTTGCAGAGAGGGCCCGGCAGTGTTTGTGCTGCTCAGAGCCCGGAGTTGCCTTGCTCAGTTAATCGGCTCTGAGGTGCTTCATCCAGCCGGGCAGAGCAGCAAGGCAGCCTCCAAAAAAGATTTGTTTTTGAGGAGGTGGCGTGGAGAAGAGATGATGGGACGATGATATTTGTTAGAGGGTAGGAAAGACAATACTCTGAAATGAGGAGGGAGTCCTCCCAGCATCCCCTAACAGCGGAGAGAAGGCTTCTTTCTGTTTTAGTGTTGAGAGCCCCCAAATAAGTGGGTGTAAGGGACACTGCCCTCATACACACACCACACACCCAGCTCCCCATCCCCAGCTTCTAACACTCCCAGTTCAGGTCTTGTCTCTCGGCCCCAGTTCACTCCTGGGATGCCTATCTAAAAGACAGCTCAGAAAATCCACAAACTGACAAATACTTTTCCTTTTCTCTTTGCCGGTACCTTTTCTTTTCGAAGAAAGAAAAAACCAAACCAGCTGATGCGAAAAGGAACCCGCAAGCTGTAAAGTTAAAGGAAAGTCGGCTTCCGTTGTCATTTGCTGCTCCGAGTGCAGACGAGGTATGGCTGTGAGGTGTCCGATGTTTTTTCCTGCTTTGAGGTTTTTGTTGTGGTTTTGGGGTTTTTTGGGTTTTTTTCGTTTGTTTGGTTGGTTTTTGGGGTTTTTTTTTGTCCATTGCAAAGGAATGTGTGATTGGAGGGGTAGGGCAGCCGAAGTCCTCCCAGTAACTGATACCCAAAGTTTCATCTCATGCTAAGCAAGCAACAGATGATAGACTTGGGCAATGTAGGATTTAAAGGTAATTGTAGCATTTCCCTTTTACTTTGAAAGCCAGCATTAGGGAGGAGGAGAAAGTGAAGTGAATCCAAGTCCATTGTGTGGAAAACCAAAGCAAATAGACGTTTTTCTGAAGTCTAATTCAAATAAGCAGCTCAGAGGAAGTGTTGGGAAAACTATATAAAATACACATAAGTCAATTATATCAATGTTCAAACCCAATGGAAATCTATTTCATGCAAGAGCCATTCAGCCCTTGCATGGAGCCCATCATGGACCACCTTTCTGCATGGAAGGTTTGCAATAGCCCTCTTTCCCACAAGCAAGACCACACACGTTTACAGATTTGGTAATAATTTATGCTAATTTTCCTCCATAAATCCACAATTCGCCTCAGTGGCAAGCAGGGCTGTTGAGAGAGGAAAAGGAGACAGAAAAGTGACAAATACAATATTGATTTTGAATCCTTGTGGCTGCAAGCAGGTGTGTAGCTTTGCAGAGGGGAGGAGTGGGAGAGGGGCTGTGGGGGGAAGCCAAGAAGTTTTCCAAGGATAAAAAAACTCACTCTGTGTGAGAGAATACTCTCAACCTTGTTAATATTTACAAACCAGTTGGGAGAAAAGAGGAGGGGGGAAGTACCAGCTTCTTAGGGTTTCCTAGGCTGCGAAACACAATGCCAGTGTCTGAGCAAGCTTCCCCCGTTTTGGAAAGTCAACTGCAGGCTCTTGGTTGCGGCTGCGTTTCGGCTCAGCCTTGCCCTCTTTTTTTTTTTTTTTTTTTTTTTTTTTTTTTTTTTTTTTTTTTTTTTTAATTTGTAATGTTTCTGCTTCTGCTGCCTCTCGGGGGCTGAGGAGATGGAAGCCAAGACACTTGGGGTCTCCTGCTTTTCTGTGTGCCTGAATTCTCGGTGCGGTTTCCCGAATAGCTCCGGCCGCTCTGGGAACGGCTGGGCTTTGTCCCACCCCACATTCTTCACCAAATCTGCCACTTTGGCGTGAAACTACTTAGCGCCCTTTCAAAAGGATTTTGTTCCTTTCCCAATGAGCACTAAACAAACTCCCCCTGCCTGTCAAGGGCCGGATTGAGAACTGTTCCCCAAACCTGTATTCCCGATGGCTCGGGATGTGCTTTGTGCCGGGGGGGCCGGGCCGCCGGGGGCTCCTGGCTCTGGGCACCGCGCTCGGCCGGCCCTGCCACCGCCCCCGCTCTCTGCTCGCCGCTGTCCCCGTCCCAGGCCCGCGGCGCTGCCCGAGGCTGTCCCGGCGGGGCTTCCAATCGCCGCCAGCCCGAGCCGGCCCCGCTGCGGCCCCGCCGGGGCGCGCCCAGCGCGGAGCGGCCCCATCGCACCCCCATCGAGTGTCCCGAGCCCATCGCTGTCGGGCCTGGGCCCCGGGCGGGCTCCGCGCTGGGACCACCCCAATTCCCTATCCCCGAGAGGAGCCTGTGGTTCCCGCTCGTGGCTCTGGGCGCTGGGCGCTCCTGATGGGAGCCGGTTTGGCGGAGAGCCCTTTCCCTCTGCCGCGCCGGTGAGCGCAGCCCCTGCGCCTCCCTCCCTGGGGCGGCTCCAGGAGCGCCGGGGCCGCACCCCGCGAGTGCGGGAGGCCGGGCCGGGCGGCAAGCGCTGCTCCCGCCGCTCCCCGCGGCCCTCGCCGGCCGCAGCTGCCCCGGCCCCGCTCCCCGCGGGAGCGCGCAGGAACGGGCTCGGGCCCCGCGGGAGCGCGCAGAAACGGGCTCGGGCCCCCCGCGGGAGCGCGCAGGTGCGCGGGCTCGGGCGGCCGCGGCTCCGCAGCCCTCTGTTAAGTGCCGTGCTGGTAGCGCGGGTTGCAGCTTGAGTCTCGACGTTATTGCCCTGAACGTCTGTCTTTGTGGTAAACTTCCCTCGCCTTCCCGGAGGTGCTGGAGTATTTATCTACACGTTTGGGATTTATTGGTTTGTTTATTTATTTATTTGGAGAAGTATCAGGGGAGGCCTCGCAAACTTTTTCTTTTTAATCTTCCCTTTTAAACAAATGTCGCATTTCAAGCCGCCCTCTCTTCTCCTTTTCACATTGTAGGAAATATTGAAAATGCCACCTTAGTATTGAAGGGATTAACTTGCTTTTCTCCCAGCCGCTAACTCTGGTGTAAAGGGAGCAGTAGATCAACTGTATAATGTGTGCACTGTTTGGTCATTTGTACAAGCAGAACAAAGGTTGAGCTAAGCCAAATTGCATTGCACTTGTGAACCGAGTCCCAATTTGAAGTATCTTTTACAGCAGGGGGAATGAGAACAATTTCGTGTATGTCTAAAAGGGAATAACAAAGCCACTTTCTAGAGCATCTCAAAGTGAAGTAGTGAGGCGTGACATTCCCAGGGTGAGGAGGGACAAAGGCAGGGTCAGGGGGATGAAAAAGGGAATCAAACAGCCACTTTCACATGTCTGCCCTCAACTGCTGCACCTCTCCATAATAGGAAACAACTGTTGTAAAAAGGGGGATTGCTCCCATTCATTCAAAATAGCAAATGATAGCTAAACAACATTGTCAAAACTGAATCAACTTCTGTGCAGTACCACCCAGAAAAAGGTATTGTGTTTTGGTTAATAGCTGGGTGGAGCAAACTTGATTTTCCTTTTTCTTTCTTTTCTTTCTTTCTTTTCTGTCTCTTTTTTGTTGTTGTTTTGTTGTTTTGTTTTTTTGTTTTTTTTTTCAAGGACTCTTCTTTCCAGATCCATCGGTTTCATAAACTTTATTTTTTATCATGAGCCTTTTTTAACATAACATACTCATCCCATTCACACTTTCTCCTACAGTCTGCTCTTGCCTTGCTGTTCTGTGCAAAACCAGAAAACAAAAAATGTTAGGCTGAGTCCAGTTCTTGCTGCAGTCAGAGCGGCGGTTCAAAATCCAAAGTCCAATCCGTAAGCAATGTGAATCTTCCTTGAATTGCACGTGCGCGTCGCTCGGCAAAAACCACCTTTAAATTACTAAGCTATTACTTAGCCAAACATTGTGAAATGGTTTTTGTGACAATTGACGATGATTTTAAATTTCATATCCACAAGAATAATGGCGCGCACGTTACGGTTATTTCCCCTCTTTGTAAGCAAAGGTAATAACCGCTTGCGGAATTCAGGCTCGGACAAACTTTTTCCCGCATTGTGTGAAGCCTTTAACGAGGCGGGCTTTAATTAGGGTCAGAACTTTGAATGCCCGTGTTTTCCTCTCTGTTGGCGGGGGGCATGTTTGCCGGCAGATCCCGCGGTTGCGGCCGGGGGGCGCGGAGCGGCTGTGTGGGCGCGGGGGCTCTGCGCGCTCCCTGCCCGCCGCCACCCACCGAGCCGCCCGGGGCCGGAGCGCCGTTCCCGAGCCGGGCTCCTCTCCCCGCCCCCGCCGGGGCCGCTCCGGAGCTGGGACGGGACGGGACGGGGCGGCCCCGCCCGCGCAGCCCCCCCGCGCTGGGCCCCAAAGGCAGCGGGGCCGCGGCCCCTCCGTGCTCCGGGCCGGCCCCCGCGCCCTCCCCGCGGCCGGGGGGATCGCGGGGCCGTGCGGGACGGGGCAGGGCAGCCCGGCGGCTGCAGGCGGGGCGCTGACCGCGCTTCCCGAGTCCGGCGGCTTCCATCGCTCCCTTGTATCTGTCACAGACACCCGCCGCTCTCGCCCGCTGTACTCACGATGCGAGCGAAGCTCCCGTCTTCCCATCAACCCTCTGCTCTGCAGCAAAAACCATATTAACCTTCTTTAATATTTCATTCCTGGAAGAAATTCTTTGGATCTAACTTTAGAAAAGACTCCCCCGCAGCGATTTCTACCCATGTATTTTTTTTTATCCGTATTTATTATCCAGAGAAATGGTAGTCATACAGCATCCAACCAGCTGAAAAGGATGGAATTTGATACAGTATTTTTCCCCTTTTGGCGAGCAAAGATTTTACATGGTAATAAAAGACACTAGGAATGGCAAAGCCTTTTGAGCTCTGAGAGCGAGATGTCTGCGCTGTCACTCAGAGGAGAGCCCTTTCGTATTTCTCCTACGAGGTAGTATTTCCGTCCAAGTTTGCTCTCTCTTGAGCCGCGACCTGTAGAAGCCCTGCTCTGTGTTTTGGGTGACGGCAGCCTCAGCCGGCACGGCGGTTCTCTCGAGGTGCAATTGCGCTTTGAGGAGCGCCGCCGGTAGCGGGAGGGAGCCGGGGCCGGCGCTGAGCCCCCGGACCTGTTGGCAGCCCCGCGTGGAGCTGCGGAGCCGGGCGGAGCTGCCTGGGTAAACTGCTTGTGTATTTCACATTATCATCCCGCTATCTGCAGGCAATGTAGATTTTCTAAAGATCTAATGAATAAACAACCAGCAAGTGCTGGCGGTGTAATTTACATTGTTAATGCCTACATGTGTATAATAAATATGCATTTGTATGTCTTCAAATAAACTCTTTTTAGTTTCTAACCTGTGGTGATTTTTTTAAAAGCTGTCTTTTCCAAGAAACCAATTTTCCTTTTCGTTTCCTGAGCTGATAGGGATGGAAAAGACCTAGCAAAGCGCTTCCCATCTGCTTTTCGGCGGCGGCGGGGGATGCGCGGGCCCGGGCCCTGCCTGCCCGCCGCAGCGCGTCCCGGGCCGCGGGATGGAGGCCGCGGCCGGGCAGCGGCAGGCACTCATTTCTCAGCGCAACTTGCCACGCTTTTAACAGCAGAACAATTTAAATGTACAATATTAGCTCACAGTATTAGTCTGGAGGTGCAAAGAACAATCCATTCGGAGACCGAGCTTCAAAGGCACCGGATTCCCCTCAAGGAAAAGTTTACAAATGTGGCTGCTCCCTCCCTCCTTCCCTGCCTCCCCCTCCTCCCCTCCCTCGCCGGAGACAAGCGGTTTTCCCCGAACGTTTCTGTAGAGGGCATCCCTGCCCAGCTTTCCCCGCCTCGCCGTGCGCAGCCCGCTCCCCCCGCTCCGAGCTCCGCGCCGCCCCCGCGGGTCGCGCTCCGGCAGCGGCGGCTGAAGGCGAAGCTCTCGCTTTCACATCTTCAGGCTGAAAAGTCTGGCGCTCCTAAGCCCCTGCTGACTTCACCTTGGGAGGGATAAAGATTTTCTCCTCATTTTTCGCTACAAACCAGGTGCCACTTTCTTACACCGCTTGATGGCAAATGTCTCGTCTTCAGCGAGCTGGATCTGGCATACATTATTTTAATTAAGTCTATGGCGATTTACTTTCCTCTGAGATCCATTCCACGGTGCAATTAGGAACGTATTGGTGCTAGCACATATGAATATTCAGGAGAGTGTCAATTAATTAGCAGACAGAGGAATCTCATTATGGTGCTCAAAACCCTTTTAGTGCTAAGCAGAATTAAGGGGGCATTTGCCAATGTGCTGGATTAGTGAATATTTTACTGCGCGCTCATTTAACTTCATTATCATAGCACTTACGCTACTCTCTGATTTTATTAATTAAATTGCTCATTAATTTATCCAGAAAGGGGGATAAAAAGTTTTATGACGCCACAGCACTGGCGTAGCCGCCCCAAAGAGCGCGGTGCGCCCGGCGCTCCGCACGAAAGCGTTTCCCCGGGGCCGGCGGAGCGCGGGCAGCGGCAGCGCCCGTCCCGCGCCCCTCAGCCAGGTGCGCTCTTATCTCCCCTCACCCCAGAGATACGTGTAATGCGGCAATTAGTGCTGCTGCAGCAAAGGGAAAAAGGTATCGCTGGGAATTTGAAGCGTAGACTTCGAGTTTCATCTCTTTTTCTACTTAAATCTTTCCTCAGCATCTGGGGAGCAGGAAAGCCCACGATGCGATTTACCCCTTCATCTCTGCGCAGGAAAAAAAAAACTTCAGAAAGAGGAGGCATAATCTCATCTTTCCTAGTACTATGGACAAAATCGGATGCGATCGCTTTCCGGCAGAGACAGAAGCGTAACCTGAACGCTTTGCTGGGGAGGAGCGCGAACGCTTCCCGGGGCCAGGAGCAGCCGAGCGCGGGCTGCGGGTTCGCAGCTTCTCGGCGCAGTCACAACTGCGAACATCAGAAGCCAGTGATCAGGATTACGCTTATTTTCTAATTAGGCAATACTTCAATTCTCATTTTTCCAAGGAGCATTGTATTAAGAGCAGCTATTAAAAAAAAAATGTCCGTGGGATATTGTGCTTTGCAAAAAACAAACAAAAATTCCCTCAGAAATGTTTAATATTAAATATTAATCGGATTTAAATTCAATAGCCGTATCCTGCGACAGTTATAGATGTGCGGGAAGCTATAGATAATCAGCCCTTGTGCGTCTTCACACAGGAGGGATCGACCCGGTGTCAGCAAAGGCTCCGCAGAGGAAAGGGAGACCGATGGAAATGTGTTTTAAAAGTCACCTCTATTTCAGCACCGAGCGCCGAATTTGCCCAAAAAGGTTAGAAAGACAAATATTAAATCTGCCTTCACAAAGGGAGCCGCTAAATAGATCCGAAATTAATATGCATGTAAAATTAATTAGCTGCATTTCATGACATCAAAATAAGTACCTGGGAAACAAGAACACCTTCTGGGCATTTGGCACCATATGCTAGAATTACAGTTAATTGACTAATTACATAAATTAGGCATTAATTTTACAACACATCAAGTATAAAAGATATCTCAATTAATTGTGGAGAGCGAAGGAGGAGGTTAAAGGGGGGCCGCGGTCCGGCCGGGCCGGCGCTGCGGGCGGGGAGCGCGGCCGGAGCTCGGGGCGGGCATTGGCCGCGCTCATTAGAATCAATTACAGCGGAGATTGATTAGCGCGGGGCAGGGAGCGGCGGCCCCGCCGAGAGCGGCCCGGAGCCGCCCAGAGCACGGCACGGCACGGCCCGGGACCGGGATTGGGATTGGGATGCGCTCTCTGCGCTGAGCGCTCCGTCCCGTGGAGCGTCCTGCCCTCCCCCGCCCCCCTGAGTATTTTATTCTAGGAGGAAAAACAGTTCTGTGATTTTTCAGGCACTGGGTTGGGGTGTTTTCCCATGGAGTTATTCAGATTTTCCTATTGCTTTGCTACATTGGGAACAAATTTCAAAGAATATTAACAATTTCAGGCAGCCAGAGCCATGGCACACGGTGCCTTGGAGGTGTGAGGGATGTTCTCTACAGGTCCAGCACCCTGGAGCCTCCTCACCTCTCAGAGAGGCTACCTGACAAGGTTCCTTCCTCCCCCTCAGAATAAAAGGAGTGTCCAGTTTGTACCTGGCTGTACCCAAAAAGGTGCCAGACTGTCTGCATTTACTTTGAAGCTTTCAGTTTAAGCGGGGGAAGGCTGTGTTAAAATGCAGGAAGGATTTTTTTCGGCTGATGGGAATAATTATATCTTCCAAGCTGAAATGGCAAAATTCAAACCAGCCTGGGAGGCTCAGGGTCTGAAAATAGCCCAGGTCATGTAGCAGGTAGTGGAAAACTATCACACTGAGTATTTGGGGAGGCACCAGTAAGTGATCTCCATTTACACTGGGATTTGCTGAACACCACAAATAAACAAGTCCTACTCTACAGCTTTTGGTAAGGTGACTGGTGAAGCTGGGACTGGCCCTGCCCCAGCAGAACAGGAGGTGCAGGGAGGGCTTCTGCCTTTGTGGGGAAGGGTGGACATTCTTGTTTCTTCTGCCTTACTAATAGGAACAAAATTTGGCTTCCCTCCCCCTTTGTAAATAAATATTCCATAGGAATAGAGAGAGCCCTGTCTGGCTGCATTGGTGACAATACAGCCTGACTGTTGATGGGCTAGAAAACAGATGAAACCCTGCCACATGTCTATCTTTTTATTGAGACAAAATGTTCATTTTGATGTAGCAGTTTTGTGCTGTTGCCAGATGCTGAAGGTACTTGAGGGAGATGTTGACAAGTGGATAATTGTCAACAGAACTAAAACAGACACTTTGTTTACAGTTGAGCGTGATTAATTGAGAGTAAATAAAACAACAGCTCTGTTGATGAAGTCTCTCAGCATCTCAAGTTCACAAGCAGGCAGTGTACCCCAGACAGGAAGGCACTGAACCTGCTCCTGTGCACAGTATCAGAGTTTGGTGATGAGAGCAGCCTGTGCAGCTTGGGCATCACCCTCTACATTGCAAACCAAGTAGTTTCCTGCTTACTTTTCCTTTCTGTTGGTTTCTTTTCTTTTCTTTTTTTGTTTGTTTTTATCTTTTTCCCCTTTAGTTTTGGCTTACATGGCTGCATCCACAAAGGATTACAGATCACACACTAATCCAAAAGAAAGGGTTGTGCATCCCAGTTCTGGATACAGTTGACTCAAGTAAAATGATGGGACAAAAGTGATCTAGAATACTTAATCAACAGTAAAATAGGAAGTGATGCAGCAGTCTTTCTTCCCACATTGTAACTTAAAGGTTGTTATAGAATATTTCATGCTTTAGTCCAGTAGTGAGTGGCACAAATTAGTAGTGATGGTCACTAAAATCCAGGAATACTCTGCATTTTTGTGAGTTGTTGCTGGTTTGGTTTTCCTTTTTTTTAATAATTAAGATATGTTTTTATTTGTAGCTCATGTAGCAGTGTATATTTACCCAGACTTGTACAGAAGGTGGCATAGTTAGTATCTAAGTGGTATTCATGCTGCTCAGACCAGACAGATGCTGCAGCTCAATTGGAAGGTGGAGAGGAAATAGAATTTACCAATCCACAGTTGCCCAAATGTGGGTTTTGTGCATATCTTTTTCAAAATTATAATTTTCTCTCTTCTCTGTGCTTTGCTGCACTCTGCAGCCACTTCCTGTGAATTATTCTTTCTTTAATGGACAGGAGCCCTAGTAAGACACTGTTGCAGCCGCTGGTTCAGTCTCCCCCATGTGCAGCACGCTTATAGGTAAAGTTATGAGCCTGTTAATCTATATTCAAACTTTCTGCCTTGGTCCTGTCCTCGTGTGACTGGAGGTTTAAGGGCAGCCTGTGTGTGTGTGTGTCTGTTGTCAGTGGGCATTCAAACAGCTGGAGGAACTCTGCAGCCACTGCAGCCTGAGAACGGGATGTGCTTGCCCCATCAGCACTGAAGGAGGGGCAAGCTCTCCTACTGATGACTGTTGTGTATTTCTTCTCAAGCCAGTTTCTTGCAGCTTGCAAGTTTGGGGGTGTTTTTTGTGTTTTGTACTCTTTCTTGCTGTCGTTGATTTCAACAGTGCCAGCTTCCAAGGCATATGAGAACATCCCTCAGTCTCATGCCCACAGTTCTTGGTGCCTGTGTTGCAAACAGTCCTTGAGCAGTGATTGGGTGCTACTCATTTGTTACAGCTGTACCTGCTCAGAGCGAGGGGAAGACTGTCAGGAATTGATAAGAGTTTGCATAGTAATACACATTTATCTGTCATTTCCACACAAGTAACCTCAGGTTACTGTTTCACACTCTGAGGCCAGCCATGCCATCAGCCTCCTGTCCAGAGGTGTCACTGGCCCCAGGGTGTTCAGGGCAGTGAGTGTTGAGATGTGGCTCCATCACCCTTGCTCAGGAGCTGGGATGTTTCTGGTGCTGGCTGCTGGGCTCCTGTCCATGTGGGACTGTGGGTATTGGAGCCATGCCTCAGGGTATTTATTCTGATCATCAGTAGCTTGTCAGTTGGATTATTGATTAGTTTATACTTGGTTTACACTATCACAGCCAAGATGATTGCAGCTTTTTGCCTTGAATCCTCCTGTATCCTTAGTATTTCTCCAATTCCTTTGAAAACCTTTCTCCTTTATTTTATCTGTGATCAAACCTTTGCTCATCCCTCATCTAGAATGTGTCTCTTCCTCTGGAGCATATGCTTGTCTGAGCTGCAGCAGTTGTTGCTTGCCTGTGCAGCTCAGAAACGCCCCAGGATGCTCCCCAAAAGCTGCTGCACTTCAAAGGAGAAGCTGCAGGCTCAGAGCAGCCAGAAAAAAGGAGCCCGTGGGCCTCTGAGCCCCAGAGGTGGCTGCTGGCATGGATGTAAGAGGAAAAGCTCCTTTCAAGGAGCAGCTTTTGAGTTTCCTTCTGCAGGGGAGCACTGGGCACTTCAGAGACAAGGCAGCAAGCCAGGATCCTCGATGCAGATTGTGAAGATCTTCCCAGAAGCCAGAGCAGCTGTGTGGGGAACTCCTGTGCAAGTCAAAGCACCTGGGGATGAGAATTGTTTCCCTGGTGGAGAGGTGAGAGCATGGGCTGTCCAGCTGTGGGTGGCTCTCAGCCCCCAGGTTATGGCTGTCTTGTACCCATCTGGAGACCACTGTGTTGCTGGTGTGGATGGTGGTGGGTGTCAGCTCTCCAAAACCGAAGGCCCTACTTTATTTGCAAGACAGAAGGGAAAAAATTGTGTCCATACTTATGTTGTTTGCTTTTCATCTGAATGATGTCAAATGGTAAAGAGTTTGGAGATAACATCCTTCTGAGCCTAACTTATCTAGCACCTTTTAAGGACAAGTTTTCCAGTGGAGTTATAGAACTTCAAAAATAGGCCTAAGGACAGGAGGTTCTGCTACATTTGACATCAGTGGAATTGGTGTATTTTGCAGATGGTAATGAACAACTGAATTGTATGTGACTTCTGAATGTTCAGTTTCTTTATGATCCAGACACAAGGGCTGTGTCCTATATGTATACATGGACCTATAGGAATGTCTGTCAAAAATCACCATAAATATTATTGACTCTGTAGCCTAGAGCAAACCCTGAGAATGCTTCTGTCTAAGTGGCCCAGGGAGATGTGCCTGGATTTCTTGCTGCCCTGTCAATATAATGCCCTGGAGCATTCAGGGTGTAGGCTGCAGATAGATGTAGGATATACTTTTCTCATGGTCAAAAGTTACTGGTGGATCCTGAGGGAAGACCTGCTCTGGGCATAAAACTCAAATCATTTGCTGCTTCATTATCTTGAAAGACCTTGAGTTGGAGTCAAAATTGAAATAATGAGCCAGACTGATGAAGGTGAATGCATTTGCAGCTGACAGGAGTGGACACATGCTGGTAACCATCTGCTGGGATCCCTTGCAGGTAGCTGTGGAAGTGCAGCTTTCATGTTTAGGCTGTGAATGCCATGTGTGTGATTTACTTTATGTGCATATGCTGTCCAACTAAATACTTGCATGGGTATTAAAGCTATTTAAAGTGATATTTGGCTGATTATGTGCTCTTTGGGAAGAGTCTGTCTGATTATCCATTATATATTTTCTTCTGAAAAAAAGAATGCCTCTTTTATTGAGTGTTTGTACACAAAAATCCGGAGATGCAGCAGTTCTGTGCTGAGTATGTAAGTCTGTATGCATTTGCAAAGTAGAACTTTGTTTAACTTGGTTGTCATTAATGGTCAGAGATGCCATGGCACTGGTGCTTCAGAAGTCAGTTAAACATAAAACATTGTAACAGGATTATTAAAGAGTACTGAACGCTGGAGAATGGATGTGTTACAGGAAGGGGCACAGAATTGCTGTGTGCTTAGCGTGTATAATGCAGCTTGCTCAATTTGTTCCTGGCTATTCATAGGAGAGTACATTTTCTCTTTTTAATTGCACAAGATGACAAGACCTTTTAATTAAGGTGGCATCTATAGTATTCATATACTGCAAAACCCACAAATGACTAAAACTTAATAGCATCGTAAAAACTATGGTTAAAGCTTTTACCAACACTGCCATCACAGCAAAGGGTCTTAAATCACCTACATCAGCAGTGAACTTATGCCTACACTGAGCCTACTGACTCAGAGAGCGGGAACTGATTTCTTTTCATGCAGAAATAGTGTCTTTGTGAGGTTTTTATGGCTGTAGTAAACTGGTAAATGGCCCATTTTTCTCTTCATGTGTACCTGCCCTCCCATGTCTAATTTCTGCAACCTCTGAAATATTCTGCGTCCACTCAGAAGATACTTTTGGGGGAAAAAAACAAAACTTCACTTCTTTACTCCAAAGTTTCCTGCAGGCTTCAGCGGGACAGAAGGGCAGGGAACGAGGATTGCATGTGGAGGATGTGGGGAACCAGGGAGGCAGGGCTGGATCCCCAGGAGCAGAGCAGGGAAGCCTCCGTGCTGCTCAGCTTTGATGCTGACTGGAGGTGCCCCTTGGAGAGCCACATCCTCCAGCTCAGGGATCACAGGATTGCAGCAGGGTCGCTGCTGCAACAGGGCATGTTAATCACTTGTGAGCAAGTGATTTATGCACAGGCTGATTATTTTCTGTCTTCCCCTTTTCTTTGCAATGACAGCCTTACATCTGTTGGGCTGGTGTTTGTGGGGGGATGGACCTTCACCACAGGATGCTGTCCTGTGGCATCCCAGGAACTCCAGAGGTGCATCCTGCTCCGGAGGTGTGGCAGGTATGTGGCAGCTGAGCAGTGGCTGTTTTTGCCTTGGTAACACTGGTAAAAATGGGAAAGGTCCTTGGTTACTTTTATAAGGGGTTAGGCTTTTTTCTCTCTTATTCTGCAGAATGTAAAGGAATATTCTGCAGATCCAAAAGCTATGGTCCTTATTTTTGGCAAGAGCATTCTGTGTTTCTCATCACTTTGTGTGTGTGTAACAGTTACTGCAGGGGGCTTTTGTAGGCATTTCTTTTCTCACAAAATTAGAAATTTAACAGTTTGGTTTTAATCATACTCTGATGCTCAGAGTTCCTTGAGCACACTTTCTATCGACTAAGAAATAAACCAGTTTGTATAATCCAACATTTCCCTTGGGATTGGTTCAGAAAGCAACATGATTTTTACTTTATTGCTAAAAATACTGTGCTGTTTACCAGATGAGTATTTAAATAATTTAAGGATGCTATTCTAAAGAGAGACCTTGTTAGAATGAAAAGTGCTTTATCATGAGAACCTCTAGCTAAAGAGAGGAGGACAGAGTAAACAGGCAGAGGAGAAGGGACCTTGGGATGTATTAACATATAGCAACACTAAAATTAATTGACTTAATTATGTCTGGTCTGATATTAGGGAATTATGTTAATCAAGTGTATTTTCTCTATGGTCAGGTTTAGAGTGAGGATTATTTATTTGTGAGTGTGGAATCAGTCACTTAGGGATTGCTCTCTGCAAAGCTTTGTGACCACTGGGGTTGTTCAGTGGCCAGAATTCTGGACCCTTAAATTCTCTTTATATCCCCAGTTCAGCCCCAAGGGCCCTGAGCAGCAGGAGTCAATCAGCTGAGTGGGCTGAAGAGTCTGCAGTCTTCCAGTGCCACTCTCTAGACTGTCATGTTTGGTGTGGATTTCATGGCACATGAAAATCCTACTCTTCAGCCCTTCAGCCCAACCATCCACCTTCTGTCCTGTGTCCTGTTCCCTGGGAAGCTGCAAGGCCTTTCCTCAGCACATGGCTGGTTCATCCAGCCAAGGGGCTGGAGCTGCCACCACTGTCATGTTCTGACACAAGTTTGTGTAGCCCTAAAAGTCTAAAAGGGATCAAAAGTAATGTAAATCTGCTAAAGCCTATCTGTCTTGAGTCCTAAGTCACTAAAGGAACTTGAATTGGGCTTATCCAGTTCATCTGTTCAATGACTGGCAAACACATGCTTAAATTTAATCCTGAAGGTGAAAACATTTGGTAAATACTGTCTTAAATGGAGTTAAGTTTTTAAATGCTCTTTGTGCATTGTTGTAGGCACACAGGTTGTGGTGATTGGGAGTGGGGCCCAGCCTCATCCCCATGGGCACAGCTGTGAGCAGCACTGGCAGCAATGAGCCAGGGAGTGCCCAGGGGCACTGAGCAGCCACCAAAGGGCACACAGGGCAGTGCATCAACATCAGGGGTGTAAAAGGCTGGGCTGGAGAACAAGAGGAGCAGATGCTGGCAGCCTTCTGCAGGGGTGAGGTGTTACTCTGTGTGGGCAGACTCCTGGAGCCTTCTGATGAGGTGTGGTGTTACTGTGTTTGGGTGAGTGCTTAAAGCCTGCTGAAATTGTGTGGGGATACTCTGTATTGTGGCTGTCTCAACTGCAATATCTGCTGTGACACATTTTCACATTGCTTAGGAGCTTCCTCTTTCTGCAGTAAGAGAAAAATAATAAAAATGTAGTCAGAAACAAAAAGTTTGGCTGTAGCTGTACAGATCTGAGGACGGTGGTAGGACAAGATTTGTAGGTGGGGGTTGTAACTTAATTGGACTCTGTGGTATCAATGGAAAATGTAGCTGGTTTGAGTCCCAAAATAATTCCCTGTAAATTATGGGTTCTTTTTATATTTCTGTACTCAGCACATCAGCTTGTCAACACTTGGAAAATAATATTGCTCATTGCATTAGCTTTGGGAAGTTGTCATGTTGAGGAAGAGTCAGTTTGTCTAAACCAGTCCTGTGCCAAGTGGTCCAAAGAGTTTGAAAAAATGAGAAAATTATATTGTTTTCTAATATTCCAGATGATCCTGAGTGCTTTAAGCAATGAAACTTGCCGCTCTAATGCTGCTTTTAGGCCTGTCAGTATTTGTGGGTGTAGGCAGGCTTGGTGTGTGTCTGGTCCCATCCAGGATGCAGAGGCTCCCTGGGTGATTTGTGGCTGGTTCGTGGGGAGGGTTTGCACTGGGATAAACTGGGTTCAGCTGTGTTCAGTGCTCCCAAACACTGTGCTGGCAGAGAGCTCTGCTGACTGTCACCCCTTTACTGAAAGGAGTGGGCACAGGGCAGCTGGGGTGAGGAAAAAGGGGCTTGGGATGAATTCCCTGACTGTTTGACTCATGGAGCCTGGAGTTCAGCCTCAGGGGAAGCTGATGCTCAGGGTCAGGTCTCCAGCTCTGCTGCTGCAGCACTTGCACAAGATGAGTCTCAAATGGGCTGGAAGTTTGTGGCACAGGGTGTGCGTGTTCTGTGATCTGGATGTGTTTCAGTGAATGTGCTGCAGATCCAGACCCTGATCCTGCTGTGCAGATCCCACAGGAACAGCACATGGAATGTTAATTTATGGGAATTTTGTAAGCCAACTTTAGGGATGTAGCAGTTGTAATAAGCACGTTTTACAAAAGTATAAGAAGACATATTTAGAAGTTTGCTGATTTGTTTGGGGCTTTTTTTTAATGATTACTGCAGATGTTACTGTTTTGAGACAGTTGCTTAATAGAAAGACAGGAAAGAATGAAATAGGAGTGCTCAGTAAAGTCAACACCCTCTGAAGCTGAAAGCATTAGCCGTACACAAGTCCTTAAATGTCTACAGTGTTTAAAGGAAGGGAAAAAAGTTTGTCTGTTTCCCTTTCCCGAAGACCAGATATGGATCTAAATAGAAAAATAATTTCCAGATATTTCCTGTTGAGTTCTAATGATGCAATGAATGGGATGAAAGAAAAACTGAAAATACAGGCTATTTCTGATGCTTGCTCCATATCTCTAAATTCAGATGATTGGACAGAACCTGTCAAAGACTCAGTTTTAATTACCTGCTTCCAGTCAAGGGCTGTGGAAATAAGGAACTGAAAGTGATGTGTGCTGTGGCACCGTTGGTGTTCAAGCTCTTAATTAACCTCGGTGACCATGGAAATGCCACTTTTGTGTCCTGGTGTCTGCTGTTCTGTCCCTCTCCCTGCCTGTCAGAGACACCATCAGGGACAGCAGAGCAGGAGCAGAGGGAGCAGCCAGCTCTGCACATGGCACAGGGAAAGTACCCAAAGGAAATCTGATCTCAAGGTGGCATCTCCTGTGAGTGGGGTCATGGCTGTGCTCAGACTGGACCCCAGAGAATTGTGGCACTGATGGGCTGCTTTGAGCTGCTTTGCTGCTTTTTGCATTCCAGGACACAGGATCACCTCCCACCTGTGCCAGAATCCTGATGATGATGAAACTGGCAGCACTGAAAAATATCTCTCATATAACTCCTATGCAGCTACTTAGTTACAATTTTTTAAATTATTATTTTTTTATTTTAAAGAAAGGGTCACCTTAAACTTGATGAACTTTCACAGCCTGAACAAGCAGGGGACCATGTGGAGAGCAATGTCTCTGGGGATGTACTTTGCAGTGAGAAAGTTCACTTGAGGCAGGAGTCTTAGGTAGATCTGATTGCATTTACAAATACAAAATCTGTCAACAGTAAAGACACCTTCACTGTTTAATCTTCTACTAGAGGGGAAAAAAAAGAAAATCAAAATACTTTTTTCTTTCCCAGAATAGCTATTTGGCAGAAAACTTGAAAAATGTGAATCCCCTTTCTTGATACCAAGTCACTTTGTTGATGAACAGTGCTCCCAGCAAAAACTAGGAATGATACCAGACAAAGGATGCCCAGCATCATTATCTGCATTATATATCAATAGTTGTGCTTCCTTGCTTATGAAGTGTATAACCTTGTGTGTCCTTAAAGTGTAAGAACAAAACACCCACCACCCTAAGGACACCTGGGACTGCACTTCTAAGAAGCCAAGAGAAATAAAAAGATTTTATTAAAATATTATGAATTATTGTTAACATATATTTACATAATTTAATTCATCTCAGGAAACATCTAAAAGAGTGAAATTTTATACACATGTGGTCATGAAGGCGTCCTTTAATATCATAATTTTCTTCTACAACCCATCAGTACACTAGATCCATATTTGAGGGGATTTGCTTATTTTGTCTAATAATGAGACAATTTATGGGGCTGTTATCCCTCAGATGGGATACTTGCCTGCAGTCTTAGCCTAGCCCTGAGCTAGAGACACAGTTCCTCTCAAAGATCCTGGTGTTTTGAGTGAACAGTGCAAAATGCTACAGCTTTGGGCTAAGCAAAGGGAGTCAATGGTGTTACTCAAAAATTATTGCTGTTAATAACTGACATTTAAGGCTTTGATATTTCTATTACAATCTTTTTTTCTTTTCTTGGGAGTGCTTAACTTGTAATTAATTTTATTAGGTTGAATGTCATTAGAAAAGAAAACTCAAGCATCATTAGAAAAGAAAACTCAAGCATTAGTCTTCTTGCATATAGAAGCAAATTCTGTTAAAGGCCTTGTCTTTCGAATCTGTTCCTTTTTTAGTCTGAGACAGCTTTGTAGTATTTTTGCAATTAATGGTTGCCAATTCAATAAAGACTTCTGGCATTCTTGGTCAATTGTTCACACAGTCACAGTTTTAAATAGAAAACAGCTAAGGATCTGATTATACTGATGGAAGTGAAGAGGGAAACAAAGTTGAGGAAAGTGATCTGGTGTTAATAGTCTCTTCTAGAAAAATGAACTTATTGCAGGATCCATTATTAGAAGTAAAATCTTAGTGAATGCTGGGGCATTCAGAAGGCAGACACACCATTGGGGACACCAGCCTTGAGTGTGCTGTGTACAAGTGATGAGGCTTCTGGGAAAATGTCTGTGTTTAATCACAGAATAATCTTACTTGCAAAGCCATGTATAAAAACAAAATCTTCTGTTTTAGAGCAAAATGAGGCTAATTGTGTGGCTGCCAAACAAATCTGCTTGACAGCATGTCCATTAAAAGGGCGTTATGCTGGTGAGGAAATGCACTGAGGGGTCCTGGAAATCCTGTCAGGAACATGAGCACTGTTGGGGTGACCAGATGCCTGTGAACTACAGGTGCATTGTTTTAATTTCTTGTGGTTTTAATCTCTGCATTTTGAAACCCAGGACCATTTCTGCTGCTTTGCCATCTCTATTTCCCCCTCTGTCAGCAGTTGGCTACCAGACAAGCTTTAGATGAATAGCATTCACCTTACTTCAGAGTTGTTTTATGATGCTGGTTAGATGAAATAGTTGCAGCAGATACTCTCAATAAGCAAAGGCCTGTACTCTCTGCAGTTCATTGAACCCATATGGATGGGAACAGCTGCAAAGATGGGTTTGCTACCTGAGGCCAATGTTTGTGTTGCCAAGCGCGACTCCAGCTTGCTGACCCTTGTATAATTCATTGCAGTTGAGGAAATGTTGCTCACACTATTCCGTTTTGTGATGAATGGCATTACTTAAAACTGATAGTCTTGTAAAGCAGTGGTGACTTCCCATGTCTGACAGATGTGAACAAAGAATACAGTCAATAAATATTGCTATGTTCTAAAGGAAGATTCACTGCTCACAGTTGAGGGGGAGAAATTTCAGTGCAAAGAGAAAACAGGTGACAAAGAGCTGGTATAAAATTACAATTTAGAAGTTGTGCTTAAGGACGGATCTTTGTGGGGATTCGTGCATTGCAGGTCTCTGAATCATCCAGGTGTGGTGTTGCAGGCACATATTTCAATCTAGCATCATGGAACAGTTGCTGCTTCACTGACCCTCTTACAGGAGCCAGGCAAATCATTTCAGTGACCTTGCTGAGCTTAGACTTCCATGGAATTTGCCCAGAAAGGGAAGGATGCCTCAAGAAGGCCATATCTGGATAATCACATTTTCTATTTAGTACTATTGCTTTAGGGAATGTTTTTCATCCAGATGTTTCCTGGTGCATTTTTATTGACTTTTTTTTCCAAAACTGAGGCTGAGTTTTTTCTTGTTGTGTGAAAGAGCACCTGACCTCCTAAGCAGTGTCTCTGAACTCGGTGGGAAATCCTTGTAGGCTTTGCTGTTGGCCTCTGCAGGCAGCAGCCCCAGGTTCTGATGGGACAGAGACAAGAGCCAGCTGATTATAGTGGTGGTAAGAAGAACAAAAAAGCAGATTATTTGGAAGGTCAGGAATATCCATGAGTAGCCATTAAGAAAAGGAAAAGATGAACTGAGAAGAGAGACATACAAGTGTTTTAGCAGGTTTCTGTGAGAGACTTGGCCAGAAGTTATTATGGTCTGAGAGATGAGAATGGAGCCTGGGGAGGTGAAGTTAAGCAGATCTCTGAGTGGTTTGGAGGTACCACAAGGGGAGCAGGATATGGGTTTCAATGAGGAACAAAGTGAGGTGAGTGGTGGAAATGGTGAGAAGGGAGCAGATTCCTTTATTGCGAACCCTTCTTTCACAAAGCTGGTGTCCCTATGCTTTTAAGGTATATGAGCAAAAATAACATCATTGATCATGTTTAGGTAAGAATATACAGGGCACAAAATCGCCTGGTATTTGCCCACATTCACTTTGTGATAGGTGTGCAATTGTTTCACAGTATTCTGCCTAATTTCTTGCCACTTGATGGAGTATGAAGATAAATGAGGTAGTGTTTCTATAGAATGTCATGGGCTGCCCAATTCAAAGTCCTTTTGAAGTTGAGGTATGGATTAATATTTGTTTTCTGTTGTTTTGTGGTGTTAATGGTGCATCAGCTGCAATACTGTGGATATTTCCCTAGAAATGCTTCATTATCATTAAACTGTAACATTTATTTGTGAGGGAAAATAATTTTTCTCCAAGCCTCCCATTCAAAAACTACAAAAATCTTTGCTAAAAGGCTGTTAGGAAGGTGCCTGAAGTTAAGTCCGTGGAGTCAAATAAGAAGATAAATTTAAGTATCTGTACAGGTAGTGGCTGAAATAAGACAAAACCCAGTTGATAATCTACAGTTCTTTATCCTCAGTCAGTAAAGCTTGCCACAGCACAGAGCTCAAACCGTAGAAGTGTGTGCGACAGTGTTAAAGTGAGTGATGCTCCTCCTGCATGCACAGGCAAAGGCCTCTCCCCAGGGGCTGCCAGCAGGGCAGGGTGAGCCCCTGCGCCCAACTGTGGGGCTGCTCTGCCCCAGCCCTGCCTGCGACACCAGGGATGCTCCTCGAGTTCCAGCTCTAATTGAAGCAGCTCTGACAAAGTGGATCAGATGTTTGTGGGCACACAAGGTGTGTTTGCAGTTAGGCTGAGAAAAGGATTTTAGCTTTGCTTTGTTGTCACTGATGTTATATCTACTGAAATCAAAGCTTCAGCACTGAAATGCAGTCATATCATAGTGATTTCTGCAGTTCTCTCTTTCTTTACATTGTGGTGTGTAGTCACAAGGGGCTGAATTAGAGATGTCAAGGCAGCTTTTCTGGGCTTAACTTTGCAATTAAGCTGCTTTAAAAGATTTCCCTATTAAAATGCAAGTAAATAAGCCACAATAAAAGGTAAAATCGTGTGAAACTGAATTGATATTCACTTGGACAGTAGCAATTCCTTTAAATTTGTTGTACAGGTCTGCACACCTTGAGTTTTCAGACTAGCAAAACAATAGTTGTCTTTTATATTCCATATGAACTGGCCAACACAGTAGGAGAAGAAACTTTGTTATTATTACTGTCTTGGGGTTTCACAGTTGTTTTTTGGCAACAGAGAGCTGAGGACTCATAACCTGGCCTGCAGCTGTGCAGAGGTGTTCTCCAAGGATGCCCAGCTAGCAGCGTTGTGCCTCTGGATTTTCTTGCCTGTGTCACCACTTTCTTTGACTTCCCCAAGGTGACCTTTTAATTTTATTTTGTTTTCTGGAATTGGCAGCCTGGTTGGAATTCTTGCACAATAAATCTGGAAGCGATCTGGAAATCTTGGTCATTTTCCAGCGAATGCGATGGGCATGGGGCTGAACAGAACTTTCTCTGCCTGTGGTACCCTCACCCAGAGTGTAACTGGGACACAGCAAACCCTTCCTGCCGGGGCAGCTGAGCCCAGGGAAGGCAGAAAGGAGAATGCAGGGGGGACAGAGAGGAGTGAGGGGAAGCGGAAGAGCGAGGATGCTTGGGGAAAGTGAATTGGTGGGACCAGGACTTTCTCTGCTTGTCTCTTTCCTGTCCCCAACAAGCTGAGGACGCTGCTGCCTTTCTCTGTGCCCTCGGTAAGGGAGCGGTGTTTGCTCCCCGCTTTGCTCCGTTCAGCTGCAGCATCGGCTGCTGCAGCTCCCTTGGCGGATGGGAAACAAACCCGTGTTGGGAGCTCCAGGAGCTCGAGCAAGCTGCCGAACTGTTTTTGCAGAGCCAGCGAGAAAGGGGAAACCACGATGCTCCTCTTTAGATAAAACGGAATGGGATTTCCCGAGACAAAGGAAGGGCACTTCACCACCTGCAGGGCTGCTTATCAAAGGCCTTCTACACACAATGGAGGTGTGAGAGCTTTTCAAAAGTGAGGTCACAGATGTCCCCTAAAGCCGAAAGTATTGAGCAATCTAGATAGAAAAGCCATTTACCGAGTTCCTGGAAATATCATTATATGCACTTGTAGGTATATAAATATGTGCATAGGTGCGTACAAGTATCTCTGTACTTTGATATAATGTCCACGGATCGACTGATGTGACATCAAAGGGCACAGCCCCTCTCCATGCTTATCTAGACAGAAGCAACAGCAGAAATGGATGTGAAAACCAGACCAACATAATTCCTTTAAGAGAACTGAAAATCTTGTATTTATATCTTGCATTTTGCACTTCACTTCCTCTGTTTTGTCATTTTGTCATGTCTCTATTCAGGTGCTGAAGTCCTTAGGGAAGGCTGCATTTTCTTGGCAGGGTGACACCAGTGCACTTTTGAAAGTTTATGACTACTATGAGAAAAAAATATCCAGTGAAATGGCATTTTCACGATTGAAGCTTCTGTTAGCAGTGATACCATCACCAACAGCAACAAGCCTAGGATTCTGGATGTGCTCTCCCAAGCCTTAGAAATGCACCCACAGAACCTGTGGGGAGGACCTTATCTTCCCCTTAGAAGATCAAAGGAGGGGACCCTTCAGGGACACTCTCTGTTGCTTGTGTGTGTACACACCTGACACCTCAACTGAGTCATATTTTACAAATGTCTCTGCATTTGACTTGCTTCATTTATTGAAGTGCATTTGAAGTGTAATATTTGTAATTTGAGAACTGTATTCAGTAACTTGGTTCCAGTGGTTATTCCTGGTATGTGATACTGAAACATAGGAGATCAAGTATAAACACTGATTTTACTTCATAATAGATGTAGACTAATTGATTTCTATGTTGCAAAGCAATTCAGTTGCACAGTTCTTGTAACAAAACATGACCTGGGAGAGTGTATCTGGAGCACTGTATCTAACACCAAGTAAAGGCAGGAATCTCTCAGTAGCCATAAGAAACTATTTTCATTTGGAAATATAAAATTATACCTGACACTTAGCAGAGGTGTCACTGTGGCTGGAGCTGAGCAAAGTAATGCCTTTTAATATAAAATAATAAAACTTCATTTGAAGTGCATCTTTTTGAGTAGACCAATAAAATTACTTATCTTGCAGTCAATGCTGATAGAGTATCTGTATAAATGGCCACAGATCACTGAGTGACACTTATAACCATTCTTAGATCACTATTCAGTGGCTTTTAGGATTTATTTTTTGGTGAATCTTAAAAACAGCTTAGGGGTGTCAGGAGCATCCTATGGCAGAAGTCTCGACCCAAGTTTAGAATTCCATGAGAGAGAGCAGAGTAGTGCAGTAAGCAGGGACAGGGCACCTGTTGGGAGCTGTGTGCCACTGGCATGGCCTCAGGGAGTGGGATCCCTCCCACATAAAAAGCAGAGTTGCCTCTGCAAAACAATAAACAAAAAAAAAAAAAGCATTGTTCCAACCGGTGCTCTATGTCCCGTGTTGAGAAGGCTGTACCTGCTGTAGGGAAGGGGAGATCCCAATCTGTGTCAATTTGCCATTAAAATGTAGGAATGGCCACACACACACACACACACACACACACACACACACACACACAGGGCCTGCAAAGGATGGATTCATTGTGGTTTAAACAGCAGCTAATAGCTGAGAATAATCTCAGCAAGTGAGGTTAGGGGAAGGGTATTGATTTTGTGTCATACAAATGTAGGTAGAACATCTAAGAATTAAATGATGTTCCCAGGGCACTTTTCAGTCTGACTGGCTGAAAGAGGAAGGCACAACTTATTTAATGATCTGTAGAACGCAGCACCCTTGAGGTCAATAATGTGTACTTAACCTTTAGGTTTTCCATGTTGTCTGCTTGTCCAGTTGGTTTATGAAGTGTATGCTAACATGGCTGGGGATTTAAGGCAGTGATAACTTGATCTCTCAAACGTTCTCTGCTGTTGCATGTGGATGTTGGACAAATCCATTGTGAATTTTGCTGAGCTTTCCCTGGCACTGCCTGCAGCGACTGCTGCTGCTCAGTCCCAGCCTGCTGCTCTGAATGCAAGCCAACAGTGTTCATCATGTGAACACTAAGATTGCTGTCTTAGCCCAGTTTTACTTTGCCCCCAAAATTTAAAATGAAAATAGCCTCTCCTAGCCTTCAGCTTTTATCAAGAGATGTGTGCTTAGCTGGTGGCACAAATAATGATTAATTAACTTTAAAAAAGAAATCTGATAAGAAATAAAGGCCGAACTTCAGTTGACAGCAAGCATACCTAATTTAAGATGAGAGTAAAGATTTTTACAGAGTGATCCTTATTAGACACTAAAATCTAATGCCTGAATTCTGTAGAGTTTTACTTCTCTGGGAAAGCTTTAGCTCATTCTTACAGGAGAGCCACAGCTAAAATATTGAGCTGGCAGTCAATAGACTGCGAGTTCTGTTTCCAGCTCTGCAAAAAGTTTCTGTGTGTGTGGCCAAACCTCAGTGTGTGATTCAGCAGAGCTCTGAAGGATGTGCCTTCACTTAAGCAGCTGACAGTCACCCCCATTTGCATAGAATTGCTGTGTTTGGGAAATGCCAGAGCTCTTGGCTGGCTAAGGGCTCATCATGGAAATACATGGAACTACAAATTTCACATGTGCACTTGCTTCTGAAGTAAACTAATGATGATAAATTTGTATTTCCAGAAAAATATCTTATCTTCCCAGCTCCAAATGGTGGGGCAGAACAGGAAGTAATGACAATGTTAGCAAAATTCATCCCGACATCTAAAATATTCCATACAAGCATTGTGCTTCCCCTTATTTCTTGATTGGAGCATTGTCTCCCTGGATTGCTTTCTGAAAGGTTTGGATCAAAGTAGTTAAAATTTTAAGGGTATCTCAGAACACAGATCAAATTAGTACGATCTCATTATTCTACTAATTTTCTTTTTTATTTTCTTTCTGAGTCATCTAATATTTATGTTTATTAGTAAACGACGATTAGATATTTTTTCAAACAAAATCTGCAGTGGAATCTGAGTGTTTGATAACTTTTTGGAAATGAGGTTATGATCCTATGAAAACTTTTGCCTGAAGCAATGACTGTTTCCATCTGAGTAGTTCTATCGATTTATTCTTGTATAGAAACATATGAAGGATAGATGTGCAATGTTATATTGTACGTGCATGATGCTGAGTCTTTCAGGAGGATTTCTCTCACAGGAAGACAATACTTTGCCTCAGTGACCTTTCCCCCTACAAGTAATCTGTCACTGTATAATTAAATGGGAAAGTAAATAATGTTATTATTTCTGAGCATGGACACAGCGCACACAGTAACAAATCGGATTCAAAGAATAGCTGATGAGGGGATTTGTGGAGATCCTTGATGCAAAGTTTTAAGTGCAGTACAACCAGATACCTATTCTAAATTGGCTGCCACTGTAATTAAAAGTATAAATGTTTCAAGCTGAATACATCCTATTAGTAAGATTTTAGGAAACAAAAATTTAATTTATTCACATTCGATATGGTCTGTAAATGCCACCATTATATGCTTTCCTCTGGCCTTTGATTAGCTATGGATTAATAAAACTTTTATACCTTCTTTGTCAGCCTCATTTTGAACTCTGTTTTTGCATACTGCTACTATTAAATAAATGAATTAGTGTCCAGAAATGTGTCATGCATATTACCTAGCAGCAGGAAGCATAATACAGTGGTCAGCTCCCCAGGAGCATTATAAATCCTAACACGCTCAGTAACCTGCTCATGTGGACCTATTAAAAGCTTGATGATTTAGTGAAGCAGTATTTGTGCTTAACAATGGATTTTTAGTTAATTCAAAACAAAGTAAATCATTTCCAATTACAGTATTTGAATATTCACAGTAGCTACATAAGGGTGTGCAATGCTGCCAAGAAAAAAAAAAAGAGAAGGCATTATGAAGGTTGACTGAAGTTTAGTGTTTGGAGTGGTTGTGGTTGCTCAGCATCAGATGAACACCACCGTTTGTAAAACATTTATTTGACATAGCTGCTTCACTGGAGAGACTGTGAAGCTATAGTTTTAAATGGGCAAAACTTCCCAGAGACTGTGAAGACTTCAGTGAGACCAAAAAGGCTCCAGAAGGTGAGGCAGCAGCAGGAGCAGCAGAGGCACCCAGCCCCGGGAGCATTCAGATGGAGCAGGGCTGTCAGCAGAGATTTGGGGTCAGTACAACAGCACTTTGGGTATCTGTGCCTGCACACACCTCAGCAGGGCTTGCAGGGATGTAGAGCTTCAGCTCTTGGGGGAACTGGGTGAGACCATCTGCCAAATTATCCTGGCACCCTGTTGCAGGAGGATGAGGGATTGATGGGAAGGGTCAAACGCCGTGAAATGCCTTAGCAGCTTCTGTCAGGTGCAGCCAATGTGCTGTGTGCCTACACACGGATGTGTGGCAGATTAGGCTGTTCCTTCTGAAGACAGGTCAGTGTTTTCCAAATCTGTGCTTTCAGCCCGGGGTTCGAGTTGTGGCTATGCCTTCAAATGCTGATATGCTTCAAGAAAGGCACTGGTTTATGTTTATGAAAACATAATTTCTTAAGGCAAGTAGAATATAGCCAAATAAACATCATAGGAAAGCACAGAACTGCATGAAGAGGACTTATTAACTCTTTCTCTGCTCAGCTGACTTGCACTGTATGGTGCAGACAGAAGGTGGGGGAATAGGTAAAGTGCCAACCTCCAGGCAGATTTTATGTCTTCATTTATTCTCATTACTTTAACAATTTATTCTGACAACGTTTTCCTTTATGGGTGACATTTGCTATCTTCAGATATAGTTATACAAACCTGTTGCTGTTAATTGGGATTACATTATTCCTACAAGTGTCTCCCTGACTCTTGCAATTTTCAGGCCTTGATTTCCATTAATAATCTTAGAAATATCAGTATTTGCTCCTTGTGGCTTATTGGTCTCAGCATAATGACTCCTATTTGAAGATGATGGCAGTCATGTGATATCACCTACTTATTAAAAAGTCCTGAAGGGAGAGGCTCAGGAATGGATTCATCATTAAAACCAGTGAGTTCCTACCGAAGTCTGAAATACAAAGTATCACCCAGTATCCTCAGAAGCTTTCTCAGTTCCTTTCGGCTGTTACAGTACCGGCTGCAGCCACGTGCTGCAGGGCAAATTAACAATCCGAGAGCTGCAGAAACCCATCCCTGGAAGATGATGTATAAT
Source organism: Melospiza georgiana (assembly GCF_028018845.1). NCBI lineage: Eukaryota > Metazoa > Chordata > Aves > Passeriformes > Passerellidae > Melospiza > Melospiza georgiana. The sequence continues at coordinate 712,818 of NC_080442.1, read as the reverse complement.
TTAGAGGAATAAATTAGGAAAATAGGGCATGACTATAGGGATGTTATAGATTATAAAAACTGAGGTGATGGTCACTGGTTTACAAACTTGTTTATATGCCATGGAAAAGTTCTGTGCAGGTTCCTGCTGCCTTGTCGGTGTCTCAAAGATAAGGACTGTCACCTGATGCTCAGGGTGCTCAAGGGGCTGCTAATTGCATTTGCAAGTAATTGTCAGCATTTGTGAAAATTAATGTGGGGGTGTGACCTCATAGGCATTCAGAAGACAAAGGTGGTCTTAATTAGCATTCAAAACAAATTCCAGGAGGTTTGTAAAAGCTTTTTTGCTCTATTCTTGCCACCCATTTTAGGCTGGGGTGGGTTTTAGCTTTTCTCCACCCTGAAGCCATGCAGTTAAGCAGCGCGATGACTTGGAGCAGTGTCTGTTTGGGGACGGCGCTGAGGGGACAGAAAGCAGAGGGCCCTGGTGTGTGATCCCCGTTCCGGGGTACCCCGGTGGGACGCCGGGCTCGCTGGCAGGGGGCTCGGGGCGGCTGCAGTCAGGAGCTGCAGCCTGCGAGCCCCTGGAGCCGGTGGCTGGGCACCGGGCACGGGGGAGCGCTCACAGCCAGCAGGGAATGTTTGCATGGACACAGCCCTCAGCGCCGAGGAGACATCTATTCTGAGAGAATTCTGAGGCCTTGATCGGAGGTAGAGGATGAGTAACTTCCTTTTAGAATTAAGGCTGAAACTCGGGTGTGTATCTGAGACTGGACATATTCCTGAGTGGTCATTAAGCATTTGTCTGGGACCGTGTTGTGCTCAAAGTCACCTAAAATCTGCTGTTAGAAATTCTGAGAGCTCCTGGAAAGTTGATGAAGTAACTGTCTTTTATTCCTTGATGCATGTGGCCTGTAATGCTGATGCTTTCTGCACTGTGCTCTCGTTTCAGGATCGCAAGTCACAGGCCATGAGGAAAAGGGAAACCGGAACTGGCGTGGTGAGGGGAAATCTCTGTTGTGCCTCCAACAAGAATTGCTTCCTGCGTGTAGCTCTGGTTTTCCTTTATAAGTTATATTTATGGACCAGTCTTAATCAGTTCTTAGCATTCATGATCAGTAACATAAATTGATGTGAATGTTAAAATTCAAATAAGTTTTAAAGTTACTGTAGAGGCTTGTTTGCTCCTTCAAAACAAGAAATTACCTGGCCTGAAACCTGCTGAAGAATATGCAGGATTCTTTGCAGGAACATGTGCGATCCTTTTTCATTTTAATGAAACTTTACTAAAATATGGTTGAAGGAAACAAACACAAATAGGTTCACCCTGGCCAAATGCATTAAATCAAATATTGCAAGTGTGCTCATTATCCATTCATTGTTGTTTCAGAGTTACTCTTGCCTAAGAAATCTTGCAAATTAGAAAATCCATCAGTTGGTGCAAAACATGACTAACACATATAAATAAGAATACAGAATGTATTTCAAGCCCTTAATTTCTTCCTCTTGTGAGAGCAAAGCTAAAAGGACTTGCTATGCAAATAAAATAAATTGCAGTTTAGTTAAAATATGGTTGATATGGCCAGGGTATATATAGGATTTTGGAGCCCAAGTTCAGTGATAAATTTCAATGACAAAGGCTCTTAGGGTATGTAACTACTGAAGCAACAGCTTTGTCTCTACACAGAAAATGTTATTAAGCCAATATTAAGTTTGTTCTACTGAACTGAATTTTTAAAGAATATTGATGTTAGGGCTTTGCACTAGCAGTGTTTATTCTGGACTACATATCATGCATCCACACCCCTCCAGACATATGCAGGATTTTTCTTAGAAAGCATAAAACAGAGCAGGAATCTGGTCTAAACATTGTCTCATATATTCTGGCAACTTTGACAGAACTGTGGAGATGGAGATCTTCCCAAAATGTCAGTGCAGAGATCCAGCCCTGGTGATTGTGGACACAGGACTCTGTAATTAAATAGATTCCCATCCTCTAAACTTTAAGTGTTCTTTTCATAGGTATGCAAAAGCTAAAATCTTTTTTAAAGTCTCATAAAGTAATAAAGCTGTCCTACCTGCAGGGTTCTTTGATGTCAGATCATTGTGCACTCTGAAGTTCTTGTCCAGCTCATTCATCAAGCAGCTCTTTCCATATCTGAACAATCTGGGGACACCTTTCACTTCTCAAAACAAAGGGAAATGTGCTGTATTTTCAGCAGGAATTGTCTTCAGAAACTCTGGAAATTTCCAGACATTTCCATATGACATCTTTCAACAGGATGTGAAGGGACAAATTTGAGTTCATTTGTAAAACTAGTTAATGAGTTTGTATACGTCAACTAAGCTAATAAGTTTTAATTCAGCTTTGCATTTGGTTAAACCCAGTGATGCACATTTCTACACCCACCTATGAAATTTGTGTGGTTTTTGTCTTTGATTTGTGTTCCAGAAAATGGGAGTTGTCCACAGGTAGTACTCTCCAAACAGAGTTTGTTGAAACCCACTTTTCATGGAATATATAGACATAAATTTTTTTCTTGTTCATACCTTCTGTCTACCTAGGTATGTCTTTGTGCATGTGGATGAGCACTTTGCTCCCAATAGTACAAGGAACATCTGTAAAAAGGACATATTTCACTGACGGTGGCAGTGTGCCAGGAATATGCCCCAGCTCCTGCTCTCAAGGACATAAGTTTGTGTCATAGCTCAGACACAATGTGCAGGGGAGGAAAATGTAACCCAGTTTAATGCATATTTACAAGATCCCTGCTCTCTCCAGTGTGGTGTAATGAGTACCCCATGTGCAGTTTGTATCACTGATAAAGCAGCACTGGTGGAAACACCAAATGAAATGAACTTGCTAAAATATTGTAATCTATCCCACAGGGTGCTGTTCTTCAAGGGCTTGGTGATTAGAGATTTTGTTTTCATGCAGCAAATGTTCCTTATTCACATGGATGTCCTGCAGAGACACTGAGGAGCTTACACAGGCTGGGTTTGCTCAGGGCTTGGGCCAGGGCTGGGCAGGGTTATGTCTTCATGAAGAGACCCATCACTGAAGGGGTTTGGGAACCTCCTCAGGTTTTGTGCCATGGCTCTACTTTTGATCATGTGCATAAATAGGTGTTCTGCACAGTGGTTGACTTAATTCAGTCAATTTGATTGACAATTAGAACTGACAAATATGAGATCAATGCAAATCATGAAGATAAAACCACCTGAGACTGTGAACCCCCCCAGTGGTAACCACACGTGTACAAACCAGAATTCACAGCTGGATTCTCAGTTCAGACCTTGGGAGTTTGCAGTGCCTTTCCAGGGTGGAATTTGGGCTGAGCAGTGATGCAGTGGGGGAATGAAGATGGGCACTGAGCTCAGGCACAGGGCTGGGTGCAATCTCTGCAGCTTTCTTGGCTGGCTTTGCTCTTGTCCAGAACTGGATGAATGCTTTTCTAAAGCTTGAAGGGCTCCAATGAGATGCTCTCGGATTTGTTGTTGCTGGCTTTCCCCCCTCAAGCAGCTAATCAAAGAAACAACAAATTACTTACTTCAAAGAAAACACTTGATGTGAATTTTCAGACATTTTTTGAGAGAGAAATTTAAATTGCAATGAACACAAACTTGTTTTTATTGTTGATTTTTTTCCTTAAATATATCTTTTGTCAGTTACATCCCATTTTATACAGTGAGGAGACCTGAAAAAAAATGGTAGCTGGGTTTTTGCATGTTTTTTCTTTCCTTCTTCCCTCTTTCCTTTTTCTCCTCTGAAAGTGTAATGTCTCTGCAGTTAGGAAAATGGACTGCTGTCAGGAGATAATTTATCAGACAGTGGAGAAAGTCCTGAAGTGTTTGAGGTTAAATGTCTTCAATTTCAGGGCATTATTTTTCTTTAGACATTGCCTCTGCCTGGTATGTTGGCAGCTTGGCTTGCTTCTTCTGCTCTTGTGTCTTCTTTAATGTTTGGAAATGTTTGTTTAGGAGTAACTGCAGCTCTCCTTATATACAAATTTTCCTTTGGTTTAGCTTATTAATAAATGCCTTTTATCACATTTTGAAACCAAAAGCTAAGTTAAAAAAGAAAATTTTCTCTCTTAACCTAGAGAAAGTAAGAACACTGTTCTAGTGTTAATTGCTAGAGTGTAAAAATCATAAGTCAGGAATAAAATTCTGTGAGACAATGTCCTCAGTTTTATCATGAATATAAAATCACATTATCTATTAAAAGTAAATTTGTGTCTTGCAGACTTAATACTGCTGGATACTGCAACAAAAATCATGTGTGTGTTGGTTTTTATTATTAACTCTAGCTTTGAATTAGAATTCCCTACATTACAGCTTGGAGCTAAACTCTGTTTACAAAACAGTATTTACACTTGACTAATTTTGCAGATCAAACTAATTAAATCAATTAAACTGGTGATTAACCAAATGAAGGCTGATTGCAAAAATTAGTGGGTTTATTTTGGAGGACTGGAAGTAAGCTAATTACTGCAGTGATTACTTGAACCTGGAGTACTCTAAATGTGGTATAAATTGAAACCTCATAGTGAATTAGACTGGGAATTCATTACAGTTTAAAGCACTGTTAATACTATTCAGGCAGCTACTCCTGTGTGAAAATTTCACTCAGTATTTTGTATACTGATAAACAATCATTTAGTCTGTGTCCTTTTAAATAACACCAAGAATTTCACACAGTATTTTTTGCTTGAAGCCGAGTCACAAGACTTTTTATGAGAATGAAGTTACTGAAACTGTCAATCATACTCCTACACTGTGCATGATGGGAAATGTAGTCCAACCAAGTCTCCCTCCATCACCATGAACCGAATGTTCCATTCTGGCTTCTCGTGGTTGCCACGGCATTTTTGGCGTTGATGTCTTACCCTGTGTTTGCCACCTCCAGCTGTTGGCTTGGTGCACAGAAGAAATGGGGGTTGGGTTCTCTTGCCCTGCTCATCACTTAACAGTTGGCACAGCACAAAATGATCTGTACTAATCCTAATTTGTTGCATTTCACGCTCATACTTGGAATGTGGTGCTGTAGAAGGGTTTTAGAAAATGAAACGGATCTGGGAGATTACTCGCTCATTTTGTTTGCCAATGCCAGCTATTCCCTGTAGGATACTTTGCAGGCTGGTTCATTCCTCCTTGCTTCGCCAATTAACAATGGAATATAAATGTCTACTAAAAATGACCTATACTATAGAGTTCCTTCAAGCACCTCTCCTTGCAAGGGGGTTAATGAAATTGCACAGAATTAAAATAGAAAGACCTCAAAGAGCTGGAATATTTTGTAGTTTGTGCTTATTGCCTATTATACTTATGACTATTGTAAACATGCTTTGTTTTAAGCTTGTTTTGTAGGGTCTTTCATTACATCCCTCATCCAGGGAGGGGTTCAGTTTCAGTCTTCATTGCTCCAGTGAATCCAGGCACTTGAAAGTTATGCTGCATAAGAGGCTTTTATTCTGTACGTTTTTGCAGGTTTGAATTATTTTCTCATGCACATGAACACAGGTCCCACTTGTTCAAAAACAAATTTCTGTAGACCAAAATACAGATCTCATTCCTTCATTTTGTTGTCCTCTAAGATATGTCCCACTCTAAGCAAGGCCACATGTAGGCCTTTTGCAGCATTCTCTTCAGAAACTGCTTGCTGGAGATAAGGAAATAGCTACCTAAAACAAAAAATTAATTAAAAGTACAACCTGTACTTTTACAATCCTCTGTGGTTGCTAAATTGGGAATTGTTCATTTTACTGCTGACATTGCTGGGTGCATTTTATCAAGGGGAACTTCAGACACAAAGAAAAGTATCTAAATCTAAAGATGTCAGAAAAAGTCGAAGGTGCCAATGAAGCCATTTTGCTGGGCAAGTAAGCTGAACTGAGAGCACTTTTGTGACTGGCTGAGGAAAAGGTGGTGATCAGCTAAGGGATGGAACAGGGCTCGGCATGAGCCAGTAGTGATGGAAGGCAGCAGGGGAAGGATGTTGGCTATTTTTGACTAGATCTGGAGTGTCAGAGCTGCAGATGTTGCCCTCTGTGTGCACGTTTCCCCTTGTGAAGGCAGGGCCTGGCTCTCCAGGGAGCAGAGTGCTCAGCACATCGGAGAGCAGTGAGGGGCGGGAGCCCCACAGCAGAGAGCTGCTGCCCGCCATGAGGGGTGAGCTCTGGCTGAAGCTGCTGCTCTGTGGACACCGAAGCTGAGATTGCTCACAGGTGTTTAGGAGCTCTTAGCACGGGGACAGAGCGGGGTGTGTTCAGCGCTGTGCTGGAGCAGAGTGCACAGCAGAGTCACCACACCAGAGAGAAGGGAGCGTCCAGGGGGCTCCCTCAGCCCAGCCAGGCAGTGGGGCAGGCAGTGGGCAGGCAGCTCCAGCCTTTCTGCTGCTGGGCAGAGGGAGCCTGGGGCCTCTGTGCTCTTCTCAAGTGTTGGAAAGCACCTGGTACCAAAAGTACTGAAAGGACACAGGAAGGTGGGCTTTCCACTACGACATATCAGCATTAGGGTTTTTTTTCTTTCTAAAAAGAGATGTAGGAACACCCTGATGATCCATATCACTATGTATAGACAGTTTAAAAAGAAAATTAAGTTCTCTTGCAGGGTACTCCCTTCTTGAGCATGTTCATACTCCCATAGAAATCACCTTCTCCAAAAACAGTGAGATATCCAAGTTTGTATGTGAAAGTCGCTGAAAAACATGCCTGGGGTTTCTTTCCCCTCTTTTTTAGTGAATATATAATCTTCCATAACTGCCATTGCAAGCTACAAATTTTCTTTCTTAGAAAGAGGAGTTTTGTTTATTTGCAATGGAATTGAAATACATGAATTCAGATTACTAGCTGAATGCTTTCAGGGAAGAAGCCATATGTATGAAGTACAAGGAAATGCCAATGCTTGATTGAGCACTGTACCAAAATATAGCACTTTCTCATACTCTGTGCTCATAAAAATTCCTTATGCAGCTCTCTAAAGCAAAGCAATCTAAATGTAGTTTGTTTTTATAAATGAAGTCAATGTAACTTGTCATTATTTGAATAGACTCATGTAACTATCAACTTTATATTTTCTGATGCAGATTTTTAGAAGTTAAATTCCACAGTATCAATCTGAAGCAAGTTTGCTAGTCTTGGGGAGGTTAGACTGCAATAAATTTGCCCCACAATGTCCATTTTCAACTATTCCCCATTATTTAATGCTAGAGCAGAAAGAGAATCTCTTTCTGGGAGCTTCAAATGGTTATTATTCATTTATATTGTGTTACCACCTGGAGTGCTCATCTAGGCTGTATATGTGTGGGATTTTCACAAGAGCTTAGGACAAGAATGTGAAAAGAGAGGAAGCTGAAGAAAAGCATTCATTAACCAACATGATAAAGGTCTATGAAGTAGCTCCAGTAACCCTGTCTAGAGTAAAATTGGTTAAGAAAGAGGTGTGTGCACTCTTAATAAATTCATCATGTAAAAAATGCATTATTTTTCTCAAGGAGATAGCAATATTATTCAAAACATGCTAAAGTGGGCAGGATATCCCAGGAGTAATTGTGAATTATTAGGTCATAGGGACCTCATTGCAAACTATTTGCAAAACTTAATTGGTGTAATAAATAAAATATGCATGCAAATTAGACTACTTTCTGAATTAAAGGAATCTGTTATCCAGCATTGCAAAGATTCATCCTAATTTAATAGGTTTTATATACAGTTTGAGATGGCCATGTTTCATATTTGTCCTGAAAAGACTAGATGGTATTTAACTATGCCTGAACCAGCCAACTAGTGGCATCTGATAAATGTCAGTGTGTGATGCAGGGCATCACTGGCAGGGTGACACCAGACTCCAGTGTGACTGTAACAGTATCTTATTTAATTTAGTGCACAGAACAAAGTGGCTAAGCAAGGTGATGAAATTAACAGTCCTATTTGCTTTATTCTGTTGAAAACTTCTTCAGTACTGAGGTTAAAAATATTTGTAGCTTTGAAAGTTCTTTTTGAAGCTCTGTTATTTATTGATTTATTTTCTATTCATATTAGAATTCTAGTAGTGGAAAGAAGAGAACCAATGAGTGTAGCTGATTTCATTACCCTAGATATAAAATAGGGAGTCTGTAGTCACGTAGTCATGTAACGACTTTGTATCCTAAAGCAAAATCTGAAAGAATCAAAGTGAAGAATCTCTCAGAATAAATATAAATAGATGGATATGAAGAAGCAGTTAACATTCTCTGTATAATATCATTGCTAGACTCAATAACAATGTCTTGTCATCAACCCCAAATCAAGTATTGCATCTGCTTTTTTTTAAAGCAGTTGATTGAATGAATACAAATGTCTTGCTGTTGTCACTTGGGATAGCACTTCATACATCCCATTTTCTAGCCTCTAATTATTCCATTTGTAGACATGAATGCCATTTAGATGTAAGCTAATTCAGCATGGTAACTCAATTAGATTTGTACTGACTAGGATTTATGAAACATCAATGGATTCTTGGTGAGACCAATGGGACTACCAGTTATTTATCCCTAAGTCTTACTGATACTGCCTCTCAGGAGCTCAATTAAACACGCCAGTGATGAGAATATTTTGTAACAGTAGTCTTTCACAATTAGTCTAATATTTTTGTAAAGCATATCACATGTAAGGCAGGGCATCATGTATTATGCAATACAAAGTTCTCATCTGACTAGTTCATGATGTTGAAGGGTAAAAGAAATTCCCATCATTGTGTTGTTTTTGTAATTATAGAAACAAAACTCAAACTGAGTTCATAGAAAGTATGATGAAAATTCTGCTTTGCTGATTGAAAAAGAAAAACTCAAACTATATTTATAAAATAGCATCTGCATCTTGCAGGTTACAAACAGGTTTCTCCACTAATGTAGGTGCCCCTGGAAACCATGTGTGGGTTTAGAGCTCTCATTGCACTTGATCCTGGAATCATTTTTTTTGTTCCAGTATCAGAGTCTGCAGTGAGCAAAGAGACTGTTGGAGAGTATTATTTTATTGTTGCTAAGGTCTCAAGTTCTGGCAGAAGAGGTGTTTGGGACACACCCTGTGCTTTCCACACTGTTCTGGTGCAAGATTGGGATTTTATGTCAGCACGTGGGAGGAGTGGGCAGTGGCATCTGAAATTGGTGTATTGGGGGTTAAAAGTCTTGGCAGCTTTGCACGGAGGGATACACTGTAGTTCTTGTAAATGCAGACTGAAAAACTTGATCAGCCAGCTGTGCTGCACAACTATGGACACAGCAGGCTAAAGGCAGGTTTGTGCATGGCCAAAACCAGATTTGTGCTGACTGGTGTCATGGCTTAGCCCCAGCAGGCAGCTTGGCACCCACAGCCACTGTACCCTCAGTAGTGTGGGAGAGTCTATTGGAAGGACAAAAGTGTGAGAATTTGTGGGTTGGGGTAAAGATAATTTAATAGGTCAAGCAAAAGCTGCCCAAGCAAGCAACACAAAGTAAAGAATCCATTCACTACCTCCTGTCAGCAGGCACATATTCACATATTCCAGGGAAGCAGGCTGTCCTCACATGTAACTGGTACTTGGGAACACAGATGCCATCACTCTGGAACCACCCCCTGCCTATTCCTTTGCCCCAGTTTTGCTGCTGAGCATGATGTTGTAGAGTATGGAATATCCCTTCAGTCACCTGGGCTCAGCTGTCCTGGCTGTGTCCCCTCCCAGGCTCTTGCCCACCCCCAGGCTCCTCACTGCAGGGGCAGAGTGAGAAATGGAGAAAGCCTGGATGCTGTGAGAGCCCTGCTCAGCAGTAGCTAAAACATCTGTGTGGGATCAGCACTGCTTGGTGACAAATCCAAAGCATGGCACTGCACAGCTGCTGTGAAGAAAATTAACTCTGTTCCAGACAAATCCAGTCCAGCTGGGATTTGGGGGTATGATGGCTGGTGCTCTCTGGCATTGTTAGAGTCCCTTTGCTTTGCCTCTTGTTTATGCTGGGCAGTGGGATGGAGGGAATGCCTGGCAGTGTTGCTGCCCAACTTACCTTAGAAATCTTCTCCCACTTGACACCCACTGAAAGCTGAGCAATGCTAACTTCAAATCTGTATTAAAGCCTCTGTACCTTATTGAATGCACTCTGCTTTTGCTGAACAGTGCAGGAAAACCAGCACAGGGATTTTTGCCTAAATATTTCCCTTCTAGTAGGGAAATTGCATATTCTTCCTGCAGATTAGACATTGATTAATCAATGTGCATTGATATGGCCCAAGTATCCCCAAAATCATCTGTGTGTCTTTAAACCACTGGGCAGAGTGTGCAGTCTGGTGGGCTGTAGGCTTTGCAGGTGTAATGTCAAGGGTAATGAAACAATATTCAGGCATTGCAGTATACATCACATGAGGAATGAAAAGGTCACTTTAACCTATTAGCTATGAAATCATATTGAATTCTAGGTGCTGAAATGCTGTTTCACTTCTTCAGACTATTTTGTCCATATGATAAATTTGAGTCTGTATGTTCCTAAAAGAGCTGTGCACACATTTTCAAGTATGGTTGTTCCTTCACATCCTCTTCTGTGCTTTTGATGGTACTACCAAAACTGAGAATTTGTAGAAGGAAAATATATTAGGGTACACTCAGATTCAAGCTGATTTCCTGTGCCAGGCACTCCTAGGCTCCCTGACTTGGAGCCCTTGCGCCCACGTTGGTCAGAATGCTGGAGCTGTTGATGGCTTGGAAGGTGGCTGAGGCCACTTTTCTCTAGGAAATACTGACACCCTGCAAGACTGAATGTGAATATGTCAGCTTATCTGACATGGTGGCTGAAAAATGATCATATAAAAATCTTCTTTTACATAGAATTACTTCATGGGAGGATGATGTTTAGAGGGCTGATTGCTGAAGTGGCGTTGTGTGGATACTGATTTTCTGTACCATGTACCATTTCTTTAATCAGATTTACAATAACGTGATTACCCTACTCTGTCACTCTGCAGTTCATACTGTGCTCCACTTGTGCTCCTCAGTGCTAGTAGGATTCTATGTTTTCTACTTTTCCTGAAAGCTGTGCAGATTTGTGCTTAAAACAAGTTGCTTAGAGTGTCTTTCAATTTAAAAACCATCCTGCTATTCAAATATTTTCAGCCTATCATTCTTACAGAATTGTTGTTTAAAAGCAATATATTAAAATAATTATTCACTTGCCAAATAGTTTTCAGAGGATCCTATCAGCTTCCTTAATTCAGTGTGTTGTTGCTTTCACATAGGATCAGGTCAGTATCTTCTCACACAGGGAGAATTCATCATGGCTTCATTACTACATTAATAATAGATTTCAGTTACAGTAATTTTGGTGCAAAATAAAGTATCACTAATCTTAGTACAGGATAGCAAAAATCTTCTAGTAAATGTTTGGTATGTTGGAAGACATTTTTGTGGGAATTTTTCTTCCAAAAACTGTGCTCTTTTTAATGGCAATATGCTTGGGAGAAGAGAGCTCTAATTAAAAACCAAAAAAACCAAATGCCACAAAACCAAACAAGGCAAATCTTGTCAAAATTGAATATTTGCATCTTCTTATTTTAAAATACTTCCTTTCATGTAAATAGAATTAGCTGGAGAACAAAGAGTCAGTGGAAACATTCTTTTTTCACACTTTAAGCCAAACTTGTCTCAAAAATATCCCAAGAATATTTGAAAATGTACATATTTGGAGTAGAGGGAGGGAAGTGCTGGTGAGTCTCCAAAAAATCACCTCAGTCACTTTTTCTGTTGGCAAACACAGCAAAGAGGCTGGGCTCGGGCTTGGGGTGTGAGCTGTGGTGCACAGATCAGCTCTGGATTTATGGGTGCATCTCGTGCCTGTGCAGCAATGCTTTCTGTCCCAGACAGCCCACAGCAGTGCAAGAGGGGAACTGCTTGGAATTTTATTCTGTCTTCACCTGAAGAGATTCACTTTCTGAGGTGAACAGCACAAAAAGAAGAGAGCAGGAACACAGACACCAAGGAATCCCTGGCCCACTTTGTGTTCTGTTCACAGGGCAGCTTTTGCTTCCTAGCCCTTCCTCAGTCCCTTCCTTTGAGTCCAACTCACTCCTCATCATTTGCACTGCCATGTCTAATGGGAGTGATCTATATTCTTCTATTCAGCACCTATAATTTTATCTTCTTAGGGAGCTGAAGGCCTCATTTAAACACTGTAATTCCTTTGAATCCCCAAAACTGACCTCAAGTTTTTGTTAGTAGTTATTTAGTCACACTTATGCATTTGTAGTGCACAGGCACATACACAACCACAGCTTTTGCATAAAACTGAGTTCATTCTAGAATAAGGACTGGGATACCCAAAGAAGACATGTGGCTTGTCTCTCTCCTAAAGTCTGGATCAGTCTTACAGAAGTCATTCCTGACTGATTTTTGTCTACACTGTTTTTAAACCTAGATAATTAAAATGCACAACATATTCCAGTGCTAATGCTAATATTTAATTTTCCTGCTGAAGTAGATGACTAGTTTTTCTTATTACCATCATCATGGATGTGGGGGAAAATAATTTCCTTAGCATCAGCCTTTAGCTCTCTCCTGTGAGAAAGCTCTTCTACAGGACAAATGGAACTTCAGTTGTTTCAGTTTTCCCCAATGGGATCTGCTTGCTCTAATGTCATGTTATGTCTGGTTGTCTTCCTCTGGGTCTATTTCCATTTAGTCTATGTGTTTTTTATCTGGTAAGATTACTTCTCTTCCTTGAGGGCATTCACAGTCCTTCCCACCTTGCAGTAGATTTACAGGCATGCTCTCTTGCTGTCCAAGTCAGTAGTGACAGTATGGATTGACACTAACACAGGAGGGAAGCATGGAGAGCCCAACCCCACAGTGGAGTTTGACACTGGAACACCAGGAGTTGCTTTCAAGGGTGATTTTCTACCTGTTTTAAAGTTCACTCTTGTCCTGGTTTTGGCTCATAGAAGGGGAGTTTTTCTTCTTAGTAGCAGCTACAGTGCTGTGCTTTGGATTCAATACAAGAGTAATGCTGATAACACACTGATATTTAGTTGTTGCTGAGTAATGTCTAGACTAAATCAAGGACTTCCCAGTGCCTCATGCCCTGCCAGTGAGCAGGCACACACTGTATTGGGTGGGGTGCACAGCTGGCAGAGCTGACCTGAACTGGCCAAAGGGATGCTCCAAGGTGTGGAATGTTACACACAAACTGGGGAGTGCTGATTGCTGCTCAGAGACAGGCTGGGTGTCATCAGTGGGTGGTGAGCAGCTGTTCTGTACATCAGAACAGTTGCTCACAGTTGCTTTCTCTTGGGTTTTATTTCTCTCTAGCCCTCCTTTTTGTTATGATTATTATGTTCTCTAATAATAATAATAATGGTTCTATAGTAAACCATTCTCATCTCAGCCCATGAAATTTGCCATTCTTTTTTGGTTCTCCCTCCCATGGGGTGGTTATCCTATTGCAGAAGGATGTCAGATTTGTGAAAGCAAATAATGTCAAATTCTACACACAGTTTGTGTGTGTAAAACTGTAATACTGCTGGTGATGTTCAGAGAAACAAAGCTGCAGTTGTGCTTTTCTGACTGCTACCATCAAATCCTAGTTCAGAATCCACAGAATTCCATGGATATGGCTCAGTATGAGCACTGTATCTTTGGTCCTCAAACTGGGGCTTTGACCTGAGGACTCTTCAGATGCCTTTTGTCCTGTGTACCTGATATTGCACTCTCAGGAGCACAGGTAGCAATGAAATGGTGCTGCTTGTAGAGACAAGGAATGGGCAGAAAGACCCAGTAGGAATTCTCCTCAGCTGCTGCATAAAGTGACACCGAATTACCTGAAAAAGTTTCTTCAATTGCTATTTCCCCTGCAATCTGGGCCCACCCTTATATTGCAGCACTCCAGCAGTTTCAGGTGATTGTTGCTCCAATGAGGTGTTTCATGCCTGGAATTATTTCTTTGATGGAAGAAATGGAGAGCAGGACCAGGAACAGATGGTTGATAATGACATCTTAATTCTAGAGAGAATGAAAGTGCTATTTCATTATGGAGTGGTATATTTAAATCGCCTTCAGGTGTTAGTTTAAGAGAGTAGATGAAGAAAGAAAAGTTAAAAAGATTTTTAAGGTTTAGTAAAAGGGATAGATTGGTACAAATCAGAGCTAGTAATAATGCCCTACAAACCTGTCAGATTGTAGTAATGTGACAAGTGCTTGCTAAAGGGAATCACTGCCCCATGTATGGTGATGGACTTGTTTCACTTTGATGAATCAACTGGTTTGAATTATTAGAAAAATGAAATGTTTGCCCTGGTTCAGAATTTCCAAATGCCCCTTCAGGATAAAAGGACATGTTTTATGTCTTTTTAATAATTTGAGAATCAATTTTATGCTATGCAAAATACTCTCTCTTTAAAGCACTAACATACACTTTCAAACAAATTCATAGTCCAACTGAGTTTGGTGACTAATAAGCTTCATTTAAGGAATTTCTTTCCTTCTGCTAAACTTCCCTACAAACTGGACTTCTTTTAGTAAACATGTAATCCTAAAGGTTTATTATGATACTTTCTGTAAGCAGAATCCTGTCTGATAGAAATGTTGATTAATTAATCCCATAAATTAGGATTAATCATTCTAATTCCTATGTGAATTTATGGCATCTGTATATGAAAGATTGAAAAGCTACCATTTCAAGACCTGTGTGATAGAAAAGTCACATACTGATATCTTTCTTTCTGTGAAAGATGTCATTGAAGGGCTGTTATTCTGTTATATATGTCATCTGAAATGTCCAAAAGATAAATAGAGATCCATACAACAAACACTTTTGATCTGTTTGTATGCATTTGAGGAAAAGCTCTCATAGATTTCTTAAAAATACACAAATTAATATTGCTTACTTTTCAGCAGGGGTAAATTAGGGTCTTTGAGACCTTGTTAGAACAGTCTGGAGTTAAATAATATGCATGTTTTTCATTTTACTATGATGAATGCAAAGCTATTAAACAACCTTTTAAAGAGTTGGTGTAATTATCTGTAAACAGTAATGTTACAAAAAAAGGTCAAGTTGTCCTGCCATTAGAAGTTTATGGATATAAACTGGATTTATGTTGCCATAAAATGGGCACCGACTAACTAGATTAATTCTACACAACTAAACCAACTGTAGTAATATTTAGAAACAATAAAGTGATACCAATTAAAGCAATTTTATTTTTTGTGTCATATTGATTAATGGTGCACTAAAATTAACCAAAGACCTTAAAATCAGAATGGTTGCAGGAGGCATCCACATCTCAGCATTATTACCAACAAGAAGGAGCAGTTAAGGGAGATGGCCCTGCAATAGTATGAATATTTAATTAATAATTAGTCATGTAATTTCTCCTCAGGAATTATTATCCCTCAAACTGGTTTGTGAATTTAATTATTAGCAGCCTTTTTGTTTCCATGTCCCCTCATTACTGTCAGGATTGATGTAACATAAACTTCATTAAAAATTAAAGCAAGAGTCTTAATTACAAGGCTACCCTGACTGAAGTCAGAATTAGCCAAGTCAGTGATGTGCAAATGAGTGCATTATTTAAGAAACATGCTGGAAGTAGTTATGCTAATGTGGAAGGTTCACAGTAGCAGACCTTTTCACTTGCAGTTGCATATTCATTAAATGCACTATGCAAATTTAATGTAGCAGCCTTAGTAATGCGTTGTTAATTTATTCAGATTTATTGAGTAGGACTTAAAAAAATGTACAAATTTAATTACTCTATCTGCTAGAATGATATTAGGAGAGATAGTGGAGGTTTAAAATGTGTTGATCTGGATTACTGCAGTTTGATGGAGGATGTAGTATCAAAGGACACAATTTTGATAACTAGGCTTGAAAGAATATTTGATTTACTTATAGAATGATCTAAGAAATCACTGAAATTGCACATGCTACTTCCCAATAGGAAAGTAAAAAAAAAGTCTCAGTTGTATTAACTTAAGAGCTAAAGCAGTGCTGAGTCCACAGTCTAATGGATGTAATGATCCTACTGAGACCAGTAAAGGTTATGTATGGAGATCTATGGGAAGCAAAGTGTCTTTGTGGAAAGTTCAGCGGTTGTTACGTGTTCTTCACGATGCTGCTGCTCATCAAGTTTAACAACAGGAATCCTGGCACTTTGCAGCATTACTGGGAGCACACCGTCATTTGTTACTGCTGGCTGATATGAAGATTAAATTTCTGGTTTTCTTTTTACTTTGCAGTCTGCAGGAAAACCCAGCACAAAGACTGTAAATTTACCATATGGGATAATTCTCTCCTGGTACATTTTTTCCCTACAAAAGCCATACATATGGGAAAATTCCTATATGATTGCATTGTAGTATTCACTTTGAAACCTATCCAAAATTATTTGGTCTCTGGTGGAAAGACTCATGCCAGCAAGTGTGACCCTGTTACCACTGAGGAACAGAAAAGCTGAGCTAGAACAATTTGTTTTCAAATGTCTTTGATTCTCCCTCATGTAACAGTTTCCATATTTTTATTTCCCACCTGATGTGTGGTTTCAGTGAAGTAATTGCTGCAAGTGTGTCTTGTGCTTTTTCAGTAATCGACTTCATAGCTGGGTATCTGTAAAAGTTCAGGCAATTTTCAGACACTTGTGAGGGCTGAAGTCTGGGCTGCTTATCTGGGCAATAAGAGTAGAAAGGACTCCTTCCTGCCAGGTGGGATAAATCCTTGCACATTCTCCCTGCTGTGGGATTGCCTGCTTTGCTCACCACTGGATTGTTGAGACATCCAGGCTGTGTCAGGCCACTGGCTTGATACTATCAATAAGTGACTTCTGTTCCCTTGAAAAGGTCTGATCCTGCCTCCCCTGTAAGGAAGCGGTGAACAGTCCACATGTTTATCTCACTGTTAAAACTTAGAGTTTTCCTGGCTGCAAGTACCTGAGTCTTCAGGTCAAAGTGCTAGTGCTGGGCACAGCCAGGTCTGCATTATGAAACCTTTGGGTAAAGCTCATCTGAGAAGTTATTTTTCTTCTGCTCTTGCCTCTTGTTCCTGCTATGGTGAGGCTGCTGTCTCATCTGTCCTCTGAACAACACTGCAGAAATTACCTTGACTGTTCACTTTTAAACCATTAAAATTTAGCTGCCATTTGAAATAATGATAACAATAGAAATAATCTGATGTACATTCTTAAGTCTGCATGGATTTGTTTTACAAAATCAACCCAGTCCCTAACACCTTCCTCATCTTTTCACTTTCCCTGTGCTTTACTCATCTGCCAATGGCTTATTTTCAGCCAAACCTGATCCAGCTGAGAAATGCTCTATTGCTGGGATGTGAGCTGGCACCACAGGTTTGATACTGAAGTTACGGGATAAGGGAGACAAGGCACTGCTCTTTCTGTCACACTGCCACCCTCAGCACATGCCACAGTGCAGCCTGAGGGGACAGCAGCCACTGGCACCAGGGATGGAAACAAGTGGTTGGACACATTGTCAGGAGGGTCCTTTTGTGGTGCCTCTCCTGTCAAACATGGAATGCAGCTTCTCTGCCTATGTCTTAGATTCCTTTCACTGATAAATATCATAATGCAGACTCCCTGTCCATGTTTTTTAATCCATTCTGGAATCCATCCTGGTTTTGCCAGCTGGCTGGAGGAATCTGGAGAAATCTGTCAATCTCTTTCCCTCTGCTCTCTCCTCATGAGCAGTTGGATCTGTTAGGTTGGGGTAAAAAGCTGGCTGCCCAATATATCAATTTTGATTTTCCCTCCATGCAGCAAACTCCTTTCAGATAAACTCTTTTCTCCAGAACGTAGCAATCTTGTGACTGCTACACAAAAAGGATCTATAGAAAGTATTTTCCTCCTCTGCTGTCAGGCCTCTCCCCTGGACTGCACAAGGCAGAGTCTGTAGCACTGTAGGTCAGTTCCTCTGGTTTGCGACATTGCCTGGATGTGTGCACACACAGCCTAGGCTTTCTGGAAGTGTTCTGAGGAAAATGTATCCTCTTTGCCCAAACAAGGATCTATGCAGTATCCTACACATTGCAGGAGTGTTGTTTGAAAGGCATGCATGGTGTTGAAAGGCCTCTACAGTGTGGCCTCTGTAAGTCAGAAAAATCAAGAGGTGTGGGTGTGCTGCACCATAGAGAGATTCTCATTTCACACACACTGTACTGGAAATTACTCTCTCAGTAAATTCACATTCACTCTTCTTTTACATGTTTATCCAGTCACTGGAAATTTCTTTTTTTGTGTTGAAAGCATAGGCTGGGGTATTTGAAATACTTTGATTGCAGTGAAGTCTTAGAGCTGTGCCTTGATTGTGTGGGTGGGGAGATTAAATGATATGCAGTGTATTCTTGGAATAGTTGAATGATTAGGCACTTACATCTGTTTAATTAAACAATGAGCTTCAAACTCTGTTTAATTAAGGCCTAGCTCATTTCAGTTGTGGTCACATGCTGGGAGTTTTAATATTTCTGTAATTCTGTAATTCAAATCCAAGGCTAGAATAGAAATAGGCTGGTCTCCTTTCAATCCTTAATAGCCAGTGGTGTACAGCACAAGGCAAAGAGATGATTTGCAGGTGAACAATGTAAGAATTTAGGTATTATCAGGGAAAAAGGTGTGTTTAAGGTAATAATTGGGTTAATGTGAAATCCTATCTGTTGGGTGATGGGGGAAGTGAAGGCTAACAAATATCATCCATCAACAGAGTGTATAATAGTCTGGCTTTACCCCTGGCTTTAACATTATTGCTTAATTTAGTCTCTTAAGAACTTCACCCACAAGGCTGGGAAAAATTAGTATTTGAGACACAGAGGCTGGAGCTAAGATTTGAGAACCTTGCTGTAGCCCATTTAGCAGAATTCACAAAAGAATTTGGGGCTGATCTGGTTTCCTGTGCTCTGGGATTGCCTGCAAGACAGTGGACTTTCCTTTCTCTGTCTCAGTCATGAATTTGAGACACAAACCTTGTTGTGTAGGGAAACTCAAACCAGTGTTAAGTAAGAGGCAAAGAAGCAGCAGCTGAACAGAGTGTTGTGCAGTGTGCTTTCAGTACTAAGCTGGGAAAAGGAAAGAAGTTTGTATGGAAATATAAGAAATAAAGGAAGTGTTACAGATCTGTTGAAAGGGATTCAGAAATGCAGTTCTTGTGATCAGACTTACAGGTCTAAGTATTCAGATTGGTTGGGAATTCCAGCTTCCTTGTGACTTGTTACCTTGACTGTCCCTAAGGAAGAAGCACAAAGAGATGATGCTGCAGTGAGTAAATGGGACCATTTCCACTTTAATTAGCATGAGCCTATCCTGGAATATTTGGGGAAATGGGATTAACTTTCAAACAAACATCGAGTTTGCTCATCTTGTGTTTATCTTGCACATGTCTGAAGTCCTGGTGAACCCAAAACCTGATCCTCTTCCCCAAGCACCATATTAATAACACCACAATTGCATCATGCTTAGGATTTACTCTATTCTGTGACTGGTGAGAAGGGAGGAACCCCTAAATGAGTAAAGCAAGTCTCAACTTGGACACTCAGGGTTTCCAAGGACTGCTCAGTTTCCAAGCTAAACAAGGCAGAGATCCTTAAGTGCCTGCATGTTCCTGTCTCCCAGCAGCTGCAATGGACATTGCACAAGGGGACTCCTCATCCCCATCTGGCAATAAGGAGTCTTGTAGCAGTGCTTGGTACTTCTGCCTCCAGGAAGACAGGATTTTGGTGGATGCTTTTTCACAAGTGTGCCAAGGTTCAGGCTTACTGAACTTGAATTTTGAAAGAAGCAGTTAGTTTGCAAGCAGCTATTTTTTACTAAGATAAAATATTATTCTTCTAAAAAACATTTTCATAATAAGCAATTTAATATGCATAGGTTTAATTTTGGTAAGTTGGTCTGTGTATACATATAGATAAAATCAAAACAGTACCTTTGGTTGGAGAATACCAATCATTCATCTCAAATGAGACTTGTAAGGACTAAAAACAGCAAGAATTTTGTCTGAGATGGTCTCATGTTCTGATGGTTACTGTAACTAACACAGTAGCTGAAGCATTGCTCTGAGTGGGTTTCTTCTGGATCTACCTGTTGTTTTTCTTCAGTCTGTCTCTGTTGGTGTGTGGTATCTGCTAACAGAGACAAGGTATAAGGTTATGTTGCCCTTTGCAATGCACACTCTGTGCATTTTGTTTGCTGCAGCTGTAGTAGCAGCAGTTCAGATGGTGCAGGTGTGTAACCTACCCCCCTGCAGGGACAGCCATTGCCACACTGTCCCTATTGCTTTACAAAGATGATACACAGAATATTGCAGTTACTGGGTTGTGACAGCAGCACATGGTTTTACTGAACCCTAAAAGAAAAAGGGATGTGGCTTTCTTGTTTAACAACTCTGTGTTTCAGTTTCTTGCTGGAACTTTAAAAGCACTGGGTTTGTCTTGACCCTGGGCAGGCAGAGCAGCTGAAGGCTGTATCCTCAGTGGGGGTACTGTGGCCCAGTGAATAATGGCTCTGCTTCTGTGGGTCTTATTCTTTGTTGCAGATTAAATTAGTTTAATCAACCTCATGTGTTTGGGCAGCCTCTCATCTTCTTGCTTCTCTCTGCTCTCCATCCTCCACCTAGTACATTAACTGCAGGAAAAATTTATGATCTCATTAGTTTTGCATATTGGTTCACTTAGGAGCTTAAAAATGTCACTCATCTTCAACCTGTTATTAAAGCATTTAATCCACTGAAGACTACTCAGGTGTTTCTGAGCCATCTGACAACTAAGACATCCTGTAAAAGTCACATAAAAAATGGGCTTTGTACAGGTTCTTCTGATCACCAGGGTCACTGCAGGTTCTAAGCTGGGCTTCTGGAGGTGTGTTCTTGGCTGTGCCAAGGCTCATTCTGGGTGCATTCAGATGTGCTTCCCTGCAGATTCACAAATTCCATGAGAGCAGGCTGGCATGGGGATGAGGTGAGGCAGCTTCTCCCTCTGTTGGCTCAGGGCCTGCCTGTTCCAGTTTTTGTTGTTCTCTCCGTGTATTTTACAGCACTTCCTGCAAAGCATTGGCCATTCCTGCTTGAGTCTTACCAGGTCATCCTCTGAACTCCTGCTGCAGGGAGGTCTGGAAGGTGACTGAATCCTGCTAGCCTGGTGACCCCTTCCTGCACAGCAGACATTTCTGAGCTTTCCATGGCTCAGAGAGAGAGTTGTTGCTGCTGGAGCTGCAGTTAGTTTGGAAAAATCTGTGTTTCTGCGCAGTTTCAAGAGTTTGGTTAAATCTTCTGAGTGATCTTTTTATTATCTTGTGCCAAATGTATCCTGAAAGAGGACTCTAAGGGTCTTGCTGCAGGAATCAGGTATATCTTCCACTATCAGCCTTTTCCCTTCATGCCAACTTTGTATGTGAATTTTTAACTTGAGAGAAAGCCTTGTACAGATAGAGAGTAATCTCCTGATGCAGTTCTTGACAGCACTAACAGGTTGGGATATTCTGGGATAATGCTGCACCTTACCCTTCCTGCTGTTTGAAGCAATTATTTTTCATGTAAGATGTGTTGGTGCTACTCTGGGATTTTTACAGGTGTCTTTGTATCCCATGGCAAAGATTTGAGGCCTGGTGCTGCTTTTTCTATGTCATCCTCATAATTCCAACACAGATAAGCTATTTTGGGGGCCCCTTTTCTGTCAAGTCTTTGGAATTTACAGTCTGTCTCCCTTGCCCTCTTTGTCAGACACTAAGGCTCTCTTGCCTTATCTTGCCATATGGTAAAGTGGGTTTGTTCTCTATTAAATGTTTTTAATTGCAGTATGTTTACAAAGAGCTCAGTAAATACTTACATATCTGATGCAGCTCGAAATTAGTTTTATGCTGGGTTTTCCTGGGACTATTCCAAATGATGCTGTTCAGAGAAGTTAAATTGTATTTGCTGCCATTCACTGCTTAATGACAGCATGCCCAGTGTGGGGCTGGATGGCATCGTGCTTGCCATGCATCCATAAATAAGACCTCAAAAGGATTACTTCAAATGATATAGGTGAGCAAGCTCCCAGTGAGGTCTGGCAGGAATGCCTACTCTGGTAGCACTAGTGAAATTACTTGTATGATTTAAAGCCAGACACTCAGCCAATGTAATTAATTTTAAACTCTGTTGATTGCAATAGGATTTTACATTCATTTTTTAAAGTTGTCCCAGTATGACTTCTACACATAAACAGAATCTGTCAGAGCTTTTTCTAAAAGGCTGCTTACTGCCCTCCATGAAAAGTTTAATTTGAGGGAGAGATTACTTTCTGCTCTTGGGAAGCCCAACATCAAGCTTCAGACTTGAAGAAACAGTGTTTACATAAAGACCTCAGTCACTGTAATATTGATTTTCATGTAGAACTGGTGTGTAAAAGCCTACTAGGTATCTTAAATATCTACAGGTAAGTTACAGATGTGAAGTGTGTGTATGCCAAGTCAGCACAAAGCACCTCAGACAGGAATTGCAACAAAAAGCAACCACATCCAAGGAACTGTATTATGTGAAGTGCAAAGAATTGTCAGCTGAATGAAATCAGAGAATGGGCAAAATTTGTTGGAATACACATTGGGTAATTACACTTTTGTCAAAATATTTATTAATCATGTCCAAATCCTATGAAAGCCTTTTCTAAACATTCTTGGAGGAAAACCAGAAAATCTCAAGTTATCCAGGGCAACTTAATCTCTGCAACAAGCAGAGAATATTGCACTTAAATTCCTATTCAACAGACCAAGTTCCATTTTGGCAGCCAAGTTATTTCCATGTCGTTCAGCCCAGGTCCTGGTACTTAGAATCATCTCTTTCAGAAGTATCTTCTGCGTGGAAGGAAAACTTGTCCTCAGCAACATCCTGAGAATCATAACTGCATTCCTTCTTTGTCTTCACTGACCTGTTTTGAAATGCAAGTGAGACCAAATTCAGACTCTTGGGCAATGCTGTCCTTGGTTTTAGCTGGCCCGCAAGCTGTCCTAAACTTCTTCACAAATATTCTTTAGAGACTGCAGGCATGAAAAACACCATGGGCCTGTTTTGTGTTTCCTGAGACATTTGGAGTATCTATGCCCAGCAACACCAAGGTGGGAAGGGCCATCAACAGCTGGATATAAGCTCTGCTGGGAAAGGGTTCAGCCTGCAGCCACAAGTGTTGGAGTATGATATGGGAAAGTGTGTGAGGAGCTTCCACTGCTGCTTTTGGAATCATTTTGGGCTGCTTCTTTTATATATATAGAACTAAAGTGCACTGGATCCTCTGCAAACTGATTACAGGTCTTTATTTGCAAATGGAATGTGCTTTCCCTATATTCTTTTTTTTGGACTTAGAATGTATCATATCAAAATAGGTAGTATTTAATGTAATGAAATCTTTAATTTTTGTGTCTCTGTAGCCTGGAGAGGTCAGAGTGATGATGAATGATTTCAAACAATAGATTTAGGATTTCCCAGCTGCCCTAGGTACTGGGCATAAATGGCCTGGGTAAGGGAGCCAGGGGATGCAGGAGTAACCCTGGTGCAAGCATTGGCATGGCAGCACCTCACTGAGAAAATTCAGGAAGAAGTAGTTTGGCAGGAAGAATATTCAGAGCCAAATACTTTTCTGGTGTAAATTACTTTAGCTGTCCTGGCAGGCTTGTGCAGTGGAGGGTGTGCTGGCACATTTGAGGATGTGTGCTTGTATCACAAGAGAATTTCTTCTCCCAGGATATCTGACTCTGAAATTTGGAATCAAGGCTCTAAAGCACCTTGATTCTCCAGCATCCTTTAAGTTTTAAATGTCTGTCTTTTGGGTATGGTCTTAATAGACTAGGGCTTTAGGACCAGCTTCTCTGAGAAGCAGTTCTGTTCAAGAAGGGCCCTTGACACCATTCTGGCTTAATGCTAGACACATCTGCTGCTACTTGGGCAAAATTGACACTGTCTAGAGAGCAAAGCAATCACCTGCTGTAGCATTACAGAGCATTTACACTTGAGCCATGTTACCAGGCAGTAAATCTTGACCTTTAGGAGTTCAGAGATTAGATTTCTTTGCTGCAAGCGCTCAAGATCTTGTTAGGCATTTGTTGCTATTCAAAGCAGATTTCAGGGGTTACCTGTGGGTTTAAATCATAGCCTCAATCATATTTGGAAGGTTCTTTTAAAGCTGAGATAGCTTCAAATAAAAACTAGGATTACTTTTACATTTATTGTTAGTAGTTGTCAAGAAGCAAATGTGGGGGGAGGAGGGGGTTGTGGAAGTGAAGACATTGATCTAAGTTTCAGTGTTTATTTCAATGTGAACAGATTTTTTCAGTGTTTGGAGAGAAATGGATTCTTTTCAATGAGGACAAAGAGATGCACTTATTCCACTGGGATAATAAACTAAAAGTTCTATTCAAAATAGGACTGAAGGCAGACATATCTTAAAAGAAACTATTTTGAAAATAGGAACCCCTCAGATAACCATTGACCTAAACAGACACAGTGTTAGTAATTTGTTAATACTGAGGAATGCCTGAAAGCTTGTGCTTTATACTGTGTACAACTCAAGCACTGCAGAAGGGGAGTCAGGCAGATGCCAAAAGAGGTTCCATGAGCCCCCACTACTAACAGGAGCCCTTTGTTCCCACTGCAGAAAAGCACTGATGGTCAGGTTTGTGTAGGTGCACACAGCAGTTTACTGGGACTCGCATCTCCTGTGACAACAAGACAGAAGATCAAAACTCATAAGACATCTTCTCCTTTCTTTCTCCCATTTCCCCAAACCATTGCAGTGGGTCTCAAATCCTTATTTCTCTCTTTTTTTTTTTTTAATCCCAAGCTTATTTTTCCAAAATAAAAAGAGTTACAGTCATGAAAGAAATCCGACACTTTTTAAAAATAATGCATTTGTGAAATGTAAGTGTAAACCCAGATATAAAATGGAAAGCTAATGACTGAAAAGCAATACAGTAAGAGCCTGTTGTAGCTGATAATACAAGCATATTCTGCATGGCACTGCAGTTAAATGTGGTGGTAATTCTGGAATGAATTCAGAAAAGAATCAGCCAGAAGAATAAGGGATTTTTTGCCCTTTGCTCAGGCCAGTGTTCCAGAGCTGGATCACTTTCTAACCCTCTGGGCATTGTATTAGAGAGGCATTGGAGATCACTTGGAGAGTACAGACAGGGAAACTTTTATTGAGGAAAGGAAGCACGATTAAAGTGATTAACTGCCATGAAACAGTTCATTACAGAGTCCTTTAAAGTCCAAGTCTCCCAGCCCCCAGGGTTTCACTTTCTTGCTTTTTTTAATCCTGTAAAGTAAAATAATGGTGATTTTTTTTTTCCTGTAGAAAGGAAGGGAAAGCTTAACAAATGGGAGGAGCTCAGAAGGGCTTTTGCCTTATTGCTCTTTGGAATCTGCAATTGATATTGTAAAACTTCCCAATGAAACACACTTTTCCAGGCCTTCAGAGGCCAGAAACTCCAGAGTTATTTTGCTAAGCCTCACAACTGCAAAGTGTAAGAATGTGTTTGAATTGGTTGGACACCCTTCAGCTGAGCAGTTCCACTGCTCTGTGCAGATGACAAACACCATCCTCACAAGTCCCAGGTCTTGTTCACTGTCCTGTGATAACTAGGCATTATAAACAATAGATGGAACCATAACTGGTTAGCTGAAGTTGTCTCTGTCTCTCTGGACATATTAGGTGTCTCACAAGGTATTGGAGTTTGGCCTTGCACAGCTGGTCTTGCAGTCATTGAAATCCTGACCAGTGGAAATAGATTTTGGCTTTGGGAGATAATGAAAAAACCTCTTGGTGAGTTCTGTAGGAGCATAAAGGCTTCTCTGATGATGCTGGTTCAGGTACCTTTAGGCAACTGAGCTGTCCCTAGTGAATCTCTGTTTTTCATGCTGGGGAAGATCTGAACTCCCCTGGTCTGTCTTTTGTGAAACATCCTTGGCCCTGTTTCCACATCTATCTTTGTCATTAGTTGTCTGGTTCCACTTGGAGAATCCAAGGATGTCAGAGTCTACGGTGTGTTTGCAATAATGCAGTTATGGCAGTGCTACTTCCATTTTTATGGATGGGAAATTGTGTTCTGTGATTGGGTCCTCGGAGGAACTGGGGTGAAACACAGCTAAATGTCTTTTGAGTGTCTGAGTTTAAATGGGAATTACATTGGCCTTCTGATACAGAGAGGAAAAGGAAAAAAACCAAACAACCCCAGGTTTCTCACATCTTCAGCTGCAGCCCAGCTTGTCTCGGCATTCTGAGGGAGATCAGAAGAATTGGAGTATGTAAAGTGCTATTGTATATTGTATGTAAAAGCACCAAAGGGCTTTGGTACAATGCTGTGTGAAATGTTGACATACTATGTTGTATTTCTAAATTCTAAAATGTTTGCTGCTTATTTGAAACACTATCCTTAATACAGGATATGGTATTTTGATAAATAAAATACAGGGAAACATAATCTAGTTGTGCCTGACTATGCCAAAGCTCTGTAGAAGTTTTTGTTTTGACTCGTTTCCCTCCCACTTCTTCCCCACAGAACCCACTGTTGGTGCCAGCAAATGTATGGTGTGCAGTGGTTGCTATGGTAATTATTTCTTGTAATGAGTTAGTGTTATAAATGGCTAGGATTTAATGAAGAGTTCCCTCAGGAAGATCCTGATCAGTTTGGTCATGCATCCCTGTGAGACATGCCAGGGTGCTGGGCATTCATCCACCACAGCAGAACCGGGGAGCTGTGGTGGTTCATCACTCCTGAAATCCCCCCCACTCTTCACAAGCCAATTCTGTAGGAAACACAAGTAAACAATGCAGGACTTGCTAATAACTGGGGCTGGCAATCTGCAGAGATCTGCTGCTCTGTACCGAGGGGGACACTCAGAGCAGCTTTGTGCTGTTTCACTGAAGGGGCAAGAAGATTTTCACATTTACAAAAGCTGAAAGAACACTGCATCTGTTGAAAATAGAATGATTCCATCCTTGTGTACACAAGTAGTTTTTACTGTTCTGAAGGATCCATGCGCTGTGCAAAAGCAAGTGATAGCTTAATGTGGCAATTTGCAAACCTCAAATAATATATAAAATCATAGGAATTTTTCTAAAAATATTGTAGTTTAGATCTTTGTAGACACTCATCAGATTATGTTTTTAAAGCAGGTGTCTTTCCCAATTTGAATCTTAATGTCGTAATTTGATTTTGAGACTGTGGAGAACTGGTTAACTTGGTTCAGCAATCACTGATGTGTTCCTTCCTGGAAATACAGACTTAAATGAAGGCTGTCAAACAGTAATAAGGCTGCTACCAGATTTGTTAGAGACCTGTGTACAGGAGGTTGTAATGCTCCATCACACAGACAGAGGTTAAGGGACCAGTCATTTTATGAGGCCACATGTGAGTCCTTCTGCAGTTTTGCAAAACAGAAAATGACTTAGTCTGCTTAGCAGAGGAGATTCAATGTGGTGTTTATTTTTTGTATGGGAAAACTGAGATAAAAAAAAAGGGGATTTAAAATGTCAAATACAGATATAGCTTTACTTATATTTTCCTTGGTGTAATATATGGTAGAGATAATTAATGCTATTTATGTATAAAATATTGTAAAATCCAAAGCTATGTCTCTGACCACCCCAGCCGGGAGCAGAGCCTTTTTTTTATTCAATTAGCTCCCGGACAACGTTTAGATAATATCAGGTCTGTTAATGTATGAATGGGACTGTCCTGGGCCAGAATTGCTGACTTCCCTGGCATTTGCACCTGGGAAGATTGCATCTAAATCTTCCATGGCTGGAATGTCTCAGCTGCTCACAAGATCCTCTGAGATGATTTCATCAAGGCACGCTCAGGAACCGCTATCACTCTACTGCATATGAATACAGACTCTGCCTAGAAGCTCAGACATTTGTCTGGACCTCTGGACCTGCCTTTGTGTGTTCCTGCACATGAATGGATCCAGTTCTACATGTGAAGAGACACAAAGAAACGGTGGGTCATGCCTGCCTCAGGCAGAATGAACTGGATATAAGCTGGCTGCTGGAAGCACTGGGGTGAACCCCTGGGGAAACGCTGTCACTGTCAGTCAGACCCAGGTTCACCCAGCACCTGCACCCGGGGCAGACGCTGTCTTGGCTGTGGTGGTTTTTCGAAATTCTATTTTTTGTTATCAATATTATAAATATTTGTTAAATTTTTCTATAAATTTGGCTACCGATTTGATAATTTATAACACTTGGGGCAGTCTCTCTAAAGGTACTTTGTAAGCCAAGATCAGTCCATACCAAAAGAAAATATCCAAGCAGCTGTTTCTCTCTGAGGGCACGCTAATTATTACAAATCTGACCTGGGCTGAATCAAAACCTCACTAACTGCTGGTGTTTGTGGTTGGATTTTTCCCGATCAGGAGTTGAGACCAAACACACAAGTTGCAGAAGTGGTGTGTTATGAGCTGGCATGAGACATTAAATCAGTTTGTTGTATGTTAATTTATTTGAAATTAAAGTATCTAGGTCATGTGTAACATATTTCTGGCCATTCCACAAGCCAAATTTAGTACTTGGGCTGGGTAATTAGAAAAAGAGTGGTGTTTTCTAGACTTAGAAAGCTTTTTAGAAGTGATATATTTTACAGTGAGATTGTTTAGAATTTACTTTGTCTGAGCAGACACATTTTCATCTCAAGTATTTGAAAACGTGAGACTTTGTTAGACATGATCAGATTCTTTGTCTGTGTCTCACTCAGATAATCTCTGCTGCTCCCCTTTTACCAAAGCACCAAGGGGTCTTTTGTAAAGGGCCTTGTTTGTCAGACTGTGCTAATGCATCTTTAATCATTCTTCCTCTTTCTTATGCATTTGCTGCATAGTTCTAGGTGGAATTGCCTCTCCAGATTTTTTCTGACTTGCAGTGGCACATTCAGGCTCAAATTGTTGTGCTCAGTAGTGCCATTGTCACATTATAACAAGGAAGATGCTTCATCATGTGTTGTAAAATGAGCTGAAATCTTCTGTTAGGAGCTGAGGGATCATGTTGTAGAAAAACATTCATTTTTAAGCACCAAGTCATTACACTGGAAAAGGACACATTAAAGCTGTCAAAGTATTTTCACTCTGTAATGCCAGGGTATCATGTTAACAACTTGCAGGGCATGAGGTTTTCTGTATTCTCATTTACAAAGGTGTACAACACAGATGTTTTTAAATGGGCAGTTTTCCTCTGGGTTATGAGTTTGGCTGTGGCTAACAGAAAACTTTGGTTTCAAAATATTAGCAAATTAGATAATACTATTTATCAAGTCTAATTAATGCAGTCAGTTCAAGCACTGCCTCTTTTGCTGTTGCTGCTATGTAATGATGATCTTAGATTCATTTCCATATTTAATATTTCCATAGAAGGCAGCAGAGTAATATAGACCATCTCACTGTTAATCTAGTAGCTCTAGATTTTTGTTTATAACCTGATCAGGAAAAGAAGAAAAGGTTTAAGTGACAGATAGTGAGGGAAAGAGATATACCCAGGGACAGAAAGACCATATTGCTGTATGAAAAGAAAAAAGGTACCTGAGTTCAGCCAGCTGGAAGTTTGAATTTAAAAAGTGTGACAGTTCAAGTAAAATAAAACCCATGAAATTTTGAAAATATCTGCTTAAATCATCTTACTGTGATTGTTGGTACAAACAGTTTAGATATATTTACACAATCACAAGGTATCTGTGAGTCCATTTCAGATCTAGTGGGAGCAGGAACGTGGGACATCTGTTGTTCAAACCCTTCCTGTGGAACCAGGAGTGCTTGGTTACCACTTTGCTGGGTGAGCAAAGAAGTAGCATTTGCTTGCAGTCTCTGTTCCTGGGCTGTCTTGGTCAGTGTATCTGATTAACACACTGAGCACACAGGAGTCAGGGAATATCCAAAGACAGACCAGGCTGAAGAGTCTTGAGGATACCAACCCAATCTTTGATAGCTGAAGAAGACAAAAGGGACAATTTCTGAGGTGAGATACAGGCATTCTGCTAGGAAATAGGATCCCAGAAAATCCTTCCAGCTGGCTAATAGAAATGGAAGGCAAGGAGCAGGAAGGAAGACACTGGAACTGGGAGCCTGTGATGTCTGTACGTGTGAGCTCAAAAAAGAGAAAGCAGCTCTCCTGCAAGGAAGGAAGAAATAGGGCTTCCCTCTGTGCAGCTCAAGGTACTTCTTCAGGGGCAGAGGAGCAGAAAGTGGACCAGAGTAAGGATCATAATTAAGGGACAAGATTGAGGCTCCCTAGAAACACTCTAGGCACTAGTTGGTGGGAGTAAATTTCCTACAGAAAAGGGTCAGATACAGATTGCAGCAGCAGCCACAATTCACTAGTTTGATCAGCTAACAGACAAAGAACAATTAGAAGATCAGAACCATTACGGTATTATGTATTACTGTGTTCAGTGTTATGGGAAGAATAGCCAGAGGACCAAATGGCAGTGAATCTTTACTGTAGACAGTAAACAGAAAAAAAAGAGAAATTCCTGTGATGTTGTCAGAATGTGTGCTGGAAGTATGGAGAGAGCAGAGTTCATTTTTTAGATCATGTCCTGAAGAGACACATGTGGTGATATAATATTAATTGCCTAAATATAGTATAAAAAAAAATCCCACCCTTGCACATTTATCTTCCAGGCAAAACTAGATACTGTAGAGAACGTGGCACTGATGCTAATGATGAGGGATTGTGCTGCTGATTGGTGACTCTCAAAGGATGGACTATTTGCTACTTTTCTCTTTCCAATGTTGTGTCCCTCCTGTGTCAGACCTGTCAGAAGACATCAATTGGTCAGCAAAGAATCCCACTCAGTAGCAAACTAGACCATAAATAATGCCCTCTGCTAAGGCACAGACTGTTCTCCAGCTGATGAGAACAAAACAATACAGAGGTATTAATTGCCTCTTTAAGAGTATAAAACCACTCTGCTGCTTGGAGCAGTGCAGCTCTTTAGGATCTTTAGCTGCTAATGACCACTGGAATCTAAGGGGCTACAATTGTCTTCCCAATTATTTAAGAACCTGAAGCAGTCTCTGAGTGGTGAGTACTAAAAAGAAAAATCAAAGCAATGTGCTATGTTGTGCACTAAAATGATTGGTTTATATGATACTGTATTTTTATGTAATTTAGCATTTAGAAAACTAAAGACAGCTAAATAAATAAAAAAAAATATGTTTTTTTCTTATTTCCAAGTAAAAACTTGTTTTTATTATTATTTTGAAGGAATTCTTAAGGAGATTTCTCTCAGAAATGAGGAATATGCTATTCCTTTATTTCTCTTTATGAGACATAAATTTTAAAAGGTTTGGCCAACTGTGGAGAAAAGCAGTGCTGAAGGACCTGTGCTGCTGTTTGTACAGACACATGAATGGAAATTCATGCTGAGCAGAACCAGTATTGCTGGTGCCTTTCCTTTGCTGAGTGGTAGCTGTGTTCTGACCCCATCCCAGCTGCTTGGTGAGTGGTTTCCCTGCCTGGCCCTGGGTGTTCCTGCCCAATCCCCCTTGCCCACAGCAGTCACACTCTGGAAAAACACTTGTGACCTTCACCCGACTGGCTTATTTATACCTGTGACTTGCAAAAGGGCAGGTGATACCAATTCAGTGATACCAATTCCTCCAGTAAACACAAAAAGACAGAGAATAATTCAAGGTAGGAGGAATCTTTGGAAACAGGGCTGGATAGGGTTGCTCATGTCTGTGTCGAGCCCAATTTTGAATATCTGTGGTGTTTGAGTCTCCACAGTGCTGAACTGCTGTGAATTAGAAATTAGTAGCAGAGAGGAATGAGCAGTCTCCACACCAAAACACAGCTGGATACTTTTACCCTGGCTGAAGGCTGAGAAGCATTTGCTTGATTTTTGTCTAGGCAGGTGGAGGTAAAGTACTTACTGCAGGCACAATAGAGGAGAAGCAGTCTGAGCTCTCCAGCAGACCAAGAAAACAACTTGGGTTGGGTTTAGCCCCAAGAAGGGCCCGGAAAGGATTTTTTGTCTGAAATGGTTTTGGAAGTTACAAAGAAAGGGCGCTATCTTGGCATTTTGTGCTTAAAAAACTGAACTTCCCCCATGTTGTGCCTTTGCAGAGCAGCACCAAAATCCCTGATTCCAAACTGTGTTTGCTTTCTGATTTGCAACCACCATTGATTTCAGAAAAACAAAGTCAAATTAAAACACATTTGTCAGAGGTCTAGTTGCTGTTTATAGGAACTAGAAGAGTGGTTTGGAAATGCAGTACAAATGAACACACTCATCTAGAAAGACAGTGAACACTGAGCTGCTGCTGCTGTGTGTAATAAGGTTGAATGATTCAGTGGTGTTTGACTGTAAAATGAATTGCTGAAGATTTGGGTTTAACCAGTTGGCTAGGCCGTTTCACTGCAGTCATTTTAAGTAGCATGGGACCTGTAAGAACAGAGATGAGGGAACAGCAACTCTCCTGCTTTGTGAAGTGTCAGCCAGAATAAAAGTGGCTACTGCTGTACCTGAAGGAGTGTTGGTAATTGCCCCACATCCAAATGAGCAATTAGCTAAAATAATTACCAGCCTTGAGATGAATCCACACACTTTTTTTTGCCTGTGACAGTATCAAGGATAACAGGTGTTGAGAGTGCCTTGAAGGGACAAAGATTAAAGATTATTTCATTATCTGCATTCCTTTAGGCAGAGAAGTCTTGTGTTTTATCCTGTCATGCACAGAAAGGTCTGAGCAGTACTTTATTCTCCTCATGCTTTGGCAATTTTGAAGCTGAGCTTCTGACAGAGAGTGAATGTTGTTTAATCTGGGAGAATTGTCTGTCCTTGAGAAGTCAGTAAATTATCTTGTATCTCTCTGACTTAGACACCCAAAGAAAACTGAAACCAAAGATGCCAAAGAGGCACTAAGCCTTGGTATGACTGAGATTTAGATTAATTGGGAAAGTAAGTATTTGAAGGGCTCCTTTACTTGGAAACTTACTGATGAGAAAGTGTGTGTGCTTCCAGCTCATTTCCCAGCAGTAACTTGCAGGAATAATGTCTCTCAAAACTGTCACTAGGTTATAACATATTCTTGCAGTGTGCACCAGCATTACATCTATGACAGATCTGTGCAAGTCAGTATTTGGATCCCAGGATGATGTGATGATGGAACATGGCAGAGAGATGGGATGGGTGGAACTGATGGAAACTGGCTGTTGGAATCATATGTCTGCATAAACATTTTTCCATTAAAACCTTTACTTTGACCTCTATTTTCTCCTCTAATTCCATTATAATTTGAAGGAGGTTTTTGCCTAGGTAGTATATGTTTGATTTGTCGTCTTTTTTTTAATCTATTCTCATTTGATTCTTCACCAGGTCAGCATTAGGTGTTATGCATAACTCTTAGGTATTAATGCCTTTTTCTGATTCATTATCCTCTACTTTTGTTTTTCACCAATCTCTTTGTTCCTGCTTTTTGTTTGTTTGTTTTCTCTTCTATGTTTCTTAGCTATGATCCATGATTCCCCAGAGTTGAAGCAAGTTAGAAAAAAGACACATCTTAATTGCAGCTGGCATCCAATTATTTGTAGTGGCCCTTGCTAACATCCTGTGCTTCCAAGGCCCGTAAGTAGTTCATGGTGTTTTATGACTTTGACTGTTCAGGAGCAGGGTCCATTCTGGTGGTGCTGTGTGCAGTTCATCTGCCTTTCAGAAGAGACTTGGTGCTGGTGCTAGGGCTGAGCACCACAGCACTGGCTTTTCCTTACTATGAACTGTTCTCTCTGAAGTTAGCCAGTTTTGGTTTAGGAGTTTTCTGGAAGAAACTATGGAAATACCTTCTTTTCTACAGTGGAGTTATTCCAGCTGACTGCAGCTGAGGATTTCTGGTTCAGAACATTGTACAAACCTGTGCTGCACTTGCCTTAGTACTTTGGTTCTATACTGGGTCCATCTTCCTGCTGTAGGCCAGCATTTCCACAGGAAGAAACTGTCTTCCTTTTTTCTGGATTTCAGTTTTGAGGACTGTCTGTGCTTTTTCTCTTACAAGTCATTCAAAACCCTTGCATGGCTGAGCACACTTTTTAAGTTATCAGAGAGTGCTCTCTTCCAATTGTCATTCACCTGCAACTCCCTTTGTCTTCAAGAAAGGTCATGAACATGTCCTCTTGCAATAAATAAAGCAAGCTACACAGGCCCAGTTACAGATACAAAACTGGACTAAAGATTGCATTGAGATGTTTTCCAGTGAGACAAGGATTTCTGCTTTCTGCTGAGGTGGCAGCAGCAGCCAGTGAAGATGAGGCAGATGCTTGTGAGCAGGTTAAGTGTGAAGGAAATGCAGGCTGGCTCCTCCTTTCCATTGAGAGGAGTTTCCTCACATCTAATTGTGCCTCTCTCTGTATTTCATGTAGTACTGCTGCCATAGTTTTGAACATGCTTTTTAATTTTTTTTCTTTTTTTCACCCTCTCCCTGTGGTTACTTAGGAAAACTTCTGGATGATTTATTCACCTCATAAATATTTATCTTTAATTTTATATTTTCAGTATGGATATGTAGTACACTTGCTGAGAAGAGCTACCTACAATAAATAAGTAAGGCTGAGGATAAATTGAGCATTCAGACCTCCTGGAATTTGCCAGGGACTCACTTAAGTGCAAGTGAATGGTTTGAAATTCTAGTACCCACAGGTCTTTGTAAGCTGAAGTTCTCAGTCTCCATGTTCAAGGAATGAGGCTGTAATGAAAACACTTTGATATTCAGGAAAAAAATTAAAGCTTCACAACACTTCAGCTGAAAAGATCAAAGTCTTCTTTGAATAAATGTGACTGCATTTTGCCTTTCAGGGACTGATCTGTCTTCCCTGAGATGATTCCTCCACTTCTCATGGGATTCTCCCTTCATGTTTGTGGGCTCTGCTTCTAGAACATGATTTTTGTTTACTCTAGTGCTCTACTCCGATGGCTATTAAATGGCTTGCTGGAGAAAGGACGGATTGTGCAACCTTTTTTTTTTTGCAAATGCTATGAATAATTTTTGTGACTTTCATTTAGTTGCCTTTTCAAGAGTTTGACAGGTTTAACTGCTGTTAATAGTCCTGGAATTAAGCTGTCTTGAGCCAGGTCAATATGACAGAAGCAACCTAAACCTTTATAGCATTCCTTTCCTGAAGAACTAGGGAAACTCTACCATTGATTAAGAAAAACAAGGAACTCTGCAATATTTGCAATAAGTTTTGGTAAGATCTCATGCTGCTTATTTACAGAGGCCCCTGTGGGAAAACGGAGATACTTAATGTGTGGGTGGGATGAACCTGGATAATTCAGAGCATCTGTAATTTGGCTTGGAGGTCAAATGGTTTAATCCTGCTGGAGAAGTTAGAGGTACTTTCCAGAAGATAGAGAAGGCAGATGTTTAACCTGTCCTGGGCTTCCCAGAGGAGCTGGGTACTTCAGTGCAATCAGCACAGTGTAGTTTTCACGTTCACATGCCCTGGGGGAAAGTGGAAATATTTTTCCACTCTATCTATAGGAGATAGTTATGTGTAACTCAGAAAGTTCCCAACCCTCTTAGTGACCCCTCCAAATCCTTTCATTTATACTCTAATGAAACAAATGAGGAGCGGGTTACTGAGGTCCACAGGCAGATGGTCACTGGGAAGCAGAGTAATGACACCTATCTTAAAATCTTCTATTTGTGTTGAGCACTGATGAAGAGTCATCCAAGACAACCCTGCAGGTTCCAGCATGAACTCACTGCTGGGGTTCATGCTGCCCAGTGTTCCCAGCAGGCAGGATGTTTCCAGGAAGGCTCACCTGCTGCTCTCTGCTTTGGACTGCATTTCCAAGCAAACACCTGCTTGGAAACCCATTTCAAAAGCACACAATGCAGATATCTTTTAGGAAGGAAATTGAGCATGCAAAGAATTAAGGTAGTGCATTGATGAGACTGAAGCTATTTTGAATAAGAACAAACACCCTTAGGCTTTTGGGATTTTAATACAGAATTTTGAAAAAAACATCAAAGGGGGAAAAGTAAATACTGGTTTTGCAGCTATTGACACTTCAAATTTTATTTAACAACAGCAATATCAATTGCATGTTTCACACAGTGTGATTTCCTTAGCAAGATGAGCAAGATTTGCTTTTGAATGTAGAATCAGACTTTTTGCATGCAATTGCCGAGTAGTCTTGTTTTAACCAAGTAACTGTATTTTGAGTCTTTGCCTCTCCTGTACCTGATCTTAAAGCTTCAGTTACACAAGAGATGTATGACTGGGAGCTCAAGCTATTGCAATCAATAGCTAGTAAACTGATTTAGACTTAGAGTGCCAAATGCTTTTATGAAGTGTTTGTACTTCATTGCATGTTTGCGTAAGGGCAATGTAGCAAATGAAATTTTAGCCACCTGTGATTCATGTGTTCATACCTTTTAAAAATATACAGGGTTTTTTAACTGTAAATATTATCAGCTACTTTTTGTCCTGATCACTAATGAAAGATTTTGTATCTGCCAACAGGGTTTGACAAGGTTACTCATTTTGCCTCCCTTTTTTATCACTCCAGATATTTGTCATTTTCCATACAGAAGTCACTATTCCTCCAGTATCTGGAAACCAGCACCCTGAAAAACAGTGACACTGGTGGGCAATTCCTTTCATGTCAGAGGCTGTTACTACTTTAACTGTTGTCTCTGAAGTGGTTTGGAGAAGCAAATCACCAAAGATTCCTAAAACTCTCTGGGTGAAGTTTAAGCAATGAATGACACCAAAGACATTGTTCTGTGAACCTGCTGCTGGTTGGTTTTGTCCCTTGTGTTTGTCAGGATTCAGCCAGGTGCTCACTGCTCCCTCAGTTCTGTCCATCAATGTGTTTCTCTAGCTCATCCTTGCTCCCCCAGCTCTCTGGGTGCCGGGGTCACCTGCGCAAACACAGGCGAGCAGTGTGGACTGTGTAATGGATGTGTCACCATCTGCTCCTGTGATGCCCTCAGAGGGAGTACTCTGAATTTATAAGGTCACTTTTTATAAGGAATCAATTGTAGGATTATTGTCTACTTAACTCTTGGTTCAGACTTCAAGGATGACAGCTTTTTAGTCAGGCTCAGGATTTTAGGAGGCCCATCACAGTCACTATCCTGCAGAAATTCCCAGACCTGGTCAGTGCTTGTTTGGCCTGGTTTTTATATGCCATGTAAGCATTACATACAGTGGTAGAGTACTGGTATTTTATAATGAAATACCCCTTTTATTACTGAAATGGCCTATGGAAAAGCTAAACATAGTTGGGATAAATACTTTTAAATAAAATCAAATCTAGGGAATAGTTAAGTTATGCAAAGCTTGGACGTTTTTCAAGAGAGGTACGAGTCGTTTGATGAATAGGAAATGTGTTAGGAAATTCTGATTAATTATTAATCTATTAAAAAGGAGCTAGAAAAATTAATATTTTATATCACAGATATATTTATATAAAATAATTCTGTAGTTGGTTAGTTAGCTGGTTAGAGTACAGCTTCAAACAATCTATAGAAAGAAGTGAATCCTCCTTTATCTCAAATATAATTAGCCATTTAAATGTCTTGGGTCAATTTATTAACACTTTATTCATCGGGGTGTAACTTTTATTAGGCTTTATTACTATCAGAAATTATATCCTACACAAATACAATAGAGATTTAAATGTTCTGTAGAATGAGCCAATGCTTCCTGACTTTATTGCACAGTATTGTAATGAACCTTGACCAGCTGTAGATTTGATAAGTGTAAAATATTGCTACTTGCTGCTAATTTTGTTCCTTTTTAATGACTGATAATCCATGTCGATTTAGTGTGATAGTCACAATCCAATACTGTTTTCCTGCTATAAATGTGATTGTAACAGGAGCTATTAAGTGTGTCTATGTAATAAAATTAGTCAGGGAAGCTCTGTATATTGTTTCCAGGTCTTTGGATTTTCATTATAGTAGTGGAACTTGTTAGACTGTAAAGCTTGATGGTTGCCAGCTCAGACAAGCTCTTTTCTACTTCTGTGCCAAGCAAAGGGGTAATGATGCTGCACTAAGAAGTCTGTTCTCACTGTTCTGGAAAATTCATCATATATAAACATAGGGGATCATTTTGGGGCGAGCAGGAAAGGTGTCACGGGGGAAGAAAGAGAGAAAGCTCATCTGGGCAGCTATAACTGCACAAGAGTTGCTGAAAGAGACAAACCTGGCACTGAATGTCTGTGCTGGGAAATGTAGTTGTGACATCTCTTAGCAGTTAGGCAGGACTGGTAAATCAAATGTTCACTTTTGTCAGAATGCCAAACTGTACAAAAAGATCTCACTGAGGAAGCCTCGTCAGAAGTCTCTCTTTTCCTTTGGCTCTGTTCAGCAGCAGATGCCACTTTTACATAAAGAACTGTTGCATCTGAGTCATTCTGAGAAACACACACTTCCTCACAGACTTGCTTTTGGTCTCACTTGATCTGATCTAACCTGAACAGTTAGTTCTATTTCAGATCTTAGGCCTCTAGGTTTGAAGTGGAGATAGTTTTACAAGAGTAGTTGAAGTCCCAACTGTGAGAATAATCAAAAAACAGTTTCTGTAGCTTAATATATATATATATTTTTTTTTTTTTTTTTAAAGTGAGTAGTTAGGTTATCTCCATTGATACCTTGGCAGAATAGTAACTAAAAGTTGTACCCATATCTGGGTAGTATCTCCAAGCAATTTATTCTGTGGTAAAGCAGATACCTAACACCTGAATTTCTCTTTGTACTTCAATATGTAATGGGGAGTTCTGCCACTGAGGTCAGTGTAGGCATGGTTTTGCCCGCAGTAATTTTGTCTGGAGAAGCCAGACTCTGGCTCTCATGGTGTGAGAGCTTTGCTCTGCTCTCTATCTGCTCACATGGACTGAACTGTGATGGCTGCTGGGGTAGGACAAGAACTTTTTGCACACATCCACTGATGATGTTGGCTCAATAAAGGCTTCTATCAGCAGCTTATAGGGGGCAGTTTATAAATTTTCACTGACTAAATAACAGTTCATCCCTTTCAATACAGGGCAGGAATAAACCTAAAGATTCATAACCTTCTACATTATTTATTTGCAGCACTTCCTCCAACACTTGGAAAAGCTCCCCAAGAAAAAAAAATGCAGAAAGCTGACAAGTACATGCAGAGAGAACTGTACTAGCCTAAGGTTTACTGGAGCATGTTTGCATTTTGGTGGCTGTGTGGAAGAAGCTGTGAGGCCCTTCTGAGCTTTGAGTTGATGCTTACATGAATGTTTAAATGTCATTGCTCAGTCTGTGCATCATCCAGACCTGCTGTACTGGGGACCATTCAGATGTCCATTCCATATGACTGCAGTTTGTGTGAAGGCTCTCCATGCAGAGGTGTAGCACAATAAAACAGTGGTGTAAAGTACATCCAGCATGAGCCTTTCTGCAGAGATCTCCAGGCTGCCTTTGTGGCCGACATATACTCCTTTGCAGAGGTATTCTGCAACTATTCTTAGGATTCAAAGGGATTTCTGCTTTTCTGGCCCAATCTGCTATGCCTTGCATAAGGCTCCCTGCAGCAGTTTTGGGGGATGCTGGCTGGTCAAGGCCGCTTCCTGCCAGAATGCTAAGGTGGTCAGCAGGTAGCAGCAGCTGAAACCCTGCCAACATCATTCAGAGGTTAAGGGGGTAGTCAGTGTACCTGCAAATTAATGCATCCATCCACAATCAGCACCATTTCATCAGTAGTCCTTGGGGAATCAGTATTCTCTGTGGGAGAAGTCCAAGAACTGCCTCCTTCATGCCTCTACAGCAAAATGAATTTTGAGCAGGGAGAAGATATTTCCCCTGATAAGACAGAGGAAATAAGGAAAAGAGAACTTACTTCACCAATTCAAGTTATTGGAATAAGTTCCTAGTGTCCCATCCCATCTGGCATTTTTTGCCAGACCAAGATGTCCCATATAGATTTAACTGTGGGCTTTTGCTCTAGCTCAGCTTGTGCACTAATACAAAGGCTATTCCTTGCAAATAAACACTGGGACAGATACAAAGAAACACTGAGCAAAACCTAAGCCATGCAACGAGCTTCAGAAAGATCAGATCCACAGATGTGCTGACTGAAGTTTAAGAGACAACTTAACAGATGTACAAAGCTGTAGATCAGAGGGGATATAAAACAGTTAAACTTGCTTAAAGGCACAATGTGTCACAATCTAACGATTCCATGCATCCTCAGCCCGACAGAAGAGGGAACATACGCTCAGCTCGGTGCTCTGGCTGTAGGCATGCCAAGAAGATTATAAAAATGCCATGCTGTGATATGTTGCCCTCCTGCCTGAAAGGCTACCATTAAGCTGCTTATTTACTGCACCTATTCAGGCAGCAGTGCTGTTCAGAGTGCTACCTGTCTTCTTGTTGGATAAATTAGTTGTGGATATCACAGGATTGTTGCTGCCCATTGTTCAGTCTGGTGAAGGTGGGAAGAGATGAAAGGCACAGATATGACCTTGTAATGTTTTGTGTAAAATAGGAGATGCTTTTTCTTCATAGTGAATGTCATAGTTGATCGTGGTAGAACTGACTGCTAGCAAGTTTGGAGTTAAATTTAAAAGGCTAACATACTAACATACTAATGAAGGCAATATTCTTTTCTCAATCATATATATATATATATATATATATATATATATATATATAAAATATATATATTGGGAGAGACATGGAGGTGTGGAGGCAAGTGCATATCATTAGAGCTTTGTGCTCTCTATAAATCAGCACTGTTTCAAATTAAATCATCAAGAGAACACACAGGAAAACTTAGACACCCCCTCAATGTAAAACGTTGTGTCGTTGTTGGTTGGGGTTTTTTAAATATATATAAATTGTTGAGCCCTCATATTTTTGTGATATATGGAGCTGTGAACTTTAAATTAGTGATAATAGAAATTGACAAGTACAGCATTAAAAACTAAACCATGCAGCCCTACAGGCTTAATTATGAAGTGAGCAGGAAGATAGACACAGAAAATCCTGTTTCAAAATTTTACCTCACATAATATAAATAAAAGATTATGTCTTCCACTGGTAGCCTAAGATCAAAAGGATAATATAAAATGACTAGCCTGTATTTATTTTGCCTTTATTATGTGTATAGATAAACTATACATTTCTCATTTCCTTGTGTCTCTTAGCTATACACAGAGACACTTAGATATAGATTTAATTATGGATAAATAGCTATAAATTAATATATGTAATTATTTTTAATTTTTCATTTATTCATTAGAAAGAGGCGTTCTCATTGTCAAAACTTAAAAATAGAACATTTTTGAATAGTGTTCTAGCTGATAGTTGAATACAAATTAGGCAAATAAAAAATATTGATTGGAATTTAATTTAGAAAATGTGGTTCTGAGGATGAGGTTCTGTAGATTATCTGAGTTTTAGAAAATCACTAACAAACATAGACAAGTTATGACAGTATTTACAGTGTAGATGTATATACATCATAATGTAAACAGATATCTTCACTACTTTGCTATCATATGTGCTGAACTGATAATTTTCATTGCTGTTTTAAAAAACCCTCCTAAGTTTGAATAAGGCACTGGAGAAGGTTTTCTTCTTCCTGATGAGCGATTACTAACTCAAAACCTTTTACATCGCTTTAGTATAGCAGGTTAGCAGCAAAAAAATTTTAAAAATAAAAAAAGAAGGAAAGAATCTCACAGAAGCAGGTTCAATATTCTCCTTCCTTCCTTGAGCTACCTATTTGATAATATTTGGATCCCAGTATAAAAACTGCCTGAATCGCAATCAATGTACAGCCAGTAAGGTTTTGTAACATTCAGGGTGGATGTTCTGTGACAGAAAATCAGGCTCAAAAGAAGAGTTAAGAAACCCTAACAGCTTGTTCTAATGGTTTCCTAAAAGGACACATCAGTATTTTTCCTCTCCTAGAGTGCACAGGCCCCCAATGATGGGACTGCCAGGAGTGCCAGGCCCTAATACCCAGGCCTGCTCTCTGTAACTGTTTCCATACCTGTTTGCCCATGGTTTACAACCATTTCATACAAAGCCTTAGTTTGTGCAAGTAGACCTGTTAACCGATGCTGGCTGAAGCTGAGCTTGTCTGATGCTGCCTTACAGCACTGAGTCCTCTTGGAGTGGTATTTTAACAGGCAATTATTGTATTTGATTATGATCAATCAGGATGAAAATTGACTTGACTCCTAAAAGTCTAAATCTCTTTTTATCACTATTAATCTGGCATTTTCTTCCTTGTGCCTCTGTCTCATTGAGCCTCCTCCACACGCATTTGCTGAATAAAGATGGCCCTTTGCAGAAATTAAGGAAAATGTCATATTGTGA
The DNA here is from genome assembly GCF_028018845.1 of Melospiza georgiana. Taxonomy (NCBI): domain Eukaryota; kingdom Metazoa; phylum Chordata; class Aves; order Passeriformes; family Passerellidae; genus Melospiza; species Melospiza georgiana. The sequence goes on along the minus strand of NC_080442.1, from coordinate 670,534 downwards.
ACAGTCCTAGATTTCATTTAATATAGAAGATAAAAAAATACTCTTTTTAACTTGTCATTTTTCAGTATGTTTGGAGTTGGTAATATTTCAAAAACTTTTTTAAAGAAGGAGACGTTTGCAGTTATGCTAACTCTCATGGAAGGACCTAAGTCACTGCAGTTGCAATTAATGGTAATCACTGGCAAATCTGTCTTAAATGTCTAATTAATCCTAAGCATGTAAGTAGTGTGACTGTTGTAAATGGAACTGCTCAGACACTCGTGTACTGACATGCACAAAATTAGTCAGGCACTTGGCTCCTCCAGTAGGTCCGGATGGAAATGCAAAACTCTTGTGCTAAATCACTTGGGCTCCAGAGAATGGTGCAGTTTAATCATCTCCAGCCAGGGTTAAAGAGGGCTGGAAGTATCCTTTTGTGCCAGAGAAAACCACCCAGATGTCATTTGCAAGGGCAGAAAGGACCAGCTCCAGGGAGCCAGCACAGGAGAGGTTTTGCTGCGTGGCTGTTACTTGTGAAGGGAAACCACTTTGGGATATTAATGCAAGCCCAGTAATCAGCCTGAGATGAGCCTGAGATGCTTCATTCAAGTTTAGAGATTTCTTTCTGTTGGAAAGTGTTGATGGGAAAATTATCTAGGTCATGTAAATGAGAGTAGGGATCATTTGGGGAGACTTCAAGTACTGCAGTACTAATGGGCAATATTGAAGCAGACTTTTCATTTTTCATGTGTACCGATCACCTGAAGTATCAACTGGCTGCACATTCCTAAAATTAAAGGATGTTGTAAGGGGAAAAGATGGGGGAAAATCCTAGAGCTGTATTAACTAGAACAAATTTAGAACTGTGAAAAATTCAGCATAATTGGTGAACAGGAGGATGAAGAAGTATGGCTGTGAGTTTTGCAGCACTGAGTATCAAAGTTACTTTATCCCACACCTGCTAAAGCTGCACTGTCCCAGACAGAGGCCAACACTCTTCAGTCACTGTAAGTGACAAAAAGGCTTCCAGGAAGAATAGGATCATTAAGATCTTGGGAGGTGTGAGCAGAGTAGAATGTTTGTCAGAATTAAAAATTATTAAGAAAATTGGAATTTGGTGTGGATTTGATATGTGACAACCCAACAGAAATTTGTCCCCAGTTTTAACAGCACTTACATGGCTAAGTAAAACATAAATTTATTGTTTGGTTGTTGTGTTGGACAGTTAAACCTTGAGAATATTTTTGTTTTTAGTACAGACAGTAATATTTCTATATAAATCTATTCCATATAATTTATGATGTAAAAATATAAGTGCATGGCAATCTGCAGTTAAATCAGTGGTTACTGCTTCATAAAGCATCTAATTCTGGTTCAACAGACAGTAGTTCTGGCAAAGGACTGAACCACTGTCATGTGCTGTGCATTTACAAAATAAACAAAAATTGCTGTGATACTGAGCCAAAGATTATTTACAGATTAGTTTTCTTTGAAGGGAAGCTCCATGAAGCTTTGCTGTGCAGAACACCCTTCTCCAAAACATAGTGATTCAGTGATTTACTGTATATACAGCATTTTTTTACTTAATTTCTTTCATATGTGTATTTGCAGATGATGAGTTTGTGTAACCTCCACAAAAGACATTTCAGGACATTTAGATTTTATAGAATTCCAAAGTTCATTGCAGATGTTTTGGATAGTTTTATTTTGTCCTGTTTTGTGTTAACCTTAGGTCCTGGGCCATAAGGATTTTTTGATTCTTTGGAACTTAAAGAAAGGAAATTTTGCAAACCTTGCTAGATTTTAGTGTTCCACTCACAACATCCAGCAGATGACAAACAGCTCCTGGGAGTGCTTGGGTAACCAGTATCTTGTGCATAACCAACACTTGTGCACTTCAGTCCAAATCCAGAAGCGTGTGTACACATGTAAGGAAAACACCCGGCTTTCACAGTCCTCCTGACAATGACCCAGACAATGACCCAAACCAGTTTTGTTTTTAAGTGGCTTTTTTATCCAGTCAGTGCAAGTCTGGTGTTCTGAGGTGCCTCAAGAGCACTGTCTTTCTGACACAATTGCTCTGGGCTGGCTGTTTCTGAGCTGCAGCACAAGGTCTGTGTGCCCAGAAAGAAAAATGGAGACGTGAGCTCAGCTTGGCTCCAGCCTGGTGATGCTTTGTCAATATTGGATTGGCAATCCTGTTATTATAAGAAACAAGGACATCATGTAGCTGTTAGGAGCTAGAAAATAGATTGTTTACTATGCTCCATGCCATCAATCAGTTTTGTGAGAAAACTTGAGCTCTGGCTGACTGGCATAACTTCTTTTAAAAGCCCCAAGTGTCTCTGTTGCTTAATATTTATTGAGATTCAATTAACAGCAAATTAAAACTATTCAATTTTTTATGGAAAAGAGTTTAGAATATTAAAACAGTTTTGTAAATCAAATTATTTTAATTCTAATCACAGTAATAAAATTGACATGTTGTTTAAAAAAACCAGCATAGTTGCTGCAGGAAAGTCATACCAATCAATGTGTATAGATTGCTAATTTACTTCAAACTGGACATTTGGGGAGACTTCAATTATATTGGTAATATAATTAGAGATTACTTCTTTAGTAAGATATTTGTCACTAAAATAATGCAAAAGGCCAAATTTAAGTGATAAAGGTTAGTTTCCTTGAAATATTCCTCTTTTGTATGCAGTGTATCTGCAGACTAAAAGTATTTTGTGTTTTATGTCACTCAGTATTAGACCAAGTCTTCTGCATTCTTAATGTTTGTTTTACTATGCAAATTCAAAGTCTGGAAAGCTGTTGCCTTCCAAGCCTTCCCTATGTAATTATATACATAAGCATATATATAAGAAGGATATAAGGAGTTCCACTTTCCAACAAGAGTCCCTTCTGGTCAGCCACATAGCATAAATTGAAGCCAAAAGATTTAAATTTCACGCTAGAAAGAAAACTTCTTAGAACCTACAAAATACCATTTTAAAAGCTCACTGTGTGGAATGACCTTAGTAATTAAGTGACATCCTCCATTTTAACAACAGAATAATTGCATCATGTATCAAATGTTTGCATTGAAAACCAGAGTATTTTAAGATGGGACCAAGGATCAGCTTGACACATCTCAGTAAGAAAGAAAAATGAGGTGTACAGTAGAGAGGAACAAGTGTGAAGCTGGGCCTTCCTTCCTGCCCACCTCATGCAATCACTCATGTTACTGTTTCAGAGCCTTTGATACTGGCCATGGTCTAATTCAAGCTCTAGTGAAGTTTATCAAGTGCCTCACCTGGAAAATGAAATTTAAAAAAAGGGAGGGGGGGGAGAACCTGAAAACTGGTCAGATTTAGAAGACAATGTGTTATGGATCATCAAACAAAAACAAGGCTAGGAGCTGAGTACTTTACCCTCAGTGAAGTCAGAGTATTTTATCCCTAAGTTGCTCAGTTCTCTGCACATTCACATTCCTGTCCTTCCAAAGAGACACAAGCACAGGTACCTGAGGCAATCTCCAGATATTAAGGACAACCTTTCCTTTCCAAGGTGAGTACATTGTGGAACTTGAAGGTGCCATTTGGTATCTTGGTGTTGGACTGGTGACACTGCACACACCTGTTAGGCAACTTAATGTATCAGATGCAAGCAAACCTCTCCAAGTTAGAGCTGTACAGTGCAATCTTCCTCTTAATTTTAATTCTAATGTGGTAAGTCATGGGCTCTTCTTCAAAGTCTACCCGGCCTAATCCCTTCCTGGGATCTGACAGCACGCAGCCATGCAGGTATTTTTCAGGTGGGTGCACAGGCACAACTGCCTGCTGTTCAGTGTCTGTTCAGAAGTGTTCTTCAAACTACTTGACCTGGAAGTGGATATGAAAACTACCTTCTGAGGGCAGAGTCAAATGTTCCCATGCTCTAAAGCTCTACACACTTCTCTAAACACATCCCTAATTGGTATTCAACCTTAAAAAATGTCTTTCATTAAAAATATAATTGACAAAGTAATTGACTTGCATTTGATTAAGTCAATCTATTGGATGAACATGATTAATAGATAAAATTATAACCAAACAGAGCAGTACAAAAGGTGAATTAAGTCATGGGTCACAATAAAATACTAAATTTAAGAAAGATTGATATAGCAAGAGTATTCATTTCACAGTAGGTACCAGGCTGTTCCCTTACAGACAGTGATGTAATTCAGATGGAATTGGGGTAGTCAGAATCAAGGCTGCTTCTATGGGCTTTGAAGCTGGTGAGAGTTATGCCAGAGATCTGTTTACAGTACATAACACCCACAGTGTAAATATTCACTGCTCCCATATTAATAGCAAAATGTGGGATTACTATTAGAACAATTAGTTCTGAACTGCAGAGGGGAAAAAACAGCTTAATGATCTTAGAATCAAAAAACCACTTAGCCAAAGAACTGCCATAAGACTTTCTGTTCCACAGCACTGGAATACAGTGTAGCATTTCATTGTACATATCTATTAGGAAGAGAACTTAAAATTTGCTATAAATTTTGACCCACCAATACATATGACACTGCAATGACTGAAAAAAGGTTATTCAGAATAAAAATTCTAGTATTAGAACTATTGTTTTTATTTTAAGTGAACAAGTAACAACATAGCAACCACAGCAACCATAGCAAGACAGCAACCACATCGTAAGGTAACTGTAAAACTGCAGGCAAACCATTAAAGCTGCATGCTCCCCACCTGGATGAACTGTCAGCACTAATGTGTTGATCTGGCTTGTACTTTACTTTGAAAAGGCAAATTGAATTAATTTATTTTTGTCTAGCAACTAGAGTACTCCTTTTCTGAAGCTGAATGTTTTCCTTTTGTGCCCACCATGACATGTAATTTTAGTGCTCCCCTTTTAGGAGTGCCAAGCTAACAGAATGGTGTGTGGTGCATTAAAGTAAGTCATGGCTTGAAATTCATGAAATGCCACTGGGTGGGGTGGGCAGCTAGCAGCACCCTGATATTGGAATTATCTAAAGATAATGTTTTCTCTCAACTTCTGTTTTATTTCAAAAGGATAGAGCTACTGGAAATAACTATACCTACAGTCACCTAACCTTCCTAGACTGACAGCTTGTCAGTAATTAGATTAGATTAGTTAGTAATTAGATCAGCACTTGGTCTCCTACTGAAGTTAGTGTGTGTGTGGGATCTGCTAAGTTCTTTGAAACAAAAAATTCATGGCTAAATTGAAAATACTGGTAAAACATAAGCAGAAAATTCCCACTGTTGAATGACAGACTGACTGTTTCAAATTTAATTTGCAATAGTTGTGTTCATTGAGGCACCTGTAAGATAAGGAGAAATAGGTAAATTACAGACTTTATTATAAGCATCTGAGTTCAGGAAGCTATAAAATCATTAAGGTATCTTCAGCATTGTCTCAAGATTCATTAAAACAGAATCTAAGTCCAGTAAATATACTGAGCATCTCAACAAGTTCAAAGTACCCAGGGAGTTGTGGGATCTAGCTGCCTATGGAGCCCATCCAGGGAGTGACTTTGTGTTTAAAATCTTGATTGTTTTAGCCTAGACAAGTGGGGGATGATGATGCCAAAGCAATGTGGAAAAGCTGTCACTGCAAGTAGCTTCTACTGGTTGGCTCCCAGTATCCCAAATACAGAGACAAATGAGAATGTTGTTGCCTAAAGGAGAATTTCTTGTAGTCTAAGTTCACATGCTGTAATAAAAGGGAGTGCAAAAAGACTGCCAGATATTTTCCTGACTGTTCCAGCAGATGCCAAATTATTTAGTAGTGAGACATAGCTGTATTTAACATCCTTTAAATCATTCCGCTAGTAAAAAAGTGCTATTGTACCAGTGACACCACACACCAGAAAACCTGCAGTAGGTTGGAAGTGCTCATTATACCTCCAGAGAGACTCCCTGCTCAGATGGCACAGGTCCCACTGCATTTGTGCCTTTTTTTTTTTTATTTTGCATTTCTTTCTTCTTCTTTTAGTTAGAGTCAACTCAAATGCTGTTATGAGAAGAAATGGGCTTGCTTATTTTTCTTAACTGAGGATTCTGTAATTGCAGCCATTTAGTGGCTGCTGCCTCTGATAGACTGGATTTCTAAAATCAGGAAACTGGAATTACAGAAATGGCACAAATAATGCTCCATTTCTCCACAACAGCTTCTGCTGCCTCAAGAGCCTACTTCCAGCATACTGAAATTTAGGCTTTAAAAGAGCCACCAAAAGCAGAATAGTTACTATTGTTTGGTCATTCTTGTTCAGCATTAGAAAGCATGGCTCAGCCACATGTATATTTGCCTATTAAAAGACAAAAAAAATCTCGTTTCACTTCCAAGTTTACCTGAAATCTCTTGGCACATGATATCACTGTTTTAGTGCCAAAGGTAATACATTTTGTGGGCCTTATGACGCATTTGGGAATAGTTTTAGTATTGGAAATGGAAGGGCTAAGCTGGACTCTTCTCTCTATACTAGGTTGGTCAGTTAACAAAAATTAAGAAATCAATAGAATAATTTAGCAGATTTTTTTTCAGTAATTCACGATTGTTTTCTGGATACCCTGAATTTCAGAATGTATTACCTCTGACCTCACTCATTAAGCATAGTACTTGCCAAGGTAAACTCTAAATTAAAATAAAAATTAAGTTAAAAATCAAAATGAAATTAAATTTAAAGCTACACTTTTGTACAATGCAAAATGGAAGAAAACAAAATAAAGAGGAAGACTGTGCTGTTTCCAATGTCATTAAACTTAGGCAGGACACTGTACATAACTTTAAACTGTTGTTTTGAAACCACTTGGTTTGTTTACTGCAGAAACAGTGTTTTGTTATGGGTGAACTTAGCAATGACCGACTAGGGATCCCTGTATATTGATTTTTTTGTTTTGTTTTATTTAAGAATAAATTTAGATGGATGGATGAATTTGCAGCGCTGTTGCTTCATCTTTATCCCTAATTGAGATACTACCATGGATTGTAAGGCTCTGGAGTATAATGATTTGTCAGCACAGGACACAGAGTGGACCAATTTAATAGTTGCTAGAGGGGTTAGGATTCCTACCGCCTTTGATGAAATCTTTTTTAGGTCAGTAACATTTAGAGATATAGAAAAAAAAATGAAGTAATTGGAGAGAAACCAGATGGTTTGTGGCTAATTTGGAAAAGTACAGATTATTGTTGTGCAGCATCTTATTCATTAAATGAAAAGGCCTTAACATTTTATAAGGGATAGATTAATATTGATATCACGTTATGATTCACACTGTTTAGTGTGCAAACATCAGCCATCCCTTATGTTTTTCTGCCCATGCTCAGTGCTATCACTGAAGCCACTGTATGAGGAATTACCATGGTGAGTCTGTAGGTGACAGCCTTACATATACATTTTTCATTTATGTTTTCCTGCTACAGGAAAAACATTTGCACACTGTAAAACACAAATCCAAGTATTACAGAAGCAGCCAAATATGTGCTTATCATGGAAATAAAATACCATGGGTGAGTGAAGTGTCACAAGCATAAGCTGATATCTGCATTCCCTGCCATTTTTTTCAGAGCATCTTGCTTTACAATTTGCACGGGCTTCTCTTCATTACAATTGCATCATTAAATATATGTTAATTTTAAAGTTTCTTTATGGTTCCATTCTTAAGTAATACAGACACACCAGCTAGGAATTGAGGTGTGCTTATTTTAGGATGGTAAAGGTAAAATGTTTACCCATCTCTAACCAGGTAAATATTATTTTACTCAGATTTATTACAATAATGCCCAGGGACTCTGAATGAAATTGCTGAGCAGTTCATAGGTACTGCAAGGGGCAATTTTTGCCTCACACATTTTGCACCAAAAATAAGCAAGACAGAAAAAAGATGAGTATGCACTCACAGCCTGGGAAGTGACTCTTTTAGAGAGGCTTTATAAGAGAGAGGTGGAATGCTTAGGAACAGTGTCTGCTGACTGAGCTGAGAGATGCTGATCACACACACGAACGGCCCACATGTCCCAACAGATATGCAAGTGAAGTATTTTTAATTGAGGAGCATGTATCATATAATATATATTTAAGACATTAATATATTTTATATTTGTGTGTTGATATATATCTAAGTCTAATTTTGTCATATTTCAAGATGTCATTACAAATTGTTCACAGTATATTACAACTGGTATAGGGGATTTTTTGGTTCCCATTAGCTAACATAGTGTTCTTAAGGCCTTAACCTTCTGTTGAGGGATGAAGAGATTTAAACTTCACAGCCTCTTGCTGTCACTTGCTGGCATAATTAAGAATATTGCCTCAGATTTTTGGAGAATCCTTTCCATTTGGCAGAGATGTGTGGACACGCTTGTTAGGAACTGAACATTACAAAATAGATGGTCAGCTCTGGAGGGGATTCTTCAACAAGGGAATAGCTGTAAGAAAACAGTGCCAAACAAGCAGCATTTTGCTGAGAGGTTTTCAGAATAACATTCTTGACTTAGAGCCCATTATCTAACAGATGTGTATTGATTTAATAAGCCTCCCTACTGTTTCACTGTAAGCACTTAGTTCTCTCATCTTCAGTGGAGGATGAGAAAAAGGAATCTATTAATAAAAAGTCTCTTATTCCAGCAAAACATGTTGGTGCCCATATTTGGCAAGGACAGTTAAGTATTTCAAAGCCAATTAAAACTTCATTTTTTTGATTGGGACACTGTGGGCAAGGCCCTCAGCTGGATATAGCGCCTGATGTATATACACTGATGTCCTTTTGCTTGACCAAAGAATAACATTGCAAACGATTTAATCTACACTATTTTTTTTTACCTCAAAATGATCTTACAAAAAATATGATTTTCTGTATCTACAGAAGAAAGTAGTTCACAACTTGCCACTGTCAAGTTGTTAAATCATTCTCATTTCTTTTTCTAGATGCATTTTAAATTTTTTTCTAGATGATTTTTACTGGCCAAGAGCAAATAAACAGGAAAGATTAAAGTAGGTGTGATTTGGCACAAAATCTGTTGAAAGAATGCATTGGTGTGGGAGGGAAGAGGGAGGGCCAGCTCTACAGCAGATGCAGAGTTCTGTCAGGCTGAGCAACAGATTTGGTTTGTGGGCAAGGCTTTGGTGGTGGGAGGCTCCAGGATGGTGTCTGAGAGGAGGTGCCAGAAGCTTGGCCTGTGTCTGACAGAGCCAATGCCAGCCAGCTCCAGGACAGACCCACTACTGGCCAGGGCTGAGCCCATCAGCAACAGGGGATGGGATACAATTTATTCCAGAAGCAGGGAAAACCTGCACAACAGCCATTGCAGTTGGGGAGATGAGTGAGAATACAGGAGAGAAATTCTGCTGACACCAAGCTCAGTGGAAACGGGGAGTGTGGAGGTGCTCAAGCCACTAGAGCAGATTTTCCTGCAGCCCATGGAAGTCCATGGTGGAGCAGAAATCCACCTGCAGCCCCTGGAGGGAGACCACATCAGAGCAGGGTGCCTGAAGGAGGCCATGACTCCGTGGGAAATCAGGACCAAGCCTGTCAGGACCTATGGAGAACAGCCCACGCTGGAGTAGGTTTGGTGGCAGAACTTGGGACTCTGTGGGGACTCTGAGCAGGATGTGAAGAATTGCAGCCTTGGGGTTGGACTCATGTTAGAGAATTTTGTGCAAGACTGTGTTCTAGTGGAGTGACCCTGTGCTGAAGCAAGGGAGAAGAGTGTGAATGAGGAGTGGTCCCCCTGAGGAGAAGGAGCAGCAGAGACAGATGTCTCTATCTCCTCAGCCTCTTGAAGAGTACTCTTAATGTTTCCCTATGCACATCCCAAAGTAACAAGTCACTTTTGAAAATCTTGTTCAAATGTTATATCCTTTCTTATAGATGCCTCAGTGAAAAACGTTGTATTTCATATTTCTGTCATGCATACAATGGAAAGCACCCTGCATCCAACATAGGAAGCGTTCTATACAACACAGCTTTTTGGAGGTAAGGAAAGCTTTTGTGAGTAGTTCAACAGCTGTTTTGAACATTGGATCTTTCTTTAATAATCTGTTACTACTTTCTATAAAGTTTCAAGTAAAATTGCTTCTCTGAACCAGGCTATAAAGCTTTTAAGTGTAAAACTGATCTCCTCATAAGGTACAAATGTTCTGATGCTGTAATTACCTGAGGCCTGATCTTCCAACCCTTGACAGCCTAAGTTATCTGTACTCATGTGTCTAATCTTTGTGATTGGATACAGGGAGAGTCAAGTGATTCCAGAATATCTACTAGGTCTCTACTAAACTTTCCTAAATCACATTTTGTTTTCACATAGTTAAGTGATCTAAGTGAAGGGTTAACAGTGTTCTGTCTCTCTTAATTTGAGATTTGGAAGACAATTATAATTCAAAATGTTTCTTCTAGTTGAGACTCCTTAGGAAAGACACATACATAGCCTAGAGCTAGAAGTCCAACTTTGCTTTTAAATGCAAATATTTTAACAAGTATAACACACAGAAGCATGAACTATCAATTATTACTACTAGGCATATGTAAAACATCTTGTTTATCACAAAGAGCCCAAATTAGGCTAAAAATAAAATAGAAATTTGTAATTGAAATGTTGCCTGTTCTCCTTTAAAACTGCCCATTGTTGTTATCAGAAGTAGCCTTCAGGTTGTCTTGATGCATCTAAATAGATCTTTCAATAAGAAAAGATGGGAACTGCCAGTGTTGGCAGACTGACTGTCATGCAATGAGACTTCCTGGGAATGTGTTATAACAGTGCATTATTTACAGCACCAGCCTGTCACTTAAGAGTTAAGGCTTTGTTTCCCCTTACTTTCATTCTCTAGAGGTCTCACTGGTACTTACAGAGTGACAGGAGGAAGTTGCAAGTCGGGGAGAGGGCATTTCCCAGCTGACCTACCAACACAGGAATGTAGACAAAAGCCCGTGGAAATTTTGGAAGTGTTAACTTCAGCAGATATTTTGAATCCAAATTAAAGGCATTCAAATGAAGATGAAACAAGTGCAAGTTTCAACACATGTTGGATTTTTCAGTATAGTACTGTTTCAGCCTCAGTCAAGTAAAATTCTACTGTCTATCTCCATCCCCCAGAAGACCTTGTTCCGAGACAGTAATACCTTGGAGGTTTAGTTGATTTGTTTGTTTGTTTTTCTAGGCTACTACTACTTATCTTTTAGGCTTATGGCTGGATTGAGTCCTAAAGGTGATTTAGTTGCATCACTTTGTATACCTGACAGTTTTACCAATACTTTCCCTTTCTGCAGGGTAGTTGGTCAGCTTTGACCAGAAGATAACCGTCTTAATCACCCTCAGTGCACCTTCAGGATGTCCCCTTGAACAGGAATCCCAGGACAGCACCGTGCTGTGACTCTGTGCTCAGGGAACAGGGCCTGAGGAGTTATCCCTGGAACCCTTCTGGGAAGCCAAAGCTGCAGGGCAGCAGGCTCTTATTTCCCCTGTCCCCATGGCTGTGGAGCTCCTCTGGGACCGGAACTCTCTAATCGCTCTTGGTTATTGGACTGCCTTGTTTTGTCCTTTTTAGGTTTTGATACAAATTTTTGTACCAAAAATTGGCCTCACTATGGAGCAAATTCAGAGCTCCCTGTCGCTACTGGGGCTCTGTATATCACACCAGGCCCCCTGATCTGCTTGAGGTATTTATAGAAGTGATTTCTATTATATCAGATACAGTTTCACCTTGGAATTTACAGTGGTCATAATTGAATCTATTTAATATTGACAGGATTGATATTGTTGTTTAATACCTATTTTACAAAACAGTATGTCTAAGTACTATTATTTAAACATGTACTGTCTGCATTGTTTCATAGTGTCTTGTCTGTTACTGATGACTTCTATGCTTTTTCAGGTTCTGAGGGTTCAGATATCAGAACACAAACTTTTTTCCATCCTAGACTTGTTGGAATTAGAGGAAGGCTACCTCTAAACAAGGCTGTCTCAAAAAGTTACATTATTTTTGTTTAGTGTATGACCCTCCCCATAATCAGCTGCTTCTAGTTTCTTTAAGAGCATACAATCATGGAGATTTGAATGAGTTCCAGAGATTTTCAGTTCAACTCATTAACTTGAATGCCCCAATAATATTTACCTCTGTCAAAATAATAGGTCCTCTACTAGGTGGTGTTGCATGTTTCTGGTGGTTTTATATATAAACACAGCTACTTCTGTATTTACCAGACACCTTGTACATGTATATACAGCATCTGATTTTGCATTTTAATACAGTCCAAGAGTAGAAGTCAGGCCATACCCCTTGTGTCACTCCAACTTCAAAAGGACATAAAATAGCCCTTGCATCTCCATATCACTACCCAAAGTCTCTTCTTTTTTGTTTGGTTTCTTGCACCAGAGAGAAAGGAGTGTACCTGAGGCAGTCAGTTGTTTCTTGTCTCTGTATTGTTTGATGTGTGATGAGCTATCAGATCTCAGTGTGCAACCAAATATGGCTTGCTACATAAAGTGCTTATCTACACAAGGAGACAAATATGCCCTCTACTGACTTCGTCTGTGGCTAGAGTTTAAAAGCTGCTGTCAGAGAGTACACAATGGAACTGTTTGCAAATAAAGCAAATTAAAATAAACATCTTTTATCATAAGAAAGCAATTAGTGTTGACTCGCAGCTTCACTTGGTTTTTCTTTCCTGACCTTGACTACATTGTGATGGTTTTGTGCTTCCTCGGACAGTTTCTACTTGCATCTGCATTGATTAAACCTTGATCTCATTTATTATCTCAGGAAATGGTCTCAAGGTCACAGGGCTGGAAATTTAATTATGGTGGCAGTATATTAAGTGGCACATTTAAAGATGCTGAATCGTAGTAATTAATTTTTTGGATGGTGGTCTCTAGGGAACAGGTTTTCTCTACACTGGGTGTTTAGACATCCATCATAGCCATTCAGCTTGGCAGCTGTCTTTTAGCTTTAAACTGCATCATTATTCATCTTTTATGACTGACTTTAAAAACACTAGACAACTATATCCTTTTTTATTGTAATATATGTCAGATGCTTGTATTAAGCTATACTTCACCTTTGCTATAAAACATTAACAGAGGTTGCTAGCAGCTACCTAGGCTGGCCTCTAAATTGAGACAACAATTACCCTTCGCTGACATCTAGTGTCAAGACATGAGATATAGCTGGAGTGCCGAATCCATTGGCCTGGAAATCCTGCACTTCCCCACTGATTCAGGCTCACCCAAGAAGCTGCAGCACTGGACATAATTAGTGGACACGAGGGATTAACTTGGCACACAATGTTGACTTTGTAGCAGCACTAGGTTATAGGATGAAATGCAGCACTGTCAAGGTCTTAAAAAGCTTGTAATGTTTAATGAAGGAATGGTCATTAAACTTGCTGGATCAAATATTAGGCAAGATGGAACTGGGAGGTATTTAATAAAGAGGCCTGAAAATATGAACTAAATCACATATATTCATTTAAACTGCTGGCTAAAGCCCAACATATTTCAAAATAATTCACTGCTGGTTTAAGCTAGATGATATGAACTGGGAAGGAGAAGAGTAAGCAGGTTTTAGCTTTCTGCATAACTTTACAGATTTTTTCTTCTACTGTAGATTTATTTTTGTTAAATGAAATAATTTAAAGTTCACATATTCTGTTGGGACTGCAAAAAAACAAGTTCTCCAGGGAATGGGTGTTAAAGTTCTCAAAGTGAACGAGATTTTCAAGTGAGGCCTTTCATAGCATTTGTCAAGCTGAATCTTATAGGATTGATACCAAAATATTAAGCAGTGGATTTTTAAAATATTGTTACAAGAGTTGGTCCTCATACCAGTACATTAATAACACTATTTTTTACAGGCTGAGGTGAAGATGATCTCTTAAAGCAGTTGGGACAGTCAGAGAACGGAATGAAATTCTAGGTAGAGAATATTGGGTGTAGCATTCCTCCTGCACCTTGTCACCTCCTGAATCTCACTAGACATAGTTCTTCAGCTGTAAAAGCCTTTGAGCTTGCAGTATTTGACCTTCTCTTTAAATTTGTGTTGGGAACCCATCTAGTTCTTTGTGCTATTTGCCCCTTCTAGAACAGTAATCTTCTGGAGAGATGAGCTAGATCTCCTTTTTGTGCTGTGTTTTGTCATTAGAATGATGTGATGGTGGGTGAGTTTAAACGCAATGGAGCTGAGAAAGAATTATCCTCCCAGGTGTATGTGTAATCTGACTGCACCTTACTTCCCTGGGCAGTTCCACATGCTCAGCCCCAGGCTCTTGTTAATTCAGAGGGTTTGTAGGCAGTATTTGTAAATGCTGGGCATGTCATTCCTCCACCTGTGCTCTGTGTTCCTACAGTTTGAGAAGAAAATAGCAGGAAGAACAGCAGGATTACGGGGAGAGAAGTGGATGATGGATCTCTGAAGTGAGATATATAAAGGCACACAGCATTTCTCAGCTTCACTTGGGTTTGATCACAGAGTGACTGCAGAGGACATCTCCCAGCAGTGTCACAACAGCATAGATGGTCTCAAGGCTGGAGAGTGAGCACAGCAGATAATTTGGATCAGGTCAATCAAGTCACAATCAAACCTACTTAGAAATGGAAATGAGTGATACCACAGTGAGTTCTTACTGATACCACAGTGAGTTCTTACAGAGCTGCATATGGAACTTTGGAAGTGTCCACATTTCATGGAATTGAAGAGATGCAGAGAGGTGGGAGATGGCCAATATCTAGTCAAGAGTCAATTTAAACAGGAAATGTTTCCAAGTATAGTGTTCAGTCTGGTTTCCATCTACATGTGGTTAAAAACTCCTTGGTAATTCCCTTATAAAAACAGACTGTAAATTTGTAAATTAGCTCTCTCCTACTTTTAAATATTGCAACAGAACATAGAAATGGGAATAAGGTATCCTGATCACTCCCATGGATCATCATGGTTTTGTTCTAAGTGCCCTAGTCTGTTCTAAATTATTAAAATTGGATAAATTGCATCTATGTATGGTTGCACATCTAGCTGAGCAAATCAGGGCTAGCTACAGCTGCAAAACCAGGGTAGTTAAAATAGCTTTTTCTTCCCCCATGGGTTTCTGAAGAAGCCCCTTGTTCAGAATCCACAGGATTTTGTGAAGAAACAAACAAAACACAATATAAGAAATATGGTGGAATCACAGTATTTGATGGCTATTGGTGGGTACTGATACCTGGAGCATAGTAAGTACCAAAAAAATTCCAGAGGATATATGGTTATTCTTTTTCTCAAGTTTGTTTTCTATCTTCTTGTAGCCCATTTAGCAAAGACATGTAGATATTTGGGTTGTAACTCTATGCTATTGGCCATAATAGTTTGAATTCACAAATGGTTTGAATGTATCTGCATGTAAATATTGCCATCCATATGTACACATGTGAGTATTCACAATGCAGTGCAGACCAGCTCTTTAGAAAGTTTGAATTTTGGAGCATGTAGAAGAGACAAAATCAGTCTAGCTGAGGCAGCAATGTTGGAAGAGTGATAGGTGTATAATAAATAATCCATAGTTTAAGAGAAATTTTTGCAAGTAATTAGATGAGCAGCTTTGAACAACAAATAGAGAAACAAAATTAAAGAAACAGTCATGCTAACTTCAGAAGCGCTCATGATCACATATTCACCATGAACTGCTTCTTCTGCTGCAGTCATGACATACATTCTATTCAGATTAATTTATTGCTGGATTAAGTCACCAGCATTGTTATTGAAATCCAGATAGCAAATGTTTCCATAATTCATTTGCAATTTATGAATAGGAAAATTATTGAGCTTGTTGACATAAACCCCAACAAAACCGGCTAAAATCACTTATTTCTCCTGTCTGGAGACTTTTTAACTTAAAACGCTACAGCAGAAGAGTAGCAGAGATAGAAAATTGTTGCACTTCAGCACCTTTTGCAACAGACTTGCAAATGTTTGGTAAATTAGAACTTCTACTGCTGAAAGGTTGGATTTATAACCAATCGTGAGAGGTTTGGATCCAGTCTGTTGTAAATCACCAGAACTTTCAAATGACATATCAGGTTTTTTCTCTGCTTTTAAAGCCTCTCTTACAAGAATAACATGGATTTTTAATGTACTGACTTTTGCAAATGTCTTGTTGGAGTACACATTTTTTAAAAAACATTTAAAGCCATTGCTCAGTGTACTTGCTTTACTTTTATGGTAGTTCTGAATGCCACAGTTTTAGCCCTTATCAGAGAAAGTTCCTTTCAGATGAGGTAGGCAATAATTGGATTTCTATGTATACAAACTATCTTTCAAAACTGTTTCGGTGCATACTCACATGAGTGATATCCTCATAACCATCCACCCTGAACTACATTCAACTTTCCTAAATGAGATTTTATTGGAACTGATTATGATTAGATAAATGGGTGACTTCACTAATGTATAATACACTTTTCAATTATAGAGTATGTATGATAATTTACATTTCTTGTTTGATAGTATGATATTTATGTGACATATTCTGGATGAGATCTGCTGCTGTTTATATAATGGCCTTACTTTTCTTTTAAATTAAATCTGCTTTCAACTTTTTCAATATATTTAATTTTTTAGGCTAAACAAAGACATTACAAATCCACCTTAATTTACCCTTCAGTGGAATTAAGTCTCTTGGTGGATAAATTCTGGTCTCCAAATTTGTTGCCTGAGAAGATAAATTCTACCATCAGATGAACATAATGTGGCTTGGAAGATCCAGAATCAAGCAGACATTATCAAAGTAACAGTTGAGAGACTGTTAGAGAAAAATGGAATCTGATGGAGAAACAGGGTTTCTTCTTTCTTGCAATAAATCTGATTTATGACTCCTGGGTTAACAGTTTTCTTTACATGTATAATGCATTGCTAATTTTGAGCTGGGTGAGAATTAGAGCATCTTCCCTGCCAAAGAACCTCTGAGCAGGGGAAATAAAAAAAGTATTTAATGTATTTTTTTTTTCTGCTAATACACTTTACAAGTTTTTACATGGTGTGAACGCCCAAAGAAATAGCATTCAGTCAGAAAAGAGACATTGTCTACAGATATATCAATAAATTGTATTGCTAAATAGTTTTAAAACATTATGTTTAAAAAACATTCTGAGATTCTATGATCAACAAGATTGTTTGAAAGAAAATCCCTCAGGATGTAACAGAAGTATAAGAAAGTTCAGGATAGAAGCTGATGTGTCAGAAATCCATGAATGCCCCACAGTAGCCTTCCCAAAAGGAGAAAACCCCAAAAAAACAGATAAGCTGTGCAGTTGTAGTGAGGTGATCCCTCTGTGTTCCATTGCTCAGTACTGGTTTCTTTTGGAAGTGACAGTTTTTCCAATCAGGCACTGTGGTCAGTTGCTTACGTGGGACAATACTGATACTGCAAATCACTTTGTGTATTTGTGTGTGTGTGTATTTGTCTATCTATATATAGCATATATATATATATAGTGTGCATATATTTACATGCACATACAATGTCCTAAAAGCTGACAGTAATTCCAGCATCTCTGTAACATATACAATGAATTTATGTTCAGTCAGTATGGAACTGATACCAATACTTGGCTTTTAATTCCTTAAAGGGTTTTTAAAAAAACAAAACCTGATGCTTTTGCAGAAGCTTTGCTAAGAACTGCAAACTCACATATGTGTCTTTATGAAACTTTGAAGACTCTGACAACATTTTTCTTTTTTTCCCGCTCCCTTCATGGCAACCAACAGAGGCAATTGGTAACAGATCTTTTTCACATTCCAAATTTTCAATTGTTTTGACTGTCCTTCTACTTTAATCATACCTGGCAAAAGTCCATTGGACTTAGAGAAGGAACAAGGCCTTCTCTAAGTAAGAGGTTCTCTCTAAGAGTACCTTCTCTCTGGGGTAAGCTGAACAGGGGGATTTGAATATGAGCACTGAAATTTCTAAGGTTAAGAATTTGTTAATAAAACATGATTGTGTGTATTTTTGCTTCCATAAAATGTTTTATAACTTTATTCCAGTTAATATCCTTGTTGTGAGATTGCTGCCATGGGTCTGTAACTTGTAAAAATATGTGAGTTAATGAACAACTTTCACTTGGCTTTTGCCAAGTCACTGAATTATATTAATAGCTGATTGCAGCCTACTGTTTTATTAGGACAGTATTTTCTTAGCTATTGACAGACACATATATGACAGTGATGAACAACTAGCAGTTTTAGATTGAACTTAGGAACTATTTTTATAGTGGAAATTATTTTTTCCCAATTTAAAGTTTAGTAAGCATAATGGTTTTAAATTAAAAGAGGGTTGATTCAGGCCTGATATATGGAAGAAATTATTTATGATGAGGGTAGTGAAGAACCACAGCACATTTTCCAGAGAGGCAGTAGATGCCCCATTGCTGGAAACATTCAAGGTCAAGTTGGATGGGGCTCTGAGCAAGCTGATCTGGTAGAAGATAACCCAGTTCACTTGGAGGGGTATTGGGCTAGATCTATGAATGTCCTCTCCAACCCAAACTCTTCAATGACTCTAACTCACCATAAGTAATTTGAAGGAAGCTATCCATATCAAGCTTTTTGTTAAAGAGGGAGGGGTAAGATAAATCCTTTGGGGTTTCTGTTTGTTTAACTCGCACAACTCTTTGAGCAGGGGCATCCTCTTCCTTCTGTTTCTTAAAGTTCCCAGAAGTGTGAGGACAAAGCACAGCCAAAGAAGTGTTCTTGTCTCAAAACCAATAAAGCACGCCAGCTATGTAGTCGGTAATCCCTGAAATGTTTCATTATGTAGGACTGGGAAGCAGGAGCTACAAAATGTTAAGCTAGAGGGCAAGCTGTGCTATAAAATGTTGTTTTGGAGCAATCTGCATCTGAGTTAGGGTGACTATTATGTCTGCAAGTCCTTCACTTGAAGGTCAAAAGGAGGAGTGGTGTGACATGGGGATGCTGCCCTCCAGAGAAAAAACAGGAGGTTAACAATCCAGATGGTGGTTTGAGAAGCCCCATGGAAAGCTTACAGAGAAGTCTGGATCCCATCTCTGTTCTCTCACTGTAAGACAAATCAAATGGCAGAAATTATGCCATTTTAGACTTCAGTGAATAAGCACATGCAGGCTGGAAAAAATATAGTTTCATGCATGATGCCATTTGTACCTTTAGAAGGAGGGAAAGCAGACCAGGCTGCTCAGGGTCCCATCCAACTAGGCCTTGAACACTTCCAGGGATGGAGCATCTCTGGGCAACCTGTGCCAGGGCCTCACCACCCTCACAGGCAGAATTTCTTCCTAATATCTACTCTAACCCTGCCCACTTTCAGTTTGAACCCATTTCCCTTTTCCTCTCTCTCTGTGTCTTTGTCTAAAGTCCTTCTCTGGCAGCCCTTTTGTGACCCAAATCTGACTCCTCTCTCTGAATCACTTCTCTGCCTTTCAGTAGCAAACTACTGAAAATGCAGGTAATTTGATGAGGAAAAAATCGACTCTTGTGGAAAAGTAGACTATACACATAAACTTGTATGAGGCAAAGCAGCTATAAACATAATTCTCCTCCTCCTTTAACAGGACACCACCTGCTATTTAAGTCACTAACTATTCTGATTATTTTAGACAAATTTCAGCATGCATTTTCTTGTGTCTCAGTAACAAGGAGTGTGTTTGCTCTAAAATCACCAAACTACAGCTAAATGTGAGAGCATGTGTATTTGATTCATATTGGGCTTTGAGCTTTGTTACTGAAACAGAACAGGAATACTCCCAAGAAGTAAATACTTAAATAAACAATAATGCTGATGCAAACAAGAGGAGTGCTGAGTCTACAGAATGCATTATGAACAGAGTATTTGTACTGAGATGTGTAGATAGCTGTGCATGCTGTAAATAACTCTCTGGTTGTCAAAATGGTAGTGCACAAGACAATTGAGCCTAGCGCAGGCAAAATGGCATGAGCCACTTTATTTTCTCTTAAAATCATGGCTCATTCACGAATCAGCAGACAGCTCTTAGATTTTAACAATCTGTTAAAGCCATTGGGCAAATTCCTTTTCACTGGAAGATTGCTGCTGACCTCTGGTCTTGTTGTTCTTATCTGAACTGGGGAATGTGTATAAACATATATGAGGAGGCCTTTATCATACCTTTACATTTCCTTTTAGAGATTTCAAAGTGTAGTTTCTTTGCCCCATTGACTTTAATATTGTTCTTGTGCTTCTCCACAACAATAACTTTTTAAACCTATTTTGGACTCTATAAGAACTTCCTAAGGAGCAACCAAAAAAAATTGCTTCAAATTAAAATTTTTAAATTCAGGTATGATTCATGCAAACAACAGGCAGAATTTATTTAACATTCAGCCAGCTGCTTAACCAAGTTGAAATTATTGATAGCCCATCAGCAATGATCAAGATGAAGAACCTAAATGAAGAGGTGCCTTTTCTTTTCCAGTCTTCCCTGCATTCCCCTCCCCCTGCTTTCTTTTTTTTTTTTTTTTCTAAATAAGAGAACCATTGAGCTGGTAACAAGACTTGAAATTCCATGTCAGCTCAGCCAGCGTGGTCAAGGAGCTCAGCTGTAGAAGGGAAATAAAACTGTTAAGTTATGACTGCCCTCCAATCAGTCACAAGGGTAATGATGTTTGGCTTTAGTCAGGTTATATGTCAGTAAATATACATCTCTCAGACAGCCTTTAAGACAGCCTTAAGATCATGCTTATTGTTTTATATAGATAGGGGTCGGGTGCTGATATATGGTGGTCATAGGCCACTGAAATAAATTTCACAGCATTCAGCAGGTAAAGTTAATCTCAGTAGAACAGAATGTGGCAGCACTCTTGATAGAATATTCATTCAACAGTGATGGGGCATTTTTTCTCCGTTAGGTTTTGTGCAAATCACTCAAATGCATATTTTTCCTCCTCGCCTTGATTCTAAATTTGCTGCTACCTGAAGTGCCCATTTCTATTTGGTCTTTAGTGTAGAGCTGCGTCAAGATCAAAAATTCCAGTTTATAAACAACACCATGTTCACCCTGTTCACTATATTCTGTTCACCCTGCTCACATATAAATCACTTTCAAAGGTGAGGAAATCTCAGCATTCTACGTTCTGCCAATATCACCCACATATCAGTCTGAAATATCAGTCATGTTTGGGTGATAACAGGAACTTTTGTCTCAAGAGCAAAGGACTGAGACAAGACCTTGCCAAGAGAGACATTCTAGACTTACAGCTCTGTGAACTAAAATTTTACTATAGACTTAGACAAAAAATTTTTACCATAGTCTTTCTGATAATGATATTTAAGTTTTCACTTAAGCTTATTGCTAAGGACTTCATATAATTTGCAAATATTGGATGATACCTTTCATTCCTGTAGCTTGACATTAGACATTAAATTTGCCAAGACTCCCCATAGCATTTTTAATAAATGTTTTATAACGTTTTATTCATGTTATAAAAAGGAGAAGGTTCCCATTATACCAGCTTCTGCTCTCTTAGTATTATTCAGCATTACCACTACACAGGGTAAGAAAATGTAAAAACACAGCCTAGATGCATTTCAATAACAGCAGTGCAATTAGCCCAGAATTTGATAAAGCCATGTGTAGTACTTACACCCTAAGTAAAATGTGCTTTGGGTTTTAGAGTATAATGCAGTGTCCATTTTTAAATTCAACAAAATTATGGCTAGAGGCCTAAGGTTAAACTGAAGCATCAAGCTGTCCTTTGGTGTCAGAGCCTTTAATCCAGGTCTAGAATAACAAAACTGTTTTAGTTTAATTTAGTAGGATTTATCAGAGCAATGGCTTAATCCTAAAGTTTTATTTTGTGTTTAAATTGTCAAATTTAAACACAATTAATTAAGTTAATGGAAAATTGGTCTGGGTAAAGATAAAAGTGGAAAAACAACAGGCAATGTCTATAACTGAAGGCAGATGCTGTTGATATGTTGATTGTATATGTATATCAGGCTTTCAATGAAACATCACCAACAAAGGTTAACATTGTGTAGTGCTGAATGTGTGAGGTTTTTTTGAAGCTGTTGCAGTCAATGAGTAAGTTAAACTCAGAAACTGTAATATTCATACTGTAGTTGTTTATATTTGCTAAATGCTGATCCAGGTCCTGAGAGAAAATTATTATAATGTCAGTATAAACATACCAGATTTTACCTTTTAAATCTGCCAGGAGACTTTTTATGAGACTCCAAAATATTAAAAAGCTCTTTTCTCCTCTTAGATGGTATTAACTAGTCTATATTCACAAATTTTAAAATTTCTTTCCTAATATCTGAATTTCTTTTAAAGTGGATGCTCTAATATTCTGGGCTTGCACAGCTCTTTTTAAACAGATACTGCAGACATCACTGAATGATGCTTCATAAGCTTCTTGATACAAATGTCATCAACTGAAAAATTCCCACTATTACCAGAATCCCATAGTTCAATGAAATCCTTTACATGTGAAAACTGAGTAGGAAATGAGAGTTCATGTTGTCTGAACTATAACTAGGCATGAAATTATTCAGAGACTTTCCATGTGATCATCACAAGTTAACTTTCAGTTCAGGGAAGGCCCTTGCAGGGAAGTGGTCAGGCAGGTATTTCAAGCTATCAGCAACTGTAAGCTGTGAGCTTTCCTTGAGAGTGACTCTAATTATCATTCTCATGTCTTAAATAAGGTGGGCTATGTCTGCAGACCGACTTCATTTGGGGAATAGAGGCTCAGCTTTTCAAATTAACATATTAGAGTTTTGTATTTTCCTCATTTAACATATTAAGTTCCTTCAGAGAAAGAAAATAATTTTAAACTATTTTTGAATTCTTCTTCCTCTCTGAGTCAAGTTTAAAAAACATTAAGTTCCAGGCCTCTGAATATTCTGTTATAGATTTTACTGGCCAGTTCTGACTGTTCTTCTGCTTAAAAATTGATCAGTGTGTGGAAAGGCACTGATCTGAAGGGAACATATGATCAGTAATGAGTTTGCTGCTTCCTCTCTTTATAATGATTTAATGAGAAGTAAAAAGTTTCCTTGATGTGTATAGGGATCAGTACCAATTGTTTTACACTGATAAAACAAATTCTCATGAAGGAAACAGTTTTTAAAAGCACTTTTAAAATCACTGTACTTTCATGTATGCCAATTTTTTTTCTGCCATTATATCAGAAAACAAGCCACAGCCTTTTGTGTAATACCTTGGTGTGACTGGTCAGTATCAATTATTACTTCTTTTCTGTTAAGATTCTGCATTGCAGCCTAGTGATGTGTAGAGAACCATGGAAACAAGTATTTGACTTGTTTCTCACAACTTCTTTTTCAAGAAAAAACCAAAAACTTTTCCAGCTGTTTTCTCAAAGTATAGTCTTTTCCAACCCAAATATATCCTCAAGAACTGCTAACATAATTGTGTAACTACTAATCTAATTGTTAAACCTCCTAATGTAATTTTTTAACATTTCATAATAGGCTACCCAAGAACTACACCGATGCCCAGAAAATTGAAGGCAAATGGTCACATAGTAAATTACTAAGTCTACATAAATGATGTGGAAGTAAAAGTTCAAATCTATGCAAAAATTATTATTGCAGCATTTTAGTTAGGCTGATAAATGATATTTCAGCAATATTGTGTGTGGGATTCTGAATTAGGCTTTTTCTACTTATATCTTCACTGAACAGATTTTCAACACTTGTACATAAAGTATATTTTTCTTATTTTTCTTACCAAGGCTTAACAAACTACAGCTTACTCCCATATGGGAGGTGGGGGGGAAAGAAAAAGTATTTTATTCCTGCACTGCATATCCAGCATTCAGACCCCTTCAAAATGATGTGATTTTTTTTTGTGTTCAGGCAACTAAGGCAGACTTTATGCCAAGATTCCCCCAAAGTACTCTGGGAATAACTTTTCATAGTCTCTACTTCCAAACACACAGCAGACAGGAATTTGTTAGCTAGTTAACACAGAAATTAATCAAATCACAGCTGGCTAGAGGCAAGACAGATATGCCAATGCTCTTTTGCCAAGCTGTCCATTGCAAATGCAGTGGCTGATATATCTTATGCCTATGGAGATCATCAGCTGCAGCATTAAAAGGAGGCATTTCCATGAGTTACTCCACAAATTAAGTGTGATTGGTTTTAATACATTCACTGCACTGAATGCTGTCACTGCTGAAGAATAAATAATGAAGGCTGGTTGATGATTCTCAGCAATCACTTCCTAGGCTATCTTTGCAATGAGAGTCAACTGTATCACAAGACACAATTTCTGATTTTTGCTTTTAATGTCTAGTGGTCCATGGCCATTGCCATAGATTTGGCTTTGAAAAACACTACTAAAACATTTCAAATGGAGAACTGAAAAGTACAAGTAAATGTAAACTGCAGTCTTTAATCACGTGGCCATCACTGTGCACACAAATAATCTGTAGGAATTTAGTGGTTTTCTAGAACTGACCTCTATTTTTCTTGTACTTGGTTACCGAAATATAGAAGTATTTCTCTTAATTAAGACAAATTATTCTGATATTTTCCATAGGCACAATTTCTGAAGGCAATATAGCATTAATTTTTTGAGATATTTGTCTTGTCTTATAGAAGGTGTTTCATCGTTCTCAGAGAAGCTCCCTGTGTAGTTGCCAATGAAGCTTCACATTTAAATCCCCTACTGGGGAGGAGGTGGATTTAACTGTGAGTCAACATACTTTTTAAACCTCACTAAAAAAAAAAAACCACCAAAAAAACCAAACAGAAAAACTCCACCCACAACTGTTTTTAATCAACTCTGCTCCTGAGTATGATTAACAGGAAGATTTCTCTTACAGCATTACAAGGAATAATTAAGCTGTAAATGTTGTCTCTGTATGCCAAATGGGAAACAATATTTTTACCACAGGCTTCCCCAACCTCAACTTTATCTATCTAGATAAACATAATTAAGTAGAAGATGATGGTTTGTTAGCATTTTATTACATATGTTTGCAAGGGCATTAAGAATAATCATAAAATGCACAACAAATGTTATAGGTATTAAGGTTTTCAGCAGTAGAAAACGTGACTTTTTAAAATCTGCACTGGAAACATGTACGCCTCCAAATTAACTATTCCTCTGTGCAGAACAGCCATTGAGATGCTGCTGTCTTAGCTGATTTACATACACTAATTGCTAGTTCCTATTAAGCACTGAGTGGTCACCTGCTCAATAATATAAATAGTTCCTCAGTCTGGGAGATTCAGTTCTGTACCTGACTTCTGAAGATAGTTTTATTTTGGGTTGTTTGTTCTGTTATAACAACACCTGCCACTTTAAAATGTCCTGATTTTTCAAAACTAAAATACCACAACCACCACAGTGAATTTCTTTTATAGAAAATTCTTTATTCTCTACACAGGTAGTTAAATTTTCTAGAAAATGAAAAAAACTAGCAAGGGAAATAGTTTTTTTACCTCTGTTTAACTCTTTGTCTTTTGAGGAGTATGTTCAGAGACAAGAGGACCTTGGTGCTCTTGCTGAAGGTATGAGTATATAACATAGGATGGAAAGTAGCATTAACAGACTGCCATAGGAAGGTGACAAATACCAGACCTTGGAAAATGCTTTTAAAGTCAATCATTACTTCTGTTATGCCATTGAAGAGGAACAGAACTGCCACTACTGGAATTTCAAGTGAAACCTCCATACTTCCATTTACTCCTGGAAGTTACTGATTTTCAGTTTCATGTGCAGCCCAAGGTCCTGAATTCTGCTTGTGTTGTGTTTCTCCTGAGCCCACTGAGGACACACTGGAATCCAAGAGGCCATAATTAAGGAGGAAGTGCAAAGGACCCAAGAGAAACACACCGAATTTAGGACATTATTGTTGAGTATTTCTGCATGGTTTTGATGATAAATATTGTCCTGCATAAAGCAAAATAGTTGATAATTCAATCTGATGGACATAATTAGTTCTTTTTACTTTGTGTGAGTGCCTTTCTAACAGTTATTTGTTCATTACTGTGATACTTCTAATGTTAATTACTAATAATTATTAGCTTGAACTGCACTTCATCCCAAAAAGGTGTGTAAAAGTGCACTGATGTTGTCCTTTTGAAATGCTTATGTGATAGTGTAAAGGATATAAATCATTCCTGTGAGCCAAAATATAATTTGCTGCTGTCAGAAGGCAAGTTAACAGTATTACAACTTTGTGGAAATTTGAATGCATTCCACATTCAATTTTTTTTAATAATAAGAACTGTAAATAACAGGCCATTTTGAAGTATAATAAATGCTCCTTTCCAAAGCTAATGATAGCTTACTTTAGTTATAGCCATTCTTTTATAGCAATAGACAGCTTTAAAAAATCATTCTTGCCACATACACATAATTTTAAGGAGCTGGCATAAAGTTTTGGAGTTAGTCCAATCATTTAATTTACAGAGGTATGGCAAATATTAGCAGTATCTTTGATGACCTAAATCTCATCTTACACAGAAAGCTGCCTTAAATTCTGGGTTTTGCACACAGTACTTTCTTCCCAGGTATTTCATATTCTAGAGATTTCCTTTCTACTTAGGGTATTGCCTATCCTCATTGATCAAACTCATCAATCAGAGGCTAAAGATTTATGTTTAAAAAAATAAAGGAAGTATCTATTAAAAACTTTCCTCTGAATTTGCAATCTCTTAATAATATATTTTCCAGATATTAACTGGAATGCTAAAGAGTAATACCTTTTTTTCTTTTTTTAAATTAAGTAAAGCACCAATTCCAAATTAGTCACTCAGATTTGGAGGTTGCAAATTTAAAAAAAAAACAGCAAGATTTATTATATCATTCAGAGGTCAAAATAATGCAGCATATTATTAGCATTAACTACAGCATTATAGTATTTTTTATGTACAAAATAGCAGATAGCTTTTTCAATTGAACTAAGCTTCAAATGTTCTGGAAAAAAAAACAGAGTGGAAAAACCAAGTTCCCTTCAAAGAAATCCATGTATTTTTCTGGCTGTGATGTGGCTGTGATTTTGTTGCTTGAAAGCAAAAACATAAAAAATACTACACACACATAATAATGCATCATGAAAAGAAATGATAGTATAAACTTCAGTTTGAAACCACAAATATCTGGTGTAGATGAAGAATACAAATGGATTTTTGCTATAATGTTTTGACTGCTTGTTGGTCCTGCTCTTACTACAGATAACAATGCCCCATCACCACTGTATGTGAGCATGTTGTATGGAGGCCATAGCCATGGAAAACTCTCCAGATGGAATTGTGTCTGAGGAAAAAAAGAATGAAAATTATTTGTTTTGAGTGGGTATTTTTTTTCTTCAGATTTTACTGGTGGTCACATTTTTTCTTGAAGAGAAAGATGTGACAATCTTGCTTCCCACCTCTGTTCTAAAGGTCAATCATCAGCTGGCACAGCCTTTATTGTCCTTTTTGCACCACTTTATTTTTTTTACAAAGTGTAAATTTCATGGTAGTTGAAAAGACGAGAAGCTGTTTCTGGAATAAACAGCAACACAAACCAGCCAATTCTGCACAGCATAATGGGATTTTAATGTATTCTTCTGGTTGGCATAGTGTATTTCTGTGATAATTTTATGTGACAGCATAATTAAACTGGAAAACAATTCCCATTTCCTATGTATTTTATCTATTTATCATAATTTATTTCTTTACTTTCTTGCTCTGCTATAAATATTATTGTAAGGAGAGTTAAATAAGTTAAACCAATGCAATTACTTTTACAGATTGAAATTAACTTCATATATCAATTTATACTGGTTTGTATACAGCACCTACTATTTGCCCTGTACAAATAAATGCATTTGTTGCAGTATATTTATAGTGTCACTATGGTTTCCATGTTTGCACTCCTTTTGACTAATGTTCTATATGTTAAAACTTGACACTTTAACAGTATTTTCAAACAATTTCATTCATTATCAAATAACCATTTATTACATTGTGGCAATTTCAAACCATTTACTGGACCCTCTAGACATTGCTAAACAATGATTTATCAAGGAGTGTGCAAATTTTACTGCTTATCACAGCAAATACAAAAAGTAACATTAAATACTGACTTGACAACAGCCCTGACTAAATTATTTTCCTTTTTTAATCTTGATGAGTCATAGTTAGTAATAGCAGTTTGTAAATGCACTGGAAATTGAGGCCAATATTCTAGATTGCTCCATTACATGAGGTTCTTTCTGGTTTGCTCAACTTTTTTGCATGCCTGAGGGATAAACTGAAGATTGTGGTACCCAACAGATGCATCTCTTACTGTCTTTATTTCCTAATGGCACTTATGGTGCCCCAACATTGTCCTGTGTGACAGTGCTTTTCACATTTAATTTGACCATGAATTTAACAAAATTCACGTCTAGCCAAATCTGCATTGATTTTTGCTTCCCTAAAGTGAATAGCAGTGAGGCAAAACATTTTCAGGAAAAATCTCCTTCCAAATATTCTAGCCAATAAGTAGAAGTGATTGACTTTTCTATGTGGACACTGGGCTGCAAAATGCTGCACTTTTAACAGCACTCCTTGTGTCCCATTTCTATAGAATTTGAGATCCATTCTCTGTCTGTGAGAGAACTGATACCCACAAGTGACAGTCAGGTCCCTGCAAGCACTTGAGTGCAAACCTTACAAGAAACAGTATTTGATGGAGACATCCTCATTCTCAGAGATCTCATTAATTGCAGAGCTCACACATTCAGCACTACACAAAGTAAATTGAAAGGCTTAAATATTCCAGAGGATATTCACAGAAGGAGTTTCAAGGACTTGGAAGCATTCCTCATTTGTGGGGTTCATACACAGAGTAAAGCTGAACAAATATTATTAACACTGAATTTAAATGATCCCTATGATCCCTAAATCAATAGTTTGGCATTGTTAGTTGAAGCTACAGTAACATTAAATAGCTCCAGAGAAAGCCAAGGCTTCACTGTGCAAAACTAACAGCTTAACATCATCCTACACAGAAGAATTTATAGCCTACACTGTTTGTTTGTGAATTGAGGTAATAAGGAACCACAGAGTAGACTGTGATCTTCTTGGACCAAAGCCATGAAAGGAGCAGAACTGAAAACTACACTGAGATTTTCTGCATGTCAGTCTCAATTTCAAAGGCATCCAAAAGGTTTTGATTCATTATCTCCAATTCAGGAGTGGTTATGAGGAGCCCTTGTTCTGTTAGTGCTTCCATACTAGAAGCAGCGAAAACAGCTTTTACTCATTAACGTAATAATGTAGTCATTTAATTGAAATTGCCACAGCTGCGAGCTGGTTCTGGTAAGTCAGGCTGGAAACCGTGGTAGAGGAGAAGTAGCCAACTTTCTGCTCTGCACCCCGTGTCACAGGAGGGCAGCCTCTGCCAGAAAGGTGCAGTGGGGCTGGGGCACTGTAGGAGAGTCTGTTGGAGTGACGGGGGTCACGCACGGCCGGGACGGACGGAGACCAGAGATCTCTGCAGCCAGGTCGTGGAACTATCGGTTCATTGCAAAGGGCCTGGGTGCAGGGCCCTGCTGGGAGCTGCCAGCCGCAGCTCGGAGCAGGCCCGAGAGTAGAGAGGCTTAAAGTGTAAGAGAGTCAACGGCAAAGGTTTAAGAGCAGAGAGCATGTAGAAAGGGGGGGGTGAAGAAGTGCAGAGGGAAGACAAAGAGACAAAGAAAGAAAAGGGCGTGAAGAAGAGCGCTAGAGCAAGCAAAGAGATAAGAGAGAAGAGAGATAAGAGAGCATGAAAAGAGAGAAGAGAAACGGAAGAGAGCGAAGTTCCCGTTACAATACAATAAATCATCTTCAGTGCTGAATATTCAGATTCTCATCAACCAATCTACCACAGCATGCATATCCTATAACATTAACATACAACCTATAAGAATCACTACATTACCATACTGTGTTACATTTTAAACCCTAAATCTTACTCTTTGGGCCCCATCTGCCAAGCTGCAGGGTCTGCTCTGACCCTTGGACCTGCCTGCTTGCAGAGGGTGTTGTTTCATCAAGAGGGGATTACCTTCGGCTGGCCACACCATTGTTTTCCAGTTGTTCAGTAACTAAGGGATCTCAAAACTTGCTTTCATTTCAATCTCACTTATAGTTTCTATATTCTCAAAATCTTTTGCCAGGCAATCATATTTATAAGGCTTTCCTGTTCCATCCTCCCCAACAGGGCACTTTGACAGCCAGTGCTGCAACAGCTGAGGTGCAGCATGAACTGGGGCCTTCACAACTGCAGAAAGGTAAAATCTTGTTTGCTTGTTGAAGGTCTTCCAACCCTCAGCATAAATACTTCAGTTCTTTAATTTTACCCACATGTATCTTGTATGTTTAGCCCTAGCACCTCAAAGCTTGGGTGTTTCCTGTGATGTCAGTAAGTAACGTTTGGGCTTTGGGGAAGATGGACTGCTTTCTTGAGGTTTTATGTTTGTTTGGCTTTTGGTCACCAGCTCTACTACTGTTCTCTGGCAATTCTGCTAGACTAGTAGGGTATGACTAAGCCCAAAGTATGTTTACAGAGTACACAAAGAATGTTCATCCAAAAGCAGTAAAAATGATAATTAATTTTACCCCAGCAGAACTGCTTACTTGTCTTCTCAAGTTTAACAGATAATTTCTAAAACTTATTAATCTTTTCCCAATTTTTAGTCATTTTAAACATGCTACTAATTGAAACAAAACAGCCACTGAATTCAGAGAGGACAGATCAGGCACAAAAAGAAGTTTTGACTTTAACCAATCATTTAAGCCAAGCCAGGATAAATGAACCATTACATCAATGTCCCTGCCTATTAAAAAATCCAAAAAAAGTGTCTGAGAACTCTGATCAGCCAGGAGTAAGCATTTAATCATTGGAGAAACTGAAGCTGAGTTCAGTCCCAGGACAGAGCAGAAGGGCTGCTCAGAAACAGATACCACAAGTTACAGCACTTTGGGCACAGATGTATCCATAACCCCACTCCAGTGGCCCTAATGTAAGTACAAGTGTATTTACTTTCTTTCATTTTGGTCAAAGTGACAAACTCCTAGGATTTTCAGGTACTTTTAGATCTAACTCTTGTTGATCCAGAATTGATCCTAAGATGACTGATCTTGTTAATCTATTTCCAGCCTGCTTTTCTCCACTAGTTTGCCTACTGGAGATTACTATTTCTTGCTTTCCACTGGTCAGATTAATCATATGACTTCTTTTCACCTATCCCTATGAAATCAAGCTAGAGGGGGATTTTTGAGTGGGTTTGGTTTTGTGTTTTGTTTTTGTTATATTTTGTGATAGACTTTGTATGTTACAATCTTCAGCAACCATCAGCTCTCAAGTGCCAGAGATAAGGCCTGATTAAGGCAAAAATGGTTTTTAATATAATCAGGGCTAACAGCACTCCTTCTTAGAATGCAGAAATGGAAAAAGAGTTATTCTCTGTGGCCAGCAGTCTGGGCATGAGGAGGGAAGTCATCAAGGCAAGCTCTTTCCTCACTTAAGGAGATATTATACAAAACATTAAACCCAATGAGGGTATCTGTCAAAATCTAAGAGACTTCATCTCTGCTGTTATCTACCTTCCATTATGGATTAATTTGACACTAATTGCAAAAATGATTTAATTTAGCTAATCTTCAAAAAATACTGTTGGAAAATTAAAATTAATGGCCAGGATAAAATCCAGCTATTCTACCTGAATAAAAACTTGGCCACAAAGGGCCTGATGCAGAAAGCTTAGATAGAAATTACCTCAAAAAATTGCATTTAATACATGAAGCAACAGAGAGCTAAAAATTAATTTAAAGAAGAACATGACAGGTATCAGTAGAGGAAAAGTCAAAGTTGTGTATCAATGGAGAAGGATGGCAAAAACCAAATTTGGAGCATTTTAACTCTAAAAAGAACTTTGGTACTATATTTTTTAGACCTAAAAAGTGTCAAGAAATTACACCCTTTTAATTCCATACTTTTAGTTATCCAAACAGCAGAACCTAGTAAATCAAGTACTTATTAACTGTGTATTGGACAAATCTGAGAATGTGATTTTTTAGAAGTAGTTTTGTAGTTCAAGAGTCAAATTTGAACCAGCAAACTAATCACAGCTTTGTGATGTTCTTCCAAATTCCTATTTCTGATAAAGGCGCTATGTAACATGATAAATTCTCGTCTGTACCAGATGGCACAAGTCCCTGAAGAATCATGTGCCAGCTGTTCCCAGGCAGAACACACCACACTCCAAGCACACTTGCTCTTTTCTGGCACAGCCTTGCTGTGCTGGCACTGGGGCTGGGGAGCATTCAGAGCAGAACCTGTGTGTCACAGGCCCTCTGTGTGGCACACGTGTGACAGGTGACAGCTCCATACTTTGTGCTCCTACTACAAGTTTGTTCCCCTGCAATGCTTTCCCCTGTTAAGATTAGCAAGACAGGCCTGCCTTGTCCAGGGGTCAGAAGGGAAATGTTCTCCAGCACACAGAGTGTGATTTCCTTCCTCCTGTTTGCATTAAATGAGAGGGTGCCATTCCAGCATCTTCCCAGTGCCACCAGACTTGCCTTGCTCTACAATGCAGTGGGAAATACAACTGCCCCAGCCTGCTTGCCTTGTGCTCCTGTGTGCCCACTTAATGGGATCAGCAATGTGTACAGCTTGCAAGGGAGAATAAGGTTGATTCTAGCACATGGTTAATTAAGACATTACAGTTAGCTATTTGCTAGGCAGGCCCAGGGGAGTAGTAATAGGATATGGAATCTTTCACCTTAAGTTCAGCCATTCTTCCCCCCAAATTCCCAGGTAGTGATCAGTAATTTCTCATTAACCCTGACACAAGCTGAATCCGACTCCATTCAGGCATGTGGATGAGTTCTGAGCACACGTCTGCCAACAAGGAGCATCAGTATCTCTGGTAATTAAATTTCAAAGTGAAGAACCCCACTGCTGTAAGTAAGCAGCAGAAGTTGATGTTTCCCTGTGGCATTATTTTCACTCTTCTGTTGTTGTTATTGTCTCCAAACTCAACAGCTATCATAAGCTGTCATAATATCAGCAGATACAGATTTAGGTTTTGAAGGCTACAAATTGACTATTGTTCTTAGGCTCCCCAGCAAGACAAACAGTTAATAGTAAGACCACGTAGAAGTTGGGAAAACATCATTTAAAAAATACCCAATGCAACACCTAAATTATAATGAATCTCCAAGAGGCCCCTAATTTCATGATCCTACCTGCTCTGCCAAGAATGTAAAGAATCATTGGCTCTTGACATCATTCTCTTGCCAAAGGGCAATTACCTATTCTGTATGCATTGCCTTAATCATGTCAAGTTGTGTCCCATAAATTTGCATGTCTCCCAAGGAAGCACGGTGCATTGCCAGCAGCCTGATAGGCCAGATCAAAACAATTTCCTGGTGTGTGTTTACATCAGTTTTTGGCTTCTGAGCTGCTTTAGCTGTAGTTGCTCTGCAAAACAGCACAAATTCCCTCTCTCTGAACTGAGCTGCATCAGGGGTAGAGGGGGGAGTAAGCAGAATCTGGATGGATGCATCGTCCTTCCCAGAGCTGAGCAATGCCTTCTAGATTAATGAACTGCAAATCAGCTACACAAATGAAACCACATGCTAGAGATAAACACAGTCCTCTGAGATGGGCTTGTTGTCACAGTCAGAGAGGAGAGAGAGCACACACACATGTGTGACTAGGGGCGTAATGAATGCCAGCTTCCCTCCTGCCTCTCTGGGATATGTGAGAATGACAAACTCTCTGAGGAACAATTCCTTTGACTGGTTCGTTGAGGAAAGGAAACTTGTCATGCTGCCAAGAATAAAACTGCTCCTGGGCTTAGTTTTGAATTTTATAAAGTGAATAAGTGAAAAATGTATACACATTCACTTCAGACCCAAGTCATGAATAATTAAAAGAATATATAATTGTACCCAGCTTTCCCCTCAAGCTCAAGCAGCAGAGATATCTTCTGCCCGTGTAACAGGGCACTTCGTGTGTTTTGTGGTTTTTTGCAGGAGCTGTTGAAGTGAGCTGAACTGAATCCATCCTGCATGCAGGTAGGAATCACAGCCTGACCATCACAGCACACAGAAACACAAACTGAGAACTCAACTGTTTCGTATCAAGGAAGCTGCAGATTTTTTTGATTATGCTTAACATTTTCCTGGTGTGAGTCATTCACAATTGATACTGGATTTAGACCACAATATGATAAAAATTCTATTAACACAGCATTATTGTAGACTTTAATACTGCAAATGGAAAAGATCAGACATTTTTATAAGGCACAGGAAGGTAAGAATGTTTACCATGTCAAAAATAAATATGCAGAAAATAACCTCAGAAAACAAAAGTTATCTGTATTTAACTATTTCCCTTTTCTGAGACAGGCATACTTATCAGTACAAATTTAGGAATGTTGAATTAATGGTATACAATCACACATTGCTCTGCAATTCTACTGCTGTACTGGAATTATCTAGTGGTACCTACCTGGAAGGAGATGCAAGAGATCTATTGCTTTTGTTTTTATGCCTTAGTCCCACAATTAATAGGTTCCCCAATTTTCAGCCAAAATGCAATTCAGGATTAATATTCACTTTTCTTGAGGGGATAGAAGTTAGCAAATATGGTATGAATAGTCATGTATTTAGTACCTTTCACTTGCAACACAGAAATCTTATTTAAAGACATAAACAAATTCTGTAAACAAAACAATCATTATACATCCCCTTCCTTCCAAACACAGACAGAAAGTTTCTCATGCATAGCAAACTGGTTCTTTCTTCTTCTCACACCAGTATGGCTGATTGTAGCCAACACACTATGATGCTCTCTGATAGAGAAAAAGATATAAAACCCTCTGAAAATCATACAGAGAGAGGATCAGTAGGTTGTGTGGAGGTAATAGCTATGGCCTTGAAATAGCAAATGTGGGGGATTTTGTTTGACTCTTAGAAGGATGCACATTCTATTTTTGTACTTCTGCAGCTGAATTCCAATCACAAGTCCTTCATGTAGACCTGGCTTAGAACTTGGCCAGAGATGGAAAATACAAAACACCAGAGGGGTGTGTTAGGGGATGTGAAGTGAACGTGCTTAAAAACGAATCCACTACAGCATTGTGAGCTGCACCTGAAGTAGTTGAGAAAACCTGGGAAGAGAGAACACAGGGACACAGACTGTTGGATCAATAACTTAGCTCATGATATGCAACACTGTGAAACTCAGCTGTCATTGCAGTGGGACAACTGAGTGCAACACAATGGCTTTAAAGAGGAGATGACAGAAATATCAGAAGTGAAGCAGAATATTATACAGCACCTACCTCTTATCCGGGTATCTGAAAGCTGCTAACATGTTGATCTTGTCATTTCATATCACTGTTGTCCAAGGCAGGAGCCAAATTATTTTTATGGACTACAAAAAGGGCAAAAGAAAGCTGCAAAAAAACCCACACTAAAGTATCTGGATTTCCTGTATAGGGAAAATGGCAAGGAGGAATTCTGCACAAATGCAGTCTCCACATCCACCCCCACTGGGACAGACTTTCAAATCAATGTTTTCAAGTTCCAACATTTCTGAGCTGTTGCTTGAACCACTTTAAAGGGAGATATTTCCACCCAGTTGATGGGGTTTTCTTAGATTACTAGAAAATGTTTTTCTTATATGTAAAATGTGAAAGGACTATAAAAAAGGGGAATGTTTTGTATTCTGCTACTTTTGATGACTAATTTCTATTTAAAGGTTAATTGTCAATTATGTCAGACCCCAAAATTGTGTAACAGTTGATTTTCCCTGTGCACAGGACAAAATGCATACAACAGAGCCTTATTCCTTCAAGCCTGTTCTCTTTGGTAATGCTTTCATGTCAGAAACTGCTTATATTTGCAATTATCTTATGTTTAAAAACATAATTATTCAACATTCCCCAGTAGTTGGCTCTGACCTTTTGTTTGCTTGTTTTCTCGGTTCAATTTGAACACTTGATGGATTTCCAGCTATCTTGTGCCACCCCGTGTAAGAGATGGGAAATTACACAACTTTCTGACCACTGTGACCCGAGTTTGGCAGTGGAGTCCTGCAGATGAGTTTTGTGCACTTTGAAGACATTTTGCAGTTTATCAGCAACTGAAGCACATTTTAAAAAGTATTGAAGTTGTTTAATATGAAAACTAATTTTTCTTAAAACGTGATTTCTTTATACTTACGCTAGTTCTTCCTTTACATTTGTAACTTTTACATGATAATGTATACAGCCCTCAGGCCATCTGCTGTGCATGATACTAGTTCTTTATGAATGTGTTTTCAATATTCTAATTAATATACCTTCATAATTGTGCTCTTTCCCGTTATTTGTACTTTTTTTATTTGCTGGTTGGTGGTGCTTGGTTTTTCTTTAGTGGTATTTTTCTTTCTCATGTTTTCCTCCATGCATTTTTTGCACCCTTTTATATCCCTTTTTGATTCCTTTCACACTTCTGCATATCAGTCACATTAATTCCAAGTTCATTTAGTACCCTACAATAAAAGAAACTTTGCTGCTATTGTTGTGTCTATTGGGCAATAGATTAGCTATGACCAAGTCGGTAGCTGTCTATATATTGTTAGTGGAAAGTTCTAAACCTTAGCCAGAGCTTTAATTCTAGTTCTAAACTTAGTGCTATTACAATTTGGAACGTGAAAGGGATAAAATAAAAAAGATTTATCTACCTTTCCGTGATTTTACTGTGATGAAGGTCTGGTGTTTGGGATGTTGTGTTTATACAGGTGAAATTGTTAGCTGCAAATGGCTAACATTCCGAGGTTTTCCTCGGTACTTCGGCTACCGCTGTGTTAGTGCTGATATTACCTGGGCTCTTTTCCCTCATGCAGGAGGTTCCGCTCGTGCTTTTGACGCTCCTCTCACACTTTTTTGGGCTCCTGAAGCATCGGGCACGGCACTCCAGCCCTGCACAAACAACTCCGCGAGTGGATTTGACCTTTTCCATCCCGTGTCCCGCGGGGGGCGACCCAGGACTCGAGCTCTCGGGTCAGTCCGGCGACAAGGGGCACGGGCGGTGGGGGAGGGCGGCACCGAGCCCAGGGACAGCAGCTAATGAGCGTTAATCACGGCCGGCCGAGGGCTGCCCGGTGCACGGCCCGTCCCCGCCGCGCTCCGGGCGGCGCCAGCGCTCCCGGCCCTGTGCCGTCCCTCGGGCACAGCAGGGGCGGCGAAGGGCACTCGGCCAGCTCAGCCTGGAGGAGAATGACGGACGAGCTCACTGCGGGCTGCAGCTCCCGAGGGGCAGCGCAGGGCACGCACTGATCTCTGCCCTGGGGCCGGGGACAGGGCCTGAGGGAACGCCTGGGGCAGGGCAGGGTATCGGGAAAAAACTTTTCACTCGG
Source organism: Melospiza georgiana (assembly GCF_028018845.1). Lineage (NCBI taxonomy): Eukaryota > Metazoa > Chordata > Aves > Passeriformes > Passerellidae > Melospiza > Melospiza georgiana. The sequence continues at coordinate 633,193 of NC_080442.1, read as the reverse complement.
AGAGTGCACTGAACAGGCTCCCCAAGGCAGTGCTCACAGCAGCAAGGCTAACAGAGGTCCAGGAGCGTTTGGACAACGCTGTGGGGCACGCCGGGTAAGTGTTACGGCGGCGAGGAGCCTCTCTCGGCGTCCCTCCGGTCCCGCCCTCACGGCGGTCGCTCTGCGTCGCCGCACCCCCGCCAGCCCTCACGGCGGCGCGAGCGCCGCCCTCGCTGCTCACGCATGCGCACGAGTGTCCGAACAGCGCGCGGCCCGGGCTGTCACGTGACTCGGGCGGCGGATGCGGTTCCGGGTGAGCGCGGGCGCGCAGCGCAGCGCGGCCCCGAGCGCGGCCCGGCCCCGCCGCCGCTCCCGCCAGGTACGGCCGCGCAGGGGCGGGAGCGCCGGGCCGGGAGCCGCGGAGCCGGGGCCGGGGCCGGGGCCGGGGCCGGGCCGCGCGGGGCGGGCGCGGGGCGAGGTGGGGCGAGGTGGGGCCGCGGCCCGACCGCAGGTGCGCTGGGGGCGGCGGATTCAGCACTGTGGCCTGGCCGGGGCGGCGGCGCTGAGCGGACACCCCGCGGCCGGGCAGCTCCTCGGCCCCGCTCGGCCGCGCCCGCCGCTCCCCCTGCACGGGGAAGGGCTGTGAACGCGTAAATCTGCGAGGGGAAAATGCCTTGCCCTGCTCCGCCCCGCAGGATTCCGCTCAGCGCGGCTGTTCCGCTGCAGGCGTAGCAGTACGGAGCCTGCCACGGAAGTCAGCGTTGCTTTCCAGTGCTTTTGTCTTGGTTCCTCCTGATTTCCTGCTGCTAATGCAATACGCTAAATAGTGGTTGATTATTTCTGGTTGACTTGTATGCGTGTTTAAGTCCAACAAAGGAATATCTGGGCAGGGTGTAAGTTCTTAGAAGTTAGTGTTTACCTTTAAATAGGTTTGAGTGGTGTATAAATACAGACAGACCCTTGTGTTGCTCTGCATGTGGAGTTAAAAGTAGTATCCTCAGGAGAAAAGCAAGAGTTTACAGAAGTTTTCTCTTTTAGCTGTCTGACTTTTCTGTGCTTTGATGCTGAGGGAGAGAGGAAAGGAGACAATTGATCTGTTATTAACTATAGTTCTTGCCTGGTCCCGTTTTGCAAACTTTCACGTTGTAAAGTCTGGAGGGCCATCTTCAGGTTTGAGAAACTTGTCTTGGATTTATGGCCAATCTGGCCACGTTCTAAAGACCATTGAAATTTAGAAATTGCAGCGAGCTGCATCCTTTGGGTTTGTGTACCAAAGGTGTGTCTGTTCTATGCTTGAGGCTTGCTTAAAAATCAAATGTGAAAATTACTCTTAAAAACACCTCTTTAATGCCTTAAACCTGGAATTAATAGTCTGTGAAACCTGGAATTATCTTGACACTCAGTTAATGTTCCTGTTGACACAATAAAGGTGAAATGTGGGGGGTAGAATGTAGGCTAACCTTGATTTGAAGTTGATTTTGACATTTTGAGGTGGAACAGTTTTCTGTTCTTTGCCTATTAGGTACATTGAAAAAATGTAAAAATGTAAATTTTTAGTAAAAATGCATGACATTGAAATTGTCCTGCAAAGTTAAACTTTGTATTCATTCTATTTTAGATGTGAGGTTGCTGATCAAGTACTGAATATAGGTACTGGTATTGGACAGGCAGATGTGACCTTGGAAATGTCTGGCTTGTAGTTATTTGTGCATTTGCTTGAGAACTCAAAGGTGAAAACCTAAATAACAATTTTTGCAAGCAGCCTTTAACTTCATTAATAAAATGATCTCATGCTTTCTGTTGTCCTTCTGTCCCACCTCTGCTGCCACCCTGTTTTTTGGGTATTTGGGAGAGACCCAAGTCTCCGTTTAGCTCTACTGTAAATTTTTATAAATGGTAATTTTTAACAGGCTTCTTAACATTGCTGTACTTGATATTCCAGAACCAACCAGCTAAGGCAGCTTGGTATTAATGAGAGAACTCTGAAAACTACCTATTTTCTAAGAAAAAAGGATGAAAACAGTGATGTTTGACCTCTGGTGCAAGCAGTGACATTCTTCAGATGCAAACTTAAGTAGGTTCGACCTGCTGTTCTGGAATGGAAATGTGTTCATTAGCTGTAGTGAAAGAGCAGTGGGTTTGAGTGATGTGTTCCTTTTTTGTAATACCATAACTTGCCTGTTGAGATACTTTCAAATATAAAAGGCATTGAAGTGTGCTAAAGTCCAGTGGCTCCAGTAAGAGAGCAGAACCTCCTGGCAACCCTACATTCAGATATTGTTTGATGTGTTGAAGTTTCTGACCTTTAGATAACTCTCCATCTTCCATTTCTTCATGTAAAATAGAAAGTAATGAGCAGTGGAAGATAAGATCAGGCTTGCTGTTCTTAGAAACCAAATGTTTTTGAGCTGGCCATGAAGTGTGCTAGGGTCAGGTAGAAATTATTTGCTTTTTTTCTACATGACTGATAAATACTTGCATTATTAAAATTTATGTTTTTTCAAGTTACATTTTTAGATTTTAGATTTACAGCTGAGTTAAAAAGGCTTTGGCATTTTAAAAACATGTTGGCAATGCCACAGCAGGAGTAGAAGGAGTATTCTAAACTCAGCTTTAGTTTGCATAAGCAGAAGTAGATTTTTTTTGCCTGCTAGTAAGCATTTAGATTTGTTGATGTGAAATAACTTTGAAGTCATCACTTGCCTAACTTTCTTGAAAAGGTTGCCCTTCCTTCCTAATTTCTCATTCTTCTAGTTGACAAGTAATAGTGCTTTTATTGGTGAGACTTAAAGTCAAGACATCCAAACCAGCTACTTAGTCTGGGTTGTAAGTAGGATGCTGAAAACCTAAATTCAGTCTTATCTGAAGTTGAACTCCAAGCTTGCCTTGTAATTTGCTTTCAGGTGTTCTGTGTGGTACTTAGCAAATGATTGCTTTGTAGTGTACCTCAATGGGAAGCTGCTGATGAGAATTCTGCAAGTGGTGTGAGGAGTGTTCCATAAGTTTAGATAACAGCACCAGGAGCTTTTAAACTCCTCTTAGTACAACAGGCTTATCCCAGGGTGCTGAAGTGCAGGTAGAAATGCTTCTGCACTGAAAGGCTGTCCATTTGGAATTAACAGGTGTTACTTGGTGTTGGGGATTCTTCAAAAGTGTGGGAAGAAAACTGTTCAAGTCTTGGAGCAAACCCCTGCTTTCAGGTGTCTGAGAACTGGATAGGGAACGCAGTGCAGGTCAAGGGGAGCATCTTACAGCCACCAGCACAGTGACAGGCTTGGGGAGGGTGATATTTGGGTGTGCTGACTGCCAATTTTTTGTCCTTTAAGACTGAAGTCGTGAGTTAAGGTTTTCTTTCAGGTTTATAGTCACCTGCCTGTTTGCACCAGCTGGTTCATTCCATGCTGCTGGTAACCACTGCCTTCTCCTGACTGCTGAGGGCCCTGGGGAAACTCCTTGGGCTTCATCCCAGTGTCCTGAAACAAATGCACAGAGAGCTCTGCACACATTCACTGTTACTGCTGATCCAAATGTGACCTTCCCTCTGAGCAAGTATTTCAAACCCACTGTTGCAGCCAGCAGGTTTGTGGCCAGGAGTATCCACACCTTGTATGCTGAGAACATCATCAGCTTGGTGAGAGGCAGGACAAACAGGGAGAGCTGCTCAAGAAAACAGCTGAGAGGTGCAGGTGCTGAATGTCTCAGACAGGGGGAGTCTGGCCCTGAAGAGGAACTAGGTTCCTACCTTCTAGAAATATTATTTAAATTTTCTGGGTGAGGGGAGCAGGGAAATGTCAGTAAAACAGGCTTAACTTCAGATCATTATTGTTTAATTTGTAGCACTGCAGTTTTACAAATAGATTACTTAATTTTTCTTTATTAATCAACTTGCATAGCGTAGCTTTAAGCATTGCAGGACATTTTAAAATCAGGTCAGGAGATGAAAAATTGGATTTGTCATGAAAGGAAAGCTGTTCCTACAGAACAGTAAGTGTAATTTGGTTTTCACCCATGTAAAAAAAAATTATATCTCTTGTCACAGACACATTTTATGAAAAGTCCTTTCTTTAGGATTTTTTCTCCTGAAAAGCCAAGAGGCCTCAGGAACAAAATGTAAACAGTGGTTTGCTGCTGTGGAATGCAACAGGTGCATCTGTGATTGGTCTCAAGTGGTTGTTTTTAATTAATGGCCAGTCACAGTCAGCTGGCTCAGACTCTGTCCCAGACACAAACCTTTGTTATTCTTTCTTTTTCTATTCTTAGCTAGCCTTCTGATGAAATCCTTTCTCCTATTCTTTTAGTATAGTTTTAATATAATATATATAATAAAATAATAAATCAACTTCTGAAACATGGAGTCAGATCTCTGTCTCTTCCCTCATCCTGTGACCCCTGTGAACACTGCCACAGTCTCTGGGTTAATAAGCAGTAGTGGTTGCATTCAAACTTTGTACTTACTGCTGTTCTGTGTTGATTGGTTCTTTGCAAAATACCATGGTTTCTTATTTTGATGGATGTTGGTTTTCTTAATACCTTAATTGATAATTTTACCTGTTTTTGCCAATCTTTAGCGCCAACACAGCCAAGAGCTTCAGGTTTGGACTTCTATGTCAGCAGAATGGTCTGCCATGTTCTATAACTGGGGATTCCTCGTTGCTGGTGATGGGTGAGCCTGAAAAACGACAGCTATACTTGCACGTCATAGGGTGAGTTCTCCAAAAACACTCTTAAATAGTTATCTTTAAAGTGTTTGGGTTGTTTGTGTTTTTTTTTTCTTTTTAAATGGCTTGTAGTTGAGATCTGACCATCTGGACTTTTTCTCAAAATATACACTTATTATTTATCTCCTATAGAATCTAGAGATACATCTGGTTTCTTCCATTTTGTGTAATCTGAGTGAACTGGTGTAATCATAAATGATAGAACAGGTTGCTCAAGGCCTTAATTTTAACTGAGGGGTTGATCCTCCTCGACTGCATTAAATCCCTTCCAACCTAAATTGTTGTATGATAAACCATTCCCACAAGCAGTTTTGTATGGGGGGAAGAAAAAGGTAAAATGGAAACAAATAAAAAACTTTTCCCTGTGGTGTTTATTTTTTATTCTGCATAATACCTCAACTTGATGATAATTTAAAGAATGTGTTGGAAGTATGAGAATTAGCACAGTATTGAGCTAACACCTTCTGTTATGTTCCTGCAGCTCCTCTTTAGCCCGTTGTGCTGAAGACCAGAGGTTCTGCCTGATCAGGAGTCTCTGTTAGCAATTGAAGTTAGCTGGAGAATGGAAGGGGTTGAGTTTAAGGAAGAGTGGCAAGATGAAGATTTTCCAAGGTTTTGAATTCTTTTTTAAAGTAATTTGGATCAAACACATAACATCAGCAATAAGCTACCTCTTGGTCTTCCTGGTGAACTAATATTCAGTAATAATCTTGCAGTGATTTCCATTAATAGAGCAGTTTTGAAAAGGTTTTGTGGCATATTTCTTCAGGGTTGCCACTATTGACATTTCCAGTGTTTTTAAATGAAGATTTGTAAGCTTGGCTTTGTTTATTTCCTGTGAAAATATTTTGCAACTACATTGTTTGCATATTACTCCCAGTGCCTCATGACCCAAATATTTCATTAAGTAAAATACTGAGGAAAGGCTTTAAAAGTTAATGCTGCTACTGATGCTTGGGCCTACAAAAAAGTTAGCTTTAGATGCTTTCTATGATTAAACTACTTCTGTACTTTATTTCACATCAAATTTTGTCAAGCAAGAATATGACAAGTTTTCTTAAGGATGCCACACTGGTAGTAGTCAGTGTTTTGGTATTTGTCACAGGATGGGACGGTCACTTGAATGCTGTAAAGGAATTTTCTGCTGCCCTGGTGTTTGTTTACTGAAATCTTGCATTTAGGCTATAAGTAAAGTTAATTCAGTACTGACTTTACAGTGGGTAGTAATGTGTAAGTCTTAATATATGGCATTGAAAAAAAGTCAAAGCAGGTTTGTAACAATAATTGCTTGGTGTCCCAGGCCCCTGCCAGAGGATGATCCTGTTGAGTCTGATGCATTGGCTGCAGCTGGAACAGAAAATGAAGCTGGTAAGAACATTCCACTCCAGTCCAGCTGACTGCTTCCTCCTTAAAAGGTTGCTTTAAAGCTCCTTGGTGTGGGGGGATTTTATTGCTTCTTTTGGGTTTTTTGGGTTTTTTTTTTTTTTTTTTTTTTTGGTTGGTTGGTTGGTTTTTTTTTTTTTTTTGTCTTGTTTTTTTTGGGGTTTTTTATTTGTTTTTGTTTGCTTGTTTGTTTTTGGGGTTTTTTTTGTTTTTGTTTCATTGATTGGAGTTTTGGAGGTTTTTGCATGTAAAATTTGTTTGGATTTTGTCTCTCTGCTTTACTTGCAGCATCTCCAGTGCTGGATTGGTAATCTGATTTTATTCCTTGCTTTCAACTCCTGTCTAAATCATGCCAATATTTGCCTTGTACCTCAAAGCATTCTGTGTATTCACAGAACAGATTCTTTAATTTTATGTCCTCACTGTTGTCTGTCAGTCTTTTTTTTTTCAGCTGGTATATAATTTTCCATTTTATCAAAGATAGTTATGATGTCACTGAAGCCTAACAAGAGCAAGTGCTAGGGACATGAATCTGTTGTATTATTTGTGAGATGGATTCTGTGTAATATCTGGAGCAGCTCCTGGGACACCTGGATGCAGCAGGCAGGGGGAGTAGTGTCTGCCACCCTGCTCAGACTGTGTGTGTGTGCAATGGGTAATTTGAGAACTTTTACCTGCTCTTCTTTCCATCCCCTATTAAAGTCTTACTCCAAAGATAGCTTGTTTAAATTATGGGCATCAATTTATAATGCATTATGAGAAAGAACTGTGCTTTTCTGTCTTGGTAATATGCTTGTTTAAAGTTGCTTTAGCAATAAAAATAATAAAAAAAAAAATAATTTGCTTTCTTTAGATACAGAGGGTAATGGAACCAAATTGAGGAAGAAACTAATGGCTCCAGATATTAGCTTAAATTTGGATCCCAGTGAGGAATCTGTTTTTTCTGATGACTTGGATGAAAGTGGAGAGATTGATTTGGATGATTTAGATACTCCTTCAGAAAATAGCAATGAATTTGAATGGGAAGGTAAGTATTTTGGTTCTTTTGTCTGATGCTCTAAAATATTTTCTTGTGTGCAGGTTGACTGTTTCTCTAGTAAGAAATAGCTATGACTCAGTAGTACAAGAAGAGAAATACAAAGGTAGTGATTATATTAGAGATTGAAAATAGATGCAGTGACTTTTTAAAGAGCAAAATCAGACCTCATCTGGTCAATAAACAGGGAAGCAGGTACTAGCTGTAACTGCAGGTAAACTTAGGTGAAGATCATCTACATATGCATCTGTAAGACCTGAGGTTATGGAAAATCCTCTATTGCAGTAAGTTTTTAAGAACCATCCAACAGAAAAAAGTACCCAAGGTATTTTACATGTGTTAGAAATGAGTTTTAAATGTAAAGAGCCAAACAAAAGGGATATAGATTAACTACTCAGAAATTGATGAATTTCAATTTAAGGAGGACTGAATAGTATTTTTAAAAATACTAAGTAACACCTGAACTCAAATCTTCCTGTGGTGACAATGACAAAATCTCAGTAGCCTTAGAATATGCATATTTCCAGACTGACTAGAGGCAGTAAAAGAGTCTCTATTTTATGTCTGGAAATTCTGAAATTACTTCATAGGAATTTAAAGTAGCTATAGCCACACTGGTAATGATCTCAGTTTTAAGACATTAATAGGTGTTATATATATTAGGCAAAACCTGGAGATTCTAACAGTTTTTTTTTTTTCAGATAAGTGTTTTGTGTAGGAGTTAAAGCACAAATTTTAAACTTTGAGTTTAATGATGTCTTAAGGCCCTCTTTATGGAAGCCAAGAGCAGTTGTGTTGGGCAAACTGTTGGAGTCTCTAACATCTGTAAACTTCATGGTTTAGGAATGTCTCTAATAAGTAAACATGTAAACTCAATTATTATTTTCTCATCCTGAAAATAAAATAATTTAAATTCCTGAAGTTCTCTGTTCACTGTTATGTTTGAAACACTACCTGTGGAGAAATAAACACTCTTTAAAATAAGGAGGTGGTTTTGGTTTGTAAATAGCTAAAGGCATATTGCAGTGGAAGTTTTCTTAACAGAGACTATGTGTTTAAATTTCTAAAAGGATTTTCACTGTTTTAAAGAAGAATTGGTGTTTATGGTTGTTTTTGCAGTGATGCAAAGGAAATATTCCGGATGTTTGTGTCTTGTTTTTAAAAGTGGCTGAAAAGGGTTTCTGTCTTTTCTTCCTTTAATGCTGCTGCCTTCATTTTCCTGGAAGGATAGTTTCAATTAACAGCTTTGTTTCGGGAACAGACAACTAACTTGCAGTAGGTTTTTCTCGCTTTGGGTAAGGTCCATGCAACAAAGTCAAGAATCATAATTTCATTGGAGCAAATTGTCTTACAGATTCCTGTCAGCAAAAATTTCATCTATTTTGATTGCACATGTGAATTAGATTTAATTTCCAATAGATTTGTCTGCATGTCTGCTTGCAAGGTACCTCAATGTTTTGAATCATGCTTCATGTAAATCTGTGATCAACCTCTGTAATTCTCATTGGAGTTAACCACTTTGTTTATTTTGGTGAAATTCATTGGGGTCTGTGTTCTGAAAGCCTACAATTAATTAGGCTTCTCCATGAACGGAAATTTTTCACATAGTTGTAATAGAGAAAATTGCAGCAACAGATAACTGCAAACCTGAGTGTGTTAATTCAAATATCCATGATGTCAGTGGGTGTGTCTGACTGGCTGAAGAATACCAAAATAGATTAGATAGCAAAGTGGTTAACTTGTGTTGTAGCTGATTGTCACTATGCATGGTATTCATAATGGGTCTTCAACATGTTCTCATTTTGGCAGATGATCTTCCAAAACCAAAAACTACTGATGTCATTAGGAAGGGCTCCCTGGCTGAGTACACTGTGGCAGAGGAGAAGGATGACGGTCGCCGCTGGCGAATGTTTCGGATCGGAGAGCAGGACCACAGGGTGGACATGAAGGCAATTGAACCGTACAAAAAAGTTATCAGTCATGGTGGTAAGGATCGCTGGTGTGCTCTGGGGAACTGCTGAGCAACTACTCCTTTATCTGAGTTGGAGGGGCACAGGAAGAGCTTTGGCCATGAAGACTTGTAGTAATTAATTTGTTGCAGTGTTAAGACATGGTTGATAAAATATTTTTTTCTCTATTAAACTAAAGTTCCAAAATGTACTCATGGTCACATGTACTGAAATGCACCTATGTAATGAGATATATTTACTCTATCCTACAGTGTCACTGCTACCTATATTTTTGGTTTCTAGACTATTGAAAACATTAACTATCTGTCTAGTAAAGCAGAAATAAATTCATGGCTCTTCCCAACAGTCTGTGAAGTTTAGGTTGGAAGAAAAGTTGATTAAACTTTAAGAACATAAGATACTATTAAATCTACTGAGGTTGTACACTGAAATGTTGGTTATAGATACAGTGTTTGAGTAACATCAGCTTCAGCTGTTGCCTTAGAAGTAGACAAACTTGAAAAAGAGACCTTGATGTTTTCTGTAACTGTATGAATATGTCCATGTGGATGTGTGTACATCTCTTCAAGGTAAATAATGAAAAAGCTTAAGATTGTGTAAATGTAGTCAGTGTATTGTCACCTTTGTCACTACTGCTGCTTATGTCTTTTTAGGTTATTATGGTGATGGGTTAAATGCCATTGTTGTGTTTGCTGTTTGCTTCATGCCTGAGAGCAGCCAGCCTAACTACAGATACCTAATGGACAATCTATTTAAGTAAGTCATCCTCTGCCTTTCTGGGTTTTTATTATTTTTAATATATTTGAGCACTACTAGGAATTACTTTCAGATGAAGATTGTGGATATTGAAATTTTCTTTGCTTGTCTCTCCAGGTATGTAATTGGCACTTTAGAGCTGTTAGTAGCAGAGAACTATATGATAGTTTACCTGAATGGTGCAACAACACGGAGAAAAATGCCAAGTTTAGGCTGGCTTAGGAAATGTTACCAGCAAATTGATAGAAGGTAAGAAACTCTGCAATATTTTCTTACAATATTCACATGCTCAGAGATAGACATATTTAGGAAAAACTGCTTCTTCTGGTTAAGATTTGATGAAGGAAATTGGTGTATTGAAAACCTTTTCCTAAAACCTTTTCCTAAGCTAGGCAATGTGGGATGATGCTACGAACATGCCTGGTAGTGTTGTGTGGTGGATTTTTTTGTTGCTTGGGGGTTTTGTGTATGCTTTTTGTGTCTGTTGTTCTCAGGGTGTTTTTTTTAGTGAAAATAGTACTCTTAGAATACTGAATATTGTTATCCTGTAGAATATCCTTACAACTTACTGTATTACATGTGATTTGTAGGAGAAGTCCTTTGTGAACTACTTTATCATTAGGTCTGCAAAGATATTCAGAGGAGCTTCTCCTTGGGATGTTACTTCCTTGTCAAATTGATACTGAATCTTTAGTTTTTATTTTACAGTTGTATGGTATTTTTTCCTCTGATGGAGGTTGACTTCTAATAATGGGATGTCAGAATACTGTGTTTATGTGACAACTGTGCTTCTAAAAACATACTTCTTACATATTCCAAAACCCCTGGTCATGCTGCCTTTTTGTTCCAGTAATTATCCCTTGTTTAAATCCTTCAGGTTAAGGAAAAACCTGAAATCCTTGATCATAGTTCATCCTTCCTGGTTCATCAGAACTCTCCTGGCCATCACAAAACCTTTTATTAGGTAATGCTCTGGGAGCTTTTCTATAAATAATTCTGACCACTGTTTGCTTTGAACTTAAAAGACTGTTTTAATATTGACCTAATGAAAAATGTGTGGAGTTGTAACTGTGCCCTGCATTTGTTCTTCCACAGCTCAAAATTCAGCCAAAAAATTAGGTATGTCTTTACCCTGGCAGAACTAGCTGAACTCATCCCCATGGAATACGTTGGCATCCCAGAGTGCATAAAACAGTACGTTTCATTATTCCAACATCTTCTACACTGATCATGCTTTAGGGTGTTGTAATCAGTGTTTGGTTTGAATGTAACACTTGGCACATAGTGACTTAACTGAGATTACTGCTCTGTCTAGGAGGAGTGTCCATGCTAGACCTCATTGCTAAAGGCAGTTTGGAATGGAGTAGCATGGACAGCCAAAATGTTCATGTATAGTCATTTTCACAGTGAGCTTTGTGCAATTACTGAGTTGTGTGTAAATTAAGCCTTCTAGAAAAGGTCTCATTCCAGTTGTTCTGCACCTTGGTGGGTATATTAAACTGGCTTGTGAGTGAGAAATTGTGGGCATGTTGATGCTGAAGTTATAAATAAGTCTTCTAAAGTGTTTTAATTAAAATGTGGAACAAGTTAAGTGCTGAAATATCACTTGGATTGGGTTTTCATTTGAAAGAAAAGCAGTGATGGGAAAATGCTGAATCCCTACTCACTACAGTTCTAAACTACTTTGGTAAAGAAATGAAGACAGCATCGGTGCAAGTTTTTTCCCTCCCATCCAGATAAAAATTAGCCATTTTAACATCAGCACAATTCTGCTGTCAAACAAGATGATGATCCTTTTGTCAAAAGCATTTGTGAATGCAGTAATAAAGTAGAAACCATAAACTTGGGTCTTAAGAAAACCAGATGAAAACACTAACAATCCTGATGACAGCCTGCTGGAGGGTGTGACACACAAACCCTGTGTTGTCTGCATTGTAATAGGTGACACAAACTGGGGGAAGGTGGCACTGAGGGCACAGCCGTGCTGGGCAAAGCCTCGTGCCCCCTGCAGATGGCTGCTTGTTTCAGTAGACATCCAGCTGCTGTCAGCTCCACAATTTAACTCTCTGTAAGACAGAAAAACAGTTTTCATGGGGTGGGAGTGAAACATGTGACAAAGCTGAGGCAGCCTTGTGCTGTCTATAGAATTTTTTGTCTGGGGTTTTATGGGTGTCTTATGAATATTCAGACTGTCTTTCTGAGTTTTAAAAGATTTCTCTCTGTATTGATGAACCTTTAACTGTTCTGCAAAGTCTAGACATGGTTAACTTAAAGAGTTAATTCTCAGATTTCTGTGGAGGATTATATCTGGCTTCAAACTGTCATGGCTTTAAATTTTATTGATGAATGCTAACAAGAGGTTGTATTGAATTCATTTGTATGTTGTAGTAAGTAAATCTTAATGGGTTTTGTTTAATGCTAATAAAAGTTGGAGGTACACTGTTTTTTTCTTAATTATATCAGTTTCAAAATTAAGTTTCTGCAGACCATTGACACTAAAACTGGTTTGCAGCTTCTGTTGATTTTGGCTTTTATATGTTACATTTACTGAAATAAAACTTTTCCTCACCAAGGTATGAAGAAGAAAAGTTTAGAAAGAAACAGAAAAGGTATATTCATCTTTTGATTAGGGTTGCATCTATATAAGACAATTTGCACTGCAACTAACTCCCAGTTGATTGGCTTGCATAAAGGAATAAGCATTTGTAAATATAAACATGCACTAGTGCCCAAGTGTTTCTGCATGACAGCAACTATACTGTACTTGCAGGCAGTATGGAATCTGCAAGAACTCAGCCTGGGTGTTCAGACAGCTATTTGTAAATAGTTTCTATTACACTTTTATGTGAGATGCTCACTTTTAAGGAGATACATGGGTTCTCAACTTGAAGAGGCAAAAGTAGTGCTTCTGTGTGAACCCGTTAAAGCAAATGTCATTGTTTCTAACAGGAATTGATCTCTGGAGATGAGCTGTACTTAGTACTAAGCTGTAGCTATGCATTAGCAGAGATGTAACTCTGTAAGAAGTTCTAATACTGAATCTTGTATTTTTGGTATTTGCTACCTTTTTAGTTATTAACTTGCATAGATGCAATCTAAATTAGTATTTTAGTGCTGTTTGTATTTGCAGTGCCTGTGTTCCTTCCTAATAAATACTTTGTTAATTTCCAGTCTCCTGCTAACTATTCAAGCTATTCCACAGCTGATGAATTTTTTGAATGTATATGTTATTTTTTCACTCACTAACAAATTGACTGAAAGATTTTGCTACTAACTTTAGAGTTTTTTTAATTACTTTTCCTTTGTGTGCCTAACTATTAAGGAAGGCTTATTGTCTAAATTGGGTAGAGGAACACTGGGATTGAAGTAAAAGGAATTTAAATTATTTCTGAAAGCTCACATGTAAATCTAGTCATGTGTTGAACATTCTTCAGGAATTACCCCAATGAAGTGATAATGTAAAAAATCTACAGTAGAACAAGCACTTTTTTGTGTCCCTGTTGATAACTTCACCTATACTACCATCACTTTTGTAAAAAGTAATATGTTCTTCAGTGAAAATTAGATATAGAGATCACAAGCAGAAGTGGACACTGAACCTTCAATCAGGTAGAAGGCAGCTCCTTTTTATGGGTTTGTGGCCCAGAGGAGCTTTCACTGTTTCTATCATTTTGAAAAACTGGCTGGTTATAGTTTGAGAGACTGGACAGGTATGTTAGACATTGTTAGAGGTAATCTCTCACTTTAGAACTGCTGTTGGTTTTAAAATTAATTTACCTCCATGCACAACTTATTTGCCAGAAGATGTTATCAAGACTGTAGCTTGTTCTTACTGTAAAGAGGAAAAGTACAATTTGTGCAGGGTTCCAATCCAATCATCCCCTGGCTTCTGCAAAGCAGCATTTTGTTTGCTGGTCCCAAGGCAGATAATAAAAAATAAGGTACAAAATCAAACCCACTTTTATCAGCATGATGGTGAATTTTTCCAGGGTAATTGCAAGAGTCTTAGAACGTAACAGAAAAATTATTGCAGTTAAGGAGCCTCTTCACTTTTGTTAATTCAACTAGTGCTGTTACCTTTAATGTTAGAGTAATTAAGCCAAGAAGGTAATTAATTCAGTGCTTATGAATTCATCAGAGTGGTAGTGCTTGCCAGTATTGTCATGTTATCTGTACTGTATTTCTGTTTGCATTTGTTATTATGAGCACAGGCCATGCTTTTTTCTTCTGTAGTCAAACTTGACTTGCACTTTTCAAATGCTTCCTCTCAAGTGCTGTAGTTACTTAAATGGTTTGCTAACAATTTTAATAAATTTTTAGGGGGTGGTAAGAAAATAGATATTGAAAAGAACCCAAACATCATGACTACATTAAATAAAAACCTTAATTTATTATTTATTTACTAAAACTTTTCCCATATAAAAGCTTTGTGTTTTCCTGTTAAGGTTAATATTTTTTTCTTAATAATATAAGCTGTCAAACTATGTTAACATAGTTTAATCTTACTGCTTTCTTTGCTGAGCAGAGTTGACCAAGAGCTGAATGGAAAAAAAGAGCAGAAAAGTGAACAGTAAGTTTGGAGTCCAAACAAGACTGAAGAATGCCCAGATGGAAGGATGCTGTTTGTGCTCCATTACAGTGCATTCTCTGTGTGTATGTATTATATAATCTGTTGCAAAAGGTGCTTTGGATTAGCACACCATGAACTGCTTACTGCTGTATTGGTTTGTCTTGACTTTACTTGCTGTTTTATGTAATCATTTTGTACTGCTAAATGGCAAAGAACCCTATGTTTTCAGAGGATGTTCTTGCAGCTGTTTATCTAAATGATGCATGTTCTTCAGTAAAATATTTATATACCTAAATGTTAAAGGAAAGAGATAATATATATATTTTTATGACTGAACAGTATATTGTGTATACCTGCTGAAGGAATTCATTTGCAGGTAGACAAGGCCATAAGTTACTTGTTCTTATTGTATAAATCTGTTTTGCTGTAAATGGTCAAGTGCATTTCTTTGTTGTCATGAAAACTTGTTTGGATATTAACAATCATTATTAACTTGGCTTTCACAAATACAGAGATGCTTATTTTTGTTCATTTCCCTTACACAAGCTCACTCCTTTACCTCACCAGAGTGAGCTTCAGCTTTGGTGTCCTTCAGTGCATCATTCAGGATGCAGAACTGCAGTTCTATGGGTGGCACTTTGTTGGCCAGGAGGTTTTAAGCCTAAGCCACAAAAGCTGAACTGACTGGTAAGATACCAGACTTTTTTCAGTTGAAGTTGTGAATTTAGATTCTGCTTCAGTATGTCAAGACTGTCTCAGCTAGCAGTACGAAATGAGTTCATTGCAGTTCTTTGTGGGTGAATCTTGATTGTTACTGATGGGAACTCTGGTCATGCTCAATAGAACCTGGGAGCTACACAGGTATTCTAGCCACAATACCATTTCTTGGGCAGAAATATGAGAAGTTTTATGCTACCTGTGTCATTCTTGTAGATGAAACATGCATTTCTAAAGTCGTTAGGCACATGACACCAGCACTAATTTATCTTTCAAGAAGTGTTTGAAAGGTTGGGGTGTTTTCCCTCCCGGCAGTGGTGGTAAATCTGTGTCTGCAAGAGGTCTTCTTGGACACATAACTAGTGTGTCTAGGCTTACTGGGACAACAGTAATGCACTGGTTGATACATTGTAAAAGTTTGTAGCATCCTTTGATAAACATTGCATTTTCCATGTAAGGGCAGGTGTACGCAAATAAATTCATTCAGGAGTTGAGCAATTTCATGTTGTAGCAAGTATATTAAATCTTTGCTTTTGGTGTTTATTGTGCTCACAATTTTGTCTTAATGCTAAAAAATATCACCTTTTAACTATATTTAATGTTACTCAGTTATCTTATAAAAAAAGAAGTTATGTTCAACCAGATTATTACATGACACTGATAAATAGCAGTTGTGAGATATTCCCTGGTCGAGACTTACCAAGTAACAATTAATCCACTGTCTCCAGTGATACCTGCATAGACTCTGAGAGCATATGGATGTCAGGTGAGGGAAAACTGCTCATGTCTCTGGAGGTTTACTCAAGTCTGCAGTTCAGATACTTTCATCTCAAGATTAAAGTCCTTTTGTTGCAGTAGTTTCTGTATCAGAGTTTCAAGGAGATTGATAGGCAGGATGTATTCACACAACAGAGATAATATCAATGCCAAGTTACCTTGCATCCACGCCATCAGGTTGGCATCTTGCTCTGAAAGCAGAACACAAATGCACTTTCTTTGTGGCTGTCTTATCTCCTGCTTCAGTTTTGATGTTGACAGATTATTGTAAAGTTCAAGTCAGTACATGGAGCTCTGCCAGCCTTGTTTACTTTGGATACTTTCACAGTGGGATCTGTATGACCGTGCAAATCTGATTTTTACTGGGTTTGCACGTGTCCTGAGCTAAACAGGAAGCATTCTGATTGTCCCATTTCTATTTTTTTCTAATTGATAAAAGCATTAGTCTCAGTAAAATTATATTTTTAATGGAGGGATTGTAGTTCTCTGTGTCCTGTGGCTTCCTGTGTATATAGTGAAGTACAGACTAGCCACTCCTCTGTATATGCCACATTTACCAAATGATGGGATTGTTATTGTGTTTCCTGGTGGCCAAGGATTCTACAGTTTCATGCTGCAGTAGTATGGTTTCTGTTGGAAATGTGTATGTGCTTATAAATGGTTTATTTCTCTAGTGTAAGTTGTTGTGAATGAGTATACAGCACAGCAGCTGTTCTGTCTCTAAAGATACGCAGCTTGAGAAAGAAGTGTATTAAAATATTATTCCCCTCTGCCTCCTTGCAGCTCATCATTTAGTGGTGAGGTGGATGTTTACAAAAAGCAAAGTGGTCCCAAAGCTATGGATAATGTTTTGTCAAACTTAACTTTTTTGAAATTTATAATATAATGTAATATATTTTAATATTTAAAAATCTGAAAAGTTGGAATGTCATGCTTAAATAAAAATTATTTCAAAACTTGAATCACTTTGTGATAAGATACAGTTTTGGAGGGAATTCACCTTTCAATGGCACTTCCTTCTAAAAGTAAGAGTAATTTTGCTAGAATTTGGTGACCCCTGTCAAGAAAAAATTTCCTGAGTCACTGATTTACCTCTGATTTGGAGGTCATTAGTTGATATATATTTATATATGTAGTAATAAGTCATTACCTATCTCATTATTGCTGTGCACAGCTGAAATAGGGATATTGGGGCCAGTGGCCTCGATGTGACATTTCCTGATGATTTCTGCAACGGGGTAAATTCAGAAGTGGCAAAGAGATTCTGGAGAAAGTGTCATTAAAAACTGGTGTGAGTAGACTCTGGATTTGCTTGAATGTTCTTGCTCGGTGTAATATGGCAGAGCCACGTTCTGTTGGAGGGTAATGGGAAAGGATTTAGAGCTGAAGCAGACTGAAGAACTTTTATTCCAAAAAGGGTAGAACTAGCTAGAATAATATGTAACCTTGTTCATAACAACACATTTGGTATATTTTTTTCCTTTACCTTCAGTAAACAAATGAAGAACGGCCCCAGTTGCTGAGAGGAACGTTGTACAGAGAGACAGCAGCTACACTCCAGACTGCAGCCCACTAGGATATTAGAGCCTGTGTCTGTTTCAGCAGCTTTGTTGCATCATACCCTGAATGCTCTAACGAGAGTTTAAAACTTCCAGCAGTTAATTGTGTCACACCTCGAGGTTAGATTACACGCGGTAGTAATGGAATCTTTTATGAAGGAGCTGCAGGTGTGTCATGGGCCAGGAGAAGGTGGTGTTGCCTGGTCATGTCAGCTTCACTGATGCTGTCTGCTGAAATGTCTGTATTGACTGAAAAATACTGAAGTACACTGTGAATAGGCACTTCATCAACTAAAACTGTCACAAGGTAGAAAGTTTCTTGGTTAAAAGCGTATTTATTTCAGTGTCAAATTTTTGTCAGTGTATCCTACAGATTTAGACAGTATTTAGTATCTAGAAAGGTGGTTTAAATTCATGTCTTCTCAAAAGCTGTTGTCTTTGGAAATGAATTCTCAAGTCATTCCAGTCTCCTTCCAAAACCCCCTATGAGGAATGGAGAGGAGAGGGATAACAGCTTGCAAGCTTATTGTAACCACAGAAGCCTTACAAATCTTGCAGTCGAAATTCTCACTCAGTCCTTGTGGATACAGGTCATTCTCAAGAGGATTTGTTTCACTCAATGCTTGTCAGAGACACTTGAAACAAGTGCTTTAATTATACTTCTTAAGGACACCTTCTTTTAGTCAGAGTAACACTCTGAAATGTAAGGAATATTTAAATATTAATCTTCTGAAAGACATCTTGCAGCTTTCCTAGCTTCAAAATTCTATGTTGAACTAGCCAGTTTCTTTTATCACATCTCATTACCCATATTAAACTAACAGGAAAAAAGAGCATTTCTGAGGAGGCTGCAGTCATGTTAGTTTTTCATCATTCCCTTCAAGCATGACTGAAATCAGTGAAATTAAAGCCTTTCTTTGCTCAAACTAGATTTTTTTTTTTCAGTTTTGCAATTTGAACTGCCCAGATTACTCTGATTTACATGAATTTTTTTAGTATTGAAAATGATCTGCAGAGAAGCTTTCAGAGTGTTTTCCAAACGTCCTTATCTTACCATATTCCTTACTCTAGCTTGCTCAACTGCTAGTTAATACTGGTAGGATGGAATTGCAGATTAATAATTACAAAATAACATTCATGGACAATAGATGCTTAGTGTACCACTGGTTCTGCAGTTCTGCAATGTTTCTTTTCATTAACAAAAGTTTTTATTCACAAGAAAGACCTGAGCTGTAGGTGCTCCAATGATTGAACGGTACATTAGAATGATTACACTGTCAATTAGTGTCTGTAAACTTTATTGTGGGCGATAATGGGAACCGTGCAGTGTTTAACAAAGTGAAGCTGTAGTAATCATGCAAAAGCACAGATTTTGCGTCACGGATAATAGAACTGGCTTCATTGGGCTAGTAGCCCCACTCTTCACATATGTGACTATTTTCCTTTGTCCCTCTAATAGAAAAAATGTAAGTAGAAGACTTCACCTACCTCTTTAACAATATTACCACCTCTTAACAATATTGCCATCCTTTCTTTTTAAATGAGCTTGTTTGCTGCGTTCCGAGGCGTGTCGGGGTGGCGTGGTGAGCCCGTGTGTGGATGCGGGTCGTTACCGCCGGCTGTGCTTACGGAGCCGCAGCCGAGCCCTTGCGGGCCTCGGCCGGAGCCCTGAGGGCGCCGCTGGCCCCGCCCCGTTCCGCTTCCGGCCCGCGCCGCCGGGCGGGGCCGCGCTTCCGGCCGCGCGCGGTGAGGGCCGATGGCGGCGCGGGGCCGGGGCCGCTTCCCGGGGGCGGCGGCGGGGCCGGGGCCGGGTGGGGCTCGGCGGGGCTCGGCTCCCGGCCGGAATGGCTCCGGCCGGGCTGGCTCCCGGAGCCGGGCCGGGCTCTCGGTTGTGCGGCCCCGGAGCGCAGCCGAGGGCCGGGCGGTTCTGCGGGGCGCTCTCTGTACTGTGCGTGCCCGGCGGGCTGGGCCGTGGGGCGGGCAGGGATTTATTGTTACCTTTGTTTGTTTTCGATGAGAGCGAGGACAGCCTAGGCGCGCAGCCGTGGATGAGCAGGACGTGTGCAGCCCTCGCAGGGAACCATGGCGTACCAGCTGTATAGGAACACCACACTGGGCAACAGCCTTCAGGAGAGTCTGGATGAGCTCATACAGGTCGGGGCCTGGCGTCTGGGCCAGTAGCTTAATAAAGACAGAAATTTTTATCCAAACGGCTTTGTTGTTCCTGTGTCAGGGTACTTAGGGCCAAGGTTTGGGAAGCTTCCTGACTGAGATCGTAAGGGTTTGGTGCTACATTCACTTGTGATGTTTTTTGCTTTGTATTCTAGGTAAAGGAAAGTGTTTTCTGTAAGTGGCATAGTCTTATGTAAATTAACAGCCAGATTGACTGGAACATTGGAGTCAATTTGCTGTTCCTCTAGTTATTTCCACTAAATATTTATTATAAGAGATCTTTGTGTAATACAGGATTGAAATATAAAAATAAATACAGGAACATAATTTTTGTAGAGTGTTCTTCTAGAGATCTGTGTCATTGAAGTGAACTTTGTTTTGATGTTTTTAACTTCTACTGCGTGTTTGAGCTTACTTTGAAACAACTCAAAACTTGTTTTGTTTTCTTTTCAACTTCTTCAGTCACAGCAAATCACACCTCAGTTGGCCCTTCAGGTGCTACTTCAGTTTGATAAAGCTATAAATTCAGCACTGGCACAGCGAGTCAGGAACAGAGTCAATTTCAGGGTAAGGAAATGATATCTTAAATTTTTACATGAGATACAGCAGCTAAGTGTTGATGCAGAATGGCATTTAAAGCTATGTGCTCTAAGCAAGAACTTAAGAGGGTTTATTTTGGCTCTAATAATGACTGTTTACGTGTGTATTCTGTATGCAGCTGTAAGGCTTGTTACCTTGTTCTGCCAGGGATCTTTTGAATGAATGCAGAAATCAGATGATGAAAACAGGGAAGAGGGAATTGCTTTTTTGGTGGATAACATTGCCATCCTCAGTGTCTTGCAGATGAGGAGGGAGACTTCTGCTTCTCACAGCTGTCCCTAGCAAAAGTGGGATGAGGCCAGATTTTCAGCCACATGAGTAATGTGAAGAGAGACTAGAGAGTTTTAGATCCACCCTTTCACTGGATCATTTTGTAGCTATTTTCTGTAGGTATCGTAGAAAAATAAGTTGGGGGGTGTTCCCAGTCAGCCACCCTAATTAATGTTAGATAGCCAGCAAGTTGTTAAACATCAACTTGAATGTAATGTTAAGGAAAAAAAAAACCCACAAAACCCAGCTTTGTGTTAACTTGTTGTGATACTACTCTGCAGTCTATGTAGAACACATTCACAATGTGGATTCCTAAAAGACTAGAGTTTTAAACAATATAGAGGTGTTAAAAATGCATAATTTCTCTAGCACACTTAAATTGCTTTGCATATGTAGCATGGTATAAAAAACAGTTTAGGATGTGTTTAGTGGGTAAATTTAAAAAATGTTACCTGGAGCTGAAGTTCTAAGTTCAAGAATGTCAATTTAAAATATGTAAAAGTGAAGGTCAGAAGTTTTCCATATTGACATCCTCAGTAATACATCAAATAGGAGGGATACCCCTTTATGTCACGTATATGAGTTTTGTAGTGATTTTTAATTTAAGCTACCACTTTGTTTAAGCAGTTGCAGAATTCATATATTGTTGTGATCACTGCTGTATCTGATTTTTCTAATGGCCCAATGTTTTAAGAAATGTTTCCTGCTACTGATCCTTTGTATACGTTGAAAATACTGTAAAACTTCTTTGCCTACCTGAGGACCCTCCCCTTGGATATCCTGTAATGTCACTCTGTGGTCTTGAGAATTTCAGCCACTGGAGGGCATTTAAACTCCAGTTTTCCTCAGGATTGCTTGCTTGCCAGTTTGTATGCATTCAGGTCCACTGTTGGCTTTGTAGCGCTCTGTCCTAGAAGGGACAGGGTTCAGTAGATACTCATCATATTTTCTGTTGCTTTTGAGATGTGTCCTATAGCTAATGTCTCATGTCTTTTTCTAGGGGTCTCTGAACACATACAGGTTCTGTGACAATGTATGGACATTTGTACTGAATGACGTGGAATTTAGGGAGGTCACCGAACTTGTGAAAGTGGATAAAGTGAAAATTGTAGCATGTGATGGAAAAAGTAAGTATGAAATATGATACAAATAGGTTGAGACACGAGTCTTGGTTGCTTTTAGAGAGCTTTGACCCGAGTGTCTTGCTAAAGCCAGGCCGACTGCATGACTTAGACGGAAGTAGGGCTCTGTATTCCCTTTACAACATCTAATGGGACATGAAACAAAGGCCAGCTAAATGCTTCCCTGACTCATAGGCACTGAGGCAGAGCCGTGTTAGGGACTGCTGTGCACCTGTGCCTGGGAAGTACATAATACTAGAGCAATTAGAAAGTCAGAAGTAATCTTTTTTTTCTGTCTGGTGAGTTTTCTAGTACTAACCTATTTGTTGGGATAGCACCATGTTTTACTGAATCTGAAGAGTGCTTCAACTGTCTGAGCAAGGAATTGTCTGAGAAAAGTGTCTGAGCAGTCATTCTCTGGCAATGCTAACCCATGGAAAGCTTTTGCCTGCATTTGCAAGTCATGAGACTTATTTGTTGCCTAGCAGACCCTCTGTTTGTACACTGCTTGTGGGAGTTTGCAATCCATATCTGCTTGACTGGATTACTTTTGTCCATGTCCCTTGAGATTCTTTACTGGAAAAAGTAAAACTTTTGTGGCAAGCTGCTTTATAACTTTTAAAACCATCAATGTGGCAAAGTATTGCTAAAGCTGTGTGAAATGGTGCTGGTTGTTTCATCCTCAGAGAGTGATGTTAAAAGCAGGAACTGAGCATGGAAAAGCCTTTATTTAAATGCACCATAGACCTCTGAAACAGGTTCTTCATGGCTTCCTGACCCTGGCATGCTTACAATAGTCCCTTCAAGTTGTAGTTCTAAAGATTTGACAGAATTTATTGTTTTCTCAACTTCTGGTATTAGCCAAGCATATAATCTTACTGCTTGGTTTTTGTGTGCTTATTATAGCTAGTGGAGGAAACCTTACATTCCAAGTATTAATCATTTTCATTCCTGATAAATTGTGCAGATAAGATTTAAACAACTGGCTGACTTGAAGTTGCTATTAACATTACAAGCTTTTTTTTTTTTTTCCCACGAGAAGCTGACTTGCTGAAGGAACAGTGCTAAACACTGGCTTGTTGTTCTCCATATTTGAGTTACATACTTTTTCCACAACTCTAAAAACAAGAAGGTAGTAATGGTAGTGTATCAAAAACTGCACTGGCATTAATTGGTGATTCTGACAAAAGGTCAGAGCAGAGAATTGGTCTGAGTTGCTTTATGAAGATCATGCTCATTCTGGTACCTCTTTCAAAATACGTGATATGCTGCACCCCACACTCCACCAGAGCTTATGGTGCTGGATTTGAAGAAACATTTTTCCTTAGTAGATGATAGCCAGATGTGCTTGTGGGTGACTGCAGTAAAGGGTTTGTGTATTGTTACATGCTGGAGCAAAGCTTTTAGTATTTTTAATATTAATACATCTCTGGAGTTTTGTGCTGGCTCTTCTCAGTGTTGCTAAGTGAGGTGAAACAGCACAAGCAGTTCATGCATGGCATTGAGAGCAGTAGAGACAATAGGTAGGTACAGAACATGTTCTAAAATGCTTGGGGAACGCTTTAGAACTTGGGGAAGATACCAGAGAAAGTTGTTGGTTCTCTGTTTTCAGTGGGGGTGCATATTTGTCTCACTTTTTCTTTTCTTTCCTAGACACTGGTTCCAATACTGCAGAATGAATAGACCTGTGGTTTGTCTGCAATATTTTCTGTTAGTATGCAGCACTTTCTGGAGAGAAGCATGGAAAGGGACTGATCATACTCAATTCCTGTGATGCAGATGTGAGTTAATCCATACTAGAAAGCATCACAGAATGACAGCAGAAGAAATATCTGTAGCATTTCTTCATTTCACCTTATAGGGCATGAATATAATGTTACCTTTTTTTAATTACAAGAGATACTGTTGTCTTTTTTTTTGTTCAAAATAATTTCTGTAATAAACTTTTATTTAAAAACTTTTGAAAGAGTGATCATTGGAAAACTTTGGTTAAAACTAGCATCAACATACCATATTCCCCAACATTTTCTAAGTGTGTTTAGAGAAATGTTGCAAATTAAAAAGTCTTTCAGTTGCAGGGTAACTGGTTGCACTGCTAGGTGTTGCAAGAAATGTCTGTTACAGAGTGGTGGAGGAGGACATCAGCAAAAGCTTAGCAGCTCCTGCTGGGCAGCATGTTTGTGTGTTTGTGACTGCAGTTTTCTTTCTATAAGTAGTTCTGCTGCGTGCCCTTGGCTGCACACTGCAGACTGGTAAGTAACCATTTTTGAAACTAAAAGAGCAGACAACGTGCTCTTATTTCAATTGCACAATAAATATCTGTTTCTAACTTAAGAGATGCAAATGTGTATCTGTCTTCTCTTGTTCTACATCACGGTCAATCTCCTAGGTTTAAACTTTTTTTGTTCCCTAATAATCATGTGGTAACTGAATTTCAACCCATACAAGTATAAAAATTTGTTCTTCTGACCTCCAACTGCTTGTAATCTTTTCCTGTCTCTAGACAGACTTTTCCATTTTGAGTTCTCTGTAGCCTTTTGACTCTCCTAATGCAAATAATTTTATCTTTTATTTTGTTCCATCTAAGTGTGCATTAGAATCATAGAATGTTCAGGGTTGGAAAGGACCTTAAGGATGATCTCGTTCCAGTCCCCTGCCATGGGCAGGGACACTTTCTGCTATCTCAGGTTGCTCCAAGCCCTGTCCACTTTGGCCTTGAGCAATTCCAGCAATGGGACAGCCACAGCTTCTCTTGGCAACCTCTTCTGTCTCATCACCCTCACAAGGAAGAATTTCTTCCTATTATCTAAACCTACCTTCTCTCAGTTTGAAGGCATTCCCCCTTGTCCTGTTGCTCCAGACTTTAACCATTTTTTCTGGGATGGTGTTTGTCCAGGTGCTGGATCTACTCCTTCTGTGGAGGTTGTTTCAGTTCATGGAAGGAGCAAGGAGCAAAGGGAAGTTAAGGTAGTCTGGTGCCAATGTTCTTCCTGCTTTTTGTTGCTTTTCTTCATAACTTTCTTTTCTTTTTCTTTTTCTTTTTCTTTTTCTTTTTCTTTTTCTTTTTCTTTTTCTTTTTCTTTTTCTTTTTCTTTTTCTTTTTCTTTTTCTTTTTCTTTTTCTTTTTCTTTTTCTTTTTCTTTTTCTTTTTCTTTTTCTTTTTCTTTTCTTTCTTTTCTTCCTTTTTTTTTGGGTTTGAATTTCAGATAATCCTGCAAAGTTCATGTGATTAATGTACTTTGTGGTCTTGGAAGATTGAATTTACAACTAAAAGTATCAACTGCACTTCTTTTGTACTAAACTTGTAATATCCAGTGGAAGGCACATAATTTCACTTGCCAGAGCATCAGCACACTTTCTGCTGCCTATTTGGTTCTTCTTTGCCTGTAGTATTCTGTTTATTTATTTATTTGTTGATTTTATTTAGAAAGATCCCAATTGCTTCCACATCTCAGCAGCTGAGAGAAAGTAAAATATATCTTTGCACCTTGACATTGAACTGGAATAGATGTTTCTATTTAGAAAGTAGATTAACTTAAAGAAATTGAAGGGAAGAATAAATACCAGTGCTGAACTGGCTGTGGATGACTGCCTGTTTAAACATGGTTTCCAAGAAAAAGGATTTTGTCAATTCCATAGGTGTGCAAACCAGGATGTTATCTGATGTAAGCTGTTTGCTCAGTCAAGGCTGTCAATACCTGACTTTAAATGTTATCAGAGAGGCACAAATTTAAAGTGCAGAGGAGGAAGAATTTATGATGAATTTCCAGAAGACAAGTTTAATCAGGATCATCGTGTACCTCTGCACGATGACTGGGCACAGTGAGTTAGAGGAGAGTGTTACAGATACTTGGGTTTAAGGATCTTGGCAGCTTAGGGGGTAGGATTTCAGTCAAAGTCCTACTGACCTGGGATTGCTTTTCTGTACTCAGAAATTTTGGGGTGGGGAGGAAAGTAGGAGAAGGCTACTTTAGTAAGCGTGTACTGGGAGACGTGAACTTTGTCTTTGCTGTAACCTAGAGTGGTTTTTGTTAGGATTAGCCATTGTGGACTAGGAGGTAGTAATTTACAGATATATTAACGTTTTGATTTGCATTTTGTGCTAAGAGAACCTGCATCATTCAAGGAAGTGGAATATTGTTCACAGAGGCTAGTTAACATTTAATGGTCACTTCTGTTGCAGTCAGAAGAAAAGGGACACCCTAACCCTGCTCTCTGAATCACTTTTACTCTTGACTGCAGATACCTTTATTGTGTTCATATTGTTCATGTCTACTTTTTGTTTCTTTAGAATTTATTACCTGTTTTCCTCCAAATTCATTTTCATTGGCCCATCTCTTTGTTATAGGGCATCTCAGAGGTGATCATATAAACTATCAAATGTGAAGCAAGAAGGAAATAAACCCTCCTAACTAAAGCTAAAAAGAGCTGTTATGGACCTGTTGTGTAGGTATGTAATAAGCCACATTATTCTTGCAAAAATAAAGTAAAAAGCAATTGGAAATAAAATATAAAGACAGGTTTAAACCAGAAAAAGAAATCTGTTATTAAATCCCAGAACTATAGTTTCATCAGCCTCCTGTGCACTTCTTGAAAGGTAGATTTGCAGCATATTACCTCCTTAAACAACTGGTGGTTTATCTAGTTCAAGTTTTTAGTTAACAATTGTAGACAGAAGTGTCAGAAGTAGATTTTTGACTACACAAAACTAATATTTCTGATACATCTTCCAATTGGACAGCCCATGATTTTACTGATTAATTTCATATGGGGTTTAACCTGTTTTTGGAGGTGGTTCTATAATCTGATGTGATTGTATTACTTTGGGCTGGTCCTACTCTATTCCAAATTCATTCTTTTTTCAGTTTTACAACTAACTGGCAAGTTACAGGATTTCTCTGTGCTCTGTTGCCAACTTTCTAAGATGCCAGCTATCTGATTTCTAACATCCTTTGAGATCTCTGCAAGGCAAAGTTCTGTATTAGAGTTGAGTGGTGATTTTTCCTGCCATTTCTAATGGCAGAGACATATCACTGTTTTGATGTATGACTGCACTCATAAATATGACATTTCTAATGTCTTTGAAAGGGGATATGCTGAGAACATGCCTTTGTAAGAATCCTTTTGTCTTAGTTCACCTTAAGCATTTGGGAGTAGGCTCATTCTTTCAGAAGAAATTAGGTCGCTACTAAAAGAAGTGATTTGAAAATAAATTTGCACAAGATAGCCTTTGTTAATGCAACCAAATCATTGAGAGGAATTCTAGATAGTAACACCATTAGAAACAGGAAATTTCCTTTGGATCAAGCAAATTGGATGTTGAGGTTTACAAGTTGTTTGCCTCTGCAGGTAATAATGCCGAAACAGTAATTTTCATCCAAAGCAGTGATCTCTGAGCAGGAGAGCTGCCTAGGCTGTGATAGATAACTGCTGTCCCTCCTACTGAGTCACCAAGCTGGCTTTATGGCATGCTGACTTCTCTTGATGTCTTCACATTCTGTGAGCAAACTCTTTCAACTCTGGATAAATGCTTAGATTCTCGTCTAACCAGGAAGGGCAAAGATTGCAGTGAGTAACATTAAAAGACAAAATACTTTGACAAAAGGCTTACCATGGAACAGATTTGAAGAGGCACTTTGCACCCTCAGTTTAAATTCTTGTCTCTGTCTCTCAATTTGTAACATTTTTGTGTCTGGCAACAAATGAAACCCTGTTATTGCAGTGTGTGCCAGCAATACTTCATGTTTCTGAGAGAAGGAGCAGCTGAAGAAGTTAAACATATTTACAAAGTAAAGGGGATAAAAATTCCTGTTGACAGGTCTGTAAGTAACTTGTAAGTATGTCTCTTTCTCTACAGGTATATTTGCAAAATACTAGAGAATGCCCTCATTCAATAATCTTTCACTATTTCAAGCTGGGATTCCTTCCAGCCCCCCAAACACCTTTGTTCTTTAAAAAATAAATAATTTATTTTTTACAAACATCCATTTCCTGGCTGGATTTGGGTTTTATGCAATTTCTTAAAACTAATAGGTATGGGGATTTTTTTATCTCCAGGAATATGCACATTTTCCCTCCATTTTGTAAGGGAAAAAGACAACACTTTGCCATAGCTGGAAACATGATGACCCTTCTCTGCCTGCTTCAGTCCAGAAACCTGAATGTATTGCAACACCCCAATGAACCCCTTGGCACTAGTTTGCCATTTTGAACTAACATGTATTCATTTAAAGTAAGCAAAAGAGTTCTAAGAAGCAAAATCAGGTTAGGCAGCAGTGGTTTGATGCAGTCTTCTATGGTGGGAGACTGGAGTTCTTACCCTAAGTCACCAGAGAAGTTCTGTTTGTTCTAAAAGAATGTTCTAGACATGGAGATAATTTCTGTTTAATGTTCAATTTGCTGCTGAAACCATTTCAAAAACTTGTATGTTACCATCAGGTTAGCATAAAGCTTTAATCTCTTTAGCAAATGCCTGCTTACATAAGTTAGAAACAGCTGCCCCCTGGATCCATAATTCTATTCATTTGCTCTTTTTTCTTAAACAAATGCCCAATGATACAGTGGGTATTTATGTTTGAGACGTTTTCTTCCCCGTACCTGCTGTTGTTGTCTGTGAAATCACCATGGCATTTAAAAAATCACTATTTTACAACCAAGTTCACTTTAAAATGTCTAACAAAATTGCAATGACACCTTTTCCAGTCAGTTACTTCATCTTCTCATCCTATTTTAATCAATGTTTCAAAGATCTGTGTGACTGCAGTCATAAGTTTATCTAAATGTAGCCTGGTGTTGCGGGATTGCTTCAGGTGTTCTTTGTATAATGCTAATTCTCCACTGTAGACCTTAAATTTGTAAAGGTGAGCGTTTACTTACAAGAAAGTTACTTGAATAGATTTTTTAAAAAAATAAAGAGAAGGGCATTAATCTCTTAGCATTACAGGTAGTGAAAAGGTGTTGGATCCATGGAAAGTGGTAAGCTTTAATATGAGAAGGTGAGAAAAACAGAAGTTTGCAAATCTTCCTTTCAGCTATTAGAAACTTAAAAAAAACAATGTATTAAGTGATTGGTTTGTCCATTGTCCATTACTGGATGTGGTAATCACCGTATTGAAATATCACCAAAATATCTCTTTTTGGGGGGGGTTGGGGGGGACTGGGAAGAGAGATGTGGATTTTAGAAAATGTAGGTTTGCATACCATTGTGTGCATCCCTCTGCCTGTGTTTCAGGCAGAGAAATGGATGCACAAAGGGTTTAACTGGTTTAATGCTGCCTGGTTTTCTGCCAGGAGCACAAACCATCCTCCTCAGAGAACATAGAACACCGAAGCGCTATGGATTTTAATATCTTGGATTTTATTGAAGGTTGGCTTTTAACGATTAACGAGTTTTGATAGAGTCAAAGTTTAAAGAGAGGCAAAAGTAGCAGCCAGATGTTCAGCTGAGCAGCGCTGAACGGGCGGCGGCTGCCGGGTGCTCTGTGGAAAAGCAAATTAATCATTGTTTCGGCTCTGCCCCTAGCCGGACCTGGGGGCACCGTGGCTGGGGCTGCCCGTGTGCAGGCGGCAGCCCGGGGCTGCCTTTGCCCATGGGCTCGGGAAGGGGCTGCGCAACGCCCCGCCCGCCTCCTCCAGCGGCTCCGGGCGAGAGCGGGGACCCCGCGGGCTGAGCCTCCCCTCCCGCCCTTCCACCGGCCCTTCCCTCCGCCGGGCCACCCCGTCCGTCTGTCCGTTCGTCCGACCCGCGGCGGGGCTTCTCCTCGGGGCCGCGCCCAGGCGTGGGCCCCTCAGGGCCCGGGGGATCCTCTCCCGCCGTCCCCGAGGCGCCGTCGGCTGGAGTCGCCCACGGAAGGCAGCAGTCGCTGGCCAGAGTCTCCGCGGCTCCCCCTCAGAGCCCCCGGCCGTACAGGGCCTTGTGGCGCAGGTGCTCCTCGAGACACTGGACGGCCGCATCGTCCACCTCGGGGTCGAACTTGTTGGCCAGGAGATGGTGTTGCTGCAGCATCCAGGGCACGTCGCCCACCCCGTAGATGCAGATGGAGCGCTGGTGGCGGCCGGTGCAGGGCGGGTAGGGCGCGCCCTTGCTCATGTCCCCCTCCAGGTACTCCCACTTGACCAGGCGGGGAAGGGCGTTCATGTCCGAGAGCTGGAACTTATCGCTGAGGGGCGTACTCCCCGGCACGCCCGGCATGCGGTTCAGGGTGGCCCACACGTGCTCGTCAGGGCTGTAGCTGTCCTTGGACCACTCGAGGAACTTTCGTGCGGTGGGGTTCTCGAAGATGTACCGCACGAAGTCCCGTGTGACGGCGGTGTAGGCGCTGCCCGTGAACATGGGGTAGCTGTGGGGTGGGGGCAGTTTCTTCTGGGAAGTGCGAGAGATGGTCTTCCCCACCTCGTGGTGATACTCCCAGCGCTGCTTCTTGGCGGCCGAGGGCCTCTCGGACTCCATGGCGTTCTGGCCCTGCAGCAGCTGCAGCGCCCGGACTATCTCGGCGTTGGTCTTGATGGGGAAGTCGGTGCCGCAGGTGTTGATGAGGTAGCGCCATGGCACAGGGCTCTGCAGGAGGTCCTGCATGCAGTTGAGGTCGGCCTGCACCCGGGACCAGGAGGCATAGACCACGCTTTCCAGGCGGCTGGCCACGAAGACATTGGGGAAGCAGGCAGCAATGGCCCTCACGGCCTCCTGGAAGGCGGCCGGGGATTTGCTGTCTACGTGGACGCAGTAAACGTTCTGGGGCGCGTAGACGGACCGCAGGAGCCGCTCAAACATGTCGATTTTGTGGTGGATGATCATGGAGTAGGCGATGGGGAACTCCTCCTCCTCCTGGCTGAGCGGGAACTCGATGTAGCGCCGGGTCTCCTTGAAGGCTCTGCAGTCCCTCGTGATGTTCAGGTACTCGCCGGGCGTCGGTGAAGCCCTTCTGTTCGCCACTTCCAGGTTGCTGAGCTGCGCCTCCCGGATGGCCGTCTGGTCCCCGCGGACGACCCCCGAGCAGTTGATGCTGCGGCTGGGCGAGAGCTCCAGCGCCCGGTAGAGCTGCGGGCGCTCGGCGGGGCCGGGGCGGGCGGTGCCGCGCAGCGCCAGGGCGGCGGCGAGCAGCGCCAGCGGCCCGAGCAGCAGCGCCCAGCGCCGCCGCGCCGCCGGGGCCCGCTGCCACCACGGCATCCCGCTCCGGGCCGCCCTGCCCTGAGGGAGCGGGCACCCGCTGCCTCCGGGAGGTGGGGAAGCAGTGCCGGGCGATCCCGGTGTGACCGCAGGTGAACAGCAGTCCCCTCCCTCCCCGTGGCGTGGCTCTCTTGGGTTTTATCAACACTGGGGGTGGTTCTATATCTTCTGGGTCTGTTTAAAAGATGATATTTCACCTTACCCCTGTCCAGCACGTAACACAAGGAAAATTCCTCTGGAATTCGACCCTCTGTAATGCACTTTTAGAAAAGATTTACTAGAGTACCTTGGTGTCTAACCTGCTTTTCCAGTGTTCTGATTGATAGGGAGGATGTGTGCTAATATCTTTACGAAAACTTCAATGGGAGAAGGTGTGGGTGTTATCGGCTCTACTAACTTCAAGCGGCAGGTTTGTTACAAAGTCCAGACAGTTCGACTCCTGAAACAGACAAGGGTCTGCGCAACCTGAACTTCTGTGCTATAAGTGAGGTGTCAGAGACATGTAGATATCCAGGTTTATAGGTAATAGGTAACATAAACCCATGGTGAATCAGCCTGCTGCCTCTCCCCACAGTTATTTGGATTATTTGGATTAGTTATGTGAGAAATACCTAACCCTGCACGAGGCCTGTACAATTAGTTTGTAGGTCCACACCTAAAAGTACTTGGGGCTGGCTCTGATCTTCCTTTAATTTTTGGTTATGTAATAAAGTATGATTAAGCAAAATTAGTGATAGTGTCACTGGCTGCTATTTAAGCAAAATTTTTCCTAGATATACTTTGTTTGTAATTTTCTGTCAAGTACACATCTTTTAGTAAGATACAGTATCCTCTTGTGAAACACTGTATTCCACTTTTTTCATTTGTGTTCACATAAGGAATGTTATTTGTGTTAGTAGTAATGGCTCTTTTCAAAAGAACTGTTCTTTTTAAAATCAGTATTTCCTTTGAACTATGTCAGAAATGGAGAATAAATTACATTTTCATCTTCTTGGCTGCTCAGATTTTTTTTTTTAACTGTCTCTGCTGGTATTGTGATACTTATCTAAAACTCATGGGATTGTGTTTGGCTTATAGTTTTGAGATTTATAGTTTTAAAATTACCAATAAACATTTGGAAAATTTCATGATAGCTTTCTCATTATGAATCTTCCGACACCAGAAGGTCAGTGCTCTTTTTATATGGAGTATTTGGCACATACTCCAGAGTGGGAAAGTGAACAAAGCAAAGATGGGAAGTGAACAAGGAAGTATTGAGGTTTCAAAAAAAATAAACCTTATGCAAATATAAGTATATTGTATATGTACACTTTATCAGTAAGACTTTAACGTGATGAACCTTGTGCAGGTTCTGCTTTTTGAAACTTGTAACTGTCTGATTGCAGACTTCCCCTTCTGTTTGCTTCCATTTATTTTCAACTGAATTATGTGTCAAAGTCCTGTACTGTCTAACAGTTCAAACTGTCTTTACAAGCTGCTGAGATTGCATGCCCACAAGCAGAGTCTTGGGTCAGTTTGATGACAAAATAGAGGTCAAGTTCATCTTTGAAGAAACTGTTGGATGTTAATTTTCCTTTCAGAGTTCTACTTCATTGCTGATTTGTGAAAAATGGTTTGAAAGCACTACATGAAGTACCTCTAAACCTGATTCAGAAAGAGGACATGAAAAGGTACCAGAAAAAAGCAGTAAGTAAAATACCAAGCCGCAATATTTTTTGTAGCATGCATACCAGTTCCTGTTATTTACTGAGCACTGCCTAATGCTATTCATCTTACAGCTGCAGACTCATTGCTTTGCTCTTTCTCGACCTCTGGTGCACTTTTACTGAAGTCAGACCATTTCTGCTTTGATCCAAGACAAAATTGCTGGACTGAAGAGCACAAGTGAGTGTGGCTTAGAAAAAAGCCAAAGCAGACAATCATAATTGACGTACAGTCTATGGGGTAGTATTGGCCCCTTGAAATTTTACACAACAGCTGAACACTGCTCATAAGGTATAACGAGTTTCCTCACTTACATTTTGTATAATAAAGCAAAATAGGGACAAGGCATTACTCACCTTATACAGATTGCTGAAGAGACAGACAAATACATAGGATGATGCTGGTAGAGATATTTAAAAGAATTTCCTTTAAACCACTCTTAAGACTGGCAGCGTTTCTGACTGTGGTGGCCAGCACTGTGAGCTGGACTGTGTCCTGGGGGAAGAAAACCTGTTTTTTTCTTGAAGGACATAACAATGAAAACACAGTGATACTGGGGATCATAAATGCATTAGCTCATGCTGCATTGTTTCTACAAAAGGGTTGCTTCATACATCATGGGAAATAAAAACAAAACAGAAAACAAAACTCTTTTAGACAGATGATAAGGAGGTCAGGGCTGCAGGAATAAAGAACCAAAAAGAATGGATTTAACTTTGTGCATTTCCCACAATGAAAATCCCATTATAACTGTCCTATTGAAGAGGTTATTTCTTAAGAGATAAGGAACTTCCTGAAATTGACACAAATGTTACTGAGAAAGGTTTTTGTCTTTTACCCTTAAAAGCATGTTAGTTTTATTTCTTGCCTTGTTTTCAGCTGTCTAAATAGTATTCTGAACTTCAGGTGTTTCTGTGCTGTGGTAGAACTTTTATCAATTTATCACTGTTCTGTGCAGTTTGATTTGGTCACAAGTAGAGAGTCTGCCACAGTACACAGACACATGCATGGAGTGATGGCTGACACACAGATCATGTCCAAAGCCTCTGTATCATGGAGATTGTTGCTTTCATGTCTCTGTGCCTGCCCAGAAATATTTGAATATGTTTAGACCTACAGCTGGTATGGTTGCCTGAAAGGGGCACAGTTTGTAGTGATTGGGAGTGGGGCCCAGCCTCATCCCCATGGGCACAGCTGTGAGCAGCACTGGCAGCAATGAGCCAGGGAGTGCCCAGGGGCACTGAGCAGCCACCAAAGGGAGCAGAGGGCACACAGGGCAGTGCATCAACATCAGGGGTGTAAGGGTTGGGCAGAAGAGCACATGCTTACAGTCTTCTGAAGTGACATGCTGTTACTCTGTATGGGCAGATGCTTGAAGCCTTCCAATGTTGCTCTGTATGGGCTGAAGCTCTCTGGAATTGTGTGGGGATGCTGTGTATTGTGGCCCTCTCAACTGCTGGTGAGAGGTGCTGGTGACATGTGCTGTGACAGTTGCCTTGAATGTCCCACAGCTGGCTAAGAATACTTCAGACTGGGACTTAATGCAGTTGCTGAATAGTTATTGCTGAGTTCACTAAATTTTCCTTCAATGCTTGAAGTTCACACAGAGCACTCCTTACCTTCACAGTCATAGAATGCATTACAAGGGAAGGACAGGGAATCAGTGGGGGAAAGGTGATTGTCTTCTGGAACTGTTGTTGTGGGCTATTCAGTTCTGTCTGAAGTTCTTGCCATGTGCTGCCCTTGTTCTGGCTGCAATCCTGTAAAGAAACCCAAGTATTTCATAATAGTTTGAGCGCCCTACTTTTTCTGCCATACATTCACAATTCAATATGTAATTACTTTTTAGGGGAGAATGCTGTTGTGGGGATTTTTTTCTTTATTTCAGATGATCTATTTGCTTCATATTTTCATCCTTTAAAATTCCCTTATACACTTGACACTTCTGTTTCCTATACAAAGCTAGAAGGAACACTAGCTGCGCTTATGTCAGAGAAAATCCTGAAGGTTTTTACTGCTTATTGTTTCATTCTTTTCATGCTTATAACATGTCTCTACAGCTTGTCTGTCTGTGATGTTTTCACACTGCTGTAAACTCTCTCCAGGGAAAAAGTTTGCAACAGCAAAAAAGAAGCTTTCTGTACAGCAGCTAAACAGTTGAGGTCTAGAACCACTGAGGTATTTGAGCATCCTACCTCCAAGTAGTCACTGCCTCAGTATGTGGATCTGTATTCTGGAACAGTTCTGTGCTGCATCTGTGGTGCTGATGCAGCAGACAGCAATTGCATCTTTCTTTGGGCACCTATGATGTGCTGGTGTGTCCTGCCCTGCAGAGGGGGCCAAAGAAGGACATGGGTTTTGAGGAGCATTTACTGTCCAAAGACTAAAATGTTGATTCAGCTGACTGAAGGTCACGCTCCTCAGTGTGTGCAAATGAGCATGACTGAGCTTATCTTTGTGAACAAAGACGGTTATGGTGTGGTGCTAGGTGTCAGTAAATCAAAGATTGGCATATGTATTTCTACTTACTATTCTTACTAAAAAATATACAACACAAAACCCCCCAAAACAAGCTGAAAACCCCAATAGCTTCTAACCTTCTGGCATGCATTTTCTGCCTATAAAATGATGCCATTCTCCATGGTTTTGGCACTTGTTTTAGGCAAATAGTGTGCTTTGAAGGAGTACCAAAATGTAGGTCTATGGTAAAACACCTTAATTACAAATTTAACAGTGGGAAGGGGAGTAGTAGTTTAGTCTTATAAAGACACAGCACTGGCATGTCCCTCTCTTCATGTTATTTTCAGTCCGAGATTTGGATGAAGTATTTTTTTCTACTTCTTCTGTGTTTCAGCAGTGAGGGTGTTAGAAGTCCAGTTTATGTAACAGTGACAATAAATCTGAGTGGGTGTGTGAATTGAAGCACTCTTTCTCACTGAAATCAGATGGAGAGGAAGAAGAGAAGTGTATTTTTGTTTTACTTCAAACAGATAATTTCATAGTTTTTACCTGAACCTTTGGGCTCAACTTTGCTCTGATATTACCTAAAAATGTGCAGTGTCTTAACTTCTCTTGTTGGAATAGCCCATATACCTGAACGAGAGTGTTTCAGTGATTTGCTGGTCTTTAGATTACTTCAGTATTGTCTAATGCTGCTGTTGTGAATAGCTGTTTCCAGGACATTTTACCCACCTTTTTAAAGCAATTATGCTGTTGTCACAAGTAGCTATTAATCACTTCATCTCTGGACTCTGTTGGCAATTGAAAGTCATAAAGCAAATGTCTTTATGATTATGAAATAAAAATAACTGCATCTCTAGTTATTAGGCAACTTGCAGAAGAGTGACATGGTACTATAAAATATATTTTCAGTAATTTTTCTCAGTCACAACCAAGATGAAATTTTGTGGGTTGTTTCAGAGAAAAACCTCTGGAATTGTCACCAAAACCATACCAGACTCCTGAGGTGTATATGTAAAAATGGATAGGCTAGAAAGATTTTGCCAAATGCTAGTGCATAAAAAATTAGAATGTTTGCAAAAATGTGTATTTGACTAATTGTGGAACACTTATTGGACAATAAAGACTGGATTCAACCAAGCTAGTAAGTTGGATCTGCTCTTCCCTCCCATCTTCCCCAGGCAAACTTACAAAAAACAAAGCTAAAAAAAGAATGCCAAGAAAACTACCACCCTTTGCAAGGGTATATTTCAGCAAACAATAGATTCCATACTGAAACAAGGTGTTCTTTAAGAGCTCTAATGTTCCTTTATTTCAGGAAGGTTATGGTCCATGATCTCCTGGAAACTATTTGGAAATGATACAGCAAAAAGGGCTACACTGTTCCACATTTAAAATGGTGAGATCCCAGCATGGATGTGTAAATCCTGACTGATACTGTGGCAGGATGCCCTGTGCTGTGCCAGTGTGGGACAGAGATCCTGGAATACAGATGGCATTGTCCACCTGCTGCTGACACAAGGTGTTATCTACCATTGCTAAAGCTAAGGGCAGGAGGAAATGCAGAGTATTGGCAATCAACTGCTTGGTGGTTTGTTTCCTTTTTAAAAGATTACCTCCGTAACAGGTGCGGTGAGCTGAAAACTGGGTTAGGAAAATTCTTGTTTGAAACAAGGTACTAAAAACCCAGAACAAATGCTAAATACTTGGTAGTCCATAGAGTTTTCTAAGTAAGACTGAACAAATTATTATCTTTTCTAGGATGATGGCAGAAGTCCATTTTTCTTTCCTTCCTCCATAAGAGGATTGATTTAAATTGCTTGTCCAATATTTTGGTTTCCAGCTGTGTTTGGAGCTTCCATTAATGATTAATTTGGGATTATCTTCAGGCCATCAATTTTGTACAGTACTAATACTTTGTGTGTGCTTAAAGCTGCCACGGGGGTGAAAAGCATTCTAGATGGAGTGCCAAGTTTCAGCTGCAGATGTAAATAATACCTGCAAAGTGCACAAGTCCCACTTTGCAACTCCAGCATTTTTAGTGCAAGGTGAGTAAAGCTGAAGGGAGGATACAGGTCTTCAGGAAATGAAAAAAAAAAACAACTGAAAAACAACCAAACCCAAGCAACTCTTTGCTTTCAAGTCACCTAAAAAAGAACACTTGAAGCATGTCATACTTGTAAAAACCAATTCCTCTGTATTTCAGAGTCATCTCAGCATTGTTTGCTTTTCTTTTCAACTTCAGAATCCATGAAAAATTGCCATAGTGCAGTGCTGGACTCTGAAACCCTCATCACCAACTGAATGGCCTAACAGTGGGACTAAATTAGACAAGCACTTGAAGCAGATATAGCCTTGCCAAATTACTGGGTGTATCAGCAACACCTTCTGTCTGACAGCTGACCGAGGATCTGGCAAATCCTGTATATTGCAGGCTCTGCCTCTAATCCTGTTCCGCTCTCACCTTGTGTTCCTAACGAAACTGAAGTTAATTTACAGCTCAGGGAACTGGCTACATTCCATTGACAAGGCCTGTTGTTCAACTCTGGGTGCAGAGTTCAACTGTATTTCAAATTCTTCTATTGTTTCCAGCAGATGATTCAAATAATGAGCGTGAGACATTCTGCCAGTAACTAATTCTGAACTTCAAGTTAATTATGTTTATATTGTGTACATATAAAGAAAATATGCCTCTTCTGAGCAGTGTCCTGTGTGATACTTGATAGAATTGCACTCTTTTATGGTGAAAAGCTTTATGTGTCTTATTAGTTAAATGTCAACTAATTACTAATTTATGTTTCTTTATAGCTTGTCAGTGGTTTCCAGTGAGGAGCTGAGCAGTATCGACACCAAGGCATTGTGAGGGAGAGCTTTCATCCAGAGTAACAAATCCTGGTCTGTCTCCCAGTGAATGTTGGGACTAGACACTGCCTCTGACACTGAAGGTATGTATAGCACATTGCCTGTTACCTTTTGTATATCCTTGAGGAGTTTCCCTCAGCTAGAAATTACTGTTTCCTATATACACATACTCCCAACTGTCCAAATCACTATCTTACTGAGACACAGAATGTGAGTTTTAATGGGAATATATAGGTTAGTGCTACTGGAAGCAAAAAGAAAAGGAAGTTGTTTTTCTCAAGAGGAAAAATGAATAAAACATGACTAAAATAATCACCAAGACCAGTACTGCTGGTTAGAAAGAAAGAACAATTTTGTGTTAAAACTCTCCTCAAACATTACAGGTTCTGTGTGGTTTCATTTGGTTTGTGCAGTACTGTTTTTGAATCAAATCACAAAGTAATGGTGATAAAGTTAACTTTATCTTTTTAAGTTAAAAACTACTGTTTGCTGTATACAAACATGTATGTTGTTCCAACAATATCAGCTGTCTTTTCTCCTGTAGATTTTTAATTCATTTTATGAAATGAACAAAGTTGTTTTTGTCACCTTGCAGAATCATAAAGTACTACAAAATGAGTTTTATGTTTTTGAAATATGTGAATACAGTGTTCTTGGGCAAGTGCCTGCTTAGTAATGCAAGAATAACTCAATGTCTCCTTCCTAAAGAACACCAGGACTTTTAGCTCAGCACTAGAATACAACTTCTAGATTTTTTTTGATTAAAAGAAAAACTTCTTTTCCAATTATTTTTTTAGCCATGCTGTCTGACCTTGCTTTATCCTAGTTAATGACATAAATTTTGGTCATGCCATCTTTCAATTAACCTACACATTTTGCAGAATTTAATACTTTGAGAAAAGGTGCAGTTTGAATAGAATCTGGGCATATATTTCAGTGTTCTTTCAGCACTATTACTTTAATAATAGAAAAGTAATAGTGCTTTTAAAGAAAAGAAATAATGTAAGCAAAAAGAGGAGAGACTGTTCCTGCTTCAGAGAAGACAAGGATGTTCAGAGTGCTAGCCTGGGAATAAGATTCATTTTCATTTTTAGACTTCGCTTTGGTGAAAAGCAATGTAATGTGAATTTTTGATCTTCATTTTTGTACTCTTTTTGTGGAAGTGATGTTCCATGTCTCGCAGGGTTTTTCCTAAGCTAAATATTTTCTTTATGTAATCTCTTCTACAGTATGAGGTGCCATGTGAGTACATAAGCCTTAATCATAAAGCTCATCTTCCTCATTTAGATTGGCATTTTAGCTCATGAATGATCTTGGACACCCAGAGGGATCAAGTCTGCAAATATATAAGATCTGCTGAAAAATGTGCACTTAGTGTCTTCCCTGACTAGGACCTATGAACTTTATCAGAGCACTGGATATACAATACATGCTTTGGAAATCTGCCTCCTACAGAACCTGGTGTCGTCTCTATTGCCCAATCACAGAATTGTTCAGCTTGGAAAGGGCCTTTGAGACCACTAGGTCCAGCTGTCAGCCCAGCACTGCTCAGTCCACCACTAAACCATGTCCAAAAGTGCCACATCTCACTTTTACTGTACACATTTAGTCTTTTATCTCCAGGGCTGGTCACTCAACCACTTTCCTGGGGAGCCTGTTCTTGTGCTTGACAACACTTTTGGTTGTCACAGTCGAAACCTCCCCTGATGCAGCCTGGGGCCATTTCCTCTTCTTGTTTGGCTTGTCACAGTTCTTTTCAGCCTTGTACAAAGCTGGCATGGAAATTGTGTCTTGTCTTCAGTGTTTCCTTGCTTGCTTTTGTCACAGCTGCACCTTAGCCAGCAGATTTCTCAAGAGCAGCTTATCTGTCAGATTTTTGTTTTCCCCTGCTGTCTTGTGTTTGTTCTGAGGATGGGAGGATCCAGGAAAAGCATAAGTGCCACAGCCTGGCCTCTATTTGCTTTAATGTGCTGTATGCAATTCCTTGTGGGTTGACCCGGAGTTTGTCATGCAATGCTCTCTGACACAGCTTCTCTAAGGTTGCAAGGCTGGGTCACACCTGTATCCCTGCTGCTGTCCAGAATGGCCACAACAATCATCCTGTGGTGGAGAAATTAAGCTAAAATTCTGTCACTTGGAGGCTGATAATGAAATTAACAGCCTGGCTTCAGAAGAATCTTGCTCACAGGGCAACCAAGGTGACATTCCCACAGCAGATTTTGGGGCTAGCTGATGCTGGGATTCTGAGTGGGCTGGAGGCCCTGTTCCTTGTTTCCCTTCAACCTGCCCCCTGCTCTGCCCGTCTGCAGCAGCATTGGAACGAAGAGGATGGAGGCCAAATTTGCAACCAAGTGCAAGAGCTTTGTTAGGAAAGGAAAAGGAAGGGAATAGAACAGGATTCTCACCATTTAGATGTGAGGAGTCTTACAAAGGACAGATCTTGCTGAAATGGCTTCATCCTCCAGAGGAAGTGGAGTGTGCTGAGCTAGGGAGTTGCCCTAGGCAGTGCCCTGAGATGGAGATATTGAAGGTGGCACTTCAATAGCCATATAACCAATGGGTAGTTGCATTTGTGGGGATTTAAGTTTAGACTTGGCCTGGCAAAATACCTGTCTTAGCAAACCCTCCAGTGTAAACATGATTTTTTTTTTTTTTTCAAAAAATTCCTGTCTTAGCAAATCCTCCAGTGTAAACATAATTTTTTTCCAGCATGGAAATATGTGGTTAGGTCAGCTCTCCCTATGGCACTTAAGGGGGTGGCATTTCAGGATGAGCTGCTCTCAGTACAGGCCAGCAGCTCTGCTGGTGTGGTGATACTGGCCTTTCACAGTGCCACAGACCACATGGTGTGCTGGGAAGTGCCTTGTAGTGCAGATGTGCCCTCATTATTGATTTGTGGCTTCTGCTCATCCTCAGGTGAAAAGATTTTCTTCTGCTTCCTGTGGGAATAGTATCAACCCAAAGAGGCTACATCACTGTTCAAGCTATTTAGTTACTATATAGCTGCCTTATTCCATTGTATACAGAATTTATATGGTGTATGAGAAAAAATTTGACTGTAACTGGATTATTGCTCTTCATTTTCTTCCATCAATAATCATATTTTTTGATTATTGTAGGACTTCCACTCTATCTCTCAACAGCTCTGTTCATGTTTGTTTTTAAATTGTTGGCATATTTACTACACAATTCTGTTCAGTGCAGCACAAGGGGAAAAGGGCATACTTGGTATCCCTTCTGGGCACTTGGATTCCTGGTAAATCATGTTGTACCTTTCTAACACTGTCAGTTCAGTTTCTCTTTGCCAATCTGGCAGAGTTACAGACTTGATGACTGATTTTGTGGGGTTTTGTTTAGAATAGTAAAAGGCTTGACAGCTATTTGCCAATCTGGCAGAGTTACAGACTTGATGACTGATTTTGTGGGGTTTTGTTTAGAATAGTAAAAGGCTTGACAGCTAAATGTATGGTACATATCCAAGAAATGTTCCTTCCTATAATGAAAGTCACAAGTCCTGTCATCTCCTGGGGAAATTATATCCCATGAAGTATTCAGAGTGAGAAGAATCTTCTCAGTTATCTTGGTTTTCAGGTCTTAGTTGTTAATGTATTAGTCACAATCTCCCTGTAGGGGTGTGTTCCTCAGCAGGTTTTTGTTTGGTTTTGGGGGGTTTTTAGGCATACCTGGTGGGTAGCCATGGCTGGGTGGAGCTTTCTTTCCTGTGCAATGAAGGCGTGTGCTTTCCAT
Organism: Melospiza georgiana; assembly: GCF_028018845.1. Taxonomy (NCBI): domain Eukaryota; kingdom Metazoa; phylum Chordata; class Aves; order Passeriformes; family Passerellidae; genus Melospiza; species Melospiza georgiana. The sequence goes on along the minus strand of NC_080442.1, from coordinate 591,626 downwards.
GTGTTATCTCACATGCCTGAATAATTAAATATTTCTCTTTGACGTCTACTGCCTGATAGAAAATTTACCTTGTCTACATGACTTACTCCCAGTGTTACCTGTCCAACACTTCCTTATTCTCATAGGCTTCAATGTATATTATGCAAAACTTTGGTTATAATCCCATTACTGATGATCATTAAAAAAATATTTCTTGGAATAGTGCACACATTAGTTTCTAGTTCTGCTGGTCATGAACAAAGTAAGCTCACGTCGTCCTATGCGGTGCATCTAGAACTGGAGAAGACATTTTGCTCTATATATCAGTGTAGGGGGATAGAATATATATAAGAAAATAAAGGTAGTGTAGAAATAATCTTACCCCTAAGGAGTTGCAGCTGGGCCAATTATCAAAGATCAGGAACAGGCCTGCCTTTAACAGGCCACAGCTGAAGCAATGAGAAGAAGATGCTATAAAAGAGTGGGGTGGCTGCTTGAGAGGGGCACTGGAGTCAGCTGGCTCCTTTGTGAAGGGGAAAGAGTCAGGGCTCTGAGGAGTTGCCCACGAGAAACACCAAGAAGGTTTGGAACTTTTGTGATAAGGAGACAACAGCATGGAACCCCTGCATTAAGATGATAACATATCACTTTAACTTAATTTGTAATGAATGGTTCCTGGTACTCTTGTTAAATGTTTAACCAAAATTGCTAAAATAAAAATCCAGTCATTCTTCACCACTAGTAAAGGCATCATATATATACCAAAATACCTCACTGTTTTGGAACATGGCGTAATTTAAAAGTGTATTTTTCCTCTCAGCATCCCTCTGAGGTTGGAAGTGCTAACAAACAATCCATGAACTTAATTCCAGTGAGAACCAAGGTGCAATGAGGTTGAGACCAGTTTTTTGGGTTTGCTGAGTTAGTCTGTCCAGCAGAGGAAGGAGCTGAATTTGCCTTTTCTCGAGATCAAGAGCAGCATTCTGTCCACTCTGATCTGCAGTGGTTGGTCACTTCCCTCCTCCCAGAGCTCCCAGGCCCAGAGCCTTAGGGAGGTCACAGCCATTCAGTGACCAGTTTTCCCTCAGACGACCAAATCCTTCCTCCTCTTTGAAAGAAATACCAAAGAAGGGAGCGAGTTACTGCCTCTAGGGCCAAAGTCAGCAATTTTGCCGAATACAAATCACAGAAGCTCTGTTTGCTTGGCAGTGCTAAGTTGTCTCTGGCTGTGGCTGGGGCAGGGAAGAGGCAGGGGACTATATGTGCATTTATGAATTATTTAAACTCTTGCACCATCTAGCGGTACCTTTTCAAAAAAGCCTCTCAATTACCTATGATAAAAGCAGCTAATCTGTTCAGCTTTCTATTTTAGATGCCAACTGCGTGTATAATTAAAAGCAAGTAGCTGTGTAAAAGTGAATATTAGGCATCATCTCTCCCCTAAGAGGCCTGATGTTATATTCCTTAATGCGTTTTTACATGTTTCTTGCAGATAACTGCTTGGTTTATTGTCTTAAGCAAAATGCTCTTAGTTGCAGAAGAGTTAGCTTTCAGAGAAGAGAAACCAAGAGCACCTTGTGTACAAAATAATATTTCTTTTTAGTTCAAAAAGGCCAAATGTTCTCTTTCAAAGTATGACTTTTAAGAGAAGCTGTACTGGTACTCTGAAGAGTAAGAATATCCCCTGCATAGAAAGAGCAGTGACAGTGGCACTGAATATTTTTTCCATGTAAAATTGCTGATGTGCCTCACATCTGCTCTGGGAAGATTCTAAGGAACAGTCAGCCATGAGGAATCAATACATTATCTAGCTCCTGCCACTCAGGCAATCAGCTTCGATATTGTGAGCTTTTTAAAGAACAAAACAAAACCCACCCTGAATTTCTTGTATTATTTCTAGTTTTTTAGCCTGTAGGCTGCAGTCGTTTCACACTTTCAAGCTTTTCTCAGGATGCAGGGGAGTGGAAATGTTTTATTTTAAAATTAATGCTGAGTCTCAGACATGATTCCAGTAGCAGACTCTAAGCAAAGCACTAAAAATAGTGAGAGTCATGATAAAATTGCAAGAGCAGGAAGTGTTGCCTCTGAGAGGAGTGGGGAGGAATCTCAATTTGCATGCATTCATTAACTTGGTGACTGAAGTTAAGCTGCTTTTTCTAGGGTGCTGCTTCTTTCTTTGCTGTAAGAATTTTAAAAAATTCACAAACCAACTCCTGGCTGAATGCTCTAAGGTAGTTTATACCTACTACAAAAACATGCTATTTACATTATCATAGATACAGCACATAAATCAGTTTATTTATAATTTCCTGGACAGCTTTGATTTTGTAGATAGACTGAAGCTGTGTGCATGCTTAATTTTTTTGGATAAAATATCATGGGTGCTAATCTCTGGTTAGTGGTAATTATCTGCAGCACGCTGGAAAAATAATTACATAGTGGGCACAATGAACTCACTGGAACTGGCGATTGTGCTGCTTGATCTCCATTGTAATACTTATGGCTTCAAAAGATGCTGCATTAGTACTTCTGCACAGAGATAAATCTGTATCTGGCAAGGTTCTGCTTACATGCAGCTATTTATGCTCACACTCTTTTAATTATAATTTAAATATAAAAACTTTGTAATTGCTGCCAGGTGTAATGCAAATCAAGTGCATTACATCTCACTTTGAAGGAAGGAGGCCACAGGGCAGCTCATAATTCTACAAAAGAGCGTGAAAGGAGGAATGAAAACAAACGTGATGGGCAGCTTGCTCTGGGGATTTGTTCTGCCCAGGGTCCTTAGACAGACTAAGGACTGAGCCAGGTCCTTTCTAGCTGTGAATTGCAATGGTTTATGGTACCTTCTCTCTCAGGTGGTATGAATCTAACAATCATACCTTAGAAAGGAAATACCCTTGAAAGTGGGAATGGCTGTTGCCAAGCTTGTGATACTTGGTACTGAAGGAAAAATGTCCCATCTTTACATTAGCACTGGATGTTTATTAAATGCAGAACAACAGTTTTCTGGTTTTAATCAATAGGAACTTCTGCTCCTGAACAAACCCAGAATTTAAGCTTTTGAATAGTGATTTGTGTGGTATCTGTAGGAAGGTAGGTAAGTTTTCTCACTGTATTTTAGTTGTAAACAGGGAAAGCATATTTACCTCTGTCCAGTGTAATACACAACATTTTGATTTTACTGTATCACACTTTAAATGTGGTCCCCATCAACACTTCAGTAGCCTTTTTAAAATTCAGTTTAATTTGTTACAGTTTTCTTTTGTGCTCTCATTTTACTCAGTGATTCCACACTTCTGTTGGCTCGTTTGTGGTTGTACATAAAATGCTATAAATTGTATTAAATTTCACTAAGATTCTGACATTGAAATATGAAATAGGCCATTGTGTCAGTAATGGAATTTTCCTGTTTGCTATATTTCATTCTTTCCTAGACAGTAGTGCAGTGATATGTGGTAATGTTTTCAAGGGAGAAACTTTTCCCGCAGGTCCATCCTTGTGTTAGTGCACTGGGAAATTATGAAGCAAATAATAATCACAGTCCTTTCTGAATATCAGAAGTAGTTTGTGGAAATGCTCTATTATATATTGCTGAATAGATTGGTTATACCTGATTTTTTATTATGTGTATTTGAGTGAAATACCAACAAGGCCAAAATGAAATCTAACAACCAACCACTTTCTAAATCTCAAAGTAATCCACAAGTATAGCGCCAACATTATCTTCAGCGTTCTTGAGCAATTATTAACTTACATAAGCAGCTGATAAAATTGTCCGTGCTTCCCTTTTCATTCCTCTTGGTAATATCTTGGAATTTGAATGTTTAAATTATATCATTTCATGTAATTTGAGTGTTTAAACAGATGAAAGTCCCATTGTAGTCTGGAAAAATGTCTAGTTGTTGTAGTTTTAAAGCAATTATTGGAAATAAAACAGTGCCTCTCTCCTAACATGATGTCCCGTTTTAGTAAAGTTCAACTCCTGATATAAGTAATGTCAGGCATCATAAATATCTAAGCAGGCCTTCTCTTTACATTTCTTTGGAGGAACTCAAATACTCTGCACATTTCTTTATTTTGAGAGCTTTTAAACAATCTCTCTTCCAACTCTGAAGTAACATTGACTAAATTCATCAGCTGGCCAGTGGCATCCTTGATCCTGAAACAGCACAACGATCCATTTTCAATAGACTCCCAGCTACCTAAATGCTTTGAGGAAGTAACCAAAATTGTAGATGTGCTTTCCCAGGGATTTCAGGGCAGGGAGCAAGGGAACTAGAGTTGCAAATACTTCTGACATTATTTGAGGATTAACATTATTAATATTATGAATTCTCATTTAGTTCTTAGGAATCAAGTCATCATAGCAATAAGACACTGTTATTGAGTGCAGAAATGAAGCAAAGATTTAGTATAACCATGGTTTTGCTTTTAGAAATGCCCAACATTGCCTATAATTTTCTTGTCCTTTGTATCTGCTGTTTTCAGAGTTAAATGTGTGCTTTTACTTGTGATGGCAATCCCATAGCAACACCATCTGTTTATTCAAATTGATGTTTCCTTACAAGTGAAATGTGGTAGTTAAATATAACTTGACAATTACCTGACATTTCCAGAATTTAGTTGTTTTTCATTGCTGCATAGTAAAAAAGCAAAACTGGAATTAATTTGGTTTTCAGACACTAACTGTATTGTAAATAGTATTTCACAAACCAGATACCCCAATTTTCTGTGAAGAAATGCTCTTATCTCTCACATTCACCCATTCACCCATGACTTGCTTAGAGTAGGTGGCTGTATATCCAGATAATTGAGTAAGGACTGAGAGTGGGAAGTATAAATTCATAAATGTCAAAGTGCCTAGACCAGCTTTGGTTAGCTTTGGGAAACACATACCACAGCCTAGTATGTCACAGACTCAGTGTGACCCTCTCACGTTTGTTTGGGTGAATGAGAGCTGTGTTCATGTTACAGTTGTAGCTTTGCCCATTTGTAGGTGTAAGTTCACAAATGTCAAGGAATATCAATCAGCGTGAGAGTAAATTTTTAGATCCCACCACTTCTTAAATTAGAGCTGTGCATAGGAGTTGGTTTAGCACTACTAGTCCTGAAAGAGGTACCATAATTTCTAGGAACTTTGTGGTTTACTTTTTTGTTTTAGTTTTTTTCCCCCTCTTTAAGAATACTGTGTATTTCAGAGGCCTGCTTGCACAGAGTTCCAATCCCTGTGTTTAAGTATCCAAACCCAATTTAAGTTGGAGGCAGCTGCAGATGCTTAATAGAAATGTGTAATAGAAATATCTGTCCAAGCAGAGCTCCAGTCTCTGCCAAAGCACATGGTAAGATAGACTGGTATAACATTTAAATTATTAATGAACAAACAATCTGGTATGGTCACCTAGAATAAATGACTTAAGAGCCTTAATCCTAGCCACAAGTGCAGTTACTCTGTTCGAGCAGGAAAGTAAAAATATCACAAATATCAAGCCTCTTCAGTCTGATTTGAATGTCTGTTTTGGTTCAGTTTAGTGCACTACTCAAAATGGAAATGTGGCCGTTCTCATTTCTACAGACTTGTAGGGAAGAAAGCAAAAGGAAAGAGAAAACAGGGTAATTCTATCTTAAATCCTACTACTCTGTGGCAAGCAGAGTGGCATTACTGAGAGCTGTTCCTGCCTCTGTTCCTTCTGTTGAAGCTTTAGAGACACTATAAATTGTTAAAGGCTGCTATCACAACAGCACAAGCGCTGCCAGTGACAGCCAGTGGGGCTTTCCTGCTTGTCCTACTTAGTCTTAGCTACGTGGGGAGAGCAGGGGACAAGGCTGAAATGAAACTGTACAACTTCAGCTCATCAACATGAAAGGAAAGGAGATTAAAATGAAATAAGAGGCATGAGTCATCAAATTGACATGCACCACTGGATTTAGCAGTCAGTATTGGTAGGGTTTCTGTAGGAAGACCTGGGGTATTTTTGGCTGTTGCTGTCAATAGCTGCCAGGAGAGTTAGACTGAGCAAACTGAGATAAGAAGGAAGACTGTAATACAGAAGGGAAGTTTTAAAAAGCAGCATATCTGCTTAATTAATTGCAGCCTACTTATATATTCATTAACTGCTATTATGAGTCAATCTTTCTTTGCTTCAGATTTCCATTCTGAAGGTAGAAGCTAAAGAGCAAAGCAACTGTTCTCCAGCCACTTCCCAATACCATTTTACATTTCGTGTCACATTTTTATACCTCTCATTTAAATAATAAAGTATAATTTTGAGAAAAATTTCCTAAGGGAGAAACAAGACTGGTGTTTATACAGGAAGACTGTGCTATAGCTGAGATTCATGCAGTCATAATCTGAGAGTGCTTTTAAATAAGCAACTATCTATTTATTAGCAACATTATTAGAACTAGAATTGGGAGGGGGGGAATAAAACTGTCAAACCTGTAAACTTTTAAGTTGAGAAATGGATTTACTCCTCCCCCCTATCCCCGATGTTGAAATAGTTGACTCTAAGTCTTGGGGTTTTTGTTTTGTTTTGTTTTGTTTGCTACTTCAAGCTACTTTAAAAAAAAGAAAATACATTTAGAAATGTAGAAATTCTATCATGGATTGCCTCAGATCGAGTTAGAAGTTCTAACACAGGCTTTTCACATGAAATAAGGAAAAGACCATTTTAACAACTTGCTTTGGATAAAGTTCTCTTCCATCTACTTTTCTTCAAATACAGTTTTACTTGCCATTGTTACTCTCTTACAAAATGTGCTTAAGCAGCTAGCATAGTATCCCAGAAAGGTCTATATAATAGTCACAAGCTGGTTACCTTTTAAAATATTTTAATATTTTTCTTCAACACCAGTAGCATTTGCTGCTGTTAGGTTCCCTCACAGTGTTTTCAGCTGAGCCATGCTTAGAGATTACACAGGACTTTTCCTTGTTGGAGCAGCATGTGCCTGAAGCAATCCAAACTGACAGAACACCTTTCTTCCTTCTTCCTTACTTCTCCTTTATGGGAGTCCTTAATCCTGGCAGAGAGCTGTAATTCTGATAAGTCATTCTCAAAGCCCTAGTAACTATCCTTGGGGAACATAAAATGTCCTGGATGGTGCTGCTTTAGAGAGCTGAATCTTACCCCACATAATAGTGGGAGAAAGCACACAACCAATGCAAGAGTCTGTTTCTTTTTGCTGCTTTCTTATGCAGAGGCAGGTAGATGTCTTCCCTTTATGGCCCAGTACAGTTTCCTCCCATTGCACAGCCCTACAAAATGGCCTCTGCTCCCTTCAGAAGTGCGTGTTTGTGATGATTGTGGTCCTGGTCAAGGCGGCTGTTACAGTGAGACCCTCCCCAGTCAGAGCATTTCCTCAGGCCTCTTCAGTGAAGTCCTCCTGAATTACTTTTCACTAAGCACAGACAGGGCTGGTGGCAGTCAGCACAAGTCCAGCACTGCAGCCTGTGGGAGAGGAAGAATTTCCCTGTTGTGATTGCCACTTGGAAATACCTTTGGCACACTTTGGGCTGAAATGTTCCGTTTCTGTGAGGGGCCTCACAGTGCACCCCCAGAACGTTATCGGAAAAAGGAGATTGAAGACTGCTGCCTCAAAAGTATTGACTAGAGACCTTCCTTAAGGATGGCCTGCAAAGTCAGGATTACTTAATCACAGAATTGAAGACGTAGCAAATTGTGGAATTGTTCCATAGGTGACAGTAAATCTCTGAAATGCTAGATTGAGACTGTGATCAGGCTGCAGCTCTGGTAAGCTTGGGTTGGATTTGCAGTGGTAAAGAGCTAGGGGAAGAACTTGACAGTGCCAAATTCAAGTCATTGCAAAGACCCAGCAAAGAGTTCTCAGGTCAAGAGACCTGGGTGGCCCCCACTCCAGGGGCAAATGGGGCAACATAAACAGCAGAAAACTATCTTCTAGGAAGAGTAGAGAGTATGCTATTGCTGATGAGGTAAGTGAAAATAAAAGCAATTTACTGTCCGGAAATTTGCCATTTGTTTGTATTAATATCTCAGTAAAGAGGCTGAAGAGACCTTAAAGTGCTACCTGTCCAAAGCAGAGCTGCCAGTATACATCTGAAGGCTATATTTTCTTTTATTATTATTTTAATTTGCAGCTAAGAAATAAAAACAGAAAAGGAATGAGGGGGAATTCTGATTTAAAATGAGTTCCAGGCAGCTCAATTCCTTTGGCTTCAGCTGAATTCTTTTTTCTGGAATGTTTACAAGGAGTTTTGTGTTATTGTATATCTTTCCTCTTGGTGATGCTTATAACAAAATTTACCTTGAAGCAGTTGTTTTGAAATCTGATCGGAATTGCCTGCTATTGGCAGGGTTTTGTCTCTCTAATGGTTATACACATGGGTCTAATTATCTGCTTTTAAACATTTTGGTGGGGTAGCTTTATGATTTCTCCTATTTTTCTTTAGCTTAAACACTAAGAGGTGGCCACCTTTGCTGATAACGGGGAATAGGATAAATGTGTTTTATTGAAATTTTAAGACCACTGATTCACCTGGAAAAATGTTGGAGTTGTTCTTCTTGTACCTGGACTTTGGCTTCTGTACAGTTCTTGCAAAATGAGTGCCTTTGGTTTAACAGTAGGTTTATTGTGCATATGTACATACATATGTAGATGAATGAGGTTTCTTTTCTATTTCTACCTTTACCACAGTAAAAAAGAAGGAAATTGCAGATCTTTTAAAGCATAATGCTCACCTCAGTATGATCTGTAGGGGTTTTTTGCACACAGTGCAAGCGTAGGCCTGCTGAAGTAACTGTTTGTCTTTCCACAATTTGAATACCTCACTGGCAAGTTGTGTCTAAAAATACAAAAATACCATAAATTGCTGGAATTAATTCATTATTAGGCTCTATTTCAGATTGGAATAGTGATGAAAGGAACTATTATCTAAATTCTATTCCTTCATGATTTACTGCAGAGAACAAACTCCCTGCAGGGACATTGCACTGCTTCTGGTTTATGGGCATAAGACACACAGCAAATGGCAGTGGCCCATAGGAGGCTCACAGAGGATCTGCTAGAGATAATTACTGCATCTGTTTTCCCAAATTCATCCGTAGTACTAAACTAGCTGATGATTCTGTTTTGCTTGATAATTGTGAGGAAGGTTGTTTGACTAATGAAAGGTTCAGTCTTCCTCATTCAGACAGGTAAATTCAGGTTACATTGAGAAATGCAATGTGGATAGCAGGAAACAGATTGCTGTGAAATACTGTTTCTTCCTAATGAATTGCCCTGAAAGAAGGCTTATAAAATGTGGAGTTAGGAGTGCTGACCCCTGTGAGTGCACAGGGAGCTTCTTGAGAAACAGTGCAGCTGCCATACCTGGGAGGTTGATTTTTTCATATGAGGAGCTGTATTAGCTCATGAGTATTAGGTGAATACTGTTTCACTGACTCTTAAAAACTTTCATTTAATGAGTCAGAAACAATTCAATGCAAATCTGATTTCTCCCTTGCTCTTTTCCTAACTGTCAAAATGGAGGAGGAGGAAAATTTTATAAAACACTTCTTGCTTTAAGAGTAGAATTTCAGATAAGTTACATAATGTCCATGAAAACTGAGAGTGAAATGTACTACTTTGACCTTCACTGTCATCTGATAAGTGTGTTACAGCCATTTCAATTTTGTCTTCTTAGTATCATTAAATTCTAGAGAACTAAGTCGAGTCAATTAAGATTTACCCACTACTTTATCTAAGTTTAAAATGTGGTTTTGAAAAAGCTTTTGATGTTTTAATACTGAATGTATTTTCAGAACAGAGAAAGCTCAGAGCTCTGTTTCCTATCCCAAAGAATATATTCTTTACGCCTCTCTTTCTTAAGAGTACATTCTCTTGGATGTCTGTCTTAAGCTACTCCTCCTTTTGTAAATAACATCTGGGTTTGAATCTATCTTGACCACGGCATTCCTGACAGTGAGTGTCAGTTTGTAGAGTCACAGCCTCTCTGGAGCTGGAGGCACCCACAGGAATCACTGGGGTGCAGTCACAGCCTCTCTGGAGCTGGAGGCACCCACAGGAATCACTGGGGTGCAGTCACAGCCTCTCTGGAGCTGGAGGCACCCACAGGAATCACTGGGGTGCAGTCACAGCCTCTCTGGAGCTAGAGGGCCCTACATGAATCACTGGGGTGCAGTCACAGCCTCTCTGGAGCTGGAGGCACCCACAGGAATCACTGGGGTGCAGTCACAGCCTCTCTGGAGCTAGAGGGCCCTACATGAATCACTGGGGGCAGCTCCTGGCTCTGCTCGGAGCCCCCCTGTGCTGAGATCCTCGGGCTCTGTGGGGCTGCTGCTGTCATCACTGCCCTGGGGAGCTGCTCCAGGGCTCAGCACCTCCTGGGGCAAGGACCTTTCCCTAATGCCCAACCTACACCTGCCTGACCCAGCTTCAGGCCCTTTGCTCAGAGCAGAGGCCGGGGCTGTCCCTGCGCTCCTGGCGCGGCCTCCTCAGACCTTCCACCACCTTTGCAGCCTCCTTTGGACACTCTCAGATAGCTTAATGTCTTTCTTATGCCCTGGTACCCAAAGCTGCTCACAGGACTCAAGGTGAGGCTGCGTGAGTCAGAACAGACAGCTATCATTTGGAAATAATTTGGATTGGGAAGGAAGGGAGTTGTATTTAAGCCCTTTTCCCAAACCTGAAGTTACTTATAAACTTCATAGGAATAACTACCAATGAAAATTTCTAATTTCGTGATTTTGTGCAAGAAATAAAAAGCCTGGGTGTAAACAATGCTTTAGTTGCCTGGTAATTTTAATATAAAATAACAATGTGTTATGGTAAATTTAACATTAGAATTTGATCAGCAAGCTGGACTAGCTACCCTCCTTCCAACCTAGATTTTTCTGTCACTTCTAGAACATTATCTGTGAGCTGACATGAGTAAAAGGGACTAAGGATGACTGAAGCAGTTATTTATATTTATGTCCAGTTAGGTTTTAATTTTAGTGTGACTTCTGGAATTTGTTTTAGAGGCAGGAGAATGGAGAATCAATACAAGTCAACTCTAGGGAGTGTTTGAGTAGGTTTTGGATGATCATTTTAACAAAGATGGTTCACCTAAGCCAAACAACTCTCTTAGTTAGGGGAATAGCTATTCTAAGTCTGTTAAATATATTTTATTGGTATAACTATATATAATATATATTATATATAAACATCAAAATATAGACAAAATTGATCAAAAATTTTTTTTCACATTCTGGTGTTCTTAACCTTAAGAGATTTCTGTTATAATAAGTAGTTTGCAATTAATTGCCAGCATCAAAACAATGAAATACAGAGTTTCTGACCAGTGCATCAGTTGTATGGAGTAGATTGCCTTCCACAGAAGATGATGTTCATGCTTTCTTTTACCCTCTGAGGTTCAGCAGAGCAAGACAGCCTTCATGCCACTTACTGGATACGTTTAATTAGGCCATTTGAGGCACTTGGGATCAAAGTAAGAGAAGAACCTGTAACTGCAGGTCAAATTTCTCAGTCCCAAAGGCCACTGGAACACTTTCTGTAGACAATTGTGAGAATGAGAGCATATTATAATTTAAAAAGCTATTTTTTTTCCTTTCAATAAAGGCTTAATCTTTTTGCTGAGTGCAGGGAAAGAAAGAATGCTGGTTCAGAAATAGAACTCTTGTTGAAGGTAGTGAAATCATTCTCATGGGCTGATTTCAGTCTTCCTGCAGGGTTCCCACTTGGTATGACATATACATTGTGGTAAAAACTAGGTATAAGCCCCATTGTGTTGTGTTTCTGTGTTTAAAATCAAGGTGAGAGTGCCTCTGACCCATCTACTGGAATAATGTGTGAAGTGTGTTTGACTGTTTATCCTGTGCCATGTGCTTTCTGCTCTTCAGGCTGTGAGCAATGTGCTGGTAAATCTCAGAGGAGTAACAGTAGCAGTCCCAGAAACAGAAAAGCCAAAATTAGGAAAGGCAAACTGATTTCATTCTATTCTGTTGTATGTTAGTTGTAGAAGAATAATGATCTCTGGAAATAAATTGTGTCCCTGTGGACAGCTCCAACCTGCATCTCCAGACCTGTGTACACCACAGTGATACACTTGCACCATATGTGCACCATATGTGCAGGGCCAAACCAGCATATGTGAAATGTTTAATGTTTGTTGATAGTAATTCCTCTCTATTTAAAATTGGTGAAAATTAGTCTTATCATATTTTATTGCAACTGTAGAATCCAGGCTCATGGTGAATAGCTGTACATTGCTGTGTACATGTGTCAGAAAATAACATCCTTGCATGACAATAGAGGGGAAAAAAACACCCCAAAACCACCACACAACAGACATTGCTGTCACTCTGCTCTCTCTGTTCTACCTGTGTGTATACATATTTTGGTTTAATTATAAAATTTTCAGGCTTGCCAGTGCAAGTTCTGGCTGTAGTTATATGAAAGCATTCTAGTTGATGGCAAAAATATATTTGCCCTAAGAAAGTTTAATTTTAAATGAAGTCAGTCTTAACAGATGTTGACAGACTGAAATCACCAAAGTGAATACATGTCTCATTACTTTCCATGAAGTGTCATCAGTTAGAGCAGTGTCAATCAGGAGGTGTCTCAGGGAGAACCCTCTTAAATTACATAAGAACCATTTTCATGAAAATCTATAGAGGCACAAGATGTGCTTTTCTGTAATACCTAGAGATCCCCTGAATTTTATATGTACAAGAATCCTATTCATTTGATAACTTAATCTTGTGTTATGTGAGGCTTTTGGTGCTAACTTCCCCACAGCCGGTATCAGCCCTATCCATGTGCCTCTTGCATTTAGTCACACGTACAATTGCAACTCATGTCTCAAAGGTCCTGCCTTGTATCGGAGGGCAATCCATCTTGAATGCTGTCTTTTAGGAAATTAATTTTTCACTATGTTTCTTTTTATTTGTTTTCTCTCTTTGTGCTACTTGCTTTTCTTCTCTCCCATCAGCAGAGAGATGAGTTTTGGTTTTGCCACAGGAATGTTTTTAGTGGCTGCTGTGGGAAGATCAGATGTAGTCCTTTCAGCTTAAGTTGATCTGCAGCAGGAGAGAAACTTGGATATGTGACTGTCCTTCTGCCTTTTCCTTTCTTTCTGCTTCTAAAACACCCTGGATACATCCTGAGTTTCTCCCAGAAATTGGAACGGTGTAATGTGAAGACTTGGTACTCTTGTTTCATTCTGCTTGAGCACCCTGATTAGAGCTGGGGCCTGGGCTGTGGCTTGTTTGGGAGTATCTCACATACCAAATGTGCATGTGCAAGTAAAGCCTCTGGCTTTGAGAGCAGTGTCTCCAGGAAGCATCCAGCCTCCTGAACATGTGCTTGGCAAAGTTCTGCACGTTGCAAACCCTGAAACTGCTGCATGTGAGCTTCTCCTGTCATTAAACCCCGGAGTGCTGTGTGGCATCCACCCATCTGCCCAGGGATTCCTCCAGTCATTAAATCCTGTACTGATGTGTGGCATCCACCCATCTGCCCAGGGAGTGCTTGTTGGCTCAGTAGTGTCACAAAATTACTGTGGTGACTCATAGCCAAGTGTCCTGAAGTAAACTCCAACCATATAGTGTGCTCTGTGCTCCCTTCAAACTGAAAACCCACAACTCAAAATCAGCACAAATGGGGTAACTGTTGAAAAGTCACTTCTTCAGGGGATAAAATCTTATCTCCAATTCACAGACCCTCTCTCAGTTAAGAATGTCTGCATTATGTGTAAGAGCAAACTGGATGAGTTCTATGGTGTTGTCATTAAACATCCTTTCTATCAGCAAACCTCTGATGGAACCTAACTCAGCTCTTTTCCTGGAGAGAAGGAAAAAACCCCAACTATTTAATTAGGTCTTCTGTACTCTCAGCCAAAGCTGAATTTTTTGTGAGATTTTTTTTTTTTCTAGGTAACATTTTCAGTAAATTCTGTTGGTAGAAGCTGCCCACTTTTCATAGTCTGTACACGTGGGCTAAGCTCTACTGGATTTGGCAGCACTGGAAAGTGTGGAAAACTGGCCTAACATAGGGGATGGGGCTAATGCTGTAGAATCTTTTGCTCAAGTGTATTCTCTGATTGCTTTTAGTCAGCATATGGCCTGTTCCTGCTTGAGGAGAAGGGAATAAGAACTGAGAAATGCAAGAGCAGCAATAAAGACTCAGGATTTTCTCTCTTACTGTTCAGTTTCTGAACTTCACCAGAGAACTGGATAAATGAGTAATTTTCAGCCTGGAGTAAACCCCACAGTAATGACTGGCCTTAGAAAGCATCCTGCCCTTCTGTGTTTTGAGATGCACATCAGAGTTTTTTTAAGAAACAGGTTTGTCTCCTTTGATATAAAGAACTTCCTGCTCGCTGTTTCTGTTTATAAAACCTTCCTTTCCTCTCCAGGGGCAAGTAATAGCCCTGTGCTGAGCCAAAGGGTAAACACATGCTTGTAATCAAGGAGGTGTTGGCAACTAAGTACTGGTCATTAACTGGCTGTTAGTACTCGGTCATTTGTTTGCAATATTTTAATTTTCTTTTTTTAAGTGTCTGGGAGGAGTAAGGAAGTGATGATTTTTATTTTCTGTTCTATTTGGGGAAAGAACTGAGCAGGAACATAAAGGCTGATTTAGGGACTGGTTACCACTGAAGTGGGGTTTTACAACATCTCTTTCTGAATCATCTCTTTTCTGTGGTTTTGAGTTTTGTGGGGTAAAGCAAGAAACATTCTTTTATGAGCTGGTCTTGAAATGTGTAGCACTCTGCCATGGTTCTGGATCTTGAGATAACAGTGGCAAAACTAGCTCTATGTACACCTAATTTTGCACTTCTTAGGTTACCTTCCTTCTCTAACTGTTGGGAAGAAGAGCAAACCTGCTATTGCAGTAGATTAATTTCTGATTGGGATGGTTGGTAATTAACTTTTTCATTTTTCTGTGGGCAAATTTTCCACTCTATTTAAAATATCAGGGGTTTTCCTATTATCTTGTTTTCATAGTTCCTGTAAAAACCACTACTGTTCATGTGACACGGGGCTGTGATATTTCATTGCTGTTGAGTAATTGTACATTAGTAATTGCCAGTCACTAGTGTTGTCACAAACCTGCACAGGACTGGTTTCACAGCTGATCCTCAGCTGCTGCTCAGAAGGCTTTCAGAAATCCCATTCTCTTCCATGCTCCACTGACCTACATGCATCACACAGAGTGTTCTTGGGTTCCTGTGCTCTGCCATGGAGCTGCAGTGTTCCCAAATGTCACCTTCTCCTCCTCGTGAGATAGGTGGCAGATGCTCCAGGAAGGGATGAAGCATTTCCATGTCCTCTGGCTTTCTGTCCTTCACACTTTTTAATCTCATGACCTTGTTTTAAGTCTGCTGTAGAATCTGGTGATGAGACATCCCTGCAGGTAATGTTTCCAGGGAGCTGTTCTTTCATTTTCAGTTGTATTCATCAGGAAGGGTGAGCCTGTAAAGCCTTGATGTAGGTATATACTGTGCCATTACTCAAAAGCGAGGTGTTCTGTGGTTTTTCATTTGGTACTTCCTCAGCCAGTGCTTTTTCCCTCCTGCAGAGTTTTAGAAAAAACCCACTGTATTTTGCTGCTAGTGGAAATATAATAATTTATACTGAAGTGTTTGCAGCAGCAGTCTGGCCTTCTTTAACACTCAATGGAGAGTGGTAGGTTTAGGTTTGGGAGTCCTCTAAAGGCTCTGTGACTATAATGAGTGCAGGCTTCTAATTTGGACACCTGTATTAGATGGCTCCTGTATTAGATGGCACTAATGATCTCTGAAGAGATCAAGTTGTGTGTGTGGTTAACCATGGATCCATCCATGGCATGAATGAAGTCCATACAGACTCATTGCCAGTCCTGTCCATGCTCTGAAGCAGAGGACTCCAAGGGAATGGGAATTGCTCCCTGTAGCCCCTTGGTCTGTGCCATGCCTTGATTTAATAGCAGTGTGTTCTCTCATGTTCTTCAATGAATCAGTGTTGAAAACTTCTATTTCATCCATCTAGGATGAGAAATCAGATAATCTTTTTGCAACAATGCTCACATAATGGGCCAGCTTTCCTCTCAGTGTGTTTGTAACCACATCAATGTAGTAGGAGCTGTACGTACATACAGTGAATAATGGTGCCCAAAATCCTTATGACAACTGCTAATTCAGTGTGACCAATGTATAATTTCTGCTTCAAGCCTGAAGCGGTCTTTGGACCATTAGGTTACTCTTACAGCCATGCAATTAAGGTGTTAAAAGGGAAGGGGAAGTATTGTAATTTCAGTCACTGGGGTTCATTTTAATAACATCCTTCTTTGGATTTCCCCACTGAGGATAACAGAAGCCCACCACTGTTGTCCTATTAACTATTTAGTTTGTACGGTCTCTTCACATAGAAGTCTGTTCTTTCTTTACATCTTTCTGACTCTCTTCAGTTTCTGCTCCTAGATAGCGTTTTCAGGCTGAACACAATAATCCAAAAGAAAATTTACCTTTCAGTAGTAAAATATTTGACATTGCTACTACCTTTGAAAGACAGTGTTTTCTTTGCTCTTTCCAAGGCTCCTGCAAACTGAGCAGAATCTATCTCCCACTTTTAATACTTAGGACTTTGTAAAAGCTTTTAGTTACTAAAATTTGTAGCTTCTTTCTTTTCAAACCAATTGCCACAAGTCTGCTAATTGGTTCTATGATTTTTTGGAACAGTATTGCTCTGCCAATCTGCATAGATGTGAAAATTATATTAGGAACTTGCAATTCAGGAGGAGTTGGGAAGGCTCAGGGATGTTCTTTCACTACTGTTGGTTTATCTGGTAAATGAACAAGTTCCCTGTTTCACAGCAATATGGTAATGCTCTATTAAAGACAGCTGAGATGATCTTCATTACTGGATTATTGTCCATATCCAGAACTGACTGTTCCAAGTACTCAGTCATAGCACATAGGCAGTTATCTTCTACAAGTTCTAAATTTTATACTGAAAGGCCTCTATGTTCATAGAGATCCAGTGGATTAGGAAGTTTACTCCATTCCTGAAATATCAGCCAAAAGTGTGGTCACTCCAACAAAACAAAACTTTCCCATATTATTTATAAATCATGAAAGCTTATTGTGTTCCTTATGCATGCAGTGCTGACCTTTTAGCAACTCAACTTGATTTAGAAATAAAAAATTTCAATTGGAATGTTATGCCACCTTTGTCTGTGACAAACAACTTCCAGATCTGTTTTTCTCTACAGTAAACTGCAAAGGCATTGCAGATTTGCTGCAAGTTTCAGTGCAGAAGTGTCATGCCATGGTGATTCTGTTCTGTACCAGGTTTCACTGCAGAATTAACTCCAAAACATCTGTAGAACAAATCTTCTTGCATGCTGCAGAAAAAGTGTTGCTAATTGTGTGGGTGGCGTTTATCAGTCTGCTTGAGAGTGTCAGGAACCATATTGTATTATTTTTAAAGTCTCTGAAGGCTGATAACAATCTGTCTTTAACTGTAAAATAGTAATCTGATGTAATGACAGGAGAAATAAACTTCCCAGCTGACCTGACAGAAAAATGTGTTCTTGTTGAGTAGATATTTACAGAGTCAACAAGTCGTAAAAGCAATTGGCTGGCAGGAAATGCTGCTGATTTCAGTGACAATAATAATGAGATTTAAAAATCAAATTAATTAGGAAATAACGTCTTCTTGGTCCCAGTCTCACAGGTCAGAAGGAAGAAGAGGTAACCAGTCTGATTTCTTGTCCTGGCCTGCAGTGTGTGCTTTAAGCAGTGCAGGACTGAGCAGCAAAGATTTTGATGATTTGATTTCTATAACCATAAGGAGGGAAAGCAGCAACTCATAGTAACCGTAATTTTATGTACTACTAGCTACAACTACTCAAAACCAGCTAAAAAATAGTTATACCCCTCCTTTCTAGTTCAAGTTAAATATTCATAATGTATGTTCTTCTTGCTTTTTTAACTGGCCTCCTTGTGTCTGTGGTTTTATTTATTTAAAGCTTTAATTTATATCTATAGTTAAAGAAGACTCTTCTTAAACCTTCAAGGAAATATTTTTCTGTGGATATTGTGTGTTGAAATAGAATAATACTTCTTATTAAGAGGTATTTCATTATAAACTTTCCAGGTGCTACAGACCTACCATTACTAAGAGCTATTTCTCATGTAGCAGCCATAAAAGATGACCAGAGGAGTTTCCCTTCTTGGGGATAGTTGACTGTGTCTTTGCTGTATTAGACAGAGCTACAGTTTCTGAACCACTTTCTGTTGGACTCTAAGCATAAACATCTCTTTATCTTGGTATGCAAGATGAAACTTTTGTCTGATCATTTGCATCTAGTCTCTAATGGTCATGCAGATGGGTATGTGTGTGTACCCAGGCTGTGGTAATTGGGGATGGGCACAGCTGTGAGCAGCACTGGCAGCAATGAGCCAGGGAGTGCCCAGGGGCACTGAGCAGCCACCAAAGGGAGCAGAGGGCACACAGGGCAGTGCATTAACATCAGGGGTGTAAAAGGCTGGGCTGGAGAACAAGAGGAGCAGATGCTGGCAGCCTTCTGCAGGGGTGAGGTGTTACTCTGTGTGGGTTGAAGCTTTCTGAACTTGTATGATGATACTCTGTGCATCGTGGCCATCTCAGCTGTGCTGTGATGTGACATGTGCTGCGATAGGTATTAGCAGAAATAAGAGGACTGTGTGTTGTGCTTACCATTTGTATTTAGTATCACTTGCAATGGAAAGGGATCCAATTTGTATTTCTGTTGGATATAGTTTAAACTGTAGTCTATACCTTGTCTTTAACAGCTTTGCCCCAGTTTCTGTGTGTTCTGAAGGGGGAGATTAAAGTGGATGCTTCATTATATTAAAGAGAAAAGACATGGAATAGAAACAAAGTTGTTTTATAAAGGCAAAATACCTTACAGACCAGTAAGGTATTTTAGGTACCTTATTCCACCATTTTATTTTGTCATAGATATATGTATTTATATATTTTTTTAGCTGCAGCACATCTGTGGTCCTCTAAAGAACTTCCTGCATTCAGTTAGGTGTAGAAATGTGGATAGGCTGAAGAAAAAAGTATGATGGCTGAAGAAAACCTCGAAGTATGTCAAGGAGATATACAGCAAATGCAATGGAGGAAACCTCATTCCCCAAGCTGAGGATTCAGCAGATTTTCATTTAAGCTCATTTTTTCTGCTAAATGTTATGAATTCTGTGTTTTTATAATTTTCTACAAAATAACTCTTTTCTGTGAAATACTGTGAGTTACTACCACTTCCATGGAGGTTGAATATAATAGCCCCAAAGTATACATGATCTAAATCCAGCATCTCTGCATTCTCACACTTCACTGGGACTTTCTTAGAAAGACATCTGTTTTCCCATAATGGTGGCATAAATGAAAGTTTTGCTTGTAGGAAGAAAAGATGACGAATGAGGAATTTTCAGGCCTCAAAGGATAGCCTCTTCTTGCATGTACCTGGCCACCCTTTCCTTTGCTAAGCCCTTCAGACTTTTGCTGGCATCTCTGGCTTTGCTTGGCAGACCACTGGCCCCTTCCTGTGCAGCGACCATCTAAATGAGTCCCCGGCTCTGTGTGGCTAGCTAGAGCCTTCGCATCTCTCTCTGTTTGAATATCTGGCACTGCATAGCTTCTCTGACTACTTTTAGAGTATTTTTAGTCCTGGGAGATCTAGAGCAGCCACCTGAGGGTCACATATTCACTAATTAATTTCCTTTGCAAGGCAAACGGACTAGAGATTTCAGCAAAACTGTTAAACTGTTCTTCCTTTTACAGAGAGAACTCTTCCTGGCTGGGAATCACCTGTAGGATAATCTGTACAGACAGGCACCTAAAGGAAATAAGTATGTCTTTCTGTAATTATGGTTCTTTTTGAGTGTGTTGTCCATACATTTCACAATTCAGTTTTCTTTGCCGCATTTAAAGAATGCTGGACCTTGCACTGGTGAAGAAACCAAGGAACTGTTCTGCTCATGGGGTTTTTTTGGTTTTGGAGTGAAGTAATCTTCAATCATGAGCATAAAGAATTCCTCTAAGGAAAACAGAGAATGTGAGGGGCAAACAATCAGAGTTCATTTTGTGCAGGCCCTGTTGGACCAAAACTGTTTTGGTTTTTGCCTGTCATGGTTTTATCAAAAGCTAATAGTTCAGTGCATTTACAGCAAAAGTTTATGTGTACAACTGTTGGGAACTTTTTCAAATGTTTTTTTCCTGTCCTGTTTTTTTCACATTAGCTGCAGAAGGAAATATTTTTCAAAGGTAAGATGAGATTCTTTTGGGGCTTTCAACAATATTCTAAACTGATGTTGAGGCTCTATCAGAGAAATAGATCTGTTTTTTTTTTCCCTAACCATGAACCTTCACTTGCTTATATGAAAATGCGTATGTGCAAAACTGCCTTCATGTGTCACCAAATGTACTTCTTTGGGTGTGTTGGTGCAAAATGTATTACATTGTTTACAGCTGGTGTTTCTTACTGATTCGGGGTTGCTGTGTATGTCACTGATTGCACATCATCTGTAGTAGGCTGATTTTAGGTGAGAATTCTCTGTGTTTCTAGACAAGGGACAGGTACACCTGTCATTTTTTTTCCTTCTATCCCACATGTTTTGCCTTGTTCTTAGTCTTGCATGTTTCTGGCTTTGTCATAGTAAGTGAAAAAATGGAGTGCTTAGTCCTAGAGGCATATTCCTTAATCCATTTCCTTTTCAACTCTAATGTTACTGGAAGAGTAACAGCGAAAGACTGCTCTGGTGTGGGGGAGGTAGATTTAACCTAGTGAGACAGAACACACCTGTGTGCACACTGGAATAGCTGGAACCAGGTTAGTTGAGAAGTTACTGTAACCTGAATTAGACTTTCACGTCGAAATAGCAGGCACATCTACAGCAGTAACTTACTGTAGCGTACCCCACTCTGCAGTGGGCCAAACCGGGCATGGCGATTTCCAGAACGAGCACGGGCACGGAAAGGAAGCACCGCTGCCCATCTCCCCGCGCCGCGGGACATCACGGGGGGCGGAGGAGCGCTCGTGGTGCCGGGGGCCGGGGCCGCTCCGGGCCGCGCTCCGCCGCCAGCATCGTGCGGGAGGCCGAGCACGGAGGGAGGGAGGGAGGGAGGCGGCGCGGGCAGGGCTGTGCCGTGCCGCGGGGCGGAGCGGGGCGGAGCGCGGCTCCCCGGGCCGCTGCGGGCAGCCGGGGGAGGGAGGGCCCTGCGGCCGGTGACTTCATGAGAAGGAGGCGGCGGCGGCGGGAGGTGGGTCTCGCTTTCCGTCTCCCGGTGCCGTCTGCAGGGCGGGCGAGAGGCGGCCGCTGCGCCGGGCAGCGCGGGCGGGGGACAGCGGTGACGGAAAGCGGCAGCTGGGGGGGGACGGCAGCGCTGGGTTGGCTCCCTGCCCCCCTTCCCCCTCCCGGCCGGAGGAAGATGGAGCTCGGTTAGCGAGGGCTGGCGGGAGGAGCGGCGGGAGCAGGTAAGCGCTGCCCCTGCTCCTGCCGCGGGCGGCCGGGCCGGTGCCGTGGGCGCTGCCGTGCCCTTGCCCTGCCCGCGGCGCCCCGGCCGCAGGAGCTGTCGCTGCGCGGAGCCGCGGGCGGGCAGCGCCCTCGGCCGCAGCCCGTCAGGGCACGGCCGGCGCTCGGAACCCCGCCCGCCCCGTGCCGCGGGGGTCGTGCCGGGGATGCGGGCAGGGCTGCCGGCTCTGCCCCCGCCCCGTCTCCCCCGGCTCATTGATGAGCTCCGGGAAGCGCTTCTGCATTGCAGACTCGCTTCGCTCCTGCATTCGCGGCTTCTGCCTCTACAAGGAGCGCGTTCCCTGGCCGGGTGGTTCGGTGCTGCTCGGGCAAGAGGCCGATTCGGGCAGGTGGGATGTCCTTCTGTGTTTCTTAGACCATGTCAGGACATTTGGCAGGATTGACCTCATTCGATAACTATTAGATGTACGTATGATATTTGTTCTCCTTCTGAAACAGCTACAAAAGGGGGGTGCTGCGTGGATTTGCGGGAGTAATGCTCGTTAGGAGTTCACAGGGTGCAATATAGTGCAGCGAGATATAACGTGTATATAAAACATAATGCAGTGAGGCACACGACCTTACATAATCTAAATTTAAGAAGCTCACTACCCCTACGCTTACCCTGGAGGTTGTAGGAATATGTCTGTTCTAAGTCTGGAGACTCCTTTGGTACCTGTGTGACATAAAGATGCACTGTGCCCTCTGAGCCCATTCTGAAAATAAAAGGATAAATTGTTGACTACTTTTGCTGTAGTTCTGTCACAGTAAGTTCCTCAGTGCTGGTCAGTGTCTCTCACACACAGTGATATTCATGGCTACGTGGGCATACACAGCTTCCACAGCCAGAGGGAATGGTCTCTTCTGTTGTCCCTTGGATGTGCCTTTAAATTGACCGGCTAAAACACTGTCATATTTTAATAAACTCTTGAGGCTTCTCTCCCTGGGCCTGAATAGTGCTCATTTTCTAGCATATGGATATAAATTTGATGTAAGCCGAAAGAAACCTTTCACACTTTTCATTTGACCTTCACCATCTCAGACAAATACTCAAAACAGATGATCAGGGAAAGTATTTTGAAGAGGCCTGGTTTAAAATATGTTTCTGGATGCAACGTATGCAACTCATACCATATCTAGGATGACATACAGTCAGTGTTCTGAGCTCTGTATCAAAGGGAACTAATGTCTGATAAATTTGGCCCACATTTTATTTTAACTTAGTCCTTACAGATGACATTGACTTTAATAAAGGTTGCTATGGCACAGATTTAAAACAAATTGTATTAAGCTTCTGGAATTGAAACTGCTGTTGATAGGAGAAGTGTTGTTTTATTATTTACAATCTGTTATTAAAATATGAGTGTGTTAGCTGTTAGGGCTGGATCTGGCTCCGTTTTCTGCTGTTGGTGTGAATTGACTAAATGGTCCCTTTCTATGGATGGAGGCCAGATTTTTCCCTGGTATGACTGTGCTGCTCACGCAGGGGCAAGCTAGACTTCCATTTGAATCTGGAGTAGAGATGAATATCAGTGCCTACCAGCCTCTGGAACCCTTTTATTGCAAGGCTGCTTTTGCTAAAGCTGTAACGTTGGTGTGGAGTACAGAACCTCTGTGGGCTGTGTGTGCCCACACAGCAGCAGTCGTGGTATGACGTGGGGTAGCAATGGCACCTTTGTGAGTCTGGTTCTTTTGTGGTACTACATTTTCATGTCTGTAGTTTTTGCAAGAAACTCAGTCATCTCCAGGACAGCTTAATTCAGGTATAATATTGCAATGTTAAGGGAATTAGACTGGGTAGGGATCAGGTCTTACAGAGTCATATTTTTGTGTGTGTATAGTGCAAATGTAACTGATTGTTTGCTTAATAATAAGGTATCTGGTTTTGGAAAAGGTTGGTTTGGGTTTTTTTGCCAGTGGATTCTAGAAGATTTTAGTCTTGGTTTAATCAATACGTATTCACGTAGAGGTGATGCTGCCTGGATGTTACAGACTCCAAAGAACTGTGTAATGAGCAGGTAGAAAAGTACTGAGTCTTCCCTACTAAGCCTCACTCTGCATCTTTCAGTGCCCTGGCACATCTCTCTTATTGTCATGTTGGCAGACTCAGCAAAAAGGCCATTCAGTGAAGGGGACTCCAGGTAAGGCATTTCATAGAGCTGTGCACAGGCTGGCTGTGAACACTGACTGATGTTACTGGTGCAACCATTGTGCTAATTGTTGTCATAGTTTGTGTTACTTATTTAAAAATTATGGAATCTATGTTTTAACCAGCATTGTACATGGAGCATCTAATTTAAATATAATCCCTGTGGCATTTTCAGATGATTTAGTCTTGTATGAATTCATTATATCTGTGTTATTTGGGTGGGGGGGAGGAAATGTTTTTATTGAATTTATTATATACTGCATAAACTCAAGAATTAAAAAGATGTGTAAATCATTGTGCTGTCACATACTGTTATTTTGCCTGTTCTTGCCTTTGGACCCAGTAACCCTCTGTAGTCTTCATGGGAGGAGAAGAACACTTGCAAAGCGTAATTATGTATTGAGTTGTACAGGAGAGAATGTTGGACTGAGAGAAGGAAAAGACCAAGGGAACTAGCAGAATGTTTGTGTCCAGATAGTCTACTCTTCATATCTTGCAGTTTTTAATGAAGCCTCCTTCTTTAATATTTTCTGCATTTCAAAAACATAATGAAATCTGAAGCTCCTTTTGACTCAAATTTCGTAAGATATCTTGGGATTCATACTAAGCAAAAATTAAACATAAAATTAAACATAAATTTTAATTAAGCAAATGGTAGGCTTAAAGTACCAGGTGCAACTGTTATTACATTGAGGACTGAAAACAGAAAAGGCTTTGTTGTTATTGAAGATTTTGTACTATACTGGTTCATTTATCACTGACGTGATTATACAAGCATTCATAGGTATTTAGACTAAAGCATGGAGCTAAATGGTATGTGGACCTTCTAAACAAATAAATCAGGTTGCCCTAATGAAAAAACTGGGAGATTAACCTGGCTGCTTAGATGGTCTGAAAATTCAGCTGTATAGACTTATAAAAAAGTAGTTTACCAGTTGAGGTGTGGTAGAAATATTGCGTGGATATTATATTGCATTTTCCTGTATTTCTTTTTTATTGTTTTCCTAAGGCAAAGCATGACACAAAACAGAGAAGTTGAGTAAGATGGCAGAACTCTTCTAAAATCCTAGGTGGTAATTGATTGGCTTTATTTTAAGGGCAGATTAGTTAGTATATACATGTAAATGTAACAGTTCAACACTTTCACCGTCATATTTTCTAGACTTTTTTTGTTGTCCTTCCCCAGCTGCTGACCCAAGGGAGGAAAAACTATAAATCTGACAAGCATGGAGGTACTGGAGATACGAGAGACTTGACTTACTGTTCTGTTTTCATATTGTTCTCCTAACATGGCTTTTCATGATTATTTCTGAATTTAAGCAGTTTGAAAAGGCAAAGCTAATTGTGATGCATTGTAAGTCTCATTCTCAGTTTATTTAAGTTTCTTATTCCTCTATTTGAGGTCAGTGTTGTCTATTTTAGGATGTTGTTATGTCAGTGATTTTTAGCTGACACAATATAGATATCAACACAATATCTATATTGGCATTATTTGCATTATTCACATTATCTGTATTTATTTAATATCTCTTGGATGGACATTTTGAAAAGCTTTAGGCTTGAAATAGAGAATTTGTTCAGCTTGCTTATTAGCTTTTATTAAAAGGGTTTATAAGTTCATTTATTTAGAGTATCTCAGCCTTTTGAAATACACTTTTAGTAAAAAAAAAAAATCCAGAAGTCTCAGGAAAAAAGTATGAATTTGCTATAAGTTAGTTTGAAAAATTATTTTCTTAAGTATTTCATAGATGACATGAAGGAGTGCTGTTGCTTCCAGAAAGTATTTTTCAGTACTTGCCGGGCATTTTTCAGGCTGAGTATATTTGTAAATTCTTCATGATATATTTAGTAAAATTAGAATGCTTCCTGTTCTACATTGAAAATTCCTTTGGTCAGAACCCTGGGTTTTGCTGCTGTCTGATCATGATTTCAGTTTTGTATGCAATGCTTCAATTTAGCCTGTACACAGAGCAAAGTATGGGCGTTTTGTACAAAGGGTAAATAGCTATTTTTATCTGTCAGTGTTTTGCAGATACTCAGTTCTCTACAGTGATTTTTTTTTTCCATTTGCACATTCTCTTAGGATATGCTGAGTAATCATTTGCATTGAGTAGTTAATCAAGGAAGGGGCAAAACCCATGTAGAAACTGAGCAAGCTGTGGAAGAATTTTGATTCTCATTTTGGTCACAATGGTTATATTTCCACTATTGTTTTCAGAATTAGAGTAAGGAACACTGAGATCTTGTTCTTTAATTAGATGCTTGAAATATCACATTTCTAATCCTGATGTCTGCTGACATTAGTGGCCTCTGTCCTATGGAAATGTACAAAGTGGTTACTGCTGCAAGTGCCCAGGAGATGTAATAGTGTGATGTTATCAGAAATGTGTGCGAATGCCTTTGATTAAAATGGCTAGCTGCCATGGTGATAGTGCCATAGAAACTGGTAAAATAATCAGTGCCTATTAGAAATCTGAATGAAAAATTCTTTTCTATTTTCTGTCTTTTATATTTCAGCACCTAAACAGGAATGAAACTCTGCTGATGTTGTATTTCTGATTGAAAAGCATAGTGAATGAATTCCTTTGTATTGCAGAGCAGACTGGGCTCAGGTTGTTGTATTGGTACTGCTGAAACACTAAATGCATGAGTGACTGACAATTCAGTCATCCCTCAGATGACTTCTAGCCCCAAGAACAAGGGCACTGGGGTAGGAGGCCTTTGTTACAGGGCTGATATTTGTTGTCAAGTCACTTTACTTTTTTCCATTGTATTTACTTTCTAAATAGTACAAGAAGTATAATTTCCTTCAAAAGCGCTCTTCAAGCAAAAAGGACTGTGTCCCATAGCCAGTGTGTGCATAGACACGGCACAGCAGTGGAAGATCTTTAATTTGGGAGCCTGAGTTTGTAAAGGGTCTTGTCTGACTCAAACTATGCAAATCTTGATTACGAGAATGCCCAAAAACATCATATAACACTAATGTCTTTACTGGTTTAGCTTTTCTCATCTCTTTTGAGGTCTGTTGCAACAAGAAACAAAGTGCGAGAAACAATGCCCGGCTTGCATTGCTCTGTCTCTGGTTGGGCTGAGTCATTTCACTGTTACTAATTAGTGACTCTGTGGGGTACTTACACCCCGTTAGAAATTGCTCAGCAAGGACATGGGGGGACGAACCCAGATGTATCTGTCTAGCTATACACTGATTAAATTTCTGTGCAAACACTGATGTTGCCTGCAGAGTTTCTGAGGTAGTGCAAAGGAGCTTTTATCCTGTGTTAAATAGTTTTCCCTCTTAGAGCTGAGATCAATGTAAAGGACAGTTGCTTGATGGTGGTGAACTCGAGTTATTACTTAGATTTACTCTGTACTAAGCAGCAGACAGTAGAAGAAAACACAGACTATCAAACTGTACCCTTAGATACAGAAATGATAACACTCTTTCTCTAATCAGAGTAACATACTTACCTGAGAACAGAACCCAGACCAAAGCATTGCAGATGGATGTGTCAGAAACAGTTTCAGATCTACCATCCCTTAACATCTGCCCATCTCTTACCTGAGAATATATAATACCCCAGTAGCTTCTATTTCAAGTTTTAGAGCTGTTACATTGTCAATTCTGATGAAGAGGAGGACATACAGGTGTACTAAATACGATTATGGTAATGAGACAGGATTGTTTTAGTATAAATAAAGCATCTATTTAACAAACAATAATTAAGTGTGAAGCAATGAAATCACCTCCATGTCCCTCTAAATAACCCTTTACATATTTGTCTCTGGAAGAGTAGAACTGGTTTAAGGGAAAGGCAGAGTATAAAGGGAAGGCAGATTTATGTAGTTTCAGCAGAAAGAATGACAAAGTATACCACCTGTAAAATTCACATGTGGGAAAGGTTCACTTAGTATGGTGTGTTCATCTGTTCTGCCAAGTACAGCTGAGTTAAGAGCTGGAGACAAGCTTCCCTTCAGAACAAATTAACAGAAGAATATATAATGGAGAAAGCCAGAAGGATAAGGTTAAGTAAAACCAGGTTGGCACACTATTTGCACTTTGCTAAATTGAAGCTGTTGGCTGGTAGGAAATTGCCATTGAAAAGTAGTATCCTTTTTCATTACCCCTGAGTACCATGCATTTACAAGGAGGGGATTAAAATTGGAGATTGTGAAGTTAACCTGAAAATTTAGAATTTCAATGAAAAATCACGAGAGCTGAAATGGTGTATATCAATGTTGGTGTTTCATGTTTGGTTTTCTAGCAATCATAAAAATCAAGGTTCAAAATAAAGGTGTGGGACAGCATACCAATATGAAGTCATTTAGGGTGGCATTTCCAAGTTTTCCACAGCGATTTGAGGCCCCATGAGCTACTCTCACAGCTTCATATTGTGTACAGTTTTGATACCTCAGGATGCAGGTGAAGGAAAATCAGATATTCTACTACTGGACTTTTTGCAGTAGTACTTCTGTATTGAAAGAAGAGCTGTGTGAAGGAATGAATTTTTGAGCCTTTTAGCTGGGACTGTCTCAGTGGCTGAAGAGAACTGTAGAAGCAAAGTGTTTCTTAGCAATAGACAGTTTATGCCTTCAGGCTTCTTTATGTGGATGCATATGAATCTCAGCTATACAGAACTCACATCTGTGTTTATAATTGAAGTTTTCTTAGATGTTTGTGTTGTGGTACAGTTCACTGTTCAATTCTTCAAGACAGAATTTCAAATAAACTAGGAAAAGTTGCTTGCACTCATATGAGTAATGCTCCTTTTCTGAGGTACCCAGAAGTGCTTTGCTGGTTTGCTCTTTCCCTCATATTTCTCTCACTGTGTGTAGTTGCACTTGTATCTCTGCTCTGGCATTCCAACCTCAGCATGCCTAGTAGATAAGGGCTGTATAACAGTTTTGGGCAGGAAATACAAAGGTAGCTATTGTTATTATTAGTGTATAGTCAGGCTGTAAATACCCAAATCAGAATTTAACCAGGATTATTAAAAGGATGTCTTTTCTTGGCAAGAATAGGAGGAAACGAGGCTGTGAAAAAATGTTATATGAAGGTTGTCTTAAGAAACCTCATGTAGAGATCTGTATTGTCTCCTGGGCAACACAGTTTACGTTTTTATAATTCTGCATTGTTCAAAATTTCTTCTGACATTGACAGGTAAAAGCCCATGCAGAAGAAAGAGCAGCATCATAAATCTAGAGCTGTGTTTTTTGTAACAATAATCACTACGTTTTCTCTCGCTGGGCTACATCATCTTTGTAACAGGAGATACCTGTTTCCTGTCCCTTAATCCATCCCAACTACTGTTCTCTGTTCCTTTACCTTTCAAAGGGAATTCTCTGTGATTGGCAGAGGAGGATGTGTCAAACAGTGGCTAGTAGTTGGCAACTGAATCTCAATCCTTGTGACTGGGAGAATTAATAAGAATTTTGTAGTAGGCTCCAAGTGTATTTGAACTGGTTTTGTGGTTAAAAACACATGCTACAAACTTTTAATTACTTATTCCACATGGGGGAATCTTTAAAGCAAGGCTTTAAAGCACGCGCCCCTCACTGCTCTGGTGTGCTGCTCATGAGGCTTGGCAGCACTCTGACTTCAAAAAGATGAAATTCTCATGTCTGCAGATAAGCATGGTGCACTCACCCTGGAAAACCTGATGCATGTGCTTCCAGTTGAAGTATTGCTGGCTGCTCCCCTCAGTGCTAATGCAGATCAGGTGCTTGATTATGAGCACACAAGGCTGCTAAGACCTCAATAAGGATGGAAATACAAATCATTATCTTCTGCTACCACCAGAGATGAATACTCACTCACCCTGAGCAGCTCAGTTCTAAGTGTCTGGAGTTGATGACATGTTTGCATCTAGATGATAATCTCTTGACTTTCTTTGATAAAGAATTTGAGAAACAGAGCTGTTATAAATTTCCTTCCTCCAGTTTTGTGTCCTAAAATATGCTTTACATGAGAAATGGCCCCTTCAAGAGCTATTCAGTTGTTAGTTTTCATTCCACATGCCTCTCATATTTAAGATTAAATATTTTCCTATCCAGTATAGAGAGATATGTACTTATGAGAGTAGATATCTCTGAAACCTTTTGGTTGTCATTGAATGTATCTTTACAGAATGAAAAATGTGAAATATCCTTCTTTGGATTTCATAATTAAGTTTACTTCCATAAGAAGTTGATTTATTTTTGTGAGGCAAAGATTGGGAGAGCACATAATTTTACTGTATATTTTGGGTAGAAACAGTCCTATGACTGGCATTACCCCAGTTATTTTCTTACAGAGGTTATAGTAACATGTGTATGTATGTTTTCTGTGCATCATTTTTCTTCTATATCTGAGACTTATCAGTGGAGGAGAAAATGATTCTGTAACAAATTCCTTGAGAGTCAAGCTGCCATGGTCCTTAGGAACTGGAGAAAAAGAGGTCTGGGGCTTTAAAAATGCAAAATCCATCCACCCCCTCCAGGCCACTCAAGTGGCCCTTCTCTTCTAGTAGAATAAGGCCAAAAAATAGCCTTTAAGTTGTGGAGTTCTGAGTTTCTCTGGCAGAAAGTTCCCTTAGAGGGAATCATTGTGGCAGTAAAATACATTTTGAGCTGAAATACCAAAAGAGTGGATGGACAACAAGTGGGTTTAGTTCACTGCTATTACCATTACTCTGTTCAAACCCATAAAATTGTCTTTTACTGTCAGAGAGCTGCAGATTAAGACCCAGATATTTTAAAACATGTCTCATGACTAATATCTATGAAAAAAGTCTATTTTCAGCTGTTTGAAACGATGCCATGTCAGTATATTCACTTTTAAAGTGGGGTGAAATGTAACTGTATAAAGTAGTTTGCCACATAGGTGTGATTTCTGGAGATATTTTATCTTCAAGCCATATCTTTCTTGGATATGGCTATGGAAAATACATTATGTTTAGACAGAGGAAGAAAAAAAGAATAGATTTTCATGAAACCTGTAACTTCATCACTACTGTGTATTTTGCAGTCTTAAAAGCAGCTAATTTTAAAAGTGATTCAATGCAGTAGAGTAAAATCCTGAGATCTAGATGCAAAAATGTCTGGTAAGTTAAACTCTAATTACAGTATCTTGTGGTTATCTTATTTGTTTTTATTGATATACCATGATAAATTTAACCTGGTGTTAATTGTAGTTTTTTAATTTGAGATAATGAGCACTGCAGACAGGGGTTCACCAGGTGCCGTGAAGGTGGAAATGCCAAAGCAGAACTTCCCTGTCTGCACAGCTGTTTATGCAAAGTGTGACCTTTGTTTGATCTTCTAGCTTAAGTTACAAAGCCAATGAAATGCAGTAGCTGTAGATATAAAACTTTATGTACACAGTTATAAGGAGCTTTCACTACTTTTGAAAGAAAAGGATGTGGAAAAGGTAGTTGAAGACATAGGGATGTGTTCTGGAAGCATGAGTTACTGTCAAGTTGTAAAAATCTTTGCTCAAAACCTGTAGAAATCTTTAAACCTTGTAAAATTATTTTGAAGTAGGAAATAAGCTAATCCTCCAGTAATTTTCCAGGGAAGTTGTGTGGGTTTTTTTTTTTTTTTTTGGTTAGTTGATTGGTTGGGTTTTTTTATTTTAATTTTTAGAAATTCCTAAGCAGCCAGGTAAACAAAACTTATGGTCTGTTTAATAAAATATCTGGATGGAGAGAACTGCTGATAATATGCAGTTCTCCTTCTGTGTTGCTTTTTCACGTTCCCACTGTTTGCTTGGCTGGAATGTAGTGGTGTTACATATTTGTCGATCCAACAGCTCTTCTTCAAGCCTTGCAGTGTAAAATTGGGTCACTGCATATAATGCATGTTAAATAAGAGAAGAGGGTTTCTTGTGTTTACAAAAAAAGTTAGCAGCAGGATCTCACAGTATTTACAGGAAACATATTTTGGTTAAAAATAAGCACATTTCCTTTAAATGAATTACTAGCCATTCACAAAGTGTATTCCTCTGGAATTTTCCTCTGTATGTAAATGGCTCAGGATTCAGTAAAGTTGACTATAGCTCTAACATCCAGTGGCTTGATAGCTCTTTTGTTAATGTTTTGCAATAGCACATTCAAGTTTTGTGTGTGAATAGCTAAGATTAATCTGATTTGGATTTTTTTTTCAGAGACAGGTTAAAATGAATTATTTTACATTAGCACCCATACAGAGAAGATTTTTTTCAAAAGTTTCCAATGCTGACTACAGGTGCTTAAGAGATGACTTGACTTCTTTTAATTGGATTTAAGCTTCTAGGTCCAATGAAGCACTTTCAAAAAATTCATTATTGTCCTGATGATTAAACTTCCAGATGAAGTTGTAATTTCATTAATAGCCAATCTGTAAAACCCTAATATGAAACACTGATTCTGTATCTGACAGAGTTGCACCTAAGTCCCAAACCCTTGTGTGCTGTCTGTTCTTCAGTACTGTGCTTAAAACAAATGTTTTCCTGGCTCTTAGATATGCCTGTTTAAAACTGAACCTGCAAGGGTGTAGTCTTTGGGAAGCTATGGCAGCTTTTTCAGCATTCCCTTCCAACCTTTCCCTTTCTGGAATCCTCCAGAACTGCTCCAAATCCATATTTTCCTAGGAATCCCATGCTTGTCAATCTTATATTGCTTATATTGCTTTGTGAATGATGATCAGTAAGGAAACAAAGTTTCTAAAATTCATTTTCACTACCTGTTAAAAAAGCCCTTCAAATGAAATGCCCAAAGAATGGGAAAATTTACTATCCAAATTTGCCTTAGTTTTAAGGGGACTAGGTTTAAAAGTTATATTTTTTATTTCAGAATGTAGTTTCTATGTATCCAAGGGTAAATTCTTTAGAGACTTTGCCTCTGCTGTGGGTATTTAGTATCTTGATGGAGAGATACTAAATGGAGATACTTGATGGAGAGATCTGGGACGTGTCTCTTTAGTTTGCTGACGCTGGTGGGACATTGATGAGGTTTCGTGGTCTGATCTCCTGAAATCACTCTAGCTGTAGAACTCAGGGATGGAATTTCTTCTTAAAATTCTATGGGTCTTGTTGAACTCTAGCATCCTTTTCAGAAAATACTCCCACTCCTGATTTATGGACTCTTAACTCATTAGATTAATATAATGAATCAATAAAAAGTAGCAGCCTTGGACACACAGGTTGTGTCTTTGTTGCTCAAAGAAGCCCTTTTGTATCACCTTTCTTGTGACTAAGAGTGAAGAGTTTGGGTTTAAAGACTTGAGTGGAGAGTTTGGGTTTAAAATAACTGAAAAGAAAGGATTTATTTTTGTGTAGTAGCTGAGCTCATGTTTCAGTTAAGCAGTAAGTGTATGAGGGTTTTAGAACTGTCATGACTTAAAACATAGAAAATAAACATCCTGTATTTGTAGAAGTGATCTCAGAGTGTGAAATGTTCTTTGTTAGGACTTGCTTTCTATCTACTTGCATTTTATAAATCTGTCCTATGATAGAAGCTCCTGTTGGCTTTGCTGAGCCCATGTTCAGAGTCCTGTATGCAAAGTCAGGCTACAGAATCAAGGCCAGGATGGAGAAGCTGCTGCTGCTATTGCACATGTTGGCACTTAGGGTATTTTATGTGTCCAGAATACTCCAGTGCAGTAAGTGTTTGGGGAAAAAAATCTTCTTTCTTGGCAGAATAAGCTATGACAGCTGTTAAATTTCATGCTTAGCTGCAGAGCTCATATGTGATCACTGAAGATGAGTATCTGCCTTAAATAAATGAGCAGGTCATTAATCTTTTGAGAGCTGTGCATGCAGTCTTTGCAAATACAGAGGCCTTGGGTATAACATAATTTCAGTAGCAGAGCCTGCTAGCTCTTGTGTGTCAGGGTGGTGTTAATTGGAAGAGAATTAGAGTAAACTTGCATGCTTTCTAGCTGAATTGTCACCAATCTATTTAAAATATTTTAGTTGCCTTTTTCAGATCTTTACTGTTAATGAAATTACCTCTAAGATTTTATGCATCTAAAAAGATGCACTAGCAGTGCCAGAAATTAAATTAATATGCCATGGGAGCTTTCCTAATGAAGTTAATATGGTATTTATAACCTTTTTAAAGAGGCTTTTCACCAGTTACAGCATAAAATGAACTCCCAGGAGCATAAGATGCTCTTTGTTCAAGCTTTTATACTCCTGCATGCTTCTTTCCATGATACATGAAGTAAAATCTTGAAATGAAAATTAATTCTTTGAGATCCTTTAATGGATTCCTAACATTTTATTATTAATTGTGAACTTCAGTTTTAGATTAGTGTTTATTTTTTTAAATCTGTTAGGCTGTGTTTTCCATGAGGTAGCAGCAGCTATCAGTATAACATTAATTATTCTTTGATTTGAGGGAGTTAGATGTATATATAGATGTGTGTTAGATGTATATACTGTTTTTATTTTGTAAATGGTGAATCAAATGTGCTTAAACATCTATAAACAGGCAGTATTATTCCAAAGGTAGGCCACAGCTTGCTGAGGAGAACTAAGAGGAAATTGAGTATTGCTGCTGTCAAAGGTGAGGCAGAGCTAAAACCAGCATGAAGTGGGTTTATTGTAGAACCAGCAAGGGTTAGGTTTTCATCAATTGGTCCCATTTGGGATATCACTCAGCTGCTCTGCTGCCCCCACTACCTTCAGTGGCTTTTCCTTTCCCAGCAGGGTGAGCACTGCTAGGTTGGGAAGGTTGGGTAGAAAGTTACATTAATTTGTGCTGTGCCTCTCAAAGTTACCAAGCTTGGAAAACACTGGCATGTTTTCCAAGCTTGGTAACTTTGGTTCCTGGGCATCCCCTGGCGTTCGTCTCCACTAATCTCTGATCTCTAGGATTTTCTCTTGTTGCCAGTCATGATGTTTGCTGCCTTCTTTCCTTGGCCTCTTCATTCTGAGACTGCTTCTGCTTTCAGGGAACCCTTATTTTCAACACTTCAACTCCTGTTTTTCTCCAGTTAATGTGCAGGAATACCATGTGTGAGCAGCCTTTTTAACTGTACGTTCTGCCTCTGTGCTAGTTGGAGGACTCAGAATGTGACCGTGGTGTTTAGCCCAGGTGTCACTGAGGGTTCCAAGCCGCCCGTACAGGCTGCAGGGAGCAATTTCCAGGCTTCTGCCTGAGAGTTCAGAATGCAGCTCCACTCACCCACACCTCTGCTGCCTGTTAGCATTTGCAGTGGAGCTGTTCTTTTCCCTGATGCACTTATGCCAAAACCTATGCTTGTTGCCATTAGGAAAACCTTCATTCACCTTGTCATGGCCTCTGATCTTCACGAACCTGAGCATCTTGCCTTTGCAGCATACTTCCACACAGAATTTCTAAGTTTACTTGGTTTGAAAGGAATCCAAATGTGGATTGGTGCTAGAACAGGAGGGACAGCATGTGACTGTCACTTTGCACCTCACATGACAATTTCAAGGTTTACTCTCTGTGAAATGTGAGAACTCTAATGTGAGAACTTTCACATGCTGCAGTACTTGACATGATAAATTTCAGGTAGTGTTGTAGTCCTTTAACGATGCAAAAGACTCCCCTGTTGACTGTGAATGTAGAAACATACAGGTAAAATTAAAAAAAAACTAAGGTGACTTAACAGTAGCAACAAGATGTCTTTGTTCTTATTGCAAATTTTGATTATTCCTTTATATATTTTCATTTGTGTTGATGGCCTTTTTCTCTGGTGCTTCTGTCATAGTTAACATGAGGGTGTCTCTTTGTGGATTGGGGAAGGGTCACATTTCCCCTCACTTTTCAGAGTCTGGGAGTCCAGCTGGATGCTCTTTCATGCTTGGAGGCAGTTGACCCCAGAAATAGAAAGTCTTTGGGGGCAATCAAGGTCCAAAAGCATCACTTGTCCATCTCACTGTTGGCTGCCCAAAATTTTTTTTCAGTTACTAAAGTGCTTATAAATTAGAAAGAAATGTTAATGGACTTCCTTGAATTGCACTGTAGAAGCAGCAGAGCACTTTCTCTGGCTGTTATTTTTATGCTTCAGGATATGTTGGGGAGAAAACATTTGGAATATGAAGAACAGTTTCAGAGATGAGGAAACTTATTTTCTCGTGCCATAGGCCTTTTAAGGAGCAGATACTCATCTCATGTTCTTTCCTTGTAGTGTTTCTGCAGCTTTTGGTTCTGCTGATCTGTTTTAATCAGAGGGTTTATTGGCACGTCCAATGTTCCCAAGAGAAAACAATATGGGCCTGATAGTTTCTTCTGTTGGTTTAGCATCCTTTCTGCTGCTGAGTGTCAAATTTAATGGGAAGGTTTCAACCACTCCAAGAGCTGTGCTGCTGACTGAAGCCAAAGGAATAGTAGCAAAATGTGTGTTTGCCACAGTTCTAATCAAAAGCACTTCTGTGGTTTAACTCAGAAGGAAATTACAAAGTACTGCTTGGGCAGTTTGCTCTACTTCTGTGGCAGAACTGTAGGAGATGTCTTAGTGCTTTTTGAACTTATTTTTCATTTAATCAATTAGAGAAAAGGGGTCAGGAGCACTTGGGGATGTAAAATATCAACCTTCATGCAAAGACAAAACACATTCCAGATGGTAAGCCTTCCCTGTATTTGTGGTGGAGAAAGATGTTTGCCACAGGGGTTTATGGACTGTTAGGGTGGAATAAATATCGATACATATGTGTGTATATGTGTGCATTTCTGTGTGCATCTAGGACACAATAACATCTAGAATACAGTGGTTTCTGTTCCTGCTGGGCAGTGCAAGGTTTTTCCAGAGGCCCTTCCCTTCACCTGTGTGTCCTAGGCTTGCAGCAGGGAATGCTGAGGGGTGTAGTGGAGCTCTGGCCATGCTGGCATCCCAAGGAGCTGATTTGGGAGCCAGTGAGATTATTAGGGAGTGAATGATGCAGGATTTTTTTAATGCTCTTCAGTATGGGTTTTCTTTGAATTTGGGTTTGTTCTAATCTTGTACTGGGGGTGGGTATTTTTGATTTGGTTTGGTGGTTTTTTTTTCTTCTCTCACATATGTGGTTTAATATAAAGGTCATTAACAGCAAGGATTTGCAATGCCACCTTATTACTTCATTCTTACATGACCTGGGATGAAAATAACCTCACAGGTGCACGACATGATTGAACTGTCACAGTCTCTGTTTCTACAGGACAGTGAATGTTATGTACAAGGTGTGTGAGGTTTGTTGCTGCAAACCTGGCATTGAAAGGGCAGTAGGGTTCCTGCTGAGGGGCTCTGTGGTTATTGGCTCATCGACTAAGATCTCTTGTTATTAGAACATTTCCTGCACCATGAAGAGCATTTGCAAAATGATGTTATGATAATCACCATTTTGATGGATACATCAGGTGCTGAAGTGCAGACTTGGAATATTTACAGCACATCTCTCCTCAGTCTGAGTTAGAGTCAGGTGCTGTCACCAGGAGATGTAATAGTCCACTCAAAAGTGTACATATTTTGTGCTTGTCTTAAAAACTTCTCAAAGATGCAAAAAAAAAAAAAAAAAAAGAGAGTAAAAAAAATTTTATATATGACCCTTTAAAATCAGGAGTTGAGCTTCTCAACTCCTATTAACCTATCATTACATCTTCTGGCAGTGCAATTCTATAACTTCCAATCATTCTCAACTGTAGTTTACTAAATATTTGGAGGATTAACACTCAGATTCTGGATTGTACTTCTTCCCTTGATAAATCACTTAAGGGGCAAGGGGGGAGTGAAGGAGTGTATAGAAAGCAGTTGCCAAATTTGTAAAAACTGAAGGGAACAGCTGCTTAATACATGTGTTAATCAGCTGTATTGCTGCCCATGGCATGTGAAGAGGGTTTTTGATATTCAGAATACTATGAGCAAAGAGACCCCTGTGGCTGAGGCAAAAGTTTTAACTTTAGGGAAAATCAGTGCATAGAACACAGCAAAACACATTTAGTGTTAAAGCTGGGCACGTGAACTTAGGGCATGAGCTCTGTGATTCGGGTTGGTTTTTTTCTTCACACAGTTGGGTAACTATATGGTTTCTTAAATAAACTGGAAGATAGACTGTTGACCCCTTAGGCCATTTTAATTTTAGACACCTAAATTTAGAGTTTGGACTCTCATTTAGAGCATTGGATTTGAGAGGTCTGGACTGGAATCCAAGAGCTTCACCCTGTCCCTACTGACATTAGTGTCATCTCTCTGAACCTCTCCCTAATACTAAAATTAATAGTACTTCTTTCTTTCTTGAGACCTCCTCAAATTGCTTTCATTATTTTTTCACTAATTTTTCTTCAGAAGGTATATATGTTGCAGTTCCTTTTATTAAAAGCAAAATTTGAAGCAGATGTGGAATGCAGAGAGTTTTTTGACTTTAATTAGAAATGTACAACTGTCTGCTTTAGGTGAAGCTTACCATGGAGCTCTTTAAATAGCTGTGCTATGTGTCCTGTCATAAAATGAATTAATAGATTACCCAAAAAAAAGTTGCTTATTATGGTTTTTTTAGAGTTAACAAATGTGTTCCCATCATTGCCTGGATTGTAAAGTAAAAGTTATAATAGATAGTGAATCTTTAGGATTTCATAGTCAAGAATACATCTTTAAGTAAAAAAAGTTACTACATCTGTATAGAGGAGAGCTTGACAGATGTTTGTGTTTTAGAAGGGAAAATAGTCTTTCCAATTGCTGAGGATGCTGTTACTGCAGTTCAGCTTTGGAAGTCAGATCCAGCACATTCTGTGCTGGGAATATTAAAATCAGATCAATGCAGCTTTACATGAAACCAGTGGTTTCCAGCTATATAGAAAATGTGGCCTAAAGTCTTTATCAGAGAGATTTCTGAGTTGGGGTGGACAGCAGGCACATGCTGGAGTTCCAAAGTGCATTAGGGATGCTGATCCATTATAGTGTCCCAGTATACTGCAAAACCAGTACTGGAAGTGACACTGAATTCCTTTAATCACTCTTTTATTCTCAGCAACTCAGTGGAATTAAGCTTTGGGCCAGACAGTGGCAGCTAGAAGCCATTTATGTGAGCTCTGCAGAAAGCAGCCATCATGAAGAGTTCTTTATTTTTATGTGTAATTTGGGAAGAGAGTAGTGTTATTTTCCGGTGGTGTCAAGAAACTAATATATATTTTATGAACCATTTTTGTTTCATGTTTCAATGCTATCCAAGTGCAAATGTCAGCAAAATCTCTCATCCCCCACCTTTCCAAAGCCATAAACAACCTCAGCAGTGCCAATTCTCTGAGATTTGTTACTAATACAGTCTTTTTTCTTTTTAAATTACACATATCAACAGCTGTACAATAATTCTGCATAGTCATTAAGGCACAAGATACAGAGATAAAAGTCTGTGCCTTTCATGAGCCCTCTCCTGAGCAAGGCCCCAGAAGAAAGCAGCAGTCTTGTGTCAGAAGAGTGAAAGTGTAAGGAAGCATAGCCAGGGTATCACTTGCGGCCTGCAGGCATGTGCTGATGAGCTCAGTCACTACACATTTCCCAGGTTAAGAGAAGTAAGACAGTAAAAAATATGCTTACAGTTCATCAGGAGTAAAAGCTTGCTTTTTCCCTTAAATCACTGGTACAATTTTCATTTCTTCCAAATTATGAGAAGCAGTAGGATTGTTAAAA
This sequence comes from Melospiza georgiana, assembly GCF_028018845.1. Taxonomy (NCBI): domain Eukaryota; kingdom Metazoa; phylum Chordata; class Aves; order Passeriformes; family Passerellidae; genus Melospiza; species Melospiza georgiana. The sequence continues at coordinate 552,393 of NC_080442.1, read as the reverse complement.
TTTCCAGCATGCTGCCTTTCACACAATTCTTTTATCATAGTTCTGATGAATATTTCTTTTTTTGGTAGCAATATTTCAGTTTTCTACAGTTTAGAAAGCCCCAAAGTAGCTTGACTTGGATGATTGGATACAGCTTTATCTGAGGAATAGAAATCCTGTCTAATCAGAAATGCTATTAGTGGTCTACAGCTATTAGATGCAGGTGTAATATCCAGTTTGGGTTGTGTTCTAGATAACAGAAGAAATAGATTATGTAGAAAATTGTTTAGGACAAGATTAATGTGTGTTTCATAGATGTTCCATGGTCTGGGTGGATACATGAAGACTCAATTTGAATAGTTTATCTTTTTCAATAGGCTGGATTATACAATCCAAAAGAATTTCAAATACTGAGATTAAAAGGTTTTCTAATTCTGTTGTGTTTTTCCTTTAGAAAGAGCTGAGTTTGATGAGATGCCTTTCTGAAAGGCAATCAGATTTGGTATAGGAGATTCCATATATTGGAGAATGAAATGTGATAGTTAAGGCTAAGTGAGAATTGAATTCAACAGATATCCAAGGCAAAAATCTGTAAATCAAAGCAGCTACAGAATGCAAGCCCTAGTACTGTAGCTTTCTGAAAGGATGCTGTGCAAAAATAGTTGTAAAATGTATTTGTAGCAGTGGGAAACAAATATTTCAAGTAAGCAAGTATAAGTTTATGACTGAATACTTCACCATCCCCTTTTCTGTGGGTTTCAAAACCTTCCATAGGTTTTGAAAATAAATTCTGGTTTGGTATGTCATCCAGTTAATTTTAAAATTAATTTTATTATTCAAACAAGAATCATTTTGTAATGCAACAGCTTAGACTGGGAGTTTGAAACAGAATTTACTGATTTTTCTATCTAGTGTACTACAGCAATCTGTGCAACTGGGTAGTTAAAGATGCTGTACAAATTCAATAATTAAATGATAACAGACTTATTTTTTCTAAAAAGCTTGCTCATCTGTCAGAAATCATTATTTTCTTTTTCTTGGTACACATATACATTTTGCCTACAGTGTGTGGGGGCAGTTTTGCTGTGGGTGTCTGAGAATGTGCTTTTGATTGATGAGCTAAGCTGTTTCTTCAGGTACTGCAGCAAATAACTCTGGATGCAGCACTCCAGAAAGTGCAGCTCCCAAAGAGAGAGGCGGGGAGGGCAGCTGCTCCCACAGTGCTCCTGCCACAGCCTTGGCTTTCTCTGGGAGCTGCCGTGGGGAAAATGCCTGCTCAGGGTTGCCTCCTCCAAAAGCTGAGCCATGGCTGTGGTCAGTGAATGATGGATGGAATGCAGAAGTAATAATTCTGAGCTCTAAATGGGGACTCTAAAATGGGATCTTTTAGTAGGAAAGGGAATCGAGCAACTTACTACCTAATAAAATACTCACATTACTGCAGTGGCTTTGATTTAGTAACTGTTGTGTTTCAGGAAGTTTTTATGATTAGTTTTTCTTTCTAGGAATGGGATGGAGGATTTCCTATAAAAATGATATTTCTGTTAACTTTCATAATTTGACATAATCTCCCCTTCCCATTCTTTTGTTTTCTGTGTCTCAGAAGGATTTTCCCAATAATTTGGTTGATGGAACAAAGGCCATCAAGCTTTTGTGACTGTACGTTGGTAACTTGGTTTGCCAGCTTATCTTCAAGTAATATTTTCACCTCTGGCAATATATTCCCTGATTCTGTACGTGTGACTGGTTCACCAAGGCAGCAACTTTATTTCTATTTTACTGTAATTTTAGAAGGTGTTTTCTTGTCTTCAAGCTTGAAACATATTTTGGCAGCTAATATCACTCTAAATGAGAAAGCAGGAAAAATTGGAACATGGCAAACAGCATAGCTGTAGCACAGTGTGTTAATTTTTGGAATATCAGAAGTCCTAGCAGCTTTTGACACGTTTTCTTGCTGAAGTTGGGGGAAAAAAGAGTTCTGGTAAGGGCCTAAAGAAGTGAATGCTGTGTATTTCCAAGGTTTTCAGCAAAGGAGCACATTAAGTATGTGAGTAGCCAGAAAACTCCTTGTTCATCCCTTTCCTGCCATCCAGTATCTACAGGCTGGGGAGAAGGACTTCATTTGGTGCAAATTTTAACAGAGCTGGTTTTCCTTGCATCAGTATATTCCTATTTGTGGAATATTTGTCACATGGTCCTATTACACTATTACAATTTCAAGGAAAATAATATAAATAATTCCTCCTGCGCACTATTAATTTTACACTAAAATATAAGTTTCCCTGCAGGTTTAGGAACAATTGACTTCACAGCTTTTCCAGACAGTCTTGTCCACTGCTAGAGAGGCAGCTGAATCTCCCAGATACAGTACAGTATGTTAAATATTTTGTTATTTAGACACTGGAAAACTCCTGTTAAACTTTCCTAAGTTTACTAGAAGGATGCCTACTTGCAAAAAACCTCATCATTTCCACAGTGTCTGTGGCATCACTTAAAGTTGCAGTTATTTTGCCCCACCAGTCATTGAGTAAAAAGACCTCTGCAAAAGAGGCATAAGCTGCTGTGCCTTTCATTTTGTCAATACCTGTGTGTGTTGGGAGGTTTTGGGGTGTTCTTTTGCTTTTTTTGCCTTTTTTTTTTTTGTTTTTTTTTTTTTCCAGAGAGGCTGATGCTTTGAAGAATGGTTGGACTGGCTGTGATAGGGACTCACTATTGGGTGTAAATACAGTGTCAGCATCATCAGTGAGAAAAATCCTCCCCCTGTTCTTGTCATTTGTTAATATTTGAAAGCCAAGTAACTTGCAGAGCCTGAGGTCTCACTCACCTCCTCTGGGTGCCAAAGCCTTTCTTTGCAGAATCAGTATGGCAGAACTTGTGCAGGTGTCCAAAGAGCTTTGCTTCTGACTTTGAAGTATCTCATCTAATGAGTCCTCCTATTCTTCAGAGGAGTGGCCAGGAAATAAATAGATTTTTGTAAAAGGAATCAGCATTTCTCTCCCTTTTTTGCAGTGGATGGTAGACAAAATATGTAGGCTGATTTTGTGAGATGGGAAGATGTGTGTCTGCTGAGGTACAGCTCTGCCAACAAATAGAACATAGCAGGGGGTTTTGTTGCCATGTTGACTTCAGGGTCCATTTCACTGCTTGCTGGATGCCAGTGAACATAAGATTCCTTTTTGGACTTAAAACAAAAATTGTACCTCAATGTTTGGTTACCTGCTTCTATCAATAGTTCCTATACATATATAATTCTACATAAGACAAAATTTCTAGGGGCTTGGTAGAATCCTTTTTGCGATACAGATTTTTCAAGAAGTTTTGTTGGGGTTTATTTCAATAACGCAAAGATATTGCATATTTTCAGAACTTATGTGATAATGAAAATTCACCTTATATTTCCAGCAGTTTGACTGAAAACTGCATTGCCTGGTGTCCACACAGCACAATCAAAACTGTTCTGAAAGTCTGCAGTTTATTTATTTGTACAATAAGCAAACAATACAAAAATCCATACTGCAAGAGCTACCTTAGCAGATGACTATGCTTGAAAAATCCAATGACTAAGAAGTTAAAAAGTGATAAAAGAAGATTTATCTAGAATCAGTGTCTTATGTTTACTTATTACAATGCAACCTTGTAATAAAGTCGTTTATTAGGTCTCAATTTCAAGGTTGCAACTTGAGCATTTCCAACACACCTGAAAAGAGTCACCACAGAAGGTTTTTCAAAGTAGAACAATGTTTTTTAAAGATTAACTGGCTTTGATCATCAGTTCCTCTTCCATATCAATAGATGTGTTTTTTTCTGTTTTGCAGATACTCTTTGAAAGTTTTGCCTGGTACTGGTTTAAATAGGAAGGCCTTTCACAAGCTTGTTGAGGGTTTTTTATAAAGGTTTCTGTGAGGTCAGAGATCTGTGAAGGCTCATAGCCCACCCACGCAAGTGTGAGGGGCAACACTCTGCAGTTGAGAGAGCTCTGTATTTAAAACTAGGATGTTTTCTAGTCAGCCCTTTATGAATGAAAAGGAAATTTCTCTTCTTATGAGATGCTCTAACTACTTCCAGACAAAGAAAATGTCTTAAGCTAAAAATCTATTGCCATGCCTGACAGTCCACAGGCTAAAACAGGCAAGGTGAATGTGTGACTGCATTTAATGGTGTCCCCAGCTGTCAGGGTGCAAACTGCCAGTGGACACTTGGGAATGGAAAAGGAGTGGCAGTGACTGGCAGGTGTGACTACCAGGGTCCCTGTCCTGACAGCCCAAATGTCGTGTACTGTCACGTAGAATCCTGCTGGGTGCTTGCAGCACCAACATGGGGCTTTATTGAGCTGTAAAAGTGTCTTTTTAAAGCCTAAGGGTAAGTCTCAACTCATTTATTTTTTTGAAGGTGAGTTTCCAGTACTGTAGGAGCACTGATCTGCCTATATGTGAGATGAGAGCTGAAATTTCTACAATATCTTCTTACAACACAAGCTTTGCAAAAATAACAATTAACTATTTACTTTGGCGGAGGGGGGGGGGGGGGGGGAAGGGTAAGAGGAGATTTAGTTGTAGCCTAAAATTACCAGAACAGAGAAAAAGACAAATGATAGTAGGAATACCTTTTTATGCATGGACATGGTATAATGAGCTCTATGACTTAGAAAATGGGGCTAAATAAGGCAGAATGGAAGCAGATGACCAAATTTTCAGTGGCAAGTTTAATTAACCATCTGGAATTGGAGGGGTTTTCCACCAGCTGAAGTCTTTCAATCAGTGCTGGTTGTCTTTCTAAAATCAGTCTTGTAGCTTAAATTAATAGAATCATAGAAGTATTAATGTTGGAGAAGACCTCCAAGTTAATCAAGTCCAGCCTTTGACCAGACACCACCACGCTCACTAATTGTCCTGTGAAGTGCCACATCTACTCATCTTCTGAGCTCTTGCAGGGATGGTGACTCCACCACTCCTCCAGGGAGCCTCTCCCAGTGCTTAACCACTCTTTCAGTGAAGCAATTCTTCCTCATGTCCGACCTGAAGCTCCACTGGCACAACCTGAAGCCATTTCCCCTTACCCTGTTGGTTCTAATTAAGAGAAGAGGCTGACTTGCTCCGGCACCTCATTGTCCTTCTTGTGACACTCCCGTGCAACTTGGTGTCACCTGCAGCTGGACTGTCCCCAAAACTGAGCCCTGGGGAACACCTCCAGTGACTGACCAGCTGGATTTAGCTCCATTCCAATGGAAGTCACTGGCTTCATACAAAGATGACACAATTAATTTCTTTGGCTTGCCTTACACAAGAGCTAGGCAGTCAGAGCCCCTGAATTACACTACTGTCCTCTAAATTACTACTTTGACTTCAATTCCATTCTTAAATTTATGAGGATAAAATGGCAATTTGTAAATTATATATTTGGAACAAATTTAATTAGTCAAAACTCTAGTTTTAAAAATGTCTTGTTTAATTTTTTTCCCATTTGTTCATTACAAAATTCTGATTAACCTTTTATTAATAATTTTCCTTAAAATGTTATATCTTTATATCTCTAGTAAATGACAGAATCTGCTCAATTTTGAGGAAAATGCAGTGAAAGGGGAGGAAAAAATCCCAGTAAACACCTTTCTGTTACGTCTTTATGTCCAGAGTGTTGGAGATCAAAGCAATAAATATTTCAGTTTACTTTTAATATGAGTCCAGCTGTAACTTTAATTGTTCTGGTTTATGTTTGGTGAAATTTCAATTCATAACAATTCAGTGTTAGATCAGGTTAAAAAAGCAATGCTTGACCAAGTTTTCAGAGTGGGTTGATTGCAGTTACCTGCTTATGATTTTTTGAGTTACAGATCTCGACAACTGGAAGAACAGTTTTGCTCTTTTCTAGAAACTTAGTATTCCTGTGGTCATTGCACTTAATGGAAAAATTAAGGCAAAAGCTTTCTCAGTGTCTACATCATTCCATGTGCCTAATTGGATGAGTAAGGAAATTTGTGGATGTTATTTTCAGAGGAAGTGTCTTATGGCATGAGTTGGTTCATGTTGTAAATCACAAGCTACTGCCCTTCAAGGCAGCCCACAGCATAAAAGCCTGTGACCACTGTAAGCCTCTTGCAAGACAATGTGCAGCTCTGTGATTGTTGACCCCTTTTCTTTTCTTCTTCAGTTTTGCACAGCACTGTATGAATGTTTCTCCACTTGCATGTTTCACCTTCTCTTTTCAGTGTGCCCGATTATGGCTGCAATTGAAAAACACCAAGAAAGAAGAAAAATCCTTCCCCTTCTGTGTATGAAAAGAATTAAGTTATGAAAGTATATGGGAATATGCTAATACATGCTTCTTTTATTTATACATGCTTGTAAATGTACTTGCCTTTTCTAAGAGCTCATTCTTGACAAAAACCTGGAAACACTGGAAAGAGGTACAGGTTCCCTATCATGCAGCTGATCTGTGTCCATTACGTACTTTGTACCTTGCTGCCATCTGTCCATTGGCACACTGCAGGGATAGAATAATAGGGGAAAATTCCAGTTAACTGTGAGCAGCACACAGCAGATATTGGTGGATTTCTGATCCATGGAACAGCATCAAGTGCTCCTTGACTTAAAGACTTCCTAAAAATCTTTCTATCTTTTCTTCATATGATATTGTATTACTTCTAAAATATGTTGCAATAACTAAACATTGTTTTAAACTGAATTTAAGAAATCTAGACTGAAATTTTGAGAAAATAATGTAAAATATGACAAATGTATTACTTTTAATATATATATTGAGAGAGAGAGAGAATCTACATTATGCTATCTGGTTTTCTGCAGTAGTTCAAGGGTTCAGCAGTGATCATTGCTGAAAACCTCACTCCAGCAGGGCTCTTCCATAGGAAACTTTGTGCTTACAATCAGCCTGCTGAATTGCACATTATCTGCAATTGTCAGTAACCTGTTCTGTGTGACCTGTCCTAGTGAGGCAGCACTGCAGCATTTTAGGATGGGAGTGCTTACAGCCCTCAACTGAGTCTGTCAAGTGCCTGCAAGGTCAAGGGAAGCCTTGCTCAGGTAGATTTTGATTCTGCAAGCTGTTCCATTTGGCTCTAATTGTCTGTGCATTTGGAATATGCATGTCCATGGGGGACAGGATTACCAATGGAGTAAATCCTGGCCCTCTCCAAGTACAAATTTCTGTGTTATTACTCTTTATTTGCTTCATTCATTCAGGGACAAATGTCTTCATTGAGCTCACAGACAATTCTTTTCTATTTTGTTTGGAAATAATTTGCAAACCTTTGTTAGGAAAGAAAACTGAGACAGGAAATGTAGATAAAACCATGAGGGTGCAGATACTGGGGTGGGTTGTAAAGCTCTGCTTAGTCAGCTCCTCTGGTGGAAGTCCATAAGAATTTACACAAATTCAGCAAAAATCTTGTTTCAGTTTGAAAGATATTTTCTTGGTCCTCTGGAAACATTAAAATATTTCAGGGAAGAACTGGTTGCAGTATAGTTCAGCTTTTCCCAAGACATCTCTTTGAGGTTTATTCCTTGGATGACATCCCTCTGTTCAGGTTGTAAACACAGGGAGTCAGTAGTTCAGTGTCTTGGGCTAATACTATTTATAATGTTTGTTCTGTCTCTGTAAGCAAGTCATAGAATTAAAATTATGATTTCTTCTTGATGTCTCAGAGGAACATACAGTTATAGAAGCAGAATTTTGTTTTTTTACTGTGACATTGACAGTATTCATAAAAGTCTGTGGTACACAGATGTAGACCCTTAAGCTGATCTAGACAACAAATCCCTTATGAAAGATGGTAGGGTTTTTTCCCTTCTCCCACAAGAATTGCCTTCCTGTGGTTGGGAAATGTTTTTATAAGGGAAGTAGGGATAATCTGAATAGGGAGCTCACTCTATCTTGGAATATTGATCAATATCTGCTTCAGCAATAAAATAACATTTAGCTAGAATGAGAATTTCCAAAGGGTCTGGAGAATATTGACAGCCTTGCATTATTTATTTTTGAGGATGTAGCTATAGAGAAAAATTTGTTTTATTTTCTTCTCTTGGTAAGGATACACAAAAGCTTCTAAAGTTTAGGGAAATTAAAACCAGTAAATTAGCATTTTAGTATAGTGAATTTTTTCATCTGTGTTCTGAAGATTTTGATATCCCTAGAATGATAATTCTTCTCTCCTGGAGGCAGTGTCAGAATGGCCAGTTCTTAGGAAGTTCAGCCTGTAACAAAGAAGGGTGTTCTGTCCTGCTCCAGTGATTTGTTCTCTGTGGGTTTCTGTGTCTGGAACTTGTGTGAGGCTGGTTCTTGCCTGGGCCTTTGGGAGGCCTTTGGAGGATTGCCTGGGAATTCCAGTAGTGACTCTAATCAAGCCATGGGACATTCAGTTGGAGTCACAGTTCCTCTGAGATGCAGAGAAATCCTAGAATTGTGTTCGGCTCAGATGTACCGCGAGTGTACAGAAGAGATTTGCACATGACAGAGAAATCCAGCTTGCCTAAGACAGAGAGCTTGGCATCCTGTCTGACCTAAATACTGTTTGTTTTCTGACAGAAAATCATAAATGGCAATATAAGACATAATTAAAGCTTTCTTCCCATATTCAATTTCCAGTGCATCAGTTCTGGGGAACCTAAGTAGAGATAAAGGGGGTGGGGAAGGGACGACACTGCAGTAGGCAGCAGATGGACCAAGCCAGTTTTTACCCTGTTACGTGAGTAATTGCAGAGCTCTGATTTAGAGATGGAAAAATGTGCATGTTCATCTAGAAACCTTTTTTGTCTGGAAAAACCCCCACAGATTCTTGAGAAGCACATTGCAAATCATGAGGACAATTTGGGATTCCTGTTCCAGGTTTTTTGTTCTGAAGTACTTGGTCTGCCCTGAGCATCAGGAAAATCTGGCTGCCCTATTCAAAGTGCATCTCAGCTGGCTCTTTGCTGAAGCTATTTGACTTTTGTAAATGTTATTGCAGTGATAATCTACAGTGTGTCCTCACGTCTGCTCGAGTGGTAATTAGTTTATTGTTTTATGTAGTGTGTTAAAAGGTTTTCTGTTCCATTTGAAGTTTGAACTGTAATTCACAGGACAGGCAGAGTTACAGAGCAGGAGGTTAGGATGTGGTATCCCTTTCCTGCTGGGTTGCTGCCTTGGCATATTATCTGTTTGACATCTTTGGTAGATGAGTGTCTGAAAAGAGAGTGAAAGATGACAAAGAGATTTTGTTTTCTCATCTTCTGTATTAGCCATCTCACTCTTCTCTTATGGTGGGTTTTTCTGTTTCAGTTTGTGTCTCAGCAGGAAATATTCCAATTAACTTACATCACAGATGTACCTTGTTGAAGATCACAGCTCATTTTCCCAGGCACTGCTAGTTTTGTTACGTGGAAATTTTTTTAAAAAGGCAATGCCCTCTCTTTTTACAATTTAGTATAATAATGCTGGAACTCTGTAGTACTTGAAACTCTGTTTATGGTCAGTTGCACTGTTTTGTCTCCAGCCTATTGCTCAATTCCCTTCCAGGTGTAAAACCCCATTGTATTTTCTGACTGCTCAAACTGGGGCTGGTTTTCTCCTGCTGCCCAGTGTCCTTCCAGTCAGTGGCATAGTTGCTCAGTTGGAGATTCAGGCAGGCACAGTTCTGTTCATGACTTGAACAGGTTTCTACTAGTGCAGGATGATAATCTTTCTATTGAACATTGGCCTGTGTGCATGCTGGATGCATTTCTGTTTTATTCATATGTAAAGATGCTCTGCCAGTATCACTGTGCAACATGTTGATTTTTTTCTGGAAGAATGGCATATTTTGCTGAGGTTTACAAATGATATTTAAGTTGCTGTATGTGTGATTCTTCCTTAGCTAGCTAACAACACAAAGTTTTAGTCTTTTAATTAACAAAAAGATTCTTTTTCTTTCAGTGAAAGGTAGTGTTTATGACACTTTGCCAGGTCAACCTTGGAGATGTTTTATCCTTGAGCAGTGTTCAGTCACTTGTAGTGAGGGTAAAGATACTTTTTTCTTTAATAGGCTACAGTAATATCTATATTATGTGTAGGGGGATAGAATACAAGAAAATAAAGGTAGTGTAGAAATAATCTTACCCCTAAGGGGTTGCAGCTGGGCCAATTATCAAAGATCAGGAACAGGCCTGCCTTTAACAGGCCACAGCTGAACCAATAAGAAGATGATGCTGTAAAAGAGTGGGGTGGCTGCTTGAGAAGGGAACTGGAGTCAGCTGGCTCCTTTGTGAAGGGGAAAGAGTCAGGGCTCTGAGGAGCTGCCCACGAGAAACACCAAGAAGGTTTGGAACTTTTGTGATAAGGAGACAACAGTATGGAACCCTTGCAATAAAATGGCAACATTATGAGGCAATAGTGGTTCTATATTGCACTATCTGTTCTTTCTAAACCCATAATTCATCATTCTCCAACTGTCTTGGTCACAATATGCATTTCAGACAAAATACAATCTAACAACTAAGTGCAAAAAGAGCTTAAATACTTACCTTTGGGGGTAATAATAACCATCATACTCAGTTTAGTTTCTGATGGATTTCTGCTATTGGCCAAGCTGTTATGTTTAAATGTTGAGCTTCATTAAATTACATGTTACTTAAATATTGTCACTGTGTTTGAATCACTTTGATCTGTAGTTCTACTGAGGATTTTGTTCTCTACTTTGACCTTTGTGCTGCACTTCAGAGCTCTTTACTTTGTCAAACACTACAGCAAGTGAGTGTATTTTGAAACGTTGCCTTGAATTTTTTGACAGACTTCAGACTTCAGGTGCTTCCAAAGTGCTTCTGTAAACGGCTGGTTCCCTTGATAGCGATTACACACACTTTGGATACAACTGGCAAAGGAACAAAGCCGAGCGGGATGGAGTTCCAGACACCTGGCAGTGCCACCTTTCTCCCCGTGCCAAGGGACGTGTGTCAGGTTCACCTGCCCCACTGCCAGGAGTGGGGGAGCTGTGGCTGTTCAGACTCTGCCTTTTGCCATTTCCACCTCTGTCACAGGGTGTGTGTGTCCTGTCTGAGAAAACGTCCCTGAGGAGTTGCTTAAGATACTGCAGGTTAAATAAAGGCGCAAAGTCAATCCTTCTGGAAGGCTTGGGAAGTGAAATGGAACTCAATCACCTTACAGTCATTTTAGGGTTTATTGTAATTTTTTCTCGTTGCATTTTGTTGTATACTGCTTCATGCATGGGATATGACACTAAAAAGAGCTATTTGTCTTCTGTTGTAATTTACCTTCTTTCTGCTAGAGGGAGAAGAATACACAGATGATAAGTTTAGGGGGATAATATGGAATATGCTCTAGAAAATTTCATACTAGTTTCTGCCACACATGGTGCCTTAACACACAAAATAATAAAAGAAAAAAGAAAAAAGAGACAAGCAAACGAATGGAGTACTACTTTTTTTTTTTTTAATTAATGCCTCTTACTTTTCCATAGAAATTATTAAAGCAAAAGCCATTTGTTATAAACAAATTTCCCATTTCCCACTGTAAAAATGTGGAATGTCTTTCTCTTTCTTCTGCTAAAACATCTGGGGCTCAATGAAAGCAGCCTGTGGAGAAATTAAATGAACTGTTACATTTCTGTGTTGTCAGATGTCTGTCAGCTGCTGGTAAGAAGAATATTAAATAAATCCTTTAGGCTCTAACTGCATGTCTTACCATAGGGTTAGGGATAAATGTGTATCAAGTTCTCTGTTTTAAAATGACAGCTTCTCCCAAATGGGGAAAAAATTTGGTGGTAGTGATGTTAGTGAAGAGATGTATATTATCTAGAGATAAAAGTATGCAATTTCTATCTGTATAAATATATCAATAATACACAGGCATATAGATGCAGTATAGATTTGTATCTACCTATATGTTGCATATAGATTCTACAAACATGTAATGTCTATATACTTTTTAATGTGTGCATAGCATTTTCTTTCTGTCCATAAAAAGTCACTTTTATTTTTTATATTTATAATGCTTTTATTCTAATGCATTTGACTTCTGTTTATTAAAATATTTGCTCATTTCTTTGCATGTTACTTGGTAAGCTGCTCAAAAATTATAGCAGATGTGGGGGGATTATGCTCCTTTTTATTAATGGGTAGGACAGTTGGGAAATTAAAATCAGTTCTAGGGATTGAAGTAGGAAGTTCAGCTACAGAGAATCATGTTTTTCTTATTGTCTACATTTGTAAGGGAAGATATGGAAATAATTTCTCTGACTTCAGCTGAAGAATATATGAAGCGGATAAGATAAGAAATCTGTGATAATCTTGTGTACACAACTCTCTAACATGACATTTAATTTTTTAAGTCTATGGCAAGGTTATGTTTCTTGCAGTTTGCATTAGGTGCTCCATAATGTCTTCCTTAAACCTTGTAAAAAATCTAATTTGGTGAAAAAGTAAAAAAAAATAATTTCTATTTATTAGTTTTTCCTAGTAGTTTAAAAGATGAAAGAAGCAGAGATTGGGGGATTGTTTGGTTAATTGGTTGGTTGGTTGGTTTGATGGTGGATATTTTTTTCATCTTTTTCAATGAGTTTTGATACCTTCTACTGTGCAGTTACATGTTTGTGTGCTATACAGCAGAGCAGATCCAAGAAAATTCTTGGTAGGAAAATTTACAAAATGTACAGTGTGCTTGCTGGTAGGCTTTAGTAACAGATTACATTTGTCACTAAGCTTTACAGTACTTGCCATGTGTAAATATATTTTCTTTATGTATTCTGGTCTACTTGTTGTGTCTCAGATGAGAGAATTGATTAGATGGGGAATTCCAGGGCTGGATTATGTCAGTGGCAAGTAAATAGACTTCTCTTCAGTTGATGTTAAGTTCTTTTTAAGATTAGTATAATTAGTCTGATTTTACAGGTGTAGAAACTGATTTGGAAGAACAGAGTTACCCACTGGGTTTGTCGGAGCCCTGTGAAGCACATCTGGGGCCATGGGAAGGCAGATACAGCGCTGAGTTGTTGCTGGAACTGCAGTCTGGGTGTCTGTCTGACATCTGACCCTAATTGAAGACATATAGGGAAACATCTCCCTTGCCATGGGCTGGACAGGACCAGAACCTTTGCAGATCAGGTCTGTGTGTGGCACTGTCTGCTGCACTTAACATCAGGCTGTTATTGAACAGTGTGGGATCCCCACTGTAAATTCATGGCCCCTTTACAGTGTTTATATGTGCCTGAGATTTTTCTCTTTTCTCTCTTTCCACTTTCTGGACAAGTTTTGATGTTGTCCTCGATAGCTGGTAACGCTGAGGAAAAGAGTGAGGAGAGGGATTTGAGGCAAGTGTTGTTCTGTGTCTCATTGAAATGCAAGTGCCTCTTAATGTGTCAGGATGTACAAGCAGGAGGAAAAGAATACAGAAATGTGTGAGCAGAGGTGAAGAACTGTCATACTGTACTGAATAGGCAGAGTAGGCTGATATCATTGCCACCATAGGAACAAAAAAACCCCAGAGAGATGCTGGGCTTGATTACATCAGTTCATAAAATGGGCTTTGCTTTCCTCTTTGCACTACCAGCTTTGATGCAAACGCTGAGGTAATGCAAGAACTCTTAGTAGAAGTGCAAAACAACCATGTTGTAATTTTTTTAGCTTCAGAGAGGATTCTTTGTTATTGAGGGAATGGTGATTGTGCCACTCATATTAGTAAGTACCTTTTATAACAGATGACATTCAGCTGGACTGGCAGAGACACATTTTCATCCTTTCATGCCATTTCTGAGAATCCTGGTTGAAATGGAAAATTTTACTTCTTCATCTTCTTTTACACATACACAGTAACTTGAATAGAGATGAATGGAAGTCCTGCATCATTTTAATGCATTGAAATATGTAAATGTACTTCCTTTTTTTTTGTTGTTGAACTTTCTGCTTGTTCTGCCAATAAATATGAGAATTTGAATGGGTCCTACTAAGAATGCTTATTGAAGCAGGGTTCCCAGCTTGCTGCAGAGGGGGACTTGGGCTCAGGTAGAACACCTAGACTGGCCAATATTGAAACAGCTGCCTTTGCAACTTGTTCAAGGAACATGAGTAAATAAGGCTCTGCACCCTTACCTAGCTATTTGCAAAATGAGAGCTTAATTGTGTTTTGATGTAGGTTATTGATACACAGACACATAGATGTTGTAATGAACTTATCTTGGGGTTTAGGAAACATGTAGTTTTGTTGCAGAACTCTACTGTCTTTGTTAAATAGTACCTATCAGTATTAAATTGCTTATCCTGTACATCACATCTGAATTTCATACTTTATACCAGCATGGTTTGAGAAATGGTTAAAACGTGGTTTTCACAGGGACTGAGAGGACGCGTACTGGGGAATGCCCTTAATAAAAGGGAACCATTAAGGGTGTTGTGAAAATAATATTGATTTAGCACATGAGAAATAACAATAACTATTTTATTTCGCATACTAAAAAATGTGGAGTAGGAGGAGGGTAATTTTTGGAGCAAAACTTAGCATTGTGAAGTGAGGGCATCCTGGGTCATTTTGCCAGTGAAACTCTATAACCATGTAAACATAAAACATCAGCTTGAAACCCTTAATCTAAAATGTTGGGCATTTCTCCTTTAAAGTTCTGTCTTGCCTACTTTTGAAAAAGTAGAGTTGAGCAGTTTAAAATTTTGTTTCCTATGATATGCAATATGTAAGGACTTTCTGTTAATATCATACTGAAATCATCAGACAATTCTGTTGCTTACAAGAGAAAACAATTTTGTGATGTATTTCCCTCTCATATTAGGAAAAAACCCACATCTGCGCATAAAATTTACAATTTTCCAAAGGATATAGGAAAATTATATTAAAAAAAAAAAGGGCAGAGGGGTGTGAAGCAAGCATTCAAATTTCCATGGAAGCTCTGTGTTTATGTAAAGTACAGCAGCTGCACTGCAAATTCCCCTCTCTGGATGACCTCAGTTCTGAACAAGACAGACTGTTCTGGGTGCAGGTGTGATTACTGAATTATTTGTTCTGTTTTAGTGTCAGTCAGTTACAGAGAAGTATTATGGGAATAAAGTGAATTGGTAGATTTGGTATTCCACAGTTCACTATGTGCCTTCCTGCTATTGCAGAAATAGTTTATTTTATTCTCTTGAATTGCATTAGTTAAATAGGACAGACAAGAGGAAGGGACTCCAGCAACAACCTCTGAATACATCAGGCAGACAGAAAGGCAGGACTGCACTGAAGATACTGCTCGACATAAAAGACAGTTTTGACAGCTGAATTGGGATATCTTTTTAAGAGGTTTTTTTATAGGTTGTTGGAATTGAGGATTTTAATTTGCTTCTCCATGCTTCTTGAGAAATAGAGCTGTGAGAAATGCTCACTCCTAACAAATGCATCCAGTCAGCCTTGGTCTGAATGGGATTGCTCTTGTGAACCTGCCAGCAGTTTTCCAACCTACCTTAGGTCACATTGGTCTGTGCTGGGTGTCTGTACTTATTTATGTTCTGTGTGCCTTTTATCTCTTACTGGTTTATGCAATTTTATAGGAAAATCCTTTTCTTTCATCAGTGTTTGGTGCAGACTGCCAGAGAGCAGGACTAATGTACTGAAATGTGCCTGCTTTCCTCACACTTGTCTCCAGCCAGGCAGGTGCAGTCAGACTGGAACCTGAGTTCCTGAACACCTCATGTGCAGCATGTCAGCTTTTCAGGGTCTTGGAAGAATCAGCACAGATCTAGAACCCACAAAAGCAAGTCCTTACACAAAGATGAGTGTAGTTTCCTCCAAATAATTAGCAAATCCAGGCTCTGCTTTGACAGCCATTCACTGTAAGAGCTATTCACTGTAAGATGTGTGACTTCAGCAGCCAAGGCAAACTTGCACTTGTAGGAGGTTTTCCCTTTTATTGCTGAAAGGGCAGTAAAAGGACATGGCACTTCATGTGAGTGGCAGTCCTGTACGGGTTAAGGAGTGATGGTAATGGTATCTTTATGCATCCACTGTTCTGTTCCTTCTCTCTTCAAACATGCTCCTGACAGGACTGGCTTCGTGTGAGGCACAGAGCATTAGTACAGAAATGTGTGTGAGAATTTGGAAACATTTTTTTAAAAGGCAAGGGGATTAGGATTCCTATGCAAAAAACAATGTACTCATAAACACTTTTGTGTTGTGTTTAATAAGCTTACATTATGCTGTGTGCTTTAAGTAAAAAACAGATGGAAAATGGAAGGACATTTGCTGAGACTTATTGTAAATACTGATCTTGTTTCTGATCCAATGCAGTTTCTATAAATGATCTAATTGAAGACATATAGGGGAACAGATCAGATATCTCTGAGGATTAACAAGGGTTTTGGGTGAGTAGTGAATGATAAACAGGTCAAAGGAATGTGTAATCAGTGGAGTCACACTGCAGCATGATTCTCCTGAGCATGACAATTGCATACCTTTCATTTAAACCATCTGAAGCAGATCTTCCTCATGAAATTGGTAATGTGCTCATGGTAGGACTTGGAAACACATCAACATTTCTGATGGTGGAAGTGGAAGTAGTGGAAGAGGGATTTGGCAGGGTCAAGGCCAGTTTGAGCACCACCCACTGCTGTTGGTGTTGGGAGTAGTGAGACACTGTGGTGGTAAACAGCTGGGGTTTCTCTGAGTCATTAATTCTCCCTTCCCACCTCGTGGCTCTGTCTACCTGCGTGGGTGGCCAGGTGCGTTTCTAGGCAAGGAAGTAATTAAAATTGATGTCACATCTCACAGTCATGTTAGGGGGGAGAGGGGAAATGATTGCATTTTTTTGTTACCTGTTTTGGAGCCTTTGTGCACTCACAAAGTGAGTGCTGTATGTCACCATCAGTAAAAAGGGCAGGGGACCAACAGCTTGTGTCTTTAGTCTCACCTCTGTGATACGCCAGGCACTAGGCTGCACATCCCTGTTAAGGTGCAGGAAGGGTCTTGTTAGAAACACAGCTGTGAATATCTTCTTGTATTCATCTGCCCATCTGCTTTTTGGGGGTGGATGGTGGTTTTAGGTCGATAGCAGTTGATCTGATCAAGGGTATAAAGGTTAGGGGTGATACAATTGGGGACATGTTAACTTCAGCAGGTAGCATGGCTTGTGCTTGGATTGATTCTGCCTCCTGCTGAGAAAAACTGGTGCAATAATAAAGTGTCTGGGCTGGGTGTCTTGGAGCTTGATGAAGGCCACAAGTCAGAGTTCATGGTGTGCTCACTGGCCTGCACTTACAACTTGTGTCTGTTGACATCAGGGCTGGACATTTTTCTTCAGAAAAGGCACCTCCATGTAGAAACTTAGGGCAAGGTTGCTACCTTAGCATGAGGCTACAGTAACCTGGAATAGTATTTTGTGTATGTGTTCTTTTGTTAGCTGGTGTAAGGTAGAGCAGAGAGTCATCCTGCTTCTTTTAACAATAAATTCTGACACACCTGAGCCAAGGGGGCCAGCTGGAAGAAGATACTGAAACCCCCCAGTAAGTGAGGTAGCATCATGTAGCATTCAAACAAGTTATATATAACTTGAGATAAATAAGAGTTGTTTCTTTATGATCTTTGAACTTGTTTGCATGTTCCTTATTTGTTCTTTCAGATAAAACAGTGAAGTCTTTAACTGCTCCAGAAGAAGAGGATCCGGAAGGAAAATGTCTCTGGCAAAGAAGTGTCAGGTAACACTGGTAGTGGGGAAATTCTTAATTTTAAAAATATTTATCTGAATCAGTCTTGATGAATTGAGTTACACCTGAATTTGAAGTTACATGTTCAGAGGAAAAAAATCTTGAGCTCTCAGTCACTGAAACCTGAAAAGTGCCTGTTTTTCGTTTTTATGTAAAGTGCTACTGCTTTTGATATGCAAATAGTGCACTATACTTTGTAACCTCAGTCTTCCAAAGAGCAAGAGGAAGGGCAGAGAAAAGTCTGTGTGGTGCAGGAATTCAAATGATATGGAGACAGGGTTCCTACTCCCTTTCACAATGCAGTCCTAAATTCCAGTAAAACACAAAGAGATCAAATCAGCTTGGACTCTGAGGGCAAGGATTGCCCTGTGTTGTAAGGGGCATTTGATAATTCCTGGGTGTCATGAGTATAAAAGGTAGCTGAGATGACTGAATGTTAAAGGAGCTGGAGCAAGCAGTAATAGAACTGAGTGGGCTGTAGCCAAGTGACAGCTCATCATATAATCATCATGTTTTCCACTTAGAGCATCTCTGAAAAACAAGAAAGATGGTTTAATTCTTTCTGCTTTTCCTCTAAAAAGAGATTTTGAATAATTGTTTTTTGGAAAACCTTCATTGACTTCTGGGCTATAGGTACATTTTGAGTGATAGAAGAGTTATTGCCTGTGGTTCAAAATATATTCTCATACTCAGACACCCCTCATTAGATCATAGGAGAATTTCCCTTAGTCATTTTTCTTTTTCCTTAATTGCCTTCTCCTGCACAGAGGTCAGGTTGGCTCTGCTGGCATTTCATGGTGTAGAAGCAATCACTGAGGAAAGCAGGGATTTGTGCATGTTTTGGTCTCTTTGATGCACCATTCTTCCTCCTGCCCACGTCTCACCCCTGAGGAGATGCCAGAAGAATCCTAGATGGGCACAGATGGATCAGCTGAGTGGCTTTGAGGGCAGCCCCCTGCCCTCCCCATGGCTCAGCTGTACCATGGTGGGGAGCCAGGCCATTGTGCCCCCTTCTTCTCCCTCAATCCTCAGTCCCAAGAAGCTGATCAAGGAGAAACAATGGTTCTGTGATTATGTAAAGCAGTAGCAGGTTCCCAGTTTTTATAGGAAGCTCTCACTAACCTCACTAACCTCTAAGTCAGTGGGTTTTTTTTTTTTTTGTTTTTGTTTTTTTGGTTTTTTTTTTTTTTTTTTTAACATTATCAGGAGAACGGCAACTGGAAAATGGCTTTATTAGGTGAAATAGGATTTAAAGGAAAATGGGTCTCACGAGATGAAGCTAAAATCAATAGGAGATTGCACTTTATGCTGTGAGTCTTTAAGACTACATATGTACTGTGTGGTCTAGTTTTGGGTTAGGAGCTTGTCAGGTTTTGTATTCAGAGGTGGCTTTGCAGTTAATAAAATATTATTCTTTTTAAAGTTAAATTGCATTTATTATTGGTAAAGGTGGAACTGTCCCTATGAAGTTGATGAAGTGTTGCCCTTGAAGGGTGAAGCTGTGGCTGTGTTTTCCTGTGAAGTCATCAAACTGTGTGGTTGGTGCAGAGTGTAGGAGAGTAACTTTAATTCAACTTCTGTATTCTTTCAGAAGGGGTAGCTCTGTTAGCAGCAGTGCATTCCACTAAAGTTTGTGCAGCTCTCTAGCAATAGGTTTTCCTACTGCAGCCCACCACTGAAGTGTCTGTATGACCGGAACTTGCTTTGCTGTTGGCTTTCAGTTACTGTTGGGGGGGTTGCATGTGTATGAGGTTCAGAAATAGCTTTTTCTCTAAAATATAAAAGGAGGCAGATAAGTAACTAGAAATCATCAGAAATTAGGAATATACATGCCAAAAGTCATTAATGCTCTGCCACCTAGGAATGAATGAATGAATGAAGGACATACATTCTTATTTAATTAAGAATTCTGAGCTTTTAGTGGCTAGGGGAGAAGAAGAGCTACTTATTTAATAGTGTTTTAAAAAGATGAATATGTTTAATAAAGTGTAGGTGTTCACAGTATTGGGGAGGCAAACACAAGCTTTATGGTCTCGTATTTACTTCTCAGTCATGTTTATAGAGCACTCAGACAGTCAGCAGAGCAGGTGTCACCAGGTGGCCCAAAGCCAGTGGTGCAGAGAAGGAAGGAATCCACCTGTTCTGGCCTTCTGGGGTTCAGCATCACCTTTGAGTCAGTGCAGACTGCTTTTTCTGGGGAAATGCTGTAAGGCAGATAGGTGGAGATTGGGGATAGCATCCACTGTTGGTTCAATTCAGATTGTACCTATCTTATTTCAGAAGATGAATGTACAATGTAGATCATTGATCAGCTTGAGAGCTGAGATGTGGTATCTTTCTAGCATGGGTCTGGAGAAGTGCCTTTGTATTTTGTGATAAAGAACTATGTGTAAGGTCTTGATTAAAAAGAGAGTTTTCCCTTGTGAAAAGGTCTCTAGCTTTTGACCAAACATTTGCTGTGTTTTCTGTGACTTCATGCTGTTACTACAGATGCTGACACATAACCAGACATCTGCTTCAAAGTGACATGTGCTAAAGGTACAGAAAGCTTCCCAGTATCTTGGTGATACTGCTTCTGTCACCAAACCCTTCATGAGTCATCAGAGATTGTCACATTTTGGTTCTGCCATAAACAAGACTCAGGTTGAATTTTGAAAGTATTAATGACCTTTATAGGAACTTACTGTAAATGTTTCATGTTCTTTCCAGAAAAATTTTCTTGTGGTTGTTTCAGTTTGACTCTAGTGCCATTTGTTTTTCTTTTGTTATGGATGAATCATCAAATAGCTGAATGTAGAATTGAATTTGACTGCAGTCAAATTCATTGCTTGTATTGGCAATTACAATTTCATTTAAATCTGTAGTTCACACTTGTAAGAAGCTGTGGATTTTGCTCTAGCCTCTTCACTGAAAGACACATTTTGCATCTCCATGCACATTATTTGTGCTGTCATAGGAATTAAACCCAATTAGGATGACACCAATATTCTTTCTCTCATTTTCCTAACCTCTGTTTTATTACCCAGTGGATGCATTTAAACATCCAGGGATGGTGTTAACAGGAGGCAGAGAAACCACAAGGGACTTTTCTCTGCAGCCCCTTATGTATTAATTTTTTTCCTTCAGGTTTTTACTATCTAAAGAGATATTTGATCTGGCTATCTTTTAGCTTCTGCAATTGGAACAGCTGTTTATATTGGGCCTTCAGAGAGACCAAGGGGCGCTTTGATGGCCAGTGACACTCTGAGAAGTCCTTCCTCGTGTGCTCTTTCTAACTGAGTTGTGAGTGTGCAGCAGCTGGGCAGGATGAGAGGGCGCCAGGACAGACAGGAGCATTACTGATGCACCACTTGATCTCAGTGATTTGTGGCTGTGGCTGTAATGTGTGTGTGAAGGAAATGCTGCTGTTGCAAAGGAATCAGATGAACTCACAGATACTGAGCACCATTTTTCATTTATAATTGTGTGTACTTGTACAATCTGCTCATAACAATAAAAGCACTACAGTGAAACTGAGGTGAAGTTTGGGTAATGTTTCAGTCTAGAAGTTTGAAGTAAATACTTTGGCAAGAATGAAAAAAGTATCTGGATTTTAAATCTCTTTAAAATGTCTAAATTTGGCATTTTGGATTGTTTCCTATAATGCTGAGAATTAAAGATGTGTTATCTTTAGTAAAAAATGTTAGTAAAGTTTTAACAAATTTCTACCAGTAGAAATTTGTTAAAATGTACATGCAAGTTCCCAACAGCATGGAGTTGTATCTTCATTTTCTAAATCTTCAATATGTTGGTTTTGTGACCACCACCACGAGCTGGAAATACTCTGTATATGAATATGGAGACTATTTAACTCTTTCTGGTGAGGTAACCATGGTTGTTCTCCCTTTTCAGTGCAGTCCAAAGAACAGTGAAGTTAATACTCTAGGTGGCTGACATGAGTTCACCAGGTGAGCTCCGCTCAGCCTGGGGAGCAGGTAGTGTCTAAGGGCTTTTAAAATGTCCAGCAAAGGGGTGTTATGTTGAAATCAATTTGTGCAACTGCATATGCTTGGAAAAAACACAGCTAAAAGAGTGGAAAAAGAAAATAGAAAAGAGTGGATTGGATTTTCTTTTTAATAAAGGAGAAAGTGTAACTAGGAGGGATATAACTTGAAAGAATTGTGTGATGTCACAATTAATATTCTTAGTATTTAAAAATTATAAGAATGAAAGCTCCAAACACTTTAGATTATCTTTTAAGACTTTGATGAATGATGCATAGACTAATAGAGAAGCAATCAGTGTCAAAGAAAAGAAATGTTATTTGGTCACAGCATTGCTAAACAGACTGTAAAAGAAGAGTATGTGCAGGTCATTTTTGCTCTCTTAGCAGGTCAAGCAGATCAAAGCTATATAAACTAAAATATATCCAGTCAGGATGCAAAACACTTGAGATAAAGCTCATTAAACCAAGTAGGTCTATGCTTAATGGTTAATTTAATTAATATTGAGGATTCTTTTAGATCAGTCTACAGTGCTTGTTGGTCTTGGGGTTACTGTTTTTTAAAAATAATATTATTTTTCTTTTTAACAAAATTACTAGTTTTCAATCTGCAGCTAAATTTTTCATAAGTACAAACTGACTAAATGTATTGGATCTACTGGAGTATTTTACTCAGTTCTGCCACAGACAGAACTGGTCAAACTGGTGGAAAGCCAGCCCTCTAAACTGATTTTGAGGTGTGTTTTCTCTGTTTATCTAAGCCAAACAGGAAGGGGGCTGGATTCCTAAGAAGCTGCCAGCTGATGTAGATAGGACAGAATTATTTTTTTCCATAATAATGCTACAGAAAATTATTCCAGGGTCAGAGTGTGTAGTGGGTATGACAAATGGATGCAGAACAGCAAATTAGTGTCACTTTTGGAATAAAACAGTAAAGCTTGTTCTGCTCTTCTCTCCATCCTCACAGGCACATGATACTGCAGAGATTCAAAATCAGAAGTAAATGAACTGGACAGTTGCCTCCTGCCTTCCTAAATAGGCAAACATATTAGCAACAGAAGAAGGGGCCTACCTACCTCATTCCTGTGAGTAGCTATAAACATCCCCTCAACCCCTCAAATCAGCATCTGCCAGGTAGTTGTTTTGCAAAGCTGAGCATAAGGATGTGGTGAAGAAAACAAAAATTTTAATTTGTTTTCTTATTGGCAACAATTAACTGTAGCCAACCAAAGAAACCAACTAAAATTATCATGCTACCAACATGCCTATTGCCTGTGACTACAAAGAGCTGATGGATGATGCGTTGTTACTCATTAAATCAACCTTTTCCTGTGCTTCCTAGAGCTTGCATGCTGCATAAGTTCCTAAACCCGTCCATATCATTGCCATGTTAAACTGATGCTGCCGTTGATGTGTCACTGCAGAAGCTGTCTGGGGCTCAGTTCTTTGCTTTTGTATTTCTTAGCAGTTCATTCTGTAATAACATGGTGTAACCCATTGCGAGGCTTGAACAGAATATCCCCAGTGAGCAGAACAATGTTTGCTGAATTGCTGCTGTGTAGCTGATATTCATGCTCTGAACTGCCTTTTCCTTGCTGACTTCTCTGTCCTTTCTCCAGGGAGAAGGTGGGTTTGCTGCTGTGGATGCCTGCCTCATTTGCTTCACCAAAATGAATTAGGGCATGCAGGAGAGAAGGGAGACTTTTGCAAGCAGAACCTATCATGGTGAGTCAGATTTTGTCCCTGCTTTTGCTGTAGAGCTTCTCACTGTCCCTACATTGCTTAAACCAAACTGTTTACACAGAATTCTCTCTCCCCTGGAAGTATGTTACACATAACACTTCCTTGGTAGCAGTGCTGGTGAGGTCCACAAAAGTGCTTGGGGGGACCTTCAGCAAATTAAAGCAGCAAATTGAATGGAGCTAAAAATACTCTCTACCATGTATGCATGAAAAGTATGAGAAACTGGTCTGTAGCTTTGATTTGGAACCACAGCATCTGTCTTGAATATCATCCTAAAATTAAGTACATGCAAACTGTATTTTTAATTTTGAGTTGCTAAATACTCTCTAAAATACCTCATACTAATACTCATAGAGATTAATTCTGCATGACTATAGATTAAGTTTTCTGTCATTGTACACTGTGATTATGAAGCAGTCCCAAGAGTGCAGTCCCAGTCCATAGCACTGCAGCATGACATTGTATTTCCTCTGGTATCTTCATTTAATGGATTTGTTTCTTATTTTGAAGCTTAGCCTTAGGTTTGAAATTCACTGCAAAGAACTTTCTCAACAGAAACAGGGAGTAATGAAACATGGTTTGTTATAGAAGCATTGCTTTTCTCCCTCCTTCTCATGGTGATAATTCTGTCTCCTGTCTTGCCTTCTTTGTTGCCTTAATTTTTCCAGGTTTTCCCAGCCTCCCACTTCTGTGTTATCTCAGTTTTCACATCATCTCAGTACCTTGTATGGATGTGTCAGGTCAAGCTTCTGGGCAGAGGGTTCCCACATACTGCACTCAGACAGGCCTAAGCACATTTGTGTGTCTACAAATGTGACAGTTTTGAGTTCATTCAGGATTAATTTAAACAAAACCAAATGAATGCAATATCTTCTGAAAAATGTTTACTTTCAAGCAAACCTTCATACCAAATATGTGTAAACAGACTGGATTGTGCATGGATAAGCAGAAAACCAAAGTTAGAGTTCACAAATCTTTCTTTCCTACTTTCAAGCATTAATTTGTCCAGTTCCTGTGTTGTTTTGGGGTCACATTTTTTTGTTGTTGTTATTTGTTTTTGGTTTTAGGGGTTTTTTTGTGGGTTTGGTTTTTTGGGTTTTTTTGGGGGCTTTTTCTTTTTTTTTTTTTTTTTGTCTCTGACTGCCAGAGGTCTCTGCTTGAACATAGTTTCCATGTCTGTCTCTGCTTGAACACAGATTCTTTGTCTCTTCCTTTCAGAAGTGGGACTTGATGTTCCAAACTGTCTTAAGGCTCTTGAACAGTTGCTGAGTTCATCAGTTCTCTCTATAGCTGTTGCACAATTTTTTTCTAAGCTCCACCCTCCTCTGTGCATACTGGATTTTATTTAAGCTTTTGAGTATTAAGTATGGTATTAGTAAAACCTTTGGGATTCTTGCTGAGAATTGAACAAGTATCCATTTTGATCATGGAGAAGCAGCAGTATCCATGTTTTGAATACAGAATTTTTCTTTTGGAACCATTGTCACTTCAGAAGTCCTTGTGAGTTTAGACACTGCACTCAGCATCTGTGAGTCCCTGTCTGCTTGGGTGTCAGACTACTTTGATTTGTCCTTGCCAGATCACCAGCACTGAGCAGATTGCATTGCTGTGTTCTGCTGGGACAAAGTCAATCCATGTTAATGGCTTCTTTAATCTTTTAAAAGTGATTATTTTATTTGGGGCAGTGGTTCCAGCGAATTCCATTCTCTTGCTAGGGATAGTAGTCAAATAGAGATAAGCAGTGCCTGAATAAGACAAGTCAGACTGTAATGTTGCCTCATTTTGTGCCTAATTTATCTGAAAAAAAAATTCTGAACTTGGTTCTCAGAAGTCATAACATTGCATGGCTTATGTGGTTTACCTTCTCCAACCTTGATTTCAGGTAATACTGGTTAGCCCTCTATATACCATTAAGTCTTATGTATCTCATCTAAACCAGATTTATTCAATGTATTTTGTTTGTGCATCTGAATTGTCTAATTCTACTGTATACTTCTGTTAGATTTTGAATTTTAAGGTCCAGAAGAGGGAAAAATTAGAGCAGACCAAGGAACCTGCAGACTTGAAGAGGAGGAAATTCAATTATCTATTATTCCACCTTGCATAAGGTTTTTTTAACAGTCTAAGTCTCTTTTAAGCTACTGATTGTTTTTGTAAAAATAGATTCTTCTTGGATATTTCTTTTACCAACTTCACAGAACTTACTTCTCTAAACCCGTGATGCCCTGGTTTAGATGGCTAAGTCTTCAAGTCACAGGTGCTGTTTGTTGCTGTCTTCAGCTGTGGGAGCCCTTCAGGTCCTACTGAGCTCAGTGTCTACTAGAGCAAGGTGGTGGTCTGGCTTGTAAATAAGCCCAAGTATCTCTCACCCTTCCTCTCTGAGCCTCCTGGGTGCTTCTCCTTTGCAAAGGAATTTCCAGGTTCTACTTTGATTTACACATCTGCATCAGGCAGCTGCTTTTTCCAGCAGGGCTGGGGACAGCATCACCCAAAGCACAACCAACTCCTGCCTACGAGTTGTCAGCAAACTGCCTTCTTTGGGATATGGGCCATGTCCCAGAACTCTCCTGTAGTGAGGAGGTGGTTATCACTTTTAATTTTCTGATGCAGTCACTATAACTTGTAGTCAGAGTGATAAGACACAAATGTTATTCCATTTTATTTAAGTTCCATCTTGGTGGGTGCTGTGGTAGTATTTTTACAGAAGCTGGCTTATTATAGAGCAGTGGCATTTGGTTTTGCAAGTAACTGGGACACATTACCTGTCACTACAGGCAGCTTACTCTTGAATTCATCATTTGGCAGTTACTGTTCATTTTAGGCTGATTTAAGATGATGTACCATTTGATTATAGTCTGAATTTCAATACTGAATTTGTCCTAGGAATCTTCATTAAGATACAATTAATAAAGATTAACTGCTGCATTAGGATACTTGGGCAGCTCTGCCTAACGTGGGTAGAAGTAGAACTGTGTTGTAATTACAGACAATGCTCTGTCATTTTGAGATTTAATTTCTAGTTGGATTGGTTATTTTAATAACTGTCTATAATCAGATGTTATATTATATAATAGCAACAATATTGTTATGGCATGAGGTACATACTGTGACTGAGTGCAAACATGGAGATGTAGAAAACATAAACATTCCAGTTAGTGCTCTTCTACATGCCTGTACAGCTTTCATTGCTTATTTTGTCTGTGTGAACTAAA
This sequence comes from Melospiza georgiana, assembly GCF_028018845.1. Classification (NCBI taxonomy): domain Eukaryota; kingdom Metazoa; phylum Chordata; class Aves; order Passeriformes; family Passerellidae; genus Melospiza; species Melospiza georgiana. The sequence continues at coordinate 525,820 of NC_080442.1, read as the reverse complement.
TTAAATTACTCAGTTCTCATGATATCAAAATACTTTTGTTATATTTTAGAAGTAGAGTAAAATACTTCTAAGTCCTATTCCACAGTGAGAAGTTAGATTCATTCTCTTTTGCCCAAACTGTTTAAATCCTGTTTTTTACCACTGAATCCATGTCTCTAAAGCACAAACTTCACAAAGCCTTTCAGGCCAGTTGTATTTCTTCTCTTAGCCAGTACTGTCCAAGGTAGTTTCTCTTGGAATTTCAGGAAGTTTTTGTTTGTCTTGAAGATCTCTTTTTCACAGTAAACCTGTTTTTCCAAGGCAGGTAGTTCTAGACCTGGCTGAAAAGAATTAAATGTGTCCTTTAAAAAAATGTCCTCACTGGACAATCTAACCATTTAATTCAAAAATATGGACTGGTTCAGTTCAGAGCAAGATCCTGTCATTCTATAGAAATATATCTCAATCTAAGAATCATAATCCATGAAAATTACCAATATAGAGAGTAGAAAGATACAGTTTAAGTATTTGGTACTTTGATAGTGTTTATACATTCTTTTTATAGTTATTTGGCATGAAGTCCATGGGAATTTCTATTTCATTGGTTTTGCTGTTAATAATATGATGTGCATATTAGCAGGGTGTCTGCAGACAAAAATAGGGACAGTGGCTGCATGATGAAAGCATGATCTTTGTCTCTCTTGAGGTATTACTAATTTTGAGAAGGTGATTAGAAACTCTTTAATTTCTAATGTGTTAAACCTTTATAATCAGAATGGTTCAAAATAAATATGCCCATTTATTCTAGATGCTGCATGTGTTCTGTAGTAGAGTTTAAGCATTGCGCAACTAAATTATGGTCCAGCCTAAGTTCAGAGTCATTCAATCAGTAGATTCGTGTGTTTTTGAATTACCTCTCCTGCAAAGCCAGAAAGGATTTCAGTAAATTAGACAAAAGCTATCCATACCTGATCTCTCAGTGTTTTTTTCATGTATATAAGGGCAGAGAACACATGGCCGGGGCAGCTGGCGCTGTTTGTAATGCTAAAAGAAGGAAGAGCCAGTTCATAGAGAAGACAGGGAATACCTTGTTTCCAAGTCATCTCCTCTCACATTTCTTCTGAGCTACCTCTATATTTAAAGCATGAAAAACTGACATCATTTGTTTCACAAGGATGTTTAGAATATTTGGAAACTTTACCCAGAGAGAATAAAATTTTGAGTAACTAAAATAAGTTACAGCATAAATTAGACCAGCAAGATTCTAAAAGCATCTCTTCTTGGAGCTGTCCTTCTTTACAGAGGACTAGAGGAGCCTTAGCACTCTTATAAACTGAAACGACATTTGGCAAATAGTAAATTTCAAGGCTGAAAAGGGTCAAACAAACGCTGTGGTGAAGTTCCAGATTCTTATTTCCTGGTCACATTTTGCTAAATTTGAAACTGAGTCTACATCCTTTGCAAAATTTGTACTGCATGTAATTATATTCCAAATATTGTTTCACTGGAGGTTGAGATTTGACTGTTTAATTTGTGTTATTTATTATTGCTGTGTTACAAAAATGAATTGTGCACTGCTGGTATAATATACTACCAAATGTCTTATCAAATGGGCAGGGATTAAAAGGATGTCTTATTAAAATGTCTTGGTTGAAAAGTTCTGTGAGTAATTGGATAAATTTTTATGGTGAAGTATTTTATTTTGTGAGAGAATGATCTTTCCCTTTATGCAGAAATTAAGAGAGATTTACACTCTTTTCAGCAATTGTTAAGAGATTTTACTGCATTCAAGAAATCATTTTAATATTTTTTCATTAATTCTGAAAGCATCTGCTGGATTGCTCAATACTCTGATGAGACAATTAGATACAATTTTCATTCTTGTGACAGTTAAAGCATTACTGAGAGGAGGTGCCCCCCAAGAGGAAGCCAATTGTCTCTTTTGACAAAGTTTGGCCAGTGAAGGAGAAAAATGCCTGAAATTAGCATGGTACTTCTTTTTTACACTGTTTGACAGAAGTGCATGCACGTGTCTGGGCTAACTCTGGGTTGTGCTGGTGGCTGCACAACTTTAAGGTATTAAAGGACAAAAATCCAAAGAAAATGATGCTTCTTTCTCTCTGCTGCTTGCAGAACAATTTCCTGCAAAGCTTATAGGATTTCCCAAATAAATTTTCTACACATGGAGCTGGATTATTTATTCTGTGAATTCACAGATTTTAAGTGTGCCTTGAAGCAGGCTGATCCTTGTGTGTTAACCAAAAGTAGATAAAAGGGTCCAGATAAAACTGAAGAGATTGGCACTTTCAGCAGTGAGATCTGCCTTCTATTTCTGAAAAATATTGGAGCTATTTATAAATTTGGAACATCACAGGACTGTATGTGGCTTATCATGCTTATGCTTGTTACTTAAGCTTCTGATGTAGTATTGTAATTAATTTTATTCCTAGCTTTCACAATCACAAGACTATTTTTTTCTATTTTTAAGTCCTTCTGCAAGAATACTGGATATTTTATCTTCACTGGAGCACTGTGGCACATTGCAAATGATGTATAAAGCTTTAGTTTCTCTTTATTTCTCTCCAGAGTACATGGTACACATTGTGCTGTTTGACATCATAGCCAGCTTAGTAATGCCCAGAAGAAAGTTTCCAAGGCCTAGAAGGGAGAGCAAAAGTACTATAAAAGCTAAACTCATCTTTATGCCTCTACCTACAATGAGGAGGGAGCTGAAAAAGTTTTTAGTGGGTTTTTTTTCAGGCTGTTTAAAATACAGATGCAGGAGAAGGAAAAAGACTGCAGTTCCTCCCTGCTCTTCCTTAGCATATCAGCGCTCTTTAGAGCAACACATGCTGTCCATGCTGGCCATTTTTTCTGCTCAGCCAAGGCATGGTGAGTCTATTGACCTTTCAACAATCTTTCCATGGCAAACATTCCTTCACTGCAGCTGTTCCATGTTAGCAAGCCAAAGTGACATAGTTCCAGCAGTTCAGGTATTTTCTCAGCCAGGTTTCTTCAGTAAGAAACCTGATACACTACAGCTTCAGTCCTTACCTTTTTGTCTCCACATGGAAAAAAAGGCTCTTGCTGAAACCTTTGGTCCCATAGATGTGTGTGCCTTCATTTCAGTGTTTAACAGATGGATTAGTTCATGGAAAGAATTGGGAACAATGTGAGCAAATCTGTCCCTTGGTAAATTCTTGTAGTGGTTTGTAGAATGCCTGATAGGACAGGAAGATTTCCAAGGTCAGCTTTCAGGGGTGACACTGGCTGGAGTGACATTCTATTAAGTGTCTGACTTTCCAGAGGTAGAGTATTATGGGAACATTTACTGCTTATCTATAAGTACCAATTGCATTATAATATGAATTTTCTGAATGTCTTTCTGTTTGAGAGCTTAAGTTCTATCATTTGAATTACAGAGAAGGTATAGAGCCAGATTTTCAACCTCCTACTGGAGATGGTTTGTATAACTTTGGGCCATTTGGCTGTGGCTTTACTTCAGGAGACTGACTAATTTAATCAAGCAGATGTGGATTTGTATATGTGGAGTAGCTATTCAGTCACATAAGCTGTGTAAAAATTAACAGGTCAGATTCGGGACTATTTGAAGTTGCCCAAGAAGTTCTTTGCAACTAAATTTCTTTTGGATGAAATCTATTTATGGAAGTGGTATTTTTTTTCTTCCTTTTCTTTAAAGTCTCCAATCTATAGAGATCATCATCACAGAAAATATTTTTGTTATACAGAAGAAAATGGTAGTTGCTGTGTAGTTTCTGAGTTGCATATATTACAATACACATAAGCAGATCTGTTTCTATATGAATTAACACACATATACTAGTGGCATGAGTTTAGTTCTGATCCAAGTTTAAATATTTGACTGTTAGATGGCAGTGACCTTCCTCTTTTCTGGACATACCACTTTTACTTTGAAACTAGTGCTTGAAAAAATCAAATTATTATCAACTGAGTAAAGTTCAGCTTGTACCATTTTACATTTCAAGTATCATGAACTCCCCACAGATAGTTTGCTTTTCAGTGTGTACTGACTGCAGCTCCAAGAAATGAGCTCATTCTGTCTGTCACGAAATGGAGAGCACTGCTGGGTAATTCATTGCTTCAGCAAATGGAAAAGCAAGAGGTTTTTCCCAAACATTTGTACATAAGAGAAAAGCTGACTTAAGTGAGTCAGTATTGTGTGTCTACTGGTTTTGGCTGGGCTAGAGTTAATTTTTTTCACACTGTTGGGTATGGGGCTGTGTTTTGGATTCGTGCTGAACACAGGGTTGATGATATAGAGATGTTTTCGTCATTGCTGAGTGGAGCCTTTACTGCTTTTCCTGCTGCTTCTAGGCTGGGGAGGGATCTGAGGGTGCACAGGAGGTTGTGAGGAGACACAGCCAGGACAGGTGACCCCCTCTCACCTCAGGGATGTTTCAGACCCTGTGACAGAAGGGAAGAAGAAGGAAGAGGGGACATTTGGAGTGGCAGTGTTTGTTTCCCCCAGCCACCATTTTGTGTGCTGGGGATGGCTGAACACCTGCCCTGCCATGGGAAGCACTGAATTGATTCCTTGGTTTGCTTTGCTCTCCCCGCCAAACTATCTTCATCTCAACCCAGGAGTTTTCCAGCTTTTACCTTTACCAGTTCTCATGCTGGTCCTACTGGAGGGGGAGTGGCTGAGGAGCTGCTTGGGGCTGGGCTGCTGGCTGGGGTTAAAACATCACAGCAGTGCACACTGCCTGCCTGCCTGCCTGGTTTAGTGCAAAGTGACTGACATAAAAAATAAAGCCATCATTTTTTCAAATGGCTTTCAGCAAAGCAGGGGAAATGGGAGTTTTGCTTCTTACACTGTGGTTGGTCACTCCTTAAGCCACCAATTTGAAAAGTTCACATAGTTGGGTTTTTTGCAGGTGATGGAAGAACATGGTGTCAAGCCAACTCTTTTGGTTTTTGTTCTTTTTTTCTTGATTGGGTTTTTTGTTTTGGGGGGCTGGAGGGGTTTGTTTTGTTTTTGGGGGCTTTGTTTTGCTTATTTGTTTTTGGTGGGGTTTGTTGTGGTTTTTTAAAATTCCTTTTGTGTGCTTTATAGTCTTGCCTGTCTGTTGAGCATGTGTCTTCCAAACACTACTGATCTGTTTTTGCGGGACCAACTCCCTGCATATAATTGTAATTTTCTCTCTTTTCCTCCCTCCCACACAGCTATTTCTGTTTCATATAAAACCTAAATGAACTTAAAGATCTTCATTGAAATCTTGTTCCTGTTCCACATGCACAACTTTTTATTCTGAACCAACAGTAACAGAATTCTCTCTCTCCTCCTTGAATTTCTGGCTAATAAGCAGCTCTGCTAGTCAGGCAGAGCCATTTTCTGCCATGAGTTTTTGAATAATTTCTAATAAACTGACAGTGGGTATTGTCCAAAGTGCTGAAACATTTGTTTCTAAAAATAATCAGTAACAACTCCCAATCAGCTCTGCTATGCATCTGGCTTCTGATCAGTAGCAAAGCAGGAGAGTTTGATCAATGTCTTTAAAATTAAAAAGAAAAAAAAATTAAATGTATGAAAGAGAATAGTTTTTTTGATAGCTTAAAGGACTTTTAAAAATATATCTGTCAACTTTCCATGGCTTTTAAGACAAAGTTCATGGGAAAATACAGGTATTTCTGAAATCCTTTCAGAATCCAATTTCAGATGTTTTAAAAAATATATCAATATTTTTCTCTGCAGCAGATTAAATTGAAAGATATTTATATGCTGAAGCTTGCAGTAAGCTTTACAAATATATCCTAATTCCTTAGAGTGAGGTTGTCATAACGTTTGCCAGCTAAGGCTCAAGGAGACTGCAAGTTTTTTGTATTTTCCTCTCTTTTTCCTGTCTGGGAGTTCATGATGAGCTGTTTGTTTCAGAAGAGATTGTTCTTCATTTAGTTTTACAGGTATTCTTTTCATACGTGTATTTGGTACGTAAGTTGAAAAATGCAGCCACTGGTTTTTTGGGTTTTTTTAAGCTGTTGCCTGTAGACATTAATATTCAATGTAGTGAAGGGTTTTATTCCCCCACCCCTGGCTCTATTTTGCAATCAATAGCCTTTTCCATATGTGTTTTCCTGGCATTATGAATTTCCTAGTTGGTACAGTGCTATTTAATTCCATGTCCTGCTTTTCCATAGAATGCAATAATAGATGATGATGACAGTGGCAATTAGAACTAATGGGCTACTTCTTAGAGATGCTGAATATCCGTCCTGTTGAACTTGGTCAGAAATTAGGCTATTTTAACATCAAACTTGGAATATCTGTTAGTTGCTGTTGCTTTCTTTTGTGTGTACAATTCTGGTGCGTGTTTCCTTATAACACTTCCCTTGTTTCATCAGCTTTTAGTTCTCCTTGTTTAGCCTGAGTATTTCCTTTTAATTATTATTTTTCATATTGCCTGAATTACAGGAAAAATCATAACTGTAGAGATAGTTACAGCTTATTTATGGCTGGAGAAAGCTAAGTCTGTGTAACCAAATTGATTTGACTAAATGAAAGGGATTTTTTTTTTTTTTTTACTGTTTAGGGCATTAATTTTTGATGAACAACCATTCTTAATACTAGATCATTTTACATTCATTTCACCAAATGAGTTTCCTACTTCAGGACTTTTCAATTACTTATGTAGTCTAAGTGAAACACTCAGTTGCTATTACTTATATTCTAAATCTTCAAAATGCTGTGAAATTAATCATTCTAGATGCTATGTCTTATATCTTTATTTCCTCATTTGTATCTCTATCTGTTTTAAAATCTTGGAGATTATATTAAATGATAGGGTTTTTTAGGGTAAAAGGGAATTAAGTCTTCTGTTCTTCTTAGTTTCATTATCTAAACTGAATGCAGTGACTGAGGAACATCCTGTTTCACAGAAACAAGGGTGGTAGTTTCAGGGTTGGGGGGAAATTCCCTAGTTCTGTTTTGCTGCATGGTGTGTGTGTTCTTCCCTGCTGGAGATGATTTAGCTCAGCACACACTGAGCTGATATTCCAGCTTCTGCTGAATTCCAGCACATTACACAAATGCCTGCTCATAGCTTGCTATTCTTTCTAACTTACGTGCACCTAAGGACTTACAAGGACTTGATTTTTGCACATAATCTGAATTTCAGAAGTTCAATCCTGCTGCTATTTTTTAGGGAACCTGTAAGAGAGAGAACTTTCTCACCAGTCTGTCACTGAAGCTGTGGGATTTACCGATTTAGAGGATCAGTATTTTTAAGAGGAATGTGAAAAAATCACCAGTATGTGTTTTGCCTTGATGTAAGGAACAATGTCACGTGCAGAGTAACAGACAGTCAAGCCTTGTGTTTCAAACAGCAGCTGAATTGTCTCCATAAAGGCAGGGATGTGCTCCGGACTCCATTTTTAAAGACTATACTGAACCCTTAATCGCTGACAGTGCACTTGACACACAATTAAGCATTTGAGCTTTTCTCTAATCTCTGTGTACAAGAAGATAAGGGATGCTTGGAGACTTGTATCAGTAAGACTATTTATACAGAGCTCATTTTGCTAACACTTTTGATGTCCTTTAAGCTTCTGCCTTCATATCCCTGTCAGCTCAATCCACTGCACACATTTTCTGAGTCAAACTGGCATAAGCTGGGAAGGGGAGAAATGTGTTCACATGCAAGAACACTGGTCACAGTAAGACTTTTCTAGCAGGAGGAGGAATCCTTTCCTTCATCAGTAATTTGTGACGGACTCTACATACTTAGGACATAGATAAAGCAATAAGTGTTCCTCATGCAGTGATTATGAAGAGATTTCAAGTGATGAAGGTGCAGAAAAAAAAAGAAACTGAATGTGTGCCAGCACTTCAGACTGTGTTCAAGAACTTGTCTTTGAAAAGTTAGATCGTTGAGGTGCTCCCTTACTCTGGGGAATGACAACTCTCACAGATCTGCAAGAACATGAAACATTAGCTAGTCATGAATCTTCTGTAGCTGAGCTGTAGACAGATGCTGTGTGTCAAATTTTGTATCATTCCCCGCCATAGTTTTCAACACAGACATCTGCAGGACACAGATAGACACAGTTCCATGACTAGAATAGAATTATCATTTCTCTGGTACTTGTCCTTTGTCCTTAAGAAGACCAGTACCAATAGTGGCCATCTTTATCATGGAAGCCCCTTGGTGGTCTTGTTATTATTTCTTGAATGTTATTACTTCCCTCTTATTAGAGATAAATTTCCTTCATGTGTTGCTTGAGCTAAATTAAATAATTGCAAAGAACCAATGAGCAGTGGGCAAGGCCTTGTACTGAATGGAGAAGTTGCACTGAAGAAGCCAAGTCTTGCCAGAACCGAAGCACAAAGCTGATGCTACAGAAGGGGATGATTTATGTCTGGACTTACAGCTAGTTCAGTGTTCATGTATGTAACACAAATAATGGAAGCAAGCACACACTTGAGATGTGCTCATGCTTGGGGAGATGCTGATCCACATTTAACAGAGTATGGGCAGAGATTTTCAGCACTGTGCAGCTGATCCTAAGCTGCTGAGAAAATTGTAGGAAGTATCTGAATCCTGTGTCAGAAGTGGAAGATGGAACCCCTTTTGAGTTCAGAGCAAGCAGTGCATGAGAGTCTTGGGAGAGAATTGAGGTATTTCTAGAAACTGAGTGGAGGAAGCTTCTTCAGCTCTTTGTTAGTGACTGCTTTGAAATGTCAGATAAAAAGGGAGAAATGAGATTTAATGTGGATATTCATTCTTAACAGAGAACATCTCTGATCTCTGGCCTCAGTTGACTCTGTCTCAGACTTTTACCTTCAAAACACCTGTTGGAGATGGAGTTGCTTGGTTCACAATACATATGTAGCATCTTCAGTCTGCGTTTCATTTTCTGTGCTAACTTCACACAGAAGCTGTTGCAGGGACCATGCAAAGGTAAAAAGATAAATTCAAAATCTGTGCTCAGAATGATGAAAGAATTGCAATTGAAATTCCATCCTGAACCTTTTCATATCTCATGATAATTTTATTCTGAGCTTTTATATCTACATGTAGTTTGTCGCAGACCAAGTTGGGGTCATATAGGGAGAATTCTTTGGTTTCTTGGCCCACTCTACAGGGGAATACAGCAGAGTAAGCAGTACTAAGGGTTCATCTTAAACTGCTGAAGCTCCAGTGCACGTGTGAGAAAGGCTGAAAAGGGTTTTGAGTATGTATGCTATGCCCTTGTGTCCTGATCATTACAGTATCCAGGGTAATATTTTAGATAACTTACAACTGCAAGCTAAATGAAATAATTTTTATTTTATTTTAAATGGTAAATTGTGATATAATAAAAAAAATAAATTACTGCAAGCACATAAGTTGAGTCCTCTTTGAACGGAAGTAGTCTGAGCGCTGGAAAGTGTTTATTACCCTGTGCAGCAGATGTTTTGAACGAAGCTATAAAAATGTTTTGATCATTGTTTGTTAATATGTGTTGAAAAAAAGGAATTGTCTTTGCTTGTTTATTTCCAGGGCAATGATAAAAATTATAAACCCCTTAGCAGAAGCATCATCATTCAGTTTTGAGGGCTGGATATCAGAGTTTTGAGTTATTTCCTGAAGCTAAGGGGAGTTTCTTAGTGTGGATATTTCAGTTTTTGAATATTGTATAGCTGGAAATGTGGAGGCATATTCACACTTGATGATTATTTCTATCCCCTGCAGTCCAAGTACCCTTGAAAGTGTTAAGAGTTATTTAAAGTTGCTCCTATAAGTTGAGGGTTTTACAGTTATTTTTAAGTTCCCTGAGGGTGACAAAGAGTGGGTCACAGGCGAATGTGGTTTGACTGCATTTCCTTTGCAATGTATGGAATTAAGCTTTTTATGATGTTACAAACTTTGAAATAATGTGCTTCAGTGTGAGGGTATCTATGGTGTGCTGCATCCATAAGTGATTTCCAAAAAAGAATTGAAGATAATACTTTGGTCATATTTATGGTTCTTGCATGAAAATATGCCATAGTGAAGGAAAAAAAAAAAAAAGGTAGGACTCTTATTAACTCCTGTATGTTAGTTCACATGCACCTGAGTTAAGAGCTGGGTAAGTTAATACTTGCTAATTGAGGTACTTAACTCATGTTATGGCTGAGCTGTCACACAGACATTTGGGAGTTTTTGCATAGGAACTGTTATCTACTGAGTTTTGGTTACTTGTGTATATATTTTAGGAAATAGCAAGAAATAATGTTATGTTCTGTTTTCTCAAAAACTCAAAGCTCATAACATTGTGGACCTAGTTATAGTTTTGCCTGTTTTAAAAGCATTATCAGAAGGAATGTTTTCCATCATAAAAAGATTTGAGCTGTTAAATCCTGATTTTAGTGGGGTTGAGCCCAGTTACAACTCCATGAGTTTTGTGAATGGATTAAAAAAACAGAAACAATAAAACTGATTGTAAATGCCTTTTAGAATAATAAGGTGAAGCTTATAGTAATTGGATTCTTCATTTGCAAGCCAAAGGATTTATTCTTGGGAGATGGGAGTAGATTATATGGAAAGGGAACTGCTGTATCTTTTAAAAATAAATAGATCCTATGAAATGGTATTCCTTCTTTCTTCATGTGCTTGTCTCTATATTTTCATCAAAAAGAGTGGCTATCCTGCTTGAGTCTTCTGGATATCTCTTCATTAGTTCATTGCTTCAGATTTTGGAAGCTTAAGAGAAGAAAACTTTCAAAGCTGTATTTGATGAGTCTTAGGACAAAGAAGTCTTAAAAGAAATTCAAAGTGCAAGTTGCCATTTTCATGTAGGAGAGCCGTAAGGGTATTTTTGTACATTCATAATTCTTTTTTTATTAATTGTCTGGGTTGTGCCCAAGAATTTTGCATTCTTAATGCAAATTACTGTATGTGGTAATTTATCTGTATTAAGAGAAATATCCATTAGGCTTCTAAGGTCAAAGGTAAAGACTATTTTGGCAGTTATTATTATTCAAATAGCAGAAGTGTAATGATTAATATACTACTGTTCTTTTTTCTTCCAGATTTCTCAGGGGACAAAATTTTGCTTATTCATACCTTTTACTGTGGCAAAAATGGATTCTTTTCCTCACCAAAACCCAGCAGCATAACACCCATCCAACACCTGCCTCAAGGAAATCTTATTTAAAGTCCATTGTAAGTCAAATTAACCGCTTGCTTAATGGTAGCTTTAATCAGCTGTGTGTGTCTATTTACAGCTCGGGACCCAGGAGCGCTAATTTGGGCAGGGCAGCTTTGCTGCAGCCGCTCGTGGTTCTTGAGCGGCACCAGAGCAGAGAGGGAGCGCCGGCAGGGCTTGGGCTGAGCCCGCGGCTCCGGTGTGACCCGGCTGTCCCCTCAGGGCAGGGCTTGGGCCGAGCCCGCGGCTCCGGTGTGACCCGGCTGTCCCCTCAGGGCAGGGCTTGGGCCGAGCCCGCCGCTCCGGTGTGACCCGGCTGTCCCCTCAGGGCAGGGCTTGGGCCGAGCCCGCCGCTCCGGTGTGACCCGGCTGTCCCCTCAGGGCAGGGCTTGGGCCGAACCCGCGGCTCCGGTGTGACCCGGCTGTCCCCTCAGGGCAGGGCTTGGGCCGAGCCCGCGGCTCCGGTGTGACCCGGCTGTCCCCTCAGGGCAGGGCTTGGGCCGAGCCCGCGGCTCCGGTGTCACCCGGCTGTCCCCTCAGGGCAGGGCTTGGGCCGAGCCCGCCGCTCCGGTGTCACCCGGCTGTCCCCTCAGGGCAGGGCTTGGGCCGAGCCCGCCGCTCCGGTGTCACCCGGCTGTCCCCTCAGGGCAGGGCTTGGGCCGAGCCCGAGGCTTCGGTGTGACCCGGCTGTCCCCTCAGGGCAGGGCTTGGGCCGAGCCCGCGGCTCCGGTGTGACCCGGCTGTCCCCTCAGGGCAGGGCTTGGGCCGAGCCCGCCGCTCCGGTGTCACCCGGCTGTCCCCTCAGGGCAGGGCTTGGGCCGAGCCCGCCGCTCCGGTGTCACCCGGCTGTCCCCTCAGGAGCGGGCTCCGCGCAGCGGGGTCAGGCCCTGGTGGCAGCGGCTGATCGGGACGCTGATCTGCCGTGCAAATGAAGGCTCAGCCTCCTGTTGCTATGACGATTGATTTCAGACGTCGCAGTGGAAAAACGGGGGGGTAAAGAGCTCAAAAAGCTGAACTGCGAGGGGTTCAGCTGGTGGTGGTGGCTGTGGAGCTGAAGGCTGGTCGCGGTGCCCTCAGGCCCGAGTGGGTCACTCCTTATGCAAGGCCAGCTTGGAAAAAAGTAATGAAACTCCACGTTATAGATATCCAAAAATGGCTGCTCAGAATGCTTGCTTTTCATGCACCAAAGTTAATTTTATGCAGGCAGAGTACATGATAGATGTTTTGAGAGAGAAGCCTGTGTTCAGATTAGAGTTTTGGCCAGCATAGCTTCTGTGTTAAAAAAAGGATGGCATTTGGAGAAAAATATTCAGTATTTAGGTAGATGATCTTCTTGCTGTATCAGGACAGGACCAATTCATAAACAAGGAAAATGATGGGAAAAAAAAAAAGGAAAAAATTCCAAATGAGGCAGCAATCTCGTTTGTTCATGTTGCTTCTTTGGAGATATATTCTGCTAAAGGAGATGTATGTTACTTAATGAAACTGTGTTTAATAAGAGGCCTCAGATTATCATCTGAAAGCCTAATTATCATTTTTCCAGTGCAGTATAATACTGCCTACTTCTTTATCACTCTCATAGATGAAAGAATAATTAATACTTGAATTGGTTTTAAAATCAAGGTATTTGTTTCAGAGAAATTCCGGCTTTATCAGTGGCATTATATTTATCCTTTGCACAGCTGCTTTCTGTTAGAATACAATTACCATACTGTGAGGGCCTTTGTGAATAAAATAAGAGCAACATAGTAATTGACTTACATTCATTCATATCTTGTTATCTATATCATGTTTTCTTGTTTGGAAAAAAAAATACTATAGCAATGGTGGTGTTTTGTCCTGAAAAAATACTGAAGTGGGGGTGTAGGAGATGCTTACCTGAAAAGACTTTCTCTTGCTTGGTTTATTCCAGTTCAGGACTCCCGTTTCTATGGACTTCTTGTTTATCTGTGACATTTTTTCCTTCTGAGAATGTAATCACTCTTAAGTAAGAAAAATGGTGTTATGAAAACCTCTGAAGGTCCATGAAAATACAGTTGTAAAAACCACATCTAAAGATACTTTAGTTGTGTCCTTCATTATAGCTCTATCTTGAAATAATTCAAATATGTAAGCAAATAGTAGACACTTTAAGTAGCATTTCTGAAAATTGCAATGTACCTGCATTTTTAAAATAGTTCCTAGTTGGTCCCTGAACCTTGATGGTATTTATCCTAGAACTAGACTTGATGTACTTGACCAGTTCTCTAGGACAGCTGTTCTTTGATAGATCCCACAGAGCTGAGGATTCTTCAGCAAAGCTTCTTTCTTTCTCTGTTTTTTCCACCTCTGTGTCTATTGTTCAGGACTTGTCTACACAAGATACCAGGGAAAATTGATGCAAATCAACTAAATGCAGGAATTTAAAGAGGGCAGCTTAAGTGGAACCAAGTCCCTGTGCGCACTATCCATTCATAATTAAAATGTTCTCCAGTGAATTCAGTTTAACTCACTTCGAAGGCAAGATGAGCCAAACCAAATTAAGGCCAGCATTTTATTCACAAATGAAGGTGTTTGCAAAGGAATGGATATAGACAAATCCAATTAAATTAATTGGGTTAATTTTCCTGAGTTCCATTGTGTAGATAAAACCTTAGTAATGATGTCTGATTTGAGCTTTTACTTTTTGTCTTTTTTGTTGGTCTCCTTTTGTTCCAAACTGATATTTTAGACTTGAGAAGGTACATATCCCTCACCAAATGCTGTCTTGTAATTTTACTGTGTTTTGAGAGTCCACATTTTAACACATAAATGCCCCACTTTGCCATCAGGTCTAGTTCACAGTAACCTTTTCTTTAGGTAATTACCATCGATTTGGCTTCTTCAACTAATGCCTTTTAATCCAGTTAGCAGAAAAAATACCATCTCCACTTTCTTATGTAGCCTGCATTAACTACCACTTGCCTTAAAGCTGCTGTTCTCCTAAACAAATCTTCTCCACTGAATTTGATTGTTTAGTTATAGATTTCTGCTTAATAGTTTAACCTAATAAAGGGTGGTTTAATTCCATAATCCTGTTAAGATTGTAGAATTATGGCATTTCCTATCAATTGTGGCCTTTCAGAAAGAATTACTTTCAGAACCTCAAACTGTGCACAAAGAGGATCTTTCTGCCTTCCCAGGCAATCAGGCAGCAGGAACATTGCACCTGGGAGTTGGCTGCACCTTTGTGCATTGCTGGAGCTGCTGAGAGCCAGCAGGGATGTTCAGCAGGCCATGAGCTCTGTCACACTGCAGGGACATAAAAAGAGCCTGGGGGAGCTGGTTTAATGCAAGTGCTGGGTGTCTCTCTCCATTGGTTTCCCAGAGCACCAAGACTGTGCCTCTTACTGATAGTGCTTATTTCATCCTTTCCTTGAAAATTAGGAAAGTGAAGGATCTTAGTTGCAGCTTAGTCATTCTGTCTTCCTGAGGCTTTGTCCAGTGGGTGCTGTTTTCTCTTTCTCTGTTTCCTCACTTAGGTTTTGTTAGCTATGTCTGTTCTGGATGCATGGGATGGGATTTGTTTTAACATGATTGCTTTTGCTTCATTATTTAGCCCTGTGCATCTCTTTAAGCTTCTTTAGAGAAAAAATCCCTTCATATCATTTAACTGGGTGAAGCTGTTTGCTTTTGAAGAAGTTAAATTTAGGTTCAGGTGAAGACTGTTCACCTCCAAGTATGGCTCAGCTTCGAGAGAGAGGTACTTCAAGGAGAAGAAAAGATCAAATATAACTGAGATTGTACTAAATTGATTTCAAGTCCTATTAGCTCGTCTCAACATTTCAAATTAATCAGTGTCTCCTCTTTAAATACTTTTAAAATTATTTTTCTTATAATATAAAACAAATTATCTGATTTCACTGCCTCTTGTATTTGTGCTGTTTAGAAATGTTTTAGGGAAAAAGTTTGGCCAGAAAGTGAGTGAAAACCAAGGTCTTCCTGTGTTTTGATGGCCAAGATGTGTCAATATCCATTCAGTTCCAATTGACATTTGTGTGTCGTGTGTGGCACATTAGAAATGAAAACTGCAGGTGTCTGTGTGTGTGTCTGTAGTGTTACCCACAGGAGGGGTGTGAGTTGAATGATTGTGGAAGATCTGCTCCGTGTGTGTATTTGAAGTGTAAGTTGTGTTAATGCTCTGACAAGCCATTGAGAGCAAAGGTGGTTCTGATGGTTCCTTAGGTGAGGAGAGACCAAACCCATCTGGGGAGAAATGAGCCACCTGCCTTCTGAGTCACTGCCTCCTCTGGAATTTATCATTTATTTTCTTTTTTGCTTACTTATTACACTTCCATCTCAGTGGGTTTTCACAGCTGATAGTAGTTTACTGTCAAAGATAATATTTTAAGACTTTTTCTGTTGGGTTTTTTCTTGTTGTTTTGTTTGTTTTTTTAAAATCTAAATTCTAGAGGGCTGAGCAAACTTCCATAGGGAAGAAACCAGCGTTAGTTTAAATGCATGCAGAGAGGATCCTGCTAATTCTGCTGCTTCTGGAGTGTAGATTCTATGTGGTAATTTTGAGGTGATGCTGACATCATAAATGCAGAGATTGGTGTTATTCTTTGCTCTGAGAAGGATGTCTATTTTACTGTTTAAAATACTGAAGTAATGCTGATTCTGAGACAACTCATGAATTGGCTTCTCCAAGCTGATATAACTTCAGCTCCCCAAACTTATGAGCACTCCAGCCCCCACACAGTGACTGTACTCTTGAGGGCCCAGCTGGTGCATTTAAATTAACACTCATTATACTACTGAGTCACTTCTGGTGGTGGTCTGAAATGCACCAATGCTTTGTATCATCTCTGGCAGGTTCCTTTAGTTTGATCCATATGTTTCCATCCTGCTGGCTAAGATTAATTTCAATCTTTCTTGTAGTCACTAAAGAAATTAGTTGTGTTCAGTTTCTGGTAATCTTTTTGTACAGATTAGTGCTGTTGAGTACAGTGCGTCTACGTATGAGTGTTTGTTAAAAATAAATGTAGCAGTTTTGTCCTGCATTTGCATTGGAACAGATTTAGTTGAGACAGAGCTTAGATGTCAAATTTGGCCATAATCCATTAAGGTAGTTCTCTTTCCAAAATATCTGCATTCCTTTTTAACTAGTCTCCTCAATATTGCCAGCTTTCCTTCTGTTACTATATTTTCATTAGGATTACCCTTTAGAAATGTTTTCCTTGTACAGGGGTGATCCACTGCAGTTTGTGGTCTTCACTGAACTCACTCCAACATGTCCATGTTTGTTTCAGATCCAGAAATGGACATAATACTCCAGATAAGTCTCGCCAGGACTGAATAGAGGGGAAAAGATCACCTCCCCTGCTATCCTCATGTGGCCCAAACATAATGATAGACTTGTATAAATCGTATAAAAGATGTGAAACATGCGGTGGAACAGTGTAGAGGCCTAAAGAGTGTGAAGGGGGTAGAATTAGCAGCAGTGTAATCTACCTTTGTCCTGGAAAACATGGAATTGGTATCCAGCAGCACAGGTCTGGTGAGGAGCTGTGAGGGAGCTCGAGTTGTTTAGCCTGAAGAAAAAGGGGCTGAGGAGCACCTGATTGCTCTAGCCTTAAAGAAGGCTGTGGAGAGACAGGTGTTACTCTCTTTTCCCAGGCAACGGTGACAGGATAAGAGCACATGGCTTTAAGGTGCTCCAGGGGGGGTTCTGGTTGGACATCAGGAGGAATTTCTTGATGAAAATTGGAATGGGCTGCTCAGGGAGGTGGTGGAGTCACAGTTCCTGGAGATGTTTAAGGAAAGACTGGACATGGTGCTTATTGCCATGGTCTAGTTGATAAAGTGGTGTCAGGTCATGGGTTGGATTTGATCATCTCAGAAGTCTTTTCAAGCCTCATTGATTCCGTTATCTTAAATGTATCTTCCAACTGTAACAATTCTATGATTCTGTGATGATTCTGTGACTTTATATCCCACAAACTTTTAGTTTCTTGGACTAAGTTGGGTTTAGTGCCATTGATGAGGCTGAGAAGGACCCCACCCTCCTGAGGCAGAAGGTGTTTGCATTGTAGCAGGGAAATGTATTTGCAGAAAAAGGCAATGTCTGAGAGAGCAAAGGCATTCCATTTTTCAGGCTAAGTCTAACCAGGTAGTCTAACCAGTCTAACACATGAAGTAGGAAAGGACTGTTTCATGTGGGGGACAGTGAAATTAATTGGATTCCAATTTCCTTCACAGTTTATTTCCCTGTAGCTGTGGTGCAAGCAAGAGCCAACCAACATCATCTGCTGCCAATAGAAAATCTCCATGCCAGACCTTACCCTTGGCACGAGGTAAAGTTGCAACTGAGGCTGTGAGGAGGAATCAATGGGAAAAATCCAATTCATGCTCAGAGGTAAACTTTGGCCAGTGAATAACAAGCATGAAAGTAAAACATATGCTTTTCCTTACCTTGGGTATTGTTTAATTTCCTCCTGTTTTCTTTGCTTTGCACTGTTTCAGCAGCAGGCAGGCAGGGTTGAAGTATGGAAATATGCTTAGGATGACTGTGTTTTAAATTCCAGCTGTTTTAATAGCTTGCCTAGCATGAACTCCTCTTGTGGTGACTGCTTTAATTTCTATTTTATGTTTGTTAAGAGCATTGCCTAGAAGGAAAAGTTTCTGTTTTCAGAAATGAAAAGAAGATGCAAAATGCAGTAGAGCAGGCATATTTTTTTGTTGCCTATGGATTTGGCAGGAAGAATTCCCACGTGAGACATTGTCACATTTCACTTGGGGCAAAATATGATCTGCTTCCTAACAGCTCCCTGGGTGATTGTGCCACCAGGAGAGCACCCTGGTAAGATTGTCCCCCACAGACTGCTCATAAACATCATAAAAATTGTTCAGCAGCTACAGCCATGGTCACCAATAAAAGGAAATAAAACAAAGAAACCTTATAAATTACTGTATTATTAGCTACTATGAACATTGGTTTAGCCACAGTTCTAGAAAATGAAGGAAGAAAATTAACTGCATTCTAGCCAGACTCAGCACAGCAGAGAATCTATAAATTACAGAAGCTGTATTTGCAAGGCAAATAAAGGAACAAATCCTAAGCCCTGCTGTGTGTGTGTTAGTATTAGTTAGGCAGAAGAGCTCTAGACATTTAAATCCTTGCTAAAGCTCAGTTTATGAGCAGCGACAATGACCTGGTGATTTTGCTTTTAATAAACCAATCTTATGTTTAGCTGAATTGGAGTCAAGTTGCAAAGCTATTTACGAGTTGCACATGAGAAAAATCAATAAAAATATGAAATATTAGGATAGAGAAAACTTTCCAGTGTGAGTGACCAGCAGCTCCAAGCTAAGGCAGAGATGAATGACAAATGCTGTATATTTTAATATGCTGCAAGCTTTTTTAATAGTCTTGTATAGGGAATAGAGGAAAAATGTGGTTTATGTCACCTAGCTGTATATTCTAAACCCTGTTTCTTTTTCTCCTTGGCAGATGGAGACCTTTTAGCCAGCCAGTGAGTCCAACTACTGCTGCATGTCTGGCAGCACCTCTGAATGATCACATGACTCTTGATATGGATGCAGTCCTGTCAGACTTTGTTCGGTCCACAGGGGCAGAACCAGGTCTGGCCAGAGACTTACTAGAAGGTAAACTTTTTGGACCCAACCATTTCCTGTGCTCACTGCTTGCTTAAACCAAGAACCAGTCATAACAAGAGAGCTCTGGTCCAAGGAAACAGATATTTCTTGGTAGTTTTACCATGACAGCTCTTGTAATAAGCTGACCATAGATTATACTAAGGCAGGTGTTTTAACAAAATTCTTAAAAACTTCTTAGTATTAGATTGCTGTGTTTTAAGTTACTAAGAGTCAAGACCTATATGTTTATGTGCCAGTGAGAGAAGGGAGGAGACTTTAGCTGAATTTTCATATTCAGCTGCCTGAAAGTAGTTGTAAAAGTTTCTCCGGTCACTGTATTTAGTCTGAAATGGATTTACTGTACAGAGGTATTTTTGGGTCCCAGTGGTTAATATGCATACCTGAACTTTACAGCATGGGAACCAAGTGGATAGGTTGAAAAACAACTAAGAAGCTGTATCAGAAAAATAACTGTCTATTTATTAATCTTGTTTTAGTTGTTTTAGGTTTATAGGCTTAAAAGTGTAAAGACATCATTGATATTTGAGAGCATTTCATAATAGTTGGTTTGTTCATTTCTTCTCTTGTTGGGCTAATAATAATTGTGAAGATGGGAAAGTTGGAAAGGAGTAGATGATATCTGCAAATTGCAAGGTGGTTCTGTGGGCTTAAAACTTCCATACTGAACTTGTCCCTGAGAGATTTGGGGTTTACTTTATTTTTTTATTTTAATGTGCTCTAAGAAATTGTGTTAAATCAAAGTAACTGAACAGCTACAGCAGACGTGAAAGTATACCTTGTTTTATGTATCTCCTTTTTGCAAGAGCTCCTTCACTTTATGCTGAAAGTTTTTCATTTTGTGGTAAGTTCTTCCTTTACTCTGGGCTTTTTAGTAATAAGACATGATAGATTATTGACACAGAGATGCACACAATTCTGCAGCATTTCCCAAGTCATCTGGTACATGAAATAAGACCTTGGAATGCCTAGCAAGGAATATTAGCATAGGCTTGCTATATTTAAGAGCCCTCTGTTTTGTCTGACTGATTTGATCAACCTGTCATTCTTGCCTAGAGTCTGTCTTAGTCTGATGGTCTTTTAGAAAAAGAACATGAGAAGTTTTTTCTCAGCTATATCAGGACAGATTGTCAGATATTGTGCTGATAGAGCATTGCCAAAATTTCAAAGGGTTCCTACATATCAGAGGTCTTTCAGAAGAGTTACTTACCTTTTTTCCTTTCTATAAAGAGCAATGCTTTCAAATAAATATCGAATAGAGTTTCTCTGTGTTGTACTTCTCATTTCTGTAGATGAATAGATCCACATCGAGCATACTAACAAAGAAATAAGTCATAAACAATCTAATTATTCTGACATATGCATCTGCCCCAAGTAATTTCCTCCTACACAGGAATTTCTCAAAGTAAAAGGGATTGTTGCTAGTTCTGAACAACATGTGCTCAGCCAACCATTTCAGCACTTGTGGCTGCAGCTACATTTGGTGTAACAGCTTCTAACACTGGTCATATCTTGTGCTGGGAGGCAGTAATTGATGGAGTGGTTTCTCATTTGTTTAAAAAAAGCGTAACAGGGACTGCTGCCCTGACAGCATTGAAACCCATGGAGTAGCTTCTTAACAATAATATAAACAATATTCAGAAGAGCAGCCCGCCCCCTGTGATGCCAGTGCCTTGTACCTGGCCTTGGAATGATGATGTCCATATCGTCAAACTTCAAAAACAGGTGTGCACAAATAGTTCCCAAAATTTTCAAGGTTTGGTTGTTGATAGCCCTAAAAATTATGGTCACAGTGAACTTGGAGCAAAAAAAGGCTTGTGTAGAGCCTCATTTCCATGAAATTGCAAGTTTTGGTCAGATCCAGTATGACCCCATGGCCCTTTGCTCTTTATGACTTATTCAGACTGAATTTTCATAGTGTGCTCCTATGGAGTAACACCACCTTTTCAGAGCCAATGCTGTTTCTTTTGCTCATCGCTGGGGAAATTTCTTCAATTTCACTATACTGTAGATAATCAAGGACACCAATCTCTGCTTCCTTATCCAATCATTTTAACATATTAATTGTTTTGCTTTGGTTATGTCCTGCTGCATCCCCAGCACAATTGTGCACAGTATGTGTTGTTCATCCCAGCAGCAACACATACTGACTGTTGTGCAAATAGCTAGAAAATCTATACATTGCATATAGATTTTCTACATTGACAGAAGCTGTCCTAAATGTTGGCTCACTTGATGTTTATATACTTTGCCTATCCTGCTAGTAAAATCCCTGCAGTTTTCTTCTGTGGGGCTTTATACTGAGTGCAGCTGCTTGTCCCTTTATCTCAGAAAACATTCTGCTGGTTGTGCTTGACATGAATCTTTTGGAAAGTGTCCATTCTACTTTTGAAATGAAGAGGCAAAGAGATTTAAAAAAATAATAGTTATATAACATTTTCATGGCTAGTATCTGGTATAAAAGTCTAATATTGGATTTCCATATTTATTAAGCTGCTTACAGCTATTTCAGATTAATTATAAATTAATATTCCTAAATTTCAATTATGTATCATTAGCTGTACCAATTCTGTATTACTGGATTATACACACATGCTCTAAACCATTTGTTACTTAGAAATGTTATTTTCTAGCTTTGTTTTCATTTTTGGATGATTACTTACTGAGTCTTTCATGTTTCATTTCCTGTCTCTGAGATGTTGTTTGCCACTTCCAGAGGTTTTTATCTTGTTTATGTGCTCTCAAGAACTGAAAGCATTCTTGTGTATGTAAGGTGATGAAGAGTAGAAAATATGTCTTTTGAACCTTCACTGGGTCTGCCTTTTCAGCCTTTCATTCTCAGCCTTTGCTGATTTCTATTTAAAAAACAGCCTAAAAAAACCCTCAACTGAGTTATTAATATTGACGGAGCAATTTGACAATAAATGTGACCCAAGTGACAGAAACAACAATCTCAGCAAAACAATTTGAAAAAAGCCTGTGCTGGCAGCCATGTGTATCCCTGCTTTGGGCAGGAGTGAATTCAGGAGTGGATCAGCCTCATGTCACAGGGAAACAGGAAATCAGCTGCAGGACTCCCCAGATGTCACCTCTGTGTGTGCAAGGCACCTTCTAGTCACTGGGAAAGCTCCTTTGGCTCACTCAGCTTTGGGAATGTTCTTAAGCATAAACTGAGAACTCTGCATGGTGGGGAATTGATTTCTCTTTAGCTGTGTGAGCTCCAGCTTCCCCAATAATAAGGAATAAGGAAGGTTCAGGAATAAGGAGGGCACATCCCTTTCCCTCCTGGATAGTCTGGGCTGGCACCTCGATTCTCTCCTACATAGAGTAACAGTAATGCTGGTGTGTTTATGTATAATCTACTTAAAATGTGGCCTAAGACAGAAAGAAAACCATTAAAGAAAATAGTTTAATCTTTAAAACAAGTTGTACTGTGTGTGGCTCACAGTGGCAGGGCTGTAGGTGTGGATGAACTCAGAGATCACTGATAAATCAGGAGAAAGCAGCTCAGTTTTCAGGGAGCAGTAGGTGTGCAGGCAGTGTGTGTCCCCTGGAACAGAGGCAGAAGGCATAGGATGTAGTACTTTAAAATGCCAACAGTGTAGGGCAATCATCAGGGACTGGAGGATTTGTGAAATAATGTATTTAACTGAAGACTTGCCCTTTGACTTGTATAAATGGTTTCATTTATTTATATAAATGATGTGGCATTTCATCATTATATAAAAACAACTGCTATTTCCAGCTTCAAACAACACTTAATTGAGGGATATATAGCTGAACATGAACTCAGGAACTGGGACATTGGCTTTCCAGTCATGAAATGTGAGCAGCAAAGGTGACTGACCCCATGGAATAAGACAGAGTTGCAGTACAGAGACATCTCCTCAAAGAACAATGTATACAAGCAGAATTCAAAGAAAAGCATGTAATTTATATAGAGAGAGACATTTACAGTGCTGTCATGTGACTGAGTGTACAAAACTAACTCCCCAAAAATATTCTCCTCTCCCTCAGATGATTCCTTTTTTAGTTCTCTTGTGGAAGGCTTGGCAATGGAAAGGGGAAGCTGAGCTGCTACCAATGTCTCATTAAACAGGGAGCAAAACTGTCATTTCCAGCTGCCTGTTCAGTTTGGACTGACTTTGCATTCTAGCAGAAAATGAGGCATGTGTTAACAAAATGGCCTTGCTGTATTATTGTCCTTTGAGAACATGGACCAAAATAAAATCTTGTTTTAAAGCATATGGTCTAATTTTATCCTAATTTTGTGTATTAGTTTTTCAGAAGGAAAAAGAGCTGATCTGAAGTTCTTCTTACCTTTTGCCTCTAAATATTTGTTAATCTACTTCATGCCAAACAGGAAGCAGTGCCTGCATTTAAATGGAACTTGAGGATTGCTTTGTTAACAGTTGGTTTGTAAGAACAGACTTCTTTGCGTTAGCCTGGGGTGTTTCTGTGTTGCCTTCAAGTTGCACTTAGAGTGCATCTTATAGTTACTTGATGCTCAGTGCCTTCCTCAGATGATTCTTCTCTAACTGAAAGTTAATTTGTTGCCCTCTCAGTTGATGCTGTCCCATAGTGGCTGTGTCCCTGTGTTGGTCCTGTTTCACTCCAGGCAGTGTTTCACGTCCCTTTGAACGTTTCCTCTGCTGAAGTCCTGTCTGTACATGTTGCTGCAAGTTGCCTTTCTTTGTGGTTCCCACTATTCAGATCTTTCCTAGTTCCACATCTCAAATTGCATCCTTTCCAGTATTTTATTTGTCATTAAATCAAGAATTTCGGTGATCTTTCAAATATTCTTTTAACATATTGGAGTAGGTGGATTTTTGAAAGCTTAGAGGGTGGAGGGAACTATTTAATAGTTGCATGTTTGCTTTTCCTACTAATTAATGATAAAATCCTCTTGGTTTTCAATATACCTGATTTAAGAAGTGAAAGACAACAGATTTATTAAGTATTATAACCCCACTAAGCTATAATGTTTTAGCCAAAACAGTACAAAGCAAAAAACCCAAAAGACTAAATAATACCATGTTGCTCTGGGGTTACAGCACTGGAGAATGCCCTTGTGACACCCCACCTGAAGTGCTGCATCCAGCTGTGCTCCCCCAATGGACCTCTCAGGACATGTCCAGAGGAGGCCATGAAGATACTCAAAGGACTGGAGCACCTTTGCTGTGACACCCTTGGGCTGTTGGGGATGAGAAGTTTCTGGGAAGACCTTGGAGCACCTTCCAATACTTAAAAGGGCTCCAAGAGAGCTGGAGAGGAGCTTTTGTCAGGAGCCTGAGTGACAACACAAGGGAATGGCTTCAAACTAAAGAGGACAGGGTTAAATTAGATATGGGGAAGAAACTCTTCCCTGTGAGGGTGGTGAGGCCCTGTTACAGGTTGTTCAGATAAGCTGTGGCTGACCAAATCCCTGGAAGTGTCCAAGGCAAGGTTGGACAAGGCTTGGAGCACCCTGGAACAGTGGAAGGTGTCCCTGCCCATGGCAGGGGCTTGGAATGGAATGATGTTTGGAGTCCCTTCCAACCTAGACCATTCTTGGAGTCTATGTTTTTATCAATGCTTCTAAGGTGAATCCTAGTTGTGCTGTTCTTTAGTACCTTGTTTATTAACCCTCTGCTAATCTAGTTTGAGGGGAAGTGGCTACTTAGACCATATATTGTTTTATCTAAATCTTTGTTTTTTTCTTCAGGCTTATAATACCTCCTGTTGTTATTCAAGGAACCATTATTTAGGGCAGAAACTTCACAGTGTAGCTGTGTTTATTCTTGAATTTCCCTTTTATGTAGGTGTCTGCTATCTCTGACACTAGCATCAGTACCAGCCTTCAGCCACAGTGTATCTTCTATTCCCTACTCAGCAGCACTTTTTTGTTTGTTTTGGTTTTGTTTGCCTTTTGTGTGTGTGTGTTGTGTTTTGTTGTTTTTCCTCCAAACAAGAAGGACTTTGTTTCAAAGCAGAGACTGAGTGTTGTTAAATTGCACACCTGCTGACTCACATAGCCCATATAGCTGTTCAGGAAGCAATTGCTCAGTAAGTGTGTTCTTTCTATTCAGTCAGTGAGTTGATTTGTTTCCAGCACCCTGATAATGATTTCACTACCTGTGTTTTCCAACCAACTTTGTGCTCCTCCAGCTTTTTTGCTCACTGATGTTCTCTGGCCGTTTGAAACTGGAAGCCTTTCCTGCAAACCTACTGTGTTAGAGCTGGTTTGGAGCAATCAAATTGTTACTGATCCAGAGCTGCTAGTGGCTTATCTGATGTAATTGTGTGTACTGAAATAATGTTGTTATGCCTCTGAAATGCCTTTTAAAATACAATAATATGTCATATAAACAAAGAAGGAGTCAGTGAACAGCATGCATCAGATAAGTAACAGTGAAACAAAAGTTGCAGACAACCTAAAAAAATAGACTTGCGTTGGTTTTGTCTGTCAAATTGCAACAAAAGCTTTTACTTGACTTAAGTTAATTGATGAAATTATGAAAAATAAATTAATTGCCTGTTACTTGTCCTTCAGGCATAACCTCTGTGGGGGTAGGAAAGACTGGCCCTTTCTCTTGGGTGCCTGTGCAGGAGATGGCAAAGAAAATGAGAGATGGGACAGAGCAGAGGGGGTTGTGTGAGGAGCAGGGTCTGGAAGATGTCAGAGAAGAGCATGGGAGACACACACAAACAAACTTAGGAGAAGACTTCCTCTTTCCCCTCTCTATGGGCCAAAGGGACTCTGTACAGTCTGCCCCAAACCAGGGGGCCAATGCCACTTGTTGGACAAGGAGCAAGACTGGAAGGAGGGACCTGCCCTGTAGGCTTTGGGAGGGAGGATGTGTTTGTTTGCCATATTATATGAATTTATTTCTGTCATTTCCAACCTAGCATAACTCAGGCAGTTTTTGTCTCTCAAAACTTGGTTTGTGATGTAATAAGATACAGTTTTAGAAATTCAAAAGCTTTTAGTATGCAATGTTTAAAGGAGGAAAGATAGGCTCCACAACACAAGCCCCACTAATTTCCTCAGTACTTTGCAGCTGAAACTTTCTCACCTACTTGTCACCCTGGTAGAAATCCTTGTTCAGATCATCTGCTCTGGACATTTCTGAATTTAATAATTTTCTTGATTGGTTCCCAGCTTGCCTCTTGTTTCTGCAGTCTATTCCTGTGGTACAAATTACATCATATTTTTTATTAGATTTGTTAAATTTTTAAAATTTTTTTGCACTGCATTAAATTTTTGTACCTATTTGTATTTCTTCTCTCAGAGTCTTTCATAAACCCCTTACATTTGTTCTCTCTTTCTTTTCTCTGTTTGTCTTTGCTGCCTTCAGTTTTCTTTATTTTTGTTTAGAATTTTTCTTTGCTAATTCTCCCAAACTGATGAACTCTCATCTTTTTTTATGGGCGGTGGGAAAAACAAGAGATTTGTCATTTGTATTTACTTGTGAAAGTGTAAACCAAATGGAGAGGGGCAAAGGGGGAAACCTTCCATCTTTCCAGTGGAGAGGGTAGCTGAGAACACTTATGCTGGTTAGTGAGGGTGGCTAATTTTCAAAACCACTATTTCATGGAGATGGAAAGGTGCTGAATGTTCTTTAGTTGAATGTTTTTCTTGCATTTCAATGCTTGGAGGCTCCAGCAAATTTAGGGAGAATGAGTCCAATAATAATTTCCTGTGTTGGTTTTCTGAAGTTCAGGGCTTTGGTGCTGAATTGGTGCTTCTGTTCAGGAGATGGGGAGACTCCAGGCATATGAAGAGATTTGAAAATCAAATATTTCTGTGTTAGGTATAGAAATTTTAATTTTTGTAAGGTTTCAAGTCTATATTAGAAGTTGAGTTGCTACAGTGTACCATGGAAAGTAACTCAAGAGCCACTGTGCAAATCCAGTTTTAAATGCAACGCACTGTGAGCCTGTTTTCTGAAGGCTCAATTTAATTTTTATGACAGAGCTTTTATATAAGATGATTGCATTTGGTTTAAAACTGAGGCCAGTGGGATTTCTGTGAGTCTGCTGATTTTCTGCTTTTGTCTTACATACATCAAAGCCCTGACACACTGCAGCACATGCACTGGGATTTTTGTTAGCTTCAGAATTTAAACATGAAAAAATCTTGAGCAGGGGAACTGCAGGGAATGCCCTGAGAAATGCTGTTTGTGTTCCACTGCTACAGGTCTGGTGCTCAGGGATCTGTACTCAGTGAATCCAGGATGTTCCTGGGGGTCACATAGCCCTGGGTTTGTAGCATTGCCAGTACTAGAATGATAATGTTTTGTTTAAAGCTACATTTCCTAGAATTATACTTTTTTTTTTTTTTTAACTTACTTTATTGTTTTTGTGGTTAAGAAGAATAATTTAAAAATGTGTGTAAAGTGCCTTTTAAAACCAGAACCAAAGAAAAGCAGTTCTTACTCCAAACACTGATTGGTTTTGGGAATGCACTCATAGCTCTTTTTGGGTTGTGTAACTTGCTTGGGATGTGTGTAAAGTTAGAGCAGAGCCCTGACTGGATAACAGCCATTCACTCTACGTGGGCTTTTTAGGGAACAAATGCTGGCAATAGCTGAAGTTCTTGTTCCAGTATCTCTGACAATTTTCACTGAATTTACATTTTGTCTTACAGACTTTCTAATAGGCAATTACAGCATTACAGAACAATTCTGTGTGGCTCATGTGGTGGTTTATATTATAGTCTGCTCAGGAGCTAGATAACATTCTTGCTCAGTGATACCAATTCTCCTTTCAGAGGTTTTTAAGTACTTCAAAACCTGAGGTAGTTTAGCCCAATCCTGTAGGTACCAGCTGTTTGTGCTGGTTTTTTCCTTCTTTGGTTAAAATTTTGTTCTTCACAGATATCACTGTAACAGGAAAAGGCTTTCTTCTATCTGTTTAAAACTGCTTTGTACTATGTTTAGCTTACCTCCTTGGTGTAAGCAAGTAAGTTATCTTTAACTGCTACTCAGGTAATGTAGCTTCTCAAAGTACATAAAATGACAACCTTCTATGGTGTAATAAATCATCTATTAGTCAGAATCAGGTTACTTTTGAATTGCCAGCAAAAGTGCTTGTGGAATGCTCTGAAAGTCTCATGTAGCTTGTAGGGTCTCTCTTTCTTGTTATTTAATTTTTTAAATTTTCCAATTAGAAACATACTTGGAGAATGGTAGACATTCTCTGTATCTTAATTTAGCAGGATTATTTTGAAAATAGCAGGAAGACACCTCAACGTGTTTTTCATGGTATTTTTTGAGAATGCCAAGTCCTGTTTCACCACCTGTACTAAACAGATTTGTGCATCTCTGGATGTTGGCTGCATTCTGTGGTTACTGGTCAGAGCATACTGAAGGGGAAGGTGGAAGCAAATCCTTTAGAGGATTCTGTGCTGACAGGTTCCACGACATGGAGCCACACTGGCTGAGTCTCTCGCTGCAGGTTTTGTTAGAGAACTCTGTCCTTTATTACCTGCTTTCTAAAAGGCTTTTAAAATCTCTAAGAGAGCGACTTCTCTCTCATGTATGAGATAAAGGGTTTGTGTTTGCATTTTAGCTGTTCTGCAAATGAAAGATAAGAAAGTTTCTCACTCTTTTGGGCTATGACACTATCACTATTGTCTTTCCATCATTGCTCCTAATTATTATTTATTATTAATACGACCACACAATTACAAATTATTGCTCCCTCTCAGTGGGATTTAGATTTCATCCTAAATTGCTAATTTCTGGAGCCATTTGATTGAAATCTGAGCAAGGGAGGTCCTGGCCTTGATCACCTCCTGTGATAAATGTAATTGATTTTGGGTTTATGGATGAGAGGAGAGCAGTGGATGGTGCCTTTTAGTCAATGGTAGCTGGCTTCTTCCCACAGTGCTGCTGTGTTGGGATGCCACAGGCTGGGGGGGTCCCTGGAGGGTGGTGGGGGTAGCTGCTCCCCAGACAGAGCTGAGCTGAGGGTTCCTTTGCTGTTTTGCAGGCAAGAACTGGGACCTGACAGCAGCTTTGAACGACTATGAGCAGCTGCGGCAGGTGCACACGGCCAACCTGCCCCAGGTGTTCAACGAGGGCAGGTTTTACAAGCAGCAGGAGCCAGAGCAGCCTCCCCAGGTGACCAAGGCTGAGAGGCCCTGCCTGCAAAGGCAGGATGACATTGCCCAAGGTAAGAGCTCCTCTGTGGGGTTTCAGGGGACTGGAGGGTCTCCAGCCTGTCTGCCTGGGAGCTGTGCTTGGCTGCAGAGAGTGGGAGGCCATGTGCCAGCAGCGTGTGAGCTGTGTCACTGTCACGGGGCTCAGAGCTGCTGCTAGACCCTATTTTTCATGTTTTGGTGGTTGTGAGCTCTGCGTCAGTTCTGCAAGTTATTTTTTTAATGGGTGATTAAAGTAAAATATGTTGTCTCCAAGCAGTCCTGTGGTACTCATGAAAGGAGTTAATTATAGGGTGTCACAGACCACTCTTGTATATAGTTTTCTATGCTTATTGAAACAAACCAACCAAAAGGTTTAAAAATCCGTATTTCACTCTTTGCATTCTTACTCACAGTGTGTGAAAAGGGTGTATGCAGACTATGAATAACTTTCAGCTTTAAAATGTCATTCTTTTGTGGTACCACAGAAACTGCCTCCTATCCCCTGCTGAATAGAAATTGAAACCTTAAGTAAAATTAATCAGCTATCTCTAACAGTTAATTTCCAGTACAAGATGATAAGCATTAGAATTTGCTTTTTTGTTTTCAGAGCTCTTAGGGGTTTTATTTCAGATCTCTCCCTCTCTCTGACAGTTGAGTTGCAATTTTTTTCTATGAATTTCTCAAGAAGCTGTAGTTTGCACCAGAATAAATCTGCAGGTCTGGCAGCTTGTCATGTAGGCAGGTAATAGCAGTAGCCTGGTGATGGCTTTCTGTGCAGCCGTTAAAAGGAACAGAAGGGCTTCCCTTCTCCTGCTGGCTCTTCTCTGCTATTAAAAAAAAAAGCTTTTTAAAAATTGCTGACTTCCATCATCCATCAGAAGAAAAGGAACTGTGGTGCTTCTTAAATCTCCTTAAAGCACTGAATACAAATAAAGAGAGCAAGAGCAGCACAGTTCATAAAACCATGTCCCTTCAGCCTCTTTGGGATACAGTTTGCACTGAAATGTCCATCTGATATTTAGTGGGTGCAGTAGGTAGTGTGAGGTACATCTGGCTTTGACCGCCTGGACTGACAGGAATTTGGCTGCCAACTCAGTGTATAGCTGAGGATCTCCTGACCAGAGAGCCACCTCTGACTGACAGAGAACCCCTGGACCTAGGGGTGTTCAGGGAGGAGCAGAGAAGGGAAAGGAGCACCTTGGTTTGCAGCAAGGAGTGGAGAATGCAGCCAGCAGGGTAGGGCTGGGCTGGGCTGTGCTGTGCTGGGAGGGGTGATGGAGTGGCAGAGATGGGATGTCACACGGAGGTGCTGCCCTGCACTTCAGTGCCCCTTCTCAGGGGATTTAGCTGAGATGTAGAGGGAGAAGAAACCAATGCAAAATCAAACCTTCTGCCCTCTCCCTCCATTTAGGACAATTTAGGGAGTGCAATTTAACTCTCCATTTGATCCACTAGAGAAATAAAAGTTCACAACCTGCAAGAAAGTTAATTTTAAATTACGATTAGTCAGTTTGTGATGTCTTAAAAACACTATTTGTGATAAGTTATGTTAAAGTGAGCTTTAATTAGGAGTTCAAAGCATTAACTGATTATCATCTGTCTGTCAATAAATATTTCTTCCAATGAATCTTTGAAAACTTAAGATAGATCAAGGAAGAATTTTATAGGAATATTTATCTTTCATATTTTGTTACTTTCACTGCTGGTCTTTTTTGCTAGAAGGAGAGTCGAGTTCCTCTGACTTGCCAAAGGGACCTGTAATAGGATCAAGCAATCTTTTACAGTAGGAAAATAACCTGAAAAAGGTAGCAAACAAGATATGGAATAAATTCCTAGTGAAATGAAAGTGCATTCACCAGCCTTGGCATTGCTGGCCTTTTAGGCAGTGGTGCAGGCTGTAACTGCTCTTTGGTTTCTCCACAGAAAAGCGTCTCTCCAGAGGGATTTCCCATGCCAGCTCAGCCATAGTGTCCCTTGCTCGCTCCCATGTAGCCAATGACTGCAGCAATGAGCAGTTCCCTTTGGAGATGCCCATCTACACATTCCAGCTGCCCGACCTGAGCGTGTACAGCGAGGACTTCAGGAGCTTCATTGAGAGGGACCTAATTGAGCAGGCCACCATGGTGGCATTGGAGCAAGCAGGTGGGTGACACCTCAGGTGTCTGTCAGCAGCTGGGTGACACCGTGGGTGTCAGTAGGTGGCCAATCCAGCATTCGGGTTGGCATTTCTAATCCTGCTTCGTGTCTGGAGCTTACACATCCTGCCTGGGAAATAAAAGCCAGAGAGTTACTGTGTTCTTTGCCAAATGACTCATATCCCAGTCCTCTGTTTCTTTTAAAACATTATAGAAAAAATGGTCAAATTTCATTAATAAAACAAAGAAATTGAGAGGAAGGAAGGGACTGGTGGGGAAGTCATGCAATAGACAAGGACATGAGTCTGGATGGTCAGAGGGAGTTGGTACTTCCAGTTCTCGTGAGGAAATTACATTGCAGTGACTGTGAAAGGAAACATCTTAAAGTTCTGTTGTAGCTTGAGAAAATAGATATGTATTTTATGTATTTATTATTTTTTATAATGAGAAACTACATAACTTGTAAGCAATACTTCAGTTATTGCTTTCAAGTGCAATGGGGAAAAAAAGTTTAGATATTTAAAATTAATGTTAATTCACATCTATTAGTAGTTTTAAGTTTTAAGCCAATTTTGGAGGATATGGAGAAATCTATTTAAAATTAGTACTGGTGCTTTATGAAACAGCGGGAGTGCTAATGCACCATGAAATGAACACATCTGTATAGTGAAATGCCCAACCTTGGTGATATAAAAGAGTTGTAAAATCAGATTTCATGGTTGCTTGTGGGATATGGAACATACAGTTACCTTTTTTGTGTGTGGATTGTTCTACTGACTTGTGTAACACTGTTGAGTTGATCTGAGATTCATTCTCCAACCCTGGTGCCCTGTGTGAGCCCAAACTGATGAGGTGCAGCTCCTGTTTGAGGCAGGAGCTCTGCTTATCTGGTGTCCCACTGAGTACTTGGGAGACATTGTCATGTGCTCTTTTTTGGCTTTGGTAACTGAAAAGCCAGACATACTTAGATAATAGCCCCAAACAGTACATACTTAAGGAAATAGAAACGAAACCTATGAACAACCAGAAGAACCCCAAGCAGTGTTCAGAAGGCCTTTAGGCCTTTTTCTGGGAGAAATAGCAGTGTAAAATAAGGTAGGAATGCTACCATGCAACTATGAAGCATGAAAACTGCAAGTCACCTACAAAGAAAATATATCCAGTTTCTTTCAGAACCAACTAACCCAAGGTTCCCAAGGAGGACAGGGAAAAATGGAATGATTCTTCTTCTGGCAGTTCTGCCTAACCTTCCAAATTCCATAGGGATAACAGAACATACCTTGGTACAGCACCATTGTTGACCTACCTGCTTCAGTGCAATTACAGCCTTTAGAGTCTAGGATGAACTAGAAGATCAGAGAGGCTTTCTGACCTTACAATCACAGAATATGTGAATTTAGAGCTGACATCCTCTAATCCATGCAGAGCTGGCTGGCTTTGAACTGGAAATGGCTGCAGAAACTACCGAATTTGCTGCTAGCATTCCTCTCTCAAACCTCTTTGAAAATTAGAACAAATCATTTATTCTTTTCTTCACATTAATTAGGGCAGTAACTTGACACACACTGGAAAAGTGCCTTCATCCCCAGAGCCTCTTGCACCCTGGAAAGGAGAGGGTTTGACCATTTGAAGTCCTCAGGGTTTTGATCACTGGTGTCCTTGTAGCCTGCATAGACTTAGTGACTTAGTTTACTTTGTGAGCATTTCATTCAGATAACCTGGAACTTTCTGAGAAACACTTCTGTATTTCAAGTAAGTTAAACAGATCAAATAGTTTGCTTAAGAAAATCATGTAAGACTTCATAGAAATGAACCTTTTGTCTTTGTTTTAGATGTAAATATATACAGTTTCCTGCCTATTTTATTTTATTTGTTGTACAAAATGAAGATAATGAATTAATAGGAAAGCCATGTAGTATTAGACATTTTATTGTCTCCTACCAACAGTTTGACTATGGTTTGGTCAATGACATAAAAAAAACTGTAAAAGATGAGGTGTATTCCCTGCAAAGGTTGGGGATGTTGTTAAAGGAAGAGGTGCGTGTGCTTGGGTATAATACCATGAATTTAAAGAGAAAAGAAATAAAAAAGAAGCTGATTAGGCAAAGGAAGAGGACATTTGCTAGGAACTAACAGCTTACTACTCCCAAAACCTGGAGTGGGAGAGCAGAATTGCCACTAACAGTGTCACACGTGGATTCTGAAGTGGCCATATGAGCTGGGTGTCTGTAAAAGCCTCTAAGGTTTTTTTTTTTTATGCTTAAACTCTTGCTAGCTTGACATCTATATGTGACAGCATGTCCTGGTTACATCTTATCTGTATGGAAACTCAGAAGAAAATTCCCAATTTACTGCAAAGTGCTCTGTGAGATGATAAAGGAAAGGCCCAGACAAAGGCAGTGTGATTTACTTATTCCCCACTGCTGCAGTGTATTGTTTACTCGTTAATATGATTGCTTTCCAAATATTCCTCTGAAAGGATAGAATGCATCGCATTCATAAAAACATTTTGAGGTTTTGTCCATCTTGTAAACTCAGCTGTTGATTATTGCCAGAATTGGAATGAGGTCAGCTCCTGAGTAACAGGCTGATCTCTGTGAGCTCTGGCAAGAATTGCTGTGGTTCTTCAACAGAGGATGACTTGAGGTGCTGATAATATTAAATGAAGTCTGGGTGGAAGCAATTTTATAATTTGTAATATTTTGCTTCAGCAAGTTGATTTTCATTATAGACACATGCTCCCCTGTGTGTTGTTAATGTGTGGGTTGACACAAAGAGATGCTATGAAAACTTCTGCTATAGTGCAGTAGTGTGTTTTAAAAACCAGTACTGGCAGAGGAATGGCTGGACTTACACAGTGTTTTTAACTGAAAGAAAAATCAATTCTATTGCAGTGCTGAAGTATAATTCAATACAAATGGTACAAGTATTCTGTGTGAAAAGTCCAAGAGCTGTTTCCCTACACTTTATTTTCTGTGTTTGTGTTTTCTAGAAAGCTACAGCCAAAGTAAACAGTAATATGCTGTTAAGCCTGGGCTTTGTGTCCCCCAAACCAATCCACCAAAACTGTGTTAATGTTTGATCTCAGTTTTCAACGTAGCTTAATTTTCCTGGTTTTTCCCTAACGGGCCCCACTATAACCACTATATTTGAAAAATGAAAATGCACCACTTTTTTGTTATAATCCAATTTTAAACCCATACCTGCTATTTTTTCAGTCAGCCATAAGCTTTGTGGTGTTAACCAAGTCCCAAACACTTTTTGCAGGATGCACTTGACAGAAGATCACTTTTATAGAAACCTCCTGTTACTGAAAAGATTCACAAACACCAGACTTTGGCATTTCTTACCAATAGATGTTAGTTAATCTGCAAAGCAATGCCACTCATTATTTCCTTAAGTCCTACCTAAGGTCTGTCTGTTTTTAGATATTCTAACTAGGCTTTACACAGCACCTTGGTATAGCTTATTGCTGAATATGATCCCACGAAAACATTCTGCTAAAAACAGGTGGCAAATTGTTATTTCACAGATGCAGGAGTTGCTAAAAATGATCTTGTTCTTTCCAAAATCTGTTTAATAATGCTTTAAATTAAGCTTCTTTATTGCATATTTAATTTAGAACTCAATAAGCCTGGTTTGAGGTGTAGTGCATTTACAAACCAGCTGCTAAGGTCATTTGAGGATTACCAGATGTGCTTATTGATCTGCTATGCATCTTTACAGTGTGGTACTCTTAAGACATTTGGACTAATTGCATTTTGATTTCATTGTTCTTAGTACCCAGAACAAATAACTAGGATACATAATAAATGTTGCTACACTATTTTTCCCCTTAGTGTATATTACCTGTAGTTATAAATAAGCTTCACTATAATTTTGTAATGAGAACTTATTAATGGAGAGGCATTTATTTGTTGTTTGGACTTCCTTCTGTTTTGGGGTTTAACCTTAAGTGCAAGACTGCCTGTACAAATCTATAGATGCAATTTCTTCCCAGCTTCCCAGGCAAGAAACTGGGGGAGAAAAAGTCTGCTTATTGCGTTATTCATTCAATTATTCACTTGTGCATTATCCACCGACCTGCCAAGTCTTGGGAAATGTACCAGCTCTACTCATCCTTGTTAATCATCTGCTCTTCCTCATCCCCAGAGATGCTACACAATTACACCCATTTGCTTTCTTTCTGTTAGGAAGGCTCCCATGATCTTTTAACCAAGACTTAACACTCCAGTTTGCCAGCACATGGCAGCCTGTGTGCCAGGAATTACCCACTTTTAGTGTGGGCTTGGGCAGTGATAGTCTTCCTGACTTATTTCTTCACTGAATAGGTGTCCTTTTGCCAGGCTTTTCCAGAGCCTGTCTCTGGTTTATAATCTGTAAAACATGCTCCACATAGCAATGATGTATAAGTGGTACTGTAAGTATTCCCTAAAGAGAAAGACCACATTCTATACTACACCTCGGGCTATGCTTTCGTGTCATTTTAATTCTCTGGTAGTGTAGCTGTTGGTTTTAGTAGATGTAATAATGATTTACACTATGGGAAATGAGAGGAGAATCACCTGTTGAAACAATCCATCTGATTGAAATAATTTACCTAATAAACTTACCTTTATAGTAACCTATCTTGATTACCACATACATATTGCTTTTGTGTGTAGACAAAAATTCCTTTATTACCTTAATGTAATCCGTCATGTGCGTGTGGGAGGCCAATGTGGATTATGTTTGGGAACTGACAGCAAGGCTCATAATGGTATTAAGGCAATAAACTCCTTGGAAATCCATTACTGTATGCAGCATATGAGACTGGAAGATGCAAATTAATTAAAGGTGCTCTTTTCTTTTCTAGATCCATGTAGAGAATAGTTTATCTGCCTCATTTCTAATCTTCTCAGTTTTGACTTCTAACATTACATTTAAGGTTATTTGGCAAGGAGGGTGTTGATGGTTCCCCCCCTGCTCTGTGTTTACCTGCACAGAGCACTGCTCCTGTTGCAGGTTCCTCTCACCTGTAACTGCTGTTTCCCTTCCAGGACGCCTCAATTGGTGGTCCACGGTGTGCACCAGCTGCAAGCGCCTGCTGCCCCTGGCCACCACGGGTGATGGAAACTGCCTCCTGCATGCTGCCTCTCTAGGTAAGGGGCAGTCTGGGCAGGAAACCTTCTACCAGAAATATTCACTGCTCTCCTCGACCCCCAGCCAAAGCTCAGAAACACATGAGATGCAAAGATTTGCATTAAAAGTCTGATTCTGGAGCAATATGTCCTTCACATTTCACTGTAGTGTTGTTTACTTCAAGCATACCTAAAGCAGGAAAGGAAAAGGTTTCTCAGGATATCAAAGTATAACTGGAAGGGTATCCAAACCCATGTATCACAAACTCCAGTGATCTGTATATTCCTTGTATGTTTTGTGTTCTAACAGGTCAACAGGCAAATTCCGGGAGCTTCCGCAGGGTTGTCCACTTTATGTGCAAGGAAATTCATTCATTCTCTTGATTTTCTTCAAACAGTTCTTTGCTGTTTCAAGGATGCAGTGTCAATCTCTGTTAGTTCCTTGTAGTGTTTAAGCATATGTGAAACAGCATTTGGGGTGAATTAAAATAATCTCTAATTGATAAATTAATTGTTTCTGCAAGATTTTTTAAGCCTTTCTGCAAATCAGTAGAAAGCTGTGAAGCTGAAGGTCTTTGATGGGCTTTCTACATCCTAACCTGCTAAAATCTTCCACCAAAAGTACTCCAAAGAGTGACTGTTTAAAAACACTGGGATTTTTAATATTTTGAAGAGACTCCTCTTGTTGAAAGATGCACTAAGAAAAGAGTTTTTGGTGTTTCCAAGTATCTTTTTATCTTTATCTACTTAATTTTATATGTTAATTACTGTAAATGTTTGGAGTATTTTGACCTGAACCCAGTAGCTGACAATGTAGTGACTGAAACATGGCTGTCTGTAGGCACAGGACTGGGGACAGCTCTGCTTTCTTTTGGTGTAGGTTACTATTCCCAACCATATAAAGATGTTTCATTATCTTAGAATGAACTTGAAAGCCTGTGGCTGGTGGTAGTTTTAAACTTTCTGTCATCTTAAATGCTTTTCTCTTCATTTTGAAGCCAGAGGAAATTTCCTGCTGTGTAAGAGCCGGTCTGTGATTCCAAGGAGTGCCTGCAGTGCTCATTAACATCTTGTGCCTGCTGGCACCTGCAGCTAAAACCAACCTGAGCACTGAATATTCCATGGCTTGCAGCAAAGCTGGAGTTGCCTGCAAGCAACTGAACCAGCTCATATTCTTGGTTGTTCCTAATCAAAGTTTAAAATGTGTTAGAACTCTTGTTGCTCATTAGCTTATTTGTGGTAACTCTTTATTTTGGAAATCTTAAAAATAGTGAGTGAATTATTTGCTAGAGAGAATCTTCAATTATGTATTAGCTATTTCTATTTCACTGTAGCTTCTTTAAAACTGGATTTCATCTTGTGCTGCCTTAGGGATGTGGGGATTTCACGACCGGGACCTTGTGTTACGGAAAGCTCTCTATACTATGATGAGGAGTGGAGCTGAAAGGGAAGCACTGAAAAGAAGATGGAGATGGCAACAGACTCAGCAAAATAAGGAGGTCTGTATGGCCCAAAGACAACCTTGTTCATATCTTTTAGGGTTACAAACATTCTTCTTAAGTTTGCTGTGAAA
The DNA here is from genome assembly GCF_028018845.1 of Melospiza georgiana. Classification (NCBI taxonomy): domain Eukaryota; kingdom Metazoa; phylum Chordata; class Aves; order Passeriformes; family Passerellidae; genus Melospiza; species Melospiza georgiana. The sequence continues at coordinate 488,107 of NC_080442.1, read as the reverse complement.
GTTTTAATTGCTATCAAATTCCTTGTGCTGACATTTTGTTTGGGGAAAGAGATACCATTATTTGAAATTTTCATACCAGAATGCAAATGTGTTTGTAGCTTTATGGGTATAAGTATGCAGAGTTTTGTGCCTAAAAGGTCTAACGTGCATTTGGAATATGTAGAAAAATAAATGTGTAATTTAGCTATCAAAAGCATTTAAAAATGAGTCGATGAAATCCACAAAACAGAGAGAACCCCATTTAGGAAAGATTTCTCAGAATCTTGAATTAGGATTTTTAGAGCTGTGGCCAAATATTGAGTGGAAGTGTTCTAACTAAAATAGTCTTTAAATCTGATTTTATTTTTGATTAAAAGCTGTACCTTCAGCATGTTACTATTTCCTGAAGATGTCTGTGCAGTGTCTAGATAAGCCAGTTTCAGGAGTAATCCTGAGTGCAAACAAGTGAATGTGCTAACTCTACAGTTGGTATTTTAGATCTTTTTAATAAGTTAATGTTCTTTCACTTGAGTAGAAATGTTGAACTATTAATGGCCCAAGATACTGAACTGAGTCATGTGTGAAACTCGGGTGAGTTGCAAACACTGGTACAGAGCTCAGCTTGCACTGTGTGTCAGCAGAGTGGTGACAGTGTTTCCTTGTGCCCCATAGTCAGGTTTGGTATACACGGAGGAGGAGTGGGAGCGCGAGTGGAACGAGCTGCTCAAGCTGGCGTCGAGCGAGCCACGCACGCACTTCAGCAAGAATGGGGGCACTGGGGGCAGGTAAGTTCACACTGACACTGCCCCAGGCTGGCTCTCTGTAGGAAAACAGTGCAGCACAACTGAGGGAAGGTGTTCATAGCACCACCAAACTGCCTTTGCAGCTGTTGTACTCTTTTGGCATGGCAGAATTATCGAAATATCCCATTACAATATTTAGCATTTTGGTCATGCTTTCTTTTACAGTTACCACACTAACTTGAGGTTATGTTGTAGCCAAAAGAGTCTGCATGTAATAAATCCTAATTGTTTTTCTCGTGGAACTGTTGTTTGATTTTTTAAGATTTTTTTAAACCTTCAGATGTTTACATTCTTGTAAAGAACTTTCTCACACACTTCCTGTAAGTAACTTATTGTTTTGTATTCTTTTATAGAAAAAGAGAAATTTGATAGGCTATTAGTTTGTCCCGTGTCATTGGAGAGGTGGCTCTTTCACCCTCCAATCCGCTGTCACTTTTAAAAAACTATAAATGTTAAAGTCAGAAAATAAACTTCCCTTTTCTTCACCTTGAAAGCAGCAGTGTGTGCGCTTGTGTTGTTTCGTGTCCTACAGTGACATGGAACAAGCATGTTGGCAGTATCATTTAGCTTTTTTTCAGGAGTATATTTGTGAAAAGATTTGGGATGAAACAGAATCTACAACATTTAAATACCCCTGACCCACATAGAGTATCTGCTTTAAATAGCCACTGTTATAAACCATTCCTTGCTTTCAGTGCAGTTATCCCCAAAGGACAGGATTATTTACCAGCCTTCAGAATGCAGAAGCTTTAGTTTTTGTGTCTAGTGTTTATCACTAAAAATATTTAGTGTTTGCTCAGTGCATAATTTTCTCTACCTACTGTTGACAAAATAAGGGATATAGCTCAATGAGAGTAACAAAGTTTGTAGAAAATATTCTTTGGACTCTGAAAGAATATTTTATTTTCCCTTTAACCTTGTTAAGGTTATTAAGGATAGGTAATTCTAGGAATTCAGGAGGACTTTGCTTAGAAAATTGTCAGCCACAGTGTGTCTCCTTTTCTTCTATTATGAAGTGAAAAAAAAAAAAAAAGATTTTTATTTTAATCTCTAGTTTGTTTCTTATGTTTGTAGATATTTTCCTGTTGATACGTTTCAGTTTTCTAAGGCAGTTCAGTTCATATTTCTATTAAATCTGGTCATTCAGCCCCAGTTTTCTCTGACTTGTTCCATTTCATTCTTATGTTCCATGTACCACATATTTTCAGTAGCTTTTAGTCAGAGATGCTCTCAAATGTTATCTTTGCCAGGCAGTCAACCTTCAGTTCCCAGGTACCTACATGGGGAGTATAGGTAGTACATAAATAACCTTCTCATTATGGTTTGCACTTATCTTTTTTTTTCAATCAAAATAAAGTAAATACAAATAGCCAACATTAATTTTTCCTTTGAAATAGTGAAAGATGGATCAGGCAAGAAATCCTTATCCTGTTAAAGATTTGAATGTATACTTTGCTTTGCATTCATTCCAAAGACAGAATGAATGTGGCAGAATGAATTATTTTTTCAGTTTAATGAGACCATGTTCAAAGTAGGGCCCTTGACAAGGAAAAGGAATATCAAAATAGTATTTTTGAGATGGGGTATATTATGTCCTCTAGTTAGTTGCTATATTAAGCAAGCTTGCACATCAGTCTTTGAACTGTAGATGAGGCACTTTCCTTTGGTGTCAGAATTAGCTAAAGCATCAGAAGTTGTATTTGCTTCAAAAGAATTCAGTGACAAACCTAAGGCTGGAATTGTGCTGCCTCATTCACCTGCAAACTTATTATAGTTATTTTTCCGAGTGAGCTATGTGCAAAGGAGATCAGCAATTGTCGCTAAATTTCTAAAGATTTCTCCTTTGAGACACTCTCATTCTGAGGCTAGAAGTTGGAAAAAGAGAAAAAGGAAACACAGAAAAACCTGGTTCTTAAGTTCTTGTTTCCAGCATGTAAAGCAAAGCAAACTTATGAAGCAGATTCTTGTTTTGAAACAGATTTGCACATCTTCCTGTAAATGTAAAAAATGAATTCTAGATTAACATAATTGCTTCATTTATCTCCATTTACAAGCAAAAGTAGGGGCACTGAATTGAAGGAACTGCGTTGAAAAAAGGAAAATGTCTGGTACCCTGTTTTTTGTTAAGAATCTAACTATTGCTATCCTGCTCAAAAGAAAATTCCAACCCCATCCTTCACTGTGCAACTGTCAGTCAGAGCCTGTTCTCATGTGAGAGTGAGTATCACTGTTGTTATTCACTGTTGAAAACCCAGTTGCTGTTGTGCTTTGAGCTCATGCAGACCCTGGAAGTGGATGGTATTTGTACTTATTGTCACCTCCCAGCTGTACCTGTGCTGTTGGCATTATCTTATTAATAAGTTCAAGGGACTTAAAATTGGGTAGCAGGGAGGGAATACTGCTGTAGTCTTCGTGTATGTCATTGGAATTGAGTTTGAGGCAGAAACCCAGAACATTTAAACAGGAAGTACCTCTCAAATGCAAGTGTCCTCTGAGGTTTTGGACTTGGCTTGGTATTCAGAGTGCTTCAACAAACAGCTCTTCATACACAACTCCTGCAGCCATGCAAGACCCTCACCTTGTACAGAATGTAGTTTAGACCATTTAACAAGACATTGCCCTAAAATGATTTTACTTGATCTGGCATCTGTTACAGGAGTGCTCTTTCTTTTAAACTGTTCAGCATATGCAGCTATTGTAGGGTGCAGGTAGAATTGGTTCATTATAACATATTTATTGATTATTAGCTGTAGTTTCTAAAGGCTAATACCTCTTTTTATCTGGCCTATTTTCAGTTCACATAAAGTACTGAAGACAAGCACAGCCAAATTGCTGTGGTGGTTCAAATATGGAACCCAAAGCATTCACATTCTGTGTTTCTTTTCCTTTAGTCAATTCAATATACTTTTTTTCCTTGAAGAATGAAAGAGAATGTTCCACTACTGTGCAATTTCCTGTGTTTGAATTGAAGCCCATTGCTGACAAACACTGTAAGGAAATCAAAGGAGAGGTTCCTACACCTACAGCTGTGGTTTCTGCTGGTTTTCATTTGGGGATTGTTAATCAGGAAAAGAAAAGTGTCAGAAATTGAATGGATACAGAGCCCAGAACTCAGATATCATTCTGATCTCCTGCTTCTGGCAAATCACCAGGTTGGAGAACTTTATCCCTGTCATGGTATTTCAGTGCATCTCAACTGTCTGAGGGCATTGGTCTCTTGCTCTGTGTGAATCCCAAAATGAGTCCTAAACTCAGAATAGCTGTTAGAGTCTGTTGGACTGAAAGTCTGGAGCTGTGTGTGGGGAAGGAAAGCAGTGTTACCATAGGGAGCTGTTAGAAGGAAATCCAAGGACATGAGAACAGATCTTGCTCAGAATTTACAGGTGAGAGAGCAGTAGCCAGCCAGGTAGAACAGCAGGGTAGGTGACTTTTCCCTTCCAGCTTTTTGAAAGAGGCTTTCTTTCATTCCTGGCTGCAGTACAAATTGGATTTTCCATAAGAGAGGGAATCTCTTTGGGTTGCTGAGACCGTGTCTCCCATGTTTGGACTGGAGGTGCTAGTGGATCTGTAGGTCAGACTGAGATTTTTATTTGCTTTTCTTTCTATTAGTAATTTGCTCTTAGAATAAAAATAATTTATTTAGTCAGTGCTCTGGTTAAGCAGGATTCTGCAATGCAGATTTACATACTCTTATATAAGTGGATTTCATTGTTTAAAGTTAGCTTTACATCAATAGAGGAATTAATTTCAGTTTCTTAAATTTTCTTTGGTTCTATATTTTATTGACAAAATTACTCTGTCCACAATTTTCATGGTCATGTAGCCAGCATACATAAAAATCTCTGAAAAAAAGTGGAATGATCATTGGATCAAAGGATGTGGCAGGTTGCTATGGATACTTGTTAATGATGATTTTTCATTCTCATTAATCTTTAGGAAAATTCATACTGAATCCTCAGCAAGTGGCACTGAAATAATATAAAACAGGCCACATGAATTACTGGCAGTGATGGTGGAAAATTGAGCATTGAGGAGGTTTCCCAGCAAGGCTGTGGACTCTCTCTCCTTGGAGGTACCCAGAGGCTGTCTGGACACAATCCTGGGCTTTGGGTGGCCCTGATGGAGCAGGGGCTGAATAAGGGGTTCTCTAGAGCTCCCTTATGACCCCAGACACTCTGATCCTGTGGCAGTGAGCAGTGGGATGTGTAATAGCAGAGAAGGGTTTGAAATGTGTGAATATGATCAGAGACAGTGAATCAAGCAACATGGGGATGTGATACTGAGGAGGAAAAAAGCCCAGTGAAATTTTGGAGTTTGTGCAGTCAGGCATGTCATCAGCTGATCAAAGGGATAGAGATCCCTCTGATAACAGCTGTGTATGGAATATGCCTTTCACTTCTAGAAACCTCATTAACTAGGAGATGAGGAATAATTAGAGGATTTGAAGGAAAAAATTAGGACTGATAGGCTGGAAATACTAATGTGAGAAGATAGCTGGCAATCTTTCTGGCATATTGTCTTGCCAATAACATGATTCCCCTGAGTTGCTTTTGGCTGACAGCTTACTTTGAGGTGACAGAATGGACTGCAAATGCTGAAAAGCTGTTACAGCCTGCTGTGGAGAAGAGTTCAGTAAGGAACAGGGGAAGAAATTGCAAAACAGGGACTTTGGTTTTGAACATCAGGAAACATTTCCTAATGAGTGTGGGTAGTGGGAGGAGGGATCCAGAGAAGAAGACATTCCTTGACCAGTGAATGCCCTGCACCAGGATCATTTCCACCCTGCTATGCTCCTAGGCTGGGATGAAGGATTTTCAAGTGATGCTCCAGGGAGGGGCTGGATGCTGTGAGACCTCTGAGAGGTTGCTGTGTTTGTCCTACACGCTCTGGAGCAGTGTCCAGGCACTTTGCTCTGCTTCTGTTCTTCACATGCACAGAAAATTAACAGCGGTCAGTTCTGGAGGTTCCCTGCACAGCTGGCAAGAAGAGGACAGGAGCTGCCTCCATTTAAGAGTGTCCCTGTGTCACCTTGCCTCCCTTCATTTGTCAGGGCTCACAAAAGCTGGGCTCTGGGTGTATTATATTGTGAAGTTGCACTCAGCAGTGAATTATCATCTTCACTTTTGTCTGCTTCCCACAACCCTCCCATTTTTCAGTGTTCTTTCATCTAGCTTGTTTTTGTTTTCCAGGCAAAGGAAAAACTTTGAAATGTGGTACTGACATTAGTGACATGAAACTGGGAAAACAGAAAGGGAATAACTGAAACCAAAAATTCATTAAATTGTTTATGTAGTCATAGAAGGGCTTGGTAATGGTCACCTAGAGAAGTGGAGACTTTACCAGATTTATTCTTGCAATCCAGGTAAAAGAATGACCTCTTTGGTAGAAAATTAACTTTCTAGGTTGGTTTCTAAAGGTGCTGGGCATTTCCATCTCCTGGAAGATTGTGAGGCAGATCTAAAGCATAGTGATACTAGCTGGATTTTTTTTTTTATGCTGCTATTATTTTATTTACAAAAATACATTTTCCTTTCCATTTCTTTTTACCTACTTCAATGACTGAAATATGGGTTTCAGAGGAGTGGGGATATAAGGTATAGTGAAGAAGAAATAGCTGCTGAGGTGTGTTGATCCAGCAAAGTCTCATGGCTGGTTCAAGCTGGTTCATAAAGTCTCAATGCTGTGTCTTCCAGGGTGGACAATGCAGAAGATCCAGTGTATGAGAGCTTGGAAGAATTCCATGTTTTTGTCTTAGCCCATATCTTGAGAAGACCGATTGTTGTAGTAGCAGACACAATGTTACGAGACTCAGGGGGAGAAGGTAAGAGCTGTAATTAGAGATCCATGCACCTCTGTAAATTGAATCAATTGTAAACTGATACCAGCAAAGGACCCAGCTGTAACACACCAGTGTTCATGGCAGAGCTGCTGCCTTTTTCTGAAAGGAAGGAAAAGAAAAAAGGAAAACACAGAAGGATACTCAGTCCATTTCTATTAGATAAAAGTAAAAACATACAGGATAATTATACAACCCTTGCTGAGAATCTCTTTATCCTAGATATTCCCTATTAACTTAAATAACCACCAAATTAGAGAAAACAATACATTTCTGACTGGTCTAAGTGAACAATGCTCTAATTTTGCCATGTTATTTAGGTGCCTCTTAAAACTCTGCAGAAATCAATCTAATCTGACTTTGAAAATTTGAATTTTAAATGTGTGTATCTTGGATTTTTGTTTTTAATGACTCCTCTGAAGCTTCTCATTCAGAAGTTTACAGAATGTTTTATTCAGTTTGCACATGTGAGCACAGAAATGTTAGATCCATATGTGGAGCCAGCTCAAACCTATTGGAGCAGGACTCAGAGCATTAAATTCAGGTCACTCTCTACCATGAATAACAATTCTAATTCATTATGGGGTGTTACTTAATTTAAGGGGGATGTTTGGCTGATTAAAAGAGGATGTCCAGCAGGTGATGGAGTTTATAGAAATTTACTTCCACATGAAAATACTGCATAATTTCAGTTTCCATTGCAAATTATGAACTACAAGTAATGGTTGTAGATTATTCTGTAGGCTATTGAGAAACACACCTGAAAGACAGTGCAAAGCGAGGGATTCATGAGGGAAACTCATCTTGCAAATATTTCAACAATAAAGTCTCATATTTTTGTTGCAAAAGGAAAAATAATTGGTTGGAAGCAAAAATAGTGAGAGAGTTTTCCTGGCCAAACTTGCTCTTTCCCATAATTATATGCATAAACAAATGTAGAATCTTTCAAAGGAAAATTGTGCCCCTCCAGATGGAACATTCCATTAAAATTCTACTTGTAGGATTTTTTTGAGTCCTTCCTTAACTTTATCATACATACATGTGTGCGTGCATTCAGATATATACAACATGTGGACTATAAACATGTTTGTAATGTTTCTTATGGATATCTGTTAATGGAAGGCACAAGCAGAGTATGTTACCAAAAGATCTGACAGTGTATTTACTGATGATTATTAGAAAATAATTCTGCCTAGAAGCATTACAGGAAGGTACAACTCTGCTTACATGTGTGACAGTCATCAAGATTTTGTTATAAGACCATAATACCTTTACCAATAAACAGTTAGAGCAAGAAAAATTATGTAAGCATGAAAGATCTTCATTATGGTTCTTCGTATATTTCCTGACATTTTATAATGAAATTTTACCTGTTGTTGTGACTGTTTTCTGCATAGATTACCCCACTTTAAGCTGCTCTCCTGAAGCTCTGATGATATTGCAGCACAATTGTTTATACAATTCATCTGTTCTTTCACATAGTTGTACAAATCTCCTTATTCTCTGCAGCATTTGCACCGATACCATTTGGAGGAATTTATTTGCCACTTGAAGTTCTGCCAAACAGATGCCATTGCTCACCTCTTGTGCTGGCCTATGATCAGGCCCATTTCTCTGCTCTTGTCTCCATGGAACAAAAAGACCAACAGAGAGAACAAGGTATGCTTTAAACAGAGCAACACTAGCATATATATTGAATACAGTGCACACAGTACTTTCTTTTACCTGTAGATGTATTTATCTGACAGAAAGGAAACAATACGCACTAAATTTTATTGCTGCATGTTTAGGAATCCGAGTGGCTCAATCACAAGACAATGGCACAGTCCATTTCTTCCTTTCAAACAGCTGGAATAATATGAGCAGATGGGAGCCTCATTTCTCTCAGGCACATCTCTCTGCCTTCAGTACCTCAGGTCCTACAAGAGCAGTAATGTTACAATAATGTTAAATGTCCTTCTTGAGGTTAGCAACTGCTTTTCTGTAGGATCTTCCTATACTTGTACTTTCACAGGAAAGGTGCTGGGAAAGAAACTCCTCCCAGATATCCAGCACAGCCTCAGAAACATTAACTACTAACTTTCATGTACAAGTTCATACAGGTTAATTACAAGGGTCAGTGAATCAAAGTGGCGTTTGTTTTGTGTGACCTGATTGTACCTTTCTTACTTCAGGGCCTTAAATGCACAGGCTTCAGTTGTGTAGAGCAGCTGAGAGCATTTGGCATTTATTTTGGGATGAAGGGAATGCTGTAGCTGCCAAGCTAGTTGCTGTTGGAGACTGCAGTAGTCCAGCAGCAACCACAGCATTGCTGTTGTCCTCTATGTGCTGTGACAGGAGGGAAATGGGCACAGGGATGCTCCAGCAGTGCCTGGGGCTTGTACCTTGTCAGCAGAGCAGCTCTGGCAGCTTTGGCACATGGCAAGGGGCAGCCACCATTGTCAAGTGTCAGCAGCAATGGCACAGGGGCCTCAGCACAAGGGCGGATTTTGAGCTATCAGAATGCAACTTAGAGCTGCACCTTCTTAAAAATAGCATCCTGGAGATCCAGGCCATTCATAACTTGTAGTATTTATGCTCTCACCAAGTGTCAGGAGCAGTATCTGAAGGTGTCTGAACTACTGCAGGTACATACACACATTTAAGCAGCTGCTGAGCTCTCTAGTGGAGGAGACAGTTATGCATTTGAGAAGTATGTGTGGTCACTTAAATACTGATGTCAATGCTTTAAGTTCTGCTTTGGCATACAGTCCTGTTACAGAACATTTAAAACACTACTATAAATAGACATAAAGGGAAAACATTCTAATATCTCCCTGTCTGGAGAGGATTTAAGACACATTTTGACACTTCTTATTACAGAGTGCCTGGCATTCTGATGGTCACCAGGGGCCCTCTTTGAAATCCAGTGTCTGATTAAAAACGGGTAAATACTTTTATATTAATGCAGGCTCTACTGATGCAGGTCTTTTGTGTCTTTGTTTATAGAAAACACAGACTAGGTCTCAACTGTCCCTGGGATTGCTCCCTTGGCATTGGAGCTTTCCATGCTGCTGTGCTCAGGCGAAGTAACACTGTGAGAAGTGTGGCAGTGGGCCTTGAACAGCACCATGGCAGTTTCTGTGCCAGCATTTTATTGTACTGGCATGTTCAGAAAGAGTTAAAGTGCTGTTCTTTTTAGATGAATAGTGGCACTTGAGGCATGAGGATGAGAGCTGGGAAGTGCTGTGACTTCCTTCACAGCACAGGAGGCAGCACAGCTGTGGGATCTCAGCACCTCAGGACGGAGGTGCAGAGTGGCCGAGACCACCCTTGGGGGGCTCGGGAGTCCTGGAATGTTGCCAGAAGTGTCTGGTGGCTGGACTTTGATCCTACACAGGAGATGACACCTGTATGAGGATGGGAGGATTTCACTGGGTGAATGGTGAAGGGATAAGTTAATTAGAGTGTGAAACACAGGGTTTAGGATTTCTGTACAGGGGGGTCTAAAGAAGTAAGATGGAGGAATTGGGGCGTGTCCTGTTCTTCTTCTTCTTCTTCTTGGCCTCCATCTTCTGTGGTGATGTTGGCACTTTGGGATTGGTTATTACTAAAAGTGCACTGGTCAATAAGGGTAAAAGGTATTGAGGAAAAATTATAAATATTGTATACGTAACTTCGAGTATAAAGATAAGTGACCGCCCCGGGGGCTCTCAGTGTGCTCATGGCTGGCTGCTGTGCAGACCTCTGTTGGGCCGAGAGAAAATCTTTTAGATAAACAATTAATAAACACTGAGACCGAGAAAAGATCTGAAGTCTCATCTCGTCCTTTGAAGCGCCGGCTGTCCAAGGCCACCTAAACAGCCGAGAAACCGACACACACCCAGCTAGGGAATGGCAGCAGAGTCCTCACTGTGTGTGTCACACTGCCATGGACCAGCCAGCAGCTGTTGCTTGTCACTTATCCCATCTGTTGGAATTAGGGCTGGTAGGCTGTGCTTGGAGAAGTGCAGTTCCATCTAGAGAGCCACAGCCAAGTGAGGCCAGCACCAACCAAAGCTGCAGACCCTGCTGGGTGTCAGGTAGGTGCTGCAGTCTGTGGGGTTTGCTTTAGAAATGGATGGGGTGGACTCTGCTTGCAGCTGTGACAAAAAAATACTTTTCTATCAGGAACTTGGGGAAATCTTACATTAAACCCCAACTATCAAAAAAAATCCCCTGAGAGAGAAATGCTCTTGCAGTGAAGACAGAATTTTCAAAGTCCTTCACTTTAGAAGATTTGTTTTCTGTGAAAACAGCAGTGCTTCACACCAGCCTATAAGACTATGCCTTAGAATGGGGATACAATCAGCACTCAACTCAGTGAACACATTTCTGACACTCAGAATGTGTACAGGACTTGAGACAAGAGTGACATGCAACAGACAATCATCTCTAAGCTTTGTTTTTTACTTAACTTTGTCTTTTAATAAAATGGAGTATCACTAAGCATTTTTAGTAGGTATTTTCAGTATCAGTAGAAGTAGCAAGCTTTTAAAAGGATTTTTTAAAAATTTGTTTATACACCAAAATATTTATTTAACTATGTGAAAATTAGTTAGTTTCAAGCTGCCCATAGAGAAGAAAGTCACATTTACCCTTTGAAGTTTCTATCGCAAGAAGAAAGTGCTTCAACTCTCTGGTGGTTCTTTGCTCCAAGCTTTCCATCATCACCTGTCCTAGGATTACAGTCACAGATTTTTACCACGCTGTGCCTGTAAGGCCAGGTGCTACCAGAAGGGAACTGCTGTGTTGTAAACTTACAACATTGCTCTTTCCTAAGTTGCCTTCTTCCTTTAAATGGCTGAGATCAGATGTCAGTCCAGTCAGTGCCTGCTGGTAACTCAGTTAATTGGTAGAATATGCATTTTCCTTGTGAAACACGTTCAGTTAATTGTATTCTCAGTTATTCCAGCCTCTTGGTTGCAATAATTTCATTGAATGCGTTAGGATAAGACCTCATATTACACCAGGAAGCGTTAGAAGTGCATTCATCTGTCACACCTGCTGCACATTTGTGCTGTTCCGGTGCCCCAGGCCGCTGCAATGCAGTGTATTCGGAACGGCAGACTTGGGCTCCCCGCGTGTGCCCGGAGTTTGCCTGGGGAGCTCCGGTCCCGCTGTGTCCGTGCGGAGCCTTCGGGGAGCGGCGCTGCCGGGCCGGCTCTGCGGGGCAGAGCGCGGCGGTTCCCGGCGCGGCCGGCAGGGGGCGCCGCCCCGCGGGATTTGGGCCGCCCGGGCCTGTCTGGGCAGCGCCGGGGCCGCGGAGCCGCGGCGGGGGCGAGCGAGCCGCGCGTGCCCGGAATGCCGCGCCCCCGTGTGTGCTGCGCCGCAGAAAGGGTTACAAACAGCACAGAGCCCCGTGTGAAGTCGGGTTTCAATAACTGAGTGCCATGATGTTTGGGTGGCTTCTCTAGGTTTCTTTGGCCTTGGATTGTCTGGAATGAATACTCAGGGCAAGTCCTGAAGAGCTCTAGTGCAGAAAGGTAAATGCCTTGATTAGCTGTCAGAGGAGAAGCAGTGACCTGTACCATGCTGAGGATTCTATCCAGACCCTCAACAGCTTTTACTTGTTTTCCTAATCAAATAGAAGTGAATTGGTGGCTTTAATTAAAACTGGCATTGCTTTATTTCTTAGTCGCTTGCTGGTGATGAATGATAGACACTCTGACATCCAAGTGTGGTCCCTGCATGCTGAGTATAAAGAAGAGGCAGAGTCATTAGGACAGAGCCTGAGCAGAGAGGGGAAAGAGCAGAAGAGCAAAACTGCTGGCAGCAGTGTTGGGCTGTAAGAACAATAATGGCCTTTGCACTGCACCCAGAGGCCTCAAACTGACCTCTTAACCCATATACATGTTGATCTCTGCTCTTCAATTATGTTAATTTAGTTTGAATCCAAAATCACGTTGGCTTCCTCTTGTTTTCTTTCTTAATGCTGATATCAATATATTTTTATTACAAAGGTACTAAACTAAAAAGGCAAAATAACAAACATGTTAATCTCTGATTCTGAGCAATAGGCAGGAATATTGCAACATTTTATTGCTTTCTGCTATTCTAATGGCTCTGTCTCCAGGAAATGTTGATTGTACAGTACAAATGGCCATGTGGTTCTCTCCAGAGGTCTCCCCTCCTCCACAGGTGACTATCATTCACTCCAGGAGCAATCAGAGTATTAACCTCTCCCTCTTTTATTGCACAAACATGAAAACAGGCAAATGGCGCCCGGTATAAATCATTTGTGGTGCTCTGAATGAGGCAGTTCTGCAGCACAAATTCTGCTCTTCTTGAAGCAGTGATTCTGCTTTTTACAGCTGACTCTTTTCTTTTCATAATTTTTGTTTCCCCCACTCCAATCCTTGTTTCTTCTCTGCTTCAGCGGTGATCCCCCTGACTGACTCTGAACACAAGTTACTGCCCTTGCACTTTGCGGTCGATCCTGGCAAAGACTGGGAGTGGGGAAAAGATGACAATGATAACACCAGACTGGCCAAGTAAGACCTTTCTGTAACTTTGGTGTTAAGCAGTAAAATGTCTTGAGCTGTACCTGGTGGCGGTACTGGGAGAACTGCTGACAGTGAGGGCTTGGTTCATGTGCTCTGCTTACATGGTAGGAGACATGGGGGGGAGTTGTGTTCTTCAGCTGACAGGCACAATCGGGCTGCTGTTGTATCTCCCCCTGTTATGAAGTGTTGCTTTTTCTTTCAAGCTTTTTGACTGCTTCTTCCTTTCTTTTTTTATCTTTAGTTTGATTCTGTCTCTTGAGGCAAAGCTTAATCTTCTGCACAGCTACATGAATGTAACCTGGATCCGCATCCCCTCGGAGACACGGGTAAGGTAAACTTCCCCCTTGCTCCCACAGCATGGAAGATACAAGGATAGGCTGCCTGCAAACAGCTCAGTGCCCTGGCAGCAGGGACAGCCACTCATGGTTCACTGACACCAATCAGGCTTACAAATTTTTCTGGTTGTTTGTTTTAATAGCACTGTTGCTTGTATATTTTTTGCTGAAATGTGTCTTCTAGCTTACTTTTTCTGGTATAAATTTCAGTCATTTGTGTAATTTAAAGAAACCTTTTCTCACCACTGTCTTCTCAGAACTTTGTCTTGCTCTCCTGATGCCACTGTTAGGTCACCAATTTCTTTCTGAGAGTGTATTTGCACTTGTGGACAACTCCCAGTTTGGAGTGGCTGACAAAAGGCCATAGACTGGCACTAAATTGTAGCCTGCCTCTTCCAGAGAGCTGTTTTAGAACTATGCCCAGCTGGCACTGAAATTTCTCTGCAAATTGCATTGAATAGGTGGAGGGGTTAGGCTGGAAGCAAAAGGTTGCTAGGAGAGGATGGAGGTGATTTAGACAGCCTACACTGATGGAGTTTGAACAGAGAAACAGAACACAAAAGGAGAAAGTATTTTAACAAGCTGCAAGAGAGGAAAAATCCATTTTTCTACAGTTTCTACAGTAGTAGCTACCATATCAGAAAAAGGAGAGTCAAAATGTATAGGTGGCCATTGAATCTTAGTGTGTATTGTATAGGTGGCCTTTGAGCCATAGTAAAATATCTGTATTGTATAAGTGGCCTATGAGTCTCAGTAAAATATGTGTATTGTATAAGTAGCCTTGTCCTGATCCTAGTTGTTCTAAATGAGCTGCAGCTGTGATATCCTTAATTAAACAGCAGCTGTAGATAATGAAAATAACTGAAATAAAAAGAAGTTAGCCAGTCAAAGAGAACCTTAGAAGAGCCCTGACAAAGAAGCAAAAACAACACTGCTGTGAAAAGCTGCTTGTAAGAAAACCACCCAGAAAATATAAGACTCTAAAAATATGATAACAACAATATGATAACAACAAAAATGGTCCTGCACTTGTAAGTGGTGAGCCCTTGTGGAACCTGGGGTACGTCTGCCTTTGGAGAGGTACATTTGCTGCATGATCATGGTCAGGTCACTGCAGCACTTTCCCCTCTGCTCTGCTCCCAACTGAGTGTTGGGGTGCTCAGGGCTTCCTGGGAGAGAGGACATGTAAGTACCCAGGGACAATGACGGCAGGTATTTCTATACCAGAAGTATACACAAGTACAGAGCTTACCCTCCCCATGTCCTTGTAGCCAGTTGAATATTTCAGATTTATCTCTAGCAGATTTTAGGTTCATGGTGCCTGAAAGCAAGACTGTTCTGCAGCAGTACATGAACAGAGTCCTGTTTTAAAGTACCCTAGGATTCATGTTATTGCATTTTCAAGGAAGGTGCTTTATCATGTAACTTAAAATATAAAGTGGATCTCAGACTTATGACCAGTTTTATCTGCATTGCCTTTCCAATAAACATGAATACACATCTTTGTATTCCTCAGCCTACTTGCTTGAGTTTAATGTTTGATATTTCATATGAGATGTTTAGCTCTGGTGCATCCTCCCTTTAATTTTCATGCACCAGAGACCTAAATAAATAAAAAGTCAATTTAAATAAGCTGGATTTTGAACATAATCAATTTTGAAATACTGGTGCACACAGGTTTGTGTGCTGTATGCCCCTCACAGCTTTCAGCAGCAGCTCATTCCCCTTCCATTGCATCTTCCCCAGCTCCTTTCCCGTGGCCTGGGGGACAGCCTACACTGCTGATCCTCCCTGTCCTGGCTCTCTGGGGCAGGAGGGAACTCGCTTTCCCCCATGACTCAGGCACAGACTTTCACAGAGCATCTGAGTGACTGACCTCTATTCTACAAATGTGTCTGAAATGAGCCAAAAGCTACTTAGGAACAAGCAAAATACATAGTAAGCACAGTTAGAAAAGCTTTATTTAGTGATGGAACCAGTCAAAAATGTCAATGCATAAATTAAAAAGTGTATTTAAAATCAGTGTCAAAATCTGTATTGAATTTGGGGTAGGTATTTTTGCACCAACTCCTGTATGAAATGGATTTTGCTGTATCTAATTATAATTCCTTTTCCATAGCAGGCCCCTTTGGCTCAACCAGAATCCCCTACAGCTTCTGCTGGAGAAGACGTGCAGTCTCTGGCTGACTCCATGGACTCAGACCGAGAGTCCATCTGTAGTAATTCCAATGGCAATAACGGCAAAAACAGTAAAGAAAAAGAAAAGGACAAACAAAGGAAAGATAAAGACAAAACCAGGACGGATTCAGTTGCTAATAAAATAGGAAGCCTCAGTAAAACCCTGGGAATTAAACTGAAAAAGAACATGGGTGGTCTTGGAGGTCTGGTGCACGGGAAGATGAGCAGAGCCAATTCAGGGAATGGAAAAAATGGTGACACAGTAGAGAAAGTCAAAGAGAAGAAGTCCAAGTCTCGCAAAGGGAGCAAAGAGGAATCTGGACAGTCTGCGAGCACGTCTCCATCAGAGAAGACCACTCCATCTCCGACTGACAGAGCCAGCAGCTCCCCCACTGAAAAGGTGAACACTAAACCCTTTTCTGACAAGCAGTCTGACCCATGGAAGTACAGCACAGACGTGAAACTCAGCCTAAATATTTTGAGAGCTGCCATGCAGGGTGAACGAAAGTTTATTTTTGCTGGCCTTCTTTTGACCAGTCACAGGCATCAGTTCCACGAGGAGATGATCGGCTATTACCTGACCAGTGCCCAGGAGCGCTTCAATGCAGAACAGGAACAGAAAAGAAAGGAAGCTGAGAAAAAGGCTGTGCTGAATGGCTCCTCTAGTAGGAAACTGGAGCCAGAGGCATTTTCAAAAGAAAAATTAGAACCATCTCCTCAGGATAGGGCATCACCCGTCTTACCTCAAAGCCATACAACCCAACTGGTTTTAAAGTTTAAAGACCGCACTAGTCCCACTCCCGGGTCCTTTTCTTCACCCAGCAACGGTGCCAAGAGAAGCGGCCCCATCCCGGTGTCTGCCCACTATAGCCATACCCCCCCCGTTCAAAGGCAAAGTGTCATCCATTTGCATGACGTCAACTCCAAGCCATCGAGCTTCCAGGATGATACCTACAAGCCAGTGGTTGGCACCCTGAAAACTTGTGCCACCTACCCCCAGCAGAACAGGTCGCTGTCCTCGCAGAGCTACAGCCCCGCACGGCTGCCCGGGATGCGCACGGTGAACACGGTGGAGTCGCTGAGCTACGCCAGGCCGGCCGAACACAAGTCCCAGACCTACACCAACGGCTTCAACACGGGGGACGTCAGAGACTGCTTGGAGTACGCTGACGAGGACGCTTCTCAGAGCTGGCTGAACAACGACAAAAACCAAGGCAGAAGCACAGTTTGCCCAATATATTCCATCCAGCAGAACCGCTGTAAGAAGGAGAACTGTTCCTTTTATGGTCGTCCTGAGACTGAAAATTACTGTTCCTACTGCTACAAAGAGGAGTTAAAGCGCAGGGAGAGGGACAGCAAGGGACACAGGCATTGAGGATTCTTCCATGACTACTTAGTTTTACCATTTTCTTACCTACAAAGTAAACAGTGTTGGATTGCAGTAAAAGGAATCCTTAAAGAATAAAGGATTGATGAGTAAATAGTGTCTAGCTCTTCGCTTTTCTGGGGCAATGAGGAAATAATAGGAATAATTTATCATAAAAATATTATTTTCCATTTTGTCAGTGTCTTTTTTACATGTACTGGTAAGCTGAAGGGTTGTTTACTCCTTTGTCAGTGCAGTGTATATGTTTGGTCAAAAGTTTACTAATGGTGCCTGAATTTACACTGACATCACTCAGGTAGTAGAATGATAGGGGAACGTCATACTAGTGAAGATGTGGTGTTGTAGTAGGGTAGTATCTGCCTTGCAGACATTTGAACTTATATAGGTATAGAGTATTTTTTCCTTAGTAAAACCTAAATTTTTCATAGCCTTTTTTTTTAGGAGGGTAGTGATTTTGCATACTGCACATTTTTAACATGGCAGCATATTGCATTGCTACTAATGTTTGTATATTTCAGTCTGAAATTGAATGATTTGAGAAAAATGGGAGTGAAAGGTCTGAATTCATGAGGGCTGTAGGTCATCTTAATTTTCAGTTCTTGTTCTTACCAATTATTTCTAAATTTTCATTGAAAAAAAAAAAGTAGATTTGAGCCACTTTTGTTTGCACTGAGTTTTTAAAGAGGTTTTATAAGAACATTCAATATGACTTCATGTCCCCAAGCCCCCACACCATATCGTTCTGCACACCTGAATTTCAGAAGTATTTCCGTTGATGTTAAAATACAGAAAAATGTTACAAGAAAATATTTTTAAAAATTACTAGGTATGGAAAATTTGATGACTAGCTAGGAAATTTAGAATCATTCTAGACTCCAACTGCTTGCCAAAACCAATGCAATGCATCAAGTTATTGCCTTAGCTAGTGCATGAACCTAATCATTATTTACTTATTCCTTCTGAACATTATTGAGTGATAATTATTGCAAGTGTAACTACTTGAGCCTTTCTTGAAGACTGTTGGCTCCTCCTCTTTTCAAGTCTCCTAGAGTGAGTCATCTTCCCCCCCAGGAGGCTCCCAGATGGCTGTAAAATGCCTCCAGCAGGAATGGCAGCTCCTTGCACAGATTTGCACACGTCTGAGATCCAAATATTTACATGTTTGCAATACTTCTGAAAATAAAACTTTGCTCACAGAAGCATTTCTGCAAAGCAGACACTGCAGATACTGTTGAAGTAGATGGATGCCATGAGGAAGTTTTCTGGGATACAGCTCTGGGTTTGCACCCCTCCACCATCAACTGGCAGAATGCAGAACAGGAACTCTTTGGTGATGTTACCCTTGTGAACAATGGCTCATTTTAAGAGCCAGTTTTGCATAACAGGTGAAAGTACTGCCTTCAGGGCTGCTGACTCTGCCACCTCAAGGTGCAGAACAGGAGTTCTGCCTTCCTCATTAGGGAATAACACTTTTCTGGTCCACACAGGAAAGATTCTTTGCCAAAGAGTCTCCATTTCTGATTATTTGCTTGTTGCAGCCCAATTTTAATTCTTGACAACGGTGGCCCATTGCATACAGTTAATCCTAATTAACCCTGAAAACCAAGTCCCCTGTGAAACAAGATACACAAACTTCTGCTGCTGTGTCCTGGCTTTCAGAAAAAGCATGTGAGCTTTTCCAGTGTCCCAGACTGGTAGAACTGAGAACATATTTAAAATTGACCATATTTTTAGGTTTTCTGCTGAATGGGAGTTTTCAAAATAAGTTAGCTGTTCCATGAATCCAGACCTGTACTTTGTACTTCTTACTGTATACTAAGCATACACTGAATCTTACTGAACTTGCATTCCTTCATGAAAGGGAAATATTGGTATTTGTTAAAGCTCCATGTGACTTCTGTCCTTGAGGTAAGCACCTTCCAAATGCCATGACTCCTGTTGCATACTCTGGTAAGCAGTGTCCTGTTTTGCTTTGCTGTTGTGATTATTACATTTAAGTTCTAATTGTCAAAGAAAACTGGGATTGCAAATTATTCTAAAACAAGCCAGACCACATTAAAAGAAATTCAGTATTATACCTGATTGTATCTGCTGCTGAGACTGAGAAAACTGGCAGGATAAGACTTCAAGAAAAACAGAAATATTTAAGAATTCTTAGGGCATTAGAGTAGCAGAACTGTGTGATACTCTAAGAATAATTTCTGTGTAAAGTTGTCCTTAAGAAATATTACATTAGCAGCAAACCACACCAGCCCATGTGCTTAAGTGAGTTACATCTGTTCTGAATGAGGAAAAAAGCAGTACATGTGTAAAAATAAGCAATTACCATAAAATTTTGCTGTTTCCCATTTTCACTGGACTTGTTTCTATAGTATGTTTTTAAGATCTTCTCATAAAAGAAAGAGATTTACAACTGGTCAGCATTTAGGTATAATTTACTCTGTTCTGAATTATTTAATACATCGTGCTTGTGTGTTAGATTATTTTGAAAAGTTAGTCGGTCTTGTCTGTGTGGGGTACCAAACCTGAGTGTTCATTATCATCCTCAGGACACTCAGATATTTCAATAAATATTTACCTCTATAGGATTGCTCACTTTAAAATATCTGTTGTATGAAATACTGACAGAACCCTTTTTAGTTGTGCTTATTTCCTTAGAATCTTTTTGTTGGGATATCTTTGAATAATTTTCTAATTGCTGTTTTCTTTTAGAATTCTCTTCAAACATTATTTCTGTTTCTGGGCTTTGTGGCAGCTGTGCCATAGCTGTCATTAAACAGACCAAACATGCAGAAACTGTGCCCTCCTCCTGAAGAAGTGTTGTTCCATTAAAAGAAGACTGTAACTATAGAAGAAAATTTTCTACTTATTTTTTTAGAGAGAATCCCCAATTGCTTGTGAGTTGCATTCATCAGGGCTGAAAGACATTGTGCCATTCTTTAGCTACATGCTAGAGGTAATTATATTTGGATGTTTTTTTCTGTTGTACTGTATGCTAACCTCTCAGTGCTCTTTTGCTTTATTTTTCCTGACAATTGGAAGTGTTTGCAGCCCACAAACCAGCCAGGCCTGTGCCTGATCTGCTCTCCCTACACCCTCCAGAGCTGTAGAGTTCCCACATAGTCCCAGATATAGACAAATCAGCTTTGCTTTGGAGGGATCCTACTCATTCCTTCTGTTAGCCCGACTGGCTGCAATGCACACGTGTATTTTTGCATTTGTATGTGCTTTCCCCCCCTCTCCTCTTGATATTGATTCAGCATTTGTCACTGCAGTCCAGATTTCGGAAGTACAGAGTAAATACTGGGTAGGCTACACCTTCCCAGATGGATCACCAGGAAATATTTAGGTTGGAGGAAGCTGGAATTCTTTTAAAGTGTGAATGTGCAATTTTTCTAATTTAAAAAAGGCTTAAACCTATTATGCAATTTTTTTTTTTTTACTTTGTTCTAAACTCTGATGCAAATGTCGGTTTGTAACAGAGGATACCTGTGATACATAATGGGTTTCAGTCATGCTTTATATTAAAGTTTCATTTTAAATTATTAATACAGAGTTAATAAACCACTGTTAGAGTTTACTAATATATTTTCAAAGGTGGGTGTCAGTTGTAGCATATGGCTAACAAGCAGCTCATTCAGAAGATTTTGTAGGTTGTCAAAAGTAACTTCAGATTTTGGATTTTAAAGCAATTGGTGAACCTTTTGTTCTAGAAATACAATGGCAATATTGTCCCAGCTTTCTTTAGCAATTAGTTGCTTCTTCCTGAATCAAAAGTAACATGAGGAGCATCAGTAAAAGAAAGGTGCTGTACTTGAAAAGCTTTGTGTTGCTGGTATCCTAGAAGTCTAAGCAGGCCAAGTGGAGCGTTCAGGGTGTTTGTGGGGCTGGGAGCTAAGGTGTGAGCAGTGCAGCGCTGCCCAGGACCGTCACAGCCGGCTGCAGGGCCCGGAGGGCTGCTCCTCATCTGCTGGGGTGGTGAACGTGCAGGTATCAAAACACAGCACAGAGCTGACAAACACTGCCCTCCACCTCCCCTCTTTGACACAGCCACACTGGTGCTCACCTTCACCAGTGGGACTGCTCTCCCTGACAGCAAGCAGGCTGCTTCTCTTCAGAAACTCTCAGCAAGTGTTACACAAGAAATGTTTTTGATGGAGGCCTGAGCCTTTGGCAGTGCCTGCTCCCCACAGGCTGCCTACCTTCCTCTTCCAAGGAGACAGTGGATGAGAATTCTGCCTGAGGAGTAGAGAGAAGCCTTAGGTCTGTTTGGGCTACCTTTGCTGTCCTCTGCAGTGCGTGGACAGAATCCCATTAGCAGTGGGGGCCTTAAACCAGGTGCTTCATTGACATGTAAAACATTGCAAACTGGCTAGTAAGGGAGTACGGTCTTGATAGCACTGTGAGTGTTTTGCACAGCTGAAAACCCATATGTTCATAGAAACCACAATGATCTCAAATAAACATAAGTCCAGAGAGGCAAAATAACTGATGCTGATTGTAGATGGCGTTTTAGCTTAGTGTATTTTAAGTCTCTGTCAGTGTATTTGAAGAGTATTTGTTTTAAGGAATGGCAGCTTATGTGGAGGATCACCAAACTATAGCATAGAAATGAAATTATTTCAGTAACAGACACTAATATCTATTTTAATTTGCACATGGATTTCCAGTGTATTTAACTAAAATATTATATTGTTAAAAATGAGAGGAAAACAACACAAAGGTGTTTGTAAGTATGTTCTATTTCTAGACTTAAGGCTGTATTATGTTGGAATTCTACAAGCCAAGTTTAAATTGTAATATAGAAATTATTTTTATATTATTTTCAAAATATGTTATAGAGCAATATTTTGCACCTTTATTATAAACAGGGTCATCATTTTAGTGGGTTACTTTCAGAAATGCTGGTAGAAATTAACCATGAAAAGAAAGCTTTGTAAATGTACTTGTTTTTAACTGCTCTGTCTGTTGTGCACATTGTATCTAATATGAGTTGAAGATACATTTTTTTTTTTCAATTGAAAAGCTTTAAATTTTTCTTTATATATTTTGGTACAACACTGTTCCTCTCTATTTAATTCTCTTCCAACCCTAGCCAATAGCCACTTTTATAAGCAGCTTCTGAATAACATGCATCTGGAAAATTTCCTTACCAAGTGAAACATTTCTGCACAGGTATTGATTGACTTGGGACATTCATGATACACCCTGAACCCATTGGAGTAGGATTTGTTTGGGTTTTTTTTTTAAAGAATCAGCTGTTTATTATTCCTTCAGAATGAAAGTCAAGAATGAATGCAACCATTTAGCATCTGGAATAAAAAAATCACTCTAGATCATGGAAATGTCATCCCTAATTGGCAGGTACATCCTCTTAATATGTATCAAGTAGGCATTAGCTTCTTGCAGATTGAAGTGTTCAGATTTTATTTCTTCATAGTTCTTTTTACTGTACATATTAATTACTGATGAACTGTGCAAAGAAAAAGACTTCACAAACTAATGCCTATGTTAAATTAGAAGTCTGTGTAGTTTTTTAAATTCCCTAACTTTTTTGGTTTAGTTTGTTGGGATTTGTTTGTTTAAGAATTACTATTAAGGTATTTACTGCAACCAAAATTTTCAAACCTAGATACCTAATGACTGTGCATCTGGGTTTCTCCTGATCAGTAGACTGTTTTTAAGGTGTACTGAGCATCAGTTTGTGTAGGAAGAAAAGCTCCCTCTTGGTTTCAGAAAATCAATTGAGTGTTACTCAAACACATATTCAGGTCTTTTCCTTATTAGCACTCTACACTTCTTTTCAGTCAGTGGAATTTACATTTTATCTTTAGCGTTCTTCCATGTGGGAACAAATAGTTGGGCTTATTCATAAAATGATTGTTTGAGTATGGAGAGACTTGCCTTGTACCAAAACACCACATAATTGTTTAACTGTTGCATTCTTAATGGGGCTCTTGTATTCCACTGCTGGGGTGGGGAAATAAGACCTTATTTTTTCCTTGGGTATCATGATCCTGTTCTTTGTCTGGTTGGGTTATTCCTCTGAAGTGAATATGCTGTTCTGATTGCTGTTTTCTGATGGTTTATCTCACATTACCTGAATGCCTGTACTGTACCAAGAGAATTGAAATGGCTGATGCACATTTGCACTGTGGAACAGGCCATGTGGGTTAAAGCCACCGTGTTCCAAACAGCCTTAAAGTTATGACTCTCTGGGGACTGAGAGTCACTTAACTGGATGCAGCCTCTGTCCTACTTCCTCATTTAACCATGACTGTAAAACTTTCAAGCCTGCTGTAGTCTGTGTGTCTCTAGACACATTTATCTGAATACCCTGTAATCTTAACAGAAAATTTTCTTTAAAATATTGTGCTTCTTTGATGAGTGTTAATGTGTTAGGAAACCTTAGTCAAAAGAGGAGATGGAGTAAAACCAGAGAAATTACTGTGGCTAGTGGAGGAACCAGGGCACCAAAATACTAAAAAGGGGGAAATTATTAAGATGTATCAAAGCCTATTTCCTGTCAACATTGTATGTTTTGTAGATCTTCCTGTATTCTGGGAAAACAGAGAAATGTTTTTGCCATTCATCTCTGCATCTAATGGAGCCTCTTTGTTGCAGAGGTTTGCTCTTGGGAAAGACAAGAGAAAAGGAAGTAGTCTTCCCTTCTTAAAGCAAATTCTAGAGGCAGAATCATCTGAGATTGCAAAAATATGATCCAATGTTGGAACTGAATAGTGCCTAACTCTTACGTGCATTCTGTATTTAATTTTCATTTTGCCCCTTTCAAACACCATTTCTTTAGAAAAAGAAGGATGGGGAAATTAAGAGACTGAGCTTGTATGTTAATGATCCAGTTCTTCCTTCTTTCACATGTGGAATCTATATAAACATGAGAAGAGTTACACTAGAGTTGCACTTACCCTGCTGAGAGGTAAAAGCCACCAAATAGGTAAATTCCATGAAATTGCGTTGCCACAGAGTAAAATGGAACCTTTGCCTGATGAAGGCTGACAGCATGTCAGCAGCCTGAGAGCCATGGCTGCCGTAGCTGAAACAGCAGCTCTTGGTCATTCTTGCCTTTAACACAGGTGCAGTTCACTCTGGCCCACGGTGTCTGAACAGTATCTTTGTAGTAAAGATGAAGTGAAACACTGCCTTGCTGCCATTTGCTTCCAGGTTTGAGTAACAAAAAGCCTCTTCCCCATGCTTTTGGTTAAAATATGCAGGAGATGCAGCAGCAGTATGTGGCATCTCACGCTCAGAGAATGCCCCACATCTCCTTTCAATGGGCTTTGCAATCAGGTATGAATTGAAACACAGCCATGTGGGCGTCACAGAAGCGCTCTCATCTCTCAACTTTGAAAATTGTGTGCACTTTAAATACTAACAAAAATGGAGCAATGGTTTTATTGTTTATTTGCTCAAGATTCTGAGTAGTGTAAATACAGTCTTTGTATAATGCACAGTGTGTGTACAGTACAGAAGTGCTTTTCCCTCAGAGCCACCGGAGAGTTTTGCATGCACACGGTGCCCAACTCTGCCCACTCACCCTAACCAAGGGGAACAAACAGGATTTAGGCCTAGACTAAATAATGGATGAAATTAGCCACATAGACCTAAACAGCTGTGAGTACCCAACTGAAATGTTCTAGGCCAACTTTGACAGCTTTGTACAAAACTCCATCCTAATGACTGAGATTAGGTTTGTGCTTTTTCCTGGGGAGGAGCAATTACTTCTGTGTCTTTTCCAAGCCCATTGCTCTTAGTCTCTAACTCCTGTGTTTGTAATGTGCCAGGCTTAGCATGATTCAGCTAGGAAGCAGTTTTTAAAATCTCCATAGAGCTCTTGTTTTCTTTTTGGAATCCATCTCGAGTTTTACTTTGCATTTAATTTTAAGACATACAATATTATGAACTTTTCATAATGCCTTGAATTTGTCTCTTGTGGGGCTGAAAGACTTTGTTCTCCTTGGGAGGCCTTGTTCTTCTTCATTGAGTCTTGTGACTAACACTTTTGTATGGAAAAAATTGAATGAACCATTGAAAGTATCTCTGCTGTTTACATGTACTTCTGCCATTTGGTACACATTGTGTTGTTAAAACCCAATGCCTCTCAGACATGGGCAAAGCTTGAAGGACAGTCTGAAGTACTAGATGCAAAAGGTATATGTAGTTAATTCATCAGAACTCCACTGTTGCTATTATAGAATATGCCCCCCCCAATTGTTTGTACATATTTTTTCCTATTGCTAACTTTTGTTTAATCTTCTGTTTCCTTAGACAAATTCTAAAGCTCTTTGTCCTTAAAGCCTGTGATAGATTTTCCAGTAAAGATTTGGTTTTGCAGTTCAGGTTGCATATAGAGTGGCTTGTGTCCCAAACAAGAATTAAGGTAACAGATGTTGCACCCTTGGCTTAAAAAAGTATTTTTACTCATTAACTGAGAGTCTCTGTTCAATTATAACCAAAGCTAATTATATAAAGTTTAAAGTGTCAGGACTGGTAATGTGACTCTACCTAATAACCTGACCAACTCAGCGTTTTTAACCCATAGAAATGTACAATAAATGTATTTGTATTTGAAGTCTATTTCAAAGAAATTAGTTGGCTCTCACTGGGGCTTAAGAAAATGTTAATAAAGAATAAAGTAAGTCGCTCTGATTTTGGTTGGCTGAGAATTCAACTTCTTCATAGTCTTATCACTCCTCATTTTTCAGAGTCTGAGTTTCTTGTTGCCTAATATAAGTTTATGCTCTTTTAGCAAATATTGACTTAGGCTTTCAATAAACTATGTAATAGAAATTACAGAAATTTATTTATAGCTGAAATTACTCTTCATGTTTTTTGTTTGATCATTTTCATGCAAAAATGAATTAAGTTTTCTTTTCCCATTTCCCCTCCGTATTTATAATTTCAAAACACACTTAGTTGCAGTCACCTTTCTCTGCAAAAGAAAACAGTTGATCATTTTTAAGCTGACTGCCATATTGTTTGAATCCACTGTTAAAAAGAAACAGGAGCATTAATTAACATTCAAGAATAAGAAATATTTCTTGTTGTGAAAAATGTGAGTTCTTGAGAACCTTTTCTACATACAGTTTTCATTCAAGTTAAATGTCATTTTTAATCTGATCCATACTTTGACAAAGATGATGTGTAAGAGCTGTTTTTAGCAGTTGGATTGTTACTTTGTAAAGTATTAAAGCACTAAACCAATTTTTGCAATAGGTAGTAAAACTTGCTTTTGTTTTGAAAAACTTCCAGTTATAACTGTTGCACTTTTTATAGCAGAACTGTATTTAATTTCTTTCTTTTATGAAAGATTACTCAAAGTAACTGATAGCTCTGTAATCTGTGTGAATTGGCTTCTCCATTATTTGAATCTGAGAGAAGCTATGATGCCTATTCAATAAAATTAACTTATTTCTAAAGTACCTGTTTGCTTGAATTCTTGTTTGTGCTTTCTCTGTGCTCTCTCAGGGTGATGCTGGACAGACCCAGGGAAGAAGCAGGGACAAGGGTAAGGGGCTGCTGCAATTTGGGAGGGCAATTGGCTCAGCACAACCTTGTGTGCTGCTGCCATAAAGTGCATTTAAATATCAAATTGAGTCCCTTTCCCAAAACTCCATCTAGCCTGGATACCTTGCTGAAATCAAGCTGTTAATTCTGTTACCTCAGAGGAAACAAAATGAAAGTAGTTCAAGCAGCCTAACATTGCTATAAACCCTAGATCAGGAGCAAGTACAAGTCCTGTGGGAAAGATTTCATTTCTCTTGCCTGTTGTAGGGGCTAATTCTCTCTTATCGAATTTCAGTGTATGTGGGGGGATAGAATGTAAGAAAATAAAGACAGTGCAGAAGATAATCTCAGCCTGAGGAAGTGCAGCTGTATCAATCACCAAAGATTAGGAACAGGCCTGCCCTTAACAGGCACAGCTGTGTCCAACAAGGATGAGTGCTGTACAAGAGTGGGGTAGCTGGGTGAGAAGGGAACTCGAGTTTGTTGCTCTGCTGTGAGGAGGAAGGAGTCATGCTCTGAGGAGATGACCATGAGAAATCACCGAGAAGGTCTGGAGCTTTTGCAATACGATGACAAGTGTACATCAGAAATGGTGACAATGGAATTGCACCATTGAAAAACGTCTGTGTCACAGTTACTCAGGTCAGGGACACACTGGAAATGAAGAAGGCATTACAGGGGCTGCCCCTTGAGGGAAATAAATGAAGGAAAAAGACCAAGGGTAGCTTGAGTGAACAATTTAAAGCAGCAGAAGGAACCTGAAATGGAAGTAGAGGCTGTGGTTGACGTGCCAGCCATGTGCCTCTGAGGAGGGATGATGAAGGCTGCTTCAATGACTTAGAGGGCTACACTAGCACCTGATAATAATGGTTTACAGAACTACTGAACAGCTAATCAAAACTCACAAAGTGCTGTGAATCTAAGACAAAAAAAAAAAGTGGCAGTGGCCAGTGAAGGACCCCGCTATTAATACATTTCAATTAGAAGGTAAATACCAAGGTGACACACACCTTGTTCTGATAATTTTCCAGAATTTCTGTGTGCTAGCTGGGTTTGAATACAGTAACAAACACTTTCCACAAGGCTGGCTACTATGTTACCAAGTGTGTTATACATTTGCCATTAGAGTAAAGAATTTGCAGGGTTGAGAGAACAGGACACATCCAAGAAGGAAGATGGTTTTTAAGCAGGGCTGTGCTCATCTGCTGTTTCTGCTACAGCATCCAGATCCTTTCTGTGGAGCAGAATGTAGCTATGGAGGAAAATACTGATGTTTTTCCTAAGAATCTCCTATCTCAGGCCACAAAACCACTTTTCTGGCCTTATAATTGTTCTGTACTTCAGGCAGATTATTTGAAGGACCTGGTGAAAGTGCTGCATAGCTTAGCTGTGATTTTTTTTTCACTGTGTAACTTTATGTACAGGCCTGGGCATGTTCTCAGGTCCCAGCTGGCCCTCCCAAAGCCAGATCACAACACCCAGAGAAGAGGGAGCCTAAGCACAGTACAGACTTAGCCAAATACACAGCCACAGCACAGCTGTGACTAAGGCTGGCCATTCAGCTGTGCCTTTACTTCTATTTAATAGTAAAGTGGTGAAGTGCTGTCTCCTTGAAAAGCTTCCCCTCTCTTAGCAAACACCACATAACACGCAATTTTTACAGTGACTGGGAGCATATTTTTACTTCTGAAGTACAGCCCTTCCATTTTGGATCTCCTTAATCACAGTGATTTTGTGGAGAATAACAAATTTCCCATTCCTAGATTTAAAACTTGACTTTTTTCCTTATTTCCTTCAGCATTAATTATCCCTCCTAAAAATAGACAGGTGTGGTCCAAAAATATCCAGTGGAGCCTTAATGAAAGGTTTCTTGCAGGGAAGCCAACAGCCAGACCTGATTTATTCACCCAGTCTTTTTGTTTTTGCAGACCCACCCTGCACTAGGTTCCTGTTTCCAGGCTTGCCTCTTATTTGCTCACCCGGTTAATCAGCACAGCTGCCTGCAAGCACATGTGAAGTGGAAGCCATCCCCTACGCAGTCTTCTGGGGAGGTTGCAAAGGTGGGGAGTGTGGCTGCCTTCAAACCTTCTGCCCCTGAGAGAGGCTCCTCTCGTGCAGGGAGGAAGGTGCATGTAGGTCATTTCCTTTGGGGAACCTGCCAAGCTGCTGTGCCTGGGAGCATGGGTGTCTCCCTTGGCTGGCCCTGTAAGCTGGCAGCAGAGGAGGGACGGCATTCCTGAACGAAACTTTCTTCTTTCTTCTTCTGTCCAGTCATCCTGTTCCTCTCAGCAGGCTGCAAACACCATTTGTACAGCAACCCCAGAGAGGGAAACCTTGGGATTTGTTACAAGACTTCCGAAGTCAACAAAAGGCTTGGAAGTTAAACCAAACCTGCAAGGCCTTGCAACTTCATGGATCATTTCAGAGGGTTTGAGTTGGTTCTCAAACTCAGCTCTGAGGAGTGGTAATTCTGTCTTTTGGTGCAGGAAGTCTTGATACAGCCTGAGTTTGGGGCCAGCCACTTGTGGGTGTGCCCATCTCACTACTCCCCTCTGGGCAGATGGTAGCTGTGATGTTGATTCTTAGATGTATGTTAGCTTCCAAGTGTGGCATTTCGAGAGTCCCAAACTGACATCTTTTTTGCAAAGGGTGAGGCATGAGGCTTGAGAAAAAAAATGCAGGGCCTTTGAAGTGCAAGGCTTTGAAGTTAAAAAAAAGCTAGCAAATTCCTGCTGCAGTTCACTGTCTGTGGAAAATCTGGAAGCTAAGACTTTTGACCAAAGAGGCTGGATAATGTTTAAAAGGAACAGACTGGGGAAGTGTGGGTTTAATGTTTTACCTGTTTATGCAGTGGTGGAGAAGGTGAGCTTGATTCAAAGAGTGTGTACCAAAAAACACTGTCAGCCTCTGCCTTCCTTCTCTTCCACTGTGAGATTGAGTGCATTCAGATCACGGATAAAAAATGTGTGTGGTGGAAGGGGGAGGGAAGGAATTTCTCTCTTCCCGTTGCTATTGTGTTTTGTTATGTTTTGTGTCTGTTCAGTTTGTCTCCAGGATCAGAGAAGTGACTCAGAAAGTTATTTCCACAATAGGAGAGCATGGGAAAACACAAACATTAGTCTCTTAAAGACACACAGCCCTGTTTACCACACACTGACATGCCTCACTTTCTGACTGCTGGAATTGCTACCACATGAGCTACCTTTCTCCTTTCTTTAGAACCCTATCAGGATTTTGCACCTTAGGCCTTTCCTTTTGTCTCTAGAAAATTACATCAAACTCCCCTACCCTCTACTCCTTATTTTTCTATACTTATTTTCCCCCTCTTTAACTTACCTTCCCCATTTATTGCACCTCTCATCTGTTCCTCACATAGGTTCATCTCATCCCTCTTTCCATGCTCCCGTGCACATGGAAGCCTCCACCAGCACCATCTCCTATGTCCTTCAGCTGGGCCTTTTTTCTCAATGGTGTCCTCATATCCACCAACTTGGCAGTACCACACCTTCCCTCCGGGAGATGTCCCAGTCCCACCTGGTATGCCTCTGAACAAGCCAGCCTGGGCTCTATGAACCTTTGGGACCCTTTGGAGTATTCCCTGTAGGTCCTAGTGCTGCAGGCCCAGACCTGCTGTGCTGTGCTCGGCCAAGCATGATCATCCAGTGATGCAGTGAAGAAACCTGGTAAGCAACAGCATCCTGGAGCCTCCCTTAGTCCCAGCCCCTGGTGCCAACCCCTCCTTTTTGACTGAATAGTTGTTTCAGCCAGCAGGAGCCAAAGATTAAATCTAACTTCTGCCAGTGCCAACCAGGTGGGACAAGTTGATCCTTTATTTACAATTATGATGAGGTAGCAATTATACTCTCGGGCTCTTTTCTCTTGGTGAGGTAGAGCTATTACTAAGCTCAGTGGTTTGGTTTTGTTAGCACACCTTTGGGGCCTGCTCTTGCCTATAACCCCCATCAGGTTCTCTTGTGTGTCTCCCTTTTTTTTTTTTTTTTTTTTTTTTTTTTTTTTTTTTAAAAACTTGTTTAAATAATCTTGTTCTCTCAGTTGCCCAAAGCACAGATCTGCCCCATAGCCTGTGTTCAGTCATGCTTCTCTCTTCCTCCTTGCTGCTCACATATATGGGCATCCAGACTCCATCCTTTTTCTGCTGCATGCATTGAGAAACCTATTCAGAAAATTCCTCCCTTTCTCTTTATCCTCTTAGCTGCGCCAGCAATGCAGTGTAGCTGGCTAAACACATATGCTTGCCTGCTTCAACTCTTGCTTAGCTCCCTTCTCTGCTGCTCTTGGAAAACATGCTCCAGTTTCTGCTCATCTCCAAAGGTGCTGCCTTGCTTGCTTACTCTGAAATTCTGCAGGAAGCCCCACATGGATTCTGGTGCTGTACAAGCCTCTCAAGTCAGCTGCTACAAACACTTGTCTCATTGTCTTCACCTCATTTTTATTTCAGTCTTCATCTTCTCTCACATTTTTATCTCTTTCTATTGACTGTGTATGTATATTTATGTCACTTTAATCTCTTACAGTCAACTAGCAAATCATGCCATGGGTGTGGTTCCTTGAAAAGCCAGCACAGTGAATCTTAAGGTGGATTACTTTGAAGACAGAAATTATACACAGGCAAATGGAAATAGGAAAATCCCACCCTAATTCTAGCACTATTCTTGCTTCTCTTCTGAAATGCTGGACTCCTGCCAAGTCTATGAACATTTCATGGCAAACACTGAGTCACAGGCAAGACAGAAACCCTTGCAAGACAGAAAAAGGAGGCAGGAGAGATGCACACTCCTTGCATTTAGGAACCTGGAGAGGAGAAGCAGGACAGAATGTGTTAATGCACATTTCAGACCAAGGGTACCTGGGCAGGGAGGCACATTACAGTATCAAGGCAGCAACTCCAGACTATGTACAGGCATGGTCCTTTGGAGGGAATTGTTTCCCTTTTCTTCCTTCTAGCAAGTTCAGGAAACAATCTCTGACTGCACTTCTGTTATCAAACACGAGGTGGATCTTTCATTGTAGGAAGACTTTGGGAATGCCACTGTTTAGGGCCTGTTGTAACAAACAGTGCCTAGAAGCATTGTGTAACCTCTATTCTCTAGAAACTTCACATTCCTTCCTTCACATCTGCCAATGCCTTATGTTTTTGAGAAAGTTGCTCAAATTTGTGTTTCAATTTTCTTATCTTTAAAATTAGGAAAGAACATTTCAGGATACTGTGAGGTTACATTACTGTTTTGACATGGTATTGCCACTTGCAGAGATGATATCAGAAATTTGCAAAGAACTGAGCTTTGAAAGAAAGGATGGCTGACTCTCTGAACTTTAGGTCACACATATCAATCCCATAACCATCTTGTAAAAATTGCAATATATACCACCTTTGAGAAAGGAATTTCACTTTGCAACTACAAAATACCAGCTAAAGCACAGAATACAAAGCAAACATCACAAAAACTTTCAAACATTAAAAGAAATCCCATTTTAAACAATAGCACTGGGTGAAATTTAAATAAAGACACCAAACAAGATATCAAGTCTCAAATGAACAGCAGAAATATTAATAATTGATGCTTTTTAGGTGATAAATAGAGAAGGAAATTAATAGAAAACCAATATTTCATAGTTATAAGTTTTATTTTCGAAAATCTAAACCTCACTAACCATGCATACAAGTTAAGACAATATTTTACAGTTCTTAATTTTCTTCCTTATTAATTTTTTTCCTTTTATAGTTGCATAGGACATTATCACAATATATAACTATGCAATACAAAATACATAAAAAGTTACAGCAGAGCAAGAATAGATAAACATATAACTGTACAACTGTAATACTTCAATGTAGTGATTTAAAGAGTTCAAAAGTGAGCCACAGAAGCTTTCATGTGCTGCTGACAAGCCTGTACAAGTGAGGGTGACACTGGCAGCTTTACAGCTCACTGCAGCTGAAAGTTTAGCTGTGAACACATGCACGCTCCCCCACTTGGGCATGTGCTGCTGGAAAAGCACATGTGCACGCACACACATGTCCCCCACGTGTACAATGTACACAAGTAAATGCACCTGTAACCAGAGATGAAACTCAACCACAAATCTCCAACAGGTTCAAAAAGTCCAAATGCAATGGCATGTGGATCTAGGAATTTGGTTCAGGCCCATCACTAGTTATAATGAAATAGATATCTATTTTTGCTCTGTGGTCATCTCTTCATTAGTCAGTGTGTAGTATAAACACACTGCTGTGTATTTATGTATACACACATACATTATACGATATACACATATATATCTATTTATATATATATATGTGCATATGCTTATATAAATCCATATATATAAATAAATATATATTTATAAAAACCTATACCAGTGGATGGGCTTTTGCATTCTATATTCTGGCTTATGGGATAAACAAGAATAATTTGGGTATTTTATTCTGCCTAAGGCTATAGCTCTTATCCCCGAGAGTTACAAATACCGATGTTCATCATACCATTCACTGACATAGACTAGATGTTAGCACCTAATGCACAAACAGATGGTGTGATGGAGTAAAAGAGCACCTGAAAGTTAGTTTGTAGGCATGACCTGATGAAATTAGTAAATCTAATGGCAATGAAAAGGCAAAAACAACACTGCACTTCACAAAGTACAAATCCTGTAACTCATTACAAACCACTGGAGACGAGCAGTTATGAAACAGGTATGCTCCTCACACAGCCTTTACTGCCTGGCTGTGTGAGACAAGGAGAGTGCTGAATATCTGGGTAGAGGGTGATGAGGTTTAAAGGTATGCAGAGGCTTTTATAGTTACAACTTCTTGCAAGGGTTAATGCAGTAAAGAGGGTGGGATACAGACAGGAATTAGGCATTACCATCAAACAGAGGCTTCTGATGACTTGTCATAAATATATACCTTTGCAGTTACGTAAACAGGTACTAGGTATGTATTGTAAAAGCAAGGAATAATTAATTTGCAGATACAAAAAATTCTCACAAAATCTAGCTGCCAGGAATTTACCAAGACTGCTTTCTAAGAAGCAGGATGGAAACTGAATTCATGTTGCCATTAGGCCTTTGCATAGGGAGAGGTTAATGGAAGGGGTGAATGAGTTTCTAAGAGCATCTTCAGTTTCACCTGGTAGCGAGGTGATGATTTTCACTTGCACCTATTTCCTGTAGAAAGGCAGTCCAACACAACACTTAGAGAAGTTAGAATCATGGCTGGAGAAAAACAAACTTTCCAGGGCTTTCTTAATAATAATAAAGCTGTTGCTATAATCTGAAATGGAAAAAACAATCACAGCAATGTTGTATTTTGTGAGAACACCTCAACAGATTGCACGGGGAAAGGAGGAGGCAGGAGAGATGCACACTCCCCCAGATGGAGAAACCTGCACTTTGCCAGAGCACTATTTCCTGAGTGTGACATGTTTGTTGCTGTGCCAGAAGATCAATTTAGATTACACTGCTGGGTGAAACAACAGAAAGGTAAGAATCTGAGGTTAGTTTGGATCAGCAAACAGATTTAAAAACATAATTTGAGCTATTCTGACTTCTCATGTCTGCAAAACTCAGGAGGAACCATTACGAGAATGGAGTCCTATGACCTTGCTGATCATCAGACATTTCTAGCAGATGCTAGAAAACCCCATTCTTTTCTCATATGAAAATATTAAGAGAAGTTTTTGTTTACATTCAATTTTGGAAAATACTAGTGGTTTGGAATTTATCATTTTATCCTAAAACTATAAAGTTTTAAACCTCTAATGGAAATATTTGAAACTCTATCTGGGATTTTAAAACACAGTAACTTGACTGTCAGCCTAATACATCCTGAGCTATTTACAGCTGAGATGTAAAAACAAAACAGTTTTAATGACCAATTTCAGAGTATTTTCTGAAATTGTTCTTATGTTGGCTATATACAGGCCCATGGTGTTCTCATTAAAAGAACTGACTTAACTGAAAATTTTACTTTGAAGCAATTTATTTTCTCCTGCTTAAACTTGAAAAATTATTAGTAAAATCTATGAAGTATATGAGTAAAATATTACTTAACTGTTTGAGTTAGAGATTACATAGTTCTCTGTCCCTCAGATTAGGTTGTCCCAAAATCTTTATATCCTATAATCTCAGTAGTGATAAAACCTGGTGCAAATATTCCTTCTTCAGGCTAGTAAAACAACTTGTTTGTTATGCATAAACTGATTCATGCGGAATTATTAAGTCCTAAATAAATGAAATTGAGTGGCTCCTCCTTTCCTGAAGATTAAATGATGCTCTTGTTTGAACAGGTGATTTTACAGCAAAATGAACTGGGAACATGAAGCCTATAATGTTTGCCAATACTGAGTGCTCCTTTTGATTTTCTTGTTCCCCCGCTTCTCCATATACCTCTCTTAAGGTATAATGATAATGAGAAATGAGTTTGACTTGTTTTGAAGTATGTGCACAAGACAGAAGTGACCTGTAGAATTCCGTGAGCTAGATGTCTGAAATGTCTCTCCACTAACTGCAGCACAAGAGCACTTCTAGGAGTGACAGAAATTATTGGAATATGAATTCCTGTTACCTGAATTCTATCAAGTTGTTAAAATTGTGTCTCTCAGCACATGACATTAAAAAAAAAAAGAAAATAGGAAATCTTTTGAGGCCAACAGATCTGGTTTTCCCCTAACTCCAGAGCTTGGGCAACTCACCACATTAACTCCATTTGTCATCTTGCAAAAAACCCTTACTGTGTTCTTTCATTTTCTGTGAAATGAAACAGTAGAATTGTGCCTGTCACAACTTCCAATTCAAAGGGGGAAATTAACAGAGGTGAAATCTGGAGCAAATGAACGTGAAAAAAATACCGAAACATCTGCATTTGTTTAGATTTATAGTTGTATTTGTATTGATAAATACTCAGAGTATTTATTTGTACAAATAATAGAAGGTGTAGTATTAGGAATAATGTATATTATGGAAGTACCTATGAAACTACTTGGAAATCTATATTAGCTTCTCACAGTTAACATACAGTACAATAAAACCTTGCAAAACTGGATCAATGCAAAGCAGCAAGTAAGATACAGGTTCAAGGGGAATGTGGAGGCATTCACTTAATATCAAATGACTGGTTTGGCATAGAGAGTTTCTTTTCACCATGCTACACTTAACTGCATTTATACCCTACAGAAAAAAAAAAAAAACCCAAAACCAAACAGCAAAAATCCCAAAATTCCAGAATCAAAAGGACCTGAATTGATAATATGCACCATCAGACCCAGACAAACCAAGGAATGTGTATTTGCTGCCAGTGAGGTTTTCAGTACATCACTATGTTTCTGGCCTGTTACTATATTTTCTACCACATAAAACATGAAAATCCTTGTGCTCTATCTAGTGTTAGATATTTGAAAGTTATTGAAAACTAGCCAATATTCTCTTTCTGTTATTAAGCAGAAATAAGAGCACCTTGCTTTATGCTGGTATGTGTATTTTTGAGAAACTTGAAGTAGTGATGAGCTATAATGTAATTTTATTTTAAACTTAAAAATGCATATTTTATTATTCCAGTCAGAAGATACCTTATGATTTTCACTTCCTTCTATTAACAACCACAATTTTGATGCAACAGAATACAGAAACTATGTCTTGGCCTATTTTTCCTTCTAAGATACAGCTGTACAGTAGGTAAGTACCTTGATAACAGTTTTGGTGGGCATTGGTTCAGTAATGCTATTTCCGTAGTTAATTAAAAAACAAAACAAAACAAAGGAAGAAGAAATAAAGAAAATTGTTCAAGTCAGTGTGGTTTGATTGAATATTCTGTTGGTCCCATACTGAACAGGCAGTGCAGACAGCTTAACAGCTTGGAGAGAGTTGACAATAGAATGCCTCCAAGATTCCAGCCACCTTGCCATAAAACGTTACCCAGTGTAAATTTATTTCTTTGTGATTTAGGTTACTCATTTAAGGCATCTTGTTGAGAAATTTTTCTCAGAATTTTATCTAGCATGAAATAAACCAACAAACAAGTTTATCAATGTCACAGAGATTTTTGCAATTGGAAGTTGGCTTTGGAGCATCTTCAGCAGAAGTGAGAAGACAACTTGCTACCATAGGCAGAGGGCAGCTTGAAGAAAGACAAGATTCCTGTCTGGAGGTTCCCCAACACAGGTATATAATCAGGAAAATGAGCAATGGAAGAGTCCAGTACTACATTCCAGTATTACGCTGGTTTCTGTATTGTTTGTTTGTTTTTTATTTTTTCCCCAGTGTGTGAAAGAACCTAACAAAAAGCTTCTGAGTGCAATTATATTTACAGAGTAAGGCTGTGGTTAGGGTGTGTCTTCATTGTAATTATTGTGTAACATAAATATCCATCCCTGAGAAAGGAGAAGGGGGACATAAATCCAACACAGTTGATTTTTAAGTGTATGTATGCTCATATTGTGCAATCCAGTTTTACAAACTACTTCAACACCTGAGGTGAATTAAGCAGATTTTTTCCTTTTTTTTAGATTTTTTTTTTCATTTTCTTATAAAGAATAATGAAGAGGATCCATATATGGTTGCAAAATATATGAAATATGGAGACAGCAGGAGTCGCTATGTGTAACATGTAAGTTTGTCTGTCCATGAGGTTAGAATAGCCACTTGTATGGTTGGGTAAAGAAAATCTGACTAAAAATTGCAGTGGGAGGCAGCTATTTACTGATTTTTAAAAAAGAGAGGGCAGGAACTGAAGGAGGGGAAGCAACAGAGTTTTTAAAATGTGTGCAACACCAACAAAACTCCACGTTAGGTATTAGAGGCAAAGTGCTGACATCCAGTGCAGGTAGGCTACGGGGAGCTGGCGGGGCTGATCGTGGGACTGGAGGCGTCCGAGCGGCTGTAGTCACTGACAGAGCCTGTCCTGGAGCCGCTGCCGCTCCGCCTCTTCAGCATGCTGGGGTGGAAGTTGGCGTGACGCCGGGCGTGCTTGGTCAGGTGGTCGCTGCGCATGAAGCGTTTCTCACACAGCGGGCAGCTGAACTTCTTCTCCCCGGTG
Source organism: Melospiza georgiana (assembly GCF_028018845.1). Taxonomy (NCBI): domain Eukaryota; kingdom Metazoa; phylum Chordata; class Aves; order Passeriformes; family Passerellidae; genus Melospiza; species Melospiza georgiana. The sequence continues at coordinate 450,487 of NC_080442.1, read as the reverse complement.
TGAGTGCGGTAGTGCCGGGCCAGCTCATCCGAGCGAGCGAACTTCTTGTTACAGCCCTGCCAGCTGCATTCAAAAGGCCGCTCACCTGCAGAGAGCAAACACGGCACGGTTAGACGGGAGAGCAGTGTCTTCCATGGGCTTTTTTTTTGTATGCAGAATATAGAATAAAAAGGTTGGAAGCAGGGTGAATGTCATTTGGCACTAAGTGGATGGAGGAGTTATCCTCTGCCAGAGCAGGCTGCTGTGGTATTCCAGCCCATTTAAAAATGCTGTCAGACCAGTCATATACCTTGTTTGATAACTGGGTCTTCAGGGATGCTGGGCTCCTGATCCTTTCATGGATATCTCTTGTGTCTGTTGAACTTTATGACTTAATAATAGCTGTACTGAGCTTTATAGTATATTCACTTATTCCTCCAAGCTGTCCCTATGTGTCTGACCAAGTGCTGAAGTTAAGAAGGCATGATGAGGTCTTCTCCAGTTATTTTAAAAGTTATGGTAAAAATGCAAAATGGCAATTTTGATGTAGTGGATGTGATGTATTCTCCACAGCTGTGCCTGTGGTTTCTGCATTTGCTACAAAGTACTGCAGTTTCCCTTGTTCACTGCCTTGGGTCTCACTCAAGTGAGGTGGGGGTGCTGTATTCCAGTAGGGGACAGGTGTCACCTTGAGGGTACCAGCCTTTTTTGAATAGCTAACATAAACCTCATAAGCTGTGGCACTTAAGCGTGGAGCAAAGAGCAGTGAGCTCACAGAAGGAGCCATCTGGTGACCTGGTGAAGCTCTGAACAGATCTCAGCCGTGGGACAGAGGCCTGGCGCTGCTTTAGGGCCATGCACTGTGGTGGATGTGCAGTCTAGGAAGCTCTGCAGAGACTGCAGACAGAATTAGCATTGTTGTTGGGTAGATGGGTATCTGGAATCTATTCCCAGCTTCATCACTGATGTGCTGCATATGAGGAAGAACCTCATGCTTCTATCCTTAATTTCTCGATTTCATAAAAATGAAAACGTTGAATCATGAAATTTGCTGTCTACTACTTCTGCTTATTGGTTTGGTTCTTACTGTCACTGCATCTGATCATTACGTGTTCTTTAATTGTTATTAATTGAGAACATCTTATTCTTTTGTGAATACCTAAATACATAGACTTAGCATTTTTGGTAGTTGTAATTTTAGTAACTTCCTACTTGCACTAATCCTAATGTTTCTAATTCTGAATAGCCTGTTCCAGAGTCCCAGAGAGCCACATAAATTCTAGACAAAGCTAAGAAATAGAAGTTCTCTCCACAGTACGCTGAATAGGAAATAAAGAAAGAAAATCGCCTCCTGGAGAAACTCAATACAGCTTAATTAAAACTGTCTGAGATAAAAAATTGACCCCAGCAAATCTTCAATCTAAGCAGCCGATAATCTGCTTAAAATTCACAGATTTGGCAATAACATTTATCTCCAGAATCTGCTCAGGAGGCTCCTGCTCAGAAAAATTGTTCTGTAGGTTCCTTTTCTCTCTGTTCACAAGGCCTCCAAGATACTTCAGACAAATCTCAGTGTCTCAATGAACAGACAAGCAAGTTCTTTTAAAATAGGATTTTGTTCAATAATCTGGAGAAAACAAGTTTCCCCAATGTTTCCTTGATTATTTAGGAAAAAGACCATAGCTCATTAAAACAAATTGCTCTTAAGCACATTTAGTGGATTTCATTACACCTACAACCACAATGCATAATGCAGTGGTTGCATCTGTGCAGTACACACAGATGTTGTATGGAGAACTGTGACCACCCTGCCTAGGGACTGCATAAGGCACCAAAGATGAACAGACGTAGAGCCTAAAATTCTCAGGGTTACACAAATGAATTTAAGAATATAACCACAAACAACTGGATTTAAAGGATATAATCTTGTTGCATAAAATAACCCATGCAAATCCATTCAGTGTCTTCCTTAGCCTTATTCTGGCTGCAAACTGTCAGGGACTGAACTCTCCATCTCTGCTAGAAACAGGAAACAAAAGTATTCTGGCTGTTTGTCATATATCCAGTTGTGTTCTTAGATATGTTCCTCCCTGTGGTGGGACATGCCTGGGGTGTGACAGCCCTGTTGTGTGAACACATTCACTGGTCTTGTCCCTATGTTTTGGTCAAGTAGAGATATACATCTAAGAGGGCTTTAGAACCCCTGGGAAGAAGGGCAGTGAGGCATGGTCTTGGGGTAGATGTGGCCTGCAGAATCAGAGTTCCTCATCCCTGAGCTATGGCATCAGTTTTTGCTAAGACAATGGTCTTTGGAGCTTTCTATTGTCTGAGTTAACATTTCTGTTTATTTTCATTACAAATGGTATCAGCAAATGTTCTTCACTTGAAGAACTGTCCCATGAAGAGAGTGCTTTCAGACAAGGAAAGCAAAAGTTTTCATGCAATGTTTTGCATTGCTGTTGACACCACCATGAAGCAAAGGGAAAATGGCACCTTCTGTTCTGATCAGTTTAATGGCACCAGCTGCTCCTGTCCATGATTCTAGCATTTGGGAGCCACCAGTAGGCACAACATTCCAGTTCCTAAAGAGGGACATGCTTCTGAAGCAGGATTGTGTAAGCTCAGTGTTATCCAGCACTAGCAGGTGATGAAGGTATTGCACAACTCATCTCCCCTTCTCCTCACTGCACATCAGGTCTGGTGAGAACATTCAGGTTCCCACTCATCTGTCTGATTTGATGTTGATGGTGGTGAGGATTTGTGTGCTGAGCCAAAAAATGCGGTATTTCTTCCACTATATTTCCACAAATCCTGTACTTCTCCTTCCTAGGGACTATTTTCCCCCTCAGTCCTCTCTAGTCTTCATTTTATATCTTCTTGGTACTTGGTTTTAAGTTTCTTGGCCAAGTGATTTTCCACTGACAGCTGGCATCACTCTAGTAGTGCTAACAGCTCTTTAGAGTACTTCCCAGCTTTGTTGAGGTTTAGCAATTTCTCTTCAAAGAAAAAGTGTATTGTGAGGAAATGCTGGGTGCCTTGTGTGAAGATGTAAGAGTCATTTTTATTGTTCATAAAAAATTAGTACACAGTCTGGAACAAAGTTGCCGGGGGGTATTAATTAAGGCAAGACCCAGCTGCTGCTCCAAAACCACACATGGAAATTCACAGTCTGTCATCATTCTCATCTCTCAAGCAGAAGGGATGTGGTTTTCTGTGCAGGTAAGTTACCTAAATGTCCTTTTACCAGCAGTAAAGCAATCAACAGAATGAGAGATTATATGAATTGATTGCTTAATCTCATTAGGGAACATGCAGCCACAGTACAACGTTCCTACATAAGCAATAACTCATGGACATGTTGTACTCAACAGAGAGCTTTCACCATTAAAATGGCTGTAACATGACACAATAAGAATTCTTTCAACTCCATTTCAGGCAATGTTGAAGTCAGAATTTTACCTTTATACACTCAGTGAAGAATTTGATCTTATAGATAATTGTAGAAGTGTTTTCAAGTATCTTAGATATGGCAGGAACACATCAAGCATGTGAATATGTATACTGAGAGTCTTAATGCTGTGCCTTGGCAGCAGCAGTATCTTTGTGCATTATGAGCCTTACGAACAGGTCTCCAAGAGTCGTAAGTTTCCAAAAGATAAAGGTGCTTGAAAATAAATTAATCAAAATGCAACTCTGCCTTCTTTATCTTTGGAGACGCAGGCAAAAGATGCATTTCAAAGATAAGGAATACTGTAATTTTTTTTTACCATTTAAAATAGGTTTGAATATTCATGTTCCAAATTTTGCTAAATGGTAACCCTCCTAGCTCCTTTCCCAGGGCACATGGCATCTAACTTGTGTTTAAGTTACACAAACTGATAGAAAAACATCACATTGGAGAATTAGATTCTGCTGATCTCAAATGAAAATTACACAAGCAAGAACATTTTTGGCTTTTTCCTGACCTTCATCCAGTAAAAAAAAAAAAAAAAAGCAGGTAGTGTAAAGGCACATTAAGAAACTTGCAGTGCTCACCAAGTGAAAGTACGTGAGCTCTGCAGGTGCACAGAGTTCTGAATTCCTTTCAGGGGCACAGGCCTTGCTGCTCATTGTCTGGCAGAGCAGCCTGCCAAAGGAAACCCAGAGTTGCCTGGGCTATAGAAACGGCATTAAAAAAATGCACCTCTATCCTCTCTTGCTGGAAAGGATTCGGAAGTAACTAGAGCCAGCCTGTTCTTATGATATTACATAAAGGTCCTTTGTATTATTCTGTATTTTTCAACCATTGTATAGTGAGGCAACTGTACGTAGTTATGGGAAACAAAATCTAAAGAGATGGTGGCACCAGATCTGATGTCTACTGAGCTTGATTTGTACAGTCCTTTTAGTGCACATATAGTTTTAAGGACTCGTTTCCTATATAGAGAGCCTCCTGTACAGACCCTGGAGTAATCTGTTTTCTGCTTCAGCAATTCATCTGTCTGATATCCAGCATCTGAATATCAATTTAAAAAGACAGCAAGTACTGCCTAAGCATACTTTAAAAATAACCTACTATTGACTGAAATGCCCAAACAGTTTGAGACAATTATGAACCTAACCATTTTCCAACTTATAATGCAAAGATTAGGCAATTGTACATGAAGAATTTGAAGTGTGCTATCCACTGTCCTACAGATTACAGTAGGCCAGATTATCAAGTCAAACCACATACTGGGGGCTATTTTTTTCAATTTACCTAATGTAATAGCTCTGCACATTATGTTAGCATGTTCAAGCACATGTCAAGGCCATGCAGTAACAAAGAAATTTGTATCCTGGGAATTCAATGAGTGTCTGCAAAACCAGAAACAGTAAACCAGAAACAATTTTCTGTGATCTTTAATCTGTTCTGCTGCTTTCCAGAACAGAGTTGAATGTTGTTATAAAAACAGACTAGAAGCCTGAACATGCCACTGGATGCTATTCTTATATTTCTACATTTTCATATACATAATTAGGAGTATATTTAGAAACACAGATCAGCAGGCTGGGTGGGGAGGACGAGGGGCAGACAGTTAAGAGATGTGACTGAAGAGGCTTTCCTCCAGGAGAGGAAATGCTATCTTGGGAAAAACATTCAGCCAAGCAGACTATGCTCCTTGAGATGGGGCTATTACTTGGAAAAAACCAAACAAAAAACCCTCCAAAAAATGAGGAAAGATCATTCTTCAGTAGTACTGACATGTATTGATGGCTATTTTAATTTCTGATATTCTCTTGTTTATAAACAAGTTCTTTTGCATGGTAAAAAAAAAAAAAAGCCATAATCTCAGTGCAAGAGAGAATAAGGCTTTGATGTTAGGCAAATGGTGGTTTCTTTATCAAGTATTTAAAAAGAGATCAAAAATTTCCAAAGCCTCAGATTTTCAGATTCCTATAATATGAAACCACTTAGTTTTAAATTAATGACTTTAGGGGTGATATTTCATAACTAAATAAGCCAAATGCAATTGGGTTTTTTTACATCTGCTCTTTGTGTCTGTCCAACAGCTTTGGAGTATCTCGGCCACCTTCACACACATCTAACAGAGGTAGCAGATTCAGCAATATTAAGCTTCACTAGTTCCAGGGAAATGAGGATGTTTTAGTAATGTTCTCAGTGAAAAGAGGAGTTATAGGGTGAATTAGACTGTCACTAGACACCGGAAACTTAGTGTGGAAGTGTGATGTGAATGCCCAAATCTAAGAAAAGCTCCTGTTAGAGTTCCCATCTTACTGAACACTGGCACATAGGACACACAGCAACAGCAGCTAGGTTGCATTAGGACCTGCAGACACAAACATGCAAAGTCCTGCTAATTCCATTATCTGTCATGTGACCTTTTTTCAGGAACTGGAGTTCTTAGAATTCCTGCAGGCACAAACCCAGGCATCTACAAAGTTCATTCACTTTAAAATGTGAACGTCTTTATTTTGACCTTAACAAATCCAGTCACTACATTTATAAATTACTGGATCTTATGTCGCCTGTGTGCCTAGGAAACTGCTACTGAGCAGGACTGCAACAGCTACCATAACATCCATGATTGAAATCCTTGGTCATTTTCTGTACCTCGACATTTTCATTAAGTTATTTAGACATGAATGTTTATTGAAAGAGGAATTTCCAAGTGGCAAGTTTATATTTGAAGTCCATGTGTGTTCCCGTTTGCTGTGGAAGTGTTTGTGTTACTCCATCTGGGAGCACAGATTACACCCTGTTACAGCCACAGTAACTAGAACAACTCAAATAGCAAATGACGAGCACACATGGTCAGAGACTATAATGATAACAGCTACAACGCCAGAGAAATATAACTAGTGAAAAATTCCTGCCCTAGCCTTAACCACAGACAGATCTGTCTGAGAACCAATATAACTCATTTGGTGTGTTCCATGAAGATATCTGGTCCTCTTAAAAAAATTAACACTCACTTGCACCAAAATGGAAACAATTTTTTAAAAGCAGATTGCATTCTATCAGTTATATTCTCAGCTTTAATTTCAAACTTGTTTGATAATGTCTTAAAAACACCATTTATAATAATTTTAACTACTTAACTGGATTTTTATCAGCCACATTTGCTTCTCTTTTGTCAAAGCAGAATCATTCAAGCCTATTCCATCTTTTTTTTACCCCTCAGGATCCTCCATCACATAATCTTTCTATTGTCCAAAATATGCATCCCATCATATTTACTGAATCTTTTATCAAGCCCAAGTTGAACTGCTCCAAGTATATATAGCTTACCATTTTTAAAATAACCATGTTTTTTATCCTGTATTTTTGCACAGTGAATTAAGAATCTGAAATTTGATCCTGCTTTACCAAGTCATTTTCTGCCTGCCATTTTAACTCCTGATTGACTCCTGTTTAGTTCTTGCTTCATCTCTGCTGCACACCACTGTGTGTACAGTAAATTAAGTTCTGCGTTCCACTCCCAGCTGAAACCTAGTTCCAGACCATTTCACACAGGCAGCAAGTAGTTAGAAGCTATGTTTCAGGATCTGGAAAATAATTCTTACAGCAAATTTGCTTTAAAATTAAATGGCCACAAATCTAATAAAAGGAAATACTGCTTTATTCTTATCTAAGATTTTGAATAGAAAAGGGAAATAAAGGCTAAAACTATGTGGGTAACATTTTGCCTGCTCAATTGAAAAATCAAAAAAACCCATTGAATTGCAGAATTTTGCAAACAAAGAAACCCATAGTAATTTTATTTTTAGTTGACCAAAATGTTTTACTTCTTTCAGTATGGATTTTGTAACACTATTTAAATTCCTTTAGCTCTGGGGACAGTTTTCAAGACAGTGAGGATTTTAATCTGAAATGAATTAATAAAATACACTAACACACAACTTTTCTGAAACAAAAAAAAGTTTAAACAATTTTCTGACTACTTGTCAGTGAAAAACTGTCCACCAAAAAATGTAGTTCCTGTAGCTCTTGCTAGTAAAGAAATACAAACTTTCTAATATTCTTCATTAACATTTCTTGGCAGCTTTCTATCCATGAAGACATTTTTATTAAGTGACTAACTGGAGATCTGATCTTTGAAGGGAACAACTTCAATAGGGATCTTTGAAGGGAACAACTTTGTGCTTTCTACTTCCACTAAACTCCCTGTGTTTATAAGCACAAGGGAATTCCAAAGACAGCCAAGGGTAATGACCATGAAAGTTTATCCTTCACAGAGAAATCTTGGAATAGATTTTAGATCTATGCTGAAAATGTGGCTGAGAATATGCCCTGTGGCATTGCACTATGACCGAAAAAGCCTCGGAGATTCTCCACAGCATTTTAAGTACAAGAAACATTTTCTGGAGTTGCGCTGAGCTGCTTTCACTTCCTTCTACTTTTGTCCTCTGGAGTCATTTTGCAAACTGGTGGTAAAGTGGTGCAGTCTTCAAAACACTGGGTCTGTTTTGAGTTCTTCCTTTAAAGAGCTAATGTGCCACACACTGCCATGATAAAGAAACAACCAACCCAAAGCTCATGCTAGAAAGACAAGCACATTTTCCAAATATGTATTTTTATGATCTTCTCTGCACTGCTACAGTACAATTCCATACATATATAGTGAATTTTGTTTGGTTTTCTTCTCTCTAACTATGTTCACACTGCTGTTCCTTTCTGCAAGAGAGTACTCCAAAACACAGGTAATCTTGCTGGGCAATTGAGAAATTCAATCCTTTCCTATCAACTGAAGATCATGAAAAAGCCCTTAAGGGTTTCCAATTTGAAATTCATATCTGTAGACCTGATCAATGAGATGCTACTTGTTTTACTGCATCCTTGTACTAAGACACAAAATGCCAATATTGGCTTTCTCCTGTGCAGTTTGTCACTTCCTGGTTTCAGAAGAGTTCATGCTCTATCTCCTCCTTACACAACCCTTCCCAGTCTTGTGTGTTCCTTTCACTTTTGAAACTACAAAAAACCAGTTGCACTAGGCCAGGGCTTTGTGAAGCTCTGAAGTCAATTATAACACTACATCAAAACACAGCTGGGGTGGGTGGGGATGTGGATGTGTTAAATATGTTACAGAGTTTTTCTCTTGAAACACAACCAGAGATAAAATCATTAAGGTGAGTTTAGCATACAAGATTACTTCTTTTTATTGCAGGGCCTAGATATATGGACACAAATTTTGAAATCATCCTCTCTAGAAGTAACTGGAGTTTTAAAAGCTATTTCAGCAAAGAAGCTGAATTAGCTGAATAATTGCATGCATTGAACCAACAGCACTTCCATAACTTTCTGAATAATTAATTAACCTGGTCATCCACTCATCACTTAGGTATGAATGTGTGCATCTGATGACTTGATTTGATGCATCAGAAGAATGCAGTGGAATAGAAAAGCCAGCAGAAAGGCAACTCTGAAAGTGAAGGATCAGAAAGGGGGTGGGAGGGAACAGACATGTAATGTCTAAAACACCCCTATGGCTTAGGGATTCCTCATCACTCTTTTAGGCAAGGGTCACAAATCTGCAATTACTAGCAAAATGATGGGAGTTCATTCAGTAAAAGTTGATGAGGGCATCTTTGGTTTTGCTCCCCTCCCCTGCTTCCCGTCACAAAATTGCTAGGAGCCACAACAAAGAAGGCAAGAATCAATGTGCTTTCTTGTTGGTATCTAAAGCACTGAAATTTAGCAAAACAGCTCCAAATCCTTAGCAAGGTGTTTCTGGGGCACTTAGGGTTGATCATATACAAACATAGTAAGAGTAGGTCCTCTCAGATGTAAACTTGCCCATTGATACTCTGGTGTTCTGGTTAGTCATGTTAGGTAAGGAGATGCACACGTGTCTTCTCACAGAAGTATGAGCATGAAGGATGGTCCCCACATGTCACAGGGCAGGTAGTTTTCTTTTCAGGGCTTCTTTTTTAAAACTTTGTGGGAGCAACTGCATTACTGCTGTATCTTCCAGGAAGCCTTGTCAAAGTCTACATAAATATTACCTCTCTTGACCCTTTTCTGTTGTATTTGCTGTAGTTTTGCTATGTGACTGTACTGATAGCATGGGCACTCACTATCAGTAGAGGAATACCTGTTAGTCTGTAAAGTTGGGAGCAATCAAAACTCTAGCCATCTCCTACTGGTAGGAATCCATCATGCAGAAAAATGGTAATTTAGACAATTGTATGACATGGTGTTTACAATGCATACAATTTCAAAAATAAGGTATTGATCTCCTTATAGTCCTATATGGATTTATCATTGTTACCTAATGCTCTTTGTGGATTCCATTTTAACACTGAAACATAAAGTTCACTATTTCCCTCTCTTTTTCAAAGGTTTGGACACATGACCAAAAATGGAGACCTCTCATCTACAAAAAGGGAGACATCTGAGCCATTAGGACACCCATGAGGCTGGAAATGTACCCAACTAACAGGGACAACTTCCATATCTAGGAGAGTGCAGACTGGAATGGACCCTGCCTGCCCCACAGGAATAACTCCTATTGATCGTGCTTCCATTAAGTGCAATGCCTTTGCTAACATGGACTTGGGCCACATCCAATTATAAAAGCAGCATTTTTTTACCTTCTTGCTGGAATATATGGGTAAATAAAGCTCTTATACTGAATACCAATGACAAGCCTAACTTAAAAAATGAAAGGCAACAGCCTCAGTGACAGAGAGTTTATGTTCTAAGATATTGCAAACTAAATGTTGGGGTTTCTATCAAAGTGAAGTACCAGCAATCGCTGCATATAATTTCTGCTGACTAAGCCTAAAACTCTTACTAGGGCTCCTTATCTCTAAGGCATTAAATCCTAGACCAGTGCTCAGTAAAATAGCTGAAATCCACTAATTTAAAAGAGCAGCAACTTCCACTTGATTTTGTCTCTCCTGTGGATTGTTCCAAGAATGGAGATCAACAGCTGACTTTGCATTTAAATGCCAGATAATTAAATTCTGTTATGCTGAAATGATGAAGTGATGAATTCTGGGGAGAGGAAGATGTATCTCAGCTATGTATCATTTGCAAACCACACTGAAGTAGGACACTCAGCAAAGAAGAGAACTCTGTAGTATAGTAGCCCTTTAATTACTGTATTTTTCTAATTTTTTCTACTCAGCTGTAGTAGATGTAATAAAGAAGGATGTAATATGTAATATTATGTAATATTTAAGTAATTTTAAAATTATGTAATATTTATGTAATTTATGCAATGTAATAAAGAAAGATGATTATTTAAACATCTATTGTGATTAGAAAATAAAAAAGCATCTGTAAAAGAGCCTCAAAACACATCTAGGTATTACTGAATGACAAAAAGCTAAATGATGGTGATTTGTTTTCCTTTTCCATTGGTCAATTAAACTTTTAAATAAATATACTTGAAAAGAATACTAAAAATCAAAAAAATCTGTGTGCTAATCAGCAAATCTGACCTATTGCATCACCCCAGCAAAGGAATTTCAGCCTAGAGTTCTTGCCTTGAGCCAAAAATTTGTTGTTTAAGGGACTTTCTTCATTCCTTTCATACAAAGATTGTGGCTTCAGCGCAGGTCAGAAAATTCTGGTCTCTTAAAACAGACTAACATTGATGAAGGTATGTGGGATTTTGTTCTTTTTCTGTCTTGTTGATGAGCCAATTCAAACCTTTTAAAGTGACAAGGGACTACAGTAGGGCTCTCCAAATGCACGTAATAATAAAGCACTGTTTTTATTGAACAAGTCCAGTTAAAAGTTGAAAGTAATAATGTGGCCCTTTATGAGTACATATGCTGGACTGAGGCCTTGTTCAGTCACCTGAGGTCTCGTGTTACTCCTGTTGCAGCACCCTAGCAATACTGTTTTGTTGTCTGCTACAAGCTTTTCAGCTGCACCACTCACCCTATGTTAGAGCAAACAAGGTGATTAATGGCAATGTTATGCAGACAGCAACTGAAGCCAAGAAAACAAACTCCCCAGACTCGATTCTTTCTTCTCCAGGAGGGAAAAATGTCTATCTGGTAGTGGAAACAATAGATCCAAGTGTATCAACAGGGAAGGTGCAATTAAGGTACCAACAGAAGCATAAGTTTTCCATTACCGACTCCTGTCTGGATCCTTCCTGTGCTACCTCAGAACTGCTCAGTCTGTTACCCAGCCCACTCTGCAAACCCAGAACAGCTCCAGATCAGACATCTGACTGTTAGCAGCTCCATGGGAGCTCTGGACTATGACACTCCTTGTCACCCCATCCTTCTTCAGCCCACTCTTTACAGTCGACAAAAACACTACAGTCTCACTACAGGACACTTGCACCTCTCTTTCCAATCTGGGAATTTCTCTTTGTGAAGCCCAGGATTATGCACCAACAGAGTTCACAGGCTCTCAAGCCATTCATTCTCAGTGGTGTGATCATTGCGTAGAGAAATTATATATGTAGCAGAATTAACCAATAGGTACTCATAGATCAAATGGCAGGAACCAAAAATGGCATACAGTGACTTCTTAATGTCATAACTTTTTTCACAAGATTCTTTCGCAAATATCTCCATGGATAAAAACTTGAACCTGAAGATGCTCATAGTGCAAGAATGTTTGAAATCAAACTGAAACTTCATAAACCATCCCTGTCTGTACAATGACCACAGGAACAACCTCTGCAGTGGTTTAGACTGCTTTCAATGAAAGTCTCCCTCACAAATTTTTAGTTGCGGTGACTTTCAAAAAAATTTGCACAGTAATGTTCATGATCTGTGGTTAGACAATGGAAATATTTTAAGTGGGAGAGCAATTAAATAGGTAATGACCTATATTAATCTGGTGTGAACTGTGAGTGAATTCATGCTTAAATTGGGAAACTTTGTCTCCATGAGCTCTGCCCAACAGTTGCATGAATAGCTGGAAAGAAGGAATCACATGACCTCATGAATCAGTCTTTTCTCTGTTGACATATCAATGACTTTCTTATTATTCTATTCTATCAAAAACAGGATAATGCTTGTAAAAGCAAAGCTTATCAAATTAATGAAAGGCTGTCCTGCTATGCAAAATAACAGACTAAAGGATTATTCATCTAATCTGAGACCTGCACTTTATTTATCTGAGTTCTGGAAGACGATGAATGTCATTTGCCTCCAACTGAAGCACACATACTTTGGCACGAACAGACCTTGCGGGTAAGTTATGACATTTCATGTGCACAGCAGCTCCCAGGATTCGGGGACAGGATGAGATTTCATTTTGCTAGAAGCCAAGCAAACAGAAGTTAGTGAAGTTGTCTTTGGCTGTAATTGTGAAATGTCTCCTTGTGAACTTTTGAACTGTTCAATCAACAACATCACAGTAACACAGCATGCCTGAAACATGGGGCTTCAGCATTTATAAGCACAGCTAAAGCTGTAAAGCTAAGTGAAAAATCTGATATTGAGAGTTTATTGCAACTGTATGGAAGAAAGAGGGAGCGGGATTTCCTGTTATTTTATTCTCATTCTGGCTGGATTCTTTGCCAGAGAGCAAGGTGGTGTTGAAGTAGTTTATGAGCAGCATCTGCCAATGGCCATATTGAGCATCCAGCTTCAAGGAACTGGCAGCTCTGGAAAGTAGTTTTATGGGCTGATAATCAAACACTAGATCTGTTGCTTGACACAAGGCAGCTACCATTCAAGGTATACATGAAATTATTGCATATATACTAAAATCTTCTGCTCAGATTGGTAAATCACCCTCCCTGTTTAAACAAAGCTTCAGGTTTTTTGTATACCATAGAGGAATTAGGTTATATTGTAACAGTTCTAATGTTCTAAACTGCCCACTTTTAAAACAGGTAAATTTTTTAGAAAAAACAATTTGCAATTCAACATCCAACTCTTGCAAGTCTCATTTACATGTTCTATTTTGTAAATGCTTTCCTTGTTACTTTGCATCTCCTTGCAGCCCCTTCAACCACAGCTGTATGAAAAGGAAAAAAGAGCACAAGTTACCTGCTCCTTTCCAGTTCCAGCTTTTTTCAGTCTTTTCTATGTGTCTCTACCAATATTTTAAGCACATACCCATGCAGGCCTCATTCTCATATCAAATCAGAAAACAAGTACGAGAAGGTTTTCAACACTTCTCTCGTTAACACCTAGGGCGCGACACGGCCAAAGCGCGCCTCAGCTGCTACGAGCACCCCGCCCTCCTGCCCGTTTGATGTCGGCTTTGAGGAGGGCGGGCGCAGGCTCGGGGGGAGGCGGCCCCACCAGCTGCGCCTGACGTGTCAGGTCACAGCGTAGGAGAGAGGCCATGGCCAGGGCTGCAACTCCATGAATGGAGCGTTTGCTGCATTGTGGAGGATCCAAGTCACGAACCAATTGTCTGAGTATGACTCTGGATGTGAGACATAACTGAAAAGCTGAGATCTTACGTAGAACACAGACATATTTCAAAGACAGCTTTGCCAAGGGCATCTTGGTATATATAACATACCTTTCAAAAATAGAGAGGTGTTTTCAAAAAACTATCTTACTACGGACTCACAAAGAGTAATCAACTGGATTCCCTTTTTCATGAGCAAATACTTCTTTTCCTACTTTTCCATCTCAAAAGTGGTATTGAAAGGCACATCTATACTATTTTAAAATTTCTAAAATATACACACATACGCCATGGCCCCTTTAGCAGCTCTGTCTTCCCTTGCCTACTGCACCCATGTCTTCATTGCTTGCCTTTACAGAGCACTCTGTAAAGTGTTAAAACTCTGTTAAACCCAGTTATGTGTCATTGCAGAATATGGTTTATACGTATGAATGATGCCACAAGGGCTGCCCAACAGCCACCATTTTCTCTGTAAGGATTTAAAAACCTTATTCACATGTAAACCATTTCACCTTGTGAGAGATCAATGATTCATTAGCAGAGATTCTCAATTCTATGGGTCCATATACCTCAGGCAAAAATTCAGTAGCTGTAAATGTAGGCAAGATGTAGTAGAAAGGTCCCTATTACTTCCCAAAATATAAATTCCTAGTGCTCCAGCACATTTATTGCTGCTCTTCTACACTTGTTTGATTAAGTGTGCAGATCTATTCCCCAACAGACCTGCTCCTCTGGGTTAGGAGAGGAAATCCACTGGTCTTTCTGGATTTCTGAGGTGGAGCACCTGTTTCCTGTTTGCAGGAATTTAGTTGACCACATTTAACACGCCTGACGCACAGGGGCTAATGAAGTACTCTAAAATACAGGATTTCATTGTGGCCAAACTTTTTCAGGAGAAGATTCCTGGGATAGGGGACTTCTATGAAATATAATAGGAACTGCACCATTACTATGGAATTCTAGAAGACCTCAGTATCATGTAAGTCTGCAGGCTAGTTCCAAAACCCTAGGCACAGGATATAATTTTTACTTTGAAAAAGATCACAGATTCCCTGCTGTTCTTACTTCCATTTGGACTCTTGCTTAATCTAAATCTAAAGTCCTAAATCTGAGGACCACAAAATTATTTGAACCTTATTTCCTGTCCATATTCCTAGCTCCTGCTGAGCGCAATTCTGGCAACCTTGGGTCTTGGGCTGAGATTCAAGAACTGCAATATGCAGAACAGTGAGGTTCATACACTTGAGTAATCGGGAGGTTCTGTTACAACAGACAGACTGTGAATAAACCCAAAGAAAACAGGAATTGCAGCTTCATGAGTTGTGGTGTTCTACCCTGACTTAGCTTTGAGGGACTGAGATGATCCAATCATTGCTGTTGCAGCTTGACAGTGCCAAATGGGACAGCTTATTATTCATCCCAAAAGATGTGATGCACAAAGTACATTGAACTTGATTTTCAGCCAATTCGTTGGAACTTGTTTCTACTTTCTTTTTAAAATTAGTTTTTAGAGCTCAATTTTAGAATTTGTGAGTAATAGACAAATAAGAGAAAAACTTAGATCTTAGAAAAAAAATGATTCATCGTTACACTGCACAAAAGCAGGTATGTGTTTAGCATTTTTTCCAGAAGAGAAATACCTCAGCACTGTAAAGTTATGTACACCATGCTGTCTGCATGCTCATCAAGGTGTGTTTTATAATTAGAAGAGTCAAGCACAAGACAGACCTAGGAACTTAGGACTCTTTTTATATATTAAAAAATTAGATATTAAAAAAAACAAAGGTGGTCTGATTTCCAAGTGAGAAACATCTGTGCAGTGAAAATTACTGTTGCTCTTACTGTGTTAGTCTGTGAAACCACAATATATGTACTCAAATGAAAAAAGTACCAGCAGTCACTTTTTCATAAAGGGAATACCACAGACCTTACAAGGCACTGATGAGAATGGTACAGCCTCCTTAGAACTATCTGATTGAGGAAACAGTTATGTGATAATGTGGATTTCTTTGCAAATGGGACTGGAACTCAGTTCCTCTAGAGTATTCAAAGAAGAAAAACTATCAAGCACACCAATCACATCAGCTCCTTGTGTTTTTGTAAGAAATTTGTGTAAACCTCTAAGAAAGCAATTTGCATGTCAGCACCAGAAAGACATAGCTTATACCAAACGAGTTTGAGTCTCCTGCAAACAACAGTGGTCATATCCAAGTGACAGTGTGTATTGTAATCTTTCCAAGGATACTCCACACACAGAACCAGAGTTAGTTCTTGGAAAGAGGCTTTAAGCAAACATTTGGACAGAAGTACAGCAGAGGTATGGAATGTTTTTCCAAACTAATTAGTCTGTAATTCACCTGCAAATGCTAACCTTAGGACCACAAGCTGATGACATAACCTCAGAAAGTACAGCTGCTTTTTCAAGAATTCATTACAAAAGCAAAGCACCAGCCAGATAACATTCTCTCAGAATGTTTTTGTAACTTATTATATTCTTGATGACAAAAAATAAATTTTAGTAATTTTTGCCTTAAAGACAAAACTTAATCTAGTGATTTGTACAATCAAGGGGAACTAGTCTCTTGCATGTAGAAGTTAAATTACGTTCCTGTAAGCAATCTGTAAGAACACCAGTTAGGATTCTTTTTTTCACTGAGAGGTTTGAAGTTAGATTGAGAGGAGGGAAGTACTCAAATCCTTATGAATCTATCAAACATGGTGAAAAGAAGAGCTAGGGTTTTTTTCATTTTACAGAGTCCTTCAAGGAATTAACAGCAGCCTATTAAATAATCTCATTTGAAATTATAAGGGAGAGAAAAGGAAGTATCAAGTAAAAGACATAGGTTTAAAACATCATATCATCACAGAGGTGATTTTGTTTTGATAAGGTCACTGATATTGCTTTCTCCAGAGGCCATACTGCTCAGAAAAATCACATTCAGAAATGCAGATAAAACAGACGAGTTCTACATGACTTTTTACCAGTAAGCAGTGTTAGCAAAAAGTCTCTAAAATGTGCAGCCCTTCACCATGCAAGCCCTTTTGGTATGAGTCGGGTGAGAGTTTATCCTTGGAGTGGAAAGCTGTATTTGCTTAGTCCACATTGCTTACTGGAGACATCAGCCAATTCCAAATACTGCAGGAGGGTAAGAAGCAGAATCACAAAATGTTCTGTTCTTTTCGTTGCCTTTTTTTTTTTTTAAGAACACCCCTTTGGGGACTGACTGAAACTTTTCTTAGAAGATACTGGTGCTGAACATCTGTACTTTGACAAGCAGTGTTTAAAAGCTGTTTCTCATTACACTTTTGTCTCTGCAGTATATAGTTAGAGCTTTGTAAATTACCACTTTAGTATAAGGTATCTGACAGTCATGTTCCTAAACACATTTCATCTGCACGTCCCAGTTACAGAGTCTGGGACAAGGTTCATGGTAAAACGTTTGTGCCAGTTGTTGTACAATATTTGCTTACATCAGTGAGCACAGCAAAGATAACATTGTCATCTGCCTGACCACTTCATTCTCTGAAAGTGACCAATGACACTTTTTAATTAAAATGGCTCCCCAGAAGTTACACTGCTCCATTTGCACTCCAAGCTCCAACAGATATTGGCTTAAATCATATCTGATTTGGTCAGTGAGGTGGTGCCCTTAATGATATTATCCTGCAGACTGAAAGGAGATGCCAACACAACAAAACTCACTCAAGCTGAAGGAAAATGTGGAAAACTGGTGTAAATCTTTCAGCATGGTAGTTACCTCGATCTTGTGTTGTATCTGAACTCATTTGCAGATGAGACGTTAAGAAAGCTGTGGAGTTCCTAAAGGAATGATGAGTAACACTGTTCCCACAACTCTCAGTTATGCTCCTCATAAGGTTACTGTTTCTGACCCCCCACAAACTCTGCAGTCATTTGAAAACCTCCAGCTCTTACCTGCGCTGCAGAATCCCTTGCAGCAGTGCAAGGGATTCTGCAGCGTTGGGTAAGAGCTGGAGGTTTTGGGCACAGGGAGAATTCTCCCTCCAGGTTCCACTAGTTGAGCAATGCTGAGTTAATCTACCAAGCTGAGACAGCCCTATTCCCCTTTCAAAGTCTCAGCAGCGTATGGAGGAGCGGCAGAATCAGAGTCAGGGTTCACTAAAAGTTATATTTAACTGTGCAAACCCACTTTTATGTGTATTATTAATGCAATGCGATATATATGCATATTATATTTGCAGGTGGTGGGTTAGGAAGAGGTTTCTTTCCCAATGAAACACAAGATTCTGTGCTTAAAAACCCCCCTGTGTGTTTCCTTGTTAGGGACACTGAGAGTTGTTTTTTTTAAGACAAGTAGCAGGTGATTAGCTAGAGATAGTCTTACCTCATATCATCCAGCTTGAAGTAAAATTGATTCTATTAAATTCACACCTAGCATCTACTAAAATTAGTAATCAGTAATTAGAATTACTTTGTCTCATGATCAAATTCTACATCTCCTCTGTCATTTGAAAAAAAAAAAAAAAAAGAGCTTTTTTGATACATTTCTTATAGACCTGTTTATGCTAGTAACATGTAGGGTACCTCCTACCTATGTATGGGTACCTATAAATTCCAAAGTATTTGCTTTTCTGGTTGCCCACATATTTGCTAATACATTTCTATTTAAGCTAGAATTTGGTTCCAAATGTTGCCAGTCTGAGTAATTCTTAAATGCTAGCAAGAAGAATTCAGCAGTTTTCAGTGATGAAAGCTGAGGAAATAGATGGTGTTTGCATTAAGGGCAAAATATATATCAATGAGAATCCAGTCTGAAAGTAATCCTTTGGGGTATCTAAGAAATTCAGTTTTGTTTTGGCCATGTTAGGAGAATTCAGAAGACATATTTACAAATACATCCTGAATTTATTACACAGTCAGGCTAAACATTCTATTGGCACTGCTTGTATAGACATATATACAGCAAATGGAAGTTTCCATTGGCTTTGAGGGGCTTTCAGCGCTCTGAAAGCATAAGAAAGCTGCACACAATTTACACAGGGCTTGGAAAATATATCAATCACCAGAACAATCAAAAACTGCCATGGCTCCTATATATTAATGCTCATCTGCAGTCCTTCTGCTGGCAATTAAAAGAGATTGCAAATTAAAATTCAGTAAGTCCCTACATATAAATAACAAAAATTAGTCCATGGTTCTGTGAGGTTTTAGCAGCATCTCTGTTCTATTTGTTATACCAGAATAAGGCCTAAATTACTAGATTAAAAATGTAGGAAAGCACTATATTCAACTGGGACGTTTGCAAGAATGTAAAATAGTCTCTAAAGTCCCAGTCTAGTATGTAAATTTGTACCAATGTAATTTCATTTATTTACCCAGAAAATGCAAAATAAATATTTCCCTGATCTATCAACAAACAGCTCATAATTTCACCAAAAATTTGCAGGAAACATCTGAATGTACTAATCTTTCTCAGCTGCCTCCATTCTAAGTTCCTGTAGTGGAAATACTGACGGTTGTTTACTTTAAAAAAGCTCAATACATCACTTCTGGCTGCTGTACCTCACCTGATCTTACTCTAGAAAAGTTAGCATTTCTGCTGCTCTCCTTCACCAGCTTTAAAAGCTACTGTTGAAGATAGTAAGGCCATAACTAGCACACCCATTGTCAAGGGATATTCTAGATAGCTGCAGGACCGAGGCAGATGGAAAGATGCAAAACATGCAGCAGCAATACTGTTCTTTCATATGACTTTTTCAAGGTCCTCTATTCCAAAAACTCATATAACTTAAAACCAAATAATAGAGAGTGGTCTGGTAGGAATATAGTGTGCAATAAATCTAAGATAGCTTATTGGTCCATTGACTGTAACATCAGCAGATACCCAGTCACCAGTATTTTGCCTATATTTCCTGAGAGCACTACAAAAGGACTGTAAGTGATTACAGCAAATCTTTTCCTTGCACTAGAGGTCATTTCAGGATATGCTTACTTTAATACCATTTGACTTGTGCCAAGTTCTTGGTTAGTAAATGCTTTTTATGTTTAGGCTGCAAAAAAGCTTCTGAGGTCGTTTTTCTACAAGTAACCACAACGGTGGCAATCTGAACTTTAAAAATTTTCCTTTTATATTAAGTGGAGGCCGTCTAAGATCTGCTGAATCTGCAAGACCTGAAAAATACAGGATATGTGTGTCTGACTTCAGTGCCTGCACTTAAATAACCCACATTGTCTAGCTATTGTTAAACTGAACACAGCAAGATAATGATCTCACTGCCCATGCAAATCTACCTCATAAAAGCCAAGTGGGTAACAAAGGGAAAAAAGTATACCTATAGAAATTCTACAGAAAGGACCCTTCAAAAGTTGTCCTGCATTTGAACAGCAGAGTATTTTTTTGGCTCTGTCAGCACCAACTTCCAGACAGCTGATCCAAGATTGGAAGGGGGTGGGGGGGAAGTTGGAACATGCTTAACTTAAAAAACAGAACTAGAAACCACATGTCCAATATAAACAAGTTCCAGGTTTCTGGTTTTGGATGTGCCCTAAGCATGTTCAGCCAGACAATAACACAATGGAACAGTTGTTTTAAATGGTTAAAGGTGCCTTCTTTTCAGATGGAATCCAATTGTGAGTTTGTTTCATATGGAATTCCAGTTTACCAAAAGGTTTGTTTATGCAAAACTTCTGTCAGATAAACTTTCCAGTGTCTTGCAGAGAAATGCTACTGCAGGAAAGTCTTCTGCAGATCATTTTGAACACTCTTGTCCATAGGGCTGTGATTAATTTCTAATACAAACACAGCAATCAATTGCAACTGTCCATTCATTAAAAACCTTGCCTGCCAGTTTATTCCCGACTGTTTGTAAGACCTAGGTCTTGTCACTGAGAAGGAAAGTGCTACTACCAGTGCCTAGGTTGAGGAAAGCAACTGGAGGGTCATCCCTCTTCACTACTTCCAATAGTAATAGGTTTCATTATGCTGGCCCTATGTCCCACTTCCATGCTAAAACAAAAATGGTTTATGAAAAGAGAACTCTGTGATGTTTCTGATTTTTCATTAGACACATAGCTGTAACAATGATAAGTACAGTTTTACTTTAAATGTTTTTTACCTACAATGTCTAAATTCTGTTGTTACCAGAAACTTTATTTCTATGTCTTCTGCATGATTAATATCTCCACAAAGACTGAGGAGAAAGAGGGGGAAAAGGAAATAAAGGGAAGCCTTTCATAGAGAAACCTGTATAACCATCAGGACAGGTAGTTCCCCCTAATAGCTAATATTAATCAAGTGTGTGGTAAATACAGATGTCATCCAGCTGGGTTCTCCATGCAACTAATTTAGCCCTAACTCTTTTGCAGCTGAATTAACTGAATCTTACTATTTAGTCTTGAAGCGGCCACATAAAAGGAGTGAGTAGGAATTGTTCTACTTTTCTTTCTGACTTCAGGTCCTTTTGAAACATGTTTTAAAATTTGTTTACTCTTTAAGAAGTTTATGCCCTGTGTTTATTTCAAAGACTTATATTAAGAAACTTATAGCATATATATTTTTTTGCTCTCTTCAATGAACACAGATTGTTTGATCCAGGTTTAAAATCAATACTTTTAAATAAGAATTTTAGTCTTGAGACAAATTGCATTGCAGGGGGAAGACTCAGACAGGACTTTGAGGGAAGTTGTTCTATGTTTTCTACTGACTTTTTTTATATGTTGA
The DNA here is from genome assembly GCF_028018845.1 of Melospiza georgiana. Classification (NCBI taxonomy): domain Eukaryota; kingdom Metazoa; phylum Chordata; class Aves; order Passeriformes; family Passerellidae; genus Melospiza; species Melospiza georgiana. Next base: position 428,980 of record NC_080442.1, on the reverse strand, counting down.
AATTTTCTTAGAGGGAGTAAGAAAGCAGTTGCAGAGTACTTTCAGAGGAAACACAAACAATGCATTGAAAATCTGTATTGTTTTTAAAAATACAGGTTTATTAAATGAGTTAAGATCAGCAGTTTTCAGAAAAAAAGTAGCAGGCTGCTGAAGTTCTTAACGCTGGGAAAGAAGGCTGTCGCCTTAGGCTGGAAAGACAAATGTTTTGTGAGGCTGATATTTGAATCTGCCCAGAAGTCACCATTTGGGCCCATCTCAGAAAAAAACAAACAACAAAAAATGTATAGAAAATGTTTTGATGCACTCAGCGAAGTAAGGAGTGGAAGGCACTTAAGGGACACAGCAGCCTAGAGGTACCTTGCAGCTTTTGGATAATCTGGGTGTATGCTAATGAGACTGAAGGAAGCATTCAGAGCCGACAACTTTTAACACAAGAAATCAAACCCAGGAGGCCCAACAAGCAGAAGGACAAATTCATTTAGTCTTTTTGCCTTTGGGAAATCTGTGCTGGGGAAAGGCCTTTTCAATTTCCTCTGGCATCCTGTCCAGAGGGAGTGCAGCCCTCCGTAAGTCCCGGTATGCAGAGCAGCCAAACTGGCAGCTCAGGAGGAAGGATTCAAGCACCAGCACCACTCATTTCATCCTGCTGTAGACAAGAGCTGTCTGCAGTCCTCTTTTGCACTGCTCTTGAGTAGCACAGAAGGCCCTAGGTTGAGTTTCTTCTCTTGTAATCTTTTCCTTCAAAGCCTTGGGTCTTCACCACCACTGCCTACCTGCTACACACCTACACATATATGCCTTCAAGAGTCACTGTGTGCCTAGAGACAAGCTAAAAGCAACCTCAGCCAGGTCTAGTCCATGGGTTTTTATTTAACTAGCTATGGTTCTGGTAATTGGCAGGTGCTAAAACGGAAGATAAAGTTTATTTTTATGATAGAAAAACTTGTTTCTTCCATTGGTTAATTAGTTTCCACATACAGGGATGGCATCTTTATTCACAACTTAAGGGAAGCTGTGCTTCACTGTTTTGTTTTGAATTAACATAGTGTGACCAAATCAGACTTACTAGAACTGAAAGTGAAATCCAAACCTCTATTTAAAATGGGTAATTTGTACTTTACATAAAGGCCTCTTTACCAGCCTGAACACAGACCATATACTCCTCCTGTTTGTCCAGCCCAACTGTTATGCTCTTGTCATACTTGACACAGCAAGGTCTGATTGCTTTATTCTCAGATTGTTTTCAAATACCAATTACTAAGACTCCAGGCTGAGACTGGTGCCCAGTTCTCCTTAACTTCTGCTAATTTGTGCAGGCTCATTTAATTCTGATGACTGACTGAAAGGCTGTTTCTGTGTTATGATGTGCTGCTTAGTGCTTAGAACTAGTTAAGTTTAGAGGGACAGTTTAAAGGAGTTAAATGAAAGTTTATTTCATGCTTTCTCTGCATTCCTGATGGTGATGGTGTGCTAATGGAGGATGGCTAATATCTTGAGAGGTCCCAACGATTTGGTGGGGAGCTGCAATGCACAGGATTCTTGTGATTCCTGCTCAAAATGCCATTGTTTTTTCTCTATGTATAAATGTGTAATACAGTGCAATAAGCCAGGACTCTCTACAGTCTCTCAGAACACAGTGGTCCTGGACAAAACTCTGTAAGATTGTAGCCTGTAGACTTCTGTTAGGCTCTGTACTGTCTCCCTTCTACCACTGGTGCACCAAGAGACTAACTGGTTTCCAGTAACTCCAGAAAATGTGCTGAAAACCTTTGCGCTGAAAACCTGCTCAGATGAAGGGGAATTCTGTCATGTGAATTATTTATCTGATTTTTTGTAAGTCCTTTGTGTTTAGGAATTTTCTCAGCGGAGAGGATTTTTAAAATCCATGCATCAATAAAATCTTTTTTTTTATCAGTGGAGTCAGTATAACTTAGGATAAATGGGGGTGCTGCCTCTATGGACCACAACAGCTTCTGAGATCCACAAGAAAAGTATCTGAACTTGACAACTACCCACTGACACTAAATATAACCTTCTGGTAAACATTAAAACTTCAAGGGCTTTGTGGCTGATGATCATGTTGAACTCCAGGACATTCAGTGAGACTAGAGTAGAAAACATAAACATGAAAAGAAACATAGGGGGATGGGAACTTTGAAAGTTGGTGGAGAGAACACAGAAGATTTTGGTGATTTTTTTTTTTTGCCTGGTTCAAGGGTTTCCAGTGTAATAAAGCTGAAGTATTCATAAGGCTGAGACAGGTTAACCAGTAATGTACAAAAAAGCTCACAAGAAACTGTGGATTGCTCCAGCACATTTCGTCCTAATAGGAGTACTAAAAAACACTGTGCACTGAGTAAAGAACAAAAAGCAGATGCTCTTGGCATTTCCATCTTGGTTCTTCTGCTTTAAATAGGAGAATTAGCATCCTCTGCACTATGGTTTTTACTTCATGTATATAAGCTCTGATATCTGGCTATAATTATCAGAAGGATTTCACACAGAGCACCAAACAGCTGGAAAATTGTACCAGCTCTCAGTCCCTATCAATGTGGGCTGGATTTGATACAATAGTACTTGGAAGGCTCTTTATCTCTTTGACATAAGCTCAAGCATCTGGTCTATCCTTCCTCACACCATGAAGACCAAAACCTTTACTTTTTCAGCAAAGTATCAGACAAGGACAAGCAAGTTTCTAAAGCAGATCATAAACTGTTTTTTCAAGTATCTCTTGCATGATCATCTGTTATCTTCTAGCCTGCAGTGCTGTCCTCAGCCTTCAGGTCACCCCTAAATACCAGCTCATCTAGTCTTACAGCACATGGAAGAAGTTCTGCTCCATAGCAGAAGTTTTGACCACTCTTAGCAAACATGGCTGGGACTTAGTTGGATCAGTGTTTAAAGCAGCTTCCATGTGTAGCTGGGGCACTTTCACCACTGCTCTGTGAGGTGGATAGCCATCACCCTGTCTATCTGACAGCTGGGCAGACTGATGTGTTACTTGACTAGTTCAGGATGACTAGAAAGCAGAGAAGACCCAAAGCCCTCGTTCTAAAGCAGTAAAACACCAACGTGTTTGTAAGAACAATCATTTACCAATGCTGGAAGTGATCACTTTCTCTGTTAGCTTAACTCTTATTGTCTTACAAACTTTTTTCAAGGCTGTAACAATTTATTTTAAAGACAGAAAAAAAAATGCTAACATCTTAGAAAATATTCTGCAAGGAGAGTAAGAGGCATTTAAGCCTGTTTAAAACTCAGTCCAAACAGAGACAGACCTGTTGCCAGTGAGGAGGAAAACTTGGCAGCTTTGCTTAAAGCTTCCCACACAGACACTGGAGACGAAAGAAAACAAAGAAGCTGTAGTCCCTGAGGGTCCTGCCACTCCCTGGGCAAAAACAGTCCCTTCCCTGCTTTTCCTTTAGCTCTCAGACACACATGTGCTCTCTTAGTGCCATTAGTACAGCAATAACAAATTGAGCCCTACAGTCGTGGAAAAAATACAGGAAATGAAGAGTTAAAAAAAAAAAGGGAAAAGAGAAAAAAAAAAAGAGAGAGCTTGGAGGCGAGCCAGCGTCCCCGAATGACTCCACTCTGCCGGCAGCCTGGAGCGACACTCCCTGCCGGCCCTGCCCTCCCTCCTCTCCCGGCAGGGCGGGCATGCCCAGCCCTCCTCTCTTTATCAGGGGCTGGAGTTCCCCTTCTTGGTCTCTGGTTGGTTTGGAAACCCAGAAACGTTGCTAAATTTATCTTCCCCTTTCAGGACAATGGCAAATGCCAGCAATAAGAAAGCAAAAGAACTGAAAATTAATGGAGACAATTCCCTGCAAGCCAAGTGGAAACACCTTTTCTGTGTAACTCCCAAGGCGGCAAAAAGCAGTTACACAGTGCAAAGCAGGACAGGCTGCCTGGGGTGCCAGGAACACACTGTTCCTTTGGCTGTGTGCCACAGGGAATTGTCCATCCATATGCTCACATTTGATGGGGCTTTCTTCTCTCCCACAGAGAGCAAAGCATACCATCAAATTAGACTGGCTCTTACTTTATCTCAGGACAGGAAAAGCTGAAGGCACACGGAAAGTAAGGCCAGCATGGGTGAGGCTGACACCTCAGAGCTAAAACTGCTCAGGAGTTATGTCATGTTTAATTCTGAGGATCTCATTCTTACTGCTCTTTTTAAGAGAACTGACCATACATCTTAGCAAACTAATTTGCCATCTGAAATTACTCAGTGGAACATCTTGCACAAGTCTGCTCTAGTCGGTGCAGTGCCTCCACACATGTGCTATGATTGGTGCCTTCAGCAGAGACTGGGCTCCTCAATTTTTGGTGTCCCCTTTCTGACTGGAAGCCATTCTGTTTCCCAGCACCAGGCAGAGGCATGAGGTGTGGCAAGTCATGGGGCCTATTTCAAGATGGCCCTCCGAATACTTTCAGTGCAACTTTCTCAAGGCTTGCAAGACTTCCACTTTTTCTGTGGGTGTGTCTCATAAATTAAAGTAGCAACAAAAAAAGTGCTCAGCCTTCAGCAAGAAGTAAGCACTGAACACTGATGAGTACAAGTTACTGACTGCATTCAAATGTTTTTTTCTTTTGAATTTGGTTCTACCCAGCTGCCAAAAGTGTTTTAGACACTGCCTATATCCCCCTCTCTCCTCACTCATGGTGTCTCCTTGCGACTCGTGTTCAGCCTCTCATCTACCTTCTGCTTACTCTAGCTTTCCCAAAGTGTCTGCTGAAAAAAGAAACAGATACACAGCCATGTAGGTGCCTCTAGAACATTTAATTTAAAAATATCAAGAGTACTGATACTTGCATGGGAAGTGATAAGCTGATATAAAGAGAGGGACTGGAGCAGGGAGTAGGGAAAATGGGGAGGTAAGAAGTACTGGAATGGAAAGTAGAAGACACACAGAACAAGAAGGCCAGCAGCTAAAAATTACAGCTTGGTACAATCCACACAGGTGACCCGCATGCCGTTCCCTAAGACATTAACAAAAAAGGGCAACATTAGCTTTGAATCTATGCCCAGTAAGGGTTTATTCCCAGAGGGTTTTTTTTTGTTGTTGCTGTTTGGTTTTCCCGAGCTTGAGTTCCGAGAGGTGAAACCATAACAGTGGCCAAATAAAAGTTTGTTTGGTTTTGTTTTTCATTTTAATTACCAAGCTGTAACAAATAAATCTCTGGCTGGATTATAACTAACCTGTATGGGTCCTTAGATGAGCTTTAAGATGGGAAGATTTGCCATAAACTTTTTCACACCCCACATAGTGGCATTTGTGCTTTTTCTGGGGTGATCCAGGGTCAGTCCAGCTTCTTATGCGTTTGTTCTTTTGTCTGGGGCTTGGTTCAGTTACTGCAGCCAGGCTAGTAGGTGTGGCTGCTCTTTCTCCTCTGCTCTTACCAGCTGAAGACAGACTTTCTTCCCCAAACTCCTCAGGAGCAATAGAAATGTGTATTTGTTCTGTTACATCAAGCGTCTCTGTTTTTTCCGTCCTTAGAGCAGGTGAGTTTGGGACATGCTGGTTCAGATCTGCTAAAATGCTAGCTACCACAAGTAATGATGATCCATTGTCTTTCCCAGTTTCTCTGATTTCCCGTCTATCTTCTTCATTGGATGAAGGAAATATTGCTGCATCAGGTTGGGGATCAGGCTCCCCTTTAGGACTATGGATAACAGCACGACTTGACATAGAAACAAGGCACTCTGCTGCAAAATGATCCACATATGCTGCTGTTGCCATTTTTCATAAGTTTAAAAAGAAATCCAAACAGATGAAGACAAAAAAAGAAAAAACAAACCCAACACAACAGCGCTCTTCCCCTTTTTAAAAAGATTACACAAGCAGACTTTTCCCTCCCTTATTTCTTAGGATCGGTTTGTAGGAGTAAAGGCTGATATCGCAGCCATCAAACCCACACTTTGTTCGTGACGATCACACCCAGCTTGTCACTAAATCGAAAAAGCGTTGGCGGTCCAATGGAAGAGAAAAAGAACAGCAGATAGATCCTGGCACTGGCAGCTTGTTGCTCGGAGCATGGATCAGTGCCGTTTTTCAAGAAGGCAACGAGCTGGCGATGCAGTCTCGCAGCCCTCCCATCGCGCTGTGACAGCGGACCCGGCGCTCCCCGTTATCGCTGCCCGGAGCCGCCCGGACCCCGCGGGGCGTGGCCTGGGGAACATCTGGGCGTGACGTAAGCGCGGGGCCGCAGCCCGCGCCAGCAGGTGGGCGGCGCGCGCGGGGGGCAGCGCCCGGCGGCGGGAGCAGGCGCGCGATTGGCTGGCTGCGCGCGCGGCCGGCACCCTCCGCCCCCGGCGCGGCCGCAGCGCGCAGGGCGGCGCGCGCGGACCCCTCCGCCGGCGCCGGGCGCGGCCGGGAAGCTCCCGCGCCTTGGGCCGCCTCCCGCGCGCGCTCTGACGGACGCGAGCGATTCGGGAACAGCCGTGTTAGAGCGGCGCTGCGAGGGACAATTTAACAGGCGCTGAACTTTACAAGATGAAAACGTGGTGAAGTTGGAACTGGCTCAAGTGACAGGAAGAAGTGAGGCTGCACGGTTTGGTCCGCAGCTCCACAGATGGAGCTCGCGTGTGGATTTTAATGGATTGTGACAGGTTTAATTAACTGCCAGGGAACACACTTAGAATCACCTTCCTGTCACAACTCTAGCACTCCGCAGCCTCGGAATTATTTAAAAGTACAAACGCTAATAACTTGGGTTTCATAATTATGCTCTGCTTGTAAAAAATACAGCTCGACCAGTTTTATAGAGATTAATGCCTGAATCAAGGAGTTGTATGTGTAATTTACCGAGAAGAAGAAATGCATCTGAATGGAGATCTGAAAGCACTTGTGACACCTATTGCCTTTTGCTGGACCATGTTTCTCCAGAGTAATTCCTATAAAATTCATGTCTTTAGCAAAGACTTTTTTTTCTCTGAGACAAGAGATGATCAGAGAAGGGCTGCTTTGGAAGTCCTTCTCTCTGGAGGAAAAGTTTTGTGGAGTTTGAGGCAGTGTGAGTGGAAGTGAACATTTGTTCCAGAAACCCAAACAGTTTTGCTGCTAGGTTGAGCAAAAAGTTGGTTTCATACATGTGAGAATACCACATTCAGGAGTAAAGACTTCTTATGTTACCAGTGTGCTTTGTGAAAAAATGGAATTTATGTCCCCATGCAGCACTGCCCCTCAGGGCCAGGTTCATGGCATAACCAGCCACAGTGCCCCCATGTCTGCTCAGAACACGGCAGCCTGTGGTGCAGTCTCTGTAGCAAAGAGAGAAATAAGGTACACCCAGAGCAGGAGGATGTGGTTTAATGCTGAATTGAGACAGAACATTTTGATGCAACCATACCGTACTATACCATTTGTTCTGAGCAGATCTGCAGGAAATGTTAATACATTTCCAAATAAAAAGGCTGAGTTTGGGACTTAACTGTTAGATGAAAAAGGAATTATGTGGAAAATATCATTAAAAGAAATATTACTTGTGCTTAAGCTCAGCCTCCTTCTTGAGAGAGAAGAATTGCTTAAGCAGACCTACCTGGAGGTTCTTTAGTAGTAGACTCTGAGAAGAAACCCTGCAGCTCTTTCAGCGTGAGAAGAAACAGGGGCCATTTTCAGAGAAATGAGGAAAGGGCAATATTTAAGCACAAGTTCTCAGTCTTAACTCTGGGATCAAGGACATCGATCAGAAAATGTATAGTAAAAGGGAGATCTGGACTATTCTGGTTGCCAACCACCAGCAGGCTCTGATGGGGGGTTCTAGAGGCTCCCTGCTATTCTCTGTGCCCTCAGCCCACACAACCTCCTCAGCGCCGCTGGGCCCCTCTCCTACCGCCTCTCCTCGACGCTCTCTCACCCCGTCGCGCGCTGTTCGGGTCGAGATCTTTCCCGCTGTGCAGCAGTAGCTTTCCTGGGGTCGGAAGGGCCGGTGTGGCCGGTCCCCGGCCGGACACAAGCGCTGCCACAGGCGGCAGAGAACTCGCAGCCCTCAGGGGTTCACGCCCTCAGCGCGGCCCTCACCGCCTGCCCGCCGGCAGAGACGAGAGCTGTGATTGGTTGCCCCGGCCCCCTCGGGGCGGGCCGGCCAATGGGGAAGGCCCTTGTGAGGTGCGAGGCTGCCCTCGTCCAGGTGCTCGCGCGGCTCGCCCCGTGCGGGCGGCGGTGTGTCCGTGGGGCCGGGGGCGCTGCGCGAGACAATCCGCTGCTGTTGGTGGCGTGGGCGGGCAGAACCCGGCTCGCCCCGTGCCTGCCTTCTCTGGGCAGCGGAGAGCGGCGCAGCGTCGTGTGCACGGCAAGGCCCGACGGCAGAGGCGGCTGTGAGCGGGCCATGGCTGCTACAGCTGGTGGCCGGGAGAGGGGTGGGCCGTCTTTTTCAGGAGATCTGCTGAGTTCAGGCCTTGTCCAGACAGCAGCTGCTGTTGTGTCGGAGTGAGTGCCTTTGAAGTAAAACCAGCGGCTGTATCAAGTTCCCCACGGTCCGTGGCCTCTCCCGTTGTTCTGCTGGTGTGTGCTGGGGTTAGTACCGGGCTGGGAACGTGGCACAGCGGCGTTCGGGGCGGGAACTGGGGGAAGGAGGTTTGCTTGGGTGAGAACTTGTTCCTTCTTTGGTTGGGTGAGCCCTATGAGCTGCCTTCTTCATTTGGGAAAGAGTAGTGTTATGAAGGTTGCTTTTAATAGAAAGGCTTTGAAATACAAAAGAAAAGTTAATGGTATTCAGTAGATGGAGTTCGTATATTGCTCTCTCTTAAATCATAGCTATGAACAAAAGTGCACTTCTGACTTTCTTATAGCGCACTAGAAGTAAAAAAAAAAAAAGTAATGTCTTGCACGCAGTTAGTGTGACAGTCACTATCGCTGCATGTGTAACAGGAGGGTGTGCAGTAAGTGTATTTGTCACCTAGACATATTTCCATCCGCCCTGTGGGACCAGCTTTGGCTTCAGTGCAGGACTGCAAATCTCAAATGCAGCTGTGGGAACCAACAGTAGTAAATAACCTCCCTGTAAGTAGCAGGGGTAGGGGGGTCTGTCTGCTTTGCAGGGAACCTCAGTTGTTACATGAGATCCCTAGAACAAAAACAATTTGTGGAAAATCACTAGACAGAATACTGTGGCCATTGATCAACTCCTTCTTATAATGATATATATTAGTTCATGGATAATTTTTGCATGTTATTTTTTCTGATTGACTGGAAAAGTGAATTCCGTAAGTACACAGTAAATCTTGAATTCACCTGTGTTGAACATCTTATACCTGACTTGTTCTTACCAAAGAAGGTGAATTTTGAAACTGAGATTACAAAAAAAGTAATAAAAATAGATCCTACCTTCTTATTTTATTTTCTTACTTCAGTATATTATTGATGTGTTCTTAACACAGACTAAGGTGAGAATTTTTCCCTCTGTTATGGCACTATTTTTCTATCCTCTCAAGAAATACAGCCTGTTTTTTGGCAGAGGTTTTTAACATTTATTGCTTTCTTATTACATCAGTTAGAGTTTTGTTTAGCTACAAGTGCATAGTAGCAGAATAATTTTACATGGAATCCACCCTGTTGTGCCCTTCCCAAAATAGCTTATTGTTTTAATTTACAGGAATAAGGAACTCTAAAGTGCTTTGTGAAATGAAAATACTTTTATGGACTCTGTTAACAGGAACTTTAAACAGAATAAAGTCCTTCTACAAATGCCAGACTGATGGCATGGCCAAAATAAAGAAATAATTGAGCTCTAGCAACATTTTTTATAACTGGTGCAAAAACTGTTATTACAATTAAAAGTTTACTGTAAACCAAATAATAGTCAAAGACTGCAACATGCAAAATTGGGCTGTCTGAAGGAAGAATTTTATGAGTGGGAAATATGAGGAATTTTATCTGAGAGAAATTAGTTTACTATTTTGAAGAACATGGTAAGATCTAAACATGCAGTTTATTTATATTTATTTTATTTATTTATAGTAGTAGATATTTCATCCGCACTTTGCCTGCATGAGTTTGCTCAGTAATTTTTTCTCTTTTCATACACTTCTGTTTTAGATCCAGTGAGTAAGATGCAAGAAGTGTAAGCTACCTGAGTTCTGTGGACTTCAGGGAAGTAACATTATTTTATATCCTCTCAGGAAGCTCTGTTTGAGAACAGGGAAAGGAAAAGGCCGCATAGCTGCTCTCCCTGTTTCAGTTCCTACAAAGCATCTGTAAGATGAAAAGACATAGTTTCATTTTATTTTGTGTATGTAAACAGTTCCTTTTCCAATAAAGCAGAAGAAACAAGGAAAAAAGGAAACGGAAAATACCAGTTATCTCTGCCTTTGTTCTTGCAGTACTTGTAGCCACAATCCTATACTTTGACAGAATCTATCAGTCTGTAACTGATGCTTTCCTTACTGGTTTCATGGTTTTAGGGGGGCTCTGGAAAGAAAAGGGAATAAAAGGGGAATTATAAAGCCTATGGCCTGCAGCTTTCTCAAAGATAAGCTTGCGTAACACTCTGTTTTGTTGGTATCAGGTTAATAATAATTCAGAAGGGCAGAAGATAGGAAGAGAAGGAGGCAATGAACAGGTTTTTGCCACAAGTGAGCCACACTCTCCCCTGAATGCTTGCCCAGAGTTGTTTTTACCAGGCATCCTGCTGTCTCAGTAAAAGAATGAGTATCAGATGTTTAGCCTCATCTTCAGAATCCCTTTAGCTCATTTGAATTTGGACACATCACTGTGTTACATCACATAATTGCTTGAATGTGTATCAACATTAATAAGTCTCCAGTTGTTAAAGACTTGGTAAAATAATAAAAGTGCTCTAGTGGCTTACATTTAGCAGTACTTTTGCAGAAGGTGGAGGTAAGGCTTAAATATTAAAAAAGTCAGGAAGCCATGTTTACCTGTAAGTCAGCAACTTTGGCATTTCAGAAACTCAGCAAGAAGCTTTGGAGGGCTGAGAAAGCACTGTAAGCTCTAGTGAAAGCAGTGTGCTCTGTCACTGACCTCCCTGGACTGGCTGTGACAGTAATCCAAAATGCCAAAATATTGCCCATTGTGATGTTATAAGTAATGATTGCACACAAAATGGGAGAAGGTATTGGCATGGCAGCGATAATAGTATAATTAGGAAAGTAAACTGAAAGAAAAAAAATACCACATTTAAGATGTATTTGGATACTTTCAGAACATAAAAGAGATGGTGTTCTCTGGTTTGTTCTATGATTGTGTTCACAGTAGTTTGTGCTATTGTGTGTACTGTGGAAAAGTGAGTTTAATATAAATGTAAATACAATCTTGCATTGAGCAGTGATTGAAAGGTTTATTTTTTTTAGCTGTTCATTTCTGCAGTAGGAGACTGAAGTGACCAGTATGGCAATGTAAGGGACAGGGAAATGGAGAGTCCCAACTGGGCTCCCTTCCTTCCACTGGTATGAGGAAATTGGTATTCACTGGGTAATGTTTTATATTTGTTGAAAATGCTGAAACCTGAGAAACAAAAGGAAGTGCATTTGTTGCTCAGTGCTTAGTCCTTTTCTGTCACAAAGCATGAAATAATAGTTTAGAAGTGAGCAACAATGACATTGTATGCAAACAGAATCAATTTTAATGGATTTTTTTGAGAGAACACAATGACGTTATCCACAGAATCATCAAAGTCACTGTGTGTGCAAATAATGCATGTGAGTTTCTAAGTGGCAACATTGACTGGGTACTGTGGGGTGCCTTACATGCTCATAAGGTTCTGTGGCTTCTGGGCATTACCCCCTTCCATACTGGAAAGCCCAGAGGCAGAAGTCAAGCACTCCTTTGTGAGTAGCAAACTGAAATTTTGGTAGCTGAAATTCAGTTTCTGCTTCAGCTGTCAGACATTGCACTGATCTCAGCAGATCACAGTAGACACCTGCAATTGCTATGCTCATGGCATTCTTTCTTACAGACAACCTCTGAGACAGCTGTGATCAAAAAAATGTCATGTATGAGACTGTAAAAGTTTATTTCTTTAGTTTCTTTCAGCCAGGAAGCAGGAGAAGAGGACTTCAAGGTGCTAGTGCTGTTTCTTGCAACAACAATGAGCTGGTCATCATCAAATCTGACAGTGATCAACATCCCTAAATACACCAAGCAGGCCTGCTCCATGGTGTGCCTGACCTCTGCAGCTGGGGCACGAGATTCTTGGTTCATTTCCAGATACAGACCTGCTTTTCTGCTGTGGTGAGACCTCTGAAGTGGTGACCCACAGCTAAACATTCAGGATTTTTGCTGTTGATTTCCTTTTTTATCTTTTTTTACCTTTCTATCTTTAATTTCCATAAGGTTGCTGTTCATCCTGCCTTACAGAAGAGCAATTCATTGGGAGCCAAGCTGTAGGTAAGTGGTCTGAAACACACTGTGAAAAAACTTCCAGGTGAAGGAGTTATGTTTGATGGCCAGTGGTTCTGAGATATCTAATCATAAATCAGCAACTGCACCAGTAAAAGACCTAACTGTTGATGTAAAATCTTAAGAATACTGGGAATTGCAAATTTCCTGCCATAAGAAAATCACAGAACTTCAAAGTATGACATGAAGTTCTGTGTCTGTTATGTGGTGAGGAATATGGTCAGAAAAAGACAAGAACTTACTTTAAATGCAACATCAAGTTGAATAAAGCTTACCAAAGAAAAGAATATTCAAGTTAAGGTACAGCAAATATGGGAAGGTAAAACATAAAATAATTACTACTTCTGTTTTCATTCTGTAACCAGACTTCTGTCAGGTTTTGCCAGCTATGAAGCAGAAATGATAAAGTTAGAAGCCACAGTTAATCTGTGGATTAAATCCAGTGGAAGTGACTGTGATTGAGCATAGTCACTTCCACTTAGTTTAATCCACAGAATCATTACTTTGAGCTTGGTTTAATTAGTTTCAGTGTTGGTTTTGGTCTTTTGTTATTTGCCCATTTATTATTTCTGTTTCTTCACTTCTTTGTGCTTTTTGCAATGTGTGAATATTACGTGTTGTCACTTCTGCTAAGCTTCTTTTCATTCAAAAGCACAGAAAACACCAGCATGTCATCAGGAAGTGCTCAGATGAGTGAATTGATCCAGTAGCTTATTCAGTAAAAGTTGCATAACATTCATTCATGTTCATGCTTGCAAGTCAGCAGTGACTCACAGGTGAAAACACCACTGCAAAATATTGCAAAAAATGCTGGATATTTTTGCAATATGCCTTCTGAGGCAGATATTATAATGTCAGATGAGTAATATGTTAAGCCTATTGGGGTAGTCAATGCTCAAAAATCAGAATTTATATTTGCAGAATCATCACAAAAAGGATGTTTGGGTACAGTTGATTAGTAATGCTTGCTATTGGGTAGTTGGTATGTTTGTGTGAGACTGCAAACTGAATTTGGAATTGGGAGTTCTGTCAGTTTTTCTTCTGCCTCTCAGCTGAGCCACTGCAAAGAACAAAAGAAAGTCTTTCAGACAGCATTATGAGGTGATGAAACTCTGTGTATTTCTGGGTGGCTGTGCATCCCAGTGGAGCCTATGTGAGTAAGAAAATGGCTGCATTCCATGGCAAAATGTTATTTATAATCTGAATCTGGACATAAATGTGAGAGTGTAATGGAGATTCAAGAGCAGTTGATTATGTGATGAGGCTGATGAGAGCTTAGCAAAGTAGCTACAAATTATACATAAAAGAACCTCTGCTTAACCTTTTTCTTTTAAGGAGACCCTACAGATGCCTAAAATCCAGATACTTTGATGGAGATAGAATGAGTTACCCCATAATAATTCATAGATGCCCAAACTTAATGCATGTGGGAAGGTAATCTAAACTAGAAAAAGGCACTCTTAAGTCCAACCAAGCAATTTTCTTGTAGAATGAGAGCTGGGATACCTTTGGGTTTTGAGAATCTGATCCTTGCATTTTCAGAAATGCCCAGGCACAAGTTTTTCTGACACCCTAAAAGCAAATACTTTTTACCAGCATAGTTTATACCAATAAATGGACTAAGTGGTAGACACTCAATTTAGATATGACATTTGTCATATGCAGACCGACTTTAGCGAGGTCTTTTGGGGTTTTTTTCAGGAACACTAGGTGACAGTGACATCATTTAACATGACTGTTCTCCTCTCCTGAGTCACTTCCTGATGTTGAAGATAGATCATATCTCTATAGCAGAGGACAGTTGCAGAAAAATGTCATCAAACTACAAAAAGGGCTCAGTTTGCAAAGTGAAGTACAGAAATGACCACATACATAACTAAGTGCTGTGCAGAAGCTTAGTTATTTCCAGGAAAGCCAGGCAAGCAGGGACAGCTATGCATGTCATTTGGCACAGAAGCAGGAGCTGTACCAGCTGGTGCTCTGGGAGCTGGCCCACAAGTGTCCCCATCGTCCAGTATGTCCCTGCAAAGCCATATCAATGCTCTCCATTTCTGAGAGTACTGGGCTCAAAGACATATTGAAAAGTGGGCTCCTTTAGTGTAGTTTTGGAGACCTTTGACATCAATTTTGTAAATTCTGGGTGTGGTTTCCTCTTTTTGAGCTAAGAGTAGTTTAGTTTACTACCTGAAAATTTGTTCTGAAGCAGGCCTATGTGCTCCATTGAGCTATGTAATTCCCTTTGAGCTCTAAGAAATATGTCTTTCCCAGAAAGCATTACCCGAGTTCAATGTGCAGTGCCCTTCACTCAGCACTGGTGAGGCTGCCCTGCTGCACCTCCAATATTGTATCCAGTTTTTGGGCCCCTTGCTACAGGAAGAACCTTAAGGTACTGGAGTGAGTCCAGAGAATGGCAACAGAGCTGGGGAAGGGTCTGGAGCACAAGTCTGATGAGGAGCAGCTGGGGGTGTGTAGTTTTCCATGTGGGGAGAAAGAGGTTTGGGGTGACCTTACTGCCCTCTACAATTCCCTGAAAGGAGGGTGTAGCCAGGTGTCAGCCTCCCAAATAACAAGTGAAAGGACAAGAGAAAATGGCCTCGAGTCACAGTAGGGGAGGTTCAGACTGGATATTAGGAAAAATGTCCTCACTGAAAGGGTTATTAGACATTGGAACAGGCTGCCCAGGGAGTTAAGTCACCACCTCTAGAGGAATTTAAAAGATGTGTTGATGTGACACTTAGGGAAATTATTAAATGGTGGGCTTGACAGTGCTGGATTAAAGACTGGACTGGATGATCTTAAAGGTCTTTTCCAGCCTAGGTGATTCTATGACTCGTACACTGACCCACATGCTGTAGACATCTGAAATCAT
The DNA here is from genome assembly GCF_028018845.1 of Melospiza georgiana. NCBI lineage: Eukaryota > Metazoa > Chordata > Aves > Passeriformes > Passerellidae > Melospiza > Melospiza georgiana. The sequence continues at coordinate 413,749 of NC_080442.1, read as the reverse complement.
CTAATGTACTTCATGAAAGGCTTACCATATCAGTAATTATCTCACTAGCTCAGAGAGCTATCTCACTTAAATAGGCTTTTTCAGGATCAGGAGTGATTTTTCATGGTAATGGTTTTCCCTAGGAGTTATCCTAAATCTCCAGCATTTGTCATTCAATCTGATCATCCCACATTTGAGGAAGAGAATGGGCCATCTTTCTGCAAAGTCAGATTTACCAAATAGCTTCTTGGTGCAGATGGCTATGTACAGTAAAGGTGAGCTCTAAAACTGCTTCCTCTCATTGCTTAAATGACTGGTGAGATTGTTACTGTAGTTTTTGTAAATCTTCAGAGTCCTTAGAATACAATCCTGGATTTTATGTGACTGAAATCAAAGGTACCTGGATTGTAACACTTCAGACTTAGCATCAGCAATTAAAGCAAATATATTGGAATTATAGAAAATCTGGATCTCATTAGACTACAGAGGAACCAGTGCAGTCACCACATCATTTTTGCTAAAGGAAAAACATAAAAATCCAGAGCCAAATTTCTGGAGTCTCCTTTGCATGATCCTGCTTTCACTTAGTTGGTTACTGTAGGTTTTTTGTTATGGAAGCCAGGCTCACTCAATTCCATGTCTGTTTTCTACTTAACACATTTTCATCTTGTTGTGTGAGTTAAAGTGATAAAAACAAGTAATGTTGTAGATGTCCTTTGAAAAGAGGTAAGTGGCTAGAGGATGGGTCCCTATCTGTGATGGGAAGCTGCAGCCTTTGGGGTATAGGTTATCCCATGCTGATTAGCCTAGGAAATAGTTTTTCTTAAATTTGTCTGCCTGCAGAACTATTTGCTTATTCTTGAGCTGCCTGTGGTTTTATCACAAACATGGTTTGCTGTTCAGCACTGTTCACACGTTGTCCTGGGGAATTCTAGCTATGCAGGTGGTTTGCAGACAGGTGACTGAAAATTTGCCTTTTGTCTTATTGGTTAGTTTTCCAATTCATGCAGTAGTTCCATTTTCTGAATATAACTGCCATAGGAGACTAGAGTCTCTCACTGGTTTTGCTTTCAAACCAGAACAGAGTGGTAATAAGAGATGGGGGAGAAGAATACAAATACTTTATACAATTAATTCAGTGTTACACAGTCAGAGCCATGCATCTGAACATCTGATTCAATTACAGACTTGAAACTGAGAATGTGATACCTATTTATCTTGTCTTGTATCCCTCACTAGGTACTTGCTACTTACTGCTACCTGCTCTGGGGACAGGAGGAAAAAGGACAGATCATACATCCATTACATACTACAATACTCAAACAATAATCTCCCAAATCCTTCACTTTGAGTGCCATTTTCTGCTCCTTATCTCTGAGCGCTGCTCTGTTACAGGTACTCTCAGGTCTTCATTTACTTTTTTACTCCTTCCCTTGCTGAAGTGCACTCCTGCTGGCTTGTCTGCACTCATCTGACTGCCAGTCACATCTGCTCCTGGTGAAGCAGGAGCTCCTTGTCACAGATGACAAGAGCACAACTCCTCATGACCAAGTGGCCTGAAATGCATTGCACAAAGCTGCTGTACTGACTGGCAGCCCCTCTCATAATGTCTTATCCTCCTCTCCTGAATAGATGTGCCACTTGTCAGAACCTGCTAAGAATTGCCTGCTCTCACTTGCAGCACAAGGAACAAAATGCATCACAACCCATAGGTACAAAGTTGATCAGAAATCACAGTTCTTGTTTTTGTTTCTCTTTTGTCTATGAATCCTACAAAGAATGTGAAAAAATTAGAATCATTCCCTGTAACCCTCTGTTAATCTAGAATATAAGCTATTTCCGAAAATAGCTGACAATTTGAGGGTTTAATCTCAGTGGAAATCCCAAGATATTATGTCAAAAGGGAAGGTAAATAATTACTTTGTTTTTTAAATTTTTACCCTCTATACAAAAAAGAAAGGCAGGCCAAATTATGTAGCCCTTGTGCTCCCAGCCTTCCTAAAGGGCAATGAATGGAGGACCACAGACTCAAAGACTCTGCATTCACATATGTCTTACTACAGAAGCAAGGACTCAAAAGGCTGTCAGTTTCTAGCAAACATATTCAAAACCAGCACAAGACTACCCAATAATCCACATAATACAGAAATGCAGCAAGATAGCAAGTTTTGTCCCACACCACTCACTTCTTTATTCATTTCAACATTTTAATGTTGGTTTCCTAAAACACTTCTGGGGATTGTCATGGCAACCAGAACAACAAATGATTCCTCTTCTGCTGCCCTGAGAAATTATCCTTTTCCCCTCACTGATGGCTACCAGCTAAATTAAGTAATGGGCAGAAGGCTGATAAAAATCAAAGACATTTGTTCCACCTTTCCAAGCCCTTGACTCACCTCCTCCTCTCGCTGCAGGTAAGCCAAGCACCAGATGCTCTCCCTTTTCTCTTAGCCAAGAGCCCTGCTCTGAAAGGAGCAAGCCTTATTCCACTCCAGCACTTACACAACCAACCTTCTTCACTTGTCTCCTTGGAAAACTAAACCTCTTCTTCCTATGTTCCACGCCCAAGTCTTTAGGAGACAAATGTTTTCCACTGCCTTCTCTCCTGTCTGTCTCTCAGCCTCACTTAGCATCTGCTGAATGGGGACACACCTGAGTCTCCTGCTTTTTTTAGTGGCAAGATCTGTAGCAGATGGGACTTTCCCCCAGACAACAACTACTACCAGCACTGCACTGCTCACAGCATCAGAAGTCCCAGGCTTCCTGGAAGACAAGACCCCTTGAAGAACTTTTCTGAAGAGCCTGAAATCTCTGTTATCAGAGAATTAAACAGGTAGTCTTAGTTGATGGGTTACTTGTGGATAATCTATATAACAGATGCAACAGAATGCTGAAACTCCACTGTGCTAATTGTTCCTCTTCTGTCTCTGTCTGACCCGCAGCCACAGCTGGTTTCCACCAGCTTGCTGGAAAGATGCACTTCTGCAAATACTTAATCAGATCTAAATTAAATTGAGTTATGGCAGAAGGGCAAGAGGGGTGTTAAAAAGAAATTGGAGAATTAAAGAAAGATGAGCCTATTCTAGCAGGAAATGAGAGAGATGAGATTCTTCTAGCAGTTTCCCCCCTGAATACAAAACTGCAGGACTTTCCTATTCTTAATACTGCATAAACCATTCACACAAGGAAATATTCCCACAATGTAAGTGCAGTCTTTGCTTAAGCAAAATTTACAGTCAAGCTTTCACAGCCTTCCCTCTCTTGGTTATCAGAGCATCTTTATTTACTACATGGAACATACTAATTAAGAGTGTGATGTTTTATTGCTCAAATCTTCTCTGAGACATCATCCATAGGCTTTGTCTGTAATTGTGCCATTTACTTCCTGCAGTGTATTACATCCCTAGAAATGTGCAGGAACAGTGTGTGTGCAGAATACAATGGACACTTTGTACAGCACAGCTAATTCTTTGGGTTACAAGCAATGAGCTCCAGGGTTGGGAAGGGCCCCCTTGGAACCCTGTATCCTTGCCCCATGGTTCACTCAGATTAAGAATGCTTTTTGTGTTTTTAATTATGTCATTCACTACTTACATAAAGTCCTTCCAGTAATCTTGACAAAAGATGGTGCATAGTCCATAACATATATGATGTATCTCCTGAAGACAGTGTTGAGAAATTCAGAGAGGGTTTCCAAATGCAGAATACTGTTTGGACTCAGTATCTCAAAGTGACTCTGCTGCTGCTATTGTCCTTTACATGCTAAGCCTTCTCCTCCCCCTTTGTTTCCTCCTTGTTTGAATTTATTTGCCTTAGTTTTTCTTATTAAATATTTCTTTTCTCTGGATGTTCTCTATTTGAGCTGCACCCATGCAGTGCAGCAGCACCAGCTCTACTCCCTGCCTGCGTGAGGACTCTAAGGTCCTGCTTCAGAAAAATATTTTGGTGGACCTTAAGGACAGAATTAGGCAGCCCTTATTGAATACAGCTCTTTCCAAAACAGGGGCGCTGGCTCGAGCGCAGCTTCAAGGAAAAAAGCCAGACCTGAGAGGTAAAAAGGCCTCCCTGGTGGCAGGCAGAAGACTTGGAAAGCAGAATCCCAATCAAGGTGAGCACCTGGTGGACTCCTTCCTGTCCAAAGGAAACCACAACTCACCTGCCCTTTCACTAAGGGTCAGCTGCTGTTAACTGCCTCATTGTGTTGCTTCCTCATTTGCAGGTTTCTCACCTGGGCAATCCCCTAGCCCAAAGAAAATCTGTTGTTTAGAGATGAGCTGTAGAGTCAAGACTCTCTTTGTGCAGCTACTTTGAAATACACAGGCATCTTCTTCACTTCTGTGGGTTCTGTGAGCTCCAGCTAGACGGTGAGTGCTCTGGCTCACAGCACTGTAATGTACACATTACACTTTTCACCCAAACAATGGCATCAAGTGTATTATTTAATACTTGCACTATAGAATCAGTAAAGCATTTCCATATGTTGTTAAGTATCGTCATATTCCAATCTGAACTGTCTGTATGGGATTATTTCTGAAAGGTATTGCAAGTTACAACATTGAAACACAAAGAATGAAAATAAAATTTACCTTACTTGTTAAATGAATGTTTATAATTTACAAACAAGTGCTGTCATGGTACTATACTAATTACTTCAAGAAGTAATTAAGCCTCCATCCTTATTTTGTCTGTACAAGATTTCTATTGCAAGCCTCAGCCTTCATAGTACACCTGAAAAATGAGACAGTTATGGGAGAAGGACACAAACATGTATAAAGTAACTGAATGAGATTATATCATGATGTTATTTCTCTTATTCTGAGATACAGTAGGGCAATTCTGCACTATGGAATAAATACACTGTTATCAGAAAGGCCCAGTTGGTTCCCCAAAAAGCATCCTACTCACTGAAGGCGTTTATTATGAATTTTTTAATATCTAGGTTTCTTAGAAAATGCATGACATCATGTCCCTCACCCACTGTGCTTTGTTCAGCACTTATGCTATGCAAAATCATGAAAAACTGTTAAACAGTCAGCCCTACCCCGTGGCGTTTTGCTGTCACCACTGTGGAACAAGCAGTCCCTTGTTCTGGGCTGTTGTTGACCACAGTCATGGCTCAGATGAGCCCTGGTGTGCTCAGCTGGACAGAGCAGCACTGGCAGCTGTGGCACAAACACACACAATTAGGCAGCACCTGCCATGCACAGCACTCATAAGCCTCATTCAGAACTCGAAGCTGCCCCCTGATAGATAAGGAGGCTGTTAAAAACAGAGTAACTATGCTGGAGAGAGCACTACAAATTAGACAAGCAACTGTTGCATTGCCTGGATATTATTAGTGAAGCACAGTATACTCCAGAAATTAAATGTTGTGTTACTAAGGGGAAATCTCCTATTCCTCCCAGGTACAGGCAGGACTCCAGAGATGCTGTGGCTTCTGCTGCAGGTGTTCAACAGCAGGAAGATAAGAGGGGGTTTAAGAAGTGCTACTCACAGATTGCACCAAACAAGCTAAGGTGGTTACTTTTATACTGTTATCTTTTATAGCATGTGCTATTGAGAGTGTGATACCTGAAGCTGAGGGCTTGTTTAAGGAGGAGCCAAAAACTTTGGCCAAAGTCTCGGCATTTTGATAAAACAGGAGTCCTCAGCTGGCAGTGCTGTGACAGGAAGGGTAGCAAGTGGCCCGGTTGCAGAGGCCCAGGATGGCTGCTGGAGGCATATGAGGGGTATTGCTGGAAAGGGAAAACTGCCTTAAAATCCCCATCAGTACCTGGAGGACGGCCAGTGTCTACTGAAATTGGTGAATAAAGTAGGCAGTCACAATTGTAGTCAAGCCTGGATGAAGACTGTACTTGCCAAGGCCTTAAAGTACAGAAATCTTCTTTGGCCACCCCTGCCCCAAAGCCCATCAAAAGGCTGTGGATTGTGTTTTCCCTGTGTTTACTACTACATGCAGTTTAGTCTAATGCTGGCGTTGGAGAACTGTAGCAGGCATTCCAGGTGGTTTGAAGTAAGTGGTATCCATGGCTTGGGAAAGGAGTGCATTTCAATCTCAGTCAGGTTTCTTTGTTTCTCATGGATCAGCACTAATGGTGCTACAGTTCATCCTCATGCAAGTGTGGGTTCTCCAAAAGTACTAATCTATACATCCCCACCACTTCTGAGTCGGTGCAGTGAAACTGTGCACCAAACCCGTTGTCTAATTGTTTATCTACTCCTGGTTTCTAAAGCTGAGACAGTGAATAGAGGCAATTCTTCTAGCTCTGGCTTCATGCCTCACAGCAAATATGTAATTCCTGCCATTTACTTCAGTTTTACTCTTGGCTGAAATTTGAATGTACAGCACAGGGTTATTTCACATTTCTTTTTCTCCCACAGGCTGGTGTAATTACAGAGGATCACCCTCACCAATTGGATAATTTTTGTGCACTGAGTGGTGGAAGTGTGCAAGTTCGTTGCATGCATGGTGCTCACATCTCATCTGTGGATGAGCTGTGGGCAATGAGAATTGTTCCCTCCTAGTAAAGGCTGAACTGGTGCTGTTTTTGGGAGTAGAGGGGCACTATGTTCTGTGTGTCTTCCATTCCAGACACTATAATACAGTGGTGGATTTAGTGAATCTGACCCTTGAAAGCCTGGGGGCAGTTGCATGTCCAGAGACTTTTGTTTGGCCAGAAGGTGCTTGGGATTAAAATTGTTCTAGGATTTGGAATGTGATCCTTCTCTGCAATCTGAAATATAGAAGCACAAGTGAAAGAAGACCTGTTCAACCATGCCATGTTTTCTTTTTTACTGCCAAGAACTAGATGTGCTGCTGAATCTCAGGTTTACCATCCCACTCTATGGTTTGAAGGTAAGCAGATCTTAACCTCTGAAGAGCTTGTATAACACTCAGGTAGAAGGAATTTCTGGGAGTCTCCCTTGTTACATTTGCTGTTTATTTCTAGTTGGGAGTATCAAGCAGAAATGTTCTGAGGCCATGTTGCACATTTGCCCCATTTGCCCCAGTACATATCACCACATGTGGTTCACTGATCGTTCAGCTACATATGGCACATGTGTTCCTTTCCAGATGCCTCGCACCTAAGTGTTCTCTTTCCAAGGAGGATAATTCTCAAGATTATTCAGCATATCAAAGTGATAAGACAAGCTCATCTCAACCCCTGAAAAAGAACTAGGGCAAAGAGATTTTGTTGATTTCTGGCCCTCTCCATTCCCCTCAAGTCAAGCCATTTATCCTCCAGCATAACATCTTAATGGTAAAGGATGCTAACTAGTATGAGACTTGATGGTTTCCACTGAGAGAAGGTTTCAAAATTCCATTATCTTAGTCAGAATTTTCTAAATAGATTCTAGCTGCTGTCCATTTTGGGCCATGTAGAGGGATAGAATATAAGAAAATAAAGATAGTGTAGAAAGTAATCTTACCCCTAAGGAGTTGCAGCTGGGCCAATTATCAAAGCTTAGCAACAGGCCTGCCTTTAACAGGCCACAGCTGAAGCAATGAGAAGAAGATGCTATAAAAGAGTGGGGTGGCTGCTTGAGAGGGGCACTGGAGTCAGCTGGCTCCTTTGTGGAGGGGAAAGAGTCAGGGCTCTGAGGAGCTGCCCCACGAGAAACACCAAGAAGGTTTGGAACCTTTGTGATAAGGAGACAACAGTATGGAACCCTGCAATAAGATACAACAGGGCCACATGTTTGTGTCTACCAGGCTTGTGAATACAAATGTTAGAATAAGCAGTTATTTCTGCTTGACTCTAAGATCATACCCATAAGTACTTGTAAATACACCTAGTAGAAAGCTTTTGAGAGACAGTGTATTTTTAGACAATGTATTTGCTAGTAGCCGGAGTTTTTGGAGGAGTGGAAAGTAATGAGGTGGAAGTGGTTACCAGACTTTTGAACTGCAGACTATACAGATATAAGAAAGTTATTTCAGTATCAGTTATATCCTGAGGTGACTTTCAGTCTTTTTATTTCAGTAGTCAGGGATCAGTGCTGTGGGAGGCAGACACTAGACGCAGTAACACTTGTTTTTCTGTTCTTGTGGTTACTCTTTAGGGTTAGGCAATGCTTATTTCCTGGCATAATTGCTCAACAACTTTCCTTTCAGAACTGTCAACACATGCTAATAGGTGTTTGAGGAACTGCTGCGATAGTATGTACTGGTTACACTGTTGGTTTCTTAAGTTCAGTGACTTGTATGTTGTAGGTTAAAGAACCTCAAGAATGTCACTGTAAAATGTATACAAACTCAGCTGTGTAGTTTAGTCTTGCTGTTTAAGCATGCACTGTACTTAGTACTCGGAACAGTCTGCTGCACTGTTGCATTAAAGGTAAAGATTTGTGAATTAATAACTTTCATAGTTTCAAACCCAGTGAGGCTTCTTCCAGCCTTGCTTTTCCTTAAAACACAAGGCTGGGGGGTGACTGGATGAGGTAGCATGTTATGTCCCTGCAGAACAAAAGCATATCTTGTTCGAATACTTTCATGTAAAAGCTATCAGACTTGCTTGCATAAAGGCAGACTTGAAGCCAGTCTCTGTCTTTCAAGGGCCACCAGACTCTGCACTCCACATAAACAGTGAAATGTTTGTGTCTGTCACTGTCTCCTACTACACTAGTGGTTTTTCATTCACTTCATGATCAAATCCAAGTTTTCTCTCTCTGCATGAAGTGCTGCCTCAGTAAACAGCACTGGCAAAACCCACACTGACTTAAATGAGGCGAAAATTTTCAAGTTTTGTGTTTTTTTTTCAAAGCCCTCATATGCTTGTTGCAGCCTGTATCAAAGACCTCTTCCCGTATCTTTGCCTCCTAGATTCCTCATCTATTTTTAAATCTTATGTTCTTTCCTGCATCTATTTTAACTCTGTTACTGTACTATTTAACGCCTGTGGGATATGGAGCTTGTGGGAAAGAAATGGCGTATTACAAAAAAATTACATTGGTTAATCTACATACTCCTCCAAGGGTTTCATGGCACAGGACATGCAGAAACCCTGATTAGGTACTATGCATTTGTTAGTCAGCAGCTGTAATATGAGCTGATGAAGAAATACTTACTAAGGGTGTCATACTGTGTCTGTCTGATCTCTCTGCCTGGATTAATGCCTAAGCAAAATATGTAGTTTAATGCCTATGATTCAGGGTTTACCCACAACTCCGAAATGTTTTCCTAATAGGACATGCAGTAGTTTGGACTTGTTATGGGAATTCTTTTCCCTCAGGAGTATCAGTCTGTGCAGTGTCCCTATGCTGTGAAAAGTAAATAATGTTCAAGCCTTGGATCTCTTAAATGTATTTTGTACTACAGATCCCCCAGGGATTCCCATGAACTTGTGTTATCTAAACTGCTTGAACTTGTGTTACCTTCTGTTTCTCCTTGATTCACTTTGTCCCAAGTCCCAAAGAAGGCTGGAGAAGTGTTTAATAAGATTAATTCAGACTTTGGAGAAACAAGACTGGAAACAAAAAGTTGCATTTAAAGCAATTAAATTCTATTTTAAATTTAGCAACTAGATAGCTCTCTAGTGGCTTAACCTCTGCTATGCATAGATGACGTGCATAAGATGACATATCTCATCTTTGGGAGCTGGAAATAAGAATTCATGGCAAAAAAGTCTTCCAAGTGTTTACGAGAGCTCCAAGGGACATTTAACTTTTCTTTAGGATTTTGGGGCACAAGTATGAATTATGTTGATGTGGGGTTTCCTGTATTGCAAACAGTGATTCCTTCCTAGCCATTGCCTATTTAGCCCGGCAGTGCATTAACACAGCCAGAGGTTTCTGTATAAGTTGTTCTGCCCAGCTGCTTCCATGGAGGTGTGTTCCAGTGCCAGGGGGTAGCTGCTGGAGGTTGTTGTGCCCATCCTTACTGCAGGCTCTATCACTAATGCTTTGGTGCAGTTCAGGAAAGTGCAGCCAACCCTCCTGCACTGGGTGAAAACCATTCCAATTCTAGTTTTAGATATTCAATTTCCATTATAAATTACTTTAATATTGGAAGACTAACAGGCTGCTTTGGTCCAAACCTGCACAAGTTAAATTTTCAACAACTCTTGCATTCAGCAACACCTTACAGTGTCTCAGGGGTTGTTTTCAGAACGGTCAAAATTATTTCCTTCTTAAGGAACATTTTAAAAAGCATATAAGTTTGTTCATAGACGTATCTTGTCTGTTACGTTACTTGAATCTAGGAAATGTGCCACTGAGATAATAAAGCCCCAGTGAAGTTCATATGTGCCATGTTTGCTTTTCTGAGTAAAGCCAGTAAGATGCCAGATCTCCTGTGTGGCCTTTGGCAAGCCTTTAATCTCAAGTATATCAAAACTTTCCAGTCCTTTTGGACTTTTTATTTTGGATGCTGAGTTGGAGGCTGCTAAATCAAGTACAAAACTTTCTGGACTTCCAGCTGGACCTGAGGCGGTCTGCAAAGCCAGTGCTTAGCTTATCCAAAACTGCACAGTCTGAAACTAAAGAACAGTCTGGCAAATGCTGGGTTTTTCAGCCCGACCTCCACAGCCTCACTTACAACAGCAGGGTCGCACCACCACTTCTAATCCTGCTGCCATAGGATCCCAGGCCATAACGAGAGCTGAGCTCTGTTCGGCAGAGAGACTTCTGAGCTTGATATTACTGCAATACAGGCTGCTGCTTATAGATGCCAAAAAGCTGAAGAACAAAGAATATTGTGCACATTCCTTAATACTATATGGAATTAAATTCTCTGCTATATTTTAGTTCAATGTCAGCCATTTCCTATCAATTTAACAGACTCCAAATAGCTCATGCAGCTAATTTATTTAAATATATGATATTTAAGTATGTGATATACACATCTTTTTTTTCCTCACTAAATTGTCTCAACACCATTCCTGTTGACCTCCCATTAAAAGTTTTCTTCCATGGTTCCTATTAACTTTAGTATTGTCTGTCTGTTGAAAAATATTTATTTTCTTCTAGAAATACTGAATGCTTTTTGCCAGTCATAACACCTCCTCTCTATCCTGTTATTTTTTGTTTTCCTTCTCTTTTAAAGATTTTTCACCTCTTTTTCTGTTACCATTGCATGTTTATACCCATGTGACTAAAGTTTAGTAATGAAAATACCATGTTACCCCCAAGTAGGAAGGTTAGTTTATCTCTGTATTTGTTTGGAACAAGTAGATTCTTTTGGTTTTTGACTTGATTGAGACTTCCTTTCTCAGCAGTATGTCTGTTTGCTGTTGGGTTCACCATGAATATGTAATTTAACTGCATATAAATCTCCACTCTGGGAACTGTGGTGCATTATTTTCAGCATGCTGGAGATTAAACTTTGGTGATGCCTCTGAAAAGTATGTATGTAATTTCAAAACCAAAAGAATCACATTAGTTGAATTAGATGTTCCTCGTGCAACATCTCAATGAAAACAAGAGTAATTCAGTGGCTGGAAAAAATAACAGCATAACCTTTATGGCAAATGTTTACATGCTTTGCACAATACTGTGTTCTGTGTTTTGATGAAGCATTGTTCATAACTTGGCAAAGACCTCTTGAAGACTGTTGGCCAGAAAAACAACAGTTTTGAAAACTTCCACATTAAACGTGTATAAATCCAGACAGACCCAACTATAATTCTCTTCTTGTTTGTAGAGGCTTAACTAAATTAGCTCCTGTACATCCACCATCCCAGCCCTGTGGGATTTCACTTCACATTGGTGCAAAGGTGCAGATTCATTAAAAATGGTAACAGAGCATTCCAGCTCATGTGTACATGGCTGTATGGCATAGAAAACTGGAAAATCAAAGGTATTAGTTCCAGGTGTGGTTGACTAAATTTACCGTACCTTGCCAGAAAATCACATGCACTAAATAAACTTACCAAAATATATTGTCTGCCATAAGGGTATTCTGGCAAGTGGGTGTAGGGAGCAGAACATCATGTTTGCCTCTAATTCTGAAGTGTGTTTTAACACTTGGTGAATGAAGAGTTTGGTTTGTAGAAAAATCATTGTATTGGTAAATCTCCTGTGATTGTGCCACCATGCAGTGTAGCTGGTCAGCTAAACACTTAAAAGGCTGTGAGATGACAATAATTACAGCAGCAGTTGTAAACTGTCTATCTGTGTGCATCTTTATTGTAACCACATGATGTAAAACACAAAGGGCAGCATGATTTAACTGTAATGTGATTATTTCTTTTCTTCCTGCATAGAAATTTCAATGTGACAAATAATCCCAAACCCATAAAAAATGAGAGTATGTATGTATCTCTGTGTGGCCAAGGAGGGGGAGATAAAGAGCTGTTGGTATAGAATTGGGTCTACTCCCTTCAGATGGATCAAAACAGGCAAGTTCAGGTTTCTGTCTGTGACAGGCATCATGATAGCAGCAAGAAAATGGAGTAAAAGGTAGCATAATTACTACAGAAAAATTAGGATGAGAGTTTTATTGCTGTTCTGATTAAGTTAATTTCTCAGAATGTTAGCAGTAATCCTGCTAGTAGTACAATAGCCAAGCAATCCTGATGCAAGAGGCAGATTTCCAGCTGGTTGGCACATGGAGTTCATTCTGTTCTTATTTTGACTTCTACACATGATTGGGCTTGAGTGACCAGAAAGAAGAAGAGCAGTCAGCAGCTTATGTCAAAGTGCTGTGTGCAGGCCACTAAGTGAGGATGTAGAGAAACACAAATGTTGCTGACTACAATATAAATTTAGTCATCTTGCAAAGTTCAAGGTTGACTTAATTCAGGAAGGCAAAGGGCCAAGCCAGTAGTTTCTGTTTAAGCCCTAAAGATTGAATGTAGTGTAGCAAGTTTTGTGGCTTGTTGACAGTGAGGGAGAGGTGGAAATCAGCAATTAATGTTGTTTCCTGGTAAGTGAGTTGCACAGCCAAGTATAACTCTGTAGTCCCTTTCATGGAATATGGATTCCAGCCCTCAGTGACCTTCTGGTGAAATTATTGCTGAAATGCAGATTCAGACATTAGGAGCGTGTTAGATGCTTGCTGTTTTGCAGGTAGGGCCTGATAAGATCAAAGTCCTGTCTGGTAAGGTTTTTGCCTTGGTTAGAGCATGTGTTTTGCGTTCAGAAGATACAGGGTAATGTCTTTCTGATCTTAGCAGAAGCTGAGGCTTTGAAGGTCATTGTTTGGGTTATCCCAACATTTTAAATTACCTTACGTAGGGATCACATAAGAGGGGCAGGCTCCCTCTTCAGCCACTTTCTTCCCGACAAAACTGTCTCCCTGTGAAATGGAAATTTCCACTCCTGATGTACGTACCTTACTGCAAGTGGTATTCTGTCAGTCAGGACTAACTCTAGGCAAGTTTAGGCAGAAGTACTGGTGCAGGACAGGTTAAACCTCAGAAACCTTTCCTTCTTGGTCTTCAGAAACCTTCTCTTCTACATTTCCTGCTGTTAAAAATGAGGGAGTATGCGAAACGTGGATGATTTTGATATCTGGCATATCCTTGTTTACTAGGCTCAATCTCAAGGATTGCCTGGAATTTGACGTTAAAGCCACAGAGCGGGAGGACCCAGAGGAGGAGCAGTCGGGGCAGGGGGGCCGCGGGGGAGGTGAGGCCGCGCTGGTACCGAGGGGCGGCGGCACAGGAGGGCCCGGCCGGCCTTGCCCGCTTAAGCGGCGGCACAGGAGGGCCCGGCCGGCCTTGCCCGTTTAAGCGGCGGCCGCCGCTGTCCTCGCGTGCCCCGGCGGGCCCCGCCCGCGCCGCGCTATTCATAGAGAGCGGGGGCGGGGCTGTGGCGACACGCGAGAGCGAGCCCGGCCCGGGGCCGCGTGTGTGTCCCTTCCTTCTGCCTGCGGGGAGCCGCGTGTGTGCCCCTGCTCCCTGCCGGGGAATGCTGTGTGTGCCCCTTTTCCTTGCGGGGGAACAGCGTGTGTGCCCCTTCTCCCTGCCGGGGAATGCTGTGTGTGCCCCTTCTCCCCGCCGGGGAATGCTGTGTGTGCCCCTTTTCCTTGCGGGGGAACAGCGTGTGTGCCCCTTCTCCCTGCCGGGGAATGCTGTGTGTGCCCCTTCTCCCTGCCGGGGAATGCTGTGTGTGCCCCTTTTCCTTGCGGGGGAACAGCGTGTGTGCCCCTTCTCCCTGCCGGGGAATGCTGTGTGTGCCCCTTTTCCTTGCGGGGAAACAGCGTGGGTATGCCCCTTCCCCCTGTAGGGGCGCACTGTCTGTCTGCCTTTCCCCGGGGGGAACAGTGCGTGTGCCCCTTTTCCCTGCGGGAGAACAGCGCTGTGTGGGCGCCTTTCCCGGGGGCAAATAGCGTGGGTGCCCTTTCTCCCTGTGCGTGCCCCTTGTCCCTGCGGGGAAAGGGCGGCGCGTCCCTCCCTGCTGCACAGCCCCGAGGCTTGCGCGGCTCCCGCTGAGGAGAGGAAGGCGAGCCAACAGCACTGCTCCACAGCTAAGGTTTCTGCCCTGTCCCTTGTCCCCTGAGGACAGAACACTTGTCTTCTTCCCTTCCCCCGCGTTTCTTTCTCCTGGGGGTTTGGCACAGGAATCTCCACCTGTTCTAACTGCAAATGCTGGATTTTCCCCTTCTTTCTGGTCAGTAGGAAACATGTAAGGAAAAGGCCGACGTGTGCTCCCACGCTCTGAGCTGTGGAGAAAGGAATGGAATGCTTCCCTTTTGCAGAGGGATATCATTTACTACAGACACACTGTACTTTGTAAAACCAGTGAAGAGCCTTCATCTCACTGTAGAGGCTGTGTAACTGTGTAATGTATTTGTATATCCCCTGTAATCAAAGAGAAAAAGAGGCTGTGCTGAATGAGACATAGGAATTGCCATACTGGATCAGTATCCTGTGTGAATGCAGCCAGAAAAAAAACAACACTGTTGAGGAAGGGAACGTGCATCTCCTTTTTTTTTTTTTTTTTTTTTTAACTCAAAAAATACTGCTCTATGTTGCTGAATATTGCAAAAATTACTTTGATAGTTTGCATGCACCTTGGAACCTTAATTTCTATTTGCTTTTTATTTCTATACAATGATAAATACTCCTGTTAGTAATTTAAAAATGGCATTATTTCACTCTAAATCCACTGGAGTATGGCAACAGTTTCCCTTCCCACACGTTTTTTTTTGTATTGCCACTGTTTTTAACAAAGGATAAATCTAGTCAGAAACACTCTATCTCTGTCAGTAGTAGAGATGGAGGAGCAGGCATCCACATATGATGCTTTCAATTTTGCACCTTTCCTACAAGTCTTAATCTGAAAAGCAGCAGGTTATTACCACTTTATGGAACAGCTTCCCTCCTCCTTTACCCTGGAGCACAACTGGATGCACCCAGCCCTTTGGCAGGAGTGGTATCTCACTGATCAGCAACTGCCCGAGTGTGACAGGCATTGAAAATAAGGCCAATTGCTTTAATGCCTCTGCCAGCAAAGCCGTGTAAGAGCAAATGAGAATGAGTCACTGAGTTGGAGTGGGTTAGGAGAATCTGAGACACTCATTTTATAGGTTTCCCTGGGTATTAGGGGATTTTCTCGCTTTTCAGCACAAATGTTGTGTTCCTTCCCATTCCCTTTGCTATCACCTCCTTTAATATCAAACAAATCAACCAGTGGCAGAGAGAGAGTTTACCTAGGAGGTATCTAGGGTGAAGAGAGCAAAAGTAATCTCTTAAGTGCAGGAACGCCCTCAGCACTTTAAACCTCAGCATTAGAACAGGAGTCTCAAGTGTGCATTTGTAATGCTTTTGCCCTTTGCTCTTCAGAGGATTGATTTGCTCCACAAATACTTTATGAACCTCTTGAGACTGTGGCACCATGTTGTTCTTCAAAAGTGTCCACTAGTTAATTCCCACTGGATTAGAGCATGAGCTTCTGTCGCAACATGTTAAATAACCATAAGCAAATGCTGTCTTCATAAATACAGGTCTGTGTGATTGTAGAATCACACAAAAACAGTTGAGACAGGAAAAAAAGATCAATCTTCTATGAAAATAGTGAGAGGGTTGAGTGCCCTGTGCATTCTGAAATGGACAAACAAAATTAGTAAATCATTCAAGGGTAGCCTTGTTTGCATGCTATGTGTACTGGGGTGTCATATTTTCTTTGAATAGTTGACAAATTGAGCACAGCTGAATCAAATAAACTGAGGGCTATGTATCCACAGACCTTTATTTTGCTGGGTAGCAGAAGTCACTGCATTGAGGCTGGTCATCTCACTATGTTTCCAGAGGGGATTTTCCTGATAAAGTTTGTACTGTGGGGAATTTTGGTCTGGAGTTTATAGTCTGTTTGTTGTAAAGCTGAAATACAAATTGTATTTCTGAACATCAAAAGAACTTAACTGCTTAGAGCAGCTTCAGGTGTCAATAAGAATACCTGTGCTGTGGGCCTGATTCATCTGCTGGACCTCAGCTCTTTGCATATCCACGTTCTGCCTTTAGCTTTGCCCGAGTAACAACTTTCTTTCATGTAGCCTTGCTGCAAATCATTCTATTGGGGGCTTCAAAAGATGAGGCTTGGCTCACCTTGGCTTTTGCTTACTGTCTTTTCAGCATGTTCCTCATTTTGGCAGGGAGACAGGAGGTTTGGCATTTGGTAGACTTGGGCTGCTGAAGTTTTGTGGTGCCAAAGCTTCTCACAGAGACTGGCGTGTTAGTGGAGGCAACTCTGTGTGGATCATCAGCCAGGTACACGCTTGATGTCATCCTGCCATCACTCCAAAACACCAAAGAGAATTATCAGTGAACCTAACAGAGGAAACAGTAAACCAAATAATAATTCTTCAAAGGACAGCAATCTTCTGATGCTTTCAGAACTCAGTTTCAGCAGCTTACACTCTCACTTTTTGCTCTTGAACTAATTTTGTAATGGTTGCTTTTGGACTATTTGGCTGAGTATTATTATTTTTTGTACTATGGAAAATACTTTAGATGTCACTTAGTTCTGCAGCTTGTATAACAAGATGAGCCAGAGACATTGCTCAATTTTTTTTGTGTCATAATGGTAAGTCCTTAGTCAAGCAGTCCCACCGAATCTGATGGGAGTCATTTGGTAAGTTCATTTGTGTTGATCAAACTTTGATGCATATTTTACTGCAAATAATTGCCCTTTACAATGTGTTGCATTTGAAATTTACAATCTGAAGCTTTAGGGACTGAAGAAGTTTTTCAGAGTCATAGCTGAAAATATCCAATGGAAAAAACAAAAGAGAAGATTGTAGTTAGGAAAAAGGAGTAAGAGGTCAGAAGTTCACAGCTGATGGTAAAATGGGCCATATGTCCTTTTAATCCCCATCCAGAAGATAAGTAAAGATCTGTGTTAGACTCCTTTTCAAATGTGTTTTGAACCACAGAAGGAAGGCATACATTTAACAGTGTCTGTTAGTATTTAACCTTTTAGTATAGGTAAGAGAGAAATGGGGAAGAATTTTTATTTTAAGCTGGTTATACCAGTTAGGAAAGGTTGACTTGAAACTGTAGAATTGCTTTTGTTTTAGTATGTCTGAAACGGCAATAAGATTTGGACAGTTTCATGAACAAATGGCTTTTGAAATATCATATTTGTTCAAGAAAAATGCAAGTGATTTTGTTGAGACCCTTAGAAAAAAACCCCAAAACATCTGATGGAAGTGAATATGTGGACTGGAAAATCTCTGCCCATGTGCACTTTAAATAATCTGCCAAATATGCTCATTTTCCTTCTCTTGAAGATACAGTAATATTTAGTTCATTCTGACCAGTTGCATGTTCAAAATTCTATAGATAACACACAATCCTAAAAATATATATTGCAGTAAAGAATGGTGTATACCATTGTTTCCATCATGTTTTGCTTGTTAAATGAGGCATAATATGAATTTATTCAGGTCTAAAGTGACTTAGCAGTACTGCTTTGTTAGTGGGCATGTCTTGGATAATTGACTATATGCTCTTTTTAACATTTAAAGCTTATCCTCTTCCTGGCTGTTTTTTTAAGGTCTGGATGGAAACACAGCCACAGTCTTCCAAAGAAGCAAGTTGGTTTTTCTCCCTGATGGCCTGAAGAAACACAGGTTGTCCTGGTCAATGAGGCCAGAACTGTTAAATATTAACTTTCAAATACATAGGTAGGCCTGTGACTCAGGCACTGTTCTGCTAATTAAAGCAGTATTAGGTCTGAGGAATCCTATATTTCCCTAGGCTGACTGGAGTTTGGCCTCCAGAAAAGAATTCACTCTGATTTGATTTCTGTATTCAGAAAGTAAGAGTAAACATGCTCAGAATGCTAAGAATTTTATCTTCTGGATCTTTTCTAACAGTAATTTAACCATAGTTGTGCAGAGGATAGATTATTTTTAGCCTAGATTTCTAAATCAGGGAGAGACCCAGTGCAACCTTGCTGTTTGTCTGAGTAATGTGGATTTCCCTGGCTAACTTTGTCTGGCTTTGACAGCAAAACAGTGTCTGAAACTAGGCTGAATAGCATCTTAGGCTGGAAGAGACCAAATAATTCTGTGACAAGGAGACTGTATCATGAGCAGTAAGGTCCACAGAAAACTGACTTTGTCAGTGTCTCTTCTCATGGAGTTTATTGATTGATATTATTTGGTGAGAGTCAGGTGGAGCACAGTGATCTCTTGAACATGCTCAGTGCTGTCCAACCCAAGAAGCTCTTCTGCTATTGGAAAATAGATTTTTGTATGGAATTTGGACTGTACTTGAACTACTCTTAGAAAAACAGTGTTTATTACTTATGAGTTAAAATTTAAACTCAACTGTTGGCCTAATTGCTATCAGTGAGTCCAACAGAAACTTCAGGTAGTGACTAAGGACTCATTTCAACCAGTGATAAAGTACATGGGCAGGACTCTGTGTCACCAGCCCTTGCTAAGTGGACCTTGCTTGAGGTCTCTGAAAAGTTCCCATGCAAGGGGAATCTCTTCTGGCACTGTGGGACTTCCGTGAACATAATATTTGTGTGTCATGAGAAGGAGCTACTGTTTGTTGTGTACAGCCTGTACTGTGAGCTGTTCTATTCATCTCACATACAGAAGTTATACTCTGTGATCTGAGTTTTAGCTCTAATTGAGAGCATGTCACATGTAACTTCAAAGAGAGTAATCAGGATGAGATTCATTGCTCAGTACATCACAAGGCCTCCATATTCCTTAGCTCTCAACAAAGATGGCAAAATCATCTTCTGGCCCCAACACAGGGTGAATTTCATGCAGGAATGCATTTCTTCAAAGCTATTTAAGCTTCTAGAAGTTCAGATAATATTTAGTGGGATTTTCAGTGTTGCACATCTCAAATGTCTACAGCAAAGCAAATGATATTAAGGTATACAGTGATATGTTTTTAAAGTATTGTCTGCGTCATGAGGCATCTATTGAGAAAAAGATACTGGAACAAATCTGGCTCCAAGTGTCCATTTGTAATTGTCTTAGAAATTTGCCTCTGACTTGAGTGGGAAAGGATTGTACAAAGACTTAAGTAATTGGCATCTGATTTCATTATCCCACAGTGTGGTTTTATGATTTATTGAATAGGTTGTCTACAATGACTGGCTGACTGGCCTGTATAGTTTGTTTATTTGGTATTAGGAAAAACATCTATATAATTCTGTTATGAACTCTCCCCTTCTGAAGGGATGTGTTTGTCCCCTCTACAGGCCTGCCTTCTCTATGATGTTCAGACATTTTCTGGGAAATTGCCATGGCAAGAAAAATTGCATTTCTCCTCTCCTCCTCCTCCTCCTTTTCTCTCCCTGCAAAGAATATCCTATTGTTTGTGAAAGGTGCGTGTTTTGGGTAGCAGCTGCAATCAACAGTGTGATAGATGGTTAGTTTTATCAGCAGTGGTTTAGTGCATAAGCCAAGTTCTAGTTCTGAAAGTGAAATTAGAGTTGTCAGGCCTCACGCTGTCCCACTGCTGACCACTGAAGATTTACTAAGCCTTTGTTGGTAGCGTTTTGAGAAACTTTTGGTGAAGGCAGCAGACTGAAGCTCAAGATGATTCTATACATCAACTTCCTCCTAGTCCCAGCATGGTCTTCCAGATGGTCTCACTCCTGGGTGAAACAACTTCTATTTCAGCCAAGGTACCAGGATAAGGAGGGCTGCTTTGGGTGTGACTGTGTTTATGTACACAGATTACTGAGAAACCAAGTAAGAATGCAGCTGTAAGACTTTAAAGCAGCATGCCATGAAAAAATAAACCACAAAGTGTGTATGTGCATGGGGGAATGTACCCAGTGTTTTGCACATTCCAGCAGAGGCCTCAGTAAAGACTGGAATTTTAATTCTCATCTGACAACATTCCACAAAGACAACTTGCATTCCCTTCCTGTTTCCCCCTCCCAGGAGATTAATGTAAAAAAATTGGCTGATTATTTATTCTCCCTTGGCTATCAAATAACTGTGGGAGTGCCAGCACTCAGAGTAGCTAGAGTACTTTTGGTTAGTTCCTGATTTGGCTTTTCTGGGTTTTGTTAGTGTTAGCTGATTTTCTTCCTTTATATTGCCATTGAAAATTAAGATTATCAATGTCTCCAACTACACTTGAATCTCTGCAGGGACTCTTCAAATTTCTTTTAACTACACACATGGTCCAACCCCCACATGCCTGTTGATGTAGTATGAGGTAGGAAAGGGGTGAGGCAATGACTCATGTAAACTTCTTAACAGCACAATTAAAGTACAAAATCCCACCTATCCCAGTAGGAACAAAGATCTTGAGCTGCACAACCTGCTGTACAGTATTCTTATATTTGTTCAAAGTTTTTTTTGTTCTGAATACAAATATGGAAAGTAGGCCCAAATTCAAGGAATTTGAATGAAGGAACTGTTGATTTTGGAACTGACATCAGTGTGAGATCAGGAGACTTTGCGCACAGTCATCTGTTAATTTCTGGATTACAAAATAGATACAATGAGGTGCAGAAGTCTGTTTCCTCTGTATAAGTGGGCCTGGCAGCAGGGTTATTTCAGCCATAGCTCATGACTAAAATAGTCAGTTAGTTAGTTGTATAGCTGAATTCATAAAACAATGAGTCTAACCACTTCAAATAAGGAGGCTTTTTCTCCTCTTCTAATTCTAGTACTTGTCTCAATAAAACAACTTCATTGCAGAAACTTTTGTTTTGCACTGTTAAAAAAAATGTGTCATCTTAGGAAAAAAAACCCACTGTCAGCAAGAGAATACCTTCTCTGTTCTCTTTGTCTTTTAATTGATAGTCTGCAATAATCCGTGTGTCTCTGTGTGCTGTTATACAAGTCCAAATCTGGCTAGCTCAGACTCTTAGCCCACATGGCCTTGCATAGACAGAAATAAAAGACGAGAAACGCTCGTCTCCACACGAGGATGAGAGTCCTGTTTATTGACTTGGGACAGGACGCTGCTGGTTGCAGCGACCACCCATGTAGAAAAGAGGTTGTAGAACACCTGCAGGGGAGTTTTACACCCGAGGCATGGGGGCAGGGAAAGAGGACTGTGGCCAATGGGATATTCTTGGGGAGGGGTGAGGGGAGGAGTCACCAAGGAACAGACCACCAGGGGATATAGAAAGGGGGGTGTATAGGGGAGAGACCATATGATGGGGGAGGGGGGGGAATAACAATCCACATGACATAACATACTCAGTAGAAATGTTCCCATCACCCAGTGCAAAACAACAACTAATTAAACTATTTAGTGCAGTACAACAATAGTCATGGTTTTTAGAATGTGGCCCTTTTCCCTGTGAAACAAAACTCACCATACCAGGTTCCTGATGGCAGATTGCAGGAGCCACTTTGCACTGTCAAAGCAACAAGAGTTTTATTTTGCTGCAGCTTTGGTCGGGGACATATGGGGTTGCCCTCTCCTAACCCTTACCACCTCCCCTCAGCCTTCTTCTCTAATGTCCCCTTCTTGGCCCTCCCCCCTACTGGGACTTGCAGCCCAGCCTGGCCTCATCCCTAACTCCACCCTTCACCCCTCCTTGTCCTTCCCCTGCTCCATCCCTCACTCCACCCTTCTCCCCTCCCTATCCTGCTGCTGCCCTTTCCCTGTTTCCCCCTACCACCTGCCTGTGCCTCTGCAGCAGCACATGGAGCTGTTGCTGGGACCCTGCGACTCTTGCAGCAGGACAAGACCCAAATAAGACAGGCAGGGAAAACGTCTGTGGGCTGCAGGGTGTCCCCAGGTGCTGGGGGGAGGGGCTGCAGGGTGACACAGAGCATGGGGGCAGCTGAGAGGGAGAAGGGGGTTTTAGGAGCAAATGGGGCCTTCAGGGTGTCACAGAGACACTGAGAGGCTGCAGTGGGGAACTTGAGAGTGACACAAAGAGGCTGAGGGGCAGGGAGTGCCTTGAGGGTGACAGGTGAACCAGCCCTTACACCACCCTTAACCTCACCCTAAAAACCCCCCCCTACCCGGGTGGAGAGTGCACGAGGGTGGTTAGAGGGCCAAGGGACAATACTGGGGGGCTTGGAGTGACACACAGACATTATGGGCTGAGAGGCAAAGACGAGGGGCCTTGACAGGTGGAGAGCTGACACTGAGGGTTAGGGGTACAAAGGGCACCGGGTATCAGGTAGGGTTAGGGTACAGGTGCAACCCTAGTGGTGGGACAGCCCCAGAACCCTCCCAGCAGCTGCAGGTAATTACCCCAGTTAATGGGTAGAGATGATGTTTGGAGGCCACAGAGTTACAGGTAGGGGTTGAACAATTTTTTAGGGTTTTTAATGGGTTTTTTCCAGGGATTTTTAAGGATATTTTAGGGGTTTTTTCCAGGAGTTTTTTAGGAATTCTCTGGGAATGTGTAGGATACCTTTAGGGCTTTTCCAGGGCTTTTAAAAGAATTTTTTAGGGTGTTTTAAGGGCTGTCTTCCTACTAATTTGAATTGTTAGAGGTGTTTTGGGGTATTCTTGGGGCTTTTTTAGGATTAGTTAAAAGTTTTTAGGGCTTTTTGAGGAATATTGAGAGAGAATATAGGGAGAATATAGGGAGAACTTTTTTTGGACTAGGGTATTTCTAGGGTTTTTGAGGGAATTTTTGAGGCTTTTTTAGGGTCTTGTCAGGAGGGGATTTTTAAGGTTTTAGGGTTATTCTCAGAGCTCTTTTAGGACTATTTAGAGATTTTTAAAAGGTTCTTTGGGAATTTTTAGGGGTGTTTTAGGGGCTTTTAAAAAGTAGGGTATTTTTAGTGTATTCTGAGACTTTTTAGGTTTTTGTGGGGTGTTTAGGACACTTTGAAAACTAGGGTTTTTTTAGGGAATTGATAGGGTTTTTTTAAGGTCCTTTCAGGGCATGACAGAGGCTCAGGGGCAGCTTGAGGGGCACTGTGGGGGCTTGCGGGTGGCAGAGGCTGGGAGCTAAGGGAGGAGCAAGGAGAGGTGACACACAGAGATGCTGAGGGTGGCAGGGGCAGCTGGAGGGTGACACTGAGAAGCTGGGGACTGAGGAGCAGAGGAGAGGGATTAAGGGTGACACACAGGAGCTGAGGAGGGCAGCTGAAAGGGGGCTTGAGTGGCATAGGGGGCCTTGAGGGTGACAGAGCCTGAGGGTTGGGGGGTAGAGGGAGGGGTTGAGAGGTAAAGGGAGAGGGTTTGAGGGCTGGACAGTCTAGTGGAGATCAGGGCTACAGGGTGCAGCTAAGGAGGCAAGTTAGGGTACAGGTGCACCACCCCTCAGCCCAGCCCTAACCTCAGCCTCACCAGCCCCCCTAACAGCAGCGTTTTCCACCAACAGCAGCACAACACAGCAACCCTGATAGCAAGACCAGACCGGAACCCAGCTGATGAGACAAGATAGCAACCCTCACACCAGGACAATGAGAGAACTCTTAGAGGACAACAAGATCAAGATCAACTGCAAAAAGGCAGGGAAGACACCTGAGGGTTAGAGAGGAACAGGTGTGGCTTGGAGGCTGAGCAGGTTTTTCTCAGGACTTTTCCAACACTTCTAAGGATATACAGGGGATTCAGGAATTATAAACATTAGGACATTTTTGGTTTATCATTACACAAAGTCGGTGTTTACTGCCAAGCGATAGGGTTAAACCTAGGGTTACAGCTAGGGTTAGGCTTTTGAAACCACAAAGCCCAGAGCTCCAGGCACACTGTAGCTGCAAAAGGCATCCCGAGGGGAAGAGAAAAATGCCACAACATGGCTTCCACCACTACTTTTTCCTTGGAAGCAGTCTTAGCCTAAGGCACTTTTTAATGCCTAGGGTTAGGGTTAGGACTACAGATCGGGTTAGGGTTTTGAAGCCACAAAGCCCAGAGCTCCAGGCACACTGCAGCTGCAAAAGGCATCCCTAGAGGAACACAATACTGCCACAGCTTGGCTTCCACCACAGCTTTTTCTTTGGAACCAACCTTAACCCAAGGCTGCGTTTAGTGCCTTGAGGTAGAGTTCCAGCTATGGTTAGGCTTTTGAAACCTCAAAGCCTAGAGCTCCAGGAACACTGCAGCTGCAAAAGGCATGGAATATAATCCCTATATTACCGGATATAATGTGCTTGGGCTCATCTGATGTGACCGTGTTCACAGCGGTTCTTGGATGAGGCAAGAGGCAAGAATGTTGACTCCATGTTCAGAAGGCTTGATTTATTATTTTGTGATAGATATATTACATTATAACTATACTAAAAAGAAATAGAAAGGAAAGATTTCCTCAGAAGGCTAAGCTAAGCTAAGAATAGAAAAGAAAAGAATGATAACAAAGCCAGCTCTCTCGCACTCTGTCCGAGATAGCTCGGTCCTTGATTGGCCATTAATTATAAACATTCAGGATGACCCAATCAAAAATTCACGTGTTGCATTCCACAACAGCAGATAACCATTGTTTACATTCTTTTTATGGGGCCTCAGCTTCTCAGAAGGGAAAATCCTAAATAAAGGATTTTTAGTGAAAAAGATGTCAGGGACAATCTTGCTGCTGGACCGAAGGCGGCAGCTGCGTTATTTCACCTCAGAGACACCTTTGGCTAGCTGGAAGTTGCAGCTGGTCGCTTGGAGTAGGTCCAGGCATGCAGGAACTCAGTTTTACCTATGTGGAAAGGCTTTAGGTGGTGGTGAAGGGAAAAGGAGATGGTTTCTACTGGAGAGTTGGTCCAGAACTTTATTGCAGGCACACAGACCTCTGAATGTTGTAACAGCTCCAACAGAACCCAGAACTGCATGGCCCCTGTATCTTTTAAGCCTGGGGAGAGGGGGAGGGAACAGGTAAGTATGCCACCAACCAGGTGGGAGGGGGGGAGTCTCAGGGGACAAGTGACACTTGGATAGCCCAATGACCCCAGGGCTGAGAAGCATCTTTTGAACTTTTGCCAATCAGATGATGCCCTTGCTGGAATGTTAAGATGGACAGACAGCACTTAGCAAGGGGGCAGGGAGGAGGGAAAGGGAGAGATTGTTGTTGGCACACCTGAGGGAGGAACTGGGATAGCTGAAACAGGGTATTGCATCACACTCTGTCGACGGAAGGAGACCAGGACATCAATTAGATCATCACAGGCCCAATTTTATTGATCAGTACAGCAGGTTAAATACAGTTCATAATGAGCTTCATACATATTGCAAAAGTTGAGCTCAGGATTGGTTAGTTACATATCAGCAACTACGCCTACTTCTGCATTCTTATGGTTCTACTTTTGATACTTTCTACATATTCTCAGGGAGAATCTCTCTTCCCTATCCTCATGTTGCGGCAAGGGCATTCTGTCCTTGCCTGTCACTGGTCGATGACTGCTGACTTCTCCTTTCAGCTTACTGACTGCTGACTTCCCTCTCTCAGCTTGACCAGCGGCATTATGTCAGTATGGCCTTTCTCAGCTAACCAATTATTAATAAATCTCTCCACATTTCGCCCATTTTCTTCTTGAGCAAGGAGATTAGTTTGCCATGTTTTTGCTATTGTACGGCTGACCATGTTTTGAATACAATTAAAAATACAAGGCAAAATAAGCAAAACCAGTAAAATTACACCCAGAAGTCCTATAGCATAGATCACAAGGTTCCTCAGCCATGGTCCAAGTCCTAAGCCTTTAAGCCATTCATCAATTCCTAAACTTTCTTCTTCCTTAAGTTTGTGAAGTCCCTGTTGCAGTTCTTTTATCTTAGTGTGAATGGACACCGAATGATCAGACAGATTCATGCAACACATTCCCTCGAACTCTTCACATCCATGCCCTTGTATTAAGAGCAAAAAATCTACAGCAGCTCTATTTTGCAAAACAGCATGGTTAACACTTTGCACATCTGCGGTTAGGATATCTAGAATTTGTGATGTCTTGTTCAGCTCATCCTTTGCTCAGCATCCTAATTGTTTTGCTAAATTCATAGCGTTATTGGTAGATCCTCCTGGCAAGATAGTTGAAACCACCACTTGTTTGAATGTACCCCAAAACTGTGGATCTCCTATCTGGCTGCAGTCTAAGTCATGTATGCTGCGTCTTTTCCTGTTTGAATTTTGACTCAACTGCATTAGCAAGGATACATTAGGGTGAAACAATGACAATTTTCCCAAAAAACAGGGTCCACCCTGTGGTTTAGCTAGTATACCATTCCACGCCCTGTCTCCACAAATCAAAAATATTCCTGTGGGTAATTTCATTGGTGCTGTGATATTTGTGCCGTTACATTGACTGTAATGCTGCGGAGAGAATTCACTCACATTCAGGGATGAATCTAGGGTGGCCCATGTTTCTTTAGGTTGGTTTAAATTCTGAGCATCTGAAAATTTGAAGCTAAACCATCCACCAACTGTAGTGTTAGACATACTGGCGTTTGTACTTCCAAAAAGATCTAATTCCTCAGGAGGAGAATGCAAAGAGGTGTTAAGTGATTGGATTAGTAAGCATTGACGATAGCCATCACTCTGACCTGCAGTATACCCTTGTTGCACTGGCAATCTGATGTTTGACATGTTAGACATACATAAGGTTTGATTGTTTATCAAACTTCAAAATTCTCCAGGAGACCATACCAGAAGTCCCACCAGGCATGTTCGAAATGGGTTAGTGACTCCTCCAAGACTAAGACAAAGTGATGATTGGTTAGTTTGATTAGCAAGTGTCACCCATAAATTTTCTCTTGGTTGACTAAAGTGTGTTATTCCTACTGCTTCACTTGCTACAGCATTGAGCAGTATAACAAGAACAAACCTCATTTTTCTTTCTGCTTGCTTTGTTTTTCCTTTCTTCGCTGTCTTTTCCCTGGTTTGCTAGATTGTCTATTGTAAGGCTGAGCCAATTTTTGAATATACTGATCTAATTCCAAATCAGCATCCTTGCTTACAGATATAGCATGAGGTAAGTTTGAAGGCAAATCAGCTTTACAGCGAGCTGCTATGATGCGTGAGGCTTTATTAATTTCAAATATTCTAAGTATTTCCTGCAACTTCCACCTAAGATATGCTATAACCACTTGTTCTGCACTCTCAAAAAGCTGTAATCCTGTCCGTCCGGGCAGGCCAGTACTTTGTTCAAGAGCTCTAACCCAGATAAAATTTCGAATCCACCTTCCAAAACAAGGTGCACACCATAAATATCCTATTGACCTCTGTGAATACCAATAAACCTGATTACAATCTGCACAATGCAAAGCTATCCATGCATAGCACTTATCATTATCCCTTTTGCAAACATAACAAGGAAGTGAATGTAAGTAAGGACCAGTATAAAAGTCTGGTTCTTCAACCCAATGCAACCAATTCAATGGTGGTGATCGCAAAGCCTCTTCAACTTTTTTACTATATGAGGCTAACAGCTCAAGGTCTTTCTTTAACACAAGGTGTATCTTATTTCGTAATCGTAGTTCTTGTTCATTATCTTCTTCAACAACTATATCCTCCCGAGGGTCCCACAACTGTAAAATTGTCCTAATCATAGAAAATTAATTAGCAATCACTGATATCCTTACTCAGATGAGATCGTTCCCTTTTTGCCTTCCTTTTCTTATCTATCTTCAATCTTGCTGCTCCTAATCTTACTGGTCCTGCCACTTGCAAACTCAATTTTTGCAACTTGTCAATGCAGCAATCTAATGCTCTATCAGGATTCCCTTTGAAGGGTCCTACAATTGAATGCTATGTTAAAGGTACTAATTTCCTACACCTTATAGAAACTATACGTGATTTACTTTGAACCTTAATTCTATCCACAATACATTGTACCTCCCATCGATAATAAGCAAGAATCTTCTGTTCAGGAGACTCATAAAGATTTAAAGCTATATATGCATTTTGCCTTGTTTGTCTCCTTAATTCATCTTGCCAGCTTTTACCCCACGTGTGCTCGTGTTCACAAGTGTGACACCACAAATCCCGTAATAATGATTGTTCTATCCAAAAAGTCCTATCACAACCCCCACAACGCAGGGCTATCCAGGCAGTACAATGTGGATTGTGACATTCAAGGCAATGTTCTTTCGCTGGATTTGTTAAGTGAAAAGTTGATAATGAGTCAATAAAACCAATCAACTCCTGGGCTGTCCGGTAGTGATGTGTCAGTGCTCTGTCCACCGCTTCCGAGTATCCCTTCAATTGTAACAGTAGTGGTCGTAGGACTAGAAGCAGTTTCTTCCCCAGTCGCTCCTTGTCCTCCTCCGTAAGGTGATCCACCAGAGGCTGCATCAAAAACAGGTTTAGTCCACTTAGCAGGCACCCACAAAGGCCCTGTAGGTGAGGAAACACAAAGATACCCCTGACCCGAATATAATACTTTTGCAGGTTTTCCCCATAATCCTGTACTCGGGTTCTTATACTTAATCCAGACCTCTGTTTCCTTAGTATTTTCCTGACCTGACCTCAGATGATGTTTCATTGCAGGAGGGGTATCATCTTCCCCAAAAATGCATAAATGGTTAATCACATACAAAGCCTTAGCCAAACATGCTTGTGGATCTCCCAAATCTTGATGTTTTTCAATATACTGCTTAAGGGTACCGTTTGCTCTTTCCACTATTGCTTGTCCAGTAGGAGAGTGTGGAATACCTGTCACGTGCTTAACAGACCACTGATTCAAAAATTTCTGAACCCTAGCACTTACATAAGCTGGACCATTATCGGTTTTGATACTCTTTGGAACTCCCATAACAGCGAAACAACTTAACAGGTGTCTGATAACATGTATAGCTTTTTCTCCTGCCTGAGCTGTAGCCCATATGTAATGACTATATGTATATATGGTGATGTGCACATGCTTGACTTTACCAAATCTGGCTATGTGTGTAACATCCATTTGCCATTTCTTATTTATTTCTAAACCTCGAGGATTAACCCCGATGCCTAGACCTATTCCACCATTATGATAACTACATGTTGGACATGCTCTGACAATGGCCTTGGCTTCTGACAAACTCAGCTCAAAGTGTTTTGCTAAACCTCTTGCATTTTGATGATATCTACTATGTGCTTCTCTGGCCAATGTGTGCTTGTCAATAGGACAAGAATTATCAATGGGTAGGGTAACCAATTTATCTGCACGTTCATTCCCTTCTCCTAAACCTTCAGACCACTTATGACTCCTAATATGAATCACAGAATATGCTGCATTTCTTTCTCGTAAAACCTTCCTTAACTGTATCAGTAACTCATACAATCGTTTATTATTCACTTCCTTAATTGCTGCTTCCTCTATTCGTTTGACTACTCCTGCAACGTACATAGAGTCTGTGACCACATTTAAAGGCTCCTGTAAGTTGGACACCGCCCATACTACTGCTAACAATTCCAAAGTTTGTAAGCTATCTGCAGGGTCTGCTGTGAGGAGTTGATGCTTCCATTGTCCCTTTTCTTGCCAGGTAACAGCAGCACGCCTTGATTTCTTTTCTGCATCTGTAAAAGGTGTAATAGCTCCTTCTATGGGGCGTTCTTCTCTCAAAGGTCGAGTGATCCAGTTCCATTCTGTCAACCATTGCAAAACTCTAGGCACTAATTTACTAGTCTCTACTTTAGCAGGTGACATCAATAATGCTTCCTGTAAATTCTTCGAATTAATCAAGTACCAGTCCAAGGTTTCTTTTTCCATAGGCAATCTAATAGTAGCAGGTTCTCTACCATCCACTTCAAGAATTCTGAGACGCCCCTTTTTGATTAATGCAGCCAATTGTTCAATTTTTGAAGATATTGTTTTCTTATGCTGTAGTGGTGGTGACAACCATTCCAACACCCGTATCTCCCCCGTTTTCTTTTGCAACTGAGAGAGAGCACCAAGCAAGTGGCAAGGGCTATTCCAGATAGTAGGTCAATGGGGTGGTTGAGTTGTCGACGAGACACATACCCTTGCTGTACACAGTTACTAATTTACTGCAAAGCAAGATGATGCTCCTTTGTCAGGTGTACAGGAGTAGTAGGGTCCACGCCTTTTAACAAAGGCCGTAGGGCTTCTAATAAATGATTTGGTATTCCCACAATAGGCTTCAGCCACTCTAAGTCTCCCAGCAACTTCTGTGCATCATGTAGAGTTTTAATGTCCAATTGTAATTCCAATTTTTGTGGTATTATTATTTGATCCGTCAGAGTCCATCCCAAATATTTCCAGGGCCTTGTAGTCTGAATTTTCTCTGTAGCAATAACAAGTGAATATGCAGAAAGAGTATTTTTAATGGTGTTAATCTGTAAAGAGGAGAATGGCTGTTGCTGTGCAAACAAAATATCGTCCATGTAATGATATATTATAGTTGCTGGCCATTTGCGACGTAGTGGCTGTAATGCAGCATCAACATAAAGCTGACATAAAGTGGGGGAGTTGCGCATGCCCTGCAGAAGAGACGTCCATTCAAATCTTTTATCTGGTTCTCCACGATTTATTGCTGGTAAAGTAAAAGCAAATCTCTTCATATCATCAGGATGCAGGCCAATAGTGAAAAAACAATCCTTTAGGTCAATAATTAAAAGTGGCCAGTGTTCTGGAATCATAGCTGGATTTGGAAGACCAGGCTGTAAGGCCCCCATTGGTTCCATTTGGTCATTTACAGCCCTCAAATCATGTATCAAATGATATTTCCCTGATTTCTTTTTGATTACAAAAATAGGTGTATTCCAAGGGCTCGTGGATAGTCGTAGGTGCCCTTTTGTATATTGTTCCTGTACCAATTCATGGGCATGCATAAGACTCTCCCCTTTTAATGGCCATTGCTTAACCATCACCGGTGTATCCGTTTTCCAGGTGAGTGGAATGGGGAAAGTCCAAGCAATGGCAATTACCCCAAAGGGTGCTGATCAGTTAACACCACTCCCAATTGTGTTAAAATGTCCCTTCCAATTAAGCAGGAAACTGTAGGAGGCAATTGAACAATTGAAAACACAGCAGATATTTGTTGATTCTCAATGCACACAGACAAAGACAGCGATCTGCTTGCCAATGTAAATCCTCCCACGCCTGTCAGCATGTTTGATGATGGGAATAGGGGCCAATGTTGTGGCCACGCTTCTGCAGAAATGATGCTAGTATCTGCTCCTGTATCCAATAATCCATAAAGGGTTATGCTTTGATGCCCATAAGTAATTTCAACTTTTTGCTTTGGTCTATTTTGTAAATCCACAGTTAAAAGTGTAACACCAGTAGAGCCAAAACCTTTTTCATCCCGTGTTTGCCCAGTAAATGATTGTATTCCTGATGTCATTTGTGACAGTGGTACCAATTGTGCAATGCGTTGTCCTTTTGTAATTTTAATCGGAGGATAAAGGGTGTAAACCATAATTTGTATTTCCCCTGTAAAGTCCGCATTGATAACACCAGGCAAAACAAATAATCCCAACATAGTTATAGAGGAACGTCCCAGCAATAATGCTCCACATGTTTGTCCATTTAATATAAGAGGACCCTTTACTCCAGTGGGTATCCTCTCAGGCCGGTTCGTCATTAGTGTGACGTCTACTGCTGCTGATAAATCCAAGCCGAGGCTCCCTGTTGTTGCGGGTTGCAGACAGGAGGTGGCAGCGATGTCACGGCAGCAGCTGGTGTCTCCGATGTCACGGCGGCAACTTGTCTCTGGGCGCGGCCCCCGTGATGCGTGCTCCGCTGATGGTTTCCCGACCGGCGCCTACAAGCCGTAGAGTTGTGGGAGCTGGATCGACAGTGTTGACACCATATGCCAGTCGCTCGGCACGTTCAGCGTGTGTGTCCTTCATTGCCGCATCAGTAACACTTGATGAATAGTTTTGAACCTCCTTGTGTGAATGCCAGTGAGCCGCTTCGGAGAGGAGCAAGAGCAGCTAACACCTGATTCTGAGTAGACTCTGCTTGCTTTTGCAACCCTAATCCTAATTCCTTTAAGGCTTCTGCTATAAATGCCTGTGAAGCTGTTGGCATTAATGCCATTCGCTCTAATGCTTCATCAATAGTCCAATTTGCCCCTAAAGTAGCTAACACTCTTTGGGTTGCTGGATTGCTATTTTGCAAGGCACACTGTTTCAATAGCGCCCCCTTCATGTAGTCTGCAACACCAGCCCGATCTATAGCAGTAGCTGCTCTATCGATAAAATTTCCAAATGATTCTTCTCTACCTTGTTTAATGCCCATATAAGCCGGTAACCCTCCTGGCTCTTTAACCATATCTATTGCAGCACGCACTAACCGCATAGACTCTCTAAGTTTATCTGCTCGTGATATCATCTGTGCCTCTGTACGCAAAAATGCCCCTAAGCCCATCAGCTCCTCTACTGTTACTCCATGTAATGGGTCTCCCTGGGCTCGTTGTACAGCAACCGACTCATTCACCAACGCTTGCCAATGTGCATTAAACAATAACTGCTGATGCTGAGTGAATATCAACCGAACTATTCCTCTTAAATCATTAGGACATAAAACCTGAGTATTAAAAAGATAATCTAGCATTTGCCTAACAGGTTCACTTTTTACTCCAAACTGACTAACCGTAGAACGTAGCTGAGTTAACAGCTTCCAATCTAAGGGAGTATATTCTGCTATATTATGCGTAAGGTTCCCCTGTGCATCATACTGTGGTGTGTATGTGACCAGACATGCAAGACTAAAAGCTATTTCCACCGCCTCACCATCCCCCATTTGCATTACTTCTTTTGCCAAAGCAGCCCAAGCTTCCCTCCTCTGTTTAGCCATCTCCCCCCATGGATCACGGTGTGCCCCTGGGATGGGATCTGACTCTTTAAGGGTGCTATGCTGCTGGCGCTTCGGTACAGGCGCCGAGTTTTTGCACAGGGAAGGCAGTGGAGCAGAGGCTGGATTGCGCGGGGGAAGCGGCCCCCCTGCTGGAGCTGACAGTGAAACCGGAGCCGGCTCGAGCGAAGCCGGCTCGCGCGGGGGAAGCGATCCCCCCTGCTGGAGCCGGCTCGCGCGGGAGAAGCGGCCCCCCCGCTGAAGCCGTAACCGGAGCCGGCCCACTCGGGGGAAGCGGCGGAGGCAAAGCTGGCGGCGGAGGCGAAGCTGGCTTGCTCCCGCCCCCACCATCCGACCCGCCTGAAGCTGGTGGCGGAAGCAAAGCTGGTTTGCTCTTACTTCCACCATCCGACTCGCCCTCCCCCTCTGACAGAAAAGGTGCAGACAGTTCCACTGTGCCTCCACACCACTTTGCTGGGGACCCTTAGGCATAAGTATCTTAGTTACAGAAGGTGCCAGGGGATCATCCTCACAACCATACCCTATATTCCTCTTATGAGCTTCTGTCGCCCTTTCTGCTGCCTTCCTCTCAGATACCTGCTGAAGCAACGTGTTATACACCACCCGCCATAACTTCCCTAATTTCTTTGCTGACTTATCATCATCTAACACTGTATCCCATAGTATTTCCCCAAACTTCTTCCACTCTGCTAGCTCATAAACTGTATGTGGGTTAGCAAAGATACCTTTAGCATGGCCATAAGCTAATAACCCTGGTAATTCCTTTTTTAAATCTGTCCCTTTTATTCCTCGCCGTTCTAAATACGCGGCAAATAAATCGTATGCCACTTGCCTATCCATACCTGTTAATCAGCGCGCACTGTTGCAGCTCTCCAGGCTCCTGTGGCACGTATTGGCTTGATTCACTGTTGTGATCCTCAAGGGGGTCTTCAAATTCCGGCACCGTCCCGGCTGCAAGGACCCAAACCCAACTTCCTTGACCGTGGCATAATCCCCTTTTTCTTTTAATCCGAGAAAAAAGGACAGAGATTCGGCGTTGCCCGCATTCTCCACCATTTGCTGACGGAAGGAGACCAGGACATCAATTAGATCATCACAGGCCCAATTTTATTGATCAGTACAGCAGGTTAAATACAGTTCATAATGAGCTTCATACATATTGCAAAAGTTGAGCTCAGGATTGGTTAGTTACATATCAGCAACTACGCCTACTTCTGCATTCTTATGGTTCTACTTTTGATACTTTCTACATTCCCTGAGAGATTCTCAGGGAGAATCTCTCTTCCCTATCCTCATGTTGCGGCAAGGGCATTCTGTCCTTGCCTGTCACTGGTCGATGACTGCTGACTTCTCCTTTCAGCTTACTGACTGCTGACTTCCCTCTCTCAGCTGGACCAGTGGCATTATGTCAGTATGGCCTTTCTCAGCTAACCGCTAACCAATTATTAATAAATCTCTCCACAACACTCCAACATCTACCCCTAGTTTTGTTTAAAAAGAAGAGGACTGGGTTTGTGGTGCAGAATGCTTGCCAAACCATGGTTGGTAAATTGGTTCCTCCTCTACAGGAGGGTCAGTGTTTTCCGCTGAGGCTTCCATGTCATCCACTGAAGCACTAAGGGCTTCCAAATGGTAAACTTCAGAAGGAGATGAGCTTGAAATTAACTTGAGAACCATGCGTTTGATTAGTCCGAAAACAATGCTAACAACTACAATAACAATAACTAAAATAAACAATACTAAAAATACAGTTTTCAGAATAGATCCCAACCAGCCCGAGAGTCCCCAGCCTTTGAACAGTCCACTCAGCCAGTCATCAGTTTCTCTCTTGATGTCGCTCACCATGGTTTTCATCTTGTTGATTGTGGCATAGACGTTCTCTGCTTTTGATGACAAGTTGAGGCAGCAGAGACCTTCAAATTCTTCACAGCGATGGTTGTGCAGAAGGAGTAGATAGTCTATGGCTGCCCTATTCTAAAAGGTGGCTTGCCTGGTTATTTCCTCATCTGATAAGAGGTCACTCAGGGCAGTAGAAGTGAGGTTTGCCTGTTTTGCAACCCAACATTCCAATCAGCCTAATTCTCCCATTCTTTTTGCTGCCAAGATCCAGGGCAGAAGGACTGTAATTGCGGTGGCCTTAAGTCTGGACCAGTGAACAATTTCCAAATTACAGTCGGGGTCAAATTGCCTTAGGTCTCCTTTTTTGATAGCCAATGTATGTGTGTTGTTTTTAGTTTGCCAATGTATTAGTTTTGTTCGATTTGGTGTTAACAGGCTCAGATTGCCAAAGGGACATGGACCTCCGAGCAGACAAGGAGGGAGACCTGCCCATGCTCTCTCCACATATTAAAAACACACCTTTTGGGAGTTCACGAGGCTTATAGTCACCACCTGATGAGTGCATGACTAGGACTGAATTTTGACACCAGTTCACCAGTTTTTGTCTGTGTAGTGTGAGTTGCTAGGGTCAGGATAGGTTTTTCGTTTAGCTTCATGATATGATAACTGAGAATTGAATTTAAACTGAACGCAAAAGGTTGCATTCATGGAACCTAAGAGATGGAACTCTTGTGGCTCCCTTTTTGGCACTGGTAACTTTCTCGCCCACTCCTGCCAAAACAGTAAAGTCTTGTCAGCAGGATAGCGGCCAGGAGAAGGTGCAAGTGAGTTAACTTCATTTAAAGCATTCCACATTTCGCTTGGGAACTCTGAGGATTTAAAGGGAAGTCCCACCAGGCAAGTTGACGGGAGTCATCGCTGTGGAGAGCCAGATGTGATCCTGTCCAAGGGCTTTGGCCAAGGTGGTCCACACGTTCGCTTTGGGCTGAGGGACTATCCAGGAGATCGCTGGAGAAATGATTGCAAGTAGGATGAGGAGCAGGCTCGGTCTCATGGTGTCTTGAGACTGCACACGAACAGTGGGATCGAAACCGGTAAAAGTAAACTTAAGACAAACATATATCACAAACTATTCCAGATAGGAGGCTTAAATGGAATTTCCTCCAGAGAACGCGTGCGGTGTTCCTTTCTCCAGGTAGCACTAGCAACCTTGGGCGCTCCTGTAGATTTCTCTGAGACCTTGGGAACATAGGGCTTTACCCATTTGGAAGGAACCCACTTTAAACCAGAGGCGGTGGACTCACAGGCGTACCCACGTCCCCATGTAACCAATTTGTAAGGTCCCACCATCTCCCAAGTCTCAGGGTCCTTTACTAAGACCGGAGGCTTTTCTTTCATCAACATGTGACTGCTCCCCGCAAAGTGGCAGGATTCAGGATGGGCGGATTCAGGCTGTCAAAGGAATAATTCAGAAAATTGATTGTGAACAGCACCCTGGGCAACCAGGTGGGGAGGTTCCACCTTCAGAACCTGATGTTGCTGGTCCAGGACTCTTTTGATATCACGGTGAGTCCTTTCTACTATGGCTTGACCTGTGGGGGAGTAGGGATGCCAGTTTTGTGCTCTACTCCCCATTGCTGCAGGAAGCTCCTGAATTCCTTGGACTTGTAAGCAGGCCCATTATCAGTTTTCAACTCCTTGGGGATGGCCATGAAAGAAAAAGCCTGTAGGAGGTGCTTAATGGCATTGAGAGATGATTCTGCTGTGTGGGCAGAAAAATAGACCGCTCCAGAAAAGGTATCTACACTAACATGAACAAATTTCTGCTGTCCTAATGACTATATGTGTGTTACATCTGTTTGCCACAGTTCACAACTGTTCAACCTCCTTGGGTTTGCTCCCTCACTCACTGTAGGGAGTGCATGTTGTTGGCAATTTGGGCATGTGGCCACAGTCACTTTGGCCTGTTCTCGAGTGATGTTAAACTGACGAACCAGGCCAGGTGCATTTTGGTGTAAAAGCTGGTGGCTGATTTTTGCCTGTTCAAAAACATTTGGGAGAGGGGCCATCTCTGCAGGTGCAGCGAGAGCATCTGCCCTTCTGTTGCCTTCAGTGATAAACCCTGGCAAGTCAGTGTGTGACCTGACATGCATCACATAAAATGGTTGCTCTCGGTGAGTGACTAACTTTACCAGTTTTGAGGGCAGTTTGAAAAGTGCAATGTTAGACACTTCTTGCAGTATTGCTTGATCTGCCCTGGATACTACTCCTGCCACATATGCAGAATCTGTAATCAGATTGAATGGTTCTGAGAACCTTTCAAAGGCCCTAACAACTGCAGCCAACTCAGCAGCCTGAGGTGAACCTTCCACCTCTGCAATGTCCGTTTCCCACTGCTGGGTTTGAGGATCCTTCCAAGTCATAACAGACTTTTGGGACCTCCCGGATGCATCTGTAAAGACGGTCAGAGCCTTTTTTAAAGGTCTCTTACTTTGAGCACTTCTAAATTTCAGAGTAAATTGAACATCTTGTTCGAAAATTTTGTGAGCAGGCCACTGGACAGAAATTTGTCCTGAGTAGGAATCTAGAGCAAACTGCAACACTTCATTTTCTTGAAGCAATTGTTCCAATATTTGTATAGTATTTTGGCCCGATTTTAACTCAATTGGAATGTGAATGCACTCAAAGTCACATCCTGCTAACTCCCTGATCCGGGTCTTTGCTTTCCGGATCAGTTCTGCTACCAGCTCTTGAGGCTTTGTCATTCTCTTGGACCTTTTGTGACTGAGGAAAACCCATTCTATGATCAAGAGAGGGTCCCTCTGGTCCTGGCCCTTTGTGGGTGTATCCTTTGCCTTAGATGTTTGTTTTTCCTCCCACTGGGAAATGATTCCATGGAGGTGTGGCAACTTACCTAGGATGATAAATTTGAATGGCAGGTCAAGCTGACATCGGTTGGCCTGTCTTGTGGACATTGCCATCTGAACTTTTTCTAGAGCTGTCCGTGCCTCTGGGGTAATAGACCTAGGAGCACCCGGGTCCTCTCTCCCTTTCAATAAATTGAAAAGAGGGGCAAGGTCTTCATTAGTCAGACCCAGCCAGGGCCTTACCCAATTTAAAGACCCACACAACTTGTGGACATCTGCAAGGGTCTTGATCTTTGGATTGATTTCTAGTTTTTGAGGAACAATGGTCCTGTTTCCAGTTTCTAAGCCCAAATACTTCCAAGGTGGCATCTTTTGAATTTTCTTTTCCTGGAGCTCAAACCCTGCAACAATCAATGCATCAATCGTTAGGTCAAGCGCATGTGTGAGTAAATCATCATTGGGGGCGCATACAAGGATGTAATCCTTATAATGATAGATGATGGCCTTTTCTGTGGCTGCATACACTGGGGAAAGCAGGGAAGAGACATACCACTGGCAGATTGCCAGCGAGACCTTTAATCCCTGAGGAAGAACTTTCCAATGGTACCTTTTCATAGGGGTTTCCATGTTGATGGTGGAGACTGAGAATGCGAAATGTGATGCATTGTAAGGGTGTAGGGGAATTTGGAAAAAACAATCTTTTATATCAATAACAGCCAATTTCCAATCCTGGGGAAGCATCGTTGGGGATGGCATACCAGGTTGGAGAGAGCCCATATCTTCAATGACATTATTATTTGTCGGAGGTCATGGAGGATCCGCCATCTCTTTTTGTCAGCCTTCAGGATGACAGACACTGGAGAGTTTCACGGGGACGTGGTCTCCACAGGAACGTGGTCTCCATGTGACCCTTTTTCAGTTGCTCTTCCACTAGCTCCTCGAGCGCCTTTAATTGTTGTTTACTGAGCGGCCACTGTTTCATCTCAACTGGTTTGTCTGTCTTCCAATTCAGTTTTGGGTGCAACGCTGTTCAATGACCGCTGTACAAAAATGCTGTGGAGAGTCTGGAATATCAATTGTGACATCCCACTGGGCCATTAAATCTCTCCCTAACAATGGTTCCGAATAATCTAACACAAATGGATGGATATTTGCCAGTTGTCCATTTGGTCCCTTAATTTGGATGACACTCTTGGATTGTCCCGCCAGTTGCAGGCCTCCTACACCTCGAACGTGACCGGCAACATTCTGGGATCACTGTGCAGTCTGCACCCGTGTCTACAAGCATCTCAATGGGTTTTTACTCCCCACCCCCACTGACATTTTGGGTTTGTCTTTCCCAATAAGTAGGACTCGGGCAACTGTGGGCCCTTGTTTTTCGGTGCCTTGAGGTAAACACGGCACAGGGATAGCTTGTGCAAAAATTTGTGCTTTGGGAAGAAACAGGGGTGACTGCATTTAGTGCATAGGCTTTTGAAGCCAAAAAGGCCAGAGCTCCAGACATACAGCAGCTGCAAAAGTCATCCCGAAGTGAACATCATTGTGCCACAACATGGCATCCACCACATATTTTTCCTTGAAACAAGCCTTAGCCAAAGACTGCATTGAGTGCTGAGGGTTAGGGTTCCAGCTAGGGTTAGGCTTTTGGAACCACAAAGCCCAGAGCTCCCGGCACACTGCGGCTAAAAAGGCAGCCCAGGAGTAAAAAAAACTGCAAAAACATGGCCTCCATCCCTGCTTTTCCCTTGAACCAGACTTAGCCCAATGCTGTGTTTGGTGCCTAGGGTTCGGGTTAGGGTTCCAGCTAGGGTTAGGGTTTTGAAACCACAAAGCCCAGAGTTCCAGGCAAACTGTAGCTGCAAATGGCATCCCAAGAGGACCAAAATACTGCAAAAACATGGCTTCCACCACACCTTTTCCCTTGCAACCAGCCTTAGCCCAAAGCTGCGTTGAGTGCTGAGGGTTCGGGTTAGGGTTCCAGCTGGGGTTAGGGTTTTGAAAACACAAAACCCAGAGTTCCAGGAACACTGCAGCTGTAAAAAGGCATCCTAAGGTGATCACAAAACCGCAACAACATGGCATCCACCACAACTTTTTCTTTGGAATCAGACTTAGCCTAAGTCTGCATTTTGTGCCTAGGGTTATGGTTCCAGCTAGGGTTAGGGTTTTGAAACCACAGAGCCCAGAGCTACAGGCACACTGCAGCTGCAAAATGCATCTCAAGGGGAGAAAAAAAAAATGACACAACATGGCTTCCACCACTGCTTTTCCTTGGACCCAGCCTTAATCCAAGACTGTGTTGACTGCCTAGCATTGGGGTTAGGGTTTTGAAACCACAAAGCCCAGAGCTCCAGGAACACTGCTGCTGCAAAAGATATCTCAAGGGGAGCAAAAAAATCACACAACACAACTTGCACCACTGATTTTCATTGCATCCAGCCATGGCCAAATGTACTGTTTACTGCCTAGGTTTAAGGTTCCAGCTAGGGTTAGTGTTTTGAAACCACAAAGCCCAGAGTTCCAGGCACACTGCAGCTCCCAAAGGCATCCCTAGAGGAACACAGTACTGCCACAATGTGGCCTTCACTACAGGTTTTCCTTGGAACTAGCCTTACCCCAAAGGTGCGTTTAAAACATAGGATTAGGGTTTTCAAACCACCAAGCCCCTAGCCGCAGGCACACTGCTGTTGCAAAAGGCAACCCAAGGGGGAAGGAAAACTGGCGAAACATGGCTTCCACCACATCTTTTTCCTTGAAACCAGCCTTAGCCTAAAGCTGCCTTTAGTGCCTAGGGTTAGGATTCCATCTAGGTTTAGGTTTTGAAACCAGAAAGCACAAAGCTCCAGGCACACTGCAGCTGCAAAAGGCAGCCCAAGGGCAACACAAAACTGCAACAACATGGCTTCCACCACAGCTTTTTCCTTGGATCCAGCCTTTGGTCAAGGCTGCATTTAGACCCTATGGTTAGGGTTCCACCTAGGGTTAGGATTTTGAAACCTCCAAGCTCACAGCTCCAGGGACACTGCAGCTGCAAAACACATCGACAGGGGAGTAAAAGACATCTAAAGAGGAGGAAAAAAATGACACAACGTGGCTTCCACCACACCTTTTTCCTTGGATCCAGCCATAGCCAAAGTCACTGTTTACTGTCTAGGGTTAGGTCACAGCTAGAGTTAGGGGTTTGATACCACATAGCCCAGAGATCAAGGCAACCTGTAGTTTCAAAAGCCATCCCAAGAGTAGCACACAACTGCCACAACATGTCTTCCACCATAGCTTTGTCCTTAGATATAGTTTTATCTCAAGGCTGTATTTAGTGCCTAGGGTTAGGGTTAGGGTTCCACCTAGAGTTAGGGTTTTGAAACCCCAAGGGCCAGAGCTCCAGGCCCACTGCAGCTGCAAAAGAGGGGAGCAAAAAAATTTCACAACATGGCTTCCAGCACAACCTTTTCCTTGGATCCAGCTTTAGCCTAAGGCACTGTTTACTGCCCAGTTATTAGCGTTCTTGCTAGTGTTATGGCTTTGTCTTGGTTTTTAAAGACAGGACTCTGCTAAGGAAGGCAGGAGTCTCCCCTGAGTTGGAGAATGTAAACACTCCCCACTTCTCCAAATATATAAAAATTCCTAATTTAGGGGCTCTGTGGCAAAAAAAATGGGAGCAGGAAATAACAGTTCTTTAATAGAGAAGAAAAAAAAGAATAAAAGGATAAAGCAAACAATGCTGAACACTATAACAACACTGACAGAGTCAGAACCCAACCTGACACCCTGTGTGTCAGGGTGTTGGTAGCAGTCCAAATGGAAATGTGGCTGCAGTCCTCCTGAAGTTTCAGGTGTGGTTCAGTTGGAGCAAGGGGTCATGTCGAGAAGGATGTATTCTTCCTCCAAAGATCCATTGGAAGGAGAGGCAGCTGCCTTTCCTCTGGGGAATCCAGTGGAAAAACCATGCTGGTGTCTCAAAACCTCTGGATTATATCTGGGTAAGAATGCTTGGCTCCTCCCTCTGGGCTTAGCATCTAACAATGGGATGTTGTAGTTTTCAGTCATGCAGTGACATTCAATAGCTGTTATCAACAGATGTCCCTCCCCAGGGAGGAGTGATTGTTCTCACTCAAAGAGAGAGATAAAGCAAACTGCCCACTTGACAAAAGATAATCTGCCATACAGATGGTAATAGAAAACATCTTGCATTGCAATCTGGAACTTTATACACACCTTATTCATTTCGATCTGCATCACAAAGAAACCTTACACACAGCTCTCACTTAAGACTAGGTTTCCCTGTGGTACACAAGGGCTTTCTCCATCTTTCTGCATTACCCACCAAGTGTAACCAGGTCCTTGAGCAAAAACAATCCCACAGATGGGTTTGTCTTTATTTGAGGTGGGAGTAATCCGAACAGTTTTTCCTAAATACCTTTCATGTGTGCAACAGGGATTTTATCTCCATCCACTGTGTGCAGGGGTTCAGACTGGGCAGGACCAGCTTGATTTATGGACCCTCTGGTGTTGACCATCCAGGTGGCATTTGCTAAGTTCATTTCCCAATTTCTAAAAGTCCCCTCCCCAGTGCCTTAAGAGTAGTTTTAAGTAGTCCATTGCACTGTTCAACTTTCCTGGCAGCTGGTGCATGATAGAGGATATTTTATATCCATTCAATACCATGTTCCCTGGCCCAGAGGTTGATAAGGTCATTCTTAAAAGGAGTCCCGTTGTCTGACTCAGTTCTCTCAGGGGTGTCATGTCTCCACAGGATTTGCTTTTCAAGGCCCAGGATGGTGTTCTGGTCAGTGGCGTGAGGCACAGGGTAGGTCTCCAACCATCCAGTGGTTGCTTCCACCATGGTCGGCACACAGTGCTTGCCCTGGCATGTCTGGGGCAGTGTGATGTAGTCAATCTGCCAGGCCTCGCCATACTTGTACTTGGACCGCTGCCCACCGTACCAGAGGGGCTTCACTCACTTGGCCTGCTTGATGGCAGCTCATGTCTCACAGTCATGGATGACCTGAGAAATACTGTCCATGGTTAAATCCACCCCTCAGTCTCGTGCCCAATTAGAGGTGGCATCTCTACCTTGATGACCTGAGGCATCATGGGCCCATCGAGCTAGGAACAACTCCACTTATGTTGCCAATCTAAGTCTACCTTCGACACCTCTATTTTTGCTGCCTGATCTACCTGCTTGTTGTTTCGGTGTTCCTCATCAGCCCAACTCTTGGGGACATGGGCATCTACGTGGCGGACATTCACAGGTAGCTTCTCCAACCGAGCGGCAATGTCTTTCCATTCATCAGCAGTCCAGATT
Source organism: Melospiza georgiana (assembly GCF_028018845.1). Classification (NCBI taxonomy): domain Eukaryota; kingdom Metazoa; phylum Chordata; class Aves; order Passeriformes; family Passerellidae; genus Melospiza; species Melospiza georgiana. Next base: position 370,728 of record NC_080442.1, on the reverse strand, counting down.
GGTTTTCCCCTATGCTGCCAGTTGGCCTTTTTCCACCTAGCCCCAAAGAGCATTGGCTACCATCCATGAATCAGTATAAAGGTAAAGCTTTGGCCATTTCTCTCTCTCAGCAATGTCCAGGGCCAGCTGAACAGCTTTGAGTTCCGCAAGTTGACTTGATCCACCTTCTCCTTCAGTAGCTTGTGCAACCTGTCGTGTGGGGCTCCATACAGCTGCTTTCCACTTCCGGTTCATTCCTACGACGCGACAGGAACCATCAGTGAAAAGAGCACAGCGTGTTTCCTCTGCTGGTAGATGGTTGTATGGAGGAGCCTCTTCAGCCCGTGTCACTGGTTCTTGTTCCTCTTCATCTGTGACACCAAAATTCTCACCTTCCGGCCAGTTTGTAATTATCTCCAAAACACCAGTGCGATTCAGGTTTCCAATATGGACACGCTGTGTGATAAGAGCAATCCATTTACTCCATATAGTGTCAGTGGCATAGTGGGTGGTGGGAACCTTTCCTTTATCATCCAACCCAGCACTGGTAGTCGGGGTGCCAAGAGGAGCTGTTCTTTGTTGCCAATCACCTCTGAGGGCAGCCTGGACTCCTTCACAGGCACTGAGATTTCCTTCTCTGTGGGAGTGTAGATGGCTTTGGACCCTCTGTAGCTTCGACTCCAAAATGCCAGTGGTCGGCCTTGAGTCTCCCCAGGCACCTTCTGCCAAAGGCTCCAGGACAAACCATTGTTTCCGGCTGCAGAGTAGAGCACGTTCTTTACGTCTGGTACCATCCTGACTGGGCCAAGGGCAACCGCATGAGCGATCTCCTGCTTGATCTGGGCAAAAGCTTTTTGCTGCTCAGGACCCCAGTGGAGATTGTTCTTCTTGCGGGTGACCAGGTAAAGAGGGCTTACAATTTGACTGTAATTGAGAATGTGCATCCTCCAAAAACCTATGGCACCCAGGAAAGCTTGTGTTTCCTTCTTGCTAGTTGGTGGAGACATTGCGGTGATTTTGTTGATGACCTCAGTAGGAATCTGACGCTGTCCATCTTGCCACTTCACTCCCAGGAACTGGATCTCTCAGGCAGGTTACTCTTCTTGATAGCGAAGCTGGCTTCTAGCAGAATCCTGATGATCCTCTCTCCTTTCTCAAACACTTCCATTGCTGTGTTCCCCCACACAATGATGTCATCAATGTACTGCAAGTGCTCTGAAGCCCTCACCCTTTTCCAGTGCAGTCTGGATCAGTCCATGGCAGATGGTGGGACTGTGCTTCCACCCCTGGGGCAGTTGGTTCCAGGTGTACTGCACGCCCCTCCAGGTGAAAGCAAACTGAGGCCTGCATTGTGCTGCCAGAGGAATGGAGAAAAATGCGTTAGCAATGTCAGTGGTGGCGCACCACTTTGCTGCCTCAGACTTCAGCTTGTACTGGAGTTCCAGCATGTCTGGCACAGCAGCGCTCAGTGGTGGAGTCACTTAATTCAAGCCACGATAGTCCACAGTCAATCTGCATTCTTTGTCTGACTTGCGCACAGGCCAGATAGGAGTGTTGAAGTGAGTGGGTCTTGCTGACCACCCCTTGGCTCTCCAGCTCACGGATCATTTTGTAGATGGGGATCACGGCATCTTGATTCATCCGATACTGCTGGCGGTGCACTGTCAAGGTGGCAGTTGGCACTCGTTGCTCGTCTGCGTTCAGGAGACCTACTGCAGATGGGCTTTTTGATAGTCCAGGCAAAGTGTTTAACTGCTTGATGTTTCCTGCCTCTACAGCAGCTATGCCAAAAGCCCATCTGAGTTCCTTTGGATCTTTGCAATAGCTTTTGCAAAGGAAATCTATGCCCAGAATACATGGGGCCTCTGGGCCAGTCACAATAGGATGTTTTTTTCACTCTTTCCCAGTCAGGCTCACCTCAGCTTCCAACAGGGTCAATTGCTGTGATCCCCCCGTCACCCCAGCAATGGAAACAGATTCCACCCCCACATGTCCCGATGGTATCAGGGCACACTGCTCACCAATATCAACTAAGGCATCATACTTTTGTGGTTCTGATATGCCAGGCCATCGGATCCACACCGCCCAGAAAATCTGGTTTTCCTGTGCCTCTCCCTGGCTAGAGGCAGGGGCCCTCTAACCCTGGTTACTATTTGTTTCCTGGGCATACATGGTAGAGGTACCTTCCAGGGGATCTGACAGATCATACTCAGCAGCTCGGTCATGGGAGGTTGAGGCTACCTTCACTTTACTGGAATTCCCTCTATTAGTGTTTCCCTCCTTGAGCTGACGCACCCGTGCTGCCAGGACAGAAGTGAGTTTTCCATCCCACCTTCCCATGTGTTCCCCATGGTCACGCAGAAAAAAACACAGGTCAGCGTGTGGGGTGTACCCTCTCTCTCTAGCTGGGGAATGTTGGACTCTGACTTTGGAGCTTGTGACTCGCACTGGTGCAATGTGGGAACTGTTCCTCCTCAACGCCTCCCTCATCTCCTCTCTGAGTTCTTGGACCACAGCAGAGACATGAGCCTGCCTCGGGCCACTGATCATACTTTCATAATTTCTAAGCTTGTTGGCAACAGAACCCACTGTCTCTTGGTTGGTGTCGGCATTAATCGTTGCAATAAAGGTGGTATATTGAGATGGCCCCAGATTTTCCAGACTCCACAACATTTGTCCTGTGCACCTAACATTGTTGGGGTCATTATCATGCTGTCCATCCCTCCCAAAGAGTACCTCCAATACTGCCACTTCTCTCAGCTATTGGATCCCTTCCTCAAGAGTCTTCCAGCACTTTCTATGGTGCTGGTCCTGCATTCTTTCCCTGTGGCATGTTAGATTTTGGGGTAGGTGTCAGGGTACTTATCCAGGTTAGTTTCCCCTTCTCTCTAAATGCTAAATAGAACAGGCCTATCAGCAACACCAGCCACTCTATGATATCATTAATATTTAGAGTGGATCTGAACCCTTCAAAAACTGGTGGGGCAGACCGAAAGAGATGGTTAAAGGGTTGAGAGAAGATTTCGCCCAGTGTCATTTCCTTACAGCAGGTGCCATTATAAAAGTAACCCCAAAAACATACAGTTAGTGTGTGATAGCTGTGAATCCATGTGCCTGCTTTCCAGAGGAAGTTAAAAATCCATGAATTCCTCACCTTATTCACCCATAAAACAAACCAGATAACAGACACAGTAGCCTTGGTTATAGGACCCATGTTTAGATAAAGGCCTACAAATGGGAGAAATACAGCCATGATCACGTGCCACCCAAACCAGGGCAAGCTGGACCACATGGTGTCGCTTAATGAGGTTTCTATAGCCACACACAAAAAATTAGATTACTCAAGAACTGTTATTCCCTTTTTGTTTCTATGCCCTTGAGCCCACATTGGGAGCCAAAATCTGTCTTGGTTTGGAAAAACAGGAGTCTGCTAAGGAAGGCAGGAGCCTCCCCTGAGTTGGAGAATGTAAACCCTCCCCACTCCTCCAAATTGCTATAAATGTTAAATTAAGGGGCTGTCAGGCAAAAAAATGGGAGCAGGAAATAACAGTTCTTTAATAGGAAAGAGAAGAAAAAAAAAAGGATAAAACAAACAAGCCAGTACACTAGAACAACACTGACAGAGTCAGAACCCAACCTGACACCCTGTGTGTCAGGGTGCTGGTAGCAGTCCAAATGGAAATGTGGCTGCAGTCCTCCTGAAGGGTCAGGTGGGGTTCTGTTGGAGCAAGGGGGTCCTGTAGAGAAGGATGTATTCTTCCTCTGAAGATCCAGTGGAAGAAGAGACAGCCATACAGATGGTAATAGAAAACATCTTGCACTGCAATATGGAACAGGTTTTGAAACCACAAACCCAGAGCTCCAGGCATACTGTAGCTGCAAAAGGCATCCCAAAGGGGAACACAAAACTACCACAACATGGCTTCCACCACAGCTTTTACCTTGGATCCAGCCTTACCCTAAGGCACAGTTTATGGCCTAGGGTTAGGGTTACACCTAGGGTTCTAGCTAGGGTTAGGGTTTTGAAACCACAAAGCCCAGAGCTCCAGGAACACTGCAGCTGCAAAAGCCAGTCTAAGAGGAACACAAAACTGCCACAACAGGGCTTCCACCACTGATTTTTCCTTGGAACCAGCCTTAGCCTAAGGCTGCGTTTACTGCTTAGGGTCTGGGTTCCAGGTAGGGTTAGGAGTTTTGAAACCACAAAGCCCAGAGCCTCCAGACACACTGCAGCTGCAAAAGGCATCCCAAGGGGAACACAAAAGTGATCAGGTGAAGAGCTTGCTCTGTAAAACCTTAGTATGATGTCAAGAATGCTTTGTTGTGGATTACCATTGTTTGGGATAATTTACCCCTTATTCTCCATGTAGGTATAGGAAAAAATTAAGTAGTCACAAGGCTGTTCTTATATTTTGGGATAGTAAGGACTTAGGGTAGTAAACAAAACTGTGGTGAATTTTACTATTGACTTTATTGCTTTTTCATTTTGAAATAACTGCTTTGCATTTCTGCTTACCCTTCAGTATAATGAGAAGAATAATATCTTCCATTCTGCCCAAAAGATGTTGAATTATGCCTGTGATGTCACGGACTTAAAAATGAAAAACATTGTGATTGAAAGGAAGTATTGGCATGCCCCAAGGTAACTGGAGTGAGCTGTTTCCTCCTCAGCTTCACTGTAATAGTAGAATTTTAATTAGCAGTTCCAAAACTTTGTCTTAGCATAGTCTGGTGACATATCTCAGTAGAGCAGTGTCCTAGGGTGACTTTATGATGCTTGTATCCCCAGTCATCTGTTCTGTTAATGCTGGATATTATATTCTCTGCCTTCAAGACTGGTTCTGAGAGCCAAGGTGGGGACAAGAAGAAGCACGTAGTTTCTTATCAAAGGCTGCACTCACTCTTCTAAAAGCAACACCGCTCCACATTCTGTGCTACACTGTGTTGTCTGGGCACTGACAGAGCAGAACAGATTCTTCCTTTGCTTTTCAGTTGGTTTAGCTGGCTGAGGCAGACTTTTCCCTGGACTGTCTTTTTTTCTTTCCCTTTTCTTGGAACTGTTCAAACCTGCTCCGGACTGGGACCTGAGGAGCACTGAGAGCTTGCACTTTGTGGCCTATGAGGGTCTACTCTGGGCAGCAGCCTTTCCCAGTGCCAGAGGGATTGATAACAGAGCGAGCATCCACAGGAGAGACTTTCTGAATTTGTCGTCTCTTCAGAGTGGCAAATGAGTTTTGTCATCTGGTATTGTTCATTTTTTTGTGCTGGAGAGTGCTTTGCCTGTTAAATAAACAGGTTTTTTCCACTTCTCTCCAAGGAAATTTTTCCCAAACCAGTTGAGGGGAGGGGCCGTGTGGGTGGGCTTTCTTGGGGGGGGCCCTTTTAGAGGTTTTCTGCCAAATTTACCCTCAACCAGGACAAGCAGGATGTGCAACTTAGAGAATTATGGAATCACTTCGGTTGGAAAAGACCTTTAAGAATATTGAGTCTAAATGTAATTAGCAAATACAACCATCAAGAAATGTTTTGCTGTCTGAAGAGAACATGGTTTATCTGGTAAGCTTTGCAAGTATTTCTGTCATCGCAAGCATGGATGTCCAATGCAATAGATGGGAATATAGTTGTTGTTGTTATATTTCTAGAGTCCCATACCTACTCTTGGTGTTTTCTTACAGCTGCAGATCTTCACAGCACAGACTCCTTCTTCTGCATGTTGTTCCTTCTTAGCCAGGGCTCCTTCCAGGCTCTCCCTGACTGGACAACCCACTCCCTTTTATCCCAGCTACCTTCACTAGCCACAGCTGCAGCCCAATGAAGGACATTGCAGCTGCAACCCATCAAGATCAACTGGGACCTACTGGGGCAAGGCCTATATACAGATATTCTAGTACTATACAGATATTTTACTAGGACTTAGAGGATCAGGTTTTACATAGACATATGTACATATTCTATAATACAGATATTTTATTGGGACTCAAAGGCCACCTCTACTATATATAGTAAGAAACCTGTGCAAATCAACAGAATGCTTCTCAGGATAGGATATTGGCATGTTTCATCCTTCTTCCTGACTTTTTCAAATTAATTATTTTTATAAAGTAATATTGGAATTGTTACTCTTTTGACAGTTCTTAGTGTATTACTGAAATTTTTGGCATATGAATGCTGAATGGGTTAATTCACCTAGTTTTTCAGATAAAGACCAAGATTTAGTGTCGCTTAAGGGGGAGGCAGAAATATTTAAATCCTCCAGCCTCCTTCTTATACCTAATTTCTATTACAAAATCAGTGAACAATCTTGTCCCTTAAGGTCCAGCTAGCTCACTTTATACCAACAGGGTGACATTAGTAGGGCTCACGTGATGCTGCACACAGAAGCCCTCAGTGTGCAGCTCTAGCGGACAGTAATTCCATGCAGTTGGACAATCCCAGTGCTGACTTTGGATCACCAGAAGAGTAGAACTAGAGAGATTTGATGGAGAGCTCTCTGGAGGAAGTGGCCTGAAGAAGACAGCAGAAATCCCATCTGTGTGTTTGTACAAATAATTTCAATGCCATTTACAGGAAAAGATCTTCAAATTGATCTAGCTTTTTCTGCAGATTATTTGTCAACTACATGCATTACATGGTCAGTTTCACTGAGCATCTGAAATACAGCTGTGTTTAAGTGGATTGATTCAGGGTTGGGAAGCAATGAAATAAAGCTTTTCAGGAATACCTGACATCCAAGTCCTGCAGAAATTTATCTCTTTTTAATGTCCAGATGCTTTTTAAAATAACGGGTGATGATTTAGCTACCTAATAGTTTTAATCGGAAACACAAAGAAAATTTTAAACTCACATCTTTTATAGCTTGAATATTTTTCTTCATTTATTTCCTGGTTTCCAATTCAGTTATACAAATCATATAATTAGGTAATGAGAACTCATGCTGTATAAAAATATTTCATGCTATACTTCCAAGTCAAGGCCATGTTTGTCCTGGAACTGTTTATAAAAAAATTCTATCTGGATTTGCTCTTCCTCACACTCATTATTATATGAAAATCATTTAAATCTTATATTTTGACTTTACATGGTGCAATTACATTCAGAAATTCAAGGCTCTATTGTTAGATTGTTTACATGGCTTTCTGGCACTTCTAGCTTCCCACAACCACTCTTTGCAGCTATATATTTTTGCAGTAAGGCATCATAGGGGTCTGTGAGAAGTTTTAATGTGAAGCAGAACTAACATGCAAAATACACATGACATATTTCACTTCAGAAAGTTGCAGTTTGCTTAGACGGAATGAAATATGAAATAAATAAACTTAACACAATATTTTAAAATCTTGGATATTTATTACCTGAACTTTGAGTCAGTTTGCAGGACAGGACTCTGCAGAAATGCAAACGTGAAGTCCGAGGAATAGAGCAGAAGGTGTATTGGGCAGGGGTACAGAAGATTGCTCTGAAGGGTGATGTAAGCAAGATTGCATCCTATAAAGATAGCAGCTGCTTCTGCTGGTGCCAACATAGAGAATTTGCGCCACCAGCCTAGTTTTCTGGGGACATTTGATCTGTACACTCTTGAGGGCTTGCAGATGTGAATGAATCTGTTCTTTGATCTTTTTTTTTCTTTTGAATGTCTATGACCTGATCTGCTATTGTGTACTGTACTGTATCATTTTATAAACAGACATGATTCAACTGTTTGAAAGCTGTAGTTGAAAGTGAGGTTGCAATTATGAGTCGGCTTTCAAAAGAATTAATTTTCTGCTTTAAGCAAAATATCAATAGACACATTCAATCCACTCCTATGATACAGATTCCTTTTGAATTTACAGGGTAATTTGCATTAGTGATTGTACTGCATGTGCAATAAATACAACTTGCTTGGTTTCTAATGATGATAATAGTCCTCTTTGTATTACTGTAAGGATTTAATCCACCATCATTATTTTCCTGTTCTTATTGTGCTGTAAAGGAAAAATAGTTTTGCATTAACCAAGGAGTAAAATGCATGCATTTTAGCATCATTCTTGCAGGTAGTCCTCAATTCTGAAAATACGTCTCAGAAGCTGCATCAAATGGGAAAGCTAGACAGATAGCAGAATGCAGAACCTGCCATTTAGGATTGAGTACAAAATAAAAACCAAGAAATTCTTGATGGATGCTGCATAAGCATAAAGACGCCATTATTTAAAGGTGAAAAATAGTCAATGGGAAATTTGTTTGATGAATTAAAAGCTATGCTAATCAAGTGACTACAGTGTCAAGTGTGCTACAAGGCTTTTTTGTAATTAACATCATTCCCAGCATGAAAAAATACTATTTTTCTTGTAGATTGTTTAAGAGCGCACAACAGTTTGGAAAAAACTGATTTTCTTTTTCTATTAATAAGAACTCTGTATCATTCTAAGAGATACTGTAAACAGGTTTTTGAAAACAATCTTATTTTGAAGGTTCATTCTATTCATAAATACTTCACATAAAAAAATTGATCTGCTCTTCATCCTGAAGACTCTTAAAGGAAAATGTCTTTGTTGCATTCCCTTCTCACTAGTTCAGGAGCTCAGTCTTACCTGCATTCTAATGCTTTTTTATGTTACTGATGGCACAGCTTAGACATCCTTGTCTTCATTACCATCACAATTTCCATATCAAGTGATGAGAATTTTTCTTCAGGATTGGTGAAGCTAAGTGTCATAACATTTATTTCAAGTCAATTTGAATTTTTTTTTTCCAAAGGAATCTCTTCCTTCCTAATGAAAACCATTGGCAATAACAAACCTACACAGTTTTCAGGAAGTGAAATACGACATCTCCACTGTACGATGTCCTCCTTTTTTCACTGCTGTTTTCTTCTTCTATCACCTTACAATTACTTTCTTCAAAATATTTTTAAACCTTTACATTTCTATTTATAGCTAATTACTTCCACAGTGTGCTATAGCATATGTATTTGAAAAGGCCATTTGTACATATTCAAATGGCTTACTTATGTTCTATTAAGAAATGGCTGCACTTCTATTAAGGAAACATAAAGGTGCAGTAATATTTTATCTTATACAAAATTTAAAAAACCAGCAATGATACCAGCAAATGATGTCTGTAAGACCATGGCAGGAGGCTTTTTCCAGAACAATGTGCAATTCTTCCCAATTCTATTTTTCCCTCCAATTACTTTGTACAAAAATATTTTTACACAGTCTTCTAGTAGTGGCATGTTACTACTGGAGCAGAGTATTGCCCTGCCAGCATTGGAATTGACTCGATTGTAGTTGTGTTCAAATTTGCTGATGAGACAAGGTTTTTTTGCTGAACACACTTTAGCAAGCAAGCGAGCTTCTTAGTCTTTAGATGCTATGAGTCCCAGAAGAAAATGAATGAGGTGATGACATGCCTTGTGTTCCGAAGAGAGATCAAAAACTTATTTCTGGGGTCACCCCCCTCTTGGTACATAAAGAGCACAGAGGGCTTTGAAGCAGCACTTTCACCCTCTTTGCATTCACTTAGTAAATCGGAGGCAGAACTTGTCCCAAGGTTTGTGCAAAAATACTTTTTGATGCAACTCTTAACCAGACAATATCTCTGGGAAAATTTGCAGTGGCAGAAAGCAAGCCCTTCCTGGGAAAGCTACTGAAATGGTTCCGAAGTTATTCCCATTCACTGTTGCTAACCTCCTCTGCTGTCTAGCTGTCAGATATATTTGGGACCATGTTGAAAGAATTCTAAACAATGTACTGACGCTGCACTATTGAGTCAACATAGGTCTTTTCCATAGGTGTCAGGGAAAAATATTTCTATTGGTAAAAATGATAGAGAACAACACCAGCATGGCAGAAAAAAATTTACAATAGAATGAAGATGCCCAGAATTCTTATTTTGAAGTTATACAGAGTCAATACTTTCTAAAGAAGGTTGTGAAACTTATTCAGTAGGAATACATTCCCCGTGATTGGTGCACAAATTCATGTTTCCTGTCGGTTTCTCAGCTGTTTTAATGACCTGGAAAGGCCCGGGGTGGCCTTGGGCAGCCCACGCTCCAAAGGACGAAAAGAGGCTTCAGGTTTTTTCTCGGTCTTCAGTGTTTATTAGTTATTTATCTACAAGATTTTCTCTCGGCCCGACAGAGGTCTGCACAGCACGCCAGCCATGAGCACACTGAGAGCCCCCGGGGCGGTCACCTATCTTTATACTCAAAATTACGTATACAATATTTATCAATTTTCCCCAATACCTTTTACCCTTATTGACCAGTGCACTTTTAGTAATAACCAATCCCAAAGTGCCAACATCACCACAGAAGATGGAGGCTAAGAAGAAGAAGAAGAAGGACAGGACACGCCCCAATTCCTCCATCTTACTTCTTTAGACCCCCCTGTACAGAAATCTTAAACCCTGTGTCTCACACTCTAATTAACTTATCCCTTCACCATTTACCCCAGTGAAATCCTCCCATCCTCATACAGGTGTTGTCTCCCGTGTGGGATCAAAGTCCAGCCACCAGACACTTCTGGCAACATTCCAGGACTCCCAAGCCCCCCAAGGGTGGTCTCGGTCACTCTGCACATCAGTCCTGAGGTGCTGAGATCCCACATCTCCCCCTTCTGTTTGCACCAAGAAGACCTCTTTTGCTATCTGATTCATGGCACGTTTTAAATATGCAAATATGCATGGAACGACAAGTATGAGAACTAGGAGAACTATCAAAACATAGAACCCTACCTTTAAAATTCCTCTCCAAATGGGAGGGATGTCAAAGAATTCTACCATTGCTTATTGCAATGAATGAAAGAATGATGCACATGAGCATCATGAAACTCATTACTTTGCTTTTGTGTGAAATACCCAAAGTCCTTAGTTTCTTTTTATTTCTCTTCTGAGTCATCTTTTGCAGTCTGAGTCTCGACTTCTCCTTGAGTACTCGTCTCTTGTTTCTTGGATCAGCGTTCTCGTGTTCTCGCGTTCGGAATGGCTTCACGTGTTGTGCCGACACCCACTTCAGACCTCGATCAGTGGAAACACAAGCGAAACCCTTGCCCCAAGTGGTTAGTTTGAAAGGACCCTCTGTTTGTCCTGTCTCTGGGTTTCTGATCAAAACTAAAGGATTTTCCATTAGCTTTGCCTGTGTGCTGTTTAGAAAATGTCTCATGATTGGTGGATTAGGTTCTGAGGATGAGCTATTTAAGAAATTCAACACATACAGTGCCTTATTTAATTTCATGTGAGGTGTTGCTTCTGTCTCACCCCTTCTTTGTCTGTCCAGAAGGGATTTCAGGGTGTGATGTGTTCTCTCAATGATCACCTGACCTGTGGGCGAATGTGGAATACCAAACATGTGTTTGACACCCCATCTTTTCAGGAATCTGTCAAGCGCCCTGCCTGTATACGTTGGACCATTATCTGTTTTTATCTCCTGAGGCACACCTAATGATGCGAATGCTTGCAGAAAATGTCGACAAGCATGGTCTGCTGTTTCCCCTGCATGTGCTGAAGCAAAGACTGCACCTGAGAATGTATCTACATAAACATGAACATTTTTGAGCCTCCCAAAAGATGGATACTTCACGACATCAGCTTGCCACAATTGAAGACTTTGCAGCCCCCGCGGATTGATTGCTCCGGTAGAAGAAGGTGGCTGCACAAGCTGACAGTCTGGACAAGCACTAATGATCTCCGTCGCCTGACTCTTTGTGAGACGAAAGGACTCCATCAGTGCTTGCGCATTCTGATGAAAGAACGCATGGCTTAATCTTGCCTGCTCAAAAATGTCCGGCAGTGTTTGCGAAATGGGCATTGTCAGCCTGTCCGCTCGAGCATTTCCTTCCGCTAAAGACCCAGGAAGTGTTGTGTGCGCTCTAATGTGTGTGATAAAATATTCTCTTTCCCTGCTCTCTAGCAGTGTTTTCAACCTCGTCAGATACGAGTATAAAACCTCATTGCTGACTTCTTTCAAGAGTGAACCCTCCAATTTCCTGACCACACCCGCAACATATGCGGAATCTGTCACCAGATTGAGAGGTTGTTTGAACAACTGAAATGCTCAGACAACGGCTGCCAACTCCACAATTTGTGGAGAACCCTGAACCATCCTCACGTCTGATTCCCAATCCCCTGTCGTTGAGTCTCTCCACGTGATCACTGACTTGTGTGTCTTCCCTGAGCCATCTGTGAACACTATGATCCCGTCCAAAGGTTCTTCACTTATTCTTGGTTTTGCTCTGTAACATATTTGTGATTGCAGTATTCTATGTTGTGGAAAGTGGACTGTGCAAGTTCCTGGGAACGCTAACAACGCGATTAACAAGTCTTTCGATTGTTGCATTGCCCAATCGAAATAGTCTCACTTCAGAGGTAATCTGATGACTGAGAATTCTCTTCCTGCCATTGTCAGCAACCTTGTTCTCGCCTTTATGATGATTTGTGCTGCCATCTCTAAATCTGTGAGAATTGTTTTTGCGGGCCTGTGTGGTAGGAAAATCCACTCTATGATTATCAAAGAGTCCTTTTGCGATTCGTCCCATTGGAAGATCAAGCCATGGAACTGTGTTTTCTTCCCCAGCACCGCCAACTGAAAAGGCAATGTTGGAACAAATCAATGTGCCTGCCTTTTCTGTATCGCGTCCGCGACTTTCTCCAACTCTCTCTTCGCTTCTGGCGTGAGCGTCCTGGGAGATCGAATGTCTGTGTCTCCCCTCAAAAGATCGAGCAACGCTGGAATGTCGCTGTTTGTGATTCCCAAAACTGGCCTCATCCAGTAATTTCTCCCAAAAGCTGTTGCAAATCATGCAAATTGCTGATCTTAGTGCTGATCTCCATTTTTGAGGTTTTATTGTTCTCTCTGAAATTTTCCACCCTAGATATTTCCAAGGCACAACCTCCTGAATCTTCGAAATGCTGATTTCCAGACCTGCCTTTTGCACCTCTGCAATCACACAGTCACGAGCTTCTTGCAGCTCCTGTCGTGTTGATGCTGCAATGAGCAAATCATCCATGTAATGAATGATCTTCACCTTCGGAAATTTCTTCCGTGCTGGTGCCAAAGCTCGTGCCATGTACCATTGACAGATCGTCGGAGAATTTTTGAGGCCTTGTGGAAGAACGACCCAATTGTACTGCTGCAGAGGCGTTTCCTTGTTGATACTCGGAACTCAAAAGGCAAATCTCGGAACATCATCTGGATGGAGTGGAATACTGAAAAAACAATCCTTGAGGTCAATGACCACAAGCTGCCAATCTCAGGGAATCATTGAGACAGATGGAAGTCCCAACTGAAGTGGTCCCATGTCTTCTATGACTTCGTTGATCTTCCTGAGATCATGTAACAACCTCCATTTGCCCGATAGCTTTTTCTTGATGACAAACACTGGAGAGTTCCAAGGGCTGTCTGTTGGCCTGATGTGTCCCTTCTGCAATTGTTCTTGGACCAGGTCTTTCAAAGCACTCAGTTTTTTCCGCTCAAGGGGCCACTGATCCACCCAAACTGGATCATCTGTTTTCCATGTCAACTTCAATGTGGAGAGTGCCGCAGTAACCCCTATTAAAAATCCACTTTGATCTTCGCGCCCCATTGTGCCAAAAGGTCCCGACACCAGACTGTGATCGGCTTTTGGACGACAAAAGGACGAATGATCACCGTCTTGTCTCCTGGTCCCGTGACAACGACAGAATTCTCACTTTGCAGACACAGAGATGCTCCCCCTATGCCTGAGAGAGAACCCAATGGCGCGACCAAGCTCCAACTGCGTGGCCAAAACATGTACGATATTACCGTTACATCCGCCCCTGTGTCGAGCATACCTCTGATCGCTATTGTCCTGTCCCCACATGTCAATTGGCATGTGAGCGTGGGTCGGTCTCGACCTATGTGTTTCACCCATGTTGTATGTACTTCAACATGTTCCTTCATAGGGAAACCTTCTTTGTCGAAGATTGACATGACCTCTCCAGCTGTGTGTGGCGGCAATGCGAAAGCTCTGGCAACCAAAGTGTTTTCCGGTACAGTCAATGGTGGACGAAGTGCTCTTGCCAAAACTATTAATTCAGTATTTTTGTCCGCTGAGACAACCGTTGGATAAACAATGAGTATTGCCTTTATCTTGCCCAACTATCAAGAAATCTTGTTTCTTGTATGATTCCCCGCGGGTACCCGTTGGTATCTCCGCATGACTTTCATCTAGAAAGCATACTAGTTTTGAAGCTGCCAATGCACACTGTGCCCCTGGTGGGAGGAGGTCACTGTGGAATCGACTGAGGGTTTTGCTGAGGGCATCTGCTTGTCGTTCGCTGATGATTGCCCTGTCTGCTCTTGTGACGCCGTCAGTACTTGTGTCTGAGCGCACCGGCGATTTCCCACGCTGAGTCTTCCATTTCCCGGATGCGGTAACGGATTTCCATCCATGTCTGTCTGGGAATAACATTCTTTCGCAGAGTGTCTTCCTCTTCCGCACCGCGCACAAATTGGCCTTTCCACTTTCTGTGCTGGCGCTGGCGTACGTGTTCATGGACAATTCCTTTTCATGTGCCCAAACTCCCCACATTTGTAGCACTGTCCTCCTGGGGGATTGTTCTTTTTCTGCATCGTTGCAAGAACTTTGTTGATGTTCTCATCCTGTTGATGGAGTATTTTTTCGAGCATCTTCTCTAATGTCTTGTCCTCTGATTGCCTTTCTGAGTGTCCCTTTAACTGTTCTTCCCATTCCTCTCTTAATTCCCTCTTCACGATCGATGCGACATGTTGAGGTGTCCCCACCTTGCTGCATGCCTCCACCATCTCTGCCAAGGATGGCTGTCCTGGCATGGTGCTAATGACCCGTTGACAATCCGGGTTGGCATTGCCGAAAGCTAAGCCCTCCAAGAGAGGCCTCTTCGCTTCTTCGATCGTCACCTGTCGATCCACGGCTTGCGTGAGTCGATCAATGAACGACATGAATGGTTCTGCTGGACCTTGCCCGATGCAAGAGAACGGAACATCGGGAGCTCTTGTCGGTGTAATTTGCATGATTGCCATTCGTGCTGCTTCTTTGATGTCGCTTAACACTCTTCGTGGAAGCCGCACTGCTTGTTCCCCTGGGTTGTCATCTGGAGGATTCCCTGCTAACTGCCCTTCTGTGAGGTTTGCGTTTGGCCCACCTTGATATCTATTCCGCAATTCAGAAAGATATTTTCTCCACCTTTTTTCCCAGACGAGACTCTGTGTGTCAGTGAGAATCATTGCCACAATACTTCGAATATCATATGGCGTGAGGTCATACGTGGTGAATGTCCCTCTTAGTAGTTGTTTGAAGTATTGTGAGTTCAGCCCAAAAGTTTGAGCCGCCTTCCCTAAGTCTTTGAGTATCTCATGACCCATCCTTTCCCACCTTGGGTTCTGTCCCTGGGCATCATATGTCACCGGCATTGTCAGATCTCCTGATCCCGGAAATAAATGCTTTTCCTTTGCCAATGCTTTTCTGATTCGCTTCCAATCTATCATCTTCACCGGCTCTTGGAATTCCTCTTCTTGAGATTCCATTGGGATTTGCATGAATAATGGTGTTGTGGATGTCATCAGTGATTCATTGTACCTCATTTTTCGCCTTTAGGTTTTTGGCCTCGCTCCTAAACCTGAAAAGGAAACTCGAGGATCCTGTTGATATTTCTTTTTTGCTGTATCAAATTAATGCAAGAAGCTTTTTGCTGCTTCTGCTGCTGACAGCGTCCATGTCGGAACACCTTCCGATGCTGTGATCCTTAGGACATCTTCTCCTTGTTGCTGTGCTTCATCTGAACTTTCATCATCTTCACGAAATCCCGAAGTTGACGGATAATCCCTTTGTTGTGTTATCATTGTCTTCTTTGAAGTGCCTTTCCTTTTGTATAATGTTGGGAAAAATTGCTGCATTGTTGCAGTCTCGCCACGAGATGGCGGTGTGGCTCCACCGAACCAATCCGGCATGTCGTGCACTTCTGTCATCTGCCCACGAGGTGGCGCTGTCACCGGCCTCCCCAGCTCGGATGACGGAATGAACTCGACTGCTCCTCTTCCGGTCGACTTCCGTGATTGCAATCTCGTTTGAGACCGAGTCTGCCTGGCTTTTAATTCAGCTGAAAATGGAGCTCGAACACCAGAATGTCTCCCTTGAAGGGATGAGCCTTGGACTCTGAGGGTTTCGACTAAAGACACCAAGTCTGGAGAAGGTGTGGAGCCCCGGGACGTAGAATACTGAGCACGGCCCCTCCTCGCCCGAGACGTCACAGGGGACCTGGCCCGCACCCGCCCACGTTCTGCTCTCCGCGCATGTGTGCTTTCCGAGCCGCTCCCTGTCTCTCCCGAGCTAACGTCACTCTCTCCTCCTCGTTCCACCTCCGAAGTGTCCTCCCCTTGCTCTGTCCCCGACTCTGTCTCCTCCTCCTCTAACGCTGTGTCCACTCCCCCCACCGGTGTGTACAGCCCGCCTCCCGCCGGCACCCGGGCCCGCTCCGCGATCCGAGCCGACCTCCGCCCCGGGTCTGACATCACAACCGCGCGCCTCCTGCGTCACTCTATGGTGGCCCTTTGGGGCTGTACAGCTTCCCCCAATTCGCCGCCCATGTCTAACACTCCTGCG
The DNA here is from genome assembly GCF_028018845.1 of Melospiza georgiana. Lineage (NCBI taxonomy): Eukaryota > Metazoa > Chordata > Aves > Passeriformes > Passerellidae > Melospiza > Melospiza georgiana. The sequence goes on along the minus strand of NC_080442.1, from coordinate 354,169 downwards.
CTGGTTTGTGACTCCCCCCCCGGGTCTTTGCGAGTTCTGCCCGCCGCGCGCATCTCTGGCACCGTGCCAGCTGGAGCGGCCGCCGCTCCCGGCGTTGCGCTGACAAAAGCTGCACCGGAGCTCGTGTCTCCCGTTATGTCTTCACCCGTGCTCCCCGCCTGCACCACCGCAGCCTGGCCGCCCTGCTCTGCTGCCACGCCGCCGTGCCCGCCACGAGAAAGCGCCCCTTCCGATCCCTTTTTCCCCCCCTGCATCCCCCCTTCTGACCTCATGTCCGAGTTGGATCCTGATTCCCCTGTACTATCTGGGGTTTCAGGACGTTTTAGGGATTTCCTGGGGTTTCTGGGTCTTGGGATCGGAGGTTTTGATACTATTTCCTGCTCCCTTTCCTCGAGAGCCTTTTCCCCCTGGCTATCTGAGGCCAGAGCTAATTTTTTCCGAGAGCTTTGCTCTCCCCCTCTTTCTTCTGAGGGCCCCGCAACTTCTCGTTTCTTTTCTAGTCTTTTCGACTGCACTGAAATGCCTTCTAGCATGGTTCTTGCTGGCGAGAGCAGCTTTAACGCTGTCTCATCTTTTTTTGTTGCTAAGAGATATAAATGTCTGTTAATTTCCTGCCAAAACCCCACTTCAAATAGCAGGCGTGTCTCTGAAAGTGGATAATTGAGCCTCACCCACAATAAAAGTTGTTTTAACTCCTTCTTTGGGATCCCTTCCGTGTATGATTCAGCCACGCCTTGTAAGGCGGACAAGATTTCCCGCTGTTCCTGGGAGAGTGTGCCCCCCATGTTCTTATTTTTGACCTTCTCACCGAATCTGTCGTCAAAGCAGTCCGAAGGCTCCCGATCTCCGTCCAGCAGGTCACAGGAGATGGATCCAGAGGTGCCTTTCTGGTTCCGATCCGGGCTGCTCTGCTACGAACTTTCTTCGGCAGAAGCTGAGAGATGGAATTCTCAGTGGCTGCTGTTTTTTGCAGACTCTCCTGGCCGTTTTTTTTCCTCTTTCTTCTGGCTTCTCTCCTCAGGAGTTTTCAGTGTTCTCCTGGGAATTCGTCCAAGGCTGGAGCTGCCCTCTCGGCTCTTCAGCTCTTCAGCTCTTCAGGGCTGATCCCCCCCCGAAAGGTTGGTGGGGAGTAGCCCACGCAGCGAACGCCACTTGTCGGTTTCTCGGCTGTTTTAATGACCTGGAAAGGCCCAGGATGGCCTTGGGCAGCCCACGCTCCAAAGGACGAAAAGAGGCTTCAGGTTTTTTCTCGGTCTTCAGTGTTTATTAGTTATTTATCTACAAGATTTTCTCTCAGCCCGACAGAGGTCTGCACAGCACGCCAGCCATGAGCACACTGAGAGCCCCCGGGGCGGTCACCTGTCTTTATACTCAAAATTACGTATACAATATTTATCAATTTTCCCCAATACCTTTTACCCTTATTGACCAGTGCACTTTTAGTAATAACCAATCCCAAAGTGCCAACATCACCACAGAAGATGGAGGCTAAGAAGAAGAAGAAGAAGAAGAAGGACAGGACACGCCCCAATTCCTCCATCTTACTTCTTTAGACCCCCCTGTACAGAAATCTTAAACCCTGTGTCTCACACTCTAATTAACTTATCCCTTCACCATTTACCCCAGTGAAATCCTCCCATCCTCATACAGGTGTTGTCTCCCGTGTGGGATCAAAGTCCAGCCACCAGACACTTCTGGCAACATTCCAGGACTCCCAAGCCCCCCAAGGGTGGTCTCGGTCACTCTGCACATCAGTCCTGAGGTGCTGAGATCCCACAGTTTCCAACTTACAAAAAACGTATTATTAAAGGAAAAATGTTCTGCCTTGTAGACAAGTAACCCATTAGTAATTTTATCCAAGGTAGGAGTAGACCAAGTATTCCTACAAGACAGTAGTAGTACTACAAAAAGACTTTTGGCATCTATTGAACTACAGGAAACTTGAGAACGTGGAAGAGTGTCTTTCCGTGTTGCAAGCTGTACTTCCTATTTGCTAGTACTGCTTCAACATTGTCTAAAGAGAACTTGTCAAAATAAGACTATTGTATACAAGCAACTGTAACTATCCATTCTGTTCCAGCTAATTTAACCTAGCAGGTATGAGTCACACACTCTAGTTGATTATTCTAATGCATAGATTGAGTATACCATCGCTAAGCAATGGGGACTCTGGACAAAGGAGCAAATGGAGATGAATTTCAGGGAAGGAAGTTAGTGGAGAGCTTAACTGCAGACTTCACAAGAAATGATGTCCGGTAATCCCAACCAGAGAGAAATAGAACTCCATTTTCAAATGGGTTGCATCTATGGTCCTCTGTTCTTCCTAGATGAAGAAACTGTGTTTTGAATCAATCTTCAAGATGGGATGGCTAAAGACCTTAGATGCCTCCAATAGTTTTTTTTTCTTCCAGAAGCAACTGTCTCAAAACCTCTTTAAAGCTGACTTTTTCCCTTAAGATGCCATCATTTAATAGAGCACCTTTTCATTTAACAGGGTATTTCAAATGTCATTTACGAATTTAGACTAAAAGTAACACTTTTCCTAGTAGTCTTTCATTTTTTGCAGCTCAGTGCTAACATAGGCAGCAAAGAAGAGAACAGACCACAGCTCTTTCTGGAGCATCTTGAACAAATGCCCTTGCTTGTGTTCTATTCATTCACTTCACCAAAATACCTAATGATGAAGAAAAGGTTGTTTACATGGCAATGAATGGGTGTGATTTCCCAAGTAGAATTTGTATCACATAGATGATACTTGGCAAACAGCAAATGAAGGGGTTTTCTTCAGCTCTCAGACTGATGTTACATGTGGGTAATTAAAAAAAAAAAAAAACAAAACAAGAAGGATATTTTTTAACATGTGAATTTAATTACACCCCTACCATGGACATCTGAATCTTATGAGTAGATACTGTCTGATTTAGTAAGAAATAAAAAATGATTACAGTTTAAAGAAACACAGGATCATAAACCCTTTGCTGATGGAATGCAGCCTATTCATTGGTTGAAATGAAGCAGGTAGACAGGACATATGAAATTTTTTTTTGTGGATCAAACATTTATTTTCTAAAGTGATGCTGACAGATGGATAGATATTGCCAGTAGACAAGGTTGCATAACTTGCTCCATCAAGTTATGCCTTGGAATCATCATCCAAGGGGATTTTCCCTGCATCTGTGAAAATGTGCCTACCTTTTTCACAATATTTTTGCAGCAGCATTGTTAGGCCTGATCAGCTGGTATGGAGGGTGAATTAGCAGCAGCAGCAAGGTGACTGGCCAGGAGAATTTGCTTCAATGGATTTTGATCTCCTGGATATTTTGAAGATCTGCTTCAGCCCTGTTTGTCAAACACCACCTTTAAAGGGTGCTAAAACGTTTTTCAGGCTATGGATCACATGAAGAAATATTTTCTGGTGTCCCTTCTGGGCCACATGCTCTTTATTCTCTCCCTCAACTTCTCCATCACCTCTCATCTGTTTCACATGAGCTATCTTCAAGGTCCACAGGCTACTTTTCACAGAAACTTCAGGCCTGATGCAGTGTTGGAATCCTTAAAGTTAAAGGGTTTTTAAGAAATGGTTAAAAAAAATATGTAGGCCTTAGATTGGAGTTTTGTTAGCATTGCAGAAAAGTTTCCCATGCAAGCAGAAAAGTTTCCCAAGCAGTAGAGCATACGTGACAAATAACAATAGGCTTCTGTAGAATTGGCTTTAGGATGGCAACAAGGTTATTTAATGTATATCTTTAGAAGGTTAGCATGAATAGAACTCTGTTTTTTGTCTCCTATGAATTAGTCTTTGTTTTAACTATCATTGCGTGTGCTTTGTGGGATTGGATAGAATGACTGTCAGTACGTGTTTTCTGTGTCTGATTGGCTGAATTCTAGTCTGAGATGATTTTATGTATTTCTGTACCAGCCCTGCTGGAAAGAGACATTTTTGGTGTGGATCAGTGAGCTGCCATGTCTCCATTTTGTATTTTGAGACTGATGTGCTGGAAATAAAAGCAAAAGTCTCTTCACTGGTCTGGTTACAATGTTATCCATATTTGGATATTTTGCTGTGCCTAGTGAGTTCCTTTATGAGACGTGGGTTCCTGACACAATTGGACTTATATCTTCCCTTCCCCCGCAGGGAACTTCAGGCCTGATGCAGTAAGAATGATGAATAGAACAGAGCCGGGATCAATTTTCCAGTTTGGATGAAATGCATTCTGCACACTAATCCAATGAGAAGGTGCTGCCACTATGCCCAGAAAAACTTTCACTACTACTAGTGTTCTATGTCAACTGCAACTTAATCTGAAAGAAAAGCTTTATCTCTGAGAGCATCTGAGAGGTTTGCATGAAGCACTGATATCTGACATATGCAATTTTGAATATGAGAGGAAAGAAAAAATGGCAAGAAGTTTTTCATTTTGCTGGTTATAATTTTCAACTCCATGCACTTTTCCAAAAATTGTCAGCTCAAATACCCATCAACATATTTTAGTCACCTATAAGTCAGTATTCATATAAAATGTGCTTCAAATCAAAAGAATTTGTAATTTTTAGTCAATGTTTATATGCCTAGATTTATTTTATTTCTGACACATATTAGATGAAAGGAAAACATTTTTTAGTGTGGGAGTGCTGGACCATTGCAACAGGTTGCCCAGAGAAGTTGTGGGTGTCCCATCCATGAAAGTATTCAAGGTCAGGTTGGACGGGGCTTGGAGCAGCAACAAAGGAGAATCTTGATGGTGGAGAAACAAAGTTGGACTATAGAAGAAACTCAGATTGAAGTATAGGAGCAAGTTTTCTCTCAGCTCTTGGGGTAAATTCAAAGTTGTACAAAATGACATTTATCTGTGATTTTCGCTACTGTAACAGGTTCATGAAAACTATGCAGAAGATACCAGATTTTAAAAGAGATAAGAATTACAGCATAAAATCCATGGGATGGGTTACAACATGAGACACTCTCTAAGAGAAAATCTCTGTGTTTCAACACTTCATCATGTTAGGATTTTATGAAGTGCTAAAGAAGGTGGCAAAATATCATTCAGGACATTATTTACTGGAGTTCAGCCTGGCCATTAGTAGGAATTGGGTTTAAACATAATGTAGATATACCACACACACTTTCCTTTCACTGAAAAATTACTGTTTACAATGAATAAGCAATTGAGGATCAAAACTGATTGAAATCGTGTTAAAAATGTCTAGTATTTCATTGCAAATGATCTGTGGTCCAAATTCTTCTTCCACCTTAGAGAGGGACAAAACAATTCTTCCATATCATGATGGTTTAAAATTGTATCAACCAATGTTTTCTGCTGAAAAGATATCATCTATTTTTTTCTATTTTTCGAAGAAAATCTTCCTAGACATACAACACATGAGAACTAAGTAATTTTAAAGAAACAAATGAAATGAAAATATTCTGTAAATAAAATTAAATTAAAAGCTGAGTTTTAAATAGGAGGTAGATATTAAACAGAATTTTTGTACCAGGCATTTGAATTATTGCACCAGCTCTTTTGCCCACAAAGAGAGGCATTTAGCATTTCAGTCTTTTCCAAGGTGTTCATGATCTGCTATGCTTATCTCTGTGTGTGCCTAGGTGTGTGTGGAAGGGGGGCATGTGAAGGGGAATGTGTATGTTTGCTTAACACTTGTGGCAGATTCATACCCTAACTCCATCATTTGTTTTAGAAACTTCACAGAGAGTTGATATGAAGTCTAATATCAACAAGAGATCAGTTCCCAAATCATCCATTTTACTCTACCTTATAAATCATGTGCTTTTTTGTGTATTTTATCAAATATACTTTCAAGCCAGATGGAGGAAGGAGAATGTGGAGAACTCCTCCAATGTCTTGCAACTTTTATGCAAGTAGATTTTCAAGGAAATCATCATTTCTCTTTTAAATATGTCTGGAACAGGCATGATGGTGGTGTCAGCCTGTTGGAGTTTTTGTTGCTAGAGAAGTTGTACAAAAGGATTGGTTTTTACATTGACCAGTTGCTGAATCAAGCGCAGGAATACATTGGAAATTCAACTGGGGGTTCCTTTTTCTAGCAGACTGAAGCTGACTCTTTTGCTCTCTTTTTGTTTCTTTCCTATTTTCTTGGCTTCTTTGCCACTATATAGACAAATTTGGGACTTTTTTTCCCACCTAAAATGGTTTCATAACCTGATAATTATGATCCATTTTTTACAAGGAATTTTTAAAATATTTCTTCGAGTTAAGAAAGTTAAGGACTTAGGTCTTTTTCTTCCCTTATCAATAGTGCAATGAAATTGAGAAGTAAAGACCAACTCCTTGTTTTTATTTTTATTTTGAACCCAAGTAGATAATTGCCATACATTAATACATTTTGTGGACCAATATTTGCCATTCTGATCTAAGTTGTCACTTCTTAACAATAGACATTCTGTGACTATGTTGACAACACTTTTGGTGAAGATCCTAGCTGGTCTTAGACACACATAGGGAGAAATTTGCTCAGCCAGTGTCAGTCTTAAGCATGCGTATCAGAAGATCTTTCTATAGCTGGGAATTTTCGCATGAAAGGTATTCAGTTATGGAAGAGACACTTTTCTCAGAGTGTTATATTGTTCTTGAACACTGCTTAAGGAACTTAGATGCCATGTCCATTTGGATCTCTGTCTGCACAGAACTTTGTCATGCCAGTGCTTGAAATGCATCTCAAAGAGAATTCGCTAGCACAGAATGAATGAGAGTGGAAGGGGTCGGTGGGGCTCACCAGGCCCAATCCCCCTGCTTACACCAGGATACCTAGAGCCTCTTGCCCAGGATTCTATCTGGGTGTACTTTTAATGTCTTCAAAGATCCAGGCTCCACAGTCTTTCTGGGCAGTCTGTGCTGTGGTTCAGTCACCCTCACAGTAAAAAATCATTTGGTGATGTTCAGAGGCAATCACCTGTATTTCAGTGTGTGCCCACTGCCTCTTGTCTTTTCACTGAGCATCATTGAAAAGAGACTGGTTTCCTCCTCTTTGCGCTATTCCTTCTGGTATGTATGTGTGCTGCCATGTAGAGATATGTCAAAAACCTCCCTGAAGCCCAGGCAGACAATATTCCCTTCATCTACCAGTCAAGTTGATTCATCAGAGGAGTTTAAAAAGTTGTTCAGCATCAAGTTCCCCTGTTAAATCCATGCTGACTACATTCTTTTGTCTTCCTTCATGTGCCTGGCAATGCTTTCCAGGAATAGCTGCTCCATCAACTTCCTAGGGATATAAATGAGGCTGGCTGGCTTGTACTTTTCCGAGTTCTCCTAGTTGCCTTTTTTGAAGATGGGTGACATTTGCTTTCATTCATTCTTTGGGCACTTTCCTCAGTCACCATTGATAGTGGAACCCTGGAAAAAGGTTAAAGATAGAATCTAAAATGTTAAGCTTTGTGTTTTCCTAGATCAACTGCATCTGCGTAAGCAGTATGATAAATTACATAATTATTAGATGTGAGGATTGTTTAGTAATTAAATATAACTATTATATAACCATAAGAAGAATAATGAGAAACTGTGTTGGAAATTCAGAGGGGGCTAAATCTATGTATACAATAGTACAATATAAGTTTAATAATTAACATGAAAGTTATATAATGCTAGAGTATAAAAACATGATCATTTTGGATATATGGTCGGAATCAGATTTGGGTAATACCTCGATTCCCAGAGCTCTAAAATAAAAAGCACCACATATAATCCCTCCGTGATTATGTGTTTTTGAACACTAACATTTTGGCGACCCGGATGGGCCCCTTGTGAGTGCTGCTGAGTTCATGATTCGATCACGCTCCAGCTGGCACTGAGGTATTCTTGGGGAGCCCATCGGCCACGATCGCTTCCACCGCTCACAGCATCCCTGGGAGAAAGGTAAGGTGCTTTTTTTTAACTTTAGTTTGGTTTTAGATGCCTGCCAATAAGACGCAGCGAAAGCTACACTTGGTTGGGCTAAAGGAATTCCTGGTGGTACAAGCCTAGGCGCTGTTCCATAAGACAATCGTGAAAACATTGTGGGTTTGGCAGTTTGTTGTATATTTGAAATGGAGAAACTTAAAGGAATTTTGGACAGTAACACCCCTATCCCGCAAACTTCTCCTTTGGGGTGCTTATTAGCACATTGGAAACCGGGTAATTTTGGGGAAGAATTACGTAAAACTAAATTGATTGATTATTTTAATTCACGGTGGCCAGATTATGCCTTGGAGAACAGCGAAAAATGGCCAAAATATGGTACTCTGCAATATAACACTATTTCACAGTTAATGTCATTTTGTAAACAAGAAGGAAAATGGAATGAAGTGCCCTATGTTGATCTGTTTTTCTATTTACAGGGAAAGCCAGAATGGCAGGATGAATGTAGATTATTAGGGGTAAAACATCTGCAAAGTGTGGGGTTTGTGAGGAACGTTGTTTAGAACACTTGGCGTTAAAAGAAAACCTGAGTAGGGAAAATTATACAGATATTGATGTACAAGTACCTCCAATAGGAACAAGAGAACCTAACCCTATCCCACCTGTTTCACCTGTTTAACCTTTCCCTATCACACTGCCTGCTCCTAACCCACCTAGTCCTGAACCTAGTACACCTTTCCCTCTTTATCCTCCTCTCCCATCCTCACCTGATCCCTCCTCCTTGGAAGATGAGCAAAACCTAACTGTGATAGAAAGGAGAAAGAGGTATGCAAGTGAAAAAGATAGCAATGGTAAAGAATCAGTGACCCCAATAGCCCACAGAACCCGGAGTCAGTCAAAGTTTGCCCCAGTTGTGCATAGGAAAGGCATAAGCAAACAAAAACGGACTGTGATTGCCCCTTGCGACAAGGTGTAGGAGTGGAAGGGCCAGTATTTGTAAAAGTGCCTTTTTCCCCTGCAGACTTAATTATTTGGAAACAGTCAGCCGGAACTTATAGAGAAAATCCTGATAAAATGGCACGAGTAGTAAAAATGGTTATAAAGACTCAAAATCCTGACTGGGATGACATACAAGTAATATTAGATACTGTGATGGATTCTACTGAAAAAGAAATTGTACTTAAGGCAGCCAAAGAGAGGGCAAGAGAAGATATTAGAAATGGACTAGTAACAGGGAGTTTAGATGTGAATTTCCCAATTGAGGATCCAAATTGGGACCCTAATTTATTGTGCGGTATGAGGAAATTACGGAAATATCAAGAGTGGATCCAAATAGGAGTTCAGAATGCTGTGCCCAAAAGTATAAATTGGTCCAAACTATATGAGGTTCAACAGGAAAAGAAGGAATCTCCCACTGCGTTTTTGGAGAAGCTTAAGGAGGTAGCAAGGAAATATACAGATCTCCAAATGGACACAGAACAAGCAAAGGTTCAGCTCGCTCTCATATTCTTGGGCCAATCACAGGACGACATTCATAGAAAATTGCAAAAATTAGAAGGGGAAGAATTAAGGAATTTGGATAAGCTACTTGAGGTAGCCTGGAAGGTATATAACAATCGTGAAAGAGAAGTTAGTAAAAAGGAGCAGCAGAATCTTTTGACAGTAATACAAGGGAAAGGGAACCCAAATTTCAGGATACGTAACAGGAATGGTTGGGGTAGGAGACCAGTTACCCAGGGGTTAAGCCTGAATCAGTGTGCATATTGCAAGGGGGTGGGACATTGGAAGTGAGATTGTCCAGAATTGTTTCACCAGGACAATCAGTTCCAGCAGGGAAATGCTGCCAAACCACGGTGTTAGGAGAATATAACTAACTGAACCTGTGGAACAGGTTCAAGAACTCGTCACAAATATACAATAGAATTTAATCCACCAATATATCCAGTAAAGAAACCAAATAGATAAATATAGGTTAGTGCAGGATTTGAGAGCAATAAATAAAAAGGACATTTATCCAGTGGTAACAAATTCTCACACATTGCTAACATCTATAAAGGGGATATATAAATGGTTTACTGTAACTGATTTAAAAGATACCTTTCTCTGCATACCCTTTGACAAAGAAACTAGAAAACTCTTTGTCTGTGAGTGGAAAAACCCAGGGAACGGAAGAAAGACCCAGCTCACCTGGACATGACAAGAACTCACCGACCCTATTTGGAAACTAACTGGCAAACGAACTGGAGATTTGGACCGAAAATGAGCAAGCACCAAGAGACCAATTATTGTTGCAGTATGTTGATGATATACTAATAGCTACAGAAAAAAGAGCAACCTGTATAAAGGTAATCATTGAGATTTTAAATTCACTGGGAATGGGAGGCTATAAAGTATTCAGAGGAAAGGCACAAATTGCGCAACAGACTTTGATTTACCTGGGATGTGAAATTTCACAAGGGCAACGAAAACTAGGTACTAACTGTATCCAAGCTATTTGTGCTATTCCAGAGCCCCAGAATTTACATGAGCTGCGAGTCTTCCTCAGGATGGCAGGATAGTGTCACTTGTGGATCATGGACTATGGACTGATTGCAAACCCCCTGTATGAAGCTCAAAGGATGCAGCCATTCACCTGGGGCAAACCACAGACAGCAGCCTTCCTAAAATTAAAGGAAGCAATGACAACTGCTCCAGCATTAGGGTTACCTGACCTGTCTAAAGATTTTCAGCTGTTTGTACATGAAAGGCTGCGCCTAGCACTAGGAGTCCTGATCCAATGTCTGGGAAGCTGGAAAAGGCCGGTGGGCTGCTATTTTTCCAAACAACTCAACAACATAAGTGCCAGGTGGCCCCCATGTCTGCAGGCAGTTGCAGCTACTGTGATCCTGATACAAGAAGCCAGGAAACTTACTAAGGGAAGGCACATAGATGTCTATGTACCACACATGGTAATCACTGGCTTAGAACAAAAGGGGGGGCCATTGGCTATCTCCCAGCAGGATGATGAAATTCCAGGTAGTCCTGACTGAGCAGGATGATGTCACATTAAAAACAACTAACCTTTTGAATCCAGATTTGTTCCTAGGTACTACAACTGAAGAAGGCCCATTAGAACACGACTGTGTAGAAGTAATAGAGTACACCTATTCAGCAAGAGAAGACCTGAAAGATGTCCCACTAGAGCAGCTGGAGTGGGAGCTGTTTACAGATGGGAGCAGCTTCATGGAAAACAGAACTAGATACGCTGGATATGCGTAACAATAGTCAATACAGTAGTGGAGGCAAAGGCATTAACACCAAATATATCTGCCCAGAAGGCAGAACTGGTTGCTTTAACCAGGGCACTAGAATTAAGTGAAGGGAAAAAGGTAAATATCTAGACTGATTCAAAATATGCTTTTGGAATGGTGCATGCACACGAAGCACTGTGGAAAGAAAGAGGATTGTTATCTTCTCGGAGTACGCACATTAAGCATCAGGATGCAGTCCTGCAATTGATAAAGGCAGTACAAAAACCTGAACAAGTGGCAATCATACACTGCAAAGCACACCGATTGGGAAACTCCAAAATCTGTGAGGGAAATCAAAAGGCAGACTAGGCAGCCCGACAGTCTGCTTGAGAGGTACAAACAACAATGGCATTGATACCTTTGAAGCTTAACGTATCCCAATTCAATTTGCCTCCAAAACCAAAATATTCAGTAGAAGATGAGAGACTGGCACATTTGCTAAATGCACAAAGGAATTCAGAGGGATGGTATGTGACTGCACAAGGACAAATAGTGGTACCCCCCTTGATAATGAGAGAAGTTCTACAAATTAAACATAACAAATGTCACTGGGGAGCAGAGGCATTGGGAAAATTGCTAAAGCAGAGTTTAATTTCAGTACAGATGTTAACAATGGCAAAATCAGTAATGTCAAAATGTGATATCTGCTTGAAAAACAACCCAGTGGCCAGGCGACAGGCACAGCTAGGAAGAATTCGGATAGGAATAGAGCCAGGAGACTATTGGCTGGTAGATTTTGTAGAACTACCAAGAACTCGAGGATACAAATACCTGTTAGTGGGGGTTGACACATTCTCTGGGTGGCCAGAAGCCCTTCCCTGTCGCATGAACCAAGCAAAAGAAACAGTTAAGTGGTTACTACAGGCGATTATTCCCAGATTTGGGGCACCCCTAGGGGGATCATCAGATAAGGGACCCCATTTCATAGCTACAGTACTAAGAGAGGTAAGTAGATTGCTGGGGATAACTTGGGACCTCCACACACTGTGGAGACCCCAGTCAAGTGGACAGGTAGAGAGGATGAATCAGACGCTAAAAAGGCAAATCAGTAAAATATGCCAAGAAGCCAAATTGCAGTGGCCCCAGGCTTTGCCAATAGCACTGTTGAGGATTCGGATAAAGCCTAGGAGCGGGATGTCAGTCAGTCCTTATGAGATATTGTATGGGAAACCATATGAATCTCCTAAGCCTAACCCTAATGTACACGTCACAGGAAAGCAGGAAGTGTATAATTATGTTCTGTCTCTCAGGAAAACTAGCTCGGCTCCGGAGTATCCTTGTGTGGAATAAACCACTGAATCTTGAGAACCCAGTTCATAGCATACATCCAGGAGACGAGGTGTACATCAAGAACTGGAATGAAGAACCGCTGAAAGAAAAGTGGAGTGGACCCCATCAGGTACTATTGACCACCTTTACAGCAGTCAAAGCAGCTGGCGTGGACCCCTGGATTCACTATACCCGAGTGAAGAAAGTCCATCCTGGATCACGGACTGTGTAAACTCTGGAATCAACAAAGGTTGTAGATAAGATGTGTTGAATTGCTTTAAGAACGCTATCAGTAATTGTGGTAATGTTATGGTCATTAATATCTTTGGGATGTGGAATGCAAAATGATCAACTAACTACTCTTCATTCTAGAATGAAAAGAGAGGTATAAACAGAAACACAGGTGATAAAGGTTTCTAATGCAGTTTGGGCTGAGAATGTAATGATTGGATTAGTCAAAGATTTTGCCAAAATGCAAAACACCAGTCGAATAACTGCCTGTCTGCCAATACCAAAGGTAGCAGGAGACCCATTAAATTGGGGAATCATAACATCAAAACTACCTGAAATACAAAAGAACTAAACAATTACATGTAAACAGGTACCTGAATCGAGGCAAGTAATCAAGCAAACTTGGGAGAAAATGGGAACATGGATGGGAACCATGAGCGAGAAAGACTGTATTCTAAGTGATGGCATACTAGGAACCCCTATGGGAGAATCAGGAGGCATCACACAATGGCAATGCCATTTACCACATTATAAAAAGATTATAGAAAATGTTACAGAAACCACCCTGGTATGGAAATGTGAGGCCAAGGATCGGAAAGATCAGACAGAGCTTCCAGATAGACCAGGACAGTGTGTGGTCTGTGAGTGTTCTTCAAAGATTCCAATATGGCAAACACCCCTTGGTGTATTAAGTGGGAAGGCCCTGAGAATGAAACAGATCCAGCAATAACGAACACTGCCACTAGTAGCAGAACGAGGGCAGACAAAGTAAGTTGGTGGGCATGTAACAAAACTTACAACTGCACTTCAGATGATGTAGAGATAAAACAGATGCCACCCCTGGCAATAGCCCTACAAAGTGGTTGTGCTTGCAGAGGGATCAAACATAAACAAGGCAGAGTGAATTATAGAGTAATTATAGGGTGTACCAGGGTTACAGTCCGAGGTCCAGGACAATTTGTATGGGCAGCAAGTGACAGTACCTGGACAACACATCTGCCTGTAGACGGGAAAGTAAAGGAGATTACTTTATGCCTCCCAACCTTATGTCCAATTTGGATAAAGTCCCCATTTAATGGAAAACATGAACTTCTGCAGATAAGAGCAAGACGAGAAGTTCTAGACAATGAAAATCCAGATGACACTTGGCAAGAACCCTCTAGTGGAGTGAAATTTGGATGGGCCCTAGAGTCATTGCTTGGTCCCATAGCAAACTATCAGAGGAGAGATGCTATACAAACTTACAGGTCAGGTAGGCAGACTGGTCAGGCAAAAGTCACCCGGGAAGGATTTAAAGAATTAAATATACAATTACAAGCCACCACAAAAATGACTTTACAAAATTGATTAGCCCTAGATTTGTTACTACTGAAAGAGCATGGAGTATGTAGATTTTTAAAGGGAGAAGTTGATCATTGCTGCGTTCATATCCCAAATGTAACTGCAGGTGTAAAATATGACATCAATCAGTTGAAACAAATAGAGCATGAAGCACAAGAAGAGCAAAAGGATTTGGCTACAAGCTGGTTAGGAAAAATCTTTAAAGGATTAGGGTGGAATGTGAGTTCATGGATTATATCTATCATTGAGAGTGTGATAATCTTACTAATTGTATTCTTGGCAATTTGGTTCGTTTACAGCATCTTAAAGGAAGAGATATAGAAGAAAACGTCCTGGAACCAGAGGATAATAAAGGCACTAACACGAGATCCACGCCCACCATCTTCTGGTTCTCCAGTTCGTAATAGCATTCACGACAATGTTTACATCAACCCTGGATTTGAAGAACCAAGTACAAATTGAGGAATAAAGGACTGTATCAAGTGAAAACATTTACACCTATAGTGAAGTGAAAATATGCTGTATTCTTGTTGTATTCATATTTCTCAAGTCCCATACTGTAGCAAGCTGTTCTTCTCTGCAGCACAGTAGTTCATGTGTCTTCTCAACGGCTCCTCCTGGGCTCTCGACCCACCCCTATTTATTCCAGTTACCTTCACGAGCTACAGCTGCTGCCCAACTAACAACTTTGCAGCTGTAGCTCGTTTGGAGTAACTAGGACCCACACATAGATCTTACAATACATAGATCTTAACAGGGACTCTCTCCGTAACAATACATATATTCAGGCCCCCACAGAAATGCTTTCAAAGGGGGGAGAATGATAGTGGAACCCTGAAAAAAGTTAAAGATAGAATCTAAAATGTCAAGCTTTGTGTTTTCCCAGATAACTGCACCTGCGTAAGCAGTATGATAAATTACATAATTGTTAGATGTGATGATTGTTTAGTAATTAAATATAATTATTACATAACCATAAGAAGAATAATGAGAAACTATGTTGGAAATTCAGAGGGGGGCTAAATCTATGTATACGATAGAACAACATAAGTTTAATAATTAACTTGAAAGTTATATAACGATAGAGTATAAAAACATGATCGTTTCGGATATATGGTCGGAATCAGATTTGGGTAATACCCCGATTCCCAGAGCTCTAAAAAAAACCCCCCGCATATACTCCCTCCGTGATTCTGTGTTTTTGAACGCTAACATTGCCAAGTGGCTCCTGCAATCGACCATCAAGAACTGGGGCAGATGAGTTTTATTTCCCCGGAGAAAGGGCCGAGGTTTATGTTTGGGGGCCTATAGCTGGGAGGTTGGCTGGCTTCTGAATTTCTGTGATACACAGGACGATTCCCAGACTCAAGCTGGCACCAGTGCCAACTCGGGCTGGTTTGACAGTGGCAAGTTTCTGCTGCAAACTGCCATGAAAATTGGGGCGGGTGAGTTTAGGTTGCCAGGAAAACAGGCCAAAGTTCGTGACTGGAGGCTTGTGGCCCGAGTGCCTGACTCCTGAAATTCTGTGAAAGGCAGGATGATACCCAAACCCACGATGGCCATTCTCAGATTAAATGCTGGTTTGACAGTGCCAAGTGACTCCTGCAGTCTGCCATCACGAAAAAGTTTTCGTGAGTTTTGTTTGCCAGGAAGCTGGAGCGAGGTTTTTATTCGAGGGTCTGCTGCCGGAGTGACCGGCAGGCTCCTCAGATTCCACTATACGCAGGATGGATCCCAGACACAAGCTGGCACACATGCCAAGTCGCGCTGGGTGACAGTGCCAAGTGGCTCCTGCAATCTGCCATCAAGACCTGGGGAAGGTGAGTTTTATTTTAAAGGGAAAAGGATTGAGGTTTTGATTTGGCGTCTATGGCACAAGTGGCCGACTGGGACCTTAAATTCCATAATACATAGGATGGTTCCCAGAGGCAAGCTGGCACCAGTGCAAACTCTGGCTGGTTTGACAGTGCCAAGTGGCTCCTGCAATCAGTCATCAAGATCTGGGGCAGGTGAGTTTTATTTGCCAGTGAAAATGGGCCAGCATTTCTGTCTGGGTGCCTGTGGCCGGAGTGGCCGGCTGAGTCCTGAAATTCAACAATATGCAGGATGGTTCCCAGACCCAAGCTGGCACCAGTTGCAAGCTGCACTCGTTTGACAGTGCCAAGTGACTCCTGCAATCTGCCAACTAGAAGCGGGGCAGGCAAAATTTGTTTTCCAGGGAAAAGGGCCGAAGTTTGTGTTTGGTAGCCTGTGGCCCATACTGGCTCCTGAAATTGCAGGTTATGCAAGATGGTTCCCAGATCTAAGCTGGCACCTCTTGAAAGTCAGGCTGGCTAGACAGTGCCAAGTGGCTCCTGCAATCTATTATCCAGAAGCGGGGCAGGTGAGTTTTCTATGCCAGGGTAAGGTGCCCAGCTTTGTGTTTAGGCGCCTGCGGCTGAGAGTGACCGTCTGACTCCTGAAATTCCATGATATGCAGGATGTATCCCAGACCCAAGTTGGCACATCTTGAAAGTCAGGCTGGTTTAGCAGTGCCAAGTGGCTTCTGCAATCTGCCATCAAGATCTGGGGCAGGTGAGTTTTATTTGCCAGTGAAAATGGGCCAGAATTTCTGTCTGGGTGCCTGTGGCTGGCTGACTCCTGAATTTCAACAATATGCAGGATGGTTCCCAGACCCAAGCTGGCACCAGTTGCAAGCTGCGCTCGTTTGACAGTGCCAAGTGACTCCTGCAATCTGCCATGAAGAAGCGGGGATGGTGAGTTTGTGTTTCCCAGGCAAAAGGACAGAGGTTTTCATTTGAGGGCCTGTGGCCGGAGTGGCTGGCTGGCTCCTGAAATTCCGCAATACGCCGGCTGGTTCCCAGACCCAAGCTGGCACCCATGTCGGGTGGGTTTTAATGTTGCAAGTGGCTCCTGCAATCTGCCATCAAGTAAACGGGCAGGTGAGTTTTGTTTGCCAGTGAAAACAGCCGAGGTTTGTGTTCGGTGGCCTGCGGCCGGGACTGGCCGTCTGGCTCATGAAATTCCATGATACGCAGGATGGTTCCGAGACCCAAGCTGGCACCCATGCCAAGTCAGGCTGATTTGACAGTGCCATGTGCCTCCTGCCATCTGCCATCCAGAAGCGGGGCAGGTGAGTTTTGTTTGTCACGGTCATGTGCCCTGCTTTGTGTTTGGTGGCCTGCAGACGAGAGTGGCCGGCTGGCTCCTGAAATTCCACGATACTCAGAATGGTTCCCAGACCCAAGCTGGCACCAATGCCAAGTCATGCTAGTTTGACAGTGGCAAGTGGCTTCTTCACTCTGCCAACCAGAACCGGGTCAGGTGAATTTTCTTTGTCAGGAAAATTTGCCCAGAATTGTGTTCTATGGCCTGGGGCAGGGAGTGGCCTGGTGGCACCTAAAATTTCAAGATCCACAAGATGGGTCCCAGAACCAAGCTGGCATCAGTGCCAAGTTGGACTGGTTTTACAGTGCAAAGTGCCTCCTGCAATCTGCCATCCAGAAACAGGTCCGGGGAGTTTTGTTTGGTAAGGATTATGTGCCCTGCTTTGTGTTTGGAGGCCTGTGGCCGGTAGTGGCCGTCTGCCTCTTGAAATTCCACCATACGCTGGATGGTTCCCTGACCCAAGCTGCAACCAGTGCCAAGTCGGGTTTGTTTGAATGTTCCAAGTGGCTCCTGAAATCGCCCACCCAAAAGCGGGGAAGGTGAGTTTTGCGTGCCCGAGAAAAGTGCACTGTTTTTGCACAGGGCCTGAGGTCGGGAGTGGCTGGTTGGCTCCAGAAATTCCACGATTAGCAAGATGGTTCCCAAAGCAGAGCTGGCACCACTTGAAAGTCGGGCTGGTTTGACATTGCCAAGTGGCTCCTGCAATCTGCCATTGAGTAGCAGGGCAGGTGAGCTTTCTTTGTCAGTGTTATGTGCCCAGAATTGTATTTGGTCACGTGCGGCAGGGAGTGGCCGGCTGGCTCCTGAAATTCCACGATACACAGGATAGTTCCAAGACCCAAGCTGGCACGAATGCCAAGTCAGGCTGGTTTGACAGTGCCAAGTGGCTCCTGCAGTCTGCCATCCAGAAGCGGGGCAGCTGAGTTTTGTTTGTCCGGGAAAAATGGCCGAGGTTTTTGTTTGGGGGCCTGTGGCCGAGAGTGGCCTGGTGGCTCCTGAAACTCCATGATATGCAGGCTGGTTCCCAGACCCGAGCTGGCACCAGTGCCATGTCGGGCGGGTTTGACAGTGCCAAGTGCCTCCTGCAATCTGTTATCCAGAAGCAGAGCAGGTGAGTTTTCTATGCCACGGTAATGTGACCAGCTTTGTGTTTGGGCGCCTGGGGCTGAGATTGGCTGTCTGACTCCTGAAATTCCATGATATGCAGGATGTATCCCACACCCAAGTTGGAACATCTTAAAAGTCAGGCTGGTTTAGCAGTGCCAAGTGGCTTCTGCAATCTGCCATCAAGATCTGGGGCAGGTGAGTTTTCTTTGCCAGTAAAAATGGGCCAGCATTTCTGTCTGGGTGCCTGTGGCCAGAGTGGCCGGCTGAGTCCTGAATTTCAACAATATGCAGGATGGTTCCCAGACCCAAGCTGGCACCAGTTGCAAGCTGCGCTCGTTTGACAGTGCCAAGTGACTCCTGCAATCTGCCATGAAGAAGCGGGGATGGTGAGTTTGTGTTTCCCAGGCAAAAGGACAGAGGTTTTCACTCGGGGGCCTGTGGCCGGAGTGGCCGACTGGCTCCTGAAATTCCGCAATACGCCGACTGGTTCCCAGACCCAAGCTGGCACCCATGCCAAGTCAGGCTGATTTGACAGTGCGAAGTGCCTCCTGCCATCTGCCATCCAGAAGCAGAGCAGGTGAGTTTTGTTTGTCACGGGCATGTGCCCTGCTTTGTGTTTGGAGGCCTGCAGCCGAGAGTGGCCGTCTGGCTCCTGAAATTCCATGATCCGCAGGATAGTTCTAGGACCCAAGCTGGCACCAGTGCCAAGTCGTGCTTGTTTGACAGTGCCATGTGCCTCCTGCAGTCTGCCATCCAGAAGCGGGGCAGGTGAGTTTTGTTTACCCGGGAAAAATGGCCGAGGTTTTGTTTGGGGGCCTGTGGCCGGGAGTGGCTTTCTGGCTCCTGAAATTCCATGATATGTAGGATGGTTCCCAGACCCAAGCTGGCACCCAGGCCAAGTCGGGTTGTAGAAGTCCATCCGAAAATCCTTCATTTTTTGCCTTACAATTGTCATGAGAAAAGACTACCGAAGAGTTAAAACTGCTGAGCCGGTTGGGAAAGAAAGTCTCCTGCTTATCTAGTGTGTTCACAAGTGATGCTTGCAGAACACGCCATGCTGTACTCAAAGGGGGCATGCTGCCCTTTTCTGGACAATTGAACTGGACTTTCTTCCAAACTCCTGAGCTGGCTAGACTGAGCTCTGGGGTGGCTCCCCCCCGCTCCATGAGAAGACCCCTCTTGCCTGTCTTCAACCACAGTGATGGACCAACCGAGATGCGAATCCCCTCGTCAAGGAACCCAGAACCCCTCTGGCACCCTATTGGCACCCCCATGGCAACCTCCTTCCAGAGACTGGGACTGTACCCCCTCCCAATTCAGGGAGGGGGAAAACTTAACGTACCTGTGAGCATTTGGCCATGAAAACAATGGACTTCTCCCCTCCATGGAAACCTAATTTCAGCCACCCTTCCCCCAACCAAGAACGGTATATATATTGGGGTTCGGTCCGACTGCCCTTTGAGATCTCCCCAAGACGTGTACCAGCGAGTTTTGGCAGCGGGACCCCGAAGACATCACGTTTTGGTAGCTATACCCCATTCCCTGACCTCTTTCCTCCCTTTTTTCTTGTCATACCCTTCTCTTCCCAGGATCCCTTAACCAAACGCATATTTAGCTGTGGTTATAATCAATAAATTGCACCTTGTTGATTTGTTACTGCAAAATCCCTGTGCCTTGTGTTGGTTATTTTTGCACGCAAAAATCATTCGTCACCCGTTTATTTCGGGCGGACCTTCACACGGGTGGGTTTTATTGTTCCAAGTGGCTCCTGCAATCTGCCACCCAGAAGCAGGGCAGGTGAGTTTTGCATGCCAGGGAAAAGTGCAGCTGTTTTTGTTCAGGGCCTGAGATCAGGAGTGGCTGGTTGGCTCCAGAAATTCCATGATACGCAGGATTTTTCCCAAACCAAAGCTGGCACCACTGTCAAGTTGGGCTGGTTTAGCAGTGCCAAGTGGCTCCTGCAATCTGCCATCAAGGTCTGGGGCAGATGCGTTTTATTTGCCAGTGAAAATGGACCAGCATTTCCATCTGGGGGCCTGTGGCCGGAGTGGCCGACTGAGTCCTGAATTTCAACAATATGCAGGATGGTTCCCAGACCCAAGCTGGCTCTGTTGCAAGCTGTGCTCGTTTGACAGTGCCAAGTGACTCCTGCAATCTGCCATGAAGAAGCGGGGATGGTGAGTTTGTGTTTCCCAGGCAAAAGGACAGAGGTTTTCATTTGGGGGACTGTGGCCGGAGTGGCCGGCTGGCTCCTGAAATTCCACGATGCGCAGGATAGTTCACAGACCCAAGCTGGCGCCTCTTGAAAGTGAGGCTGGCTTGACAGTGCCACGTGTCTGGCAACTCTTGAAAGTCGGGCTGCTTTGACCTTGCCATGTTGCTCCTGCAATCTGCCATCCAGAAGCGGAGCAGGTGAGTTTTTTGTGCCCGGGAAAATGGCCAAGGTTTTTGTTCGGAGGCCTGTGGCCGAGAGTGGCGGGCTGGCTCCTGAAATTCCACGATACTGAGAATGGTTCCAAGCTGGCACCAATGCCAATTCGTGCTTGTTTGACAGTGCCATGTGCCTCCTGCAATCTGCCATACAGAAGTGGGGCAGGTGAGTTTTGTTTGTCAGGGTTATGTACCGTGCTTTGTGTTTGGAGGCCTGTGGCCGATAGTGGCCGGGTGGCTCCTGAAATTCAGGATACGCAGGATGATTCCCAGACCCAAGCTGGCACCAGTGCCAAGTCGTGCTTGTTTGACAGTGCCATGTGCCTCTGGTAATCTGCCATCCAGAAGCGGGTCAGATGAATTTCGTTTGTCACGGTCATGTGCCCTGCTTTGTGTTTGGAGGCCTGCAGACCAGAGTGGCCAGGTGGCGCCTGCAATTCAGTATTCGCAGGATGATTCCAGGACCGAAGCTGGCACCAGTGCCAAGTCGTGCTTGTTTGACAGTGCCATGTGCCTCCTGCAATCTGCCATCCAGAAGCAGGGCAGGTGAGTTTTCTTTGCCCGGGAAACAGGGCCGAGGTTTTTGTTTGGGGGCCTGTGGCCGAGAGTTGACTGGTGGTTCCTGAAATTCCATGATCCGCAGGATGATTTCCAGAGCCACACTGGCACAATTGCCAAGTCGGGCTGGTTTGACAGTGGCAAGTGGCTCCTACACTCTTCCAACCAGAACCGGGTCAGGTGAATTTTATTTTTCAGGGTAATTTGTCCAGAATTGTGTTTTATGGCCTGGGGCAGGGAGTGGCCTGGTGGCTCCTGAAATTCCACGATACGCAGGCTGGTTCCCAGACCCGAGCTGGCACCAGTGCCATGTCGGGCGGGTTTGACAGTGCGAAGTGCCTTCTGCAATCTGCCGTCCAGAAGCAGGACAGGTGTGTTTTCTTTGCCACCGTAATATTCCCTGCCTTGTGTTTGGGGGCTTATGGCCTGAGTGTGCTGCTGGCTCCTGAAATTCCAGGATAAAGAGGATGGTTCCCAGACCCAAGTTGGGTCCTCTTGAAAGTGAGGCTGATTTGACAGTGCCAAGTGCCTCCTGCAATCTGCCATCCAGAAGCGGGGCGGGTGAGTTTTGTTTCTCAGGGTAATGGGCCCAGCTTTGTGTTTGGGCGCCTGCGGCAGACAGTGTCTGTCTGGCTCCTGAAATTCAACGATCCGCAGGATGGATCCCTGACCTAAGATGGCACATCATGGAAGTCAGGCAGGTTTGACAGTGCTAGGTGGCTCCTGCAATCTGCCATCCGTAACGGGTCCGGTGAGTTTTCTTTGCCCAGGTAAAGGGCCGAGGTTTGTGTTCAGCGGCCTGTGGCTGGGAGTAGCCTAGTCGCTCCTGAAATTTCACGAACCACAAGATGGGTCCCAGACTGGCAGCCATGCCAAGTCGGGCTGGTTTGACAGTGCCAAGTGGCTCCTGCAATGTGCTATCCAGAAGCGGGGCAGGTGAGTTTTCTTTGCCACGTTAATGTGCCCTGCTATGTGTTTGGAAGCTTGCGGCCAAGAGTCACCGGATGGCTCCTGAAATTTCATGATACCCAGGATGCTTCCCAGACCCCAGTTGGCACCAGTGCCAAGTTGGACTGGTTTGACAGTGCAAAGTGCCTCCTGCAATCTTCCATCCAGAAGCAGGGCAAGTGAATTTTCTTTAGCAGGGAATATGTCCAAGGTTTGTGTTCAGGGGCCTGTAGCCGGGAGTATCTTGGTGGCTCATAAAATTCCATGGTCCAGAAGATAGTTAGCTGACCCAAGGAAACACTTCTTGAAATTCGGTCTTCTTTGACATTGCCATGTTGCTCCTACAATCTGCCATCCAGAAGCAGGGCAGGTGAGTTTTCTTTGCCAGGGAAAAGGGCCGATGTTCGTGTTCAGCGGCCTGTGTGCGAGAGTGGCCTGGTGGCTTCTGAAATTCCACAACACGCAGGATGGTTCCCAGACCCAAGGTCGCAAGAGTGCCAACTCGGGCTCGTTCAGACAGTGCAAGTGGCTCCTGCACTCTGCCAACCCGTACCGGGGCAGGTGAGTTTTCTTCACCAGGGAAAAAGTCCGAGGATTTTGTTCAGTGGCCTGTGGCCAAGAGTGGCCGGCTGGCTCCTGAAATTCTGCCATACGCAGGATGGTTCCCAGACCCAAGCTGGCAGCTCTTAAAAGTTGGGCTGCTTTGACAGTGCCAAGTGTCTCCTGCAATCTGCCATCCAGAAGTGGGGCAGGTGAGTTTTGTGTACCCAGGAAAAGGGCCGAGGTTTGTGTTCAGGGGCCTGTGCCAAGAGAGGCGTGGTGGCCCCTGAAATTCCATGATAGACAGGATGGTTCCTAGACCCAGGCAGGCACCAGTGCCTAGTCGAGCTGGTTTGACAATGTCATGTGCCTCCTGCAATCTGCCATCCAGGAGCGGGGCAGGTGAGTTTTGTTTGTCGTGGTCATGTGCCCTGGTTTGTGTTTGCAGGCCTGCAGCAGAGAGTGTCTGTCTGGCTCCTGAAATACCACGACTCGCCGGATGGTTCCCAGACCCAAGCTGGCACCAGTGCCAAGTCGGACTGGTTTGACAGTGCCATGTGCCTCCTGCAGTCTGCCATCTAGAAGCGGGGCAGGTGAGTTTTGTTTGCCAGGCAAAATGGCCAAGGTTTGTATTTGGGGGCCTGAGGCCGAGAGTGGCCCGGGGTCAAGAGTGGCCCTCTGGCTCCTCAAATTCCAGGATACTCAGAATGCTTCCCATACGCAAGCTGGCACCAATATCAAGTCGGGCTAGTTTGACAGTGGCAAGTGGCTTCTTCACTCTGCCAACCAGAACTGGGTCAGGTGAATTTTCTTTGTCAGGGTAATTTGCCCATTATTGTGTTAGGTGACCTGTAGCTGAGAGTGGCCTGGTGGCTCCTGAAATTCCATGATACGCAGACTGGTTCCCAGACCCGAGCTGGCACCAGTGCCATGTCGGGCGGGTTTTACAGTGCCATGTGCCTCCTGCAATGTGCCATGCAGAAGTGGGGCAGATGAGTTTTCTTTGCCAGGGTAATGTGCCCAGCATTGTGTTTGGTGGCCTGCGGAAGGGAGTGGCCTGGTGGCTCCTTAAATTCCACGAAAAACAGGATGGTTCCCAGTCCTAAGGTGGCACCATAATGCAGCAGTTCCCAAGTCTATTTCTGTAAATAACTAGGTTTTCAGGCACATTTTTATAAACAGCAGGATTCTCAGACAGTCTTCTCATAACAGGTAAACATTCTGTCCTTGGCTGGTCTGGGAACAGACTTGGAGGTTTTGAGAACTTTTCCATATCAGGGTGAGAACACAAATCTTGGTTTCAATAAACAAACCATAGGTATTGAAAAAAAAGGGAGGGGTTAATGTTTTCTCTGTAGCCTGTCGTGAGCTCAAATTTTGCAATATGTATGATCTTAATTAACACGGTTATAAAAACATGCCTTTTGGATCAATAAATCTGGAGTCGATGCTCATCAATCGGATGGTCATCTCCCTTCACTTTAATAAATGGTGACCCCGACATGATACTGAGACACCACAGGAAGTGAAGACACGGGTCGGGTTCCGAACTAGCAGCCAGGACAGCAAAAGCACGAAGGAAAATAAGCAGAGAAAAAAGACGCCGAGACACGCCGTGCTCTTGGTGATCGTAAAGGCGAGCCTGGCGGAAACATGCGGCCGCGACCTTGAGGAGCTGCAAAAAGCGCTTTTGATTTATAGTTATGTAAGCCACATATGATCTTTTTATTGCTTTTTTGCAGAAAAGGCAGATTAAAGGGACAGATCTACAGAAAGAATTACCGAGACTTCTAGCTTATGGTTAGGAAAAAGGAATTTTCCTTAACCCCCACACAGTTCACGCGTTAACGGTGTGGAGTAAATTCGGTGATATATTATGGCAGGCTACTTTAGAGGACGATAAAACTGCCAAGAAGTTGGGTAAATTATGGTGGGTCATTAACAATGAATTACTACAGTTTCAGGCTGAAAAAAAGGCTGCTCAACAGGCTACTGCCGTTCATGATCGTTATAAAGACTACGACCAAGATAGGGAATTCGATAAGGAGTCAGGAACTCCTCTTGGCCCCGCAATGAGGACGGTTTTATTACCTGCCTCACCGCCCCCCTCAACAAGACAGGCTACAAGCCAGGCTACACAGAGCGGTTTATTACCCACTTCGCCGCCCCCCCTAACAAGCCAAGCTGCACAGAGCGCTTTATTACCGGCTTAGCCGCAGGCTACACAGAGCGCTTCTGAGCCTCCCGTACCTGCTGTATCACAACAGCCTTGGCCAAAACCACATAGTCAGTTCCTGAAAAGCAATCAGTCGATCCCTGGGGCGGAAAACGACCTAGCGGCGGCTATTGCGAGGAAAAGACGGGACGCGTGGGCTGCCTTGGCAAAAGATGCAATGGAAAAGGGAGATCAGGAGCTTATAAGTGTGGCTAGTGAGCTGGCTTGTCCGGTTATCTTCAGTCCACAGGACAGGGGCGGCATGCAGGCCACTATTACTGCTATTGATTGGAAATTGCTGTCTCAACTACGAGCTACTGTTAGTCAGTTTTACAGTTAAAAGTGAACCAGCCAAACAAATGCTAGATTATATTTTTGATACTAGCCTCCTTCTCATTAATGATTGTCGTGAATTAGCTAAATTGATTTTTACCCAACATCAGCAATTGTTGTTTAATGCTCATTGGCAAGTGCTTGTTAACGAATGTGTGGCAGTTCAGAGGCAGCCGGGTGACCCTCTCCATGGCATTACTGTTAATGAGCTTATGGGCCTGGGACCTTTTCTTCGTACTGAGGCACATGCTCTACTGGGCCAGGAGAAGTGCCGGGAGGCTATGAGGTTAGTTAGACTCGCTATAGAAAGGGTAAAAGAACCAGGAGGGGTACCTGTATATATGGGAATCAAACAAAGCAGAGAAGAATCGTTTGGCTCTTTTATTGATAAAGCTACTTCTGCAATTGAAAGAGCTGGGGTACCTGAATATATGCAGGGGGCCCTACTCAAACAGTGCGCTCTTCAAAATTGTAATTCTGCTACTAGGAGTGTACTTAATACCCTAGGTGCCAATTGGACTATAGAAGAGGCTTTAGAGAAGATGGCCCTAATACCTACCGGACAGCAGGCTTTTGTGGTAGATGTGATCAAACAGTTAGGAATAGGCTTGCAAGAACAGGCAAAGTCCTCTCAGAGTCAGGTGTTAACTGCTCTTGCACCTCTCTAAGCATCAACTGCGTTGGCACCAGCAAATAGAGGAGGCTGCATGAAATGTTACTGATGCGGAAGCATGGGCCACATGCGCTGGGAATGCCAGGCTGCAGGACTCTGGTGCCAGAAATGCCGTTTGGACACTCATAATACGGGCGCTTGCACATGGAAGTCGGGAAACTTCCCCAGGAGCGAGTTTCGCACTGGCCACGCCCAGACACAAGTCGCCGCTGCAGCCGCAACAGCACCCCCTCCTGCCTCCAACCCGCCACAGCAGGGAGCCTCCAACCCGCCACAGCAGGGAGCCTCGGCATGGACCTGGCAGCCGCAGTAGATGTTACACTGATGGCTCCGCATGCACAAAAAATCCCGACAGGGATCCAAGGACCTATTATCATACAGGATAAAGCGGTGGGTGCTTTGCTCTTCAGAAGATCATCTGCATCTATGTTGGGACTGTTTGTTTTGCCTGGAGTTATTGATGCGGATTATACGGGAGAGATTATGGTGATGGCATACACCCCTTTTCCCCCACTTCAGATTAATAAGGGACAAAGGATTGCTCAATTGGTACCACTCAAACAAATGACTAAAGGAATACAACCCATAAAAGGTCAAGAGAGGGGAGAAAGTGGTTTTGGCTCTACGGAAGGCCTTACCTTGTTGACTCTAGATCTTTCTGAAAGACCCAAGAAAAGGGTAGAAGTAGAGTTCAAAGGACAAAAAAGGTCATTCTCAGGCCTACTGGATACTGGAGCAGATTCCAGCATCATTAGTCCTAGCTGCTGGCCTCAACACTGGCCTTTGCAGCCAGCAGCCACCGCAGTATCCGGGGTCGGAGGATTTACCCTGGCTAGCCATTCGCCTCCCCTCCGAGTTCACGTAGACGGAAAACAGCTCACAGCGATTTTTTCAGTGGTCCAGCTACCACCTGCTGTGCAATGCCTTATAGGGTGGGACATTATGGCCCAGCTAGGGGTGGTTTTGACTAATGAGCACCCTTTGGAGTAAAAGCCATTGCTTGGACTTTCCCAATTCCCATTACCTGGATTGTTGACACCCCGGTATGGGTTAAGCAATGGCCTTTGAAAGGGGAAAGTCTTCAACACGCACATTGGCTCGTCTCAGAACAATTTCAACAAGGACACTTGCGCTTATCCACCAGCCCCTGGAATACTCCAATTTTTGTAATAAAGAAGAAGTCTGGAAAATACAGGTTGCTCCACGATTTGCGTGCTGTAAATGATCAGATGGAACCTATGGGCTAATTACAACCTGGATTACCTAACCCGGCCATGATTCCAACAGATTGGCCTCTGCTAATTATTGACCTGAAGGATTGCTTTTTCGCTATTGCCCTCCATCCACAGGATATGCGACAGTTTGCTTTTACATTGCCTGCGATTAACAGAGAAGGACCCGATCAAAGGTTTGAGTGGACCATGCTTCTGCAGGGAATGCGCAACAGCCCCACCTTGTGTCAGCTTTATGTTAATGAAGCATTGCAGCCACTTAGGAAACAATGGCCTAATACAGTTATATATCATTATATGGATGATGTATTATTTGCTCAGCCTATGCCTTTTACACAACAACAAATCCAGAAAATAAGAACCACCCTGGCACAATATTCTCTAGTAGTAGCTCCTGAGAAAATCCAAACAACAGCCCCCTGGAAATACCTGAGATCGTCCATGACAGAACAAACCATCAAACCTCAGAAATTACAATTAAAAACAAAGATGACCACTTTAAATGATGTTCAAAAATTTTTGGGTGATTTACAGTGGTTAAAACCAATAGTGGGAATACCCAATGAACTACTCAATGAGTTGCGCCCACTGTTAAAAGGAACTGACCCTACTTATCTGGTGTGTATCACTGACAAACAACAGCGGGTCATTCAGCAAATTATGGACTCTGTTACACATGGGCATGTTTATTGAAGGGATCCAGACTTACTCATAGATTTGACCATTTGGAATGGCCACAATATCTTTTGGGAGCATTACGCAATGTAAACAAAAAACGGGGGAAACAAGGATATGAGAATGGATCTCCCCCCTGCTACAGCAAACTAAGACTCTTTTTCAAAAAATTGAAATGTTAACTGATGTAATAAAGAAGGGCAGAGAAAGGATGTTGCAGGTGGCTGGGGCAGAACCAGCTGCCATCAGGATACCAATGAAAAAGGATACTTTGGACTGGTATCTGACTAATTAAGAAGAACTGCAGGAAGCTCTCTTAGGTGCATGTTGCCCCATTGAAACAGATAAGCTTCGACCAGCTCTGATTCAATGGATAGGGGACTGGGACTGGATAACTCGCCCAAAGCGAGAAAATTCCCCTATATCAGGTGCCATTACTGCGTTTACAGATGCTGGCAGGAGGTCAAAAACTGCTGCAATAACTTAGCAGGAAAAGGGAGTATGGAAACATCACATTCTGCAAGTGGAAGCAGTGGACAGCTTACAAACCATGGAGCTGTTAGCAGTGGTATGGGCAATGGCACAGCTTAAGGAACCTTTGAATGTTGTTACAGACTCTTTGTATGTTGCAGGAGTTGTAGCAAGAATTGAAGACGCTTCCATAAAAGAGGTGCAAAATCAAAGACTATATGAACTGTTAATGCAGTTGAAAAGAGCTACAAGATCCAGGGAGCATGCTTATGCCGTAATTCATATTAGAAGTCACAAATGGGATGTTGGTTTAGGAGAAGGGAATGATAGGGCACATAGATTGGTCACCATTACCCAAAGCACACCTCTGTCAAGTCACCAATTGGCACGAGAAGCCCACTCAATGTTTCACAAAATGCAAAAGGCTTAAGTAGAGAATTTAAGATAACACTTACAGAAGCAAAGGCCATTGTGAGGGCCTGCCCAACTTGTAGTCACCATAATGGGGGAAGTGGTTTAGGCCTAGGAGTAAACCCACGAGGCCTGCAAACAAACGAATTATGGCAAATGGACGTTACACACGTCCCTAGTTTTGGCAGGCTAAAATACGTACATGTGTCTATCGATACTTATAGCAAATATATATGGGCAACAACTCAGACAGGAGAAAGAGCTATACACGTGAAAAGGCATTTGCACAGTTGCTTTGCAGTGATGGGTACACCAAAAAGAATTAAAACGGATAATGGTTCTGCCTATATCAGTCAAAGGATAGGGAGATTCTTAAGAAGTTGGGGAATTGAACATGTTACAGGTATCCCAAATTCCCCAACAGGGCAAGCTATCATCGAAAGGGCACATGGTACCTTGAAAAACTATTTAGCCAAGCATGAGGAAGTAACTGACCCCCAGGCAAGATTATTAAAAAGTCTATTTGTGATTAATCACTTATGTGTATTCGGAGATGTAGGGCAACCCCCGGCAGAACTGCACTATAAGACACAAGAGATTGTTGAGCAGAAAAAGGAAATATGGGTAAAATACCGAGATCCCAAGACAGGGTTATGGAAGGATCCTGCTAAGGTCCTGTTCTGGGGAAGGGGATATCTTTGTATTTCCACCCCTACAGGAGCACTGTGGGTACCTGCCAAGTGGACTAAACCTGTTCTTGATGCAACGATTGGTGGACCAACTCACGGAAGAGGACAAGGACCGTCTAGAGAAGAAGCTGCCCCTGATCCTGCGACCACTACTGCTGCAACTGAAGGGACATTTGAAAGCGATCGGCAGGGCCATAACACGCCGTTGCCAGACAGCCAGGGAACTGATTGACGTTGTTGAATCATTATCATCTTTCCACATAAGAGGACCGGAAAAAGAGAACTGCCTTGAATGCCACAGCCCGAATTGTGCTGCTTGGGTTGCACTGTGTTGTGGGGGTTGTGATAGGACCTTTTGGGTGGAACAGTCGTCGCTTTTGCATTTGTGGTGTAGCCCCTGTGTCGCAGAAATTTCTTCACAGAAATCCTTTCTTTCGGATTTCTGTGTCTTCTGGAGGCCTCAGAAGACAAGGTAAACAATTATTATCAGATGCTGTGGAATGTAACAGGAGTTTTCTGATTGGCTCATTTTCTATGTTTATAATTAAGGGCCAATCACAAAGTGCAAGCCAGGGGACTGAGTCCTTGGCCACAACTTTGTTGTAGATTCTTTTCTATCTATTCTTAGCCTAGCCTAGCTGCTCTGTAAACCTCTCTCCTTATTCTATTTAGTATAGTAATAACGTATGATATATAATAACTTAATAAATCAAGCCTTCTGATCCAAGAAACAAGATTCACCGTCTCTCTCTCACCAGCAGCGCCCACTCAGGCGTGGTAATATTTGGTGACCCGACGTGTCAGAGCAGAAATTAATCTGATAAGACCAGAGGAGCAAAATTGATGCACTGGGTAAAAATCCTGTATGTGTAGCATTTGATGGTTGCTTTGAAGTGACCACACAAAAGTGGATTAAAGCCATGAGCTGAAGAACTGAAGATTTGGACAGAGTTCACAGCCAAGGCTGACCACAACAGAACCTTCTTCTGAAAAACCTTCAGGAAACATGGTAGACAAGAGCAGCATACCTGCAGAGCTGGCCAGAGCAAGCTGGACTTTTGAAAAAGGTACTGTTCACTTTTCTATCCCTGAGGGTACAGCTGTGAGGAAATTATGGCTGTTTATATGGGGGAGATACCCTTTGAAGTACGTGGTTCATTTTACTCCTTCAGAGAAGGAACTCATTGCCCTCTGGAAACATTGGTGCAGAGAAGACAGATTTTTTTTGGAAAAAACAGATCTCTATGAGTTCTTTCAATGGGCAAAGCTTTTTGGGTTCTTTACTGATGTCCTGTACGCTTTAGATGTTTTTGTCTGGGAGTGCATGGACTCGATTATCCAGTGTGTCTACAGTCAGGGACGCGTGTTGCCTTCTATTTACCCAGCATTTATAAAGCTTTTCCCAGTTCTCAGACGCAGAGCAGCTACCTTTCAATGGATCTCTAACTGTTATGGACAAGCTCCGTTTTCACCGCCCTTGGCAGAAGACCCCGTGGGTGATGACTTTGGGCTTCCCAGCCCCCCCTGCTTCACAGCGGGGGGGGGGGGCGAAACTTCGCAGGGCGAAGAAGTTTTTTTTACTCTGTTTCCGGAGCATGCTCAGATGGAGTTCTCTCCTCGCCCCCCCTTCTCTCTCTCCGGGGGGAATGGGAGTGGCCGCTCAAGCCACAGCCGGCCTCTCAGACTCCGCCTTCAGACATGGGGGCGGCACCGGTCTCTGAGGTTTCCTCCACGCCCCTGCCAGAGCCATCACTCCAGGAGATCCCGTCTCCGCCTTTCCAGGCGGTCCCGCCCGTGGTTTCACCGGCCTCCCCGCCCCCTGAGCTGTTGCTAGGCAATGACTAGGATGCGTCTCCAGCTTCCGGCTCAGTGTCGGAGAAGGCAGAAGAGACAACACTTCTGGCGATTGACCTGTTGCTAAGCAACAGCGATGGTCGGCCGCTTCTCCTGGCTCTGCTGCTGCCTGTTTGCGTTGCGACGGAGACTGTGGCTGTGCCTCCGCAGCGGACCCCGGAGTCAGCGTCGGGGGATGGCGCCGGTCCCGTGCCGTGCCTGCCGCTGCTTTCAGGGCCGGGGGACGCGGCCTCAAGCCGAGACAGTCCCAGAGTCAGCGGCAGAAAACGGCGTTGAACCTGCAGGACCCTCGGAGTGGCCCGCGGCGGATCCCACGCTCAGCGTGGCTCCCTCCCCAGTTCCGGCTTCCCCCCCGCTGCTTCCACCGGACGTCCCAGCAGCTCTGGCGTTGTCAGAGGCTCTGTCCTCCGTGTTGGTGTCAGAGACTGCCATGGCACCGGCGGCTTGTCCGAGCTCGGACCGTCCCGGGCCGTTTGCCCTTGCGGCAGCAGCTCCAGCAGCCGGCCACTCCTTCCGTGGAGGAGACGTGGCTCGGCAGCCGGGTGCGGGCGCAGCCCAGCTGCCGGCTTTCAAGCTCGGCAGTTTGGGGGGTGGTGTTTCGGTTGCTGTCCCATGGAGGCTGCCATCTCTGCCGCCCCTCTTGTACCCTAGTAGCGAGGGGCAGGTGGGTTCTGCCAAGAGCCCTGCCTCTGATCCCCAGCCCGAAGGGGGTGTGGAAGATGAAGCCATGGGGTGGATGGAAAATAAACCCGATGCATTGCAGAGGGAGATGGCAAAGCTGGAGGAGACAGCTGGTTTGCTGGGAGAAACAAACATTTCCAGACCCCAGATGGGATTGCTGGGGAAGGCTTCTATTTCCCTGCTGCTGGCATGCCTCAGTGGTTTTGGGGAAAGGAAGCGTCTCACTACCTGGTTTGGCCTGGGCCATTGGGCTCAGATAGTTCCTGGGCTGGCCCCACTGCGTGGCCTCCTTATGTTTTTGGGGACTCTGGTTTCTCCTACCGGTCCAGGTCCCCCTTTGTGAGCCAGTTTTGGGGTTCCTGGTCCAGCATGGGCCAGGGCCCCCAGGGCCTTTCCTTCTCTGGCACTGCTCTGCTCGGCTGCTGCTCTTTTGTTTTTGATCAAAAAAAAAAATTTTAAAATTAAATAAAAAAGATTGAAAATAGCGGGCAGCAGCTCTGAAGCACTGAAGCACTGAAGGGCCAGAAAACGACATTCTAAAAATTGTTCAAATTGTTTTAAATTGTTTTAAATTGTTTTAAATTGTGTTATGCTGTTTCAGGACAAAAGGGACTCTCAGATGTCCAAAAGAAACAACTTCAGCTGATGGACTGTTCCTGAAACTCAGCTGCATGGACTTGACTTCTCTTTACATTGTATTTTGCATTTTTCTTATATTGTAGGATTGTTTTAGTGATTTGTGAGTATTCTATATTTTATAGGTGAAGAAATTTCCTGTTCATTCCACATCAGCATTTTTCTTTTATTTTATACAATTTAGAAAGGTGAGATGTCGCAGACATTTCTTCACAGAAATCCTTTCTTTCGGATTTCTGTGTCTTCTGGAGGCCTCAGAAGACAAGGTAAACAATTATTATCAGATGCTGTGGAATGTAACAGGAGTTTTCTGATTGGCTCATTTTCTATGTTTATAATTAAGGGCCAATCACAAAGTGCAAGCCAGGGGACTGAGTCCTTGGCCACAACTTTGTTGTAGATTCTTTTCTATCTATTCTTAGCCTAGCCTAGCTGCTCTGCAAACCTCTCTCCTTATTCTATTTAGTATAGTAATAATGTATGATATATAATAACTTAATAAATCAAGCCTTCTGATCCAAGAAACAAGATTCACCGTCTCTCTCTCACCAGCAGCGCCCACTCAGGTGCGGTAATACCCCTGTATTTATAAACATACATGGGAACATAATTGGGAGTGGGCACTAAGGAGTCAGACAGGGCTAAACACTGCCTTAGCTTTAGATCTTTATGAATCTCGCGGGCAGAAAATCTTGGCCTACTATCGGTGGGAGGTACAGTGTATTTTGAAAAGAGTTAAAGCTCAAAGTGGATCATATATAGCCTCTTCAAGGTGTAGAAAACTGGTACCCTTAACACAACATTCCGTTGTAGGGCCTATAAGAGGAGATCCCAATAAGGCATTAGATCACTGCATTAGGAGATTGCAAAGGTGTGGACTACAGGTATCGGGAACAGTAAGGTTAAAAACTGATAAGAAAAAAAGGTAAAAGAAAGAACAGAAAAATGAGGTTCGTTTATGTTATATTGCTTGGTGTAGTGGTGGCTGAAGAATTAAGGGTAACACACTTTAATCAACCTAGAGATAATGTATGGATAACACTTGCTAGACAGATTAACCAGTCATCGCTTTGTCTCAGCCTTGGAGGAGTTATTAACCCATTTCGAACGTGTTTGGTAGGACTTTCAGTATGGTCTCCTCAAGAATTTTGCAGTCTTATTAATAACCGCACTTTATGCATGCACAATATGATGAACATTAAATTGCCCTCACAAAGAGGGTATACTGCCAGTCAGAGTGACGGCTACCGCCAATGTTTACTAATTCAATCACTTAATACTCCTTTGCACTCCCCTCCTGAGGAGTTAGATCTTTTCGGAAGTGCAAACGCTAGTATGACCAGCACTTCAAACGGCGGATGGTTCAGCTTTGATTCCTTAAATCTTCAAAAGGTGAATCAGCATAGACAGACATGGGCTACTCTGGATTCATCTCTAAGTCTTGACACAGTCTCCAAGCAACTTTATAACCAATGTAAAGGCTCTAGTATCATGACACCTAAGAAATTATCCACAGGGATATTTTTAATTTGCGGAGATAGAGCCTGGAATGGCATACCAGCCCAGCCGCAGGGTGGACCTTGTTACTTAGGCAAATAATCATTATTCCACCCCAATATATCTGTATTAATGCAACTAAGTCATAATACAAGCAGGCAGAGGCGTAGCTTGCATAACTTAGACTGTAGTCCAAGAGGAGATCCATGGCTCTGGAGTAAGTTGAAACAAGTGGTGGTTTCAACTATCCTGCCAGGAGGTGCTGCGAACAAAGCGATGAACTTAGCAAAACAACTGGGGTGCTGGGCTAAGAGTGAATTAAATAAAACATCACAGATATTAGATATGTTAACTGCAGATGTACAAAGTCCTAATCACGCTGTTTTACAAAATAGAGCCGCTATATATTTTCTGCTTTTAGCACAAGGTCATGGGTGT
The DNA here is from genome assembly GCF_028018845.1 of Melospiza georgiana. Taxonomy (NCBI): domain Eukaryota; kingdom Metazoa; phylum Chordata; class Aves; order Passeriformes; family Passerellidae; genus Melospiza; species Melospiza georgiana. The sequence goes on along the minus strand of NC_080442.1, from coordinate 319,611 downwards.
GAAGAGTTTGAAGGGATGTGCTGCATGAATTTATCTGATAATTCTGTATCTATTCATGCTAAGATAAAAGAGCTACAGCAAGGGCTTCACAATATGAAGGAAGAAGAAGGATTGGGAGTTGATGAGTGGCTTAAAAGTTTAGGATTGGGACCATGGTTAAGAAACCTTGTGATGTATGCTATAGGGATATTAGGTGTGCTTTTAGTGCTTTTACTTATTTTACCTTGTCTTTGTAGTTGTATCCAAAATGGTTGGCAGGATGATAGAGAAAACTTGGCAAACAAACCTCCTTGCTCAAAAAGAAAGAAACAGGGGAAGTGTGAAGAGCTTGGTTCAAACATGGCCTAAAGAAAGAGGCCATTAAAATATACAGCTGATGGAAAAGTAAAAGGCAGCCATAAAGCAGCAGTTCCCAAGTCTACTTCTGTAAATAACTAGGTTTTCAGGCACATTTTTATAAACAGCAGGATTCTCAGACAGTCTTCTCATAACAGGTAAACATTCTGTCCTTGGCTGGTCTGGGAACAGACTTGGAGGTTTTGAGAACTTTTCCATATCAGGGTGAGAACACAAATCTTGGTTTCAATAAACAAACCACAGGTATTGAAAACAAAGGGAGGGGTTAATGTTTTCTCTGTAGCCTATCGTGAGCTCGAATTTTGCAATATGTATGATCTTAATTAACACGGTTATAAAAACATGCCTTTTGGATCAATAAATCTGGAGTCGATGCTCATCAATCGGATGGTCGTTCCCCTTCACTTCAATACCAGGTGCCTCCTGCAGTCTGCCATCCAGAAGTGGGGAAGCTCAGTTTTCTTTGCCCGGGAAAAGGGCCGAGGTTTATGTTCAGGGGGCTGTGGCCGGGAGTGGCCTGCTGGCTCCTGAAATTCAGCGATCCGCAGGCTGTTTCCCAGACCAAGCTGGCAACCCCTGAAAGTCGGGCTGTTTTGGCATTGCCACGTTGCTCCTGCAATCTACAATCCAGAGGCGGGTCAGGGGAGTTTTGTTTGCCAGGGAAAAGTGCCGAGGTTTGTGTTCCAGGCCTGGGGCCGAGAGTGGCCTGATGGCTCCTGAAATTCCACGATACTCAGAATGGTTCGCAGACCCAAGCAGGCACCCGTGCTATGTCGGGCGGGTTTGACAGTGCGAAATGCCTCCTGCAATCTGCCGTCCAGAAGCAGGAGAGGTACGTTTTCTTTGCCACGGTAATGTTCCCTGCCTTGTGTTTGGGGCCTGTGGCCTGAGTGTCCGGCTGGCCCCTGAAATTTCAGGATACGCAGGATGGTTCCCAGACCCAAGCTAACAACTCTTGAAAGTCGGGCTGCTTTGACATTGCCATGTTGCTCCTGTAGTCTACCATCCAGATGCGGGGCAGATGAGTTTTCTTTGTCACTGTAATGTGCCCAGCTTCTTGTTTGGGTGCCTGCGGCCAAAAGTGGCCCTCTGGCTCCTGAAATTTTACAATACGCAGGATGGTTCCCAGACCCAATCTGGCAACTCTTGAAAGTCGGGCTGCTTTGATATTAGTATGTTGCTCCTGCAATCTGCCATCCAGAAGCTGGGCAGGTGAGTTTTGTGTACCCAGGAAAAGGGCCGAGGTTTGTGTACAGGGGCCTGCAGCCGAGAGTGGCCGGCTGGCTCTTGAAATTCCAACATACCCAGAATGGTTCCCAGACCCAAGGCGGCACCAGTGCCAAGTCGGGCTGATTTGACAGTACCATGTGCCTCCTGCAATCTGCCATCCAGAAGTGTGACAGATGAGGTTTTTTTTCCCAGGAAAAGGTCCGAGGTTTGCGTTTGCGGCCCTGTGGCTGAGAGTAGCCTTGTGGCTCCTGAAATTCCATGATCCACAAGATGTGTTCCGGAGGCATACTGGCACCAATCTTAAGTCATGCTGGTTTGACAGTGCCAACTGGCTCCTGCAATCTGGCATCCAGAAGCATGGAAGGTGAGTTTTGTTTGTCACGGTCATGTGCCCTGGTTTGTGCTGGGAGGCCTGCAGCCGAGAGTGGCTGGCTGGCTCCTGAAATTCCACGATACCCAGACCCAAACTGGCACCAGTGCCAAGTCGTGCTGGTTTTACAGTCCCAAGTGTCTCCTGCACTCTGCCAACCAGAACTGGGTCAGGTGGATTTTATTTATAAGAGTAATTTGCCCATAATTGTATTGGGTGGCCTGCGGCTGGGAGTGGCCTTCTGGCTCCTGAAACTCCATGATATGCAGGATGGTTCCCAGACCCAAGCTGGCACCCGTACCGTGTCGAGCAGGTTAGAGAGTTTCACGTGCCTCCTGCAATCTGCTATCCAGAAGCAGGGTAGGTGAGTTTTCTTTGTCACTGTAATGTGCCCAGATTTGTGTTAGGGGGCCTGCGGCCGAAAGTGGCTTTCTGGCTCCAGAAATTCCATGATGCGCAGGATGGATTCCTGACCTATACTGGCACATCATGAAAATTTGGCTGGTTTGACAGTGTCAAGTGGCTCCTGCAATCTGCCATCCGTAAGCATGGATGGTGAGCTTTCATTGCCAGGTAAAAGGGCCAAGGTTTGTGTTCAGGGTCCTGTGGCCAAGAGTGGCCAGCTGCCTCCTGAAATTCCACAATACACAGGATGGTTCCCAGACCCAAGCTGCCACCAGTGCCAAGTCAGACTGGTTTGACAGTACCATGTGCCTCCTGCAATCTGCCATCCAGAAGCAGAGCAGGTGAGTTTTCTTTATCAGGGAAAAGGTCCGAGGTTTGTGTTCAGGGGCCTGTGGCAGGGAGTGGCCTGGTGGCTCCTGAAATTCCACGATACGCAGGCTGGTTCCAAGTCCCAAGGTGGCAACAGTGCCAAGTCGGGCTGCTTTGACAGTGCAAAGTGCCTCCTGCAATCTGCCATCCAGAAGCAAGGCACGTGAGTTTTGTTTGTCACGGTCATGTGCCCTGCTTTGTGTTTGGAGGCCTGCAGCCGAGAGTGGTTAGTGCTGTGTCGAGCCGGTTAGAGAGTTTCATGTGCCTCCTGCAATCTGCCATCCAGAAGCAGGGTAGGTGAGATTTCTTTGTCACTGTAATGTGCCCAGATTTGTGTTAGGGCGCCTGCGGCCGAGAGTGGCTTTCTGGCTCCTGAAATTCCATGATGCGCATGATGGATCCCTGACCTATACCGGCACATCATGAAAGTTTGGCTGGTTTGACAGTGCTAGGTGGCTCCTGAAATCTGCGATCCGTAAGCGGGGCAGGTGAGTTTTCATTGCCAGGGAAAAGGGCCGAGATTTGTATTCAGGGGCCTGCGGCAGGGAGTGGCCGGCTACTTTCAGAAATTCCACGATACGCAGGATGGTTCCCAGACTCAAGGTGGCACCAGTGCAAAGTTGGACTGGTTTGACAGTGCCATGTGGCTCCTGCAATCTGCCATCCAGAAGCGGGACAGGTGAGGTTTCTTTGTCACGGTAATGTGCCCAGCTTTGTGTTTGGGCGCCTGCGGCCGAGAGTGTCTGTCTGGCTTGTGAAATTCCACGATCTGCAGGATGGATCCCTGACCTAAGATGATACATCATGAAAGTGGGGCTGCTTTGACAGTGCTAGGTGGCTCCTGTAATCTGCCATCCGTAAGCGGGGCAGGTGAGTTCTCCTTGCCAGGTAAAAGGGCCGAGGTTTGTGTTCAGGGGCTTAAGGCCGGGAGTGGCCGTCTGGCTCCTGAAATTCTACGATAAGCAGGATGGTTCCCAGACCCAAGGTGGCACCAGTGCCAAGTTGGACTGGTTTTACAGTGCCAAGTGGCTCCTGCAATATGCCATCCACAAGCGGGGCAGGTGAGTTTTTTTTCTCAGGGTAATGTGCCCGGCTTTGTGTCTGGAGGCCTGCAGCCGACAGTGGCCGGCTGGCTCCTGAAATTCCACGATACACAGGATGGTTCCCAGACCCAACCAGGAACCAGTGCCAAGTCGGGCTGGTTTGACAGTGCCGTGTGCCTCCTGCAATCCGCCATCCAGAAGCAGGGCAGGTGAGTTTTCTTTGTCAGGATAATGTGCCCTGCTCCATGTTTGGGGGCTTTGGCCAGAGTGTCCTGCTGGCTCCTGAAATTCCACGATACGTGTCGGTTTCTTGGCTGTTTAGGTGGCCTGGAAAGGCCCAGGGATGGCCTTGGACAGCCAGCGCTTCAAAGGACGAGGAGAGACTTCAGAGCTTTTCTCCGTCTCGGTGTTTATTAATTGTTAATCTAAAAGATTTTCTCTTGGCCCGACAGAGGTCTGCCCAGCATGTCAGCCATGAGCACACTGAGAGCCCCCGGGGCGGTCACTTATCTTTATACTCGAAGTTACGTATACAATATTTATATTTATTTTCCCCAATACCTTCTACCCTTATTAACCAGTGCACTTCTAGTAATAACCAATCCCAAAGTGCCAACATCACCACAGAAGATGGAGGCTAAGAAGAAGAAGAAGAAGAACAGGACACACCCCAATTCCTCCATCTTACTTCTTTAGACCCCCCTGTACAGAAATCCTAAACCCTGTGTTTTACACTCTAATCACTTATCCCTTCACCTTTCACCCAGTGAAATCCTCCCATCCTCATACAGGTGTCGTCTCCTTTGTAGGATCAAAGTCCAGCCACTAGACACTTCTGGCAACATTCCAGGACTCCTGAGCCCCCCAACGGTGGTCTCGGCCACTCTGCACCTCCGTCCTGAGGTGCTGAGATCCCACAGATACGCAGGATTGTATCCAGACCCAAGGTGGCACCAGTGCCATCTCAGGCTGGATAGGCAGTGCCAAGTGGCCTCTGCAATATGCCTTCCAGAAACCAGGCAGGTGAGTTTATTTTTCCAAGGAAAAAGGCTCTGGTTTTTTTTCAGGGCCTGAGGTCAGGACTTGCCGATTAACTCCTGAAATTCCTCGATTCGCATGATGGAATCCAGACCGAATGGGGCAACAGTTGCAAGTCGGGCTGGTGTGACAGTTCCAAGTGGCCCCTGCAATCTGCCTTCCAAAAGTGGGGCAGGTGAGTTTTGTTTGGCAGGGAACAGCGACCAGGTTTGTCTTCCTGGGCCTGTGGCCAGGTGCGGCCGGCAGGTTCCTGAAGTTCCACGATACGCTGGATGTTTCCCAGACCCAAGCTGGCACCAGTGCCATCTCAGGCTGGTTTGACAATGCCACTTGGCTTCTGCAATCTGCCATCTAGAAGCGGGGCAGGTGGGTTTTCTATGCCACGATAATGTGCCCAGCTTTGTGTTTGGAGGCCTGGGGCCGAGAGTGGTCTGCAGGCTCCTGAAATTCCACTATTCTCAGGATGGATCCCAGACACAAGCTGTCACATCTTGAAGTCAGGCTGGTTTGACAGTGCCAACTGGGTCTTGCATTCTGCCATCGAGAGGCGTGGCAGGTGAGTTTTCTTTACCAGGGAAAGGGCCGAGGTTTTTGTTTTGAGGCCTGTGGCCGGGAGTGGCCCTCTGGCTCCTGAAATTCCACGATATGCAGATTGGATCCCACACCGAAGCTGGCACATCTTGAATGTCGGCCTGGTTTGACAGTGTCAAGTGGCTCCTGCAATCTGCCATCCAACTCTGGCGCAGGTGAATTTTGTTTGCCAGGGTAAACGGCCCTGTTTTATGTTTGGGGGCCTGTGGCCGGGAGTGTCTGTCTGGCTCCTTGAATTCCACGGTCCCCAGGATGTTTCCCAGACCCAAGGTGGCAGCTCTTGAAAGCCAGGCTGGTTTGAAAGTGCCAAGTGGCTCCTGCAATCTGCCATCCAGAAGCGGGTAAGGTGAGTTTGGTTTGCCCGGGAAAAGGGCGGAGGTTTTCGTTCAGGGGGCCTGTTACCGGGAGTAGCCTCGTGGCTCCTGTCATTCTGCGATCCGCAGGATGGTTCCCAGACCCAAGGTGGCACCAGTGCCAAGTTGGGGTGGTTTGACAGTGCCAAGTGGCTCCTGCAATCTGCCATCCAGAAGCGGGTAAGATGAGTTTTGTTTGCCCTGGAAAAGGGCAGTGGTTTTTGTTTGGGGGCCTGTGGCCGAGAGCGGCCTGGTGGCTCCTGAAATTCCGTGATCCGCTGCATTTTTCCTAGACCCAAGGTGGCACCAGTGCCAAGTCTGGCTGGTTTGACAGTGCCAAGTGGCTCCTGCAATCTGCCATCAAGAAGCGGGACAGCTGAGTTTTCTTTACTAGGGAAAATGTCTGAGGTTTGTGTTCAGGGGCCTGTGGCTGGGAGTGGCCTGGTGGCTCCTGAAATTCCACAATACGCAGGATGATTCCCAGAACCAAGCTGGCACCACTGCCAAGTCAGGCTGGTTTGACAATAAATAGTGGCTCCTGCAATCTGCTATCAAGAAGCTGGGCCGGCGAGTTTTGTTTGCCAGGGAAAAGGGTTGATGTCTGTGTTTGAGGGCCTGTGGCAGCTAGTGGCCGGCTGGCTCCTGAAATTCAACAATAACCAGGATGGTTCCCAGACCCAAGCTGGCACCAGTGCCAAGTTTGGCTGGTTTGACTTTTCCAAGTGTCGCCCTCAAACTGCCACCCAGAAGCGGGGCAGGTGAGTTTTGCTTGCCAGGTAAAACCACTGAGGTTTGTGTTTAGGGGCCTGTGGCAGTGAGTGGCCCGCTGGCTCCTGGAATTCCACGATACACAGGATCGTTTCCAGGGAACCCAAGCTGGCACCAATTCCAAGTCCATCTGGCTTGACAGTGCCAAGTGGCTCCTGTAATATGCCATCCAGAAGCAGGTCATGTGAGTTTTTTTTTCCATGGAAGAGGACCGAATATTTTATTCGACACACTGTGGCCGGGAATGGCCGGCTGGATCCTAAAATTCCACAATAAACAGGATGGTTCCCATACACAAGATGGCACCAGTGCCGCCTCAGACTGGTTTGACAGTGCCAAGTGGCTCCTGCAATCTGCCATTCATGACCATGGTAGTGAGTTGTGTTTACAAGGGTAAAGTGTTTAGGTTTTTTTTCAGGGGCCTGAGGGTGGGTGTGGCTGGCTGGCCCCTGAAATTCCAGAATAGGCAGGATGGTTACCAGACCCAAGCTGGCACCAGTGCCGTCTCTGGCTTGTTTGACAATGCCAAGTGGCTCCTGCAATCTGCCATCCAGAACCGTGGCTGGTGAATTTTGTTTGCAAGGGAAGAGGACTGATATTTCTATTCGGGAAACTGAGGCCAGGAATGGGCAGCTGGCTGCTGAAATTCCACGATAAACAGGATGGTTCACAGAACCAAGCTGGTACCAGTTCCATCTCAGGCTGGTTTTTCAATGCCAACCGGCTCCTTCCATCTGCCATCCAAAACCAGGGCAGATGACTTTTGTTTGCCAGGGAAAAGGCCCTTGCTGATTGTTCAAGGGCCTGTGGCCGGGAGTGGCCGGCTGGCTCCTGAAATTCCACGATACGCAGGATGGTTCCCAGGGAATCCAAGCTGGCACTGTGGAAATATGTCAAATTACGTCAAATGCTCAACGCTTCCTGAGGAAACTATGTGCTGTGGCAACTAATTTTAATTATGGAGAAAATAGGATAAATTATACTAGTGACATGAGCTTTTTTTATTTCAGCACGTCAGTGTCAGAACTTTGTTAGACAATGGAGATTGGAAGTTAGCAGCTCGCTGTGATACAGGGAATGCTAAAGAGGTGTGCTATTACAGCATAGCATAAAACTATCTCAGCTTAGATTGCAGCTAATCATACATAGAGCAGCATATCTTGTCAAGCATTTTATTTGTTCTTATAAAACACATGCAATGGTAGTTAAAACAAAGACTGGTTGATAAGAGACAAAGAACAGAGCTTTATTCATGCTAACTTTTTAAAGATATACATTAAATAACTTTGTTGCTATCTATAAGCTAGTTTTACAGAGGCTTATTGTTATTTGTTATGTATGCTCTACTGCTTAGAAAAATTTTTTGCTGTATTTGTAATGTTGTCAAAACTTCAGTCTGAGGCCTAATTTTTTTTAGCTATTTCTTAAAAACTCTCTAACTTTATGAATTCCAGCAATTCCCCCTCTCTCTTGACTCAGAAGCTTTCAATTTTTTGTCACTTACGACTTGCGTTTCATAGCTTTATTGTAAAATTTTTGATTATTATCTGCTGGAGAATTTTTGCACTAACTGAGGCATTGCTATATTACCGCACAGCAACTTAATGCTGTGAAGGCTCAATTTTTGAAAGAGATATGAATCACATTTTACTATAGTCACAAGTCATTGTTCGAAAACTGGTTGATTCTACGGTCTTAATTCAAAACTTTCGTTCATGTCTATACTTTCGTCTACTGCTTTCGTGAGATTTCGAACACTCTGTGTTTCTACTTCTTAACTCTCTTGCTTGTATGACAAAAACTTCTTGGACTGTTTTGTTGTTCATTCGCCATACACAAGAAAGTATACAGGGTATCACTATCACTATCAATACCAAAACACCTAATAAATAAAGACCTATCTTTCAAAGTTGCTTTAGCTAAGGCACAAAGCTCTACTTTTGAAACAAATCATCTAACTAGTGCGGGGGAAGGGTAGATACAAGTCTAATTGTGTCAGGAACTTACGTCTTAAAAAAGGAACTCAATAGGCCGCGGCAAAATATCTAAATATGAATAACATGGTAACTAGACTAGTGAAGAGATTTTTGCTTTTATTTCCAGCACATCAGTCTCAAAATACAAAATAGAGACAGGACAGCTCACTAATCTACACCAAAATGTTCTCTCCGGGACAGCTGATACAGAAATATATAAAATCATCTCAGTCTAGATTTTAGCCAATCACACACAGAAAACATGTATTGACAAGCATTCTATCTAATCTTATAAAACATACGTAATGGTAGCTAAAACAAAGACTATTTCATAAGAGACAAAGAACAGAGTTCTATTCATACTAATCTTCTGAAGATATACATTAAATAACCTTGTTGCAATCCTAAAGCCAATTCTACAGAGGCCTATTGTTGTTTGTCACGTCTACTGCTTGGGAAAACTTTTCTGCTTGCATGGGAAACTTTTCTGCAATGCTAACAAAACTCCAATCTAAGGCCTGCATACTTTTTTTAACCATTTCCTAAAAATCCTCTAACCTTATGGATTCCAACATTTCCCTCTCTCTGTTTGACTCAGAAGCTTTTATTTTCTTGTTGCTTGCTACTTGCATTTCACAGCTCTACTGCAAAATTTCTGCTTTTTATCTGTTGGAGACTTATTTGCACTAGACTGAAGCATTGCTATATTATGGCACAGCAACTTATTGCTGTGAAGACTCAATCTTTGAAAGAGATATGAATCACGTTTGGCAACAGTCACAAGTCATCGTTCTAAAAACTCTGGTCGATTCTAAGGCCTTAATTTAAAACTTTCGTTTATGTCAATACTTTCATCTACTGCTTTTGTGAGATTTCGAACACTCTCCGTGCTACTGCTTCTTAATTCTCTTGCTTGAATGATAAAAACTTCTCGGACTGCTTTGTTCATCATTTGCTGAATACAACAGAGTATACAAGGTACTACTATCAATATCAGTATTAGAACACTTAATACGTAAAGACCTATCTTGCAAAGTTGCTTTATCTAAGGTGCAAAACTCTAATTTTGAAACAAATCATCTAACTAGGAACCTCTATCTTCTTTAATTTGGGCTGTCAGATTCTTTAATTTTTGAATGCTTTTGTGAATGGATTCAGAATGATCAGACAAATTCATACAATACAATCACAACCACGTCTTTGTGTCAGTAAAAGAAAATCAATGGCTGCCCTGTTTTGAAGAGTAGTATGTCTAATACTATGAACATCGATCAACATATTACTGATTGCAGAGGATGTTGGAATCTATAAAGTTAAAGGGTTTTTAGGAAATGGTTAAAAAAACGTATGTAGGCCTTAGATTGGAGTTTTGTTAGCATTGGAGAAAAGTTTCTCATGCAAGCAGAAAAGTTTTCTATGCAAGTAGAAAAGTTTCTTAAGCAGTAGATGTGACAAATAACAATAGGCTTCTGTAGAATTGGCTTTAAGATGGCAACAAGGTTATTTAATGTATATCTTTAGAAGGTTTGCATGAATAGAACTTTGTTCTTTGTCTCTTATGAACTAGTCTTTGTTTTAACTATCATTGCGTGTGCTTTGTGGGATTAGATAGAATGATTGTCAATACGTGTTTTCTGTGTCTGATTGGCTGAATTCTAGTCTGAGATGATTTTATGTATTTCAGTACTAGCGCTGCTGGAGGAGACATTTTTTGGTGTGGATCAGTGAGCTGTCATGTCTCCATTTTGTATTTTGAGACTGATGTGCTGGAAATAAAAGCAAAAATCTCTTCACTGGTTTGGTTACAATGTTATCTATATTTAGATATTTTGCCGCAGCCTAGTGAGTTCCTTTTTAAGACGTGAGTTCCTGACACAATTAGACTTATATCTTCCTGTCCCCCGCATATTGGTGCCCCATGTGAGGAGACCCCCATCCGAAGACGTAGAATAGAAGAAAAAAAAGAAAAATCCTGATGTCCCGGCCGCGGAGACCCAAGTGTTAATCAAGAGGATGGTAACATCTCTCCCGCCGAAGCCAAAGAATTTGTAAGTAACTTTTCTCGGGAGAGGCTTGAGTAACGAGAAAACGAAAATGGGAAAAAAGTTATCAAAAGTTAGATGTTACAAGAGACTTTATAAAAAGACAATGTTACAAGAGAAAGCTCGTTCTGCAGTCTCAAAAACTGAGCTTAAAAACTTACTTATCTGGGTTAAGGCAAATACGCAAGATTTGAACTTACAGTCTGCTTTTACTTTTCATTTTTGAGATCAGATAAACTGGAAAATCTATAATCTAGTCTCTCTCAAAAAAGATGAAAGCTTAAGAGAACTTATGCCGATTTGTAGAGCTCTGTTAGAGTGTTTTAAACAAACTGATAATAATAAGATCAACTTAGACTCAGAAAATAAAGCTTCTAGCTCTGTCTCTTTAAATTCCAGTAAACCGGAGACTGTGTGTTTATCAGAGAATGTTAGAAGTGTTGTTGCAAATGCTGAAAGTATTGCTTTGAACTCTGTTAAAAAAAATGTTTCTTCTCTCTCTCTGAGAAAAAATGAGACTTTTTCAGACTTTTCTTCGCGTAGTTCTGTTAATGTAAAAATATGTGACTCTTGTAAAGGAGATGAGACAAAATGTGTAAAAAATGAGAATGAAAATGTGTCTGTACTTTCTAAAATTGTTTGTGCAGAGACACTGAAACCTGAATTAGATTCTGTTGAGCCTGAGGTAGAGGCTGAAGTGGCTACTTCCACTCGAGAAATTGTATTTCCAGAGAACTCTTTTTCTGTTAAGCAAAAACATAGTTTTTCTAGTGTTTGTCAATCTATAGATACAGAGATAGAAAAATTAGATTTAATTCAAAGGGTGGAGTCCTTTGAAAAGACAAATAACTCTCAAAAACCTGAAAAAACACGAGTTAAGTTTTTAAAATGTCATGATCCTAATTCTGGTATTTTAAAACAAAACCATGTAAGTTTGAAACCTAGATTTAGAAACTCCCAAGCTGAGTTTTTCTTGGCAGGGAGACAATGTGAAACTTGTAGTAAAGTATCGAACTCAAAGTTAAATAGCACTGTTCCCAGAAGAGAAGAACACGCCTCTGTCCCAGCCCCTTTCGGTCAGACTTCAGAAGAAGCGTGTTGCTTGTGAGAGTCCACCCTCTCAGCCCCTTTGAGTCGAGCTTCAGAAGAGGCGTGTTGTTTGTAAGAGTCCACCCCTGCCTTTTATAGCCAAGTTCCCGGAGCTAGTAGAGTTCCCAGAACTAGCCGAATTCCCAGAGTTGGCAGAACTCCTGGACAAGAGTACAGTATCCCTGTCAAGAATTTAAATTTGAGCAGAGATCCTAGAAAGTTTAGATTTAGTGATTTTTCAGAATCAGAAAATATATTAGTTAGAAGTAAAAGTCAACCTGTCATTGATCGAAGTGACAATTTTGATTTTCCATTAAATTTACCTGATTAGTCATACATTAATCAGAAACTAGCAAAAGATTCAGATTTAAAAGAACAATATCTTGCTTTACCAGTAAAATATAGAAGAAATTATAGAAATCCAAAATATGAAAGACTTCATCATCATGATATAAAAGACTTGCGTCAGGCTTTGAAAGAGAGTAGATTTTCTTCTCCCTATTTTAATAGTGTGTTGAAAAATACTTTTAACTCTTATGATTTAGTTCCTGCTGATTGCAAGAATGTAGCTTGTCTGATTTTAACGAATTCACAGTATCTACTATGAGAATTACAATAGAAAAAACTACTTAACAAGTTAGTTGAAAGATATGCAAATACTGATTATGCTAATCTAAATGTTGCTCAATTAGCTAGTGATTCACCTTACAATAAGCCTAAAAATCAAGCAGCTGAACTGCCTCAACCTGTGTTAACAGACATTAAAGATGCTGCTAAAAAAGCCTTGTTTTCACTTGAGCCTCCTAGCTCTCATTTGAATTCTGATCCATTGATCAAACAAAGTGAAACTGAATCTTATAGTTCTTTTTTAGATAAATTAACTCAAGCAGTTAAAAAGCAATGTCCAGATGAACAAGCCCGCTCTTATATCATTCAAAATCTTGCTTCTGTAAATGCTAATAATGAATGTAGAAAAATTATTTTAGCTTTGCCTGATCAGCCTCCAACAATTACACAGATGCTAACAGCTTACAGTAGACTTATGAGTTCACAAATGCTGTAAATTCACAAGTCAATGCTTTGGAAAAAACACTAGAACACAATTTGACACAACGAATAGATAAAATTGAAAAGCTTTTAGAAAAACAAAAGAAACGTTGAGAAAATTCTTTTAATGCTGTACAAGGAGACTCTAATAAAAAGCCTGTCTGCTTTGCTTGTAGTAAACTAAGCCACATTAAAAAAAATTATCGTAAGACATCAAATCAAATGTCTATTTGCCCTTGATGCTGAAAAAAAAAGCATCTTGCTAAATTCTATCATTCACTATTTGATATCAATGGCAACCCACTGTCGTTTAACTTCAGAAACAGCGCATTCCACCGCGCTCAGACACAACTTGTGGTACCCACTAGCAATGAGTGAATACTCTCACTGAGCTAGTCATGTCACAAAAAGATTGTCATGTGTAAAAATTTCAATCAAAGTGACTTTTTACCTATCATAAAATATAATTATCATAATATGTATAAACTACTAATGTCTTGTTGTACAAGGTTTATCCTCAATACACAAAAATTTCCAAAATTCAAAATCTACTACTACATAAATAATCTACTCATCACAACCTCAACGCAAACAAAAATACAACAAACCTATACTAATATTAAAAGTAAAATCCAAAAATACTAAACTTAACATTTCTACAACTAAATTCCAAAAATAGAACAAAAATTCAAAACTAAAACATCAATTCTTCAAAAAAAACCATCAACTCTTCAAAAAAAAACAACCTCATCACTAAGCTTTAACTGTAATTCAAAATTTTCAACTTTTCCCTCAATCTTTTAATTTAATTTAATAAATAAAAAATTCAATTTTAAAAAATGTTAATAATAAAATTTTACATCATTAACTTTCCTATCTTTTTACAACTTTACAGTATATAACTAATCCATACTTCATTTCTCACATTAAAATATTCATATTTCTGTAAACACATTCTCTAATACAATTTTTACTTCCTTTCACACAAATAAAACTAATAATCATACCTATCATCATTTCCTATAAACTTTTATTTCATTAAATATACCCCAAAAAATAAAAACTAACAATAGTCCCACATACATATCTCAAAAATTAACCACATTTTTAAATAAAAAAACGCTCAACACATTTTTAATATTCCCCACTCTTCCACAAACCAAACAATCATTAAAAAAACACATCAAACACTAAAACACATATTAAATCAACAACAAAAAAAAATGGAGATCACCCCACAGATGAGACCGAGCAAGGCTCTGTACGTTTTTTATTTTCTAAACAGTTCAAGTGAAGGTCCGTTTTGATTAATAATTTGGGGAAAGGTTATGCTTTTGTCTCCACAGGTGCTGGAATTAAATGGGTTCCTGCCAAAAACGTCAAACCATATCGCACTTCAGAACCTGTTGTCGAGCCCAGAACTGAAGAAGCAAGTACGCAGACGTGAACCGAATCGAATGATCCCCGGTCTTGCCTGACGCCTCTTGTGCCTGACGTTCTTTCTGCATCGGTGGAACCCATGAACTCTGATTTTGTGCCAATGTTATTTATAAGTATGCTAATTGAATGCTGAATGTTTGTTTAACAAAGCTAATTTTTGACTGAAAACTTAAGTTATTGTTTTTGTTTAGAAAGAATTCTGCCAAAACTTAGTTCTTGAAAGAGATGGGGCAGAATCAAATGGTATACTTGTTTTACTTGAGTTTGTTTTTTGTTGTGCAGATTTGCCTGTAGATCAACTGAAAATGAATGTTTGAGTGACCTTAGCCAAAGCTGCCAGATCAGATACTATATGTCTACCTAATTCAGAACCAGAAAAGCCTTTTCCAACCTGTTTAGTTGGTGTGCCAGTGAAAGAGTTGCCTTTGGTCAAAAAACAATCCAAGGGTAGGCCAGGTAGAATTGACAATAGAAACAATCCTCCCTTCAATTAGAACATTTGGTCCAAAAAACTTCTCAGAGCAGCATCTGAACCTCAAGAATTGAAAAAGCTTAGTTCTTTGACCATAGATTTTTGTTTTACTTTCATGACTCGTGTCTGGCGAAAAGGTGATCCCCCAAAGTTCAGTGTTACTCCTCATTATTTTGCATATAAATATTTGAGTTTTTAGTGTAATGTTTCAAACAGTTGAGATGTGTTTCCAGAGACAGATCAATATCCACGGCAATTCCCAAAAGAGTATTAGTTCATTTGCGGAGACAGAGCTTGGCAAAGCATTCCAGCCCACCTTGAAGGTAGTCCTTGTAGCATCGGTATGCTCATCATAATTGCCCCCACTGCCAAAGCAGTGATGAAAAAGAAACAAAAGAAAACAAGAGCTGTTCCTCATTATGAAGAGAACTGTCAGAGTGATTTCATGCCTTAGAATGCCGCCAGAAATGTCTCAGCAAGTATATTTTTACCCCAATTAGCTACAGCTGTGGCATTGAGACAGTTAGACCGAGTTAGTTGTTAGCTGAGCAAACAAGCTAATGCCACATCCTCTGCAATCAGTGATATGTTGACCGATGTTTGTAGTATTAGACATGCTACTCTTCAAAACAGAGCAGCCATTGATTTTCTTTTACTAGCACAAAGACATGGTTGTGAAGAATTTGAAAGATTGTATTGTATGAATTTGTCTGATCATTCTGAATCCATTCACAAAAGCATTCAAAAATTAAAAGATCTGACAGCCCAAATTAAAGCAGATAGAAGTTCCTAGCTAGATGATTTGTTTCAAAATTAGAGTTTTGCACCTTAGCTAAGGTGACCTTGCAAGATAGGTCTTTACGTATTAAGTGTTCTAATACTGATATTGATAGTAGTACCTTATACACTCTGTTGTGTACACTCTGTTGTACACTCTGTTCAGCGAATGATGAACAAAACAGTTCGAGAAGTTTTTGTCATTCAAGCAGGAGAATTAAGAAGTAGAAGCACGGAGAGTGTACAAAATCTCACAAAAGCAGTAGATGAAAGTATTAACATGAACGAAAGTTTTAAATTAAAGCCTTAGAATCGACAAGAGATTTTAGAACGATGACTTGTGACTGTTGCCAAACGTGATTCATCTCTCTTTCAGAGATTGAGTCTACACAGCAATATGTTGCTGTGCCATAATATAGCAATGCTTCAGTTTAGTGAAAATGAGTCTTCAACAGATAATAAGCAGAAATTTTGCAATAGAGCTATGAAACGCAAGTAGCAAGTGACAAGAAAATGAAAGCTTCTAAGTCAAACAGAGAGGGGGAAATGTTGGAATCCATAAAGTTAAAGGGTTTTTAGGAAATGGTTAAAAAAAAGTATGTAGGCCTTAGATTGGAGTTTTGTTAGCATTGCAGAAAAGTTTCCCATGCAAGCAGAAAAGTTTTCCCGAGCAGTAGACATGACAAATAACAATAGGCTTCTGTAGAATTGGCTTTAAGATGGCAACAAGGTTATTTAATGTATATCTTTAGAAGGTTTGCATGAATAGAACTTTGTTCTTTGTCTCTTATGAACTAGTCTTTGTTTTAACTATCATTGCGTGTGCTTTGTGGGATTAGATAGAATGATTGTCAATACGTGTTTTCTGTGTCTGATTGGCTGAATTCTAGTCTGAGATGATTTTATGTATTTCAGTACTAGCGCTGCTGGAGGAGACATTTTTTGGTGTGGATCAGTGAGCTGTCATGTCTCCATTTTGTATTTTGAGACTGATGTGCTGGAAATAAAAGCAAAAATCTCTTCACTGTTCTGGTGACAATGTTATCCATATTTAGATATTTTGCCGCGGCCTAGTGAGTTCCTTTTTAAGACGTGAGTTCCTGACACAATTAGACTTATACCTGTCCTGTCCCCCGCAGAGGATGTTTGCTTGTTTGCTCAGCCAACATCTAACTCAATCTAATTGTCTCAATGCTATGGCTGAAGACAATTGGGGTAAAAATATACCTGCTGAGACATTTCTGGCAGCATTCTAAGGCATAAAATTACTCTGACAGTTCTCATCATAATGAGGAACAGCTTTCGCTCTCTTTTGTTTCTTTTTCATCACTGCTTTGGCAGTGGGGGCAATTATGGTGAGCATACCGATGATACAAGGACTACCTTCAAGGTGGGCTGGAATGCTTTGCCAAGCTCTGTCTCCGCAAATGAACTAATACCCTTTTGGGAATTGCCGTGGATATTGATCTGTCTCTGGAAACACATCTCAACTGTTTGAAACATTAGAGTAAAAATTCAAATTTTTTATATGCAAAATAATGAGGAGTAACACTGAACTTTGGGGGATCACCTTTTCGCCAGACACGAGTCATGAAAGTAAAACAAAAATCTATGGTCAAAGAACTAAGCTTTTTCAATTCTTGAGGTTCAGATGCTGCTCTGAGAAGTTTTTTGGACCAAATGTTCTAATTGAAGGGAGGATTGTTTCTATTGTCAATTCTACCTGGCCTACCCTTGGATTGTTTTTTGACCAAAGGCAACTCTTTCACTGGCACACCAACTAAACAGGTTGGAAAAGGCTTTTCTGGTTCTGAATTAGGTAGACATATAGTATCTGATCTGGCAGCTTTGGCTAAGGTCACTCAAACATTCATTTTCAGTTGATCTACAGGCAAATCTGCACAACAAAAAACAAACTCAAGTAAAACAAGTATACCATTTGATTCTGCCCCATCTCTTTCAAGAACTAAGTTTTGGCAGAATTCTTTCTAAACAAAAACAATAACTTAAGTTTTCAGTCAAAAATTAGCTTTGTTAAACAAACATTCAGCATTCAATTAGCATACTTATAAATAACATTGGCACAAAATCAGAGTTCATGGGTTCCACCGATGCAGAAAGAACGTCAGGCACAAGAGGCGTCAGGCAAGACCGGGGATCATTCGATTCGGTTCACGTCTGCGTACTTGCTTCTTCAGTTCTGGGCTCAACAACAGGTTCTTAAGTGCGATATGGTTTGATGTTTTTGGCAGGAACCCACTTAATTCTAGCACCTGTGTAAATAGAAGCATACCCTTTGCCCCACATTATTAATTGAAACGGACCTTCCATCTGTCTAGTGTCAGGGTTTCTAATTAGAACAGGAGGATATTCTTTCAGTTTTGCCTGTGTGTTATTTGAAAAGTGTCTAAAGATTGGTGGATCTGGTGCTGTACTCGAACTATTTAGAAAATAAAAACATACAGAGCCTTACTCAGTCTCATCTGTGGGATAATCTCCGTTCCCCCTCTCTGTTGATTTAATATGCGTTTTAGGGTGTGATGTGTTCTTTTAATGATTGCTTGGCTTGTGGGAAAGTGGGGAATACTAAAAATGTGTTGAACACTCTATTCATTTAAAAATGGGGCTAATTTTTGAGATATATATGTGGGACTGTTGTCAGTTTTTACTTCTTGGGGTACCCTTAAGGAAGTAAAAGCTTGCAGGAAATAATGACAGGAATGGCTGCTAGTTTCACTTGTGTGAAGGGAAGCAAAAATTGCACTAGAGAATGTGTCTATGGAAATACAAATATTTTTAAATTTACTATAAGAAGGATATTTAGTGACATCTGTTTGCTACAACTGTAGGCTTTGTAAGCTTTGGGGTTGATTGTTCTTGTAGAAACAGGAGGTTGTACTAATTGACAGCTAGGGTAAGTATGAATGATAGCTTTAGTTTGACTTTTAGTGATTTGGAACATTCGCATGAGCGCTTGTGCATTTTGGTGGAAAAAGGCATGACTCAATTTTGTTTATTTAAAAATGTTTGGCAATGTGTTAGAAATGACTATTGTCAGCTTGTCTGCTCATGCATTTCTTTCTACTAAAAATCTAGGAAGTGAAGAATGCGCTTTAATGTGAGAAACAAAATATGGATTAGTTCTATATTGCAAAGTTATAAAAAGACATGAAAGTTAACGATGTAAAGTTTTATTACTAACATCTTTTAAAATTGAACTTTCTATTCTCTTGACTACATTAGCAACATAAGCAGAATCTGTGACTAAATTAAAAGGCTGAGGTAGTTCAGCTGCTTGATTTTTAGGCTTATTGTAAGGTGAATCACTAGCTAATTGAGCAACATTTAGATTAGCATAATCAGTATTTGCATATCTTTCAACTAACTTGTTAAGTAGTTTTTTCTATTGTAATTCTCATAGTAGATACTGTGAATTCGTTAAAATCAGACAAGCTACATTCTTGCAATCAGCAGGAACTAAATCATAAGAGTTAAAAGTATTTTTCAACACACTATTAAAATAGGGAGAAGAAAATCTACTCTCTTTCAAAGCCTGACGCAAGTCTTTTATATCATGATGATGAAGTCTTTCATATTTTGGATTTCTATAATTTCTTCTATATTTTACTGGTAAAGCAAGATATTGTTCTTTTAAATCTGAATCTTTTGCTAGTTTCTGATTAATGTATGACTAATCAGGTAAATTTAATGGAAAATCAAAATTGTCACTTCGATCAATGACAGGTTGACTTTTACTTCTAACTAATATATTTTCTGATTCTGAAAAATCACTAAATCTAAACTTTCTAGGATCTCTGCTCAAATTTAAATTCTTGACAGGGATACTGTACTCTTGTCCAGGAGTTCTGCCAACTCTGGGAATTCGGCTAGTTCTGGGAACTCTACTAGCTCCGGGAACTTGGCTATAAAAGGCAGGGGTGGACTCTTACAAACAACACGCCTCTTCTGAAGCTCGACTCAAAGGGGCTGAGAGGGTGGACTCTCACAAGCAACACGCTTCTTCTGAAGTCTGACCGAAAGGGGCTGGGACAGAGGCGTGTTCTTCTCTTCTGGGAACAGTGCTATTTAACTTTGAGTTCGATACTTTACTACAAGTTTCACATTGTCTCCCTGCCAAGAAAAACTCAGCTTGGGAGTTTCTAAATCTAGGTTTCAAACTTACATGGTTTTGTTTTAAAATACCAGAATTAGGATCATGACATTTTAAAAACTTAACTCGTGTTTTTTCAGGTTTTTGAGAGTTATTTGTCTTTTCAAAGGACTCCACCCTTTGAATTAAATCTAATTTTTCTATCTCTGTATCTATAGATTGACAAACACTAGAAAAATTATTTTTTTGCTTAACAGAAAAAGAGTTCTCTGGAACTACAATTTTTCGAGTGGAAGTGACACTCTCAGTTTCTATCTCAGGCATAGAAGAATCTAAATCAGGTTTCAAGGTCTTTGTACAAACAATTTTAGAAGGTATAGACACTTTTTCATTTGCATTTTCTACATATATTGTCTCATCTCTTTTACAAGAGTCACATATTTTTACATTAATAGAACAACGCAAAAAAAAGTCTGAAAGAGTCTCATTTTTTCTCAGAGAGAGAGAAGAAAGATTTTTTTCAACAGAGTTCAAAGCATTACTCTCAATATTTGAAACAACACTTGTTACATTCTCCGATACACACACAGTTTCTGGTTTACTGGAATTTAATGAGGCAGAGCCAGAAGCTTTGTTTTCTGAGTCTAAGTTGATCTTATTATTATCAGTTTGTTCAAAACACTCTAACAGAGCTCTACAAATTGGCATAAGTTCTCCTAAGCTTTCATCTTTTTTGAGAGAGACTAGATTATAGATTCTCTAGTTTATCTGATCTCAAAAATGAAAAGTAAAATAGACTGCAAATTTAAATCTTGCGTATTCACTTTAACCCAGATAAGTAAGTTTTTAAGCTCAGTTTTTGAGACTGCAGAACGAGCTTTCTCTTGTAACATTGTCTTTTTATACCGTCTCTTGTAATATCTAACTTTCGATAACTTTGTTCTCCTTTTCGTTTTCTCGTTATTCAAGCCTCTCTCGAGAAAAGTTACTTACAAATTCCTTGGCATCGGCAGGAGAGATGTTACCATCTTCTTGATTAACACTTGGGTCTCCACGGCCGCGATATCCACGATTTTTCTTTTTTTTTTTCTTCTATTCTACATCCTCTGACAGGGTTCTCCTCACACGGCAGGCACCAGTTATTGCGGGGAAAGGGTAGATACAAGTCTAATTGTGTCAGGATCTTACGTCTTAAAAAAGGAACTCAATAGGCCACGGAAAAATATCTAAATATGGATAACATTGTAACTAGATTAGTGAAGAGATTTTTGCTTTTATTTCTAGCACATCAGTCTCAAAATACAAAATAGAGACATGACAGCTCACTAATCTACACCAAAATGTCCTCTCCGGGAGAGCAGATACAGAAATACATAAAATCATCTCAGTCTAGATTTCAGCCAATCAGACACAGAAAACACGTATTGACAAGCATTCTATCTAATCTTATAAAACATATGTAATAGTAGCTAAAACAAAGACTAATTCATAAGAGACAAAGAACAAAGTTCTATTCATATTAATCTTCTGAAGATATACATTAAATAATCTTGTTGCCATCCTAAAGCAAATTCTACAGACGCCTATTGTTGTTTGTCACATCTACTGCTTGAGAAACTTTTCTGCTTGCATGAGAAACATTTCTGCAATGCTAACAAAACTCCAATATAAAGCCTACATAATTTTTTAATCATTTCCTAAAAATCCTCTAACCTTATAGATTCCAAAAGCCAGGAACTTCTATCTTCTTTAATTTGAGCCTTTAGATCCTTCAATTTTTGTATGCTTTTGTGAATGGATTCAAAATAATCAGACAAGTTCATAAAACACAATCCTTCAGATTCCTCACAACTATGCCCTTGTGCCAGTAAAAGAAAATCAATGGCTGCTCTGTTTTGAAAAGTAGAATGTCTAACACTATCAACATTGGTTAACATATCACTGATTGCAGAGGATGCAGCATTAGCTTGTTTGCTCAGCCAGCATCCAACTCGATCTAATTGTTTCAATGCCACTGCTAAAGACGATTGGGGTAAAAATATATCTGCTGAAACTCTTTTGGTGGCATTTTAAGGCATAAAATCACTCTGACAGTTCTCTTCATAATGAGGGACAGCTCTCGTTCACTATTGTTTCTTTATCATCACTGCTTTGGCAGTGGGGGCAATTATGGTGAGCATACCGATGCTACAAGGACTACCTTCCAGGTGGGATGGAATGCTTTGCTAAGCTCTGTTTCTGCAAATGAACTAACACTCTTCTGGCAATTTCTGTGTGTATTGATCAGTCTCAGGAAGCACATCTCAACTGTTTGAAACATTACACTAGGAACTCAAATTTTTATATGCAAAATAATGGGGAGGTAACACTGTAATTTGGGGGATCACCTTATCGCTAGGCACGAGCTATGAAAGGAAATCAAAAATCTATGGTCAAAGAACTAAGGATTTCTAATTCTTGAGGTTCAGATGCTGCCCTGAGAAGTTTTTTGGACTAAACATTCTAAAGCAATGAGGGACTGTTTTCATTGTCAATTCTACTTGGCTTACCATTGGATTGTTTTTTGGCCAAAGGCAACTCTTTCACTGGCACACCAACTAAACAGGTTGGAAAAGGCTTTTCTGGTTCCAAGTTAGACAAACATATATATACGAGCTGGCAGCTTTGGCTAAGGTCACCCAAACATTTGTTTTCGGTTGTTCCACAGGCCAATCTGCATGACAAAAAACAATTAAAATCCACCAATATGAACATATAACTTTTATTTGCTCCATCTTTTTCATGAGCTAGGTTTTGGCAGAATCCTTTCTAAACAAAAGCAATACCCTAAACTTTTGCCAAAAAATTAGCTCTGTTGAACAAACATTCACCATTCAATTGGCATACTCATAAATAACATTGACACAAAATCCGAGTTTGTAGGTTCCACTGATGCACAAAGAACATCAGCTACAAGGAACATCAGGCGAGACTCAGGATCTTTCAGTTCAGCTCACATCTGCGTACTTGTTTCTTTGGTTCTGGGCTCGTTATCAGGTTCTGAGGTGTGATATGGTTTGACGTTTTTGGCAGGGACCCACTTAATTCTAGCACTTGTGGAGACAGAAGCATACCTTTTGCCTCACGTTATTAATCGAAACGGACCTTCCATCTGTCTAGATTCAGGGTTTCGAATAAGAACAGGATGATTTTCTTTCATTTTTGCCTGTGTGTTATTTGAAAAGTGCTTAAAAATTGGTGGATCAGGCTCTGTACTCGAACTATTTAGAAAATTAAAAACATACAGAGCTTTGTTCAGGCTCATCTGTGGGGTGATCTCCATTCCCCCTCTCTGTTGATCTAAAATGCATTTTAGGGTTTGATGTGCCCTTTCAATAATTGCTTAGCTTGTGGGAGAGTGGGGAATACCAAAGATGTGCAGAACACCCCATTCATTTAAAAATGTGGCCCATTTTTGAGATATGTATGCAGGATCGTTGTCAGTTTTTACTTCTTGGGGTACACCCAATGAAGCAAAAGCTTGCAGGAAATGATGACAGGCATGACTGCCAGTTTCACCTGTGTAAAGGGAAGCAAAAATTGCACCAGAGAACGTGTCCACGGAAACATGAATATTTTTAAATTTACCAAAGGAAGGATATTTAGTGATGTCTGTTTGCCACAACTGCAGGCTTTGCAAGCCTCGGAGGTTGACTGCTCCTGTAGAAGCAGGGGGTTGCACAAGCTGACAGTCGGGGCAAGTACCGATGATAGCTTTAGCTTGACTTTTAGAGATTTGAAACATTCGCATGGGTGCTTATGCATTTTGGTGAAAAAAAGCATGACTCAATTTTGCTTGTTCAAAAATGTTTGGCAAAGTGTTAGAAATAACCACTGTCAGTTTGTCCACTCCCGCATTTCCTTCCACTAAAAATCCAGGAAGCGAAGAGTGAGCCCTAATGTGAGAAACAAAATATGGATTAGTTCTATATTGCAAAGTTGTAAAAAGACATGAAAGCCAACGATGTACAATCTCATTACTAACATCCTTTAAAATTGAACCTTCTATTCTCTTAACTACATTAGCAACATAAGCAGAATCTGTGATTAAATTAAAAGGTTGAGGGAAAAGCTGAAAACCTGGAACCACAGTCAAAGTCCGGTGATGAGGTTGTCTTCTTTAAAGAGTTGATGTCTCAGCCTTGAATCTTTGTTGTATCCTTGGAGTTTGGTTGTAGAAATGTCAAGTCCAGCCTTTTGGATTTCAGGCCCAAATCTAGCACAGGTTCGCTGCATCTCTGTCTGCGTTGAAGCTGTGATGAGCAGATCATTCAGTGTAGAATCTTGAATCCTGGAAATTTCTGTGAACTGAGGACAAAACTTACACAACAAGGCATTAGCAGATCATATACATCATGACAATCACATCTTATGACAGGTAAAACGTCATTTTGATTCGAATGTTTACATATGACAATCCTTATTTGACATGACAAGATTTACAACAAAGCAATGAAGCCTTATGTCAGAGTCCAGTCCACTGGCTACCAGGCATTCTGCCAGTGTCTGAATTCTTGGCAAGGACATTGTACTCTTGTCCGGGAACTCTTCTAAATCTCGGAGCTCTGCCAGCTCCAGGAACCCTTCCAGGTCCGGGAATTTGAGATGTTTTCTGTGCTGGCACAGTTTCCCCTTGCCAGACATAGTGGAAAATATTTTTGCTAAGATGTAGACAACAAGAGATGCTAAAGACGAAGCTATGGAGTTCTCCAGAGCTAAGACTGGATGAAAGCAAATGACACACATCTTCAAAAAAGGCAACTGTGAGGACTCAGAATAGTACAAACCAGCCAGCCTCTTTTTTATCCCCAGGAAGTTGATGAAGCAGCTCTTCCTGGAAAACCTTGCCAGGCGCATGAAAGACGACAAAATAATGTAGTCAGCATGATTTTCCAGGGGAATTTCATGCTGAACATCTCTTTAAACTCCTCTGATGAATCAACTTGACTGGTAGATGAAGGGAATATTGTCTGCCTGGGCTTCAGGGAGGTTTTTGACATTTCTCTACATGGCAGCACACATACATACCGGAAGCAATAGTGCAAAGGGGAGGGAACCAGTCTCTTTTCAGTGATGCTGAGGGAAAAGACAAGAGGCAGTGGGCACACACTGAAATACAGGAGATGGCCTTTGAACATCAGCAAATGATTCTTTACTGTGAGGGTGACTGAACCACGGCACGGACTGCCCAGAAAGATTGTGGAGCCTGGATCTTTGAAGACATTAAAAGTACACCCAGATAGAATCCTGGGCAAGAGGCTCTAGGTATCCTGGTTTAAGCAGGGGGATTGGGCCTGGTTAGCCCCACCAACCCCTTCCACTCTCATTCATTCTGTGCTAGTGAATTCTCTTTGAGATGCATTTCAAGCACTGGCATGACAAAGTTCTGTGCAGACAGAGATCCAAATGGACATGGCATCTAAGTTCCTTAAGCAGTGTTCAAGAAGAATGTAAAACTCTGGGACAAGTGTCTCTTCCCTAACTGAATCCCTTTCATGGGAAAATTCCCAGCTATAGAAAGATCTTCTGATACGCATGCTTAAGACTGACTCTGGCTGAGCAAATTTCTCCCTATGTGTGTCTAAGACCAGTTAGGATCTTCACCCAAAGTGCTGCCAACAAAGTCACAGAATGTCTATTGTTAAGAAGTGACAACTTACATGAGGATGGCAAATATTGGCCCACAAAATGGATGAATGGATGAGAATTATCTACTTGGGTTAAAAACAAAAATAAAGAGTTGGTCTTTATTTATCAATTTCATTGCAATATTGATAAGGGAAGAAAAAGACCTAAGTCCTTGACTTTCTTAACTCGAGGAAAGATTTTAAAAATTCCTTGTAAAAATGTATGATCACAATCAGACTACTGAAACCATTTTAGTTGCGAAACAAGTTCCAAAATTGTCTAGATAGTGGCAAAGAAGCCAAGAAAATAGGAAAGAAATAAAAAGAGAGCAAAAGAGTCAGCTTCAGTGTACAAGCTTGTTCTAGAAGTAGTCTGCTGAAAAAGGAACCCCCAGTTGAATTTCCAATGTATTCCTGCGCTTGATTCAGTAACTGGTCAATGTAAAACCAATCCTTTTGTACAACTTCTCCCAGCAACAAAAACTCCAACAGGTTGACACCACCATCATGTCTGTTCCAGACATATTTAAAAGATAAATGATGATTTTCTTGAAAACCTACTTGCATAAAAGTTGCAAGACGGTGGAGGGATTCCCACATCCTCCTTCCTCCATCTGGCTTGAAAGTATATTTGATAAAATATGCAACAAAGCACATGATTTATAAGGTAGAGTCAAATGGATGATTTGGGAATTGATCTCTCATTGATATTAGACTTCATATCCACTCTGTGTCACCTTTCTAAAACAAAATGTGGAGCTCAGGCTTGAATCTGCCACAACAATTGTAAAGCAAACATATACACTCCCCTTCACATGGCCCCCCTTCCACACACACCTAGGCACACACAGAGATCAGCATAGCAGATCATGAACACCTTGGAAAAGACTGAAATGCTAAATGCCTCTCTTGATGGGCAAAGGATCTGGTGCAGTAATTCAAATGCCTGGTACAAAAATTCTGTTTAATATTTAGCTCCTATTTAAAACACAGCTTTTCATTTAATTCTCTTTAAAGAATATTTTCATTTCATTTGTTTCTTTAAAATTACTTAGTTCTCACGTGTAGTATGTCTAGGAAGATTTTCTTCGAAAAATAGAAAAAAATAGATGATATCTTTTCAGCAGAAAACATTGGTTGATACAATTTTAAACCATCATGATATGGAAGAATTGTTCTGTCCCTCTCTAAGGTGGAAGAAGCATTTGGATCACAGATCATCTACAATGAAATACTTGACATGTTTAAGATGCTTTCAATCAATTTTGATCGTCAATTGCTTATTCGCTGTAAACAGTAATTTTTCAGTGAAGGGAAAGTGTGTGTGGTATATCTACATGATATGTTCAAACCCAGTTCCTACTAATGGCCAGGCTGAACTCCAGTAAATAATGTCCCGAATGATATTTTGCCGCCTTCTTTGGCACTTCATGAAATCTTACCATGATGAAGTGCTGAAACACAGAGATTTTCTCTTAGAGAGTGTCTCATGTTGTCTCATGTCACCCATCCCATGGATTTTATGCTGTAATTCTTATCTCTTTCAAAATTTGCTATCTTCTTTACAGTTTTCATGAACCTTTCTGTTACAGTAGTGAAAATCACAGGTAAATGTGATTGAGTAGAACTTTGAATTTACCCCAAGAGCTGAGAGAAAACTTGCTCCTATACTTCAATCCGAGTTTCTTCTACAGTCAAACTTTGTTTCTCTACCATCAAGCTTCTCCTTTGTTGCTGCTCCAAGCCCCATCCAACCTGACCTTGAATACTTTCAGGGATGGGACACCCACAACTTCTCTGGGCAACCTGTTCCAGTGTCCCAGCACTCCCACAGTAAAAAAGGCCTTCCTTTCATCTAATATGTGTAGAAATCATAAATCTAGGCATAGAAACTTGGAGTGCAAATTTGAAATTCTTTTCATTTGAAGCACATTTTATATGAATACTGACTTATAGATGACTAAAAGATATTGATGGGCATTTGAGCTGACAAGTTTTGAAAAAGTGCACGGAATTTAAAATTGAAGCCAGTAGAATTAAAAACTTCTTGCCGTTTTCTTTTTCCTCTCCTATTCAAAATCGCATATATCAGATATCAGTGCTTCAGGCAAACCTCTCAGATGCTCTCAGAGAAAAAGCTTTTCTTTCAGACTAAGTTGCAGTTGCCATAGAACACTAGTAGTAGTGAAAAATTTTCTGGGCATCGGGGCAACACCTTCTCCTAGGATTTGTGTGCAGAATGCATTTTATCCAAACTGGAAAATTGATCCCGGCTCTGTTCTATTCATCATTCTTACTGCATCAGGCCTGAAGATTCTGTGAAAAGTAGCCTGTGGACCTTGAAGAGAGCTCATGTGAAACAGATGAGAGGTGATGGAGAAGTTGAGGGAGAGAATAAAGAGCATATGGCCCAGTACGGACACCAGAAAATATTTCTTCATGTGATCCATAGCCTGAAAAACATTTTAGCACCCTTTAAAGGTGGTGTTTGACAAACAGGGTTGAAGCAGATCTTCAAAATATCCAGGAGATCAAAATCCATTGAAGCAAATTCCCCTGGCCAGTCACCTTGCTGCTGCTGATTCACCCTCCATACCAGCTGATCAGGCCTAACAATGCTGCTGCAAAAATATTGTGAAAAAAGTAGGCACATTTTCACAGATGCAGGGAAAATCCCCTTGGATGATGATTCCAAGGCATAACTTGATGGAGCAAGTTATGCAACCTTGTCTACTAAGTTGGTGAGTTCACCATCTGTCAGCATCACTTTAGAAAAGAAATGTTTGATCCACCAAAAAAAAAAAAAAATTTCATATGTCCTCTCTACCTTCTTCATTTCAACCAATGAATAGGCTACATTCCATCAACAAAGGGTTTATGATCCTATCTGTCTTTAAACTGTGATAATTCTTTATTTTTTTCTAAATCAGACACTGTCTATTCATAAGACTCAGATGTCCATGGTAGGGGTGTAATTAAATTCACATGTTAAAAAATATCCTTCTTGTTATCTTTTCTTTTAATTACCCGCACGTAACATCAGTCTGAGAGCTGAAGAAAACCCCTTCATTTGCTGTTTGCCAAGTATCATCTATGTGATACAAATTCTACTTGGGAAATCACACCCATTCATTGCCATGTAAACAACCTTGTCTTCATCATTAGGTATTTTGGTGAAGTGAATGATTAGAACATAAGCAAGGGCATTTGTTCAAGATGCTCCAGAAAGAGCTGTGGTCTGTTCTCTTCTTTGCTGCCTATGTTAGCACTGAGCTGTAAAAAATGAAAGACTACTAGGAAAAGTGTTACTTTTAGTCTAAATTCGTAAAAGATGTTTGAAATACCCTGTTAAATGAAAAGGTGCTCTTTTAAATGATGGCATCTTAAGGGAAAAAGTCAGCTTTAAAGAGGTTTTGAGACAGTTGCTTCTGGAAGAAAAAAAAAATATTGGAGGCATCTAAGGTCTTTAGCCATCCCATCCTGAAGATTGATTCAAAACACAGTTCCTTCATCTAGGAAGAACAGAGGACCATAGATGGCAACCCATTTGAAAATGGAGTTCTGTTTCTTTCTGGTTGGGATTACCGGACATCATTTCTTATGAAGTTGAGGGACTGCAGTTAGCTCTCCACTAACTTCCTTCCCTGAAATTCATCTGCATTTGCTCCTTTGTCTGGAGTCCCCATTTATTAGTATGCATATGCTGGAATTTATAAAGTTAGAGGGTTTGGAGGAAATGGTTAAAAAGAGTAGGCCTCAGGTAGAAGTTTTGTTTGCATTGCAAATACAGCAAAAAATTTCCTCAGCAGTAGAGCATACATGACAAATAACAATAGAGATCTGTGGAACTTGCTTATGGATTGCAACAAGGTTCTGTTATGTATATCTTTAGTGGGTTAGTATGAATGGATCTCTTTTCTTTGTCTCTTATGAACCAGTCTTTGTTTTACCTACCATCACGCGTATTTCATATGATTGGATAGAATTCTTGTACAATATGTGTTGCTCTAGGTGTGATTGGCTGAAATCTAGGCCGAGATGCTTTTATGCTATGCTGTAATGTCACACCCCCTTGGCATTCCCTGTGGATCAGCCAGCTGTTAACACCCTGTGTCCATTGTCTAACAATGTGCCGAGAGTGACGTGCTGAATAAATAGCTCATGTCACTGGTCCGGATGTCCCGTCTCCGTTCATGACTGTATATAGTTTTGCCAGTGGCAAAATGGTGCCCAGTGTGAGGAACGTAGTTTAGAAGAAAAAAGAAAATTGTGGAAATCCTGGCCGCCGGAGACCCAGGTGTTAATCAGGAGGACATTATCATCCCTCTCGCCTTTAGCTGACGTGTTTGTAAGTAATTTTTCTTGAGGTGGCGCCTGGGTAACAAGAATGGGAACAGAATGGGACGCCTTTCACCAATTGGACACAATGTTACAAGAGAAAGGTCATTCTGAGATTTCAAAAACTGAGCTTAAAAATTTACTCATCTGGGTTAAAGCGAATACTCAAGATTTAAATTTACAGTCTGCTTTTACTTTTCATTTTTGGGATCAGATAAACTGAAGAATCTATAATTTGGTCTCTCTCAAACAAGATGAAAGCCTGAATGTACTTATACCAGCCTCTAGGGCTTTGATGGAGTATTTTAAACAAACTGATAATAATAAGGACAACTCTGACTCACAAAACAAATTATCTTGCTCTGACTCTTTAAATCCAAGTAAAATGGAGTCTGTGTGTATCTTGGGGAATGTTTCGGATGTATCTTCGGACTCTGTGAACAGTGTTTCGTCTTCTGTTCCTCTCAGGCTTCATAATGTCCCTGCAGCCGAAAAAAGTCTTTCGTTTATCCCTCTGGGAAAAAAATGAAAACTGTTCGGACTTTTCGCTGAGTTCTGTGAATGTGAAAATATGTGAAACTTGTATGGGGGAGGGGGTAAGATGTGTAGAAAAGGACAATGAAAAGAGGTTCTGTGATAAAGAGGCTGTGCGTTCTAAAGTTGTTCATGCAAGGACAGTGAAAACTGATTTAGACTCTACTGTTCCTGAGGGGACAGGGGGCTGGAGCCGAAGGGGT
The DNA here is from genome assembly GCF_028018845.1 of Melospiza georgiana. NCBI lineage: Eukaryota > Metazoa > Chordata > Aves > Passeriformes > Passerellidae > Melospiza > Melospiza georgiana. The sequence goes on along the minus strand of NC_080442.1, from coordinate 289,392 downwards.
CACTCCCACTCAGGAAATTGTGGCTCCAGGTTCAATTCAAACGTGTCGGGTGCACGGGGACTCGGCGAGTTCTTTTTTGGTAAAGCAAAGACCTGAATTTTCTTCTGTTTGTCAATCTATGGATTCAGAGAAAGAAAAGTCAGCTTTGAGCAAGAGGGTGAAGTCCCATGGAAGGACTGGAAGTGGTAGCTAGGAATTGATTCAAGTTAGAGGGAGGAAAGAGGTGGATGATAAGGCAGAACATTTTCAAAAGTCCTCTGGAAAAACACAGGTTGAAGTTTTAAAATGCCATGATTTTATTCCTTTTACTTTAGAGTAAAGAGATGTAAGTTTAAATTTTGGGCTTGATGTTGGCAGTCCTCCAGCTGAGCTTTCGTTGGCAGGGAGACACTGTGAAACATGCAATAATGCTTTTAATGTAACAAATCCAAGGTTAAAGGCCAATGTTGGCATTGTTCCTGGATCAGGGGAACACGCCTCTATCCTGGCCCCTTTGGGCAGGTCTTCGGAGGAGGCGTGTTGTCTGATGGAGCCCACCCCTGTCTTTCATGGCAGGGCTCCAAGGGAGGCGTGTTGTTTGGGGGTCTCTGCCAAGAAACTGGACATTGGCAGAATTCCCGGGATTGGCCAGGCTCTTGGACTTGGCCAGATTCCCGGGCCTGGAAGAGCTCCCAGAAAAGATTATAATGTCCCTGCCAAGAATTTGGACATGGGCAGAATGCCTGGATAGCACTGGTAGTTGGACTCTGACAAAAGGCCTCATTGCTTTGTCTGTTGTAAACCTGGTCATGTCAAAAAAGGATTGTCATATGTAAACATTCCAATCAAAATGACATTTTTCATGTCATAAGATATGATCGTCATGATGTATAGGATCTGTTAATGTCTTGTTGTATAAGTTTTGTCTCCAGTTCACAGAAGTTTCCAGGATTCAAGATTCTACACTACATGGATGATTTGCTCATCGCAGCTTCATCGCAGACAAAGATGCAGCAAACCTGTGCTAGATTTGGGCCTGTTTGTACTATTCTGAATCCTCACAGTTGCCTGTTTAGAAGATGTGTGTCATTTGCTTTCATCCAGTCTTAGCTCTGGAGAACTCCATAGCTTCGTCTTTAGCATCTCTTGTTGTCTACATCTTAGCAAAAATATTTTCCACTATGTCTGGCAAGGGGAAACTGTGCCAGCACAGAAAACATCTCAAATTCCCGGACCTGGAAGGGTTCCTGGAGCTGGCAGAGCTCCGAGATTTAGAAGAGTTCCCGGACAAGAGTACAATGTCCTTGCCAAGAATTCAGACACTGGCAGAATGCCTGGTAGCCAGTGGACTGGACTCTGACATAAGGCTTCATTGCTTTGTTGTAAATCTTGTCATGTCAAATAAGGATTGTCATATGTAAACATTCGAATCAAAATGACGTTTTACCTGTCATAAGATGTGATTGTCATGATGTATATGATCTGCTAATGCCTTGTTGTGTAAGTTTTGTCCTCAGTTCACAGAAATTTCCAGGATTCAAGATTCTACACTGAATGATCTGCTCATCACAGCTTCAACGCAGACAGAGATGCAGCGAACCTGTGCTAGATTTGGGCCTGAAATCCAAAAGGCTGGACTTGACATTTCTACAACCAAACTCCAAGGATACAACAAAGATTCAAGGCTGAGACATCAACTCTTTAAAGAAGACAACCTCATCACCGGACTTTGACTGTGGTTCCAGGTTTTCAGCTTTTCCCTCAACCTTTTAATTTAATCACAGATTCTGCTTATGTTGCTAATGTAGTTAAGAGAATAGAAGGTTCAATTTTAAAGGATGTTAGTAATGAGATTGTACATCGTTGGCTTTCATGTCTTTTTACAACTTTGCAATATAGAACTAATCCATATTTTGTTTCTCACATTAGGGCTCACTCTTCGCTTCCTGGATTTTTAGTGGAAGGAAATGCGGGAGTGGACAAACTGACAGTGGTTATTTCTAACACTTTGCCAAACATTTTTGAACAAGCAAAATTGAGTCATGCTTTTTTTCACCAAAATGCATAAGCACTCATGCGAATGTTTCAAATCTCTAAAAGTCAAGCTAAAGCTATCATCGGTACTTGCCCCGACTGTCAGCTTGTGCAACCCCCTGCTTCTACAGGAGCAGTCAACCCCCGAGGCTTGCAAAGCCTGCAGTTGTGGCAAACAGACATCACTAAATATCCTTCCTTTGGTAAATTTAAAAATATTCATGTTTCCGTGGACACGTTCTCTGGTGCAATTTTTGCTTCCCTTTACACAGGTGAAACTGGCAGTCATGCCTGTCATCATTTCCTGCAAGCTTTTGCTTCATTGGGTGTACCCCAAGAAGTAAAAACTGACAACGATCCTGCATACATATCTCAAAAATGGGCCACATTTTTAAATGAATGGGGTGTTCTGCACATCTTTGGTATTCCCCACTCTCCCACAAGCTAAGCAATTATTGAAAGGGCACATCAAACCCTAAAATGCATTTTAGATCAACAGAGAGGGGGAATGGAGATCACCCCACAGATGAGCCTGAACAAAGCTCTGTATGTTTTTAATTTTCTAAATAGTTCGAGTACAGAGCCTGATCCACCAATTTTTAAGCACTTTTCAAATAACACACAGGCAAAAATGAAAGAAAATCATCCTGTTCTTATTCGAAACCCTGAATCTAGACAGATGGAAGGTCCGTTTCGATTAATAACGTGAGGCAAAAGGTATGCTTCTGTCTCCACAAGTGCTAGAATTAAGTGGGTCCCTGCCAAAAACGTCAAACCATATCACACCTCAGAACCTGATAACGAGCCCAGAACCAAAGAAACAAGTACGCAGATGTGAGCTGAACTGAAAGATCCTGAGTCTCGCCTGATGTTCCTTGTAGCTGATGTTCTTTGTGCATCAGTGGAACCTACAAACTCGGATTTTGTGTCAATGTTATTTATGAGTATGCCAATTGAATGGTGAATGTTTGTTCAACAGAGCTAATTTTTGGCAAAAGTTTAGGGTATTGCTTTTGTTTAGAAAGGATTCTGCCAAAACCTAGCTCATGAAAAAGATGGAGCAAATAAAAGTTATATGTTCATATTGGTGGATTTTAATTGTTTTTTGTCATGCAGATTGGCCTGTGGAACAACCGAAAACAAATGTTTGGGTGACCTTAGCCAAAGCTGCCAGCTCGTATATATATGTTTGTCTAACTTGGAACCAGAAAAGCCTTTTCCAACCTGTTTAGTTGGTGTGCCAGTGAAAGAGTTGCCTTTGGTCAAAAAACAATCCAATGATAGGCCAGGTGGAATTGACAATGAAAACAATCCCTCATTGAATTGGAACGTTTGATCCAAAAAACTTCTCAGGGCAGCATCTGAACCTTAAGAATTAGAAATCCTTAGTTCTTTGACCATGGATTTTTGTTTTACTTTCATGGCTCATGCCTGGCAAAAAGGTGATCCCCTAAAGTACAATGTTACCCCTCATTATTTTGCATATAAGAATCTGAGGTTTTGGTGTAATGTTTCAAACAGTTGGGATGTGCTTCCTGAGACTGATCAATATCCATGGCAATTGCCAAAGGGGTATTAGTTCATTTTTGGAGATAGAGCTTGGCAAGGCCTTCTGGCTCACCTGGAAGGTAGTCCTTGCAGCATCGGTATGCTCACCATAATTGCCCCCACTGCCAAAGCAGTGATGAAAAAGAAACAATGGAGAACGAGAGCTGTCCCTCATTATCGGGAGAAATGTCAGAGTGATTTTATGCCTTGAAATGCCGCCAGAAGGGTTTCAGCAGGTATATTTTTACCCCAATTGTCTTTAGTAGTGGCATTGAAACAATTAGATCGAGTTGAATGCTGGCTGAGCAAATAAGCTAATGCCACATCCTCTGCAATCAGTGATATGTTAACCGATATTGATAGTGTTAGACATGCTGCTCTTCAAAACAGAGCAGCCATTGATTTTCTTTTACTGGCTCTAGGGCATGGTTGTGAGGAATTTGAAGGATTGTGTTTTATGAATTTGTCGGATCATTCTGAATCCATTCACAGAAGCATACAAAAACTGAAGGATCTGACAGCTCAAATTAAAGAATATGGAGGTTCCTGGCTGGATGATTTGTTTCAAAAATGGAGCTTTGCACCTTGGCTAAGGTGACTTCGCAAGATAGGTCTTTATGTATTAGGTGTTCTGATATTGATATTGATAGTGATATCCTGTATACTTTGTTGTGTATGGCGAATGATGAACGAAAGGGTCCGAGAAGTTTTTGTCATAAAGGCAGGAGAATTAGGAAGTAGAAGCACAGAGAGTGTTCGAAATCTCACGAATGTAGTAGACAAAGGTATAGACATGGATGAAGGTTTTGAATTGAGACCCTGGAATCAACCAGAATTTTTGAACAATTTCTTGTGACTATTGTCAAACGTGATTCATATCTCTTTCAAGGACTGGGCCTTCACAGCATTAAGTTGCTGTGCTGTAATATAGCAATCATTAGGTTCAGTGCAAATAGGTCTCCATCAGATAACAAGCAGAAATTTTACAATAGAGCTATGAAACGCAAATAGTACGCGACAAGAAAATGAAACCTTCTGAGTCAACAGAGAGGGGGAATTGCTGGAATTCATAAAGTTAGAGGGATTGAGGAAATGGTTAAAAAGAGTAGGCCTCAGGCAGAAGTTTTGTTAGCATTGCGAATACAGCAAAAAAGTTTCCTAAGTTGTAAAGCATAGGTGACAAATAACAATAGACCTCTGTAGAACTGGCTTATGGATTGCAACAAGGTTATTTAACGTATCTCTTTAGAAGGTTAGCATGAATGGATCTCTGCTCTTTGTCTCTTATGAACCAGTCTTTGTTTTACCTACCATCACGTCTGTTTCATATGATTGGATAGAATTCTTGTCAATATGTGTTGCTCTAGGTGTGATTGGCTGAAATCTGGGCCGAGATGCTTTTATGCTATGCTGTAATGTCACATCCCATTGGCATTCCCTGTGGAACAGCCAGGTGTTAAAATCCTGTCTACACTGTCTAGCAATGTGCTGAGAGTGATGTGCTGAATAAATAGCTCATGTAACTGGTCCGGATGTCCCGTCTCCGTTCATGAATGTATATAGTTTTTCCAGCGGCATGCATAGATGGTGTACTCCATCGATGCATGAATAACAGAGGGGATAATGTGCCTTTTGCTGCTATCTTCTTTTGCTGCTCCATTTTGCTTGCTTTGTTCTTGCTTTCTGTCAAAGAAATGCTAGCAAAAGCCCTCCTCAAGTCTTGCTGTGAAGACAGACTGCCAGAAAGATAGAGAAACTTCAGACATTTCCAAGACCCATGTAGCACGTATCTTGGTCAATTTCTATGCAGATCCTTTCTTCCAGCAGGACTTTTTTGCACCGTTAGCGAGCACTGAACTGAATCCAATACAAAAGCAGTGGCTAGAGGAACCATTCTCTTTTCATTTGAATGGTGATAAAAATGCATATCAAATCTAAAGCATTTTAGAGCAGCAGGAAGATTTTCTATGCAGCTAGCAAATCATAACAAGATGCCTATTCACCAGTTGGGTTCCTTTCGGAATTTACAAGAATGCCCGACAGAAAACACAGCTTAGTAAAGTACCAATCTAAATCACAATATCTAGAAAGGTGACATGAAAAAGAGCAAGAGGAAGAAAACAAAAAAGAAAACCAAAGGAAGCCAGAAATAAGGCACAACCTCTCCTCCTTTTCTGCTTACTACAGTACCTTAGAAGTACCTTCAAGTTTCCTAACAGTCACATCAGTAGAAAAGTGTGCCAAGAACAATTGTGGAAAACTGTGGAAAACCCTTCTATCACAAGAGAAACATAGGGTTTGCTTTCACGACCATTAAATCTGCATGCAATGCCTACGGTAAGGGTATGTTTTGTATATACAAGTGTTGGAAAAGAAATGAAATTTAGCAAAATATTTAATTATAATGAGTTGTGTGTGAACTAGTTTGTTAAAAAGTAGTTTTGTAGCCGTTGAAAGTGTGTGTTGGGTTTTGTGTGTTACTTAGCAAGTAGTCTTAGAGATTTAATAAATAATTAAACTAGTGCAAGAAAGTAAGAATGCTAACCTGTCTAGAGGCAGCATACAATGCTCTTAGAATAAGATAAGCAGAGGATTAATGATCTTGTTTGTGAACCAAGGAATGTATTACAAGGAGTCTGTGACCAGGCAAGGGGAACGGAGAAACTGTTTCTTGGAGACTTTGTTGTGAATCTCATGTATAAGAGGGAAGCACCCATACGTGAATTTGGGGGCTCGGACTTTGGGACGTGAGTCCCCCAGTTCCCCGGGCCCTTAATAAAGCACCCACAAAACTTATCCGAGTTTTGTGTCATTTATCAATCGGGCAACAGTTTTCTGGCGACCGCGGCAGGACTCCGAGGGCTGCTGGAGCGGTTCGCGTCCCGATCCACTCCAAGCCGGCACCGAGCACTTCTCGGGGAGTCATCAGTCGTGCCCGACCCCCGCGCCTGTCGGACAAACTGCATTAAGGTAAGCCCGAAGGTGCTTTATATTGGAAAAAAAGGTGATAATTGGATTTGGATTTGGTAGTTGGTAAAAAAGCCTAGGCTCCGGCCATAAGACGTCTAAGGACGCAGGACCGGAACTCGCCTCCTGTTTGTTTTAGGGAAGGACGGCGAGAAGGTATATTGGTTTAAGGTATATTGGTTTATTGAGATTAATAGTGGAATTAAAGGTTGTAATATGATGTCTTTTAAAACTTTTAAAACCTTAGTGCAAGCCAATGGTAAAATACCTAGAAATACACCATTAGGTTGTATATTGAAACGGTGGAAAAGTGAAGGGTATTATCAAGAATTAGATAAAAGTAAAATGATAGATTATTGTAATCATTGGTGGCCTGAATATGAGATTGGGGAAGCGGGATGGCCGGTGAATGGTACACTGGAATTGGGGATAATAGAATCTTTGATGCAATTTTTAAGGAGGAATGAGAAATGGGATGAAATACCATATTTGGATTTGTTTTTCGTTTTATATCGGAAAGAAGAATGGCAAAAGGAATGTGGTATTTTGGTTTTAGAAGTGAATGATGAAAGGGAGTGTGTGGGATGTAAAGAAAGAAAGAAAGGAGTGTAATTTGTATCCTTCAATCGAGGAAGATTTGTCTTATTGTATAGCACCTCCAAGGGTTCCGGTTGCTCCTAATGTGCCCCCTGCTCCCCCTGCGGATATAGCTATAAAAACGGGATCTAGTGAGAGTGATAGTGATGGTGGTGATGGTGAAAAGAATGAGAGTGTTAAAAGAACTCCGTTAGCAGGGTGGACTCGCAAGAGAAGGAAGGGGCAGAAGGGGCCACAGTTAATTGCGCCGTTAAGGGAAGCTGTGGGATCACAGGGAGAAAGGATACTTATAAAGGTGCCTTTCTCCCCCGGGGATTTAGTAATATGGAAGCAATCAGCGAGGAGTTATCGGGACGATCCTGAAAGGGTGGCAAGGGTGGTTAAAATGGTAATAAAGACTCAGAATCCGGACTGGAATAATTTACAAGTATTATTAGATACTATAATGGATTCCACGGAAAAGGAAATGGTTATTAGAGCCACTAGAGAAAAGGCTCGTGAGGAAATTCGATTGAGACAACTAAATGAGACAGTTGATGAATTGGTACCAAGTGAGGAACCTAAGTGGGACCCAAACTCTACGGGAGGAATAAGGGCTGTAAAACGATATCAGGAATTGTTGGTGGAAGGAATTAGGACAGGAATACCTAAGACTATGAACTGGTCTAAGTTGTATTCGGTCAAGCAGGACAAGAATGAGTCTCCGTCTGCCTTTTTAGAATGATTAAAAGACATGGCTCGGAAGTTTACTAATTTAGATGTAGAAGATCAATCAGGAAAACTTCAATTGGCATTGTTGTTTATGGGGCAATCACAAGAGGATATTAGGAAAAAGTTACAAAAGCTAGAAGTAGAAGATACTAGAAGTTTGGATAAAATGCTGGAAGTAGCGTAGAAGGTATACAACAACAGGGAAAAAGAAACTGCAAAAAGACAACAAGCTAGTATTCTGGCTGTAATGCAACAGGCAGGGGCAGGAAGAAGACCCATTAGGGGTCGAGGTCGGGGAGGAGCTAATCACGGACAGAGGGGGTGGGCAAGAGATTGGGGAGGATTTAGGTTTGCACCTAACATAGGGAGGTTAGATCCAAACTAGTGTGCGTTTTGCCGACAATTGGGACACTGGAAAAATGAATGCCCGGTTAGAGGAGGTATGGGCATGAGAAACATAAGATTAAGGACAGGTCCAATGGGGAATGCTCCTGTGAGAAGATTCACGGGAGGACCAGCAGAAGTCGCTCAAGCACTAGTTTTGAGAAACTATCAGAATCAAAGCTGACTAGAAAAGGATTTAAGGGTAGTTTTAGAAATAGATGGAAAGGATCAAGAATTTATAGTAGACACTGGAGCTACTTATTCTGTACTCAATAGACGATTGGGACCTTTGAGTGACACAACGGTACAGGTGGTGGGGGCAACAGAGAAGCTAGAAGAACAACCATTTTTACAACCTTTAAATCTTAGGTTTGGGGAGAAGGAATTAGATCACCAATTTTTGTATATGCCAAACTGCCCCACACCCCTTCTCGGCAGAGATCTGTTGTCTCGACTTAATGTGAAAATAATATTTGAAGGGGGAAGAGTGAAATTGGAAATACCTGAGGAACAAATAGCAGGCATTTTTGTGATCAAGGAAGTGGATGCCTCTCATATTCCAGAAGAAATTGAGCAGGCTGTAGTACCCTGGGTATGGGAGTCAGGAGTCCCTGGAAAATCTAAAGCTGCGCAGCCAGTAAAGGTGGAACTAAAGGAAGGGGCCCGACCAGTGAGGATAAAGCAATACCCCTTGAAGCTTGAGGCAAGGAGGGGAGTAGCCCCGTTAATTAAACAATTTTTGGCTCAAGGAATATTACAGGAATGTGAATCAGAGTATAATACTCCAATTTTTCCAGTAAAGAAACCTAATGGTAAGTACCGTTTGGCACAGGACTTAAGGGCTATTAATGAAATAGTGAAAGACACACATCCAGTTGTTGCTAATCCTTATACCTTGTTAACATCTGTATCGGAGGAGTTTAAATGGTTCTCAGTGATTGACCTTAAAGATGCCTTCTTCTGCATCCCACTGGCAGTAGAGAGTAAGAAATATTTTGCCTTTGAGTGGGAGAGTCCTGATTTTGGGAGAAAGAAGCAGCTTATGTGGACGAGACTCCCACAGAGATTTAAATGCTCCCCTACTATTTTTGGAAACCAACTGGCCAAAGAGCTGGAAGAATGGAAGATAACCCAGGTAACAATATCCCCATCCTTGTATGTAGTCCTGCAGTACGTGGACGACATTTTTCTGGCTACTAAGGAAAGGGAAATGTGCGTAGAATTAACAATTAAATTACTCAACATGCTTGGTCAAGCAGGGTATGGGGTTTCTAAAGAAAAAGCTCAATTGGTCAAAAATAGCGTTATTTATCTCGGTTGTGAGATCACACAAGGGCAGAGACGTTTGGGAGTAAACCGAATAGAGGCAATATGTGCTATTCCTTTGTCTCGTAACCATCAAGAATTGAGATCTTTTCTAGGAATGGTGAGATGGTGTCGACTGTAGATCATGAATTTCGGTCTCCTAGCCAAGCCACTATATGAGGCCTTGAAGCAGCATCAGTTGTAGTGGACGACACAGCAAAAGAAAGCCTTCCAGGAATTGAAGCAGGCACTAAAGGAGGCCCCAGCCCTAGGACTCCCTGACGTGACCAAAGAATTCCAGTTGTACGTGAATGAGAGGCAAAAACTGGCATTAGGAGTCCTCACCTATTACAGCGACCTGTGTGGGTGCGGCTGGTGATAGAGAGACGGAGAATCTTGTATCTTGATCAGAAGGCTTGATTTATTAAGATATGATATATAATACATTATGACTATACTAATAGAATATAGAGAGAGGTTTGCAGAGCTGCTAGCTAAGCTAAGAATAGATAGAAAAGAATCCCAAACAAAGTTGTGTCCAGGGACTCAGTCCCCTCACTTGCCCTGGTGATTGGCCCTTAATTATAAACATAGGAAATGAGCCAATCAAGGTGTCCCTGTTGCATTCCACAGCAGCTGATAATAATTGTTTACCTTCTCTTCGGGGGCCTCTGGCCTCCCGAAGACGCAGAAATCCAAAATAAAGGATTTCTGTGCAGAAATGTCTGCGACACTCACCCAGAAAGTGGGATCCTAGAAGAGGCCAGTGAGATACTTCTCTAAACAACTGGATTCGGTAAGTTCCGGGTGGCCCTCGTGTTTACGAGCCGTGGCGGCAACAATAATTCTTATTCAAGAGGCCCGGAAATTGACTTTGGAGGCAAAAATGAAAGTGTTTGTTCCCCATATGGTCATGGCCGTTTTAGAGCAAAAGGGGGGTCACTGGCTATCATCCAGTCGAATGTTGCAATACCAGGCCATCCTGAGAGAACAAGATGATATTGAAATAAGGACTACTAATCATGTTAATCCAGCAGAGTTTTTACGCAGTGACCAGGAAGCTGAGGGACTGGTGCATGATTGCGTAGAGGTAATTGAACAAGTATATGCCAGCAGACCTGACCTAAAAGATGAACCATTGGAAGAACCTGAATGGGAACTATACACTGATGGATCCAGTTTTGTCGAGAATGGGACTCACTATGCTGAGTATGCAGTGGTAACATTAGATCGAGTAATAGAGGCAAAAGCTTTGTTACCTAGAACTTCGGCCCAGAAAGCAGAGGTGATTGGACTCACCAGAGCCCTGTATTTGAGCAAGGACAAAAGAGTTAATATCTAGACAGATTCTAAATATGCCTTTAGTGTGGTTCATGTACATGGGGCGTTATGGAAAGAAAAGAGGCTTTTGAATTCACAGAGAACTAACATCAAGCACCGGGAAGAAGTGCTACAGCTACTGAATGTGGTACACAGTCCCAAAGCAGTTGCAGTAATGCATGTTAGAGGACATCAGACTGCAGAAGGAGATGTTTACAGAAGAAATCGATTTGCTGATGTTACAGCTCGGCAAGTGGCACGGGAAGTATGGACTCAAATGGCATTGGTACCGGTAAGAACAAATCCGGCTACCCCATACCTGAATCAGGAGCCCAAATATTCAATAGAAGATGGAAAACTAATAAACTTGCTAGGGGCACAGAAGAATCAACTTGGGTGGTACGTTACACCAATGGGACAAATAGTGGTAGCTACCCGCATAATGAAATTTATTTTGGAATCAGAACATAATAAATGTCATTGGGGGGCAGAAGTATTAGTAAAATTTTTGAAGAATGAGATAATCTCTAATCAGATGTTAACAATGGCAAAAAGAGTTAATGCAATGTGCCCAGTATGTTTGAAAAATAATCCAGTAGTTAGGAGACAAATACAAATGGGAAAGTTGCAAGTCGGGCCACAACCAGGAGATTACTAGCAAGTTGATTTTTCTGAATTGCCTAAGGCACAGGGATACAGATACTTGTTAGTGTACGTATGTACATTCTCAGAGTGGCCGGAAGCTTTTCCATGTAGAACTAATCAGGCTAAGGAGGTGGTAAAAACCTTGTTAAAAGAAATAATACCAAGATTTAGAGTACCTTTAAGATTGTCATCAGATAGAAGTCCACATTTTATAGCCGGGGTAGTGCAGGAATTAGCATGAATGTTAGATATAACCTAGAATTTGCATACCCCCTGGAGACCTCAGTCTAGTGGGCAAGTAGAAAGGATGAATCAAACCCTGAAAGGACAAATCAAAAAGATTTGCCAGGAAGCTAAACTGCACTGGCCTCAAGCTTTGCCTTTGGCCCTACACAAGATTCGAATTAAACCAAAGGAAAAGGTAGGCGTAAGTCCATATGAGATATTATATGGCAAACCATATCATGCAACTGTATTAAAAGGGGAGGTACATGTGAGTGGGGACCAGGCGATTGCAGAGTATGTTGTGTCACTTAATAAGATCTTGAATTCTTTAAGAAATACGTTACAGTAGAATAGACCGCTCACGCTGGAGAATTCTGTCCACAACATCCAGCCTGAGGACCAGGTGTACGTCAAGAAGTAGATCACAGATCCGCTACGAGAATCATAGAGCGGACCCCACCAGGTGATGATGACGACCTACACAGTAGTGAAGGTCCAGGAGATAGATGCTTAGATCCATTACACCAGGGTAAAGAAGGGACTGTTCCAGTAGGAAACCCGGATAGTTTCCTCCAACCCGGATGATCTTCCACACAAAGCTGCCTTCTTAATTATATTACTGCTAGTGATCATGAGACTATTACCCGTTCAAGAGTCTACTCTTGTACAGGTTGAAGAAACAAAGGTTACAGTCATAGAAGAGATAGATGTTCAATTAACTTGTGTTATCTTTGACAGCCAGAAAGTTGAGGCCGGTGAAGTTATAGCAATATGGCAACGGGGGGCTGAAAGAAGCCGAGGCAAGATAGGAGTCGGTTGAGATCAAGATAAACAACAAGGAAACACAGTACTGAATCTTACCAAAGTAACCACAAACGATACAAGAGAATATACATGTTTGGTCAAAATACGAGATAATTTTGATTACAAAAGAGTGAGTATGTGAGTTTTGCCATAGACAGAAGATCGTGCTGAAAACATAAAAGTTAATCCAGTATCAATGGCAGTGGACATGTAGGATGGGCCACCTCTCAGAATAAATTGTTCCTTCCTAGTAAGATCAAGATATCAAAAGAACCTTTGAGTCAAATGGTGGAAGCAAAATAGGGAACTGACCTAGGACAGAATAGAGGACGGGACCAATTGGTGGAGAAAAGAAAGAAAAGGTTGTGAGTAGTCGAGTGTCACTAATCCTAGAATAAGAAATGCATAGTGGAGGCATGACAGAATGATGTTATCCTTACAGAGACACGGTAGGAGTAGACGAGAAGTTAATGATACAATAGAACGAAATACTGAGCAAGAAAATTTAGTAGTAAGATTAATCAGAGATTTTGAGATCATGCAGAATGCGACTAAAATAACAGCTTGCCTGCCATTGCCACAGGCTGCAGGTGAACCAATTCCCTGGAGAATAATACCAGTAACCAAAATGCCTGAAACATTCAAGAATGTTTCATGGTCCTGCCAGTCAGTTCCCAAACCAGTAGATGTATAGAGAGATTTGTGTATGACCATTCGGGCTATGACTAGAGAGGAATGTGAAAAGAAATCCAATCATTAAGGTTAGATTCAAAATACCAGGAGGTGTTTAATTGCAACCCCAATAGATGAGCCATGCAATACAGTACGAATAAGAACGAAATCCCAACAAAACGAGATGAGTTGTCAGAATGTCCCACAGAATTTTGACACCTGGAATAGTTAGAAGACATTATGGGGACCTAGTGTTTTGGAACACTATAATTACCTTAGAGAAGTACAATGGTGCATCCAATGGTCAAGAGTAAAGAATCAGTCACATTATAGGGCCCTTATCACGTCTACATCTTCCCGAGAGTTCAGACCGCAGAAAGAAGATTAGAATTGTACTGAAGTTTTTACATGTGATACACCGGAAGACCGAATCGGATTAGTACTGGTGAAAATGGCATGAAAGTGAGGATGCGAGTGTAAGGGGTATGATCACACGGTTAGCAGAGAGTCCATAGATGGGCCTATAGATTGCAGATATACTACTGTGCATAGCCCTAGAAATCTAGTCTGGGTGTTGGGACACGGACAGTGGACCACACATTTACCTCTAGATGAATCAGAAACACAAATCACCCTAAGAGTTCCCACATTGTGTCCATACTGGAAACAGAATAGATTGATCCAAAGGAAAGAACTCAGAAAGAGGGAAGAATCCCTAGAAGAGCAGTGGCATGAACCTGGCTCAAGAGTGCAATTTAGATAGATATTAGAGTCATTATTCCCTCCGGTAGCGACATATCGAAACAGGGAAATGCTCAACAATTTGTTAGGACAGACAGAAAAGTTGGCAGCAGCTACTAAGAAAGGATTTAAAGATCTAAATTTGCAATTGCAAGCTACATCAAGAATGACCCTACAAAACAAAATGGCATTGGATTTGCTACTGTTAAAAGAACATGGAGTTTGTAGTTACCTGAGTAAGAGAATAGATCATTGCTGTGTACACATTCCAAATGTTACACTTAAAGTTGAGAAAGATATTTCTCAACTGGCAGAAGTAGAAACAAAAACCAAAGAAATTGAAAGAGAAGCACAGCATAATTAGATAGGAGCAGTATTTGATTCTTTAGGGCTTCACCTGTCTGGCTAGATTACGTCTGCTATACAGTATGTACTAATGTTTTTAGTATTTTTAGTGACTATATAGATTGTATTTAGATGCCTCTTAAGTGTGATCGAAAAAGAAAAGAGGCAATCTCTCCGGTTGCTGAACGCGATGACCCGCGGGCGGCAGAATGAGGAACACTCCCCACCTCGTTATGAAGATGTTACTGTCAATACTGTTGATTGAGCATCCTTGCAGCAGGACTGAAGGATGCTCAAAAGGGGGGAAATGTTGGAAAAGAAATGAAATTTAGCAAAATATTTAATTATAGTGAGTTGTGTGTGAACTAGTTTGTTAAAAAGTAGTTTTGTAGCCGTTGAAAGTGTGTGTTGGGTTTTGTGTGTTACTTAGCAAGTAGTCTTAGAGATTTAATAAATAATTAAACTAGTGCAAGAAAGTAAGAATGCTAACCTGTCTAGAGGCAGCATACAATGCTCTTAGAATAAGATAAGCAGAAGATTAATGATCTTGTTTGTGAACCAAGGAATGTATCACAAGGAGTCTGTGACCAGGCAAGGGGAACGGAGAAACTGTTTCTTGGAGACTTTGTTGTGAATCTCATGTATAAGAGGGAAGCACCCATACGTGAATTTGGGGGCTCGGACTTTGGGACGTGAGTCCCCCAGTTCCCCGGGCCCTTAATAAAGCACCCACAAAACTTATCCGAGTTTTGTGTCATTTATCAATCGGGCAACACAAGAACAATTGAAAACTCTTTCTGAATTGAAGGGACTGCTTTTTGTTTGTTATGAATGACTTGGCTAAATATGTCGCATGTTAAAATACTGCAGACATGTGGTTCATTTTAGAGATGCCAACTGCAAAGGAGGGAAGCATTTTGTGTGCTTAAGAAGTAATGTATTGCAGAGTGCTTTTATTACTTCTTTAGAAGTTTAGAATATGCGGAAAAGATGCTAGCTGGGGACTTGCAATTAATGAATTATTTGCTCTAAGTAGGTCAAATGACATTAGCTTTCAAAAAGGAAAAGTAGTCTTATTCCACGTGCCAATTCTAAAGTAGATTAATAAGCCTTAAGCAGAAGATGCATGTGAAGAGGGATATGACATGAAAGGTTAAGCAACACTGCTGACAGCAAAAGGCTTACCTGCTGCAGATACAGGAGACAAAATACTATTTTGACACAAACATTGCTATTCAGACGACAGTAAAATTCTGAGTGACAGCAAAATTTACCCAGTCATGACAGTAAAATTTGCTCACATCAAAATGTGCTAATCAATTCTTAGTGTAAGCTAAGCACCTTAAGCAAAGGGTAGTTCAAGCGTAACTGGTATTTGATGGCAAAAAAGGCAACTTGGCCTGCGTTTCTCACTTCTACTCCATTAAAAAGCTTACTCTGTCTCAGATTCCTTCGGAGGGATACCAACGCAAGTCGCGAAACTGCACAAAAATGATGATTGAAAGAAAGATAGATTAGAAAAGTGGAATAATGGTTCATGTTCTTTTCCTTCCAACTGCTTTGTTTGCCCTTTTAAATTTTTGAAGTCCTTTCTGGTGTCACCATGGTTGCACTGCAGCAAGTGTTCGGCTGTAAGCTGTCCATATTGCCAGCTTCTGGACTGCCTTCAGAAAACTTCCCACTGGTTTTGTATAGAAATCACAAGCAGTAGAGATGACAAAGACTCCAGAAACCTTCTCGTCTCCTTCTAGAGAGTAAGACCATGTGCTTAACTGGACAACTTTCATCAGTCATGAGGGAGTCTCATGTTCAAGAGCTAAGCAGTGACAGCTGTAAATGACAAAAAGCAGACTGAAATTCTCTTGGGACTCCAGCAGAGAGCAATGAAGGAGGTTGAATTCACCTTCTTGGGAAGTTCTAAAATGCACGTTAACTTGAGCACAAGAGCTAAGCCATCGTAACCTTTGTTGAGTATGTCTGCGTAGACAGAGTTTCCATCACTGCAGAAGCAATGTTATTTAACACACGTTATCATCTCTAGCTGCTAAACTGCACTTATTGCAAAGTATCTGCAACGTATTTTACAGGGTGGGCTTTTATGTGTAATCCCTGAGTAATATTGCAAACAGAAGTACTTGGGGTGTGGGGTGGGGGGGGAACCACAACTCTTAGGTTTTTCAAATCATGGTTCCATTTGAAAGTCAAAAAAGATGTCAAACCTTTCTTTCCTAGACGTATTACCAGCACAAACTGTACCAGAATTTATGACCCGTAACTGTACCGTGGACACTATTTCTCTGGACTATTCCTTAAGAAACAAAGTCCTCACTAGAAATAAAACAAAATTAGCCCAAGTATTGGCCTGGATTAGTTCCAAGTCTCAGTACTAAAGGCCAAACATGTGTAATAATAGTAACGAGTGGACTAAAAGTTAAATCAATAGAGCATTACTCAGTTCAAAGACATCTTGTGTCCTAATGTTCTCACAGAAGACTGTAAAAACCTGTCTATTTTTGTGGGTTTCTTTTATCCATTTAGCTGTACCTTCTACTTCTCTCCACTGTCTGAGAACATTGATGATAAGGTTGGATGACCTCATGTAAACTTGTAGAAGTAAAGAAAGAGAAGCCAGTAAAGAAAGGCAAATTTGTTAATTGCAGGTGGAAAGAGGGAGGCCAACAAAAGAAAACAAAAGAACAGTAATAATGAAATGCTCCCCTGTCTTCTGTGAAAAGTAAAGGCACAGACAAGAAAGAACAAGTGCAAAATTCTCACTAGAGAAACACACTTTATCTGATTCAAGTATTTTGCAGTACATTTCTTGCTGTTTTCTCATGCCAAACATATTAACCATTGAAGGTGTCGCTTTCCTCTTTCTGGAATACAGCTAGGAAGATGGCTGTGTCATTGCTGACAAGCTGCTATTCTCAGTGTCCAGCTGAAAGTCCTAGATCAATTGATTTGCTCTGTCACTTTGATATGGCATGACTTACAGTTTCAGCACCTAAACTTGCCAGCCCTACAATTCTTTGCCCCTTGAATGGTTAGATAGGCTCCTTGGCAACTGGCATTTGTAAGGACATGAAACTATGCAGAATTTGCACCGTGAAGAGGATGCCAAATGAGTCACGCTGGTAGATTAACTAGGGCATGCAAGGCAGAGAGAGGGAAATGAGAGCACAAGAAGAGAGTACACAAGAAGAGAGTACAATCTCCTTTTTTCTGAAACACTGTAGAGATCAAAGTGAACACAAATCCTCCTAGGGGTAGTTCTTGCAAAAGACTAAGAGTTCTTTTTGTGTTCACAGGCCTGGAATATTTAGCTTTGGATCACGGCAAAATGCAGATGACAAAACGAGGCCTTGAAGTCACATCCAGTATGAAGCAGTATGAAAGAGGAAAGCAGCTGAGAGGATCAACCCTGCTAAGTAGTCTCAGTATTCTTCTTGACATGAGCAGAAATTTGAAATGAGTCTCTGAAAATGACAAAGGAGGCAGAAGAAAAGGGAGCGATGACTCCTCTGGCATAGTGTTTCCTAACAGGGATCTTCAAAATGTAAAGGTTGTATCATCCTTTCAACTGAAGGAAGGTATGAAAACAACAGGAAGGAAATGGCATCAAATGCTAGAAAGACTCTGGGCAGTGTACTTCTAGACAGAAAGGCCACTGATGGAAAACCAACTCAACTGGCACCAATGCAGCAGCATTGTACTAAAGCCAGAAATGTCCTGTGCTTCACTCTCTGCCATTCCATTCAGATGCACACAGCAGCTCTGCAACATTCCAACTGACCATCTCCTTGGCAAACTGGGAGGGAGGGTCTGTGGTGATGCAGAGTCCCCAGGCAGATGCAAAGGAGAGCTGCTTTCTTGCAAAAACCAGGCTTTTGAAACACTCAGGCCTTTATCAGTTCCATAGCTTTAAGCCATAACAAACACAATTCAACCAACCACTATGCACCACGCTGTGAACACACGACGGTTCTAGAACTTGTTGATCTACCTCGAATTCAGCTGCCTCACCTTCCCACAGTCCTTTTCTACTTAGCCAAAGTAATGGGCCTCAGCCCAAGGCCTTCCTTTTGTAAGCTTCTAACTCTATGCAGCAGCAAACCACTACTTTCTTCTGTGCCAAGACTTTAGGTAGACGATTTGCATCTGCCCTTCCAGTGAAATCTAATGGGGAGAGAAAGGCCTCTCAGAGATGTTCAGTCATTCCATTTTCTAGACAGGCCAAATACAAAGAAAAGCAAGCTATGGGATTGTGTACTTGATCTTACAAAACACCTGCTGCCCTCTGACAATCAACTAGCAGAAAACCAGCCAAACTGAGACTTGAGGAAAACAACCCTTGGAAGGGAATAATGATGTGATCAATCAAGACAACACTTTTCCAGGCTACCGAGATATTGGAAATGTCAGCAAAGGCTTGAGAGCAAAGGCTGAACTAATGGGGAAAGGGTAAAAGAATCCCAAGGAATACATGACCAAAAGTTAAAACAATTCCAAGTAAAACATAGGCAACTGACCTGTTGAAGCCTTCAGGAAATCAGTGGCCGCTGATTTACATAGGCCATTCAAGTTAATTGACCTGTGCACATTCCACTCCTTTTTCGGCACCATCCGGCACCATAGGGGGAATCGAGACCATGGAATCACAATTCCTTGGATTCTGTTCTTAACTTTAGGAGAGAAGTACAGCAGCTGAAGTACCTGTTACTGATGTGATACCAAGGAACACACAGTTGACACATTTCATTCTTGGCCAATCACAACAAGCAAGACTAAGAGGATAAGGGTGGCTTATTTTCATGACAATTTTCTTGTTTTACAGCCTGCTCTGATTCCAGTGAAACTTTTTCATTAGCTTCTCTCTAAAAGGAGAAAGTCCAGTTCAATGTCCCGCCCTACTGCTGCAAGTATACCATTTGGTTTGTCGAGCCTAAAAATTGAATTGGAAGGTACGGAGCCCCCAGAGCTAAGAGCAGCTCCGGGGCGTCTTTCAGCAGAAGCCGTGCTAAGGAGAGCCCTGTGAGTGGCACAATCGTCTTTGCACAAAGAAGCCGCTTCTTCGCCTCAGGGAGCCGGAGAGAGCGGCAGCTTCGGAAAGGTGAAGAAGGAAGCTGTACAACACTGGGATTGTGTGTGCAGCTTGCCAACTGATACAAAACAGTACCTTTGCACTCTCGTGACTTTTCCAATCACATGAATATTCGATTGGAAGCTGTTTTGGACAACTTTTCTTTTCTTCCTGCCAAACACTTGGCAGACATCCGTGCAACTTCTAGAACACGATGGGAGATGTTTTCTGTGCTGGCACAGTTTTTCCTAGCCAGACATAGTGGGAAAGCGTTTTGCTAAGATGTAGACTACAAAAGACGCGAAAGACGAAAGTGGGATGCTCTCCGGAGGTAAGAGCCGCTGCCGGGCGTCTTTCGGCAGAAGCCGCGCTAAGGAGAGCACTGTGAGCGGCACAATCGTCTTTGCGCGAAGAAGCCGCTTCTTGGGCTCCGGCAGCCGGCGAGAGCGGCAGCTTCGGGAAGGTGAAGAAGCAAGCTGTACAACACTGGGATTGTGTGCGCACCTTGCCAACTGATAGAAAACAGTACCTTTGCACTCTCCTGACTTTTCCAATCACAGGAACATTCGATTGGAAGCTGTTTTGGACAACTTTTCTTTTCTTCCTGCCAAACACTTGGCAGACATCCGTGCAACTTCTAGAACACGATGGGAGATGTTTTCTGTGCTGGCACAGTTTTTCCTAGCCAGACATAGTGGGAAAGCTTTTTGCCGAGGTGTAGATGAGAAGAGGAGCTAAAGAGGAAGGTAGGATGCTCTCCGGAGGTAAGAGCCGCTGCCGGGCGTCTTTCGGCAGAAGCCGCGCTAAGGAGAGCACTGTGAGCGGCACAATCGTCTTTGCGCGAAGAAGCCGCTTCTTGGGCTCCGGCAGCCGGCGAGAGCGGCAGCTTCGGGAAGGTGAAGAAGCAAGCTGTACAACACTGGGATTGTGTGCGCACCTTGCCAACTGATAGAAAACAGTACCTTTGCACTCTCCTGACTTTTCCAATCACAGGAACATTCGATTGGAAGCTGTTTTGGACAACTTTTCTTTTCTTCCTGCCAAACACTTGGCAGACATCCGTGCAACTTCTAGAACACGATGGGAGATGTTTTCTGTGCTGGCACAGTTTTTCCTAGCCAGACATAGTGGAAAAGCTTTTTGCCGAGGTGTAGATGAGAAGAGGAGCTAAAGAGGAAGGTAGGTTGCTCTCCGGAGGTAAGAACCGCTGCCGGGCGTCTTTCGGCAGAAGCCGCGCTAAGGAGAGCACTGTGAGCGGCACAATCGTCTTTGCGCGAAGAAGCCGCTTCTTGGGCTCCGGCAGCCGGCGAGAGCGGCAGCTTCGGGAAGGTGAAGAAGCAAGCTGTACAACACTGGGATTGTGTGCGCACCTTGCCAACTGATAGAAAACAGTACCTTTGCACTCTCCTGACTTTTCCAATCACAGGAACATTCGATTGGAAGCTGTTTTGGACAACTTTTCTTCCTGCCAAACACTTGGCAGACATCTCTGCAACTTCTAGAACACGATGGGAGATGTTTTCTGTGCTGGCACAGTTTTTCCTAGCCAGACATAGTGGAAAAGCGTTTTGCTAAGATGTAGACTACAAAAGACGCGAAAGACGAAGGTGGGATGCTCTCCGGAGGTAAGAGCCGCTGCCGGGCGTCTTTCGGCAGAAGCCGCGCTAAGGAGAGCACTGTGAGCGGCACAATCGTCTTTGCGCGAAGAAGCCGCTTCTTGGGCTCCGGCAGCCGGCGAGAGCGGCAGCTTCGGGAAGGTGAAGAAGCAAGCTGTACAACACTGGGATTGTGTGCGCACCTTGCCAACTGATAGAAAACAGTACCTTTGCACTCTCCTGACTTTTCCAATCACAGGAACATTCGATTGGAAGCTGTTTTGGACAACTTTTCTTTTCTTCCTGCCAAACACTTGGCAGACATCTCTGCAACTTCTAGAACACGATGGGAGATGATTTCTGTGCTGGCACAGTTTTTCCTAGCCAGACATAGTGGGAAAGCGTTTTGCTAAGATGTAGACTACAAAAGACGCGAAAGACGAAGATAGGATGCTCTCCGGAGGAAAGAGCCGCTGCCGAGCATCTTTCGGCAGAAGCCGCGCTAAGGAGAGCACTGTGAGCGGCACAATCGTCTTTGCGCGAAGAAGCCGCTTTTTCGGCTCCGGCAGCCGGCGAGAGCGGCAGCTTCGGGAAGGTGAAGAAGCAAGCTGTACAACACTGGGATTGTGTGCGCACCTTGCCAACTGATAGAAAACAGTACCTTTGCACTCTCCTGACTTTTCCAATCACAGGAACATTCGATTGGAAGCTGTTTTGGACAACTTTTCTTTTCTTCCTGCCAAACACTTGGCAGACATCCGTGCAACTTCTAGAACACGATGGGAGATGTTTTCTGTGCTGGCACAGTTTTTCCTAGCCAGACATAGTGGAAAAGCTTTTTGCCGAGGTGTAGATGAGAAGAGGAGCTAAAGAGGAAGGTAGGATGCTCTCCGGAGGTAACAGCCGCTGCCGGGTGTCTTTCGGCAGAAGCCGCGCTAAGGAGAGCACTGTGAGCGGCACAATCGTCTTTGCGCGAAGAAGCCGCTTTTTCGGCTCCGGCAGCCGGCGAGAGCGGCAGCTTCGGGAAGGTGAAGAAGCAAGCTGTACAACACTGGGATTGTGTGCGCACCTTGCCAACTGATAGAAAACAGTACCTTTGCACTCTCCTGACTTTTCCAATCACAGGAACATTCGATTGGAAGCTGTTTTGGACAACTTTTCTTTTCTTCCTGCCAAACACTTGGCAGACATCCGTGCAACTTCTAGAACACGATGGGAGATGTTTTCTGTGCTGGCACAGTTTTTCCTAGCCAGACATAGTGGAAAAGCTTTTTGCCGAGGTGTAGATGAGAAGAGGAGCTAAAGACGAAGGTAGGATGCTCTCCGGAGGTAAGAGCCGCTGCCGAGCATCTTTCGGCAGAAGCCGCGCTAAGGAGAGCACTGTGAGCGGCGCAATCGTCTTTGCGCGAAGAAGCCGCTTCTTGGGCTCCGGCAGCCGGCGAGAGCGGCAGCTTCGGGAAGGTGAAGAAGCAAGCTGTACAACACTGGGATTGTGTGCGCACCTTGCCAACTGATAGAAAACAGTACCTTTGCACTCTCCTGACTTTTCCAATCACAGGAACATTCGATTGGAAGCTGTTTTGGACAACTTTTCTTTTCTTCCTGCCAAACACTTGGCAGACATCTCTGCAACTTCTAGAACACGATGGGAGATGTTTTCTGTGCTGGCACAGTTTTTCCTAGCCAGACATAGTGGAAAAGCTTTTTGCTAAGATGTAGACTACAAAAGACGCGAAAGACGAAGGTGGGATGCTCTCCGGAGGTAAGAGCCGCTGCCGGGCGTCTTTCGGCAGAAGCCGCGCTAAGGAGAGCACTGTGAGCGGCACAATCGTCTTTGCGCAAAGAAGCCGCTTCTTGGGCTCCGGCAGCCGGCGAGAGCGGCAGCTTCGGGAAGGTGAAGAAGCAAGCTGTACAACACTGGGATTGTGTGCGCACCTTGCCAACTGATAGAAAACAGTACCTTTGCACTCTCCTGACTTTTCCAATCACAGGAACATTCGATTGGAAGCTGTTTTGGACAACTTTTCTTTTCTTCCTGCCAAACACTTGGCAGACATCCGTGCAACTTCTAGAACACGATGGGAGATGTTTTCTGTGCTGGCACAGTTTTTCCTAGCCAGACATAGTGGGAAAGCGTTTTGCTAAGATGTAGACTACAAAAGACGCGAAAGACGAAGATAGGATGCTCTCCGGAGGAAAGAGCCGCTGCCGAGCATCTTTCGGCAGAAGCCGTGCTAAGGAGAGCACTGTGAGCGGCGCAATCGTCTTTGCGCGAAGAAGCCGCTTCTTGGGCTCCGGCAGCCGGCGAGAGCGGCAGCTTCGGGAAGGTGAAGAAGCAAGCTGTACAACACTGGGATTGTGTGCGCACCTTGCCAACTGATAGAAAACAGTACCTTTGCACTCTCCTGACTTTTCCAATCACAGGAACATTCGATTGGAAGCTGTTTTGGACAACTTTTCTTTTCTTCCTGCCAAACACTTGGCAGACATCCGTGCAACTTCTAGAACACGATGGGAGATGTTTTCTGTGCTGGCACAGTTTTTCCTAGCCAGACATAGTGGGAAAGCGTTTTGCTAAGATGTAGACTACAAAAGACGCGAAAGACGAAGATAGGATGCTCTCCGGAGGAAAGAGCCGCTGCCGAGCGTCTTTCGGCAGAAGCCGCGCTAAGGAGAGCACTGTGAGCGGCACAATCGTCTTTGCGCGAAGAAGCCGCTTCTTGGGCTCCGGCAGCCGGCGAGAGCGGCAGCTTCGGGAAGGTGAAGAAGCAAGCTGTACAACACTGGGATTGTGTGCGCACCTTGCCAACTGATAGAAAACAGTACCTTTGCACTCTCCTGACTTTTCCAATCACAGGAACATTCGATTGGAAGCTGTTTTGGACAACTTTTCTTTTCTTCCTGCCAAACACTTGGCAGACATCTCTGCAACTTCTAGAACACGATGGGAGATGTTTTCTGTGCTGGCACAGTTTTTCCTAGCCAGACATAGTGGAAAAGCTTTTTGCCGAGGTGTAGATGAGAAGAGGAGCTAAAGAGGAAGGTAGGTTGCTCTCCGGAGGTAAGAACCGCTGCCGGGCGTCTTTCGGCAGAAGCCGCGCTAAGGAGAGCACTGTGAGCGGCACAATCGTCTTTGCGCGAAGAAGCCGCTTCTTGGGCTCCGGCAGCCGGCGAGAGCGGCAGCTTCGGGAAGGTGAAGAAGCAAGCTGTACAACACTGGGATTGTGTGCGCACCTTGCCAACTGATAGAAAACAGTACCTTTGCACTCTCCTGACTTTTCCAATCACAGGAACATTCGATTGGAAGCTGTTTTGGACAACTTTTCTTTTCTTCCTGCCAAACACTTGGCAGACATCCGTGCAACTTCTAGAACACGATGGGAGATGTTTTCTGTGCTGGCACAGTTTTTCCTAGCCAGACATAGTGGGAAAGCGTTTTGCTAAGATGTAGACTACAAAAGACGCGAAAGACGAAGGTAGGATGCTCTCCGGAGGAAAGAGCCGCTGCCGGGCGTCTTTCGGCAGAAGCCGCGCTAAGGAGAGCACTGTGAGCGGCGCAATCGTCTTTGCGCGAAGAAGCCGCTTTTTCGGCTCCGGGAGCCGGCGAGAGCGGCAGCTTCGGGAAGGTGAAGAAGCAAGCTGTACAACGCTGGGATTGTGTGCGCACCTTGCCAACTGATAGAAAACAG
The DNA here is from genome assembly GCF_028018845.1 of Melospiza georgiana. Taxonomy (NCBI): domain Eukaryota; kingdom Metazoa; phylum Chordata; class Aves; order Passeriformes; family Passerellidae; genus Melospiza; species Melospiza georgiana. The sequence goes on along the minus strand of NC_080442.1, from coordinate 264,751 downwards.
TACCTTTGCACTCTCCTAACTTTTCCAATCACAGGAACATTCGATTGGAAGCTGTTTTGGACAACTTTTCTTTTCTTCCTGCCAAACATTTGGCAGACATCCGTGCAACTTCTAGAACACGATGGGAGATGTTTTCTGTGCTGGCACAGTTTTTCCTAGCCAGACACAGAGGGAAAGCGTTTTGCTAAGATGTAGACGACAAAAGACGCGAAAGACGAAGGTAGGATGCTCTCCGGAGGTAAGAGCCGCTGCCGGGCGTCTTTCGGCAGAAGCCGCGCTAAGGAGAGCACTGTGAGCGGCGCAATCGTCTTTGCGCGAAGAAGCCGCTTCTTGGGCTTCGGGAGCCGGCGAGAGCGGCAGCTTCGGGAAGGTGAAGAAGCAAGCTGTACAACACTGGGATTGTGTGCGCACCTTGCCAACTGATAGAAAACAGTACCTTTGCACTCTCCTGACTTTTCCAATCACAGGAACATTCGATTGGAAGCTGTTTTGGACAACTTTTCTTTTCTTCCTGCCAAACACTTGGCAGACATCTCTGCAACTTCTAGAACACGATGGGAGATGTTTTCTGTGCTGGCACAGTTTTTCCTAGCCAGACATAGTGGAAAAGCGTTTTGCTAAGATGTAGACTACAAAAGACGCGAAAGACGAAGATAGGATGCTCTCCGGAGGAAAGAGCCGCTGCCGAGCGTCTTTCGGCAGAAGCCGCGCTAAGGAGAGCACTGTGAGCGGCGCAATCGTCTTTGCGCGAAGAAGCCGCTTTTTCGGCTCCGGCAGCCGGCGAGAGCGGCAGCTTCGGGAAGGTGAAGAAGCAAGCTGTACAACACTGGGATTGTGTGCGCACCTTGCCAACTGATAGAAAACAGTACCTTTGCACTCTCCTGACTTTTCCAATCACAGGAACATTCGATTGGAAGCTGTTTTGGACAACTTTTCTTTTCTTCCTGCCAAACACTTGGCAGACATCCGTGCAACTTCTAGAACACGATGGGAGATGTTTTCTGTGCTGGCACAGTTTTTCCTAGCCAGACATAGTGGAAAAGCTTTTTGCCGAGGTGTAGATGAGAAGAGGAGCTAAAGACGAAGGTAGGATGCTCTCCGGAGGTAAGAGCCGCTGCCGGGCGTCTTTCGGCAGAAGCCGCGCTAAGGAGAGCACTGTGAGCGGCACAATCGTCTTTGCGCGAAGAAGCCGCTTCTTGGGCTCCGGCAGCCGGCGAGAGCGGCAGCTTCGGGAAGGTGAAGAAGCAAGCTGTACAACACTGGGATTGTGTGCGCACCTTGCCAACTGATAGAAAACAGTACCTTTGCACTCTCCTGACTTTTCCAATCACAGGAACATTCGATTGGAAGCTGTTTTGGACAACTTTTCTTTTCTTCCTGCCAAACACTTGGCAGACATCTCTGCAACTTCTAGAACACGATGGGAGATGTTTTCTGTGCTGGCACAGTTTTTCCTAGCCAGACATAGTGGAAAAGCTTTTTGCCGAGGTGTAGATGAGAAGAGGAGCTAAAGAGTAAGGTAGGATGCTCTCCGGAGGTAAGAACCGCTGCCGGGCGTCTTTCGGCAGAAGCCGCGCTAAGGAGAGCACTGTGAGCGGCACAATCGTCTTTGCGCGAAGAAGCCGCTTCTTGGGCTCCGGCAGCCGGCGAGAGCGGCAGCTTCGGGAAGGTGAAGAAGCAAGCTGTACAACACTGGGATTGTGTGCGCACCTTGCCAACTGATAGAAAACAGTACCTTTGCACTCTCCTGACTTTTCCAATCACAGGAACATTCGATTGGAAGCTGTTTTGGACAACTTTTCTTTTCTTCCTGCCAAACACTTGGCAGATATCTCTGCAACTTCTAGAACACGATGGGAGATGTTTTCTGTGCTGGCACAGTTTTTCCTAGCCAGACATAGTGGAAAAGCGTTTTGCTAAGATGTAGACTACAAAAGACGCGAAAGACGAAGGTGGGATGCTCTCCGGAGGTAAGAGCCGCTGCCGAGCGTCTTTCGGCAGAAGCCGCGCTAAGGAGAGCACTGTGAGCGGCACAATCGTCTTTGCGCGAAGAAGCCGCTTTTTCGGCTCCGGCAGCCGGCGAGAGCGGCAGCTTCGGGAAGGTGAAGAAGCAAGCTGTACAACACTGGGATTGTGTGCGCACCTTGCCAACTGATAGAAAACAGTACCTTTGCACTCTCCTGACTTTTCCAATCACAGGAACATTCGATTGGAAGCTGTTTTGGACAACTTTTCTTTTCTTCCTGCCAAACACTTGGCAGACATCCGTGCAACTTCTAGAACACGATGGGAGATGTTTTCTGTGCTGGCACAGTTTTTCCTAGCCAGACATAGTGGGAAAGCTTTTTGCCGTGAGGTAGATGAGAAGAGGAGCTAAAGACGAAGGTAGGATGCTCTCCGGAGGTAAGAGCCGCTGCCGGGCGTCTTTCGGCAGAAGCCGCGCTAAGGAGAGCACTGTGAGCGGCGCAATCGTCTTTGCGCGAAGAAGCCGCTTTTTCGGCTCCGGCAGCCGGCGAGAGCGGCAGCTTCGGGAAGGTGAAGAAGCAAGCTGTACAACACTGGGATTGTGTGCGCACCTTGCCAACTGATAGAAAACAGTACCTTTGCACTCTCCTGACTTTTCCAATCACAGGAACATTCGATTGGAAGCTGTTTTGGACAACTTTTCTTTTCTTCCTGCCAAACACTTGGCAGACATCCGTGCAACTTCTAGAACACGATGGGAGATGTTTTCTGTGCTGGCACAGTTTTTCCTAGCCAGACATAGTGGAAAAGCTTTTTGCCGAGGTGTAGATGAGAAGAGGAGCTAAAGAGGAAGGTAGGATGCTCTCCGGAGGTAAGAGCCGCTGCCGGGCGTCTTTCGGCAGAAGCCGCGCTAAGGAGAGCACTGTGAGCGGCACAATCGTCTTTGCGCGAAGAAGCCGCTTCTTGGGCTCCGGCAGCCGGCGAGAGCGGCAGCTTCGGGAAGGTGAAGAAGCAAGCTGTACAACACTGGGATTGTGTGCGCACCTTGCCAACTGATAGAAAACAGTACCTTTGCACTCTCCTGACTTTTCCAATCACAGGAACATTCGATTGGAAGCTGTTTTGGACAACTTTTCTTTTCTTCCTGCCAAACACTTGGCAGACATCTCTGCAACTTCTAGAACACGATGGGAGATGTTTTCTGTGCTGGCACAGTTTTTCCTAGCCAGACATAGTGGAAAAGCTTTTTGCCGAGGTGTAGATGAGAAGAGGAGCTAAAGAGGAAGGTAGGTTGCTCTCCGGAGGTAAGAACCGCTGCCGGGCGTCTTTCGGCAGAAGCCGCGCTAAGGAGAGCACTGTGAGCGGCACAATCGTCTTTGCGCGAAGAAGCCGCTTTTTCGGCTCCGGCAGCCGGCGAGAGCGGCAGCTTCGGGAAGGTGAAGAAGCAAGCTGTACAACACTGGGATTGTGTGCGCACCTTGCCAACTGATAGAAAACAGTACCTTTGCACTCTCCTGACTTTTCCAATCACAGGAACATTCGATTGGAAGCTGTTTTGGACAACTTTTCTTTTCTTCCTGCCAAACACTTGGCAGACATCTCTGCAACTTCTAGAACACGATGGGAGATGTTTTCTGTGCTGGCACAGTTTTTCCTAGCCAGACATAGTGGGAAAGCGTTTTGCTAAGATGTAGACTACAAAAGACGCGAAAGACGAAGATAGGATGCTCTCCGGAGGAAAGAGCCGCTGCCGAGCATCTTTCGGCAGAAGCCGCGCTAAGGAGAGCACTGTGAGCGGCACAATCGTCTTTGCGCGAAGAAGCCGCTTTTTCGGCTCCGGCAGCCGGCGAGAGCGGCAGCTTCGGGAAGGTGAAGAAGCAAGCTGTACAACACTGGGATTGTGTGCGCACCTTGCCAACTGATAGAAAACAGTACCTTTGCACTCTCCTGACTTTTCCAATCACAGGAACATTCGATTGGAAGCTGTTTTGGACAACTTTTCTTTTCTTCCTGCCAAACACTTGGCAGACATCCGTGCAACTTCTAGAACACGATGGGAGATGTTTTCTGTGCTGGCACAGTTTTTCCTAGCCAGACATAGTGGAAAAGCTTTTTGCCGAGGTGTAGATGAGAAGAGGAGCTAAAGACGAAGGTGGGATGCTCTCCGGAGGTAAGAGCCGCTGCCGGGCGTCTTTCGGCAGAAGCCGCGCTAAGGAGAGCACTGTGAGCGGCACAATCGTCTTTGCGCGAAGAAGCCGCTTTTTCGGCTCCGGCAGCCGGCGAGAGCGGCAGCTTCGGGAAGGTGAAGAAGCAAGCTGTACAACACTGGGATTGTGTGCGCACCTTGCCAACTGATAGAAAACAGTACCTTTGCACTCTCCTGACTTTTCCAATCACAGGAACATTCGATTGGAAGCTGTTTTGGACAACTTTTCTTTTCTTCCTGCCAAACACTTGGCAGACATCCGTGCAACTTCTAGAACACGATGGGAGATGTTTTCTGTGCTGGCACAGTTTTTCCTAGCCAGACATAGTGGAAAAGCTTTTTGCCGAGGTGTAGATGAGAAGAGGAGCTAAAGACGAAGGTAGGATGCTCTCCGGAGGTAAGAGCCGCTGCCGAGCATCTTTCGGCAGAAGCCGCGCTAAGGAGAGCACTGTGAGCGGCGCAATCGTCTTTGCGCGAAGAAGCCGCTTCTTGGGCTCCGGCAGCCGGCGAGAGCGGCAGCTTCGGGAAGGTGAAGAAGCAAGCTGTACAACACTGGGATTGTGTGCGCACCTTGCCAACTGATAGAAAACAGTACCTTTGCACTCTCCTGACTTTTCCAATCACAGGAACATTCGATTGGAAGCTGTTTTGGACAACTTTTCTTTTCTTCCTGCCAAACACTTGGCAGACATCCGTGCAACTTCTAGAACACGATGGGAGATGTTTTCTGTGCTGGCACAGTTTTTCCTAGCCAGACACAGTGGGAAAGCGTTTTGCTAAGATGTAGGCGACAAAAGACGCGAAAGACGAAGGTAGGATGCTCTCCGGAGGTAAGAGCCGCTGCCGGGCGTCTTTCGGCAGAAGCCGCGCTAAGGAGAGCACTGTGAGCGGCACAATCGTCTTTGCGCGAAGAAGCCGCTTCTTGGGCTCCGGCAGCCGGCGAGAGCGGCAGCTTCGGGAAGGTGAAGAAGCAAGCTGTACAACACTGGGATTGTGTGCGCACCTTGCCAACTGATAGAAAACAGTACCTTTGCACTCTCCTGACTTTTCCAATCACAGGAACATTCGATTGGAAGCTGTTTTGGACAACTTTTCTTTTCTTCCTGCCAAACACTTGGCAGACATCTCTGCAACTTCTAGAACACGATGGGAGATGTTTTCTGTGCTGGCACAGTTTTTCCTAGCCAGACATAGTGGAAAAGCGTTTTGCTAAGATGTAGACTACAAAAGACGCGAAAGACGAAGGTGGGATTCTCTCCGGAGGTAAGAGCCGCTGCCGGGTGTCTTTCGGCAGAAGCCGCGCTAAGGAGAGCACTGTGAGCGGCACAATCGTCTTTGCGCGAAGAAGCCGCTTTTTCGGCTCCGGCAGCCGGCGAGAGCGGCAGCTTCGGGAAGGTGAAGAAGCAAGCTGTACAACACTGGGATTGTGTGCGCACCTTGCCAACTGATAGAAAACAGTACCTTTGCACTCTCCTGACTTTTCCAATCACAGGAACATTCGATTGGAAGCTGTTTTGGACAACTTTTCTTTTCTTCCTGCCAAACACTTGGCAGACATCCGTGCAACTTCTAGAACACGATGGGAGATGTTTTCTGTGCTGGCACAGTTTTTCCTAGCCAGACATAGTGGGAAAGCTTTTTGCCGTGAGGTAGATGAGAAGAGGAACTAAAGAGGAAGGTAGGATGCTCTCCGGAGGTAAGAGCCGCTGCCGGGCGTCTTTCGGCAGAAGCCGCGCTAAGGAGAGCACTGTGAGCGGCACAATCGTCTTTGCGCGAAGAAGCCGCTTCTTGGGCTCCGGCAGCCGGTGAGAGCGGCAGCTTCGGGAAGGTGAAGAAGCAAGCTGTACAACACTGGGATTGTGTGCGCACCTTGCCAACTGATAGAAAACAGTACCTTTGCACTCTCCTGACTTTTCCAATCACAGGAACATTCGATTGGAAGCTGTTTTGGACAACTTTTCTTTTCTTCCTGCCAAACACTTGGCAGACATCCGTGCAACTTCTAGAACACGATGGGAGATGTTTTCTGTGCTGGCACAGTTTTTCCTAGCCAGACATAGTGGAAAAGCTTTTTGCCGAGGTGTAGATGAGAAGAGGAGCTAAAGACGAAGGTAGGATGCTCTCCGGAGGTAAGAGCCGCTGCCGGGCGTCTTTCGGCAGAAGCCGCGCTAAGGAGAGCACTGTGAGCGGCACAATCGTCTTTGCGCGAAGAAGCCGCTTCTTGGGCTCCGGCAGCCGGCGAGAGCGGCAGCTTCGGGAAGGTGAAGAAGCAAGCTGTACAACACTGGGATTGTGTGCGCACCTTGCCAACTGATAGAAAACAGTACCTTTGCACTCTCCTGACTTTTCCAATCACAGGAACATTCGATTGGAAGCTGTTTTGGACAACTTTTCTTTTCTTCCTGCCAAACACTTGGCAGACATCCGTGCAACTTCTAGAACACGATGGGAGATGTTTTCTGTGCTGGCACAGTTTTTCCTAGCCAGACATAGTGGAAAAGCTTTTTGCCGAGGTGTAGATGAGAAGAGGAGCTAAAGAGGAAGGTAGGATGCTCTCCGGAGGAAAGAGCCGCTGCCGGGCGTCTTTCGGCAGAAGCCGCGCTAAGGAGAGCACTGTGAGCGGCGCAATCGTCTTTGCGCGAAGAAGCCGCTTCTTGGGCTCCGGCAGCCGGCGAGAGCGGCAGCTTCGGGAAGGTGAAGAAGCAAGCTGTACAACACTGGGATTGTGTGCGCACCTTGCCAACTGATAGAAAACAGTACCTTTGCACTCTCCTGACTTTTCCAATCACAGGAACATTCGATTGGAAGCTGTTTTGGACAACTTTTCTTTTCTTCCTGCCAAACACTTGGCAGACATCCGTGCAACTTCTAGAACACGATGGGAGATGTTTTCTGTGCTGGCACAGTTTTTCCTAGCCAGACATAGTGGAAAAGCTTTTTGCCGAGGTGTAGATGAGAAGAGGAGCTAAAGACGAAGGTAGGATGCTCTCCGGAGGTAAGAGCCGCTGCCGGGCGTCTTTCGGCAGAAGCCGCGCTAAGGAGAGCACTGTGAGCGGCGCAATCGTCTTTGCGCGAAGAAGCCGCTTCTTGGGCTCCGGCAGCCGGCGAGAGCGGCAGCTTCGGGAAGGTGAAGAAGCAAGCTGTACAACACTGGGATTGTGTGCGCACCTTGCCAACTGATAGAAAACAGTACCTTTGCACTCTCCTGACTTTTCCAATCACAGGAACATTCGATTGGAAGCTGTTTTGGACAACTTTTCTTTTCTTCCTGCCAAACACTTGGCAGACATCCGTGCAACTTCTAGAACACGATGGGAGATGTTTTCTGTGCTGGCACAGTTTTTCCTAGCCAGACATAGTGGGAAAGCGTTTTGCTAAGATGTAGACTACAAAAGACGCGAAAGACGAAGGTAGGATGCTCTCCGGAGGAAAGAGCCGCTGCCGGGCGTCTTTCGGCAGAAGCCGCGCTAAGGAGAGCACTGTGAGCGGCGCAATCGTCTTTGCGCGAAGAAGCCGCTTTTTCGGCTCCGGGAGCCGGCGAGAGCGGCAGCTTCGGGAAGGTGAAGAAGCAAGCTGTACAACGCTGGGATTGTGTGCGCACCTTGCCAACTGATAGAAAACAGTACCTTTGCACTCTCCTAACTTTTCCAATCACAGGAACATTCGATTGGAAGCTGTTTTGGACAACTTTTCTTTTCTTCCTGCCAAACATTTGGCAGACATCCGTGCAACTTCTAGAACACGATGGGAGATGTTTTCTGTGCTGGCACAGTTTTTCCTAGCCAGACACAGTGGGAAAGCGTTTTGCTAAGATGTAGACGACAAAAGACGCGAAAGACGTAGGTAGGATGCTCTCCGGAGGTAAGAGCCGCTGCCGGGCGTCTTTCGGCAGAAGCCGCGCTAAGGAGAGCACTGTGAGCGGCGCAATCGTCTTTGCGCGAAGAAGCCGCTTCTTGGGCTCCGGCAGCCGGCGAGAGCGGCAGCTTCGGGAAGGTGAAGAAGCAAGCTGTACAACACTGGGATTGTGTGCGCACCTTGCCAACTGATAGAAAACAGTACCTTTGCACTCTCCTGACTTTTCCAATCACAGGAACATTCGATTGGAAGCTGTTTTGGACAACTTTTCTTTTCTTCCTGCCAAACACTTGGCAGACATCCGTGCAACTTCTAGAACACGATGGGAGATGTTTTCTGTGCTGGCACAGTTTTTCCTAGCCAGACATAGTGGGAAAGCTTTTTGCCGAGGTGTAGATGAGAAGAGGAGCTAAAGACGAAGGTAGGATGCTCTCCGGAGGTAAGAGCCGCTGCCGAGCGTCTTTCGGCAGAAGCCGCGCTAAGGAGAGCACTGTGAGCGGCGCAATCGTCTTTGCGCGAAGAAGCCGCTTCTTGGGCTCCGGCAGCCGGCGAGAGCGGCAGCTTCGGGAAGGTGAAGAAGCAAGCTGTACAACACTGGGATTGTGTGCGCACCTTGCCAACTGATAGAAAACAGTACCTTTGCACTCTCCTGACTTTTCCAATCACAGGAACATTCGATTGGAAGCTGTTTTGGACAACTTTTCTTTTCTTCCTGCCAAACACTTGGCAGACATCCGTGCAACTTCTAGAACACGATGGGAGATGTTTTCTGTGCTGGCACAGTTTTTCCTAGCCAGACATAGTGGAAAAGCTTTTTGCCGAGGTGTAGATGAGAAGAGGAGCTAAAGAGGAAGGTAGGATGCTCTCCGGAGGAAAGAGCCGCTGCCGGGCGTCTTTCGGCAGAAGCCGCGCTAAGGAGAGCACTGTGAGCGGCGCAATCGTCTTTGCGCGAAGAAGCCGCTTCTTGGGCTCCGGCAGCCGGCGAGAGCGGCAGCTTCGGGAAGGTGAAGAAGCAAGCTGTACAACACTGGGATTGTGTGCGCACCTTGCCAACTGATAGAAAACAGTACCTTTGCACTCTCCTGACTTTTCCAATCACAGGAACATTCGATTGGAAGCTGTTTTGGACAACTTTTCTTTTCTTCCTGCCAAACACTTGGCAGACATCCGTGCAACTTCTAGAACACGATGGGAGATGTTTTCTGTGCTGGCACAGTTTTTCCTAGCCAGACATAGTGGAAAAGCTTTTTGCCGAGGTGTAGATGAGAAGAGGAGCTAAAGACGAAGGTAGGATGCTCTCCGGAGGTAAGAGCCGCTGCCGGGCGTCTTTCGGCAGAAGCCGCGCTAAGGAGAGCACTGTGAGCGGCGCAATCGTCTTTGCGCGAAGAAGCCGCTTCTTGGGCTCCGGCAGCCGGCGAGAGCGGCAGCTTCGGGAAGGTGAAGAAGCAAGCTGTACAACACTGGGATTGTGTGCGCACCTTGCCAACTGATAGAAAACAGTACCTTTGCACTCTCCTGACTTTTCCAATCACAGGAACATTCGATTGGAAGCTGTTTTGGACAACTTTTCTTTTCTTCCTGCCAAACACTTGGCAGACATCCGTGCAACTTCTAGAACACGATGGGAGATGTTTTCTGTGCTGGCACAGTTTTTCCTAGCCAGACATAGTGGGAAAGCGTTTTGCTAAGATGTAGACTACAAAAGACGCGAAAGACGAAGGTGGGATGCTCTCCGGAGGTAAGAGCCGCTGCCGGGCGTCTTTCGGCAGAAGCCGCGCTAAGGAGAGCACTGTGAGCGGCACAATCGTCTTTGCGCGAAGAAGCCGCTTTTTCGGCTCCGGCAGCCGGCGAGAGCGGCAGCTTCGGGAAGGTGGAGAAGCAAGCTGTACAACACTGGGATTGTGTGCGCACCTTGCCAACTGATAGAAAACAGTACCTTTGCACTCTCCTGACTTTTCCAATCACAGGAACATTCGATTGGAAGCTGTTTTGGACAACTTTTCTTTTCTTCCTGCCAAACACTTGGCAGACATCTCTGCAACTTCTAGAACACGATGGGAGATGTTTTCTGTGCTGGCACAGTTTTTCCTAGCCAGACATAGTGGAAAAGCTTTTTGCCGAGGTGTAGATGAGAAGAGGAGCTAAAGACGAAGGTAGGATGCTCTCCGGAGGTAAGAGCCGCTGCCGAGCATCTTTCGGCAGAAGCCGCGCTAAGGAGAGCACTGTGAGCGGCGCAATCGTCTTTGCGCGAAGAAGCCGCTTCTTGGGCTCCGGCAGCCGGCGAGAGCGGCAGCTTCGGGAAGGTGAAGAAGCAAGCTGTACAACACTGGGATTGTGTGCGCACCTTGCCAACTGATAGAAAACAGTACCTTTGCACTCTCCTGACTTTTCCAATCACAGGAACATTCGATTGGAAGCTGTTTTGGACAACTTTTCTTTTCTTCCTGCCAAACACTTGGCAGACATCCGTGCAACTTCTAGAACACGATGGGAGATGTTTTCTGTGCTGGCACAGTTTTTCCTAGCCAGACATAGTGGAAAAGCGTTTTGCTAAGATGTAGGCGACAAAAGACGCGAAAGACGAAGGTAGGATGCTCTCCGGAGGTAAGAGCCGCTGCCGGGCGTCTTTCGGCAGAAGCCGCGCTAAGGAGAGCACTGTGAGCGGCACAATCGTCTTTGCGCGAAGAAGCCGCTTCTTGGGCTCCGGCAGCCGGCGAGAGCGGCAGCTTCGGGAAGGTGAAGAAGCAAGCTGTACAACACTGGGATTGTGTGCGCACCTTGCCAACTGATAGAAAACAGTACCTTTGCACTCTCCTGACTTTTCCAATCACAGGAACATTCGATTGGAAGCTGTTTTGGACAACTTTTCTTTTCTTCCTGCCAAACACTTGGCAGACATCTCTGCAACTTCTAGAACACGATGGGAGATGTTTTCTGTGCTGGCACAGTTTTTCCTAGCCAGACATAGTGGAAAAGCGTTTTGCTAAGATGTAGACTACAAAAGACGCGAAAGACGAAGGTGGGATTCTCTCCGGAGGTAAGAGCCGCTGCCGGGCGTCTTTCGGCAGAAGCCGCGCTAAGGAGAGCACTGTGAGCGGCACAATCGTCTTTGCGCGAAGAAGCCGCTTTTTCGGCTCCGGCAGCCGGCGAGAGCGGCAGCTTCGGGAAGGTGAAGAAGCAAGCTGTACAACACTGGGATTGTGTGCGCACCTTGCCAACTGATAGAAAACAGTACCTTTGCACTCTCCTGACTTTTCCAATCACAGGAACATTCGATTGGAAGCTGTTTTGGACAACTTTTCTTTTCTTCCTGCCAAACACTTGGCAGACATCCGTGCAACTTCTAGAACACGATGGGAGATGTTTTCTGTGCTGGCACAGTTTTTCCTAGCCAGACATAGTGGGAAAGCTTTTTGCCGTGAGGTAGATGAGAAGAGGAACTAAAGAGGAAGGTAGGATGCTCTCCGGAGGTAAGAGCCGCTGCCGGGCGTCTTTCGGCAGAAGCCGCGCTAAGGAGAGCACTGTGAGCGGCACAATCGTCTTTGCGCGAAGAAGCCGCTTCTTGGGCTCCGGCAGCCGGCGAGAGCGGCAGCTTCGGGAAGGTGAAGAAGCAAGCTGTACAACACTGGGATTGTGTGCGCACCTTGCCAACTGATAGAAAACAGTACCTTTGCACTCTCCTGACTTTTCCAATCACAGGAACATTCGATTGGAAGCTGTTTTGGACAACTTTTCTTTTCTTCCTGCCAAACACTTGGCAGACATCCGTGCAACTTCTAGAACACGATGGGAGATGTTTTCTGTGCTGGCACAGTTTTTCCTAGCCAGACATAGTGGAAAAGCTTTTTGCCGAGGTGTAGATGAGAAGAGGAGCTAAAGACGAAGGTAGGATGCTCTCCGGAGGTAAGAGCCGCTGCCGGGCGTCTTTCGGCAGAAGCCGCGCTAAGGAGAGCACTGTGAGCGGCACAATCGTCTTTGCGCGAAGAAGCCGCTTCTTGGGCTCCGGCAGCCGGCGAGAGCGGCAGCTTCGGGAAGGTGAAGAAGCAAGCTGTACAACACTGGGATTGTGTGCGCACCTTGCCAACTGATAGAAAACAGTACCTTTGCACTCTCCTGACTTTTCCAATCACAGGAACATTCGATTGGAAGCTGTTTTGGACAACTTTTCTTTTCTTCCTGCCAAACACTTGGCAGACATCCGTGCAACTTCTAGAACACGATGGGAGATGTTTTCTGTGCTGGCACAGTTTTTCCTAGCCAGACATAGTGGAAAAGCTTTTTGCCGAGGTGTAGATGAGAAGAGGAGCTAAAGAGGAAGGTAGGATGCTCTCCGGAGGAAAGAGCCGCTGCCGGGCGTCTTTCGGCAGAAGCCGCGCTAAGGAGAGCACTGTGAGCGGCGCAATCGTCTTTGCGCGAAGAAGCCGCTTTTTCGGCTCCGGGAGCCGGCGAGAGCGGCAGCTTCGGGAAGGTGAAGAAGCAAGCTGTACAACGCTGGGATTGTGTGCGCACCTTGCCAACTGATAGAAAACAGTACCTTTGCACTCTCCTAACTTTTCCAATCACAGGAACATTCGATTGGAAGCTGTTTTGGACAACTTTTCTTTTCTTCCTGCCAAACATTTGGCAGACATCCGTGCAACTTCTAGAACACGATGGGAGATGTTTTCTGTGCTGGCACAGTTTTTCCTAGCCAGACACAGTGGGAAAGCGTTTTGCTAAGATGTAGACGACAAAAGACGCGAAAGACGTAGGTAGGATGCTCTCCGGAGGTAAGAGCCGCTGCCGGGCGTCTTTCGGCAGAAGCCGCGCTAAGGAGAGCACTGTGAGCGGCGCAATCGTCTTTGCGCGAAGAAGCCGCTTCTTGGGCTCCGGCAGCCGGCGAGAGCGGCAGCTTCGGGAAGGTGAAGAAGCAAGCTGTACAACACTGGGATTGTGTGCGCACCTTGCCAACTGATAGAAAACAGTACCTTTGCACTCTCCTGACTTTTCCAATCACAGGAACATTCGATTGGAAGCTGTTTTGGACAACTTTTCTTTTCTTCCTGCCAAACACTTGGCAGACATCCGTGCAACTTCTAGAACACGATGGGAGATGTTTTCTGTGCTGGCACAGTTTTTCCTAGCCAGACATAGTGGGAAAGCTTTTTGCCGAGGTGTAGATGAGAAGAGGAGCTAAAGACGAAGGTAGGATGCTCTCCGGAGGTAAGAGCCGCTGCCGAGCGTCTTTCGGCAGAAGCCGCGCTAAGGAGAGCACTGTGAGCGGCGCAATCGTCTTTGCGCGAAGAAGCCGCTTCTTGGGCTCCGGCAGCCGGCGAGAGCGGCAGCTTCGGGAAGGTGAAGAAGCAAGCTGTACAACACTGGGATTGTGTGCGCACCTTGCCAACTGATAGAAAACAGTACCTTTGCACTCTCCTGACTTTTCCAATCACAGGAACATTCGATTGGAAGCTGTTTTGGACAACTTTTCTTTTCTTCCTGCCAAACACTTGGCAGACATCCGTGCAACTTCTAGAACACGAGGGGAGATGTTTTCTGTGCTGGCACAGTTTTTCCTAGCCAGACATAGTGGAAAAGCTTTTTGCCGAGGTGTAGATGAGAAGAGGAGCTAAAGAGGAAGGTAGGATGCTCTCCGGAGGAAAGAGCCGCTGCCGGGCGTCTTTCGGCAGAAGCCGCGCTAAGGAGAGCACTGTGAGCGGCGCAATCGTCTTTGCGCGAAGAAGCCGCTTCTTGGGCTCCGGCAGCCGGCGAGAGCGGCAGCTTCGGGAAGGTGAAGAAGCAAGCTGTACAACACTGGGATTGTGTGCGCACCTTGCCAACTGATAGAAAACAGTACCTTTGCACTCTCCTGACTTTTCCAATCACAGGAACATTCGATTGGAAGCTGTTTTGGACAACTTTTCTTTTCTTCCTGCCAAACACTTGGCAGACATCCGTGCAACTTCTAGAACACGATGGGAGATGTTTTCTGTGCTGGCACAGTTTTTCCTAGCCAGACATAGTGGAAAAGCTTTTTGCCGAGGTGTAGATGAGAAGAGGAGCTAAAGACGAAGGTAGGATGCTCTCCGGAGGTAAGAGCCGCTGCCGGGCGTCTTTCGGCAGAAGCCGCGCTAAGGAGAGCACTGTGAGCGGCGCAATCGTCTTTGCGCGAAGAAGCCGCTTCTTGGGCTCCGGCAGCCGGCGAGAGCGGCAGCTTCGGGAAGGTGAAGAAGCAAGCTGTACAACACTGGGATTGTGTGCGCACCTTGCCAACTGATAGAAAACAGTACCTTTGCACTCTCCTGACTTTTCCAATCACAGGAACATTCGATTGGAAGCTGTTTTGGACAACTTTTCTTTTCTTCCTGCCAAACACTTGGCAGACATCCGTGCAACTTCTAGAACACGATGGGAGATGTTTTCTGTGCTGGCACAGTTTTTCCTAGCCAGACATAGTGGGAAAGCGTTTTGCTAAGATGTAGACTACAAAAGACGCGAAAGACGAAGGTGGGATGCTCTCCGGAGGTAAGAGCCGCTGCCGGGCGTCTTTCGGCAGAAGCCGCGCTAAGGAGAGCACTGTGAGCGGCACAATCGTCTTTGCGCGAAGAAGCCGCTTTTTCGGCTCCGGCAGCCGGCGAGAGCGGCAGCTTCGGGAAGGTGAAGAAGCAAGCTGTACAACACTGGGATTGTGTGCGCACCTTGCCAACTGATAGAAAACAGTACCTTTGCACTCTCCTGACTTTTCCAATCACAGGAACATTCGATTGGAAGCTGTTTTGGACAACTTTTCTTTTCTTCCTGCCAAACACTTGGCAGACATCTCTGCAACTTCTAGAACACGATGGGAGATGTTTTCTGTGCTGGCACAGTTTTTCCTAGCCAGACATAGTGGAAAAGCTTTTTGCCGAGGTGTAGATGAGAAGAGGAGCTAAAGACGAAGGTAGGATGCTCTCCGGAGGTAAGAGCCGCTGCCGAGCATCTTTCGGCAGAAGCCGCGCTAAGGAGAGCACTGTGAGCGGCGCAATCGTCTTTGCGCGAAGAAGCCGCTTCTTGGGCTCCGGCAGCCGGCGAGAGCGGCAGCTTCGGGAAGGTGAAGAAGCAAGCTGTACAACACTGGGATTGTGTGCGCACCTTGCCAACTGATAGAAAACAGTACCTTTGCACTCTCCTGACTTTTCCAATCACAGGAACATTCGATTGGAAGCTGTTTTGGACAACTTTTCTTTTCTTCCTGCCAAACACTTGGCAGACATCCGTGCAACTTCTAGAACACGATGGGAGATGTTTTCTGTGCTGGCACAGTTTTTCCTAGCCAGACATAGTGGAAAAGCGTTTTGCTAAGATGTAGGCGACAAAAGACGCGAAAGACGAAGGTAGGATGCTCTCCGGAGGTAAGAGCCGCTGCCGGGCGTCTTTCGGCAGAAGCCGCGCTAAGGAGAGCACTGTGAGCGGCACAATCGTCTTTGCGCGAAGAAGCCGCTTCTTGGGCTCCGGCAGCCGGCGAGAGCGGCAGCTTCGGGAAGGTGAAGAAGCAAGCTGTACAACACTGGGATTGTGTGCGCACCTTGCCAACTGATAGAAAACAGTACCTTTGCACTCTCCTGACTTTTCCAATCACAGGAACATTCGATTGGAAGCTGTTTTGGACAACTTTTCTTTTCTTCCTGCCAAACACTTGGCAGACATCTCTGCAACTTCTAGAACACGATGGGAGATGTTTTCTGTGCTGGCACAGTTTTTCCTAGCCAGACATAGTGGAAAAGCGTTTTGCTAAGATGTAGACTACAAAAGACGCGAAAGACGAAGGTGGGATTCTCTCCGGAGGTAAGAGCCGCTGCCGGGCGTCTTTCGGCAGAAGCCGCGCTAAGGAGAGCACTGTGAGCGGCACAATCGTCTTTGCGCGAAGAAGCCGCTTTTTCGGCTCCGGCAGCCGGCGAGAGCGGCAGCTTCGGGAAGGTGAAGAAGCAAGCTGTACAACACTGGGATTGTGTGCGCACCTTGCCAACTGATAGAAAACAGTACCTTTGCACTCTCCTGACTTTTCCAATCACAGGAACATTCGATTGGAAGCTGTTTTGGACAACTTTTCTTTTCTTCCTGCCAAACACTTGGCAGACATCCGTGCAACTTCTAGAACACGATGGGAGATGTTTTCTGTGCTGGCACAGTTTTTCCTAGCCAGACATAGTGGGAAAGCTTTTTGCCGTGAGGTAGATGAGAAGAGGAACTAAAGAGGAAGGTAGGATGCTCTCCGGAGGTAAGAGCCGCTGCCGGGCGTCTTTCGGCAGAAGCCGCGCTAAGGAGAGCACTGTGAGCGGCACAATCGTCTTTGCGCGAAGAAGCCGCTTCTTGGGCTCCGGCAGCCGGCGAGAGCGGCAGCTTCGGGAAGGTGAAGAAGCAAGCTGTACAACACTGGGATTGTGTGCGCACCTTGCCAACTGATAGAAAACAGTACCTTTGCACTCTCCTGACTTTTCCAATCACAGGAACATTCGATTGGAAGCTGTTTTGGACAACTTTTCTTTTCTTCCTGCCAAACACTTGGCAGACATCCGTGCAACTTCTAGAACACGATGGGAGATGTTTTCTGTGCTGGCACAGTTTTTCCTAGCCAGACATAGTGGAAAAGCTTTTTGCCGAGGTGTAGATGAGAAGAGGAGCTAAAGACGAAGGTAGGATGCTCTCCGGAGGTAAGAGCCGCTGCCGGGCGTCTTTCGGCAGAAGCCGCGCTAAGGAGAGCACTGTGAGCGGCACAATCGTCTTTGCGCGAAGAAGCCGCTTCTTGGGCTCCGGCAGCCGGCGAGAGCGGCAGCTTCGGGAAGGTGAAGAAGCAAGCTGTACAACACTGGGATTGTGTGCGCACCTTGCCAACTGATAGAAAACAGTACCTTTGCACTCTCCTGACTTTTCCAATCACAGGAACATTCGATTGGAAGCTGTTTTGGACAACTTTTCTTTTCTTCCTGCCAAACACTTGGCAGACATCCGTGCAACTTCTAGAACACGATGGGAGATGTTTTCTGTGCTGGCACAGTTTTTCCTAGCCAGACATAGTGGAAAAGCTTTTTGCCGAGGTGTAGATGAGAAGAGGAGCTAAAGAGGAAGGTAGGATGCTCTCCGGAGGAAAGAGCCGCTGCCGGGCGTCTTTCGGCAGAAGCCGCGCTAAGGAGAGCACTGTGAGCGGCGCAATCGTCTTTGCGCGAAGAAGCCGCTTCTTGGGCTCCGGCAGCCGGCGAGAGCGGCAGCTTCGGGAAGGTGAAGAAGCAAGCTGTACAACACTGGGATTGTGTGCGCACCTTGCCAACTGATAGAAAACAGTACCTTTGCACTCTCCTGACTTTTCCAATCACAGGAACATTCGATTGGAAGCTGTTTTGGACAACTTTTCTTTTCTTCCTGCCAAACACTTGGCAGACATCCGTGCAACTTCTAGAACACGATGGGAGATGTTTTCTGTGCTGGCACAGTTTTTCCTAGCCAGACATAGTGGAAAAGCTTTTTGCCGAGGTGTAGATGAGAAGAGGAGCTAAAGACGAAGGTAGGATGCTCTCCGGAGGTAAGAGCCGCTGCCGGGCGTCTTTCGGCAGAAGCCGCGCTAAGGAGAGCACTGTGAGCGGCACAATCGTCTTTGCGCGAAGAAGCCGCTTCTTGGGCTCCGGCAGCCGGCGAGAGCGGCAGCTTCGGGAAGGTGAAGAAGCAAGCTGTACAACACTGGGATTGTGTGCGCACCTTGCCAACTGATAGAAAACAGTACCTTTGCACTCTCCTGACTTTTCCAATCACAGGAACATTCGATTGGAAGCTGTTTTGGACAACTTTTCTTTTCTTCCTGCCAAACACTTGGCAGACATCCGTGCAACTTCTAGAACACGATGGGAGATGTTTTCTGTGCTGGCACAGTTTTTCCTAGCCAGACATAGTGGGAAAGCGTTTTGCTAAGATGTAGACTACAAAAGACGCGAAAGACGAAGGTAGGATGCTCTCCGGAGGAAAGAGCCGCTGCCGGGCGTCTTTCGGCAGAAGCCGCGCTAAGGAGAGCACTGTGAGCGGCGCAATCGTCTTTGCGCGAAGAAGCCGCTTTTTCGGCTCCGGGAGCCGGCGAGAGCGGCAGCTTCGGGAAGGTGAAGAAGCAAGCTGTACAACGCTGGGATTGTGTGCGCACCTTGCCAACTGATAGAAAACAGTACCTTTGCACTCTCCTGACTTTTCCAATCACAGGAACATTCGATTGGAAGCTGTTTTGGACAACTTTTCTTTTCTTCCTGCCAAACATTTGGCAGACATCCGTGCAACTTCTAGAACACGATGGGAGATGTTTTCTGTGCTGGCACAGTTTTTCCTAGCCAGACACAGTGGGAAAGCGTTTTACTAAGATGTAGACGACAAAAGACGCGAAAGACGAAGGTAGGATGCTCTCCGGAGGTAAGAGCCGCTGCCGGGCGTCTTTCGGCAGAAGCCGCGCTAAGGAGAGCACTGTGAGCGGCGCAATCGTCTTTGCGCGAAGAAGCCGCTTCTTGGGCTCCGGCAGCCGGCGAGAGCGGCAGCTTCGGGAAGGTGAAGAAGCAAGCTGTACAACACTGGGATTGTGTGCGCACCTTGCCAACTGATAGAAAACAGTACCTTTGCACTCTCCTGACTTTTCCAATCACAGGAACATTCGATTGGAAGCTGTTTTGGACAACTTTTCTTTTCTTCCTGCCAAACACTTGGCAGACATCCGTGCAACTTCTAGAACACGATGGGAGATGTTTTCTGTGCTGGCACAGTTTTTCCTAGCCAGACATAGTGGGAAAGCTTTTTGCCGAGGTGTAGATGAGAAGAGGAGCTAAAGACGAAGGTAGGATGCTCTCCGGAGGTAAGAGCCGCTGCCGAGCGTCTTTCGGCAGAAGCCGCGCTAAGGAGAGCACTGTGAGCGGCGCAATCGTCTTTGCGCGAAGAAGCCGCTTCTTGGGCTCCGGCAGCCGGCGAGAGCGGCAGCTTCGGGAAGGTGAAGAAGCAAGCTGTACAACACTGGGATTGTGTGCGCACCTTGCCAACTGATAGAAAACAGTACCTTTGCACTCTCCTGACTTTTCCAATCACAGGAACATTCGATTGGAAGCTGTTTTGGACAACTTTTCTTTTCTTCCTGCCAAACACTTGGCAGACATCCGTGCAACTTCTAGAACACGATGGGAGATGTTTTCTGTGCTGGCGCAGTTTTTCCTAGCCAGACATAGTGGAAAAGCTTTTTGCCGAGGTGTAGATGAGAAGAGGAGCTAAAGAGGAAGGTAGGATGCTCTCCGGAGGTAAGAGCCGCTGCCGGGCGTCTTTCGGCAGAAGCCGCGCTAAGGAGAGCACTGTGAGCGGCGCAATCGTCTTTGCGCGAAGAAGCCGCTTCTTGGGCTCCGGCAGCCGGCGAGAGCGGCAGCTTCGGGAAGGTGAAGAAGCAAGCTGTACAACACTGGGATTGTGTGCGCACCTTGCCAACTGATAGAAAACAGTACCTTTGCACTCTCCTGACTTTTCCAATCACAGGAACATTCGATTGGAAGCTGTTTTGGACAACTTTTCTTTTCTTCCTGCCAAACACTTGGCAGACATCCGTGCAACTTCTAGAACACGATGGGAGATGTTTTCTGTGCTGGCACAGTTTTTCCTAGCCAGACATAGTGGAAAAGCTTTTTGCCGAGGTGTAGATGAGAAGAGGAGCTAAAGACGAAGGTAGGATGCTCTCCGGAGGTAAGAGCCGCTGCCGGGCGTCTTTCGGCAGAAGCCGCGCTAAGGAGAGCACTGTGAGCGGCGCAATCGTCTTTGCGCGAAGAAGCCGCTTCTTGGGCTCCGGCAGCCGGCGAGAGCGGCAGCTTCGGGAAGGTGAAGAAGCAAGCTGTACAACACTGGGATTGTGTGCGCACCTTGCCAACTGATAGAAAACAGTACCTTTGCACTCTCCTGACTTTTCCAATCACAGGAACATTCGATTGGAAGCTGTTTTGGACAACTTTTCTTTTCTTCCTGCCAAACACTTGGCAGACATCCGTGCAACTTCTAGAACACGATGGGAGATGTTTTCTGTGCTGGCACAGTTTTTCCTAGCCAGACATAGTGGGAAAGCGTTTTGCTAAGATGTAGACTACAAAAGACGCGAAAGACGAAGGTAGGATGCTCTCCGGAGGAAAGAGCCGCTGCCGGGCGTCTTTCGGCAGAAGCCGCGCTAAGGAGAGCACTGTGAGCGGCGCAATCGTCTTTGCGCGAAGAAGCCGCTTTTTCGGCTCCGGGAGCCGGCGAGAGCGGCAGCTTCGGGAAGGTGAAGAAGCAAGCTGTACAACGCTGGGATTGTGTGCGCACCTTGCCAACTGATAGAAAACAGTACCTTTGCACTCTCCTAACTTTTCCAATCACAGGAACATTCGATTGGAAGCTGTTTTGGACAACTTTTCTTTTCTTCCTGCCCAACATTTGGCAGACATCCGTGCAACTTCTAGAACACGATGGGAGATGTTTTCTGTGCTGGCACAGTTTTTCCTAGCCAGACACAGTGGGAAAGCGTTTTGCTAAGATGTAGGCGACAAAGGACGCGAAAGACGAAGGTAGGATGCTCTCCGGAGGTAAGAGCCGCTGCCGGGCGTCTTTCGGCAGAAGCCGCGCTAAGGAGAGCACTGTGAGCGGCGCAATCGTCTTTGCGCGAAGAAGCCACTTCTTGGGCTTCGGGAGCCGGCGAGAGCGGCAGCTTCGGGAAGGTGAAGAAGCAAGCTGTACAACACTGGGATTGTGTGCGCACCTTGCCAACTGATAGAAAACAGTACCTTTGCACTCTCCTGACTTTTCCAATCACAGGAACATTCGATTGGAAGCTGTTTTGGACAACTTTTCTTTTCTTCCTGCCAAACACTTGGCAGACATCCGTGCAACTTCTAGAACACGATGGGAGATGTTTTCTGTGCTGGCACAGTTTTTCCTAGCCAGACATAGTGGGAAAGCTTTTTGCCGAGGTGTAGATGAGAAGAGGAGCTAAAGACGAAGGTAGGATGCTCTCCGGAGGTAAGAACCGCTGCCGAGCGTCTTTCGGCAGAGGCCGCGCTAAGGAGAGCACTGTGAGCGGCGCAATCGTCTTTGCGCGAAGAAGCCGCTTCTTGGGCTCCGGCAGCCGGCGAGAGCGGCAGCTTCGGGAAGGTGAAGAAGCAAGCTGTACAACACTGGGATTGTGTGCGCACCTTGCCAACTGATAGAAAACAGTACCTTTGCACTCTCCTGACTTTTCCAATCACAGGAACATTCGATTGGAAGCTGTTTTGGACAACTTTTCTTTTCTTCCTGCCAAACACTTGGCAGACATCCGTGCAACTTCTAGAACACGATGGGAGATGTTTTCTGTGCTGGCACAGTTTTTCCTAGCCAGACATAGTGGAAAAGCTTTTTGCCGAGGTGTAGATGAGAAGAGGAGCTAAAGAGGAAGGTAGGATGCTCTCCGGAGGTAAGAGCCGCTGCCGGGCGTCTTTCGGCAGAAGCCGCGCTAAGGAGAGCACTGTGAGCGGCGCAATCGTCTTTGCGCGAAGAAGCCGCTTCTTGGGCTCCGGCAGCCGGCGAGAGCGGCAGCTTCGGGAAGGTGAAGAAGCAAGCTGTACAACACTGGGATTGTGTGCGCACCTTGCCAACTGATAGAAAACAGTACCTTTGCACTCTCCTGACTTTTCCAATCACAGGAACATTCGATTGGAAGCTGTTTTGGACAACTTTTCTTTTCTTCCTGCCAAACACTTGGCAGACATCCGTGCAACTTCTAGAACACGATGGGAGATGTTTTCTGTGCTGGCACAGTTTTTCCTAGCCAGACATAGTGGAAAAGCTTTTTGCCGAGGTGTAGATGAGAAGAGGAGCTAAAGACGAAGGTAGGATGCTCTCCGGAGGTAAGAGCCGCTGCCGGGCGTCTTTCGGCAGAAGCCGCGCTAAGGAGAGCACTGTGAGCGGCGCAATCGTCTTTGCGCGAAGAAGCCGCTTCTTGGGCTCCGGCAGCCGGCGAGAGCGGCAGCTTCGGGAAGGTGAAGAAGCAAGCTGTACAACACTGGGATTGTGTGCGCACCTTGCCAACTGATAGAAAACAGTACCTTTGCACTCTCCTGACTTTTCCAATCACAGGAACATTCGATTGGAAGCTGTTTTGGACAACTTTTCTTTTCTTCCTGCCAAACACTTGGCAGACATCCGTGCAACTTCTAGAACACGATGGGAGATGTTTTCTGTGCTGGCACAGTTTTTCCTAGCCAGACATAGTGGGAAAGCGTTTTGCTAAGATGTAGACTACAAAAGACGCGAAAGACGAAGGTAGGATGCTCTCCGGAGGAAAGAGCCGCTGCCGGGCGTCTTTCGGCAGAAGCCGCGCTAAGGAGAGCACTGTGAGCGGCGCAATCGTCTTTGCGCGAAGAAGCCGCTTTTTCGGCTCCGGGAGCCGGCGAGAGCGGCAGCTTCGGGAAGGTGAAGAAGCAAGCTGTACAACGCTGGGATTGTGTGCGCACCTTGCCAACTGATAGAAAACAGTACCTTTGCACTCTCCTAACTTTTCCAATCACAGGAACATTCGATTGGAAGCTGTTTTGGACAACTTTTCTTTTCTTCCTGCCCAACATTTGGCAGACATCCGTGCAACTTCTAGAACACGATGGGAGATGTTTTCTGTGCTGGCACAGTTTTTCCTAGCCAGACACAGTGGGAAAGCGTTTTGCTAAGATGTAGGCGACAAAGGACGCGAAAGACGAAGGTAGGATGCTCTCCGGAGGTAAGAGCCGCTGCCGGGCGTCTTTCGGCAGAAGCCGCGCTAAGGAGAGCACTGTGAGCGGCGCAATCGTCTTTGCGCGAAGAAGCCACTTCTTGGGCTTCGGGAGCCGGCGAGAGCGGCAGCTTCGGGAAGGTGAAGAAGCAAGCTGTACAACACTGGGATTGTGTGCGCACCTTGCCAACTGATAGAAAACAGTACCTTTGCACTCTCCTGACTTTTCCAATCACAGGAACATTCGATTGGAAGCTGTTTTGGACAACTTTTCTTTTCTTCCTGCCAAACACTTGGCAGACATCCGTGCAACTTCTAGAACACGATGGGAGATGTTTTCTGTGCTGGCACAGTTTTTCCTAGCCAGACATAGTGGGAAAGCTTTTTGCCGAGGTGTAGATGAGAAGAGGAGCTAAAGACGAAGGTAGGATGCTCTCCGGAGGTAAGAACCGCTGCCGAGCGTCTTTCGGCAGAGGCCGCGCTAAGGAGAGCACTGTGAGCGGCGCAATCGTCTTTGCGCGAAGAAGCCGCTTCTTGGGCTCCGGCAGCCGGCGAGAGCGGCAGCTTCGGGAAGGTGAAGAAGCAAGCTGTACAACACTGGGATTGTGTGCGCACCTTGCCAACTGATAGAAAACAGTACCTTTGCACTCTCCTGACTTTTCCAATCACAGGAACATTCGATTGGAAGCTGTTTTGGACAACTTTTCTTTTCTTCCTGCCAAACACTTGGCAGACATCCGTGCAACTTCTAGAACACGATGGGAGATGTTTTCTGTGCTGGCACAGTTTTTCCTAGCCAGACATAGTGGAAAAGCTTTTTGCCGAGGTGTAGATGAGAAGAGGAGCTAAAGACGAAGGTAGGATGCTCTCCGGAGGAAAGAGCCGCTGCCGGGCGTCTTTCGGCAGAAGCCGCGCTAAGGAGAGCACTGTGAGCGGCGCAATCGTCTTTGCGCGAAGAAGCCGCTTCTTGGGCTCCGGCAGCCGGCGAGAGCGGCAGCTTCGGGAAGGTGAAGAAGCAAGCTGTACAACACTGGGATTGTGTGCGCACCTTGCCAACTGATAGAAAACAGTACCTTTGCACTCTCCTGACTTTTCCAATCACAGGAACATTCGATTGGAAGCTGTTTTGGACAACTTTCCTTTTCTTCCTGCCAAACACTTGGCAGACATCCGTGCAACTTCTAGAACACGATGGGAGATGTTTTCTGTGCTGGCACAGTTTTTCCTAGCCAGACATAGTGGAAAAGCGTTTTGCTAAGATGTAGACTACAAAAGACGCGAAAGACGAAGGTAGGATGCTCTCCGGAGGAAAGAGCCGCTGCCGGGCGTCTTTCGGCAGAAGCCGCGCTAAGGAGAGCACTGTGAGCGGCGCAATCGTCTTTGCGCGAAGAAGCCGCTTTTTCGGCTCCGGGAGCCGGCGAGAGCGGCAGCTTCGGGAAGGTGAAGAAGCAAGCTGTACAACGCTGGGATTGTGTGCGCACCTTGCCAACTGATAGAAAACAGTACCTTTGCACTCTCCTAACTTTTCCAATCACAGGAACATTCGATTGGAAGCTGTTTTGGACAACTTTTCTTTTCTTCCTGCCAAACATTTGGCAGACATCCGTGCAACTTCTAGAACACGATGGGAGATGTTTTCTGTGCTGGCACAGTTTTTCCTAGCCAGACACAGTGGGAAAGCGTTTTGCTAAGATGTAGACGACAAAAGACGCGAAAGAGGAAGGTAGGATGCTCTCCGGAGGTAAGAGCCGCTGCCGGGCGTCTTTCGGCAGAAGCCGCGCTAAGGAGAGCACTGTGAGCGGCGCAATCGTCTTTGCGCGAAGAAGCCGCTTCTTGGGCTCCGGCAGCCGGCGAGAGCGGCAGCTTCGGGAAGGTGAAGAAGCAAGCTGTACAACACTGGGATTGTGTGCGCACCTTGCCAACTGATAGAAAACAGTACCTTTGCACTCTCCTGACTTTTCCAATCACAGGAACATTCGATTGGAAGCTGTTTTGGACAACTTTTCTTTTCTTCCTGCCAAACACTTGGCAGACATCCGTGCAACTTCTAGAACACGATGGGAGATGTTTTCTGTGCTGGCACAGTTTTTCCTAGCCAGACATAGTGGGAAAGCTTTTTGCCGTGAGGTAGATGAGAAGAGGAACTAAAGAGGAAGGTAGGATGCTCTCCGGAGGTAAGAGCCGCTGCCGGGCGTCTTTCGGCAGAAGCCGCGCTAAGGAGAGCACTGTGAGCGGCACAATCGTCTTTGCGCGAAGAAGCCGCTTCTTGGGCTCCGGCAGCCGGCGAGAGCGGCAGCTTCGGGAAGGTGAAGAAGCAAGCTGTACAACACTGGGATTGTGTGCGCACCTTGCCAACTGATAGAAAACAGTACCTTTGCACTCTCCTGACTTTTCCAATCACAGGAACATTCGATTGGAAGCTGTTTTGGACAACTTTTCTTTTCTTCCTGCCAAACACTTGGCAGATATCTCTGCAACTTCTAGAACACGATAGGAGATGTTTTCTGTGCTGGCACAGTTTTTCCTAGCCAGACATAGTGGGAAAGCGTTTTGCTAAGATGTAGACTACAAAAGACGTGAAAGACGAAGATAGGATGCTCTCCGGAGGAAAGAGCCGCTGCCGAGCGTCTTTCGGCAGAAGCCGCGCTAAGGAGAGCACTGTGAGCGGCGCAATCGTCTTTGCGCGAAGAAGCCGCTTTTTCGGCTCCGGCAGCCGGCGAGAGCGGCAGCTTCAGGAAGGTGAAGAAGCAAGCTGTACAACACTGGGATTGTGTGCGCACCTTGCCAACTGATAGAAAACAGTACCTTTGCACTCTCCTGACTTTTCCAATCACAGGAACATTCGATTGGAAGCTGTTTTGGACAACTTTTCTTTTCTTCCTGCCAAACACTTGGCAGACATCCGTGCAACTTCTAGAACACGATGGGAGATGTTTTCTGTGCTGGCACAGTTTTTCCTAGCCAGACATAGTGGAAAAGCTTGTTGCCGAGGTGTAGATGAGAAGAGGAGCTAAAGAGGAAGGTAGGATGCTCTCCGGAGGTAAGAGCCGCTGCCGGGCGTCTTTCGGCAGAAGCCGCGCTAAGGAGAGCACTGTGAGCGGCACAATCGTCTTTGCGCGAAGAAGCCGCTTCTTGGGCTCCGGCAGCCGGCGAGAGCGGCAGCTTCGGGAAGGTGAAGAAGCAAGCTGTACAACACTGGGATTGTGTGCGCACCTTGCCAACTGATAGAAAACAGTACCTTTGCACTCTCCTGACTTTTCCAATCACAGGAACATTCGATTGGAAGCTGTTTTGGACAACTTTTCTTTTCTTCCTGCCAAACACTTGGCAGACATCTCTGCAACTTCTAGAACACGATGGGAGATGTTTTCTGTGCTGGCACAGTTTTTCCTAGCCAGACATAGTGGAAAAGCTTTTTGCCGAGGTGTAGATGAGAAGAGGAGCTAAAGAGGAAGGTAGGTTGCTCTCCGGAGGTAAGAACCGCTGCCGGGCGTCTTTCGGCAGAAGCCGCGCTAAGGAGAGCACTGTGAGCGGCACAATCGTCTTTGCGCGAAGAAGCCGCTTCTTGGGCTCCGGCAGCCGGCGAGAGCGGCAGCTTCGGGAAGGTGAAGAAGCAAGCTGTACAACACTGGGATTGTGTGCGCACCTTGCCAACTGATAGAAAACAGTACCTTTGCACTCTCCTGACTTTTCCAATCACAGGAACATTCGATTGGAAGCTGTTTTGGACAACTTTTCTTTTCTTCCTGCCAAACACTTGGCAGACATCTCTGCAACTTCTAGAACACGATGGGAGATGTTTTCTGTGCTGGCACAGTTTTTCCTAGCCAGACATAGTGGAAAAGCGTTTTGCTAAGATGTAGACTACAAAAGACGCGAAAGACGAAGGTGGGATGCTCTCCGGAGGTAAGAGCCGCTGCCGGGCGTCTTTCGGCAGAAGCCGCGCTAAGGAGAGCACTGTGAGCGGCACAATCGTCTTTGCGCGAAGAAGCCGCTTCTTGGGCTCCGGCAGCCGGCGAGAGCGGCAGCTTCGGGAAGGTGAAGAAGCAAGCTGTACAACACTGGGATTGTGTGCGCACCTTGCCAACTGATAGAAAACAGTACCTTTGCACTCTCCTGACTTTTCCAATCACAGGAACATTCGATTGGAAGCTGTTTTGGACAACTTTTCTTTTCTTCCTGCCAAACACTTGGCAGACATCTCTGCAACTTCTAGAACACGATGGGAGATGTTTTCTGTGCTGGCACAGTTTTTCCTAGCCAGACATAGTGGGAAAGCGTTTTGCTAAGATGTAGACTACAAAAGACGCGAAAGACGAAGATAGGATGCTCTCCGGAGGAAAGAGCCGCTGCCGAGCATCTTTCGGCAGAAGCCGCGCTAAGGAGAGCACTGTGAGCGGCACAATCGTCTTTGCGCGAAGAAGCCGCTTCTTGGGCTCCGGCAGCCGGCGAGAGCGGCAGCTTCGGGAAGGTGAAGAAGCAAGCTGTACAACACTGGGATTGTGTGCGCACCTTGCCAACTGATAGAAAACAGTACCTTTGCACTCTCCTGACTTTTCCAATCACAGGAACATTCGATTGGAAGCTGTTTTGGACAACTTTTCTTTTCTTCCTGCCAAACACTTGGCAGACATCCGTGCAACTTCTAGAACACGATGGGAGATGTTTTCTGTGCTGGCACAGTTTTTCCTAGCCAGACATAGTGGGAAAGCTTTTTGCCGAGGTGTAGATGCGAAGAGGAGCTAAAGAGGAAGGTAGGATGCTCTCCGGAGGTAAGAGCCGCTGCCGGGCGTCTTTCGGCAGAAGCCGCGCTAAGGAGAGCACTGTGAGCGGCACAATCGTCTTTGCGCGAAGAAGCCGCTTCTTGGGCTCCGGCAGCCGGCGAGAGCGGCAGCTTCGGGAAGGTGAAGAAGCAAGCTGTACAACACTGGGATTGTGTGCGCACCTTGCCAACTGATAGAAAACAGTACCTTTGCACTCTCCTGACTTTTCCAATCACAGGAACATTCGATTGGAAGCTGTTTTGGACAACTTTTCTTTTCTTCCTGCCAAACACTTGGCAGACATCCGTGCAACTTCTAGAACACGATGGGAGATGTTTTCTGTGCTGGCACAGTTTTTCCTAGCCAGACATAGTGGAAAAGCTTTTTGCCGAGGTGTAGATGAGAAGAGGAGCTAAAGAGGAAGGTAGGTTGCTCTCCGGAGGTAAGAACCGCTGCTGGGCGTCTTTCGGCAGAAGCCGCGCTAAGGAGAGCACTGTGAGCGGCACAATCGTCTTTGCGCGAAGAAGCCGCTTCTTGGGCTCCGGCAGCCGGCGAGAGCGGCAGCTTCGGGAAGGTGAAGAAGCAAGCTGTACAACACTGGGATTGTGTGCGCACCTTGCCAACTGATAGAAAACAGTACCTTTGCACTCTCCTAACTTTTCCAATCACAGGAACATTCGATTGGAAGCTGTTTTGGACAACTTTTCTTTTCTTCCTGCCAAACACTTGGCAGACATCTCTGCAACTTCTAGAACACGATGGGAGATGTTTTCTGTGCTGGCACAGTTTTTCCTAGCCAGACATAGTGGAAAAGCGTTTTGCTAAGATGTAGACTACAAAAGACGCGAAAGACGAAGGTGGGATGCTCTCCGGAGGTAAGAGCCGCTGCCGGGCGTCTTTCGGCAGAAGCCGCGCTAAGGAGAGCACTGTGAGCGGCACAATCGTCTTTGCGCGAAGAAGCCGCTTCTTGGGCTCCGGCAGCCGGCGAGAGCGGCAGCTTCGGGAAGGTGAAGAAGCAAGCTGTACAACACTGGGATTGTGTGCGCACCTTGCCAACTGATAGAAAACAGTACCTTTGCACTCTCCTGACTTTTCCAATCACAGGAACATTCGATTGGAAGCTGTTTTGGACAACTTTTCTTTTCTTCCTGCCAAACACTTGGCAGACATCTCTGCAACTTCTAGAACACGATGGGAGATGTTTTCTGTGCTGGCACAGTTTTTCCTAGCCAGACATAGTGGGAAAGCGTTTTGCTAAGATGTAGACTACAAAAGACGCGAAAGACGAAGATAGGATGCTCTCCGGAGGAAAGAGCCGCTGCCGAGCATCTTTCGGCAGAAGCCGCGCTAAGGAGAGCACTGTGAGCGGCACAATCGTCTTTGCGCGAAGAAGCCGCTTTTTCGGCTCCGGCAGCCGGCGAGAGCGGCAGCTTCGGGAAGGTGAAGAAGCAAGCTGTACAACACTGGGATTGTGTGCGCACCTTGCCAACTGATAGAAAACAGTACCTTTGCACTCTCCTGACTTTTCCAATCACAGGAACATTCGATTGGAAGCTGTTTTGGACAACTTTTCTTTTCTTCCTGCCAAACACTTGGCAGACATCCGTGCAACTTCTAGAACACGATGGGAGATGTTTTCTGTGCTGGCACAGTTTTTCCTAGCGAGACATAGTGGAAAAGCTTTTTGCCGAGGTGTAGATGAGAAGAGGAGCTAAAGAGGAAGGTAGGATGCTCTCCGGAGGTAAGAGCCGCTGCCGGGCGTCTTTCGGCAGAAGCCGCGCTAAGGAGAGCACTGTGAGCGGCACAATCGTCTTTGCGCGAAGAAGCCGCTTCTTGGGCTCCGGCAGCCGGCGAGAGCGGCAGCTTCGGGAAGGTGAAGAAGCAAGCTGTACAACACTGGGATTGTGTGCGCACCTTGCCAACTGATAGAAAACAGTACCTTTGCACTCTCCTGACTTTTCCAATCACAGGAACATTCGATTGGAAGCTGTTTTGGACAACTTTTCTTTTCTTCCTGCCAAACACTTGGCAGACATCCGTGCAACTTCTAGAACACGATGGGAGATGTTTTCTGTGCTGGCACAGTTTTTCCTAGCCAGACATAGTGGGAAAGCTTTTTGCCGAGGTGTAGATGAGAAGAGGAGCTAAAGACGAAGGTAGGATGCTCTCCGGAGGTAAGAGCCGCTGCCGAGCGTCTTTCGGCAGAAGCCGCGCTAAGGAGAGCACTGTGAGCGGCGCAATCGTCTTTGCGCGAAGAAGCCGCTTCTTGGGCTTCGGGAGCCGGCGAGAGCGGCAGCTTCGGGAAGGTGAAGAAGCAAGCTGTACAACACTGGGATTGTGTGCGCACCTTGCCAACTGATAGAAAACAGTACCTTTGCACTCTCCTGACTTTTCCAATCACAGGAACATTCGATTGGAAGCTGTTTTGGACAACTTTTCTTTTCTTCCTGCCAAACACTTGGCAGACATCCGTGCAACTTCTAGAACACGATGGGAGATGTTTTCTGTGCTGGCACAGTTTTTCCTAGCCAGACATAGTGGAAAAGCTTTTTGCCGAGGTGTAGATGAGAAGAGGAGCTAAAGAGGAAGGTAGGATGCTCTCCGGAGGAAAGAGCCGCTGCCGGGCGTCTTTCGGCAGAAGCCGCGCTAAGGAGAGCACTGTGAGCGGCGCAATCGTCTTTGCGCGAAGAAGCCGCTTCTTGGGCTCCGGCAGCCGGCGAGAGCGGCAGCTTCGGGAAGGTGAAGAAGCAAGCTGTACAACACTGGGATTGTGTGCGCACCTTGCCAACTGATAGAAAACAGTACCTTTGCACTCTCCTGACTTTTCCAATCACAGGAACATTCGATTGGAAGCTGTTTTGGACAACTTTTCTTTTCTTCCTGCCAAACACTTGGCAGACATCTCTGCAACTTCTAGAACACGATAGGAGATGTTTTCTGTGCTGGCACAGTTTTTCCTAGCCAGACATAGTGGGAAAGCGTTTTGCTAAGATGTAGACTACAAAAGACGCGAAAGACGAAGATAGGATTCTCTCCGGAGGAAAGAGCCGCTGCCGAGCGTCTTTCGGCAGAAGCCGCGCTAAGGAGAGCACTGTGAGCGGCGCAATCGTCTTTGCGCGAAGAAGCCGCTTTTTCGGCTCCGGCAGCCGGCGAGAGCGGCAGCTTCGGGAAGGTGAAGAAGCAAGCTGTACAACACTGGGATTGTGTGCGCACCTTGCCAACTGATAGAAAACAGTACCTTTGCACTCTCCTGACTTTTCCAATCACAGGAACATTCGATTGGAAGCTGTTTTGGACAACTTTTCTTTTCTTCCTGCCAAACACTTGGCAGACATCCGTGCAACTTCTAGAACACGATGGGAGATGTTTTCTGTGCTGGCACAGTTTTTCCTAGCCAGACATAGTGGGAAAGCTTTTTGCCGAGGTGTAGATGAGAAGAGGAGCTAAAGACGAAGGTAAGATGCTCTCCGGAGGTAAGAGCCGCTGCCGAGCGTCTTTCGGCAGAAGCCGCGCTAAGGAGAGCACTGTGAGCGGCGCAATCGTCTTTGCGCGAAGAAGCCGCTTCTTGGGCTCCGGCAGCCGGCGAGAGCGGCAGCTTCGGGAAGGTGAAGAAGCAAGCTGTACAACACTGGGATTGTGTGCGCACCTTGCCAACTGATAGAAAACAGTACCTTTGCACTCTCCTGACTTTTCCAATCACAGGAACATTCGATTGGAAGCTGTTTTGGACAACTTTTCTTTTCTTCCTGCCAAACACTTGGCAGACATCCGTGCAACTTCTAGAACACGATGGGAGATGTTTTCTGTGCTGGCACAGTTTTTCCTAGCCAGACATAGTGGAAAAGCTTTTTGCCGAGGTGTAGATGAGAAGAGGAGCTAAAGAGGAAGGTAGGATGCTCTCCGGAGGTAAGAGCCGCTGCCGGGCGTCTTTCGGCAGAAGCCGCGCTAAGGAGAGCACTGTGAGCGGCGCAATCGTCTTTGCGCGAAGAAGCCGCTTCTTGGGCTCCGGCAGCCGGCGAGAGCGGCAGCTTCGGGAAGGTGAAGAAGCAAGCTGTACAACACTGGGATTGTGTGCGCACCTTGCCAACTGATAGAAAACAGTACCTTTGCACTCTCCTGACTTTTCCAATCACAGGAACATTCGATTGGAAGCTGTTTTGGACAACTTTTCTTTTCTTCCTGCCAAACACTTGGCAGACATCCGTGCAACTTCTAGAACACGATGGGAGATGTTTTCTGTGCTGGCACAGTTTTTCCTAGCCAGACATAGTGGGAAAGCGTTTTGCTAAGATGTAGACTACAAAAGACGCGAAAGACGAAGGTAGGATGCTCTCCGGAGGAAAGAGCCGCTGCCGGGCGTCTTTCGGCAGAAGCCGCGCTAAGGAGAGCACTGTGAGCGGCGCAATCGTCTTTGCGCGAAGAAGCCGCTTTTTCGGCTCCGGGAGCCGGCGAGAGCGGCAGCTTCGGGAAGGTGAAGAAGCAAGCTGTACAACGCTGGGATTGTGTGCGCACCTTGACAACTGATAGAAAACAGTACCTTTGCACTCTCCTAACTTTTCCAATCACAGGAACATTCGATTGGAAGCTGTTTTGGACAACTTTTCTTTTCTTCCTGCCCAACATTTGGCAGACATCCGTGCAACTTCTAGAACACGATGGGAGATGTTTTCTGTGCTGGCACAGTTTTTCCTAGCCAGACATAGTGGGAAAGCGTTTTGCTAAGATGTAGGCGACAAAAGACGCGAAAGACGAAGGTAGGATGCTCTCCGGAGGTAAGAGCCGCTGCCGGGCGTCTTTCGGCAGAAGCCGCGCTAAGGAGAGCACTGTGAGCGGCGCAATCGTCTTTGCGCGAAGAAGCCGCTTCTTGGGCTTCGGGAGCCGGCGAGAGCGGCAGCTTCGGGAAGGTGAAGAAGCAAGCTGTACAACACTGGGATTGTGTGCGCACCTTGCCAACTGATAGAAAACAGTACCTTTGCACTCTCCTGACTTTTCCAATCAAAGGAACATTCGATTGGAAGCTGTTTTGGACAACTTTTCTTTTCTTCCTGCCAAACACTTGGCAGACATCCGTGCAACTTCTAGAACACGATGGGAGATGTTTTCTGTGCTGGCACAGTTTTTCCTAGCCAGACATAGTGGGAAAGCTTTTTGCCGAGGTGTAGATGAGAAGAGGAGCTAAAGACGAAGGTAGGATGCTCTCCGGAGGTAAGAACCGCTGCCGAGCGTCTTTCGGCAGAGGCCGCGCTAAGGAGAGCACTGTGAGCGGCGCAATCGTCTTTGCGCGAAGAAGCCGCTTCTTGGGCTCCGGCAGCCGGCGAGAGCGGCAGCTTCGGGAAGGTGAAGAAGCAAGCTGTACAACACTGGGATTGTGTGCGCACCTTGCCAACTGATAGAAAACAGTACCTTTGCACTCTCCTGACTTTTCCAATCACAGGAACATTCGATTGGAAGCTGTTTTGGACAACTTTTCTTTTCTTCCTGCCAAACACTTGGCAGACATCCGTGCAACTTCTAGAACACGATGGGAGATGTTTTCTGTGCTGGCACAGTTTTTCCTAGCCAGACATAGTGGAAAAGCTTTTTGCCGAGGTGTAGATGAGAAGAGGAGCTAAAGACGAAGGTAGGATGCTCTCCGGAGGAAAGAGCCGCTGCCGGGCGTCTTTCGGCAGAAGCCGCGCTAAGGAGAGCACTGTGAGCGGCGCAATCGTCTTTGCGCGAAGAAGCCGCTTCTTGGGCTCCGGCAGCCGGCGAGAGCGGCAGCTTCGGGAAGGTGAAGAAGCAAGCTGTACAACACTGGGATTGTGTGCGCACCTTGCCAACTGATAGAAAACAGTACCTTTGCACTCTCCTGACTTTTCCAATCACAGGAACATTCGATTGGAAGCTGTTTTGGACAACTTTCCTTTTCTTCCTGCCAAACACTTGGCAGACATCCGTGCAACTTCTAGAACACGATGGGAGATGTTTTCTGTGCTGGCACAGTTTTTCCTAGCCAGACATAGTGGAAAAGCGTTTTGCTAAGATGTAGACTACAAAAGACGCGAAAGACGAAGGTAGGATGCTCTCCGGAGGAAAGAGCCGCTGCCGGGCGTCTTTCGGCAGAAGCCGCGCTAAGGAGAGCACTGTGAGCGGCGCAATCGTCTTTGCGCGAAGAAGCCGCTTTTTCGGCTCCGGCAGCCGGCGAGAGCGGCAGCTTCGGGAAGGTGAAGAAGCAAGCTGTACAACGCTGGGATTGTGTGCGCACCTTGCCAACTGATAGAAAACAGTACCTTTGCACTCTCCTAACTTTTCCAATCACAGGAACATTCGATTGGAAGCTGTTTTGGACAACTTTTCTTTTCTTCCTGCCAAACACTTGGCAGACATCCGTGCAACTTCTAGAACACGATGGGAGATGTTTTCTGTGCTGGCACAGTTTTTCCTAGCCAGACACAGTGGGAAAGCGTTTTGCTAAGATGTAGACGACAAAAGACGCGAAAGAGGAAGGTAGGATGCTCTCCGGAGGTAAGAGCCGCTGCCGGGCGTCTTTCGGCAGAAGCCGCGCTAAGGAGAGCACTGTGAGCGGCGCAATCGTCTTTGCGCGAAGAAGCCGCTTCTTGGGCTTCGGGAGCCGGCGAGAGCGGCAGCTTCGGGAAGGTGAAGAAGCAAGCTGTACAACACTGGGATTGTGTGCGCACCTTGCCAACTGATAGAAAACAGTACCTTTGCACTCTCCTGACTTTTCCAATCACAGGAACATTCGATTGGAAGCTGTTTTGGACAACTTTTCTTTTCTTCCTGCCAAACACTTGGCAGACATCCGTGCAACTTCTAGAACACGATGGGAGATGTTTTCTGTGCTGGCACAGTTTTTCCTAGCCAGACATAGTGGGAAAGCTTTTTGCCGTGAGGTAGATGAGAAGAGGAACTAAAGAGGAAGGTAGGATGCTCTCCGGAGGTAAGAGCCGCTGCCGGGCGTCTTTCGGCAGAAGCCGCGCTAAGGAGAGCACTGTGAGCGGCACAATCGTCTTTGCGCGAAGAAGCCGCTTCTTGGGCTCCGGCAGCCGGCGAGAGCGGCAGCTTCGGGAAGGTGAAGAAGCAAGCTGTACAACACTGGGATTGTGTGCGCACCTTGCCAACTGATAGAAAACAGTACCTTTGCACTCTCCTGACTTTTCCAATCACAGGAACATTCGATTGGAAGCTGTTTTGGACAACTTTTCTTTTCTTCCTGCCAAACACTTGGCAGACATCTCTGCAACTTCTAGAACACGATAGGAGATGTTTTCTGTGCTGGCACAGTTTTTCCTAGCCAGACATAGTGGGAAAGCGTTTTGCTAAGATGTAGACTACAAAAGACGCGAAAGACGAAGATAGGATGCTCTCCGGAGGAAAGAGCCGCTGCCGAGCGTCTTTCGGCAGAAGCCGCGCTAAGGAGAGCACTGTGAGCGGCGCAATCGTCTTTGCGCGAAGAAGCCGCTTTTTCGGCTCCGGCAGCCGGCGAGAGCGGCAGCTTCGGGAAGGTGAAGAAGCAAGCTGTACAACACTGGGATTGTGTGCGCACCTTGCCAACTGATAGAAAACAGTACCTTTGCACTCTCCTGACTTTTCCAATCACAGGAACATTCGATTGGAAGCTGTTTTGGACAACTTTTCTTTTCTTCCTGCCAAACACTTGGCAGACATCCGTGCAACTTCTAGAACACGATGGGAGATGTTTTCTGTGCTGGCACAGTTTTTCCTAGCCAGACATAGTGGAAAAGCTTTTTGCCGAGGTGTAGATGAGAAGAGGAGCTAAAGACGAAGGTAGGATGCTCTCCGGAGGTAAGAGCCGCTGCCGGGCGTCTTTCGGCAGAAGCCGCGCTAAGGAGAGCACTGTGAGCGGCACAATCGTCTTTGCGCGAAGAAGCCGCTTCTTGGGCTCCGGCAGCCGGCGAGAGCGGCAGCTTCGGGAAGGTGAAGAAGCAAGCTGTACAACACTGGGATTGTGTGCGCACCTTGCCAACTGATAGAAAACAGTACCTTTGCACTCTCCTGACTTTTCCAATCACAGGAACATTCGATTGGAAGCTGTTTTGGACAACTTTTCTTTTCTTCCTGCCAAACACTTGGCAGACATCTCTGCAACTTCTAGAACACGATGGGAGATGTTTTCTGTGCTGGCACAGTTTTTCCTAGCCAGACATAGTGGAAAAGCGTTTTGCTAAGATGTAGACTACAAAAGACGCGAAAGACGAAGGTGGGATGCTCTCCGGAGGTAAGAGCCGCTGCCGGGCGTCTTTCGGCAGAAGCCGCGCTAAGGAGAGCACTGTGAGCGGCACAATCGTCTTTGCGCGAAGAAGCCGCTTTTTCGGCTCCGGCAGCCGGCGAGAGCGGCAGCTTCGGGAAGGTGAAGAAGCAAGCTGTACAACACTGGGATTGTGTGCGCACCTTGCCAACTGATAGAAAACAGTACCTTTGCACTCTCCTGACTTTTCCAATCACAGGAACATTCGATTGGAAGCTGTTTTGGACAACTTTTCTTTTCTTCCTGCCAAACACTTGGCAGACATCTCTGCAACTTCTAGAACACGATGGGAGATGTTTTCTGTGCTGGCACAGTTTTTCCTAGCCAGACATAGTGGGAAAGCTTTTTGCCGAGGTGTAGATGAGAAGAGGAGCTAAAGAGGAAGGTAGGATGCTCTCCGGAGGTAAGAGCCGCTGCCGGGCGTCTTTCGGCAGAAGCCGCGCTAAGGAGAGCACTGTGAGCGGCACAATCGTCTTTGCGCGAAGAAGCCGCTTCTTGGGCTCCGGCAGCCGGCGAGAGCGGCAGCTTCGGGAAGGTGAAGAAGCAAGCTGTACAACACTGGGATTGTGTGCGCACCTTGCCAACTGATAGAAAACAGTACCTTTGCACTCTCCTGACTTTTCCAATCACAGGAACATTCGATTGGAAGCTGTTTTGGACAACTTTTCTTTTCTTCCTGCCAAACACTTGGCAGACATCCGTGCAACTTCTAGAACACGATGGGAGATGTTTTCTGTGCTGGCACAGTTTTTCCTAGCCAGACATAGTGGAAAAGCTTTTTGCCGAGGTGTAGATGAGAAGAGGAGCTAAAGAGGAAGGTAGGTTGCTCTCCGGAGGTAAGAACCGCTGCCGGGCGTCTTTCGGCAGAAGCCGCGCTAAGGAGAGCACTGTGAGCGGCACAATCGTCTTTGCGCGAAGAAGCCGCTTCTTGGGCTCCGGCAGCCGGCGAGAGCGGCAGCTTCGGGAAGGTGAAGAAGCAAGCTGTACAACACTGGGATTGTGTGCGCACCTTGCCAACTGATAGAAAACAGTACCTTTGCACTCTCCTGACTTTTCCAATCACAGGAACATTCGATTGGAAGCTGTTTTGGACAACTTTTCTTTTCTTCCTGCCAAACACTTGACAGACATCTCTGCAACTTCTAGAACACGATGGGAGATGTTTTCTGTGCTGGCACAGTTTTTCCTAGCCAGACATAGTGGAAAAGCGTTTTGCTAAGATGTAGACTACAAAAGACGCGAAAGACGAAGGTGGGATGCTCTCCGGAGGTAAGAGCCGCTGCCGGGCGTCTTTCGGCAGAAGCCGCGCTAAGGAGAGCACTGTGAGCGGCACAATCGTCTTTGCGCGAAGAAGCCGCTTCTTGGGCTCCGGCAGCCGGCGAGAGCGGCAGCTTCGGGAAGGTGAAGAAGCAAGCTGTACAACACTGGGATTGTGTGCGCACCTTGCCAACTGATAGAAAACAGTACCTTTGCACTCTCCTGACTTTTCCAATCACAGGAACATTCGATTGGAAGCTGTTTTGGACAACTTTTCTTTTCTTCCTGCCAAACACTTGGCAGACATCCGTGCAACTTCTAGAACACGATGGGAGATGTTTTCTGTGCTGGCACAGTTTTTCCTAGCCAGACATAGTGGAAAAGCTTTTTGCCGAGGTGTAGATGAGAAGAGGAGCTAAAGAGGAAGGTAGGATGCTCTCCGGAGGTAAGAGCCGCTGCCGGGCGTCTTTCGGCAGAAGCCGCGCTAAGGAGAGCACTGTGAGCGGCACAATCGTCTTTGCGCGAAGAAGCCGCTTCTTGGGCTCCGGCAGCCGGCGAGAGCGGCAGCTTCGGGAAGGTGAAGAAGCAAGCTGTACAACACTGGGATTGTGTGCGCACCTTGCCAACTGATAGAAAACAGTACCTTTGCACTCTCCTGACTTTTCCAATCACAGGAACATTCGATTGGAAGCTGTTTTGGACAACTTTTCTTTTCTTCCTGCCAAACACTTGGCAGACATCTCTGCAACTTCTAGAACACGATGGGAGATGTTTTCTGTGCTGGCACAGTTTTTCCTAGCCAGACATAGTGGAAAAGCGTTTTGCTAAGATGTAGACTACAAAAGACGCGAAAGACGAAGGTGGGATGCTCTCCGGAGGTAAGAGCCGCTGCCGGGCGTCTTTCGGCAGAAGCCGCGCTAAGGAGAGCACTGTGAGCGGCACAATCGTCTTTGCGCGAAGAAGCCGCTTCTTGGGCTCCGGCAGCCGGCGAGAGCGGCAGCTTCGGGAAGGTGAAGAAGCAAGCTGTACAACACTGGGATTGTGTGCGCACCTTGCCAACTGATAGAAAACAGTACCTTTGCACTCTCCTGACTTTTCCAATCACAGGAACATTCGATTGGAAGCTGTTTTGGACAACTTTTCTTTTCTTCCTGCCAAACACTTGGCAGACATCCGTGCAACTTCTAGAACACGATGGGAGATGTTTTCTGTGCTGGCACAGTTTTTCCTAGCCAGACATAGTGGAAAAGCTTTTTGCCGAGGTGTAGATGCGAAGAGGAGCTAAAGAGGAAGGTAGGATGCTCTCCGGAGGTAAGAGCCGCTGCCGGGCGTCTTTCGGCAGAAGCCGCGCTAAGGAGAGCACTGTGAGCGGCGCAATCGTCTTTGCGCGAAGAAGCCGCTTCTTGGGCTCCGGCAGCCGGCGAGAGCGGCAGCTTCGGGAAGGTGAAGAAGCAAGCTGTACAACACTGGGATTGTGTGCGCACCTTGCCAACTGATAGAAAACAGTACCTTTGCACTCTCCTGACTTTTCCAATCACAGGAACATTCGATTGGAAGCTGTTTTGGACAACTTTTCTTTTCTTCCTGCCAAACACTTGGCAGACATCCGTGCAACTTCTAGAACACGATGGGAGATGTTTTCTGTGCTGGCACAGTTTTTCCTAGCCAGACATAGTGGGAAAGCGTTTTGCTAAGATGTAGACTACAAAAGACGCGAAAGACGAAGGTAGGATGCTCTCCGGAGGAAAGAGCCGCTGCCGGGCGTCTTTCGGCAGAAGCCGCGCTAAGGAGAGCACTGTGAGCGGCGCAATCGTCTTTGCGCGAAGAAGCCGCTTTTTCGGCTCCGGCAGCCGGCGAGAGCGGCAGCTTCGGGAAGGTGAAGAAGCAAGCTGTACAACGCTGGGATTGTGTGCGCACCTTGCCAACTGATAGAAAACAGTACCTTTGCACTCTCCTAACTTTTCCAATCACAGGAACATTCGATTGGAAGCTGTTTTGGACAACTTTTCTTTTCTTCCTGCCAAACACTTGGCAGACATCCGTGCAACTTCTAGAACACGATGGGAGATGTTTTCTGTGCTGGCACAGTTTTTCCTAGCCAGACATAGTGGAAAAGCGTTTTGCTAAGATGTAGACGACAAAAGACGCGAAAGAGGAAGGTAAGGATGCTCTCCGGAGGTAAGAGCCGCTGCCGGGCGTCTTTCGGCAGAAGCCGCGCTAAGGAGAGCACTGTGAGCGGCGCAATCGTCTTTGCGCGAAGAAGCCGCTTCTTGGGCTTCGGGAGCCGGCGAGAGCGGCAGCTTCGGGAAGGTGAAGAAGCAAGCTGTACAACACTGGGATTGTGTGCGCACCTTGCCAACTGATAGAAAACAGTACCTTTGCACTCTCCTGACTTTTCCAATCACAGGAACATTCGATTGGAAGCTGTTTTGGACAACTTTTCTTTTCTTCCTGCCAAACACTTGGCAGACATCCGTGCAACTTCTAGAACACGATGGGAGATGTTTTCTGTGCTGGCACAGTTTTTCCTAGCCAGACATAGTGGGAAAGCTTTTTGCCGTGAGGTAGATGAGAAGAGGAACTAAAGAGGAAGGTAGGATGCTCTCCGGAGGTAAGAGCCGCTGCCGGGCGTCTTTCGGCAGAAGCCGCGCTAAGGAGAGCACTGTGAGCGGCACAATCGTCTTTGCGCGAAGAAGCCGCTTCTTGGGCTCCGGCAGCCGGCGAGAGCGGCAGCTTCGGGAAGGTGAAGAAGCAAGCTGTACAACACTGGGATTGTGTGCGCACCTTGCCAACTGATAGAAAACAGTACCTTTGCACTCTCCTGACTTTTCCAATCACAGGAACATTCGATTGGAAGCTGTTTTGGACAACTTTTCTTTTCTTCCTGCCAAACACTTGGCAGACATCTCTGCAACTTCTAGAACACGATGGGAGATGTTTTCTGTGCTGGCACAGTTTTTCCTAGCCAGACATAGTGGGAAAGCGTTTTGCCGAGGTGTAGATGAGAAGAGGAGCTAAAGAGGAAGGTAGGATGCTCTCCGGAGGTAAGAGCCGCTGCCGGGCGTCTTTCGGCAGAAGCCGCGCTAAGGAGAGCACTGTGAGCGGCACAATCGTCTTTGCGCGAAGAAGCCGCTTCTTGGGCTCCGGCAGCCGGCGAGAGCGGCAGCTTCGGGAAGGTGAAGAAGCAAGCTGTACAACACTGGGATTGTGTGCGCACCTTGCCAACTGATAGAAAACAGTACCTTTGCACTCTCCTGACTTTTCCAATCACAGGAACATTCGATTGGAAGCTGTTTTGGACAACTTTTCTTTTCTTCCTGCCAAACACTTGGCAGACATCTCTGCAACTTCTAGAACACGATGGGAGATGTTTTCTGTGCTGGCACAGTTTTTCCTAGCCAGACATAGTGGGAAAGCGTTTTGCTAAGATGTAGACTACAAAAGACGCGAAAGACGAAGGTAGGATGCTCTCCGGAGGAAAGAGCCGCTGCCGAGCATCTTTCGGCAGAAGCCGCGCTAAGGAGAGCACTGTGAGCGGCACAATCGTCTTTGCGCGAAGAAGCCGCTTCTTGGGCTCCGGCAGCCGGCGAGAGCGGCAGCTTCGGGAAGGTGAAGAAGCAAGCTGTACAACACTGGGATTGTGTGCGCACCTTGCCAACTGATAGAAAACAGTACCTTTGCACTCTCCTGACTTTTCCAATCACAGGAACATTCGATTGGAAGCTGTTTTGGACAACTTTTCTTTTCTTCCTGCCAAACACTTGGCAGACATCCGTGCAACTTCTAGAACACGATGGGAGATGTTTTCTGTGCTGGCACAGTTTTTCCTAGCCAGACATAGTGGAAAAGCTTTTTGCCGAGGTGTAGATGAGAAGAGGAGCTAAAGAGGAAGGTAGGATGCTCTCCGGAGGTAAGAGCCGCTGCCGGGCGTCTTTCGGCAGAAGCCGCGCTAAGGAGAGCACTGTGAGCGGCACAATCGTCTTTGCGCGAAGAAGCCGCTTCTTGGGCTCCGGCAGCCGGCGAGAGCGGCAGC
Source organism: Melospiza georgiana (assembly GCF_028018845.1). Taxonomy (NCBI): domain Eukaryota; kingdom Metazoa; phylum Chordata; class Aves; order Passeriformes; family Passerellidae; genus Melospiza; species Melospiza georgiana. The sequence goes on along the minus strand of NC_080442.1, from coordinate 223,687 downwards.
TTCGGGAAGGTGAAGAAGCAAGCTGTACAACACTGGGATTGTGTGCGCACCTTGCCAACTGATAGAAAACAGTACCTTTGCACTCTCCTGACTTTTCCAATCACAGGAACATTCGATTGGAAGCTGTTTTGGACAACTTTTCTTTTCTTCCTGCCAAACACTTGGCAGACATCCGTGCAACTTCTAGAACACGATGGGAGATGTTTTCTGTGCTGGCACAGTTTTTCCTAGCCAGACATAGTGGAAAAGCTTTTTGCCGAGGTGTAGATGAGAAGAGGAGCTAAAGAGGAAGGTAGGATGCTCTCCGGAGGTAAGAGCCGCTGCCGAGCATCTTTCGGCAGAAGCCGCGCTAAGGAGAGCACTGTGAGCGGCGCAATCGTCTTTGCGCGAAGAAGCCGCTTCTTGGGCTCCGGCAGCCGGCGAGAGCGGCAGCTTCGGGAAGGTGAAGAAGCAAGCTGTACAACACTGGGATTGTGTGCGCACCTTGCCAACTGATAGAAAACAGTACCTTTGCACTCTCCTGACTTTTCCAATCACAGGAACATTCGATTGGAAGCTGTTTTGGACAACTTTTCTTTTCTTCCTGCCAAACACTTGGCAGACATCCGTGCAACTTCTAGAACACGATGGGAGATGTTTTCTGTGCTGGCACAGTTTTTCCTAGCCAGACATAGTGGAAAAGCTTTTTGCCGAGGTGTAGATGAGAAGAGGAGCTAAAGAGGAAGGTAGGTTGCTCTCCGGAGGTAAGAACCGCTGCCGGGCGTCTTTCGGCAGAAGCCGCGCTAAGGAGAGCACTGTGAGCGGCACAATCGTCTTTGCGCGAAGAAGCCGCTTCTTGGGCTCCGGCAGCCGGCGAGAGCGGCAGCTTCGGGAAGGTGAAGAAGCAAGCTGTACAACACTGGGATTGTGTGCGCACCTTGCCAACTGATAGAAAACAGTACCTTTGCACTCTCCTGACTTTTCCAATCACAGGAACATTCGATTGGAAGCTGTTTTGGACAACTTTTCTTTTCTTCCTGCCAAACACTTGGCAGACATCTCTGCAACTTCTAGAACACGATGGGAGATGTTTTCTGTGCTGGCACAGTTTTTCCTAGCCAAACATAGTGGAAAAGCGTTTTGCTAAGATGTAGACTACAAAAGACGCGAAAGACGAAGGTGGGATGCTCTCCGGAGGTAAGAGCCGCTGCCGGGCGTCTTTCGGCAGAAGCCGCGCTAAGGAGAGCACTGTGAGCGGCACAATCGTCTTTGCGCGAAGAAGCCGCTTCTTGGGCTCCGGCAGCCGGCGAGAGTGGCAGCTTCGGGAAGGTGAAGAAGCAAGCTGTACAACACTGGGATTGTGTGCGCACCTTGCCAACTGATAGAAAACAGTACCTTTGCACTCTCCTGACTTTTCCAATCACAGGAACATTCGATTGGAAGCTGTTTTGGACAACTTTTCTTTTCTTCCTGCCAAACACTTGGCAGACATCCGTGCAACTTCTAGAACACGATGGGAGATGTTTTCTGTGCTGGCACAGTTTTTCCTAGCCAGACATAGTGGAAAAGCTTTTTGCCGAGGTGTAGATGAGAAGAGGAGCTAAAGAGGAAGGTAGGTTGCTCTCCGGAGGTAAGAACCGCTGCCGGGCGTCTTTCGGCAGAAGCCGCGCTAAGGAGAGCACTGTGAGCGGCACAATCGTCTTTGCGCGAAGAAGCCGCTTCTTGGGCTCCGGCAGCCGGCGAGAGCGGCAGCTTCGGGAAGGTGAAGAAGCAAGCTGTACAACACTGGGATTGTGTGCGCACCTTGCCAACTGATAGAAAACAGTACCTTTGCACTCTCCTGACTTTTCCAATCACAGGAACATTCGATTGGAAGCTGTTTTGGACAACTTTTCTTTTCTTCCTGCCAAACACTTGGCAGACATCTCTGCAACTTCTAGAACACGATGGGAGATGTTTTCTGTGCTGGCACAGTTTTTCCTAGCCAAACATAGTGGAAAAGCGTTTTGCTAAGATGTAGACTACAAAAGACGCGAAAGACGAAGGTGGGATGCTCTCCGGAGGTAAGAGCCGCTGCCGGGCGTCTTTCGGCAGAAGCCGCGCTAAGGAGAGCACTGTGAGCGGCACAATCGTCTTTGCGCGAAGAAGCCGCTTCTTGGGCTCCGGCAGCCGGCGAGAGTGGCAGCTTCGGGAAGGTGAAGAAGCAAGCTGTACAACACTGGGATTGTGTGCGCACCTTGCCAACTGATAGAAAACAGTACCTTTGCACTCTCCTGACTTTTCCAATCACAGGAACATTCGATTGGAAGCTGTTTTGGACAACTTTTCTTTTCTTCCTGCCAAACACTTGGCAGACATCCGTGCAACTTCTAGAACACGATGGGAGATGTTTTCTGTGCTGGCACAGTTTTTCCTAGCCAGACATAGTGGAAAAGCTTTTTGCCGAGGTGTAGATGAGAAGAGGAGCTAAAGAGGAAGGTAGGTTGCTCTCCGGAGGTAAGAACCGCTGCCGGGCGTCTTTCGGCAGAAGCCGCGCTAAGGAGAGCACTGTGAGCGGCACAATCGTCTTTGCGCGAAGAAGCCGCTTCTTGGGCTCCGGCAGCCGGCGAGAGCGGCAGCTTCGGGAAGGTGAAGAAGCAAGCTGTACAACACTGGGATTGTGTGCGCACCTTGCCAACTGATAGAAAACAGTACCTTTGCACTCTCCTGACTTTTCCAATCACAGGAACATTCGATTGGAAGCTGTTTTGGACAACTTTTCTTTTCTTCCTGCCAAACACTTGGCAGACATCTCTGCAACTTCTAGAACACGATGGGAGATGTTTTCTGTGCTGGCACAGTTTTTCCTAGCCAGACATAGTGGAAAAGCGTTTTGCTAAGATGTAGACTACAAAAGACGCGAAAGACGAAGGTGGGATGCTCTCCGGAGGTAAGAGCCGCTGCCGGGCGTCTTTCGGCAGAAGCCGCGCTAAGGAGAGCACTGTGAGCGGCACAATCGTCTTTGCGCGAAGAAGCCGCTTCTTGGGCTCCGGCAGCCGGCGAGAGCGGCAGCTTCGGGAAGGTGAAGAAGCAAGCTGTACAACACTGGGATTGTGTGCGCACCTTGCCAACTGATAGAAAACAGTACCTTTGCACTCTCCTGACTTTTCCAATCACAGGAACATTCGATTGGAAGCTGTTTTGGACAACTTTTCTTTTCTTCCTGCCAAACACTTGGCAGACATCTCTGCAACTTCTAGAACACGATGGGAGATGTTTTCTGTGCTGGCACAGTTTTTCCTAGCCAGACATAGTGGGAAAGTGTTTTGCTAAGATGTAGACTACAAAAGACGCGAAAGACGAAGATAGGATGCTCTCCGGAGGAAAGAGCCGCTGCCGAGCATCTTTCGGCAGAAGCCGCGCTAAGGAGAGCACTGTGAGCGGCACAATCGTCTTTGCGCGAAGAAGCCGCTTCTTGGGCTCCGGCAGCCGGCGAGAGCGGCAGCTTCGGGAAGGTGAAGAAGCAAGCTGTACAACACTGGGATTGTGTGCGCACCTTGCCAACTGATAGAAAACAGTACCTTTGCACTCTCCTGACTTTTCCAATCACAGGAGCATTCGATTGGAAGCTGTTATGGACAACTTTTCTTTTCTTCCTGCCAAACACTTGGCAGAAATCCGTGCAACTTCTAGAACACGATGGGAGATGTTTTCTGTGCTGGCACAGTTTTTCCTAGCCAGACATAGTGGAAAAGCTTTTTGCCGAGGTGTAGATGAGAAGAGGAGCTAAAGACGAAGGTAGGATGCTCTCCGGAGGTAAGAGCCGCTGCCGGGCGTCTTTCGGCAGAAGCCGCGCTAAGGAGAGCACTGTGAGCGGCACAATCGTCTTTGCGCGAAGAAGCCGCTTCTTGGGCTCCGGCAGCCGGCGAGAGCGGCAGCTTCGGGAAGGTGAAGAAGCAAGCTGTACAACACTGGGATTTTGTGCGCACCTTGCCAACTGATAGAAAACAGTACCTTTGCACTCTCCTGACTTTTCCAATCACAGGAACATTCGATTGGAAGCTGTTTTGGACAACTTTTCTTTTCTTCCTGCCAAACACTTGGCAGACATCCGTGCAACTTCTAGAACACGATGGGAGATGTTTTCTGTGCTGGCACAGTTTTTCCTAGCCAGACATAGTGGAAAAGCTTTTTGCCGAGGTGTAGATGAGAAGAGGAGCTAAAGACGAAGGCAGGATGCTCTCCGGAGGTAAGAGCCGCTGCCGAGCATCTTTCGGCAGAAGCCGCGCTAAGGAGAGCACTGTGAGCGGCGCAATCGTCTTTGCGCGAAGAAGCCGCTTCTTGGGCTCCGGCAGCCGGCGAGAGCGGCAGCTTCGGGAAGGTGAAGAAGCAAGCTGTACAACACTGGGATTGTGTGCGCACCTTGCCAACTGATAGAAAACAGTACCTTTGCACTCTCCTGACTTTTCCAATCACAGGAACATTCGATTGGAAGCTGTTTTGGACAACTTTTCTTTTCTTCCTGCCAAACACTTGGCAGACATCCGTGCAACTTCTAGAACACGATGGGAGATGTTTTCTGTGCTGGCACAGTTTTTCCTAGCCAGACATAGTGGAAAAGCTTTTTGCCGAGGTGTAGATGAGAAGAGGAGCTAAAGAGGAAGGTAGGTTGCTCTCCGGAGGTAAGAACCGCTGCCGGGCGTCTTTCGGCAGAAGCCGCGCTAAGGAGAGCACTGTGAGCGGCACAATCGTCTTTGCGCGAAGAAGCCGCTTCTTGGGCTCCGGCAGCCGGCGAGAGCGGCAGCTTCGGGAAGGTGAAGAAGTAAGCTGTACAACACTGGGATTGTGTGCGCACCTTGCCAACTGATAGAAAACAGTACCTTTGCACTCTCCTGACTTTTCCAATCACAGGAACATTCGATTGGAAGCTGTTTTGGACAACTTTTCTTTTCTTCCTGCCAAACACTTGGCAGACATCTCTGCAACTTCTAGAACACGATGGGAGATGTTTTCTGTGCTGGCACAGTTTTTCCTAGCCAGACATAGTGGAAAAGCGTTTTGCTAAGATGTAGACTACAAAAGACGCGAAAGACGAAGGTGGGATGCTCTCCGGAGGTAAGAGCCGCTGCCGGGCGTCTTTCGGCAGAACCCGCGCTAAGGAGAGCACTGTGAGCGGCACAATCGTCTTTGCGCGAAGAAGCCGCTTCTTGGGCTCCGGCAGCCGGCGAGAGCGGCAGCTTCGGGAAGGTGAAGAAGCAAGCTGTACAACACTGGGATTGTGTGCGCACCTTGCCAACTGATAGAAAACAGTACCTTTGCACTCTCCTGACTTTTCCAATCACAGGAACATTCGATTGGAAGCTGTTTTGGACAACTTTTCTTTTCTTCCTGCCAAACACTTGGCAGACATCTCTGCAACTTCTAGAACATGATGGGAGATGTTTTCTGTGCTGGCACAGTTTTTCCTAGCCAGACATAGTGGGAAAGCGTTTTGCTAAGATGTAGACTACAAAAGACGCGAAAGACGAAGATAGGATGCTCTCCGGAGGAAAGAGCCGCTGCCGAGCATCTTTCGGCAGAAGCCGCGCTAAGGAGAGCACTGTGAGCGGCACAATCGTCTTTGCGCGAAGAAGCCGCTTCTTGGGCTCCGGCAGCCGGCGAGAGCGGCAGCTTCGGGAAGGTGAAGAAGCAAGCTGTACAACACTGGGATTGTGTGCGCACCTTGCCAACTGATAGAAAACAGTACCTTTGCACTCTCCTGACTTTTCCAATCACAGGAACATTCGATTGGAAGCTGTTTTGGACAACTTTTCTTTTCTTCCTGCCAAACACTTGGCAGACATCCGTGCAACTTCTAGAACACGATGGGAGATGTTTTCTGTGCTGGCACAGTTTTTCCTAGCCAGACATAGTGGAAAAGCTTTTTGCCGAGGTGTAGATGAGAAGAGGAGCTAAAGAGGAAGGTAGGTTGCTCTCCGGAGGTAAGAACCGCTGCCGGGCGTCTTTCGGCAGAAGCCGCGCTAAGGAGAGCACTGTGAGCGGCACAATCGTCTTTGCGCGAAGAAGCCGCTTCTTGGGCTCCGGCAGCCGGCGAGAGCGGCAGCTTCGGGAAGGTGAAGAAGCAAGCTGTACAACACTAGGGTTGTGTGCGCACCTTGCCAACTGATAGAAAACAGTACCTTTGCACTCTCCTGACTTTTCCAATCACAGGAACATTCGATTGGAAGCTGTTTTGGACAACTTTTCTTTTCTTCCTGCCAAACACTTGGCAGACATCTCTGCAACTTCTAGAACACGATGGGAGATGTTTTCTGTGCTGGCACAGTTTTTCCTAGCCAGACATAGTGGAAAAGCGTTTTGCTAAGATGTAGACTACAAAAGACGCGAAAGACGAAGGTGGGATGCTCTCCGGAGGTAAGAGCCGCTGCCGGGCGTCTTTCGGCAGAAGCCGCGCTAAGGAGAGCACTGTGAGCGGCACAATCGTCTTTGCGCGAAGAAGCCGCTTCTTGGGCTCCGGCAGCCGGCGAGAGCGGCAGCTTCGGGAAGGTGAAGAAGCAAGCTGTACAACACTGGGATTGTGTGCGCACCTTGCCAACTGATAGAAAACAGTACCTTTGCACTCTCCTGACTTTTCCAATCACAGGAACATTCGATTGGAAGCTGTTTTGGACAACTTTTCTTTTCTTCCTGCCAAACACTTGGCAGACATCTCTGCAACTTCTAGAACACGATGGGAGATGTTTTCTGTGCTGGCACAGTTTTTCCTAGCCAGACATAGTGGGAAAGCGTTTTGCTAAGATGTAGACTACAAAAGACGCGAAAGACGAAGATAGGATGCTCTCCGGAGGAAAGAGCCGCTGCCGAGCATCTTTCGGCAGAAGCCGCGCTAAGGAGAGCACTGTGAGCGGCACAATCATCTTTGCGCGAAGAAGCCGCTTTTTCGGCTCCAGCAGCCGGCGAGAGCGGCAGCTTCGGGAAGGTGAAGAAGCAAGCTGTACAACACTGGGATTGTGTGCGCACCTTGCCAACTGATAGAAAACAGTACCTTTGCACTCTCCTGACTTTTCCAATCACAGGAACATTCGATTGGAAGCTGTTTTGGACAACTTTTCTTTTCTTCCTGCCAAACACTTGGCAGACATCCGTGCAACTTCTAGAACACGATGGGAGATGTTTTCTGTGCTGGCACAGTTTTTCCTAGCCAGACATAGTGGAAAAGCTTTTTGCCGAGGTGTAGATGAGAAGAGGAGCTAAAGAGGAAGGTAGGATGCTCTCCGGAGGTAAGAGCCGCTGCCGGGCGTCTTTCGGCAGAAGCCGCGCTAAGGAGAGCACTGTGAGCGGCACAATCGTCTTTGCGCGAAGAAGCCGCTTCTTGGGCTCCGGCAGCCGGCGAGAGCGGCAGCTTCGGGAAGGTGAAGAAGCAAGCTGTACAACACTGGGATTGTGTGCGCGCCTTGCCAACTGATAGAAAACAGTACCTTTGCACTCTCCTGACTTTTCCAATCACAGGAACATTCGATTGGAAGCTGTTTTGGACAACTTTTCTTTTCTTCCTGCCAAACACTTGGCAGACATCCGTGCAACTTCTAGAACACGATGGGAGATGTTTTCTGTGCTGGCACAGTTTTTCCTAGCCAGACATAGTGGAAAAGCTTTTTGCCGAGGTGTAGATGAGAAGAGGAGCTAAAGACGAAGGCAGGATGCTCTCCGGAGGTAAGAGCCGCTGCCGGGCATCTTTCGGCAGAAGCCGCGCTAAGGAGAGCACTGTGAGCGGCGCAATCGTCTTTGCGCGAAGAAGCCGCTTCTTGGGCTCCGGCAGCCGGAGAGAGCGGCAGCTTCGGGAAGGTGAAGAAGCAAGCTGTACAACACTGGGATTGTGTGCGCACCTTGCCAACTGATAGAAAACAGTACCTTTGCACTCTCCTGACTTTTCCAATCACAGGAACATTCGATTGGAAGCTGTTTTGGACAACTTTTCTTTTCTTCCTGCCAAACACTTGGCAGACATCCGTGCAACTTCTAGAACACGATGGGAGATGTTTTCTGTGCTGGCACAGTTTTTCCTAGCCAGACATAGTGGAAAAGCTTTTTGCCGAGGTGTAGATGAGAAGAGGAGCTAAAGAGGAAGGTAGGTTGCTCTCCGGAGGTAAGAACCGCTGCCGGGCGTCTTTCGGCAGAAGCCGCGCTAAGGAGAGCACTGTGAGCGGCACAATCGTCTTTGCGCGAAGAAGCCGCTTCTTGGGCTCCAGCAGCCGGCGAGAGCGGCAGCTTCGGGAAGGTGAAGAAGCAAGCTGTACAACACTGGGATTGTGTGCGCACCTTGCCAACTGATAGAAAACAGTACCTTTGCACTCTCCTGACTTTTCCAATCACAGGAACATTCGATTGGAAGCTGTTTTGGACAACTTTTCTTTTCTTCCTGCCAAACACTTGGCAGACATCTCTGCAACTTCTAGAACACGATGGGAGATGTTTTCTGTGCTGGCACAGTTTTTCCTAGCCAGACATAGTGGAAAAGCGTTTTGCTAAGATGTAGACTACAAAAGACGCGAAAGACGAAGGTGGGATGCTCTCCGGAGGTAAGAGCCGCTGCCGGGCGTCTTTCGGCAGAAGCCGCGCTAAGGAGAGCACTGTGAGCGGCACAATCGTCTTTGCGCGAAGAAGCCGCTTCTTGGGCTCCGGCAGCCGGCGAGAGCGGCAGCTTCGGGAAGGTGAAGAAGCAAGCTGTACAACACTGGGATTGTGTGCGCACCTTGCCAACTGATAGAAAACAGTACCTTTGCACTCTCCTGACTTTTCCAATCACAGGAACATTCGATTGGAAGCTGTTTTGGACAACTTTTCTTCCTGCCAAACACTTGGCAGACATCTCTGCAACTTCTAGAACACGATGGGAGATGTTTTCTGTGCTGGCACAGTTTTTCCTAGCCAGACATAGTGGGAAAGCGTTTTGCTAAGATGTAGACTACAAAAGACGCGAAAGACGAAGATAGGATGCTCTCCGGAGGAAAGAGCCGCTGCCGAGCATCTTTCGGCAGAAGCCGCGCTAAGGAGAGCACTGTGAGCGGCACAATCGTCTTTGCGCGAAGAAGCCGCTTCTTGGGCTCCGGCAGCCGGCGAGAGCGGCAGCTTCGGGAAGGTGAAGAAGCAAGCTGTACAACACTGGGATTGTGTGCGCACCTTGCCAACTGATAGAAAACAGTACCTTTGCACTCTCCTGACTTTTCCAATCACAGGAACATTCGATTGGAAGCTGTTTTGGACAACTTTTCTTTTCTTCCTGCCAAACACTTGGCAGACATCCGTGCAACTTCTAGAACACGATGGGAGATGTTTTCTGTGCTGGCACAGTTTTTCCTAGCCAGACATAGTGGAAAAGCTTTTTGCCGAGGTGTAGATGAGAAGAGGAGCTAAAGAGGAAGGTAGGATGCTCTCCGGAGGTAAGAGCCGCTGCCGGGCGTCTTTCGGCAGAAGCCGCGCTAAGGAGAGCACTGTGAGCGGCACAATCGTCTTTGCGCGAAGAAGCCGCTTCTTGGGCTCCGGCAGCCGGCGAGAGCGGCAGCTTCGGGAAGGTGAAGAAGCAAGCTGTACAACACTGGGATTGTGTGCGCACCTTGCCAACTGATAGAAAACAGTACCTTTGCACTCTCCTGACTTTTCCAATCACAGGAACATTCGATTGGAAGCTGTTTTGGACAACTTTTCTTTTCTTCCTGCCAAACACTTGGCAGACATCCGTGCAACTTCTAGAACACGATGGGAGATGTTTTCTGTGCTGGCACAGTTTTTCCTAGCCAGACATAGTGGGAAAGCTTTTTGCCGAGGTGTAGATGAGAAGAGGAGCTAAAGAGGAAGGTAGGATGCTCTCCGGAGGTAAGAGCCGCTGCCGGGCGTCTTTCGGCAGAAGCCGCGCTAAGGAGAGCACTGTGAGCGGCACAATCGTCTTTGCGCGAAGAAGCCGCTTCTTGGGCTCCGGCAGCCGGCGAGAGCGGCAGCTTCGGGAAGGTGAAGAAGCAAGCTGTACAACACTGGGATTGTGTGCGCACCTTGCCAACTGATAGAAAACAGTACCTTTGCACTCTCCTGACTTTTCCAATCACAGGAACATTCGATTGGAAGCTGTTTTGGACAACTTTTCTTTTCTTCCTGCCAAACACTTGGCAGACATCCGTGCAACTTCTAGAACACGATGGGAGATGTTTTCTGTGCTGGCACAGTTTTTCCTAGCCAGACATAGTGGAAAAGCGTTTTGCTAAGATGTAGACGACAAAAGACGCGAAAGACGAAGGTAGGATGCTCTCCGGAGGTAAGAGCCGCTGCCGGGCGTCTTTCGGCAGAAGCCGCGCTAAGGAGAGCACTGTGAGCGGCGCAATCGTCTTTGCGCGAAGAAGCCGCTTCTTGGGCTCCGGCAGCCGGCGAGAGCGGCAGCTTCGGGAAGGTGAAGAAGCAAGCTGTACAACACTGGGATTGTGTGCGCACCTTGCCAACTGATAGAAAACAGTACCTTTGCACTCTCCTGACTTTTCCAATCACAGGAACATTCGATTGGAAGCTGTTTTGGACAACTTTTCTTTTCTTCCTGCCAAACACTTGGCAGACATCCGTGCAACTTCTAGAACACGATGGGAGATGTTTTCTGTGCTGGCACAGTTTTTCCTAGCCAGACATAGTGGAAAAGCTTTTTGCCGAGGTGTAGATGAGAAGAGGAGCTAAAGACGAAGGTAGGATGCTCTCCGGAGGTAAGAGCCGCTGCCGGGCGTCTTTCGGCAGAAGCCGCGCTAAGGAGAGCACTGTGAGCGGCACAATCGTCTTTGCGCGAAGAAGCCGCTTTTTCGGCTCCGGCAGCCGGCGAGAGCGGCAGCTTCGGGAAGGTGAAGAAGCAAGCTGTACAACACTGGGATTGTGTGCGCACCTTGCCAACTGATAGAAAACAGTACCTTTGCACTCTCCTGACTTTTCCAATCACAGGAACATTCGATTGGAAGCTGTTTTGGACAACTTTTCTTTTCTTCCTGCCAAACACTTGGCAGACATCTGTGCAACTTCTAGAACACGATGGGAGATGTTTTCTGTGCTGGCACAGTTTTTCCTAGCCAGACATAGTGGAAAAGCTTTTTGCCGAGGTGTAGATGAGAAGAGGAGCTATAGAGGAAGGTAGGTTGCTCTCCGGAGGTAAGAACCGCTGCCGGGCGTCTTTCGGCAGAAGCCGCGCTAAGGAGAGCACTGTGAGCGGCACAATCGTCTTTGCGCGAAGAAGCCGCTTCTTGGGCTCCGGCAGCCGGCGAGAGCGGCAGCTTCGGGAAGGTGAAGAAGCAAGCTGTACAACACTGGGATTGTGTGCGCACCTTGCCAACTGATAGAAAACAGTACCTTTGCACTCTCCTGACTTTTCCAATCACAGGAACATTCGATTGGAAGCTGTTTTGGACAACTTTTCTTTTCTTCCTGCCAAACACTTGGCAGACATCCGTGCAACTTCTAGAACACGATGGGAGATGTTTTCTGTGCTGGCACAGTTTTTCCTAGCCAGACATAGTGGGAAAGCTTTTTGCCGAGGTGTAGATGAGAAGAGGAGCTAAAGAGGAAGGTAGGATGCTCTCCGGAGGTAAGAGCCGCTGCCGGGCGTCTTTCGGCAGAAGCCGCGCTAAGGAGAGCACTGTGAGCGGCACAATCGTCTTTGCGCGAAGAAGCCGCTTCTTGGGCTCCGGCAGCCGGCGAGAGCGGCAGCTTCGGGAAGGTGAAGAAGCAAGCTGTACAACACTGGGATTGTGTGCGCACCTTGCCAACTGATAGAAAACAGTACCTTTGCACTCTCCTGACTTTTCCAATCACAGGAACATTCGATTGGAAGCTGTTTTGGACAACTTTTCTTTTCTTCCTGCCAAACACTTGGCAGACATCCGTGCAACTTCTAGAACACGATGGGAGATGTTTTCTGTGCTGGCACAGTTTTTCCTAGCCAGACATAGTGGGAAAGCGTTTTGCTAAGATGTAGACTACAAAAGACGCGAAAGACGAAGGTAGGATGCTCTCCGGAGGTAAGAGCCGCTGCCGGGCGTCTTTCGGCAGAAGCCGCGCTAAGGAGAGCACTGTGAGCGGCGCAATCGTCTTTGCGCGAAGAAGCCGCTTCTTGGGCTTCGGGAGCCGGCGAGAGCGGCAGCTTCGGGAAGGTGAAGAAGCAAGCTGTACAACACTGGGATTGTGTGCGCACCTTGCCAACTGATAGAAAACAGTACCTTTGCACTCTCCTGACTTTTCCAATCACAGGAACATTCGATTGGAAGCTGTTTTGGACAACTTTTCTTTTCTTCCTGCCAAACACTTGGCAGACATCCGTGCAACTTCTAGAACACGATGGGAGATGTTTTCTGTGCTGGCACAGTTTTTCCTAGCCAGACATAGTGGAAAAGCTTTTTGCCGAGGTGTAGATGAGAAGAGGAGCTAAAGAGGAAGGTAGGATGCTCTCCGGAGGTAAGAGCCGCTGCCGGGCGTCTTTCGGCAGAAGCCGCGCTAAGGAGAGCACTGTGAGCGGCACAATCGTCTTTGCGCGAAGAAGCCGCTTCTTGGGCTCCGGCAGCCGGCGAGAGCGGCAGCTTCGGGAAGGTGAAGAAGCAAGCTGTACAACACTGGGATTGTGTGCGCACCTTGCCAACTGATAGAAAACAGTACCTTTGCACTCTCCTGACTTTTCCAATCACAGGAACATTCGATTGGAAGCTGTTTTGGACAACTTTTCTTTTCTTCCTGCCAAACACTTGGCAGACATCCGTGCAACTTCTAGAACACGATGGGAGATGTTTTCTGTGCTGGCACAGTTTTTCCTAGCCAGACATAGTGGAAAAGCTTTTTGCCGAGGTGTAGATGAGAAGAGGAGCTAAAGAGGAAGGTAGGTTGCTCTCCGGAGGTAAGAACCGCTGCCGGGCGTCTTTCGGCAGAAGCCGCGCTAAGGAGAGCACTGTGAGCGGCACAATCGTCTTTGCGCGAAGAAGCCGCTTCTTGGGCTCCGGCAGCCGGCGAGAGCGGCAGCTTCGGGAAGGTGAAGAAGCAAGCTGTACAACACTGGGATTGTGTGCGCACCTTGCCAACTGATAGAAAACAGTACCTTTGCACTCTCCTGACTTTTCCAATCACAGGAACATTCGATTGGAAGCTGTTTTGGACAACTTTTCTTTTCTTCCTGCCAAACACTTGGCAGACATCTCTGCAACTTCTAGAACACGATGGGAGATGTTTTCTGTGCTGGCACAGTTTTTCCTAGCCAGACATAGTGGAAAAGCGTTTTGCTAAGATGTAGACTACAAAAGACGCGAAAGACGAAGGTGGGATGCTCTCCGGAGGTAAGAGCCGCTGCCGGGCGTCTTTCGGCAGAAGCCGCGCTAAGGAGAGCACTGTGAGCGGCACAATCGTCTTTGCGCGAAGAAGCCGCTTCTTGGGCTCCGGCAGCCGGCGAGAGCGGCAGCTTCGGGAAGGTGAAGAAGCAAGCTGTACAACACTGGGATTGTGTGCGCACCTTGCCAACTGATAGAAAACAGTACCTTTGCACTCTCCTGACTTTTCCAATCACAGGAACATTCGATTGGAAGCTGTTTTGGACAACTTTTCTTTTCTTCCTGCCAAACACTTGGCAGACATCTCTGCAACTTCTAGAACACGATGGGAGATGTTTTCTGTGCTGGCACAGTTTTTCCTAGCCAGACATAGTGGGAAAGCGTTTTGCTAAGATGTAGACTACAAAAGACGCGAAAGACGAAGATAGGATGCTCTCCGGAGGAAAGAGCCGCTGCCGAGCATCTTTCGGCAGAAGCCGCGCTAAGGAGAGCACTGTGAGCGGCACAATCGTCTTTGCGCGAAGAAGCCGCTTTTTCGGCTCCGGCAGCCGGCGAGAGCGGCAGCTTCGGGAAGGTGAAGAAGCAAGCTGTACAACACTGGGATTGTGTGCGCACCTTGCCAACTGATAGAAAACAGTACCTTTGCACTCTCCTGACTTTTCCAATCACAGGAACATTCGATTGGAAGCTGTTTTGGACAACTTTTCTTTTCTTCCTGCCAAACACTTGGCAGACATCCGTGCAACTTCTAGAACACGATGGGAGATGTTTTCTGTGCTGGCACAGTTTTTCCTAGCCAGACATAGTGGGAAAGCTTTTTGCCGAGGTGTAGATGAGAAGAGGAGCTAAAGAGGAAGGTAGGTTGCTCTCCGGAGGTAAGAACCGCTGCCGGGCGTCTTTCGGCAGAAGCCGCGCTAAGGAGAGCACTGTGAGCGGCACAATCGTCTTTGCGCGAAGAAGCCGCTTCTTGGGCTCCGGCAGCCGGCGAGAGCGGCAGCTTCGGGAAGGTGAAGAAGCAAGCTGTACAACACTGGGATTGTGTGCGCACCTTGCCAACTGATAGAAAACAGTACCTTTGCACTCTCCTGACTTTTCCAATCACAGGAACATTCGATTGGAAGCTGTTTTGGACAACTTTTCTTTTCTTCCTGCCAAACACTTGGCAGACATCTCTGCAACTTCTAGAACACGATGGGAGATGTTTTCTGTGCTGGCACAGTTTTTCCTAGCCAGACATAGTGGAAAAGCGTTTTGCTAAGATGTAGACTACAAAAGACGCGAAAGACGAAGGTGGGATGCTCTCCGGAGTTAAGAACCGCTGCCGGGCGTCTTTCGGCAGAAGCCGCGCTAAGGAGAGCACTGTGAGCGGCACAATCGTCTTTGCGCGAAGAAGCCGCTTCTTGGGCTCCGGCAGCCGGCGAGAGCGGCAGCTTCGGGAAGGTGAAGAAGCAAGCTGTACAACACTGGGATTGTGTGCGCACCTTGCCAACTGATAGAAAACAGTACCTTTGCACTCTCCTGACTTTTCCAATCACAGGAACATTCGATTGGAAGCTGTTTTGGACAACTTTTCTTTTCTTCCTGCCAAACACTTGGCAGACATCTCTGCAACTTCTAGAACACGATGGGAGATGTTTTCTGTGCTGGCACAGTTTTTCCTAGCCAGACATAGTGGGAAAGCGTTTTGCTAAGATGTAGACTACAAAAGACGCGAAAGACGAAGATAGGATGCTCTCCGGAGGAAAGAGCCGCTGCCGAGCATCTTTCGGCAGAAGCCGCGCTAAGGAGAGCACTGTGAGCGGCACAATCGTCTTTGCGCGAAGAAGCCGCTTCTTGGGCTCCGGCAGCCGGCGAGAGCGGCAGCTTCGGGAAGGTGAAGAAGCAAGCTGTACAACACTGGGATTGTGTGCGCACCTTGCCAACTGATAGAAAACAGTACCTTTGCACTCTCCTGACTTTTCCAATCACAGGAACATTCGATTGGAAGCTGTTTTGGACAACTTTTCTTTTCTTCCTGCCAAACACTTGGCAGACATCCGTGCAACTTCTAGAACACGATGGGAGATGTTTTCTGTGCTGGCACAGTTTTTCCTAGCCAGACATAGTGGGAAAGCTTTTTGCCGAGTTGTAGATGAGAAGAGGAGCTAAAGAGGAAGGTAGGATGCTCTCCGGAGGTAAGAGCCGCTGCCGGGCGTCTTTCGGCAGAAGCCGCGCTAAGGAGAGCACTGTGAGCGGCACAATCGTCTTTGCGCGAAGAAGCCGCTTCTTGGGCTCCGGCAGCCGGCGAGAGCGGCAGCTTCGGGAAGGTGAAGAAGCAAGCTGTACAACACTGGGATTGTGTGCGCACCTTGCCAACTGATAGAAAACAGTACCTTTGCACTCTCCTGACTTTTCCAATCACAGGAACATTCGATTGGAAGCTGTTTTGGACAACTTTTCTTTTCTTCCTGCCAAACACTTGGCAGACATCCGTGCAACTTCTAGAACACGATGGGAGATGTTTTCTGTGCTGGCACAGTTTTTCCTAGCCAGACATAGTGGAAAAGCTTTTTGCCGAGGTGTAGATGAGAAGAGGAGCTAAAGAGGAAGGTAGGTTGCTCTCCGGAGGTAAGAACCGCTGCCGGGCGTCTTTCGGCAGAAGCCGCGCTAAGGAGAGCACTGTGAGCGGCACAATCGTCTTTGCGCGAAGAAGCCGCTTCTTGGGCTCCAGCAGCCGGCGAGAGCGGCAGCTTCGGGAAGGTGAAGAAGCAAGCTGTACAACACTGGGATTGTGTGCGCACCTTGCCAACTGATAGAAAACAGTACCTTTGCACTCTCCTGACTTTTCCAATCACAGGAACATTCGATTGGAAGCTGTTTTGGACAACTTTTCTTTTCTTCCTGCCAAACACTTGGCAGACATCTCTGCAACTTCTAGAACACGATGGGAGATGTTTTCTGTGCTGGCACAGTTTTTCCTAGCCAGACATAGTGGAAAAGCGTTTTGCTAAGATGTAGACTACAAAAGACGCGAAAGACGAAGGTGGGATGCTCTCCGGAGGTAAGAGCCGCTGCCGGGCGTCTTTCGGCAGAAGCCGCGCTAAGGAGAGCACTGTGAGCGGCACAATCGTCTTTGCGCGAAGAAGCCGCTTCTTGGGCTCCGGCAGCCGGCGAGAGCGGCAGCTTCGGGAAGGTGAAGAAGCAAGCTGTACAACACTGGGATTGTGTGCGCACCTTGCCAACTGATAGAAAACAGTACCTTTGCACTCTCCTGACTTTTCCAATCACAGGAACATTCGATTGGAAGCTGTTTTGGACAACTTTTCTTCCTGCCAAACACTTGGCAGACATCTCTGCAACTTCTAGAACACGATGGGAGATGTTTTCTGTGCTGGCACAGTTTTTCCTAGCCAGACATAGTGGGAAAGCGTTTTGCTAAGATGTAGACTACAAAAGACGCGAAAGACGAAGATAGGATGCTCTCCGGAGGAAAGAGCCGCTGCCGAGCATCTTTCGGCAGAAGCCGCGCTAAGGAGAGCACTGTGAGCGGCACAATCGTCTTTGCGCGAAGAAGCCGCTTCTTGGGCTCCGGCAGCCGGCGAGAGCGGCAGCTTCGGGAAGGTGAAGAAGCAAGCTGTACAACACTGGGATTGTGTGCGCACCTTGCCAACTGATAGAAAACAGTACCTTTGCACTCTCCTGACTTTTCCAATCACAGGAACATTCGATTGGAAGCTGTTTTGGACAACTTTTCTTTTCTTCCTGCCAAACACTTGGCAGACATCCGTGCAACTTCTAGAACACGATGGGAGATGTTTTCTGTGCTGGCACAGTTTTTCCTAGCCAGACATAGTGGAAAAGCTTTTTGCCGAGGTGTAGATGAGAAGAGGAGCTAAAGAGGAAGGTAGGATGCTCTCCGGAGGTAAGAGCCGCTGCCGGGCGTCTTTCGGCAGAAGCCGCGCTAAGGAGAGCACTGTGAGCGGCACAATCGTCTTTGCGCGAAGAAGCCGCTTCTTGGGCTCCGGCAGCCGGCGAGAGCGGCAGCTTCGGGAAGGTGAAGAAGCAAGCTGTACAACACTGGGATTGTGTGCGCACCTTGCCAACTGATAGAAAACAGTACCTTTGCACTCTCCTGACTTTTCCAATCACAGGAACATTCGATTGGAAGCTGTTTTGGACAACTTTTCTTTTCTTCCTGCCAAACACTTGGCAGACATCCGTGCAACTTCTAGAACACGATGGGAGATGTTTTCTGTGCTGGCACAGTTTTTCCTAGCCAGACATAGTGGGAAAGCTTTTTGCCGAGGTGTAGATGAGAAGAGGAGCTAAAGAGGAAGGTAGGATGCTCTCCGGAGGTAAGAGCCGCTGCCGGGCGTCTTTCGGCAGAAGCCGCGCTAAGGAGAGCACTGTGAGCGGCACAATCGTCTTTGCGCGAAGAAGCCGCTTCTTGGGCTCCGGCAGCCGGCGAGAGCGGCAGCTTCGGGAAGGTGAAGAAGCAAGCTGTACAACACTGGGATTGTGTGCGCACCTTGCCAACTGATAGAAAACAGTACCTTTGCACTCTCCTGACTTTTCCAATCACAGGAACATTCGATTGGAAGCTGTTTTGGACAACTTTTCTTTTCTTCCTGCCAAACACTTGGCAGACATCCGTGCAACTTCTAGAACACGATGGGAGATGTTTTCTGTGCTGGCACAGTTTTTCCTAGCCAGACATAGTGGAAAAGCGTTTTGCTAAGATGTAGACGACAAAAGACGCGAAAGACGAAGGTAGGATGCTCTCCGGAGGTAAGAGCCGCTGCCGGGCGTCTTTCGGCAGAAGCCGCGCTAAGGAGAGCACTGTGAGCGGCGCAATCGTCTTTGCGCGAAGAAGCCGCTTCTTGGGCTCCGGCAGCCGGCGAGAGCGGCAGCTTCGGGAAGGTGAAGAAGCAAGCTGTACAACACTGGGATTGTGTGCGCACCTTGCCAACTGATAGAAAACAGTACCTTTGCACTCTCCTGACTTTTCCAATCACAGGAACATTCGATTGGAAGCTGTTTTGGACAACTTTTCTTTTCTTCCTGCCAAACACTTGGCAGACATCCGTGCAACTTCTAGAACACGATGGGAGATGTTTTCTGTGCTGGCACAGTTTTTCCTAGCCAGACATAGTGGAAAAGCTTTTTGCCGAGGTGTAGATGAGAAGAGGAGCTAAAGACGAAGGTAGGATGCTCTCCGGAGGTAAGAGCCGCTGCCGGGCGTCTTTCGGCAGAAGCCGCGCTAAGGAGAGCACTGTGAGCGGCACAATCGTCTTTGCGCGAAGAAGCCGCTTTTTCGGCTCCGGCAGCCGGCGAGAGCGGCAGCTTCGGGAAGGTGAAGAAGCAAGCTGTACAACACTGGGATTGTGTGCGCACCTTGCCAACTGATAGAAAACAGTACCTTTGCACTCTCCTGACTTTTCCAATCACAGGAACATTCGATTGGAAGCTGTTTTGGACAACTTTTCTTTTCTTCCTGCCAAACACTTGGCAGACATCTGTGCAACTTCTAGAACACGATGGGAGATGTTTTCTGTGCTGGCACAGTTTTTCCTAGCCAGACATAGTGGAAAAGCTTTTTGCCGAGGTGTAGATGAGAAGAGGAGCTATAGAGGAAGGTAGGTTGCTCTCCGGAGGTAAGAACCGCTGCCGGGCGTCTTTCGGCAGAAGCCGCGCTAAGGAGAGCACTGTGAGCGGCACAATCGTCTTTGCGCGAAGAAGCCGCTTCTTGGGCTCCGGCAGCCGGCGAGAGCGGCAGCTTCGGGAAGGTGAAGAAGCAAGCTGTACAACACTGGGATTGTGTGCGCACCTTGCCAACTGATAGAAAACAGTACCTTTGCACTCTCCTGACTTTTCCAATCACAGGAACATTCGATTGGAAGCTGTTTTGGACAACTTTTCTTTTCTTCCTGCCAAACACTTGGCAGACATCCGTGCAACTTCTAGAACACGATGGGAGATGTTTTCTGTGCTGGCACAGTTTTTCCTAGCCAGACATAGTGGGAAAGCTTTTTGCCGAGGTGTAGATGAGAAGAGGAGCTAAAGAGGAAGGTAGGATGCTCTCCGGAGGTAAGAGCCGCTGCCGGGCGTCTTTCGGCAGAAGCCGCGCTAAGGAGAGCACTGTGAGCGGCACAATCGTCTTTGCGCGAAGAAGCCGCTTCTTGGGCTCCGGCAGCCGGCGAGAGCGGCAGCTTCGGGAAGGTGAAGAAGCAAGCTGTACAACACTGGGATTGTGTGCGCACCTTGCCAACTGATAGAAAACAGTACCTTTGCACTCTCCTGACTTTTCCAATCACAGGAACATTCGATTGGAAGCTGTTTTGGACAACTTTTCTTTTCTTCCTGCCAAACACTTGGCAGACATCCGTGCAACTTCTAGAACACGATGGGAGATGTTTTCTGTGCTGGCACAGTTTTTCCTAGCCAGACATAGTGGGAAAGCGTTTTGCTAAGATGTAGACTACAAAAGACGCGAAAGACGAAGGTAGGATGCTCTCCGGAGGTAAGAGCCGCTGCCGGGCGTCTTTCGGCAGAAGCCGCGCTAAGGAGAGCACTGTGAGCGGCACAATCGTCTTTGCGCGAAGAAGCCGCTTCTTGGGCTTCGGGAGCCGGCGAGAGCGGCAGCTTCGGGAAGGTGAAGAAGCAAGCTGTACAACACTGGGATTGTGTGCGCACCTTGCCAACTGATAGAAAACAGTACCTTTGCACTCTCCTGACTTTTCCAATCACAGGAACATTCGATTGGAAGCTGTTTTGGACAACTTTTCTTTTCTTCCTGCCAAACACTTGGCAGACATCCGTGCAACTTCTAGAACACGATGGGAGATGTTTTCTGTGCTGGCACAGTTTTTCCTAGCCAGACATAGTGGAAAAGCTTTTTGCCGAGGTGTAGATGAGAAGAGGAGCTAAAGAGGAAGGTAGGATGCTCTCCGGAGGTAAGAGCCGCTGCCGGGCGTCTTTCGGCAGAAGCCGCGCTAAGGAGAGCACTGTGAGCGGCACAATCGTCTTTGCGCGAAGAAGCCGCTTCTTGGGCTCCGGCAGCCGGCGAGAGCGGCAGCTTCGGGAAGGTGAAGAAGCAAGCTGTACAACACTGGGATTGTGTGCGCACCTTGCCAACTGATAGAAAACAGTACCTTTGCACTCTCCTGACTTTTCCAATCACAGGAACATTCGATTGGAAGCTGTTTTGGACAACTTTTCTTTTCTTCCTGCCAAACACTTGGCAGACATCCGTGCAACTTCTAGAACACGATGGGAGATGTTTTCTGTGCTGGCACAGTTTTTCCTAGCCAGACATAGTGGAAAAGCTTTTTGCCGAGGTGTAGATGAGAAGAGGAGCTAAAGAGGAAGGTAGGTTGCTCTCCGGAGGTAAGAACCGCTGCCGGGCGTCTTTCGGCAGAAGCCGCGCTAAGGAGAGCACTGTGAGCGGCACAATCGTCTTTGCGCGAAGAAGCCGCTTCTTGGGCTCCGGCAGCCGGCGAGAGCGGCAGCTTCGGGAAGGTGAAGAAGCAAGCTGTACAACACTGGGATTGTGTGCGCACCTTGCCAACTGATAGAAAACAGTACCTTTGCACTCTCCTGACTTTTCCAATCACAGGAACATTCGATTGGAAGCTGTTTTGGACAACTTTTCTTTTCTTCCTGCCAAACACTTGGCAGACATCTCTGCAACTTCTAGAACACGATGGGAGATGTTTTCTGTGCTGGCACAGTTTTTCCTAGCCAGACATAGTGGAAAAGCGTTTTGCTAAGATGTAGACTACAAAAGACGCGAAAGACGAAGGTGGGATGCTCTCCGGAGGTAAGAGCCGCTGCCGGGCGTCTTTCGGCAGAAGCCGCGCTAAGGAGAGCACTGTGAGCGGCACAATCGTCTTTGCGCGAAGAAGCCGCTTCTTGGGCTCCGGCAGCCGGCGAGAGCAGCAGCTTCGGGAAGGTGAAGAAGCAAGCTGTACAACACTGGGATTGTGTGCGCACCTTGCCAACTGATAGAAAACAGTACCTTTGCACTCTCCTGACTTTTCCAATCACAGGAACATTCGATTGGAAGCTGTTTTGGACAACTTTTCTTTTCTTCCTGCCAAACACTTGGCAGACATCTCTGCAACTTCTAGAACACGATGGGAGATGTTTTCTGTGCTGGCACAGTTTTTCCTAGCCAGACATAGTGGGAAAGCGTTTTGCTAAGATGTAGACTACAAAAGACGCGAAAGACGAAGATAGGATGCTCTCCGGAGGAAAGAGCCGCTGCCGAGCATCTTTCGGCAGAAGCCGCGCTAAGGAGAGCACTGTGAGCGGCACAATCGTCTTTGCGCGAAGAAGCCGCTTTTTCGGCTCCGGCAGCCGGCGAGAGCGGCAGCTTCGGGAAGGTGAAGAAGCAAGCTGTACAACACTGGGATTGTGTGCGCACCTTGCCAACTGATAGAAAACAGTACCTTTGCACTCTCCTGACTTTTCCAATCACAGGAACATTCGATTGGAAGCTGTTTTGGACAACTTTTCTTTTCTTCCTGCCAAACACTTGGCAGACATCCGTGCAACTTCTAGAACACGATGGGAGATGTTTTCTGTGCTGGCACAGTTTTTCCTAGCCAGACATAGTGGGAAAGCTTTTTGCCGAGGTGTAGATGAGAAGAGGAGCTAAAGAGGAAGGTAGGTTGCTCTCCGGAGGTAAGAACCGCTGCCGGGCGTCTTTCGGCAGAAGCCGCGCTAAGGAGAGCACTGTGAGCGGCACAATCGTCTTTGCGCGAAGAAGCCGCTTCTTGGGCTCCGGCAGCCGGCGAGAGCGGCAGCTTCGGGAAGGTGAAGAAGCAAGCTGTACAACACTGGGATTGTGTGCGCACCTTGCCAACTGATAGAAAACAGTACCTTTGCACTCTCCTGACTTTTCCAATCACAGGAACATTCGATTGGAAGCTGTTTTGGACAACTTTTCTTTTCTTCCTGCCAAACACTTGGCAGACATCTCTGCAACTTCTAGAACACGATGGGAGATGTTTTCTGTGCTGGCACAGTTTTTCCTAGCCAGACATAGTGGAAAAGCGTTTTGCTAAGATGTAGACTACAAAAGACGCGAAAGACGAAGGTGGGATGCTCTCCGGAGTTAAGAACCGCTGCCGGGCGTCTTTCGGCAGAAGCCGCGCTAAGGAGAGCACTGTGAGCGGCACAATCGTCTTTGCGCGAAGAAGCCGCTTCTTGGGCTCCGGCAGCCGGCGAGAGCGGCAGCTTCGGGAAGGTGAAGAAGCAAGCTGTACAACACTGGGATTGTGTGCGCACCTTGCCAACTGATAGAAAACAGTACCTTTGCACTCTCCTGACTTTTCCAATCACAGGAACATTCGATTGGAAGCTGTTTTGGACAACTTTTCTTTTCTTCCTGCCAAACACTTGGCAGACATCTCTGCAACTTCTAGAACACGATGGGAGATGTTTTCTGTGCTGGCACAGTTTTTCCTAGCCAGACATAGTGGGAAAGCGTTTTGCTAAGATGTAGACTACAAAAGACGCGAAAGACGAAGATAGGATGCTCTCCGGAGGAAAGAGCCGCTGCCGAGCATCTTTCGGCAGAAGCCGCGCTAAGGAGAGCACTGTGAGCGGCACAATCGTCTTTGCGCGAAGAAGCCGCTTCTTGGGCTCCGGCAGCCGGCGAGAGCGGCAGCTTCGGGAAGGTGAAGAAGCAAGCTGTACAACACTGGGATTGTGTGCGCACCTTGCCAACTGATAGAAAACAGTACCTTTGCACTCTCCTGACTTTTCCAATCACAGGAACATTCGATTGGAAGCTGTTTTGGACAACTTTTCTTTTCTTCCTGCCAAACACTTGGCAGACATCCGTGCAACTTCTAGAACACGATGGGAGATGTTTTCTGTGCTGGCACAGTTTTTCCTAGCCAGACATAGTGGGAAAGCTTTTTGCCGAGTTGTAGATGAGAAGAGGAGCTAAAGAGGAAGGTAGGATGCTCTCCGGAGGTAAGAACCGCTGCCGGGCGTCTTTCGGCAGAAGCCGCGCTAAGGAGAGCACTGTGAGCGGCACAATCGTCTTTGCGCGAAGAAGCCGCTTCTTGGGCTCCGGCAGCCGGCGAGAGCGGCAGCTTCGGGAAGGTGAAGAAGCAAGCTGTACAACACTGGGATTGTGTGCGCACCTTGCCAACTGATAGAAAACAGTACCTTTGCACTCTCCTGACTTTTCCAATCACAGGAACATTCGATTGGAAGCTGTTTTGGACAACTTTTCTTTTCTTCCTGCCAAACACTTGGCAGACATCCGTGCAACTTCTAGAACACGATGGGAGATGTTTTCTGTGCTGGCACAGTTTTTCCTAGCCAGACATAGTGGAAAAGCTTTTTGCCGAGGTGTAGATGAGAAGAGGAGCTAAAGAGGAAGGTAGGTTGCTCTCCGGAGGTAAGAACCGCTGCCGGGCGTCTTTCGGCAGAAGCCGCGCTAAGGAGAGCACTGTGAGCGGCACAATCGTCTTTGCGCGAAGAAGCCGCTTCTTGGGCTCCGGCAGCCGGCGAGAGCGGCAGCTTCGGGAAGGTGAAGAAGCAAGCTGTACAACACTGGGATTGTGTGCGCACCTTGCCAACTGATAGAAAACAGTACCTTTGCACTCTCCTGACTTTTCCAATCACAGGAACATTCGATTGGAAGCTGTTTTGGACAACTTTTCTTTTCTTCCTGCCAAACACTTGGCAGACATCTCTGCAACTTCTAGAACACGATGGGAGATGTTTTCTGTGCTGGCACAGTTTTTCCTAGCCAGACATAGTGGAAAAGCGTTTTGCTAAGATGTAGACTACAAAAGACGCGAAAGACGAAGGTGGGATGCTCTCCGGAGGTAAGAGCCGCTGCCGGGCGTCTTTCGGCAGAAGCCGCGCTAAGGAGAGCACTGTGAGCGGCACAATCGTCTTTGCGCGAAGAAGCCGCTTCTTGGGCTCCGGCAGCCGGCGAGAGCGGCAGCTTCGGGAAGGTGAAGAAGCAAGCTGTACAACACTGGGATTGTGTGCGCACCTTGCCAACTGATAGAAAACAGTACCTTTGCACTCTCCTGACTTTTCCAATCACAGGAACATTCGATTGGAAGCTGTTTTGGACAACTTTTCTTTTCTTCCTGCCAAACACTTGGCAGACATCTCTGCAACTTCTAGAACACGATGGGAGATGTTTTCTGTGCTGGCACAGTTTTTCCTAGCCAGACATAGTGGGAAAGCGTTTTGCTAAGATGTAGACTACAAAAGACGCGAAAGACGAAGATAGGATGCTCTCCGGAGGAAGGAGCCGCTGCCGAGCATCTTTCGGCAGAAGCCGCGCTAAGGAGAGCACTGTGAGCGGCACAATCGTCTTTGCGCGAAGAAGCCGCTTTTTCGGCTCCGGCAGCCGGCGAGAGCGGCAGCTTCGGGAAGGTGAAGAAGCAAGCTGTACAACACTGGGATTGTGTGCGCACCTTGCCAACTGATAGAAAACAGTACCTTTGCACTCTCCTGACTTTTCCAATCACAGGAACATTCGATTGGAAGCTGTTTTGGACAACTTTTCTTTTCTTCCTGCCAAACACTTGGCAGACATCCGTGCAACTTCTAGAACACGATGGGAGATGTTTTCTGTGCTGGCACAGTTTTTCCTAGCCAGACATAGTGGAAAAGCTTTTTGCCGAGGTGTAGATGAGAAGAGGAGCTAAAGAGGAAGGTAGGATGCTCTCCGGAGGTAAGAGCCGCTGCCGGGCGTCTTTCGGCAGAAGCCGCGCTAAGGAGAGCACTGTGAGCGGCACAATCGTCTTTGCGCGAAGAAGCCGCTTCTTGGGCTCCGGCAGCCGGCGAGAGCGGCAGCTTCGGGAAGGTGAAGAAGCAAGCTGTACAACACTGGGATTGTGTGCGCACCTTGCCAACTGATAGAAAACAGTACCTTTGCACTCTCCTGACTTTTCCAATCACAGGAACATTCGATTGGAAGCTGTTTTGGACAACTTTTCTTTTCTTCCTGCCAAACACTTGGCAGACATCCGTGCAACTTCTAGAACACGATGGGAGATGTTTTCTGTGCTGGCACAGTTTTTCCTAGCCAGACATAGTGGAAAAGCTTTTTGCCGAGGTGTAGATGAGAAGAGGAGCTAAAGACGAAGGTAGGATGCTCTCCGGAGGAAAGAGCCGCTGCCGAGCATCTTTCGGCAGAAGCCGCGCTAAGGAGAGCACTGTGAGCGGCGCAATCGTCTTTGCGCGAAGAAGCCGCTTCTTGGGCTCCGGCAGCCGGCGAGAGCGGCAGCTTCGGGAAGGTGAAGAAGCAAGCTGTACAACACTGGGATTGTGTGCGCACCTTGCCAACTGATAGAAAACAGTACCTTTGCACTCTCCTGACTTTTCCAATCACAGGAACATTCGATTGGAAGCTGTTTTGGACAACTTTTCTTTTCTTCCTGCCAAACACTTGGCAGACATCCGTGCAACTTCTAGAACACGATGGGAGATGTTTTCTGTGCTGGCACAGTTTTTCCTAGCCAGACATAGTGGAAAAGCTTTTTGCCGAGGTGTAGATGAGAAGAGGAGCTAAAGAGGAAGGTAGGTTGCTCTCCGGAGGTAAGAACCGCTGCCGGGCGTCTTTCGGCAGAAGCCGCGCTAAGGAGAGCACTGTGAGCGGCACAATCGTCTTTGCGCGAAGAAGCCGCTTCTTGGGCTCCGGCAGCCGGCGAGAGCGGCAGCTTCGGGAAGGTGAAGAAGCAAGCTGTACAACACTGGGATTGTGTGCGCACCTTGCCAACTGATAGAAAACAGTACCTTTGCACTCTCCTGACTTTTCCAATCACAGGAACATTCGATTGGAAGCTGTTTTGGACAACTTTTCTTTTCTTCCTGCCAAACACTTGGCAGACATCTCTGCAACTTCTAGAACACGATGGGAGATGTTTTCTGTGCTGGCACAGTTTTTCCTAGCCAGACATAGTGGGAAAGCGTTTTGCTAAGATGTAGACTACAAAAGACGCGAAAGACGAAGATAGGATGCTCTCCGGAGGAAAGAGCCGCTGCCGAGCATCTTTCGGCAGAAGCCGCGCTAAGGAGAGCACTGTGAGCGGCACAATCGTCTTTGCGCGAAGAAGCCGCTTCTTGGGCTCCGGCAGCCGGCGAGAGCGGCAGCTTCGGGAAGGTGAAGAAGCAAGCTGTACAACACTGGGATTGTGTGCGCACCTTGCCAACTGATAGAAAACAGTACCTTTGCACTCTCCTGACTTTTCCAATCACAGGAACATTCGATTGGAAGCTGTTTTGGACAACTTTTCTTTTCTTCCTGCCAAACACTTGGCAGACATCCGTGCAACTTCTAGAACACGATGGGAGATGTTTTCTGTGCTGGCACAGTTTTTCCTAGCCAGACATAGTGGAAAAGCTTTTTGCCGAGGTGTAGATGAGAAGTGGAGCTAAAGAGGAAGGTAGGTTGCTCTCCGGAGGTAAGAGCCGCTGCCGGGCGTCTTTCGGCAGAAGCCGCGCTAAGGAGAGCACTGTGAGCGGCACAATCGTCTTTGCGCGAAGAAGCCGCTTCTTGGGCTCCGGCAGCCGGCGAGAGCGGCAGCTTCGGGAAGGTGAAGAAGCAAGCTGTACAACACTGGGATTGTGTGCGCACCTTGCCAACTGATAGAAAACAGTACCTTTGCACTCTCCTGACTTTTCCAATCACAGGAACATTCGATTGGAAGCTGTTTTGGACAACTTTTCTTTTCTTCCTGCCAAACACTTGGCAGACATCCGTGCAACTTCTAGAACACGATGGGAGATGTTTTCTGTGCTGGCACAGTTTTTCCTAGCCAGACATAGTGGAAAAGCGTTTTGCTAAGATGTAGACTACAAAAGACGCGAAAGACGAAGGTGGGATGCTCTCCGGAGGTAAGAGCCGCTGCCGGGCGTCTTTCGGCAGAAGCCGCGCTAAGGAGAGCACTGTGAGCGGCACAATCGTCTTTGCGCGAAGAAGCCGCTTCTTGGGCTCCGGCAGCCGGCGAGAGCGGCAGCTTCGGGAAGGTGAAGAAGCAAGCTGTACAACACTGGGATTGTGTGCGCACCTTGCCAACTGATAGAAAACAGTACCTTTGCACTCTCCTGACTTTTCCAATCACAGGAACATTCGATTGGAAGCTGTTTTGGACAACTTTTCTTTTCTTCCTGCCAAACACTTGGCAGACATCTCTGCAACTTCTAGAACACGATGGGAGATGTTTTCTGTGCTGGCACAGTTTTTCCTAGCCAGACATAGTGGGAAAGCGTTTTGCTAAGATGTAGACTACAAAAGACGCGAAAGACGAAGATAGGATGCTCTCCGGAGGAAAGAGCCGCTGCCGAGCATCTTTCGGCAGAAGCCGCGCTAAGGAGAGCACTGTGAGCGGCACAATCGTCTTTGCGCGAAGAAGCCGCTTTTTCGGCTCCGGCAGCCGGCGAGAGCGGCAGCTTCGGGAAGGTGAAGAAGCAAGCTGTACAACACTGGGATTGTGTGCGCACCTTGCCAACTGATAGAAAACAGTACCTTTGCACTCTCCTGACTTTTCCAATCACAGGAACATTCGATTGGAAGCTGTTTTGGACAACTTTTCTTTTCTTCCTGCCAAACACTTGGCAGACATCCGTGCAACTTCTAGAACACGATGGGAGATGTTTTCTGTGCTGGCACAGTTTTTCCTAGCCAGACATAGTGGAAAAGCTTTTTGCCGAGGTGTAGATGAGAAGAGGAGCTAAAGAGGAAGGTAGGATGCTCTCCGGAGGTAAGAGCCGCTGCCGGGCGTCTTTCGGCAGAAGCCGCGCTAAGGAGAGCACTGTGAGCGGCACAATCGTCTTTGCGCGAAGAAGCCGCTTCTTGGGCTCCGGCAGCCGGCGAGAGCGGCAGCTTCGGGAAGGTGAAGAAGCAAGCTGTACAACACTGGGATTGTGTGCGCACCTTGCCAACTGATAGAAAACAGTACCTTTGCACTCTCCTGACTTTTCCAATCACAGGAACATTCGATTGGAAGCTGTTTTGGACAACTTTTCTTTTCTTCCTGCCAAACACTTGGCAGACATCCGTGCAACTTCTAGAACACGATGGGAGATGTTTTCTGTGCTGGCACAGTTTTTCCTAGCCAGACATAGTGGAAAAGCTTTTTGCCGAGGTGTAGATGAGAAGAGGAGCTAAAGACGAAGGTAGGATGCTCTCCGGAGGAAAGAGCCGCTGCCGAGCATCTTTCGGCAGAAGCCGCGCTAAGGAGAGCACTGTGAGCGGCGCAATCGTCTTTGCGCGAAGAAGCCGCTTCTTGGGCTCCGGCAGCCGGCGAGAGCGGCAGCTTCGGGAAGGTGAAGAAGCAAGCTGTACAACACTGGGATTGTGTGCGCACCTTGCCAACTGATAGAAAACAGTACCTTTGCACTCTCCTGACTTTTCCAATCACAGGAACATTCGATTGGAAGCTGTTTTGGACAACTTTTCTTTTCTTCCTGCCAAACACTTGGCAGACATCCGTGCAACTTCTAGAACACGATGGGAGATGTTTTCTGTGCTGGCACAGTTTTTCCTAGCCAGACATAGTGGAAAAGCTTTTTGCCGAGGTGTAGATGAGAAGAGGAGCTAAAGAGGAAGGTAGGTTGCTCTCCGGAGGTAAGAACCGCTGCCGGGCGTCTTTCGGCAGAAGCCGCGCTAAGGAGAGCACTGTGAGCGGCACAATCGTCTTTGCGCGAAGAAGCCGCTTTTTCGGCTCCGGCAGCCGGCGAGAGCGGCAGCTTCGGGAAGGTGAAGAAGCAAGCTGTACAACACTGGGATTGTGTGCGCACCTTGCCAACTGATAGAAAACAGTACCTTTGCACTCTCCTGACTTTTCCAATCACAGGAACATTCGATTGGAAGCTGTTTTGGACAACTTTTCTTTTCTTCCTGCCAAACACTTGGCAGACATCTCTGCAACTTCTAGAACACGATGGGAGATGTTTTCTGTGCTGGCACAGTTTTTCCTAGCCAGACATAGTGGGAAAGCGTTTTGCTAAGATGTAGACTACAAAAGACGCGAAAGACGAAGGTGGGATGCTCTCCGGAGGTAAGAGCCGCTGCCGGGCGTCTTTCGGCAGAAGCCGCGCTAAGGAGAGCACTGTGAGCGGCACAATCGTCTTTGCGCGAAGAAGCCGCTTCTTGGGCTCCGGCAGCCGGCGAGAGCGGCAGCTTCGGGAAGGTGAAGAAGCAAGCTGTACAACACTGGGATTGTGTGCGCACCTTGCCAACTGATAGAAAACAGTACCTTTGCACTCTCCTGACTTTTCCAATCACAGGAACATTCGATTGGAAGCTGTTTTGGACAACTTTTCTTTTCTTCCTGCCAAACACTTGGCAGACATCTCTGCAACTTCTAGAACACGATGGGAGATGTTTTCTGTGCTGGCACAGTTTTTCCTAGCCAGACATAGTGGAAAAGCTTTTTGCCGAGGTGTAGATGAGAAGAGGAGCTAAAGAGGAAGGTAGGATGCTCTCCGGAGGTAAGAGCCGCTGCCGGGCGTCTTTCGGCAGAAGCCGCGCTAAGGAGAGCACTGTGAGCGGCACAATCGTCTTTGCGCGAAGAAGCCGCTTCTTGGGCTCCGGCAGCCGGCGAGAGCGGCAGCTTCGGGAAGGTGAAGAAGCAAGCTGTACAACACTGGGATTGTGTGCGCACCTTGCCAACTGATAGAAAACAGTACCTTTGCACTCTCCTGACTTTTCCAATCACAGGAACATTCGATTGGAAGCTGTTTTGGACAACTTTTCTTTTCTTCCTGCCAAACACTTGGCAGACATCCGTGCAACTTCTAGAACACGA
This sequence comes from Melospiza georgiana, assembly GCF_028018845.1. NCBI lineage: Eukaryota > Metazoa > Chordata > Aves > Passeriformes > Passerellidae > Melospiza > Melospiza georgiana. Next base: position 193,626 of record NC_080442.1, on the reverse strand, counting down.
TGGGAGATGTTTTCTGTGCTGGCACAGTTTTTCCTAGCCAGACATAGTGGAAAAGCTTTTTGCCGAGGTGTAGATGAGAAGAGGAGCTAAAGAGGAAGGTAGGTTGCTCTCCGGAGGTAAGAACCGCTGCCGGGCGTCTTTCGGCAGAAGCCGCGCTAAGGAGAGCACTGTGAGCGGCACAATCGTCTTTGCGCGAAGAAGCCGCTTCTTGGGCTCCGGCAGCCGGCGAGAGCGGCAGCTTCGGGAAGGTGAAGAAGCAAGCTGTACAACACTGGGATTGTGTGCGCACCTTGCCAACTGATAGAAAACAGTACCTTTGCACTCTCCTGACTTTTCCAATCACAGGAACATTCGATTGGAAGCTGTTTTGGACAACTTTTCTTTTCTTCCTGCCAAACACTTGGCAGACATCTCTGCAACTTCTAGAACACGATGGGAGATGTTTTCTGTGCTGGCACAGTTTTTCCTAGCCAGACATAGTGGGAAAGCGTTTTGCTAAGATGTAGACTACAAAAGACGCGAAAGACGAAGGTGGGATGCTCTCCGGAGGTAAGAGCCGCTGCCGGGCGTCTTTCGGCAGAAGCCGCGCTAAGGAGAGCACTGTGAGCGGCACAATCGTCTTTGCGCGAAGAAGCCGCTTCTTGGGCTCCGGCAGCCGGCGAGAGCGGCAGCTTCGGGAAGGTGAAGAAGCAAGCTGTACAACACTGGGATTGTGTGCGCACCTTGCCAACTGATAGAAAACAGTACCTTTGCACTCTCCTGACTTTTCCAATCACAGGAACATTCGATTGGAAGCTGTTTTGGACAACTTTTCTTTTCTTCCTGCCAAACACTTGGCAGACATCTCTGCAACTTCTAGAACACGATGGGAGATGTTTTCTGTGCTGGCACAGTTTTTCCTAGCCAGACATAGTGGGAAAGCGTTTTGCTAAGATGTAGACTACAAAAGACGCGAAAGACGAAGGTAGGATGCTCTCCGGAGGAAAGAGCCGCTGCCGAGCATCTTTCGGCAGAAGCCGCGCTAAGGAGAGCACTGTGAGCGGCACAATCGTCTTTGCGCGAAGAAGCCGCTTCTTGGGCTCCGGCAGCCGGCGAGAGCGGCAGCTTCGGGAAGGTGAAGAAGCAAGCTGTACAACACTGGGATTGTGTGCGCACCTTGCCAACTGATAGAAAACAGTACCTTTGCACTCTCCTGACTTTTCCAATCACAGGAACATTCGATTGGAAGCTGTTTTGGACAACTTTTCTTTTCTTCCTGCCAAACACTTGGCAGACATCCGTGCAACTTCTAGAACACGATGGGAGATGTTTTCTGTGCTGGCACAGTTTTTCCTAGCCAGACATAGTGGAAAAGCTTTTTGCCGAGGTGTAGATGAGAAGAGGAGCTAAAGAGGAAGGTAGGATGCTCTCCGGAGGTAAGAGCCGCTGCCGGGCGTCTTTCGGCAGAAGCCGCGCTAAGGAGAGCACTGTGAGCGGCACAATCGTCTTTGCGCGAAGAAGCCGCTTCTTGGGCTCCGGCAGCCGGCGAGAGCGGCAGCTTCGGGAAGGTGAAGAAGCAAGCTGTACAACACTGGGATTGTGTGCGCACCTTGCCAACTGATAGAAAACAGTACCTTTGCACTCTCCTGACTTTTCCAATCACAGGAACATTCGATTGGAAGCTGTTTTGGACAACTTTTCTTTTCTTCCTGCCAAACACTTGGCAGACATCCGTGCAACTTCTAGAACACGATGGGAGATGTTTTCTGTGCTGGCACAGTTTTTCCTAGCCAGACATAGTGGAAAAGCTTTTTGCCGAGGTGTAGATGAGAAGAGGAGCTAAAGACGAAGGTAGGATGCTCTCCGGAGGTAAGAGCCGCTGCCGGGCGTCTTTCGGCAGAAGCCGCGCTAAGGAGAGCACTGTGAGCGGCACAATCGTCTTTGCGCGAAGAAGCCGCTTCTTGGGCTCCGGCAGCCGGCGAGAGCGGCAGCTTCGGGAAGGTGAAGAAGCAAGCTGTACAACACTGGGATTGTGTGCGCACCTTGCCAACTGATAGAAAACAGTACCTTTGCACTCTCCTGACTTTTCCAATCACAGGAACATTCGATTGGAAGCTGTTTTGGACAACTTTTCTTTTCTTCCTGCCAAACACTTGGCAGACATCCGTGCAACTTCTAGAACACGATGGGAGATGTTTTCTGTGCTGGCACAGTTTTTCCTAGCCAGACATAGTGGGAAAGCGTTTTGTTAAGATGTAGACTACAAAAGACGCGAAAGACGAAGATAGGATGCTCTCCGGAGGAAAGAGCCGCTGCCGAGCATCTTTCGGCAGAAGCCGCGCTAAGGAGAGCACTGTGAGCGGCACAATCGTCTTTGCGCGAAGAAGCCGCTTCTTGGGCTCCGGCAGCCGGCGAGAGCGGCAGCTTCGGGAAGGTGAAGAAGCAAGCTGTACAACACTGGGATTGTGTGCGCACCTTGCCAACTGATAGAAAACAGTACCTTTGCACTCTCCTGACTTTTCCAATCACAGGAACATTCGATTGGAAGCTGTTTTGGACAACTTTTCTTTTCTTCCTGCCAAACACTTGGCAGACATCCGTGCAACTTCTAGAACACGATGGGAGATGTTTTCTGTGCTGGCACAGTTTTTCCTAGCCAGACATAGTGGAAAAGCTTTTTGCCGAGGTGTAGATGAGAAGAGGAGCTAAAGAGGAAGGTAGGTTGCTCTCCGGAGGTAAGAACCGCTGCCGGGCGTCTTTCGGCAGAAGCTGCGCTAAGGAGAGCACTGTGAGCGGCACAATCGTCTTTGCGCGAAGAAGCCGCTTCTTGGGCTCCGGCAGCCGGCGAGAGCGGCAGCTTCGGGAAGGTGAAGAAGCAAGCTGTACAACACTGGGATTGTGTGCGCACCTTGCCAACTGATAGAAAACAGTACCTTTGCACTCTCCTGACTTTTCCAATCACAGGAACATTCGATTGGAAGCTGTTTTGGACAACTTTTCTTTTCTTCCTGCCAAACACTTGGCAGACATCTCTGCAACTTCTAGAACACGATGGGAGATGTTTTCTGTGCTGGCACAGTTTTTCCTAGCCAGACATAGTGGAAAAGCGTTTTGCTAAGATGTAGACTACAAAAGACGCGAAAGACGAAGGTGGGATGCTCTCCGGAGGTAAGAGCCGCTGCCGGGCGTCTTTCGGCAGAAGCCGCGCTAAGGAGAGCACTGTGAGCGGCACAATCGTCTTTGCGCGAAGAAGCCGCTTCTTGGGCTCCGGCAGCCGGCGAGAGCGGCAGCTTCGGGAAGGTGAAGAAGCAAGCTGTACAACACTGGGATTGTGTGCGCACCTTGCCAACTGATAGAAAACAGTACCTTTGCACTCTCCTGACTTTTCCAATCACAGGAACATTCGATTGGAAGCTGTTTTGGACAACTTTTCTTTTCTTCCTGCCAAACACTTGGCAGACATCCGTGCAACTTCTAGAACACGATGGGAGATGTTTTCTGTGCTGGCACAGTTTTTCCTAGCCAGACATAGCGGAAAAGCTTTTTGCCGAGGTGTAGATGAGAAGAGGAGCTAAAGACGAAGGTAGGATGCTCTCCGGAGGAAAGAGCCGCTGCCGAGCATCTTTCGGCAGAAGCCGCGCTAAGGAGAGCACTGTGAGCGGCGCAATCGTCTTTGCGCGAAGAAGCCGCTTCTTGGGCTCCGGCAGCCGGCGAGAGCGGCAGCTTCGGGAAGGTGAAGAAGCAAGCTGTACAACACTGGGATTGTGTGCGCACCTTGCCAACTGATAGAAAACAGTACCTTTGCACTCTCCTGACTTTTCCAATCACAGGAACATTCGATTGGAAGCTGTTTTGGACAACTTTTCTTTTCTTCCTGCCAAACACTTGGCAGACATCCGTGCAACTTCTAGAACACGATGGGAGATGTTTTCTGTGCTGGCACAGTTTTTCCTAGCCAGACATAGTGGAAAAGCTTTTTGCCGAGGTGTAGATGAGAAGAGGAGCTAAAGAGGAAGGTAGGTTGCTCTCCGGAGGTAAGAACCGCTGCCGGGCGTCTTTCGGCAGAAGCCGCGCTAAGGAGAGCACTGTGAGCGGCACAATCGTCTTTGCGCGAAGAAGCCGCTTCTTGGGCTCCGGCAGCCGGCGAGAGCGGCAGCTTCGGGAAGGTGAAGAAGCAAGCTGTACAACACTGGGATTGTGTGCGCACCTTGCCAACTGATAGAAAACAGTACCTTTGCACTCTCCTGACTTTTCCAATCACAGGAACATTCGATTGGAAGCTGTTTTGGACAACTTTTCTTTTCTTCCTGCCAAACACTTGGCAGACATCTCTGCAACTTCTAGAACACGATGGGAGATGTTTTCTGTGCTGGCACAGTTTTTCCTAGCCAGACATAGTGGGAAAGCGTTTTGCTAAGATGTAGACTACAAAAGACGCGAAAGACGAAGGTGGGATGCTCTCCGGAGGTAAGAGCCGCTGCCGGGCGTCTTTCGGCAGAAGCCGCGCTAAGGAGAGCACTGTGAGCGGCACAATCGTCTTTGCGCGAAGAAGCCGCTTCTTGGGCTCCGGCAGCCGGCGAGAGCGGCAGCTTCGGGAAGGTGAAGAAGCAAGCTGTACAACACTGGGATTGTGTGCGCACCTTGCCAACTGATAGAAAACAGTACCTTTGCACTCTCCTGACTTTTCCAATCACAGGAACATTCGATTGGAAGCTGTTTTGGACAACTTTTCTTTTCTTCCTGCCAAACACTTGGCAGACATCCGTGCAACTTCTAGAACACGATGGGAGATGTTTTCTGTGCTGGCACAGTTTTTCCTAGCCAGACATAGTGGGAAAGCTTTTTGCCGAGTTGTAGATGAGAAGAGGAGCTAAAGAGGAAGGTAGGATGCTCTCCGGAGGTAAGAGCCGCTGCCGGGCGTCTTTCGGCAGAAGCCGCGCTAAGGAGAGCACTGTGAGCGGCACAATCGTCTTTGCGCGAAGAAGCCGCTTCTTGGGCTCCGGCAGCCGGCGAGAGCGGCAGCTTCGGGAAGGTGAAGAAGCAAGCTGTACAACACTGGGATTGTGTGCGCACCTTGCCAACTGATAGAAAACAGTACCTTTGCACTCTCCTGACTTTTCCAATCACAGGAACATTCGATTGGAAGCTGTTTTGGACAACTTTTCTTTTCTTCCTGCCAAACACTTGGCAGACATCCGTGCAACTTCTAGAACACGATGGGAGATGTTTTCTGTGCTGGCACAGTTTTTCCTAGCCAGACATAGTGGAAAAGCTTTTTGCCGAGGTGTAGATGAGAAGAGGAGCTAAAGAGGAAGGTAGGTTGCTCTCCGGAGGTAAGAACCGCTGCCGGGCGTCTTTCGGCAGAAGCCGCGCTAAGGAGAGCACTGTGAGCGGCACAATCGTCTTTGCGCGAAGAAGCCGCTTCTTGGGCTCCGGCAGCCGGCGAGAGCGGCAGCTTCGGGAAGGTGAAGAAGCAAGCTGTACAACACTGGGATTGTGTGCGCACCTTGCCAACTGATAGAAAACAGTACCTTTGCACTCTCCTGACTTTTCCAATCACAGGAACATTCGATTGGAAGCTGTTTTGGACAACTTTTCTTTTCTTCCTGCCAAACACTTGGCAGACATCTCTGCAACTTCTAGAACACGATGGGAGATGTTTTCTGTGCTGGCACAGTTTTTCCTAGCCAGACATAGTGGGAAAGCGTTTTGCTAAGATGTAGACTACAAAAGACGCGAAAGACGAAGGTGGGATGCTCTCCGGAGGTAAGAGCCGCTGCCGGGCGTCTTTCGGCAGAAGCCGCGCTAAGGAGAGCACTGTGAGCGGCACAATCGTCTTTGCGCGAAGAAGCCGCTTCTTGGGCTCCGGCAGCCGGCGAGAGCGGCAGCTTCGGGAAGGTGAAGAAGCAAGCTGTACAACACTGGGATTGTGTGCGCACCTTGCCAACTGATAGAAAACAGTACCTTTGCACTCTCCTGACTTTTCCAATCACAGGAACATTCGATTGGAAGCTGTTTTGGACAACTTTTCTTTTCTTCCTGCCAAACACTTGGCAGACATCTCTGCAACTTCTAGAACACGATGGGAGATGTTTTCTGTGCTGGCACAGTTTTTCCTAGCCAGACATAGTGGGAAAGCGTTTTGCTAAGATGTAGACTACAAAAGACGCGAAAGACGAAGGTAGGATGCTCTCCGGAGGAAAGAGCCGCTGCCGAGCATCTTTCGGCAGAAGCCGCGCTAAGGAGAGCACTGTGAGCGGCACAATCGTCTTTGCGCGAAGAAGCCGCTTCTTGGGCTCCGGCAGCCGGCGAGAGCGGCAGCTTCGGGAAGGTGAAGAAGCAAGCTGTACAACACTGGGATTGTGTGCGCACCTTGCCAACTGATAGAAAACAGTACCTTTGCACTCTCCTGACTTTTCCAATCACAGGAACATTCGATTGGAAGCTGTTTTGGACAACTTTTCTTTTCTTCCTGCCAAACACTTGGCAGACATCCGTGCAACTTCTAGAACACGATGGGAGATGTTTTCTGTGCTGGCACAGTTTTTCCTAGCCAGACATAGTGGAAAAGCTTTTTGCCGAGGTGTAGATGAGAAGAGGAGCTAAAGAGGAAGGTAGGATGCTCTCCGGAGGTAAGAGCCGCTGCCGGGCGTCTTTCGGCAGAAGCCGCGCTAAGGAGAGCACTGTGAGCGGCACAATCGTCTTTGCGCGAAGAAGCCGCTTCTTGGGCTCCGGCAGCCGGCGAGAGCGGCAGCTTCGGGAAGGTGAAGAAGCAAGCTGTACAACACTGGGATTGTGTGCGCACCTTGCCAACTGATAGAAAACAGTACCTTTGCACTCTCCTGACTTTTCCAATCACAGGAACATTCGATTGGAAGCTGTTTTGGACAACTTTTCTTTTCTTCCTGCCAAACACTTGGCAGACATCCGTGCAACTTCTAGAACACGATGGGAGATGTTTTCTGTGCTGGCACAGTTTTTCCTAGCCAGACATAGTGGAAAAGCTTTTTGCCGAGGTGTAGATGAGAAGAGGAGCTAAAGACGAAGGTAGGATGCTCTCCGGAGGTAAGAGCCGCTGCCGGGCGTCTTTCGGCAGAAGCCGCGCTAAGGAGAGCACTGTGAGCGGCACAATCGTCTTTGCGCGAAGAAGCCGCTTCTTGGGCTCCGGCAGCCGGCGAGAGCGGCAGCTTCGGGAAGGTGAAGAAGCAAGCTGTACAACACTGGGATTGTGTGCGCACCTTGCCAACTGATAGAAAACAGTACCTTTGCACTCTCCTGACTTTTCCAATCACAGGAACATTCGATTGGAAGCTGTTTTGGACAACTTTTCTTTTCTTCCTGCCAAACACTTGGCAGACATCCGTGCAACTTCTAGAACACGATGGGAGATGTTTTCTGTGCTGGCACAGTTTTTCCTAGCCAGACATAGTGGGAAAGCGTTTTGTTAAGATGTAGACTACAAAAGACGCGAAAGACGAAGATAGGATGCTCTCCGGAGGAAAGAGCCGCTGCCGAGCATCTTTCGGCAGAAGCCGCGCTAAGGAGAGCACTGTGAGCGGCACAATCGTCTTTGCGCGAAGAAGCCGCTTCTTGGGCTCCGGCAGCCGGCGAGAGCGGCAGCTTCGGGAAGGTGAAGAAGCAAGCTGTACAACACTGGGATTGTGTGCGCACCTTGCCAACTGATAGAAAACAGTACCTTTGCACTCTCCTGACTTTTCCAATCACAGGAACATTCGATTGGAAGCTGTTTTGGACAACTTTTCTTTTCTTCCTGCCAAACACTTGGCAGACATCTCTGCAACTTCTAGAACACGATGGGAGATGTTTTCTGTGCTGGCACAGTTTTTCCTAGCCAGACATAGTGGAAAAGCGTTTTGCTAAGATGTAGACTACAAAAGACGCGAAAGACGAAGGTGGGATGCTCTCCGGAGGTAAGAGCCGCTGCCGGGCGTCTTTCGGCAGAAGCCGCGCTAAGGAGAGCACTGTGAGCGGCACAATCGTCTTTGCGCGAAGAAGCCGCTTCTTGGGCTCCGGCAGCCGGCGAGAGCGGCAGCTTCGGGAAGGTGAAGAAGCAAGCTGTACAACACTGGGATTGTGTGCGCACCTTGCCAACTGATAGAAAACAGTACCTTTGCACTCTCCTGACTTTTCCAATCACAGGAACATTCGATTGGAAGCTGTTTTGGACAACTTTTCTTTTCTTCCTGCCAAACACTTGGCAGACATCCGTGCAACTTCTAGAACACGATGGGAGATGTTTTCTGTGCTGGCACAGTTTTTCCTAGCCAGACATAGTGGGAAAGCGTTTTGCTAAGATGTAGACTACAAAAGACGCGAAAGACGAAGATAGGATGCTCTCCGGAGGAAAGAGCCGCTGCCGAGCATCTTTCGGCAGAAGCCGCGCTAAGGAGAGCACTGTGAGCGGCACAATCGTCTTTGCGCGAAGAAGCCGCTTCTTGGGCTCCGGCAGCCGGCGAGAGCGGCAGCTTCGGGAAGGTGAAGAAGCAAGCTGTACAACACTGGGATTGTGTGCGCACCTTGCCAACTGATAGAAAACAGTACCTTTGCACTCTCCTGACTTTTCCAATCACAGGAACATTCGATTGGAAGCTGTTTTGGACAACTTTTCTTTTCTTCCTGCCAAACACTTGGCAGACATCCGTGCAACTTCTAGAACACGATGGGAGATGTTTTCTGTGCTGGCACAGTTTTTCCTAGCCAGACATAGTGGAAAAGCTTTTTGCCGAGGTGTAGATGAGAAGAGGAGCTAAAGAGGAAGGTAGGTTGCTCTCCGGAGGTAAGAACCGCTGCCGGGCGTCTTTCGGCAGAAGCCGCGCTAAGGAGAGCACTGTGAGCGGCACAATCGTCTTTGCGCGAAGAAGCCGCTTCTTGGGCTCCGGCAGCCGGCGAGAGCGGCAGCTTCGGGAAGGTGAAGAAGCAAGCTGTACAACACTGGGATTGTGTGCGCACCTTGCCAACTGATAGAAAACAGTACCTTTGCACTCTCCTGACTTTTCCAATCACAGGAACATTCGATTGGAAGCTGTTTTGGACAACTTTTCTTTTCTTCCTGCCAAACACTTGGCAGACATCTCTGCAACTTCTAGAACACGATGGGAGATGTTTTCTGTGCTGGCACAGTTTTTCCTAGCCAGACATAGTGGAAAAGCGTTTTGCTAAGATGTAGACTACAAAAGACGCGAAAGACGAAGGTGGGATGCTCTCCGGAGGTAAGAGCCGCTGCCGGGCGTCTTTCGGCAGAAGCCGCGCTAAGGAGAGCACTGTGAGCGGCACAATCGTCTTTGCGCGAAGAAGCCGCTTCTTGGGCTCCGGCAGCCGGCGAGAGCGGCAGCTTCGGGAAGGTGAAGAAGCAAGCTGTACAACACTGGGATTGTGTGCGCACCTTGCCAACTGATAGAAAACAGTACCTTTGCACTCTCCTGACTTTTCCAATCACAGGAACATTCGATTGGAAGCTGTTTTGGACAACTTTTCTTTTCTTCCTGCCAAACACTTGGCAGACATCTCTGCAACTTCTAGAACACGATGGGAGATGTTTTCTGTGCTGGCACAGTTTTTCCTAGCCAGACATAGTGGGAAAGCGTTTTGCTAAGATGTAGACTACAAAAGACGCGAAAGACGAAGATAGGATGCTCTCCGGAGGAAAGAGCCGCTGCCGAGCATCTTTCGGCAGAAGCCGCGCTAAGGAGAGCACTGTGAGCGGCACAATCGTCTTTGCGCGAAGAAGCCGCTTCTTGGGCTCCGGCAGCCGGCGAGAGCGGCAGCTTCGGGAAGGTGAAGAAGCAAGCTGTACAACACTGGGATTGTGTGCGCACCTTGCCAACTGATAGAAAACAGTACCTTTGCACTCTCCTGACTTTTCCAATCACAGGAACATTCGATTGGAAGCTGTTTTGGACAACTTTTCTTTTCTTCCTGCCAAACACTTGGCAGACATCCGTGCAACTTCTAGAACACGATGGGAGATGTTTTCTGTGCTGGCACAGTTTTTCCTAGCCAGACATAGTGGAAAAGCTTTTTGCCGAGGTGTAGATGAGAAGAGGAGCTAAAGAGGAAGGTAGGATGCTCTCCGGAGGTAAGAGCCGCTGCCGGGCGTCTTTCGGCAGAAGCCGCGCTAAGGAGAGCACTGTGAGCGGCACAATCGTCTTTGCGCGAAGAAGCCGCTTCTTGGGCTCCGGCAGCCGGCGAGAGCGGCAGCTTCGGGAAGGTGAAGAAGCAAGCTGTACAACACTGGGATTGTGTGCGCACCTTGCCAACTGATAGAAAACAGTACCTTTGCACTCTCCTGACTTTTCCAATCACAGGAACATTCGATTGGAAGCTGTTTTGGACAACTTTTCTTTTCTTCCTGCCAAACACTTGGCAGACATCCGTGCAACTTCTAGAACACGATGGGAGATGTTTTCTGTGCTGGCACAGTTTTTCCTAGCCAGACATAGTGGGAAAGCTTTTTGCCGTGAGGTAGATGAGAAGAGGAACTAAAGAGGAAAGTAGGTTGCTCTCCGGAGGTAAGAGCCGCTGCCGGGCGTCTTTCGGCAGAAGCCGCGCTAAGGAGAGCACTGTGAGCGGCACAATCGTCTTTGCGCGAAGAAGCCGCTTCTTGGGCTCCGGCAGCCGGCGAGAGCGGCAGCTTCGGGAAGGTGAAGAAGCAAGCTGTACAACACTGGGATTGTGTGCGCACCTTGCCAACTGATAGAAAACAGTACCTTTGCACTCTCCTGACTTTTCCAATCACAGGAACATTCGATTGGAAGCTGTTTTGGACAACTTTTCTTTTCTTCCTGCCAAACACTTGGCAGACATCTCTGCAACTTCTAGAACACGATGGGAGATGTTTTCTGTGCTGGCACAGTTTTTCCTAGCCAGACATAGTGGAAAAGCTTTTTGCTAAGATGTAGACTACAAAAGACGCGAAAGACGAAGGTGGGATGCTCTCCGGAGGTAAGAGCCGCTGCCGGGCGTCTTTCGGCAGAAGCCGCGCTAAGGAGAGCACTGTGAGCGGCACAATCGTCTTTGCGCGAAGAAGCCGCTTTTTCGGCTCCGGCAGCCGGCGAGAGCGGCAGCTTCGGGAAGGTGAAGAAGCAAGCTGTACAACACTGGGATTGTGTGCGCACCTTGCCAACTGATAGAAAACAGTACCTTTGCACTCTCCTGACTTTTCCAATCACAGGAACATTCGATTGGAAGCTGTTTTGGACAACTTTTCTTTTCTTCCTGCCAAACACTTGGCAGACATCCGTGCAACTTCTAGAACACGATGGGAGATGTTTTCTGTGCTGGCACAGTTTTTCCTAGCCAGACATAGTGGGAAAGCTTTTTGCCGTGAGGTAGATGAGAAGAGGAGCTAAAGAGGAAGGTAGGATGCTCTCCGGAGGTAAGAGCCGCTGCCGGGCGTCTTTCGGCAGAAGCCGCGCTAAGGAGAGCACTGTGAGCGGCACAATCGTCTTTGCGCGAAGAAGCCGCTTCTTGGGCTCCGGCAGCCGGCGAGAGCGGCAGCTTCGGGAAGGTGAAGAAGCAAGCTGTACAACACTGGGATTGTGTGCGCACCTTGCCAACTGATAGAAAACAGTACCTTTGCACTCTCCTGACTTTTCCAATCACAGGAACATTCGATTGGAAGCTGTTTTGGACAACTTTTCTTTTCTTCCTGCCAAACACTTGGCAGACATCTCTGCAACTTCTAGAACACGATGGGAGATGTTTTCTGTGCTGGCACAGTTTTTCCTAGCCAGACATAGTGGGAAAGCGTTTTGCTAAGATGTAGACTACAAAAGACGCGAAAGACGAAGATAGGATGCTCTCCGGAGGAAAGAGCCGCTGCCGAGCGTCTTTCGGCAGAAGCCGCGCTAAGGAGAGCACTGTGAGCGGCGCAATCGTCTTTGCGCGAAGAAGCCGCTTTTTCGGCTCCGGCAGCCGGCGAGAGCGGCAGCTTCGGGAAGGTGAAGAAGCAAGCTGTACAACACTGGGATTGTGTGCGCACCTTGCCAACTGATAGAAAACAGTACCTTTGCACTCTCCTGACTTTTCCAATCACAGGAACATTCGATTGGAAGCTGTTTTGGACAACTTTTCTTTTCTTCCTGCCAAACACTTGGCAGACATCCGTGCAACTTCTAGAACACGATGGGAGATGTTTTCTGTGCTGGCACAGTTTTTCCTAGCCAGACATAGTGGAAAAGCTTTTTGCCGAGGTGTAGATGAGAAGAGGAGCTAAAGACGAAGGTAGGATGCTCTCCGGAGGTAAGAGCCGCTGCCGGGCGTCTTTCGGCAGAAGCCGCGCTAAGGAGAGCACTGTGAGCGGCACAATCGTCTTTGCGCGAAGAAGCCGCTTCTTGGGCTCCGGCAGCCGGCGAGAGCGGCAGCTTCGGGAAGGTGAAGAAGCAAGCTGTACAACACTGGGATTGTGTGCGCACCTTGCCAACTGATAGAAAACAGTACCTTTGCACTCTCCTGACTTTTCCAATCACAGGAACATTCGATTGGAAGCTGTTTTGGACAACTTTTCTTTTCTTCCTGCCAAACACTTGGCAGACATCTCTGCAACTTCTAGAACACGATGGGAGATGTTTTCTGTGCTGGCACAGTTTTTCCTAGCCAGACATAGTGGGAAAGCTTTTTGCCGTGAGGTAGATGAGAAGAGGAGCTAAAGAGGAAGGTAGGTTGCTCTCCGGAGGTAAGAACCGCTGCCGGGCGTCTTTCGGCAGAAGCCGCGCTAAGGAGAGCACTGTGAGCGGCACAATCGTCTTTGCCCGAAGAAGCCGCTTCTTGGGCTCCGGCAGCCGGCGAGAGCGGCAGCTTCGGGAAGGTGAAGAAGCAAGCTGTACAACACTGGGATTGTGTGCGCACCTTGCCAACTGATAGAAAACAGTACCTTTGCACTCTCCTGACTTTTCCAATCACAGGAACATTCGATTGGAAGCTGTTTTGGACAACTTTTCTTTTCTTCCTGCCAAACACTTGGCAGACATCTCTGCAACTTCTAGAACACGATGGGAGATGTTTTCTGTGCTGGCACAGTTTTTCCTAGCCAGACATAGTGGAAAAGCGTTTTGCTAAGATGTAGACTACAAAAGACGCGAAAGACGAAGGTGGGATGCTCTCCGGAGGTAAGAGCCGCTGCCGGGCGTCTTTCGGCAGAAGCCGCGCTAAGGAGAGCACTGTGAGCGGCACAATCGTCTTTGCGCGAAGAAGCCGCTTCTTGGGCTCCGGCAGCCGGCGAGAGCGGCAGCTTCGGGAAGGTGAAGAAGCAAGCTGTACAACACTGGGATTGTGTGCGCACCTTGCCAACTGATAGAAAACAGTACCTTTGCACTCTCCTGACTTTTCCAATCACAGGAACATTCGATTGGAAGCTGTTTTGGACAACTTTTCTTTTCTTCCTGCCAAACACTTGGCAGACATCTCTGCAACTTCTAGAACACGATGGGAGATGTTTTCTGTGCTGGCACAGTTTTTCCTAGCCAGACATAGTGGGAAAGCGTTTTGCTAAGATGTAGACTACAAAAGACGCGAAAGACGAAGATAGGATGCTCTCCGGAGGAAAGAGCCGCTGCCGAGCATCTTTCGGCAGAAGCCGCGCTAAGGAGAGCACTGTGAGCGGCACAATCGTCTTTGCGCGAAGAAGCCGCTTCTTGGGCTCCGGCAGCCGGCGAGAGCGGCAGCTTCGGGAAGGTGAAGAAGCAAGCTGTACAACACTGGGATTGTGTGCGCACCTTGCCAACTGATAGAAAACAGTACCTTTGCACTCTCCTGACTTTTCCAATCACAGGAACATTCGATTGGAAGCTGTTTTGGACAACTTTTCTTTTCTTCCTGCCAAACACTTGGCAGACATCCGTGCAACTTCTAGAACACGATGGGAGATGTTTTCTGTGCTGGCACAGTTTTTCCTAGCCAGACATAGTGGAAAAGCTTTTTGCCGAGGTGTAGATGAGAAGAGGAGCTAAAGAGGAAGGTAGGATGCTCTCCGGAGGTAAGAGCCGCTGCCAGGCGTCTTTCGGCAGAAGCCGCGCTAAGGAGAGCACTGTGAGCGGCACAATCGTCTTTGCGCGAAGAAGCCGCTTTTTCGGCTCCGGCAGCCGGCGAGAGCGGCAGCTTCGGGAAGGTGAAGAAGCAAGCTGTACAACACTGGGATTGTGTGCGCACCTTGCCAACTGATAGAAAACAGTACCTTTGCACTCTCCTGACTTTTCCAATCACAGGAACATTCGATTGGAAGCTGTTTTGGACAACTTTTCTTTTCTTCCTGCCAAACACTTGGCAGACATCCGTGCAACTTCTAGAACACGATGGGAGATGTTTTCTGTGCTGGCACAGTTTTTCCTAGCCAGACATAGTGGAAAAGCTTTTTGCCGAGGTGTAGATGAGAAGAGGAGCTAAAGAGGAAGGTAGGTTGCTCTCCGGAGGTAAGAACCGCTGCCGGGCGTCTTTCGGCAGAAGCCGCGCTAAGGAGAGCACTGTGAGCGGCACAATCGTCTTTGCGCGAAGAAGCCGCTTCTTGGGCTCCGGCAGCCGGCGAGAGCGGCAGCTTCGGGAAGGTGAAGAAGCAAGCTGTACAACACTGGGATTGTGTGCGCACCTTGCCAACTGATAGAAAACAGTACCTTTGCACTCTCCTGACTTTTCCAATCACAGGAACATTCGATTGGAAGCTGTTTTGGACAACTTTTCTTTTCTTCCTGCCAAACACTTGGCAGACATCCGTGCAACTTCTAGAACACGATGGGAGATGTTTTCTGTGCTGGCACAGTTTTTCCTAGCCAGACATAGTGGAAAAGCTTTTTGCCGAGGTGTAGATGAGAAGAGGAGCTAAAGAGGAAGGTAGGTTGCTCTCCGGAGGTAAGAACCGCTGCCGGGCGTCTTTCGGCAGAAGCCGCGCTAAGGAGAGCACTGTGAGCGGCACAATCGTCTTTGCGCGAAGAAGCCGCTTCTTGGGCTCCGGCAGCCGGCGAGAGCGGCAGCTTCGGGAAGGTGAAGAAGCAAGCTGTACAACACTGGGATTGTGTGCGCACCTTGCCAACTGATAGAAAACAGTACCTTTGCACTCTCCTGACTTTTCCAATCACAGGAACATTCGATTGGAAGCTGTTTTGGACAACTTTTCTTTTCTTCCTGCCAAACACTTGGCAGACATCCGTGCAACTTCTAGAACACGATGGGAGATGTTTTCTGTGCTGGCACAGTTTTTCCTAGCCAGACATAGTGGAAAAGCGTTTTGCTAAGATGTAGACTACAAAAGACGCGAAAGACGAAGGTGGGATGCTCTCCGGAGGTAAGAGCCGCTGCCGGGCGTCTTTCGGCAGAAGCCGCGCTAAGGAGAGCACTGTGAGCGGCACAATCGTCTTTGCGCGAAGAAGCCGCTTCTTGGGCTCCGGCAGCCGGCGAGAGCGGCAGCTTCGGGAAGGTGAAGAAGCAAGCTGTACAACACTGGGATTGTGTGCGCACCTTGCCAACTGATAGAAAACAGTACCTTTGCACTCTCCTGACTTTTCCAATCACAGGAACATTCGATTGGAAGCTGTTTTGGACAACTTTTCTTTTCTTCCTGCCAAACACTTGGCAGACATCTCTGCAACTTCTAGAACACGATGGGAGATGTTTTCTGTGCTGGCACAGTTTTTCCTAGCCAGACATAGTGGGAAAGCGTTTTGCTAAGATGTAGACTACAAAAGACGCGAAAGACGAAGATAGGATGCTCTCCGGAGGAAAGAGCCGCTGCCGAGCGTCTTTCGGCAGAAGCCGCGCTAAGGAGAGCACTGTGAGCGGCACAATCGTCTTTGCGCGAAGAAGCCGCTTCTTGGGCTCCGGCAGCCGGCGAGAGCGGCAGCTTCGGGAAGGTGAAGAAGCAAGCTGTACAACACTGGGATTGTGTGCGCACCTTGCCAACTGATAGAAAACAGTACCTTTGCACTCTCCTGACTTTTCCAATCACAGGAACATTCGATTGGAAGCTGTTTTGGACAACTTTTCTTTTCTTCCTGCCAAACACTTGGCAGACATCCGTGCAACTTCTAGAACACGATGGGAGATGTTTTCTGTGCTGGCACAGTTTTTCCTAGCCAGACATAGTGGAAAAGCTTTTTGCCGAGGTGTAGATGAGGAGCTAAAGACGAAGGTAGGATGCTCTCCGGAGGTAAGAGCCGCTGCCGAGCGTCTTTCGGCAGAAGCCGCGCTAAGGAGAGCACTGTGAGCGGCACAATCGTCTTTGCGCGAAGAAGCCGCTTCTTGGGCTCCGGCAGCCGGCGAGAGCGGCAGCTTCGGGAAGGTGAAGAAGCAAGCTGTACAACACTGGGATTGTGTGCGCACCTTGCCAACTGATAGAAAACAGTACCTTTGCAATCTCCTGACTTTTCCAATCACAGGAACATTCGATTGGAAGCTGTTTTGGACAACTTTTCTTTTCTTCCTGCCAAACACTTGGCAGACATCCGTGCAACTTCTAGAACACGATGGGAGATGTTTTCTGTGCTGGCACAGTTTTTCCTAGCCAGACATAGTGGGAAAGCGTTTTGCTAAGATGTAGACTACAAAAGACGCGAAAGACGACGGTAGGATGCTCTCCGGAGGAAAGAGCCGCTGCCGGGCGTCTTTCGGCAGAAGCCGCGCTAAGGAGAGCACTGTGAGCGGCGCAATCGTCTTTGCGCGAAGAAGCCGCTTTTTCGGCTCCGGCAGCCGGCGAGAGCGGCAGCTTCGGGAAGGTGAAGAAGCAAGCTGTACAACACTGGGATTGTGTGCGCACCTTGCCAACTGATAGAAAACAGTACCTTTGCACTCTCCTAACTTTTCCAATCACAGGAACATTCGATTGGAAGCTGTTTTGGACAACTTTTCTTTTCTTCCTGCCAAACATTTGGCAGACATCCGTGCAACTTCTAGAACACGATGGGAGATGTTTTCTGTGCTGGCACAGTTTTTCCTAGCCAGACACAGTGGGAAAGCGTTTTGCTAAGATGTAGACGACAAAAGACGCGAAAGACGAAGGTAGGATGCTCTCCGGAGGTAAGAGCCGCTGCCGGGCGTCTTTCGGCAGAAGCCGCGCTAAGGAGAGCACTGTGAGCGGCGCAATCGTCTTTGCGCGAAGAAGCCGCTTCTTGGGCTCCGGCAGCCGGCGAGAGCGGCAGCTTCGGGAAGGTGAAGAAGCAAGCTGTACAACACTGGGATTGTGTGCGCACCTTGCCAACTGATAGAAAACAGTACCTTTGCACTCTCCTGACTTTTCCAATCACAGGAACATTCGATTGGAAGCTGTTTTGGACAACTTTTCTTTTCTTCCTGCCAAACACTTGGCAGACATCCGTGCAACTTCTAGAACACGATGGGAGATGTTTTCTGTGCTGGCACAGTTTTTCCTAGCCAGACATAGTGGGAAAGCTTTTTGCCGTGAGGTAGATGAGAAGAGGAACTAAAGAGGAAGGTAGGATGCTCTCCGGAGGTAAGAGCCGCTGCCGGGCGTCTTTCGGCAGAAGCCGCACTAAGGAGAGCACTGTGAGCGGCACAATCGTCTTTGCGCGAAGAAGCCGCTTCTTGGGCTCCGGCAGCCGGCGAGAGCGGCAGCTTCGGGAAGGTGAAGAAGCAAGCTGTACAACACTGGGATTGTGTGCGCACCTTGCCAACTGATAGAAAACAGTACCTTTGCACTCTCCTAACTTTTCCAGTCACAGGAACATTCGATTGGAAGCTGTTTTGGACAACTTTTCTTTTCTTCCTGCCAAACACTTGGCAGACATCTCTGCCGGGTATTAGGGTTCTTCCTAAGGAAAAAGCTGTGAAAGCAGCCATGTTGTGGAACTTCTGCGCTCCCTTGGATGCCTTTGGCAGCTACAGTAAGCCTGGAACACAGGGCTTCCTGGTTCAAAAAATCCTAGCCCTAGCCTGAACCCTAACCCTAACCCTAGGGAGATATATCAGAGAAGGTATAGTGATGGTGCCAAGAAAAAAGCTGTGAAAGCAGCCATGTTGTGGCCCTTTTGCACTCCCTTTTGGATGCCTTTCACAGCTCCAGTGTGCTTGGAGGTCTGGGTTTCCTGCTTTTAAATATCCTAGCACAAGGCCTACCTAACCCCAACCCAACAACGAGAAAGGCAAATCAGCCAGGAATTAGGGATGTCCCCAAGGAAATAGCTGTGGAGGCAGGCATGTTGTGGTACTTTTGTGCTCTTCTTGGGTGGTCCTTCGCATCTGCTGTGTTCTTGGAACTCCGGGCTTTCTGGTTAAAAAACTCTAACCCTAGGCCTAACTCAAACCTCAACGCTAGGAAGGAAAATCAGCCTATGATTCGGGATGGTCTCATGGAAATAGCAGTGGAGGCAGCCAAGTTGTGTCACTTTTGCGCTCCCGTTGGGATGCCTTGAACAGCTGCAGTGTGCCTGGAGCACAGGGCTTCCTGGTTTTCAAAGTCCTTGGCCCAAGCCTAACAGTAACCCTAGGAAGGTAAATCAGCCGGGTATTAGGGTTCTTCCTAAGGAAAAAGCTGTGAAAGCAGCCATGTTGTGGCACTTTTGCACTCCCTTTTGGCTGCCTTTCACAGCTCCAGTGTGCCTGGAGGTCTGGGTTTCCTGATTTTAAAAATCCTAGCACAAGGCCTACCTAACCCCAACCCGACAGCAAGAAAGGCAAATCAGCCAGGAATTAGGGATGTGCCCAATGAAATAGCTGGGGAGGCAGGCATGTTGTGGTACTTTTGTGCTCTTCTTGGGTAGTCCTTCGCAGCTGCTGTATTCTTGGAACTCAGGGCTTTCTGGTTGAAAGAACCCTAACCCTAGGCCTAACTCAAACCTCAACGCTAGGAAGGAAAACCAGCCTAAGGTTGGGGATGGTCTCATGGAAATAGCAGTGGAGGCAGCCAAGTTGTGTCACTTTTGCGCTCCCCTTGGGATGCCTTGAACAGCTGCAGTGTGCCTGGAGCACAGGGCTTCCTGGTTTTCAAAGTCCTTGGCCCAAGCCTAACAGTAACCCTAGGAAGGTAAATCAGCCATGTATTAGGGTTCTTCCTAAGGAAAAAGCTGTGAAAGCAGCCATGTTGTGGCACTTCTGCGCTCCCTTTGGGATGCCTTTGCCAGCTACAGTAAGCCTGGAACACAGGGCTTCCTGGTTCAAAAAATCCTAGCCCTAGGCTGAACCCTAACCCTAGGGAGATATATCAGAGAAGGTATAGTGTTGGTGCACAGAAAAAAGCTGTGAAAGCAGCCATGTTGTGGCCCTTTTGCACTCCCTTTTGGATGCATTTCACAGCTCCAGTGTGCTTGGAGGTCTGGGTTTCCTGCTTTTAAATATCCTAGCACAAGGCCTACCTAACCCCAACCCGACGACGAGAAAGGCAAATCAGCCAGGAATTAGGGATGTCCCCAAGGAAATAGCTGTGGAGGCAGGCATGTTGTGGTACTTTTGTGCTCTTCTTGGGTAGTCCTTCGCAGCTGCTGTGTTCTTGGAACTCAGGGCTTTCTGGTTAAAAAACTCTAACCCTAGGCCTAACTCAAACCTCAACGCTATGAAGGAAAATCAGCCTATGATTCGGGATGGTCTCATGGAAATAGCAGTGGAGGCAGCCAAGTTGTGTCACTTTTGCACTCCCCTTGGGATGCCTTGAACAGCTGCAGTGTGCCTGGAGCACAGGGCTTCCTGGTTTTAAAAGTCCTAGGCCGAAGCCTAACAGTAACCCTAGGAAGGTAAATCAGCCGGGTATTAGGGTTCTTCCTAAGGAAAAAGCTGTGAAAGCAGCCATGTTGTGGCACTTTTGCAATCCCTTTTGGCTGCCTTTCACAGCTCCAGTGTGCCTGGAGGTCTGGGCTTCCTGATTTTAAAAATCCTAGCACAAGGCCTACCTAACCCCAACCCGACGACGAGAAAGGCAAATCAGCCAGGAATTAGGGATGTCCCCAAGGAAATAGCTGTGGAGGCAGGCATGTGGTGGTACTTTTGTGCTCTTCTTGGGTAGTCCTTCGCAGCTGCTGTATTCTTGGAACTCAGGGCTTTCTGGTTGAAAGAACCCTAACCCTAGGCCTAACTCAAACCTCAACGCTAGGAAGGAAAACCAGCCTAAGGTTGGGGATGGTCTCATGGAAATAGCAGTGGAGGCAGCCAAGTTGTGTCACTTTTGCGCTCCCCTTGGGATGCCTTGAACAGCTGCAGTGTGCCTGGAGCACAGGGCTTCCTGGTTTTCAAAGTCCTTGGCCCAAGCCTAACAGTAACCCTAGGAAGGTAAATCAGCTGGGGATTAGGGTTCTTCCTAAGGAAAAAGCTGTGAAAGCAGCCATGTTGTGGCACTTTTGCACTCCCTTTTGGATGCCTTTCACAGCTCCAGTGTGCCAGGAGGTCTGGGCTTCCTGATTTTAAAAATCCTAGCACAAGGCCTACCTAACCCCAACCCGACAACGAGAAAGGCGTATCAGCCAGGAATTAGGGATGTCCCCAAGGAAATAGCTGTGGAGGCAGGCATGTGGTGGTACTTTTGTGCTCTTCTTGGGTAGTCCTTCGCAGCTGCTGTGTTCTTGGAACTCAGGGCTTTCAGGTTAAAAGAACACTAACCATAGGCCTAACTCAAAACTCAACGCTAGGAAGGAAAACCAGCCTAAGGTTGGGGATGGTCTCATGGAAATAGCAGTGGAGGCAGCCAAGTTGTGTCACTTTTGCGCTCCCCTTGGGATGCCTTGAACAGCTGCAGTGTGCCTGGAGCACAGGGCTTCCTGGTTTTCAAAGTCCTTGGCCCAAGCCTAACAGTAACCCTAGGAAGGTAAATCAGCCGGGTATTAGGGTTCTTCCTAAGGAAAAAGCTGTGAAAGCAGCCATGTTGTGGCACTTCTGCGCTCCCTTGGATGTCTTTGGCAGCTACAGTAAGCCTGGAACACAGGGCTTCCTGGTTCAAAAAATCCTAGCCCTAGGCTGAACCCTAAACCTAACCCTAGGGAGATATATCAGAGAAGGTATAGTGATGGTGCAAAGAAAAAAGCTGTGAAAGCAGCCATGTTGTGGCCCTTTTGCACTCCCTTTTGGATGCCTTTCACAGCTCCAGTGTGCTTGGAGGTCTGGGTTTCCTGCTTTTAAATATCCTAGCACAAGGCCTACCTAACCCCAACCCGACGACGAGAAAGGCAAATCAGCCAGGAATTAGGGATGTCCCCAAGGAAATAGCTGTGGAGGCAGGCATGTTGTGGTACTTTTGTGCTCTTCTTGGGTAGTCCTTCGCAGCTGCTGTGTTCTTGGAACTCAGGGCTTTCTGGTTTTAAAACTCTAACCCTAGGCCTAACTCAAACCTCAACGCTAGGAAGGAAAATCAGCCTATGATTCGGGATGGTCTCATGGAAATAGCAGTGGAGGCAGCCAAGTTGTGTCACTTTTGCACTCCCATTGGGATGCCTTGAACAGCTGCAGTGTGCCTGGAGCACAGGGCTTCCTGGTTTTAAAAGTCCTTGGCCCAAGCCTAACAGTAACCCTAGGAAGGTAAATCAGCCGGGTATTAGGGTTCTTCCTAAGGAAAAAGCTGTGAAAGCAGCCATGTTGTGGCACTTTTGCAATCCCTTTTGGCTGCCTTTCACAGCTCCAGTGTGCCTGGAGGTCTGGGCTTCCTGATTTTCAAAATCCTAGCACAAGGCCTACCTAACCCCAACCCGACGACGAGAAAGGCAAATCAGCCAGGAATTAGGGATGTCCCCAAGGAAATAGCTGTGGAGGCAGGCATGTGGTGGTACTTTTGTGCTCTTCTTGGGTAGTCCTTCGCAGCTGCTGTATTCTTGGAACTCAGGGCTTTCTGGTTGAAAGAACCCTAACCCTAGGCCTAACTCAAACCTCAACGCTAGGAAGGAAAACCAGCCTAAGGTTGGGGATGGTCTCATGGAAATAGCAGTGGAGGCAGCCAAGTTGTGTCACTTTTGCGCTCCCCTTGGGATGCCTTGAACAGCTGCAGTGTGCCTGGAGCACAGGGCTTCCGGGTTTTCAAAGTCCTTGGCCCAAGCCTAACAGTAACCCTAGGAAGGTAAATCAGCCGGGTATTAGGGTTCTTCCTAAGGAAAAAGCTGTGAAAGCAGCCATGTTGTGGCACTTTTGCACTCCCTTTTGGCTGCCTTTCACAGCTCCAGTGTGCCTGGAGCTCTGGGCTTCCTGATTTTAAAAATCCTAGCACAAGGCCTACCTAACCCCAACCCGACGACGAGAAAGGCAAATCAGCCAGGAATTAGGGATGTCCCCAAGGAAATAGCTGTGGAGGCAGGCATGTTGTGGTACTTTTGTGCTCTTCTTGGGTAGTCCTTCGCAGCTGCTGTGTTCTTGGAACTCAGGGCTTTCTGGTTAAAAAACTGTAACCCTAGGCCTAACTCAAACCTCAACGCTAGGAAGGAAAATCAGCCTATGATTCGGGATGGTCTCATGGAAATAGCAGTGGAGGCAGCCAAGTTGTGTCACTTTTGCACTCCCATTGGGATGCCTTGAACAGCTGCAGTGTGCCTGGAGCACAGGGCTTCCTGGTTTTAAAAGTCCTAGGCCGAAGCCTAACAGTAACCCTAGGAAGGTAAATCAGCCGGGTATTAGGGTTCTTCCTAAGGAAAAAGCTGTGAAAGCAGCCATGTTGTGGCACTTTTGCACTCCCTTTTGGCTGCCTTTCACAGCTCCAGTGTGCCTGGAGGTCTGGGCTTCCTGATTTTAAAAATCCTAGCACAAGGCCTACCTAACCCCAACCCGACGACGAGAAAGGCAAATCAGCCAGGAATTAGGGATGTCCCCAAGGAAATAGCTGTGGAGGCAGGCATGTGGTGGTACTTTTGTGCTCTTCTTGGGTAGTCCTTCGCAGCTGCTGTGTTCTTGGAACTCAGGGCTTTCTGGTTGAAAGAACCCTAACCCTAGGCCTAACTCAAACCTCAACGCTAGGAAGGAAAACCAGCCTAAGTTTGGGGATGGTCTCATGGAAATAGCAGTGGAGGCAGCCAAGTTGTGTCACTTTTGCGCTCCCCTTGGGATGCCTTGAACAGCTGCAGTGTGCCTGGAGCACAGGGCTTCCTGGTTTTCAAAGTCCTTGGCCCAAGCCTAACAGTAACCCTAGGAAGGTAAATCAGCCGGGTATTAGGGTTCTTCCTAAGGAAAAAGCTGTGAAAGCAGCCATGTTGTGGCACTTTTGCACTCCCTTTTGGATGCCTTTCACAGCTCCAGTGTGCCTGGAGGTCTGGGCTTCCTGATTTTAAAAATCCTAGCACAAGGCCTACCTAACCCCAACCCGACGACGAGAAAGGCAAATCAGCCAGGAATTAGGGATGTGCCCAATGAAATAGCTGTGGAGGCAGGCATGTTGTGGTACTTTTGTGCTCTTCTTGGGTAGTCCTTCGCAGCTGCTGTATTCTTGGAACTCAGGGCTTTCAGGTTAAAAGAACCCTAACCCTAGGCCTAACTCAAACCTCAACGCTAGGAAGGAAAATCAGCCTATGGTTCAGGATGGTCTCATGGAAATAGCAGTGGAGGCAGCCAAGTTGTGTCACTTTTGCGCTCCCCTTGGGATGCCTTGAACAGCTGCAGTGTGCCTGGAGCACAGGGCTTCCTGGTTTTCAAAGTCCTTGGCCCAAGCCTAACAGTAACCCTAGGAAGGTAAATCAGCCGGGTATTAGGGTTCTTCCTAAGGAAAAAGCTGTGAAAGCAGCCATGTTGTGGCACTTCTGCGCTCCCTTTGGGATGCCTTTGGCAGCTACAGTAAGCCTGGAACACAGGGCTTCCTGGTTCAAAAAATCCTAGCCCTAGGCTGAACCCTAACCCCAACCCTAGGGAGATATATCAGAGAAGGTATAGTGTTGGTGCACAGAAAAAAGCTGTGAAAGCAGCCATGTTGTGGCCCTTTTGCACTCCCTTTTGGATGCCTTTCACAGCTCCAGTGTGCTTGGAGGTCTGGGTTTCCTGCTTTTAAATATCCTAGCACAAGGCCTACCTAACCCCAACCCGACGACGAGAAAGGCAAATCAGCCAGGAATTAGGGATGTCCCCAAGGAAATAGCTGGGGAGGCAGGCATGTTGTGGTACTTTTGTGCTCTTCTTGGGTGGTCCTTCGCATCTGCTGTGTTCTTGGAACTCAGGGCTTTCTGGTTAAAAAACTCTAACCCTAGGCCTAACTCAAACCTCAACGCTAGGAAGGAAAATCAGCCTATGGTTGGGGATGGTCTCATGGAAATAGCAGTGGAGGCAGCCAAGTTGTGTCACTTTTGCGCTCCCGTTGGGATGCCTTGAACAGCTGCAGTGTGCCTGGAGCACAGGGCTTCCTGGTTTTAAAAGTCCTAGGCCGAAGCCTAATAGTAACCCTAGGAAGGTAAATCAGCCGGGTATTAGGGTTCTTCCTAAGGAAAAAGCTGTGAAAGCAGCCATGTTGTGGCACTTTTGCAATCCCTTTTGGCTGCCTTTCACAGCTCCAGTGTGCCTGGAGGTCTGGGCTTCCTGATTTTAAAAATCCTAGCACAAGGCCTACCTAACCCCAACCCGACAACGAGAAAGGCAAATCAGCCAGGAATTAGGGATGTCCCCAAGGAAATAGCTGTGGAGGCAGGCATGTGGTGGTACTTTTGTGCTCTTCTTGGGTAGTCCTTCGCAGCTGCTGTGTTCTTGGAACTCAGGGCTTTCTGGTTGAAAGAACCCTAACCCTAGGCCTAACTCAAACCTCAACGCTAGGAAGGAAAACCAGCCTATGATTCGGGATGGTCTCATGGAAATAGCAGTGGAGGCAGCCAAGTTGTGTCACTTTTGCGCTCCCCTTGGGATGCCTTGAACAGCTGCAGTGTGCCTGGAGCACAGGGCTTCCTGGTTTTAAAAGTCCTTGGCCCAAGCCTAACAGTAACCCTAGGAAGGTAAATCAGCCGGGTATTAGGGTTCTTCCTAAGGAAAAAGCTGTGAAAGCAGCCATGTTGTGGCACTTTTGCACTCCCTTTTGGATGCCTTTCACAGCTCCAGTGTGCCTGGAGGTCTGGGCTTCCTGATTTTAAAAATCCTAGCACAAGGCCTACCTAACCCCAACCCGACAACGAGAAAGGCAAATCAGCCAGGAATTAGGGATGTGCCCAATGAAATAGCTGTGGAGGCAGGCATGTTGTGGTACTTTTGTGCTCTTCTTGGGTAGTCCTTCGCAGCTGCTGTATTCTTGGAACTCAGGGCTTTCAGGTTAAAAGAACCCTAACCCTAGGCCTAACTCAAACCTCAACGCTAGGAAGGAAAATCAGCCTATGGTTCAGGATGGTCTCATGGAAATAGCAGTGGAGGCAGCCAAGTTGTGTCACTTTTGCGCTCCCCTTGGGATGCCTTGAACAGCTGCAGTGTGCCTGGAGCACAGGGCTTCCTGGTTTTCAAAGTCCTTGGCCCAAGCCTAACAGTAACCCTAGGAAGGTAAATCAGCCGGGTATTAGGGTTCTTCCTAAGGAAAAAGCTGTGAAAGCAGCCATGTTGTGGCACTTCTGCGCTCCCTTTGGGATGCCTTTGGCAGCTACAGTAAGCCTGGAACACAGGGCTTCCTGGTTCAAAAAATCCTAGCCCTAGGCTGAACCCTAACCCCAACCCTAGGGAGATATATCAGAGAAGGTATAGTGTTGGTGCACAGAAAAAAGCTGTGAAAGCAGCCATGTTGTGGCCCTTTTGCACTCCCTTTTGGATGCCTTTCACAGCTCCAGTGTGCCTGGAGGTCTGGGCTTCCTGCTTTTAAATATCCTAGCACAAGGCCTACCTAACCCCAACCCGACGACGAGAAAGGCAAATCAGCCAGGAATTAGGGATGTCCCCAAGGAAATAGCTGTGGAGGCAGGCATGTTGTGGTACTTTTGTGCTCTTCTTGGGTAGTCCTTCGCAGCTGCTGTGTTCTTGGAACTCAGGGCTTTCTGGTTAAAAAACTCTAACCCTAGGCCTAACTCAAACCTCAACGCTAGGAAGGAAAATCAGCCTATGGTTGGGGATGGTCTCATGGAAATAGCAGTGGAGGCAGCCAAGTTGTGTCACTTTTGCGCTCCCCTTGGGATGCCTTGAACAGCTGCAGTGTGCCTGGAGCACAGGGCTTCCTGGTTTTAAAAGTCCTTGGCCCAAGCCTAACAGTAACCCTAGGAAGGTAAATCAGCCGGGTATTAGGGTTCTTCCTAAGGAAAAAGCTGTGAAAGCAGCCATGTTGTGGCACTTTTGCACTCCCTTTTGGATGCCTTTCACAGCTCCAGTGTGCCTGGAGGTCTGGGCTTCCTGATTTTAAAAATCCTAGCACAAGGCCTACCTAACCCCAACCCGACAACGAGAAAGGCAAATCAGCCAGGAATTAGGGATGTGCCCAATGAAATAGCTGTGGAGGCAGGCATGTTGTGGTACTTTTGTGCTCTTCTTGGGTAGTCCTTCGCAGCTGCTGTATTCTTGGAACTCAGGGCTTTCAGGTTAAAAGAACCCTAACCCTAGGCCTAACTCAAACCTCAACGCTAGGAAGGAAAATCAGCCTATGGTTCAGGATGGTCTCATGGAAATAGCAGTGGAGGCAGCCAAGTTGTGTCACTTTTGCGCTCCCCTTGTGATGCCTTGAACAGCTGCAGTGTGCCTGGAGCACAGGGCTTCCTGGTTTTCAAAGTCCTTGGCCCAAGCCTAACAGTAACCCTAGGAAGGTAAATCAGCCGGGTATTAGGGTTCTTCCTAAGGAAAAAGCTGTGAAAGCAGCCATGTTGTGGCACTTCTGCGCTCCCTTTGGGATGCCTTTGGCAGCTACAGTAAGCCTGGAACACAGGGCTTCCTGGTTCAAAAAATCCTAGCCCTAGGCTGAACCCTAACCCCAACCCTAGGGAGATATATCAGAGAAGGTATAGTGATGGTGCCAAGAAAAAAGCTGTGAAAGCAGCCATGTTGTGGCCCTTTTGCACTCCCTTTTGGATGCCTTTCACAGCTCCAGTGTGCCTGGAGGTCTGGGCTTCCTGCTTTTAAATATCCTAGCACAAGGCCTACCTAACCCCAACCCGACGACGAGAAAGGCAAATCAGCCAGGAATTAGGGATGTCCCCAAGGAAATAGCTGTGGAGGCAGGCATGTTGTGGTACTTTTGTGCTCTTCTTGGGTAGTCCTTCGCAGCTGCTGTGTTCTTGGAACTCAGGGCTTTCTGGTTAAAAAACTCTAACCCTAGGCCTAACTCAAACCTCAACGCTAGGAAGGAAAATCAGCCTATGGTTGGGGATGGTCTCATGGAAATAGCAGTGGAGGCAGCCAAGTTGTGTCACTTTTGCGCTCCCCTTGGGATGCCTTGAACAGCTGCAGTGTGCCTGGAGCACAGGGCTTCCTGGTTTTAAAAGTCCTTGGCCCAAGCCTAACAGTAACCCTAGGAAGGTAAATCAGCCGGGTATTAGGGTTCTTCCTAAGGAAAAAGCTGTGAAAGCAGCCATGTTGTGGCACTTTTGCACTCCCTTTTGGCTGCCTTTCACAGCTCCAGTGTGCCTGGAGGTCTGGGCTTCCTGATTTTAAAAATCCTAGCACAAGGCCTACCTAACCCCAACCCGACAACGAGAAAGGCGTATCAGCCAGGAATTAGGGATGTCCCCAAGGAAATAGCTGTGGAGGCAGGCATGTGGTGGTACTTTTGTGCTCTTCTTGGGTAGTCCTTCGCAGCTGCTGTGTTCTTGGAACTCAGGGCTTTCAGGTTAAAAGAACACTAACCATAGGCCTAACTCAAAACTCAACGCTAGGAAGGAAAACCAGCCTATGGTTGGGGATGGTCTCATGGAAATAGCAGTGGAGGCAGCCAAGTTGTGTCACTTTTGCACTCCCCTTGGGATGCCTTGAACAGCTGCAGTGTGCCTGGAGCACAGGGCTTCCTGGTTTTCAAAGTCCTTGGCCCAAGCCTAACAGTAACCCTAGGAAGGTAAATCAGCCGGGTATTAGGGTTCTTCCTAAGGAAAAAGCTGTGAAAGCAGCCATGTTGTGGCACTTTTGCACTCCCTTTTGGATGCCTTTCACAGCTCCAGTGTGCCTGGAGGTCTGGGCTTCCTGATTTTAAAAATCCTAGCACAAGGCCTACCTAACCCCAACCCGACAACGAGAAAGGCAAATCAGCCAGGAATTAGGGATGTGCCCAATGAAATAGCTGTGGAGGCAGGCATGTTGTGGTACTTTTGTGCTCTTCTTGGGTAGTCCTTCGCAGCTGCTGTATTCTTGGAACTCAGGGCTTTCAGGTTAAAAGAACCCTAACCCTAGGCCTAACTCAAACCTCAACGCTAGGAAGGAAAATCAGCCTATGGTTCAGGATGGTCTCATGGAAATAGCAGTGGAGGCAGCCAAGTTGTGTCACTTTTGCGCTCCCCTTGGGATGCCTTGAACAGCTGCAGTGTGCCTGGAGCACAGGGCTTCCTGGTTTTCAAAGTCCTTGGCCCAAGCCTAACAGTAACCCTAGGAAGGTAAATCAGCCGGGTATTAGGGTTCTTCCTAAGGAAAAAGCTGTGAAAGCAGCCATGTTGTGGCACTTCTGCGCTCCCTTTGGGATGCCTTTGGCAGCTACAGTAAGCCTGGAACACAGGGCTTCCTGGTTCAAAAAATCCTAGCCCTAGGCTGAACCCTAACCCCAACCCTAGGGAGATATATCAGAGAAGGTATAGTGTTGGTGCACAGAAAAAAGCTGTGAAAGCAGCCATGTTGTGGCCCTTTTGCACTCCCTTTTGGATGCCTTTCACAGCTCCAGTGTGCTTGGAGGTCTGGGTTTCCTGCTTTTAAATATCCTAGCACAAGGCCTACCTAACCCCAACCCGACGACGAGAAAGGCAAATCAGCCAGGAATTAGGGATGTCCCCAAGGAAATAGCTGGGGAGGCAGGCATGTTGTGGTACTTTTGTGCTCTTCTTGGGTAGTCCTTCGCAGCTGCTGTGTTCTTGGAACTCAGGGCTTTCTGGTTAAAAAACTCTAACCCTAGGCCTAACTCAAACCTCAACGCTAGGAAGGAAAATCAGCCTATGGTTGGGGATGGTCTCATGGAAATAGCAGTGGAGGCAGCCAAGTTGTGTCACTTTTGCGCTCCCGTTGGGATGCCTTGAACAGCTGCAGTGTGCCTGGAGCACAGGGCTTCCTGGTTTTAAAAGTCCTTGGCCCAAGCCTAACAGTAACCCTAGGAAGGTAAATCAGCCGGGTATTAGGGTTCTTCCTAAGGAAAAAGCTGTGAAAGCAGCCATGTTGTGGCACTTTTGCACTCCCTTTTGGCTGCCTTTCACAGCTCCAGTGTGCCTGGAGCTCTGGGCTTCCTGATTTTAAAAATCCTAGCACAAGGCCTACCTAACCCCAACCCGACGACGAGAAAGGCAAATCAGCCAGGAATTAGGGATGTCCCCAAGGAAATAGCTGTGGAGGCAGGCATGTTGTGGTACTTTTGTGCTCTTCTTGGGTAGTCCTTCGCAGCTGCTGTATTCTTGGAACTCAGGGCTTTCAGGTTAAAAGAACCCTAACCCTAGGCCTAACTCAAACCTCAACGCTAGGAAGGAAAATCAGCCTATGGTTCAGGATGGTCTCATGGAAATAGCAGTGGAGGCAGCCAAGTTGTGTCACTTTTGCGCTCCCCTTGGGATGCCTTGAACAGCTGCAGTGTGCCTGGAGCACAGGGCTTCCTGGTTTTCAAAGTCCTTGGCCCAAGCCTAACAGTAACCCTAGGAAGGTAAATCAGCCGGGTATTAGGGTTCTTCCTAAGGAAAAAGCTGTGAAAGCAGCCATGTTGTGGCACTTCTGCGCTCCCTTTGGGATGCCTTTGGCAGCTACAGTAAGCCTGGAACACAGGGCTTCCTGGTTCAAAAAATCCTAGCCCTAGGCTGAACCCTAACCCTAGGGAGATATATCAGAGAAGGTATAGTGTTGGTGCACAGAAAAAAGCTGTGAAAGCAGCCATGTTGTGGCCCTTTTGCACTCCCTTTTGGATGCCTTTCACAGCTCCAGTGTGCTTGGAGGTCTGGGTTTCCTGCTTTTAAATATCCTAGCACAAGGCCTACCTAACCCCAACCCGACGACGAGAAAGGCAAATCAGCCAGGAATTAGGGATGTCCCCAAGGAAATAGCTGTGGAGGCAGGCATGTTGTGGTACTTTTGTGCTCTTCTTGGGTAGTCCTTCGCAGCTGCTGTGTTCTTGGAACTCAGGGCTTTCTGGTTAAAAAACTCTAACCCTAGGCCTAACTCAAACCTCAACGCTAGGAAGGAAAATCAGCCTATGGTTGGGGATGGTCTCATGGAAATAGCAGTGGAGGCAGCCAAGTTGTGTCACTTTTGCGCTCCCGTTGGGATGCCTTGAACAGCTGCAGTGTGCCTGGAGCACAGGGCTTCCTGGTTTTAAAAGTCCTTGGCCCAAGCCTAACAGTAACCCTAGGAAGGTAAATCAGCCGGGTATTAGGGTTCTTCCTAAGGAAAAAGCTGTGAAAGCAGCCATGTTGTGGCCCTTTTGCACTCCCTTTTGGATGCCTTTCACAGCTCCAGTGTGCTTGGAGGTCTGGGTTTCCTGCTTTTAAATATCCTAGCACAAGGCCTACCTAACCCCAACCCGACGACGAGAAAGGCAAATCAGCCAGGAATTAGGGATGTCCCCAAGGAAATAGCTGTGGAGGCAGGCATGTTGTGGTACTTTTGTGCTCTTCTTGGGTAGTCCTTCGCAGCTGCTGTGTTCTTGGAACTCAGGGCTTTCTGGTTTTAAAACTCTAACCCTAGGCCTAACTCAAACCTCAACGCTAGGAAGGAAAATCAGCCTATGATTCGGGATGGTCTCATGGAAATAGCAGTGGAGGCAGCCAAGTTGTGTCACTTTTGCACTCCCATTGGGATGCCTTGAACAGCTGCAGTGTGCCTGGAGCACAGGGCTTCCTGGTTTTAAAAGTCCTAGGCCGAAGCCTAACAGTAACCCTAGGAAGGTAAATCAGCCGGGTATTAGGGTTCTTCCTAAGGAAAAAGCTGTGAAAGCAGCCATGTTGTGGCACTTTTGCAATCCCTTTTGGCTGCCTTTCACAGCTCCAGTGTGCCTGGAGGTCTGGGCTTCCTGATTTTAAAAATCCTAGCACAAGGCCTACCTAACCCCAACCCGACGACGAGAAAGGCAAATCAGCCAGGAATTAGGGATGTCCCCAAGGAAATAGCTGTGGAGGCAGGCATGTGGTGGTACTTTTGTGCTCTTCTTGGGTAGTCCTTCGCAGCTGCTGTATTCTTGGAACTCAGGGCTTTCTGGTTGAAAGAACCCTAACCCTAGGCCTAACTCAAACCTCAACGCTAGGAAGGAAAACCAGCCTAAGGTTGGGGATGGTCTCATGGAAATAGCAGTGGAGGCAGCCAAGTTGTGTCACTTTTGCGCTCCCCTTGGGATGCCTTGAACAGCTGCAGTGTGCCTGGAGCACAGGGCTTCCTGGTTTTCAAAGTCCTTGGCCCAAGCCTAACAGTAACCCTAGGAAGGTAAATCAGCTGGGGATTAGGGTTCTTCCTAAGGAAAAAGCTGTGAAAGCAGCCATGTTGTGGCACTTTTGCACTCCCTTTTGGATGCCTTTCACAGCTCCAGTGTGCCTGGAGGTCTGGGCTTCCTGATTTTAAAAATCCTAGCACAAGGCCTACCTAACCCCAACCCGACAACGAGAAAGGCGTATCAGCCAGGAATTAGGGATGTCCCCAAGGAAATAGCTGTGGAGGCAGGCATGTGGTGGTACTTTTGTGCTCTTCTTGGGTAGTCCTTCGCAGCTGCTGTGTTCTTGGAACTCAGGGCTTTCAGGTTAAAAGAACACTAACCATAGGCCTAACTCAAAACTCAACGCTAGGAAGGAAAACCAGCCTAAGGTTGGGGATGGTCTCATGGAAATAGCAGTGGAGGCAGCCAAGTTGTGTCACTTTTGCGCTCCCCTTGGGATGCCTTGAACAGCTGCAGTGTGCCTGGAGCACAGGGCTTCCTGGTTTTCAAAGTCCTTGGCCCAAGCCTAACAGTAACCCTAGGAAGGTAAATCAGCCGGGTATTAGGGTTCTTCCTAAGGAAAAAGCTGTGAAAGCAGCCATGTTGTGGCACTTCTGCGCTCCCTTGGATGCCTTTGGCAGCTACAGTAAGCCTGGAACACAGGGCTTCCTGGTTCAAAAAATCCTAGCCCTAGGCTGAACCCTAACCCTAACCCTAGGGAGATATATCAGAGAAGGTATAGTGATGGTGCCAAGAAAAAAGCTGTGAAAGCAGCCATGTTGTGGCCCTTTTGCACTCCCTTTTGGATGCCTTTCACAGCTCCAGTGTGCTTGGAGGTCTGGGTTTCCTGCTTTTAAATATCCTAGCACAAGGCCTACCTAACCCCAACCCGACGACGAGAAAGGCAAATCAGCCAGGAATTAGGGATGTCCCCAAGGAAATAGCTGTGGAGGCAGGCATGTTGTGGTACTTTTGTGCTCTTCTTGGGTAGTCCTTCGCAGCTGCTGTGTTCTTGGAACTCAGGGCTTTCTGGTTAAAAAACTCTAACCCTAGGCCTAACTCAAACCTCAACGCTAGGAAGGAAAATCAGCCTATGATTCGGGATGGTCTCATGGAAATAGCAGTGGAGGCAGCCAAGTTGTGTCACTTTTGCGCTCCCCTTGGGATGCCTTGAACAGCTGCAGTGTGCCTGGAGCACAGGGCTTCCTGGTTTTCAAAGTCCTTGGCCCAAGCCTAACAGTAACCCTAGGAAGGTAAATCAGCCGGGTATTAGGGTTCTTCCTAAGGAAAAAGCTGTGAAAGCAGCCATGTTGTGGCACTTTTGCACTCCCTTTTGGATGCCTTTCACAGCTCCAGTGTGCCTGGAGGTCTGGGCTTCCTGATTTTAAAAATCCTAGCACAAGGCCTACCTAACCCCAACCCGACAACGAGAAAGGCAAATCAGCCAGGAATTAGGGATGTGCCCAATGAAATAGCTGTGGAGGCAGGCATGTTGTGGTACTTTTGTGCTCTTCTTGGGTAGTCCTTCGCAGCTGCTGTATTCTTGGAACTCAGGGCTTTCAGGTTAAAAGAACCCTAACCCTAGGCCTAACTCAAACCTCAACGCTAGGAAGGAAAATCAGCCTATGGTTCAGGATGGTCTCATGGAAATAGCAGTGGAGGCAGCCAAGTTGTGTCACTTTTGCGCTCCCCT
This sequence comes from Melospiza georgiana, assembly GCF_028018845.1. NCBI lineage: Eukaryota > Metazoa > Chordata > Aves > Passeriformes > Passerellidae > Melospiza > Melospiza georgiana. The sequence continues at coordinate 160,591 of NC_080442.1, read as the reverse complement.
TGGGATGCCTTGAACAGCTGCAGTGTGCCTGGAGCACAGGGCTTCCTGGTTTTCAAAGTCCTTGGCCCAAGCCTAACAGTAACCCTAGGAAGGTAAATCAGCCGGGTATTAGGGTTCTTCCTAAGGAAAAAGCTGTGAAAGCAGCCATGTTGTGGCACTTCTGCGCTCCCTTTGGGATGCCTTTGGCAGCTACAGTAAGCCTGGAACACAGGGCTTCCTGGTTCAAAAAATCCTAGCCCTAGGCTGAACCCTAACCCCAACCCTAGGGAGATATATCAGAGAAGGTATAGTGTTGGTGCACAGAAAAAAGCTGTGAAAGCAGCCATGTTGTGGCCCTTTTGCACTCCCTTTTGGATGCCTTTCACAGCTCCAGTGTGCTTGGAGGTCTGGGTTTCCTGCTTTTAAATATCCTAGCACAAGGCCTACCTAACCCCAACCCGACGACGAGAAAGGCAAATCAGCCAGGAATTAGGGATGTCCCCAAGGAAATAGCTGTGGAGGCAGGCATGTTGTGGTACTTTTGTGCTCTTCTTGGGTAGTCCTTCGCAGCTGCTGTGTTCTTGGAACTCAGGGCTTTCTGGTTAAAAAACTCTAACCCTAGGCCTAACTCAAACCTCAACGCTAGGAAGGAAAATCAGCCTATGGTTGGGGATGGTCTCATGGAAATAGCAGTGGAGGCAGCCAAGTTGTGTCACTTTTGCGCTCCCGTTGGGATGCCTTGAACAGCTGCAGTGTGCCTGGAGCACAGGGCTTCCTGGTTTTAAAAGTCCTTGGCCCAAGCCTAACAGTAACCCTAGGAAGGTAAATCAGCCGGGTATTAGGGTTCTTCCTAAGGAAAAAGCTGTGAAAGCAGCCATGTTGTGGCACTTTTGCACTCCCTTTTGGATGCCTTTCACAGCTCCAGTGTGCCTGGAGCTCTGGGCTTCCTGATTTTAAAAATCCTAGCACAAGGCCTACCTAACCCCAACCCGACGACGAGAAAGGCAAATCAGCCAGGAATTAGGGATGTGCCCAATGAAATAGCTGGGGAGGCAGGCATGTTGTGGTACTTTTGTGCTCTTCTTGGGTAGTCCTTCGCAGCTGCTGTATTCTTGGAACTCAGGGCTTTCAGGTTAAAAGAACCCTAACCCTAGGCCTAACTCAAACCTCAACGCTAGGAAGGAAAATCAGCCTATGGTTCAGGATGGTCTCATGGAAATAGCAGTGGAGGCAGCCAAGTTGTGTCACTTTTGCGCTCCCCTTGGGATGCCTTGAACAGCTGCAGGGTGCCTGGAGCACAGGGCTTCCTGGTTTTAAAAGTCCTTGGCCCAAGCCTAACAGTAACCCTAGGAAGGTAAATCAGCCGGGTATTAGGGTTCTTCCTAAGGAAAAAGCTGTGAAAGCAGCCATGTTGTGGCACTTCTGCGCTCCCTTTGGGATGCCTTTGCCAGCTACAGTAAGCCTGGAACACAGGGCTTCCTGGTTCAAAAAATCCTAGCCCTAGGCTGAACCCTAACCCTAGGGAGATATATCAGAGAAGGTATAGTGTTGGTGCACAGAAAAAAGCTGTGAAAGCAGCCATGTTGTGGCCCTTTTGCACTCCCTTTTGGATGCCTTTCACAGCTCCAGTGTGCTTGGAGGTCTGGGTTTCCTGCTTTTAAATATCCTAGCACAAGGCCTACCTAACCCCAACCCGACGACGAGAAAGGCAAATCAGCCAGGAATTAGGGATGTCCCCAAGGAAATAGCTGTGGAGGCAGGCATGTTGTGGTACTTTTGTGCTCTTCTTGGGTAGTCCTTCGCAGCTGCTGTGTTCTTGGAACTCAGGGCTTTCTGGTTTTAAAACTCTAACCCTAGGCCTAACTCAAACCTCAACGCTAGGAAGGAAAATCAGCCTATGATTCGGGATGGTCTCATGGAAATAGCAGTGGAGGCAGCCAAGTTGTGTCACTTTTGCACTCCCATTGGGATGCCTTGAACAGCTGCAGTGTGCCTGGAGCACAGGGCTTCCTGGTTTTAAAAGTCCTAGGCCGAAGCCTAACAGTAACCCTAGGAAGGTAAATCAGCCGGGTATTAGGGTTCTTCCTAAGGAAAAAGCTGTGAAAGCAGCCATGTTGTGGCACTTTTGCAATCCCTTTTGGCTGCCTTTCACAGCTCCAGTGTGCCTGGAGGTCTGGGCTTCCTGATTTTAAAAATCCTAGCACAAGGCCTACCTAACCCCAACCCGACGACGAGAAAGGCAAATCAGCCAGGAATTAGGGATGTCCCCAAGGAAATAGCTGTGGAGGCAGGCATGTGGTGGTACTTTTGTGCTCTTCTTGGGTAGTCCTTCGCAGCTGCTGTATTCTTGGAACTCAGGGCTTTCTGGTTGAAAGAACCCTAACCCTAGGCCTAACTCAAACCTCAACGCTAGGAAGGAAAACCAGCCTAAGGTTGGGGATGGTCTCATGGAAATAGCAGTGGAGGCAGCCAAGTTGTGTCACTTTTGCGCTCCCCTTGGGATGCCTTGAACAGCTGCAGTGTGCCTGGAGCACAGGGCTTCCTGGTTTTCAAAGTCCTTGGCCCAAGCCTAACAGTAACCCTAGGAAGGTAAATCAGCTGGGGATTAGGGTTCTTCCTAAGGAAAAAGCTGTGAAAGCAGCCATGTTGTGGCACTTTTGCACTCCCTTTTGGATGCCTTTCACAGCTCCAGTGTGCCTGGAGGTCTGGGCTTCCTGATTTTAAAAATCCTAGCACAAGGCCTACCTAACCCCAACCCGACAACGAGAAAGGCGTATCAGCCAGGAATTAGGGATGTCCCCAAGGAAATAGCTGTGGAGGCAGGCATGTGGTGGTACTTTTGTGCTCTTCTTGGGTAGTCCTTCGCAGCTGCTGTGTTCTTGGAACTCAGGGCTTTCAGGTTAAAAGAACACTAACCATAGGCCTAACTCAAAACTCAACGCTAGGAAGGAAAACCAGCCTAAGGTTGGGGATGGTCTCATGGAAATAGCAGTGGAGGCAGCCAAGTTGTGTCACTTTTGCGCTCCCCTTGGGATGCCTTGAACAGCTGCAGTGTGCCTGGAGCACAGGGCTTCCTGGTTTTCAAAGTCCTTGGCCCAAGCCTAACAGTAACCCTAGGAAGGTAAATCAGCCGGGTATTAGGGTTCTTCCTAAGGAAAAAGCTGTGAAAGCAGCCATGTTGTGGCACTTCTGCGCTCCCTTGGATGCCTTTGGCAGCTACAGTAAGCCTGGAACACAGGGCTTCCTGGTTCAAAAAATCCTAGCCCTAGGCTGAACCCTAACCCTAACCCTAGGGAGATATATCAGAGAAGGTATAGTGATGGTGCCAAGAAAAAAGCTGTGAAAGCAGCCATGTTGTGGCCCTTTTGCACTCCCTTTTGGATGCCTTTCACAGCTCCAGTGTGCTTGGAGGTCTGGGTTTCCTGCTTTTAAATATCCTAGCACAAGGCCTACCTAACCCCAACCCGACGACGAGAAAGGCAAATCAGCCAGGAATTAGGGATGTCCCCAAGGAAATAGCTGTGGAGGCAGGCATGTTGTGGTACTTTTGTGCTCTTCTTGGGTAGTCCTTCGCAGCTGCTGTGTTCTTGGAACTCAGGGCTTTCTGGTTAAAAAACTCTAACCCTAGGCCTAACTCAAACCTCAACGCTAGGAAGGAAAATCAGCCTATGATTCGGGATGGTCTCATGGAAATAGCAGTGGAGGCAGCCAAGTTGTGTCACTTTTGCGCTCCCCTTGGGATGCCTTGAACAGCTGCAGTGTGCCTGGAGCACAGGGCTTCCTGGTTTTCAAAGTCCTTGGCCCAAGCCTAACAGTAACCCTAGGAAGGTAAATCAGCCGGGTATTAGGGTTCTTCCTAAGGAAAAAGCTGTGAAAGCAGCCATGTTGTGGCACTTTTGCACTCCCTTTTGGCTGCCTTTCACAGCTCCAGTGTGCCTGGAGGTCTGGGCTTCCTGATTTTAAAAATCCTAGCACAAGGCCTACCTAACCCCAACCCGACGACGAGAAAGGCAAATCAGCCAGGAATTAGGGATGTGCCCAATGAAATAGCTGGGAAGGCAGGCATGTTGTGGTACTTTTGTGCTCTTCTTGGGTAGTCCTTCGCAGCTGCTGTATTCTTGGAACTCAGGGCTTTCTGGTTGAAAGAACCCTAACCCTAGGCCTAACTCAAACCTCAACGCTAGGAAGGAAAATCAGCCTATGGTTCAGGATGGTCTCATGGAAATAGCAGTGGAGGCAGCCAAGTTGTGTCACTTTTGCGCTCCCCTTGGGATGCCTTGAACAGCTGCAGGGTGCCTGGAGCACAGGGCTTCCTGGTTTTAAAAGTCCTTGGCCCAAGCCTAACAGTAACCCTAGGAAGGTAAATCAGCCGGGTATTAGGGTTCTTCCTAAGGAAAAAGCTGTGAAAGCAGCCATGTTGTGGCACTTCTGCGCTCCCTTTGGGATGCCTTTGGCAGCTACAGTAAGCCTGGAACACAGGGCTTCCTGGTTCAAAAAATCCTAGCCCTAGGCTGAACCCTAACCCTAACCCTAGGGAGATATATCAGAGAAGGTATAGTGATGGTGCCAAGAAAAAAGCTGTGAAAGCAGCCATGTTGTGGCCCTTTTGCACTCCCTTTTGGATGCATTTCACAGCTCCAGTGTGCTTGGAGGTCTGGGTTTCCTGCTTTTAAATATCCTAGCACAAGGCCTACCTAACCCCAACCCGACGACGAGAAAGGCAAATCAGCCAGGAATTAGGGATGTCCCCAAGGAAATAGCTGTGGAGGCAGGCATGTTGTGGTACTTTTGTGCTCTTCTTGGGTAGTCCTTCGCAGCTGCTGTGTTCTTGGAACTCAGGGCTTTCTGGTTAAAAAACTCTAACCCTAGGCCTAACTCAAACCTCAACGCTAGGAAGGAAAATCAGCCTATGGTTGGGGATGGTCTCATGGAAATAGCAGTGGAGGCAGCCAAGTTGTGTCACTTTTGCACTCCCATTGGGATGCCTTGAACAGCTGCAGTGTGCCTGGAGCACAGGGCTTCCTGGTTTTAAAAGTCCTTGGCCCAAGCCTAACAGTAACCCTAGGAAGGTAAATCAGCCGGGTATTAGGGTTCTTCCTAAGGAAAAAGCTGTGAAAGCAGCCATGTTGTGGCACTTTTGCACTCCCTTTTGGCTGCCTTTCACAGCTCCAGTGTGCCTGGAGGTCTGGGCTTCCTGATTTTAAAAATCCTAGCACAAGGCCTACCTAACCCCAACCCGACGACGAGAAAGGCAAATCAGCCAGGAATTAGGGATGTCCCCAAGGAAATAGCTGTGGAGGCAGGCATGTGGTGGTACTTTTGTGCTCTTCTTGGGTAGTCCTTCGCAGCTGCTGTATTCTTGGAACTCAGGGCTTTCTGGTTGAAAGAACACTAACCCTAGGCCTAACTCAAACCTCAACGCTAGGAAGGAAAACCAGCCTAAGGTTGGGGATGGTCTCATGGAAATAGCAGTGGAGGCAGCCATGTTGTGTCACTTTTGCGCTCCCCTTGGGATGCCTTGAACAGCTGCAGTGTGCCTGGAGCACAGGGCTTCCTGGTTTTCAAAGTCCTTGGCCCAAGCCTAACAGTAACCCTAGGAAGGTAAATCAGCTGGGGATTAGGGTTCTTCCTAAGGAAAAAGCTGTGAAAGCAGCCATGTTGTGGCACTTTTGCACTCCCTTTTGGATGCCTTTCACAGCTCCAGTGTGCCTGGAGCTCTGGGCTTCCTGATTTTAAAAATCCTAGCACAAGGCCTACCTAACCCCAACCCGACAAAGAGAAAGGCGTATCAGCCAGGAATTAGGGATGTCCCCAAGGAAATAGCTGTGGAGGCAGGCATGTGGTGGTACTTTTGTGCTCTTCTTGGGTAGTCCTTCGCAGCTGCTGTGTTCTTGGAACTCAGGGCTTTCAGGTTAAAAGAACACTAACCATAGGCCTAACTCAAAACTCAATGCTAGGAAGGAAAACCAGCCTAAGGTTGGGGATGGTCTCATGGAAATAGCAGTGGAGGCAGCCAAGTTGTGTCACTTTTGCGCTCCCCTTGGGATGCCTTGAACAGCTGCAGTGTGCCTGGAGCACAGGGCTTCCTGGTTTTCAAAGTCCTTGGCCCAAGCCTAACAGTAACCCTAGGAAGGTAAATCAGCCGGGTATTAGGGTTCTTCCTAAGGAAAAAGCTGTGAAAGCAGCCATGTTGTGGCACTTCTGCGCTCCCTTGGATGCCTTTGGCAGCTACAGTAAGCCTGGAACACAGGGCTTCCTGGTTCAAAAAATCCTAGCCCTAGGCTGAACCCTAACCCTAACCCTAGGGAGATATATCAGAGAAGGTATAGTGATGGTGCCAAGAAAAAAGCTGTGAAAGCAGCCATGTTGTGGCCCTTTTGCACTCCCTTTTGGATGCCTTTCACAGCTCCAGTGTGCTTGGAGGTCTGGGTTTCCTGCTTTTAAATATCCTAGCACAAGGCCTACCTAACCCCAACCCGACGACGAGAAAGGCAAATCAGCCAGGAATTAGGGATGTCCCCAAGGAAATAGCTGTGGAGGCAGGCATGTTGTGGTACTTTTGTGCTCTTCTTGGGTGGTCCTTCGCATCTGCTGTGTTCTTGGAACTCAGGGCTTTCTGGTTAAAAAACACTAACCCTAGGCCTAACTCAAACCTCAACGCTAGGAAGGAAAATCAGCCTATGGTTGGGGATGGTCTCATGGAAATAGCAGTGGAGGCAGCCAAGTTGTGTCACTTTTGCGCTCCCGTTGGGATGCCTTGAACAGCTGCAGTGTGCCTGGAGCACAGGGCTTCCTGGTTTTAAAAGTCCTTGGCCCAAGCCTAACAGTAACCCTAGGAAGGTAAATCAGCCGGGTATTAGGGTTCTTCCTAAGGAAAAAGCTGTGAAAGCAGCCATGTTGTGGCACTTTTGCACTCCCTTTTGGCTGCCTTTCACAGCTCCAGTGTGCCTGGAGGTCTGGGCTTCCTGATTTTAAAAATCCTAGCACAAGGCCTACCTAACCCCAACCCGACGACGAGAAAGGCAAATCAGCCAGGAATTAGGGATGTGCCCAATGAAATAGCTGGGGAGGCAGGCATGTTGTGGTACTTTTGTGCTCTTCTTGGGTAGTCCTTCGCAGCTGCTGTATTCTTGGAACTCAGGGCTTTCTGGTTGAAAGAACCCTAACCCTAGGCCTAACTCAAACCTCAACGCTAGGAAGGAAAATCAGCCTATGGTTCAGGATGGTCTCATGGAAATAGCAGTGGAGGCAGCCAAGTTGTGTCACTTTTGCGCTCCCCTTGGGATGCCTTGAACAGCTGCAGGGTGCCTGGAGCACAGGGCTTCCTGGTTTTCAAAGTCCTTGGCCCAAGCCTAACAGTAACCCTAGGAAGGTAAATCAGCCGGGTATTAGGGTTCTTCCTAAGGAAAAAGCTGTGAAAGCAGCCATGTTGTGGCACTTCTGCGCTCCCTTGGATGCCTTTGGCAGCTACAGTAAGCCTGGAACACAGGGCTTCCTGGTTCAAAAAATCCTAGCCCTAGGCTGAACCCTAACCCTAACCCTAGGGAGATATATCAGAGAAGGTATAGTGATGGTGCCAAGAAAAAAGCTGTGAAAGCAGCCATGTTGTGGCCCTTTTGCACTCCCTTTTGGATGCCTTTCACAGCTCCAGTTTGCTTGGAGGTCTGGGTTTCCTGCTTTTAAATATCCTAGCACAAGGCCTACCTAACCCCAACCCGACGACGAGAAAGGCAAATCAGCCAGGAATTAGGGATGTCCCCAAGGAAATAGCTGTGGAGGCAGGCATGTTGTGGTACTTTTGTGCTCTTCTTGGGTGGTCCTTCGCATCTGCTGTGTTCTTGGAACTCAGGGCTTTCTGGTTAAAAAACTCTAACCCTAGGCCTAACTCAAACCTCAACGCTAGGAAGGAAAATCAGCCTATGGTTGGGGATGGTCTCATGGAAATAGCAGTGGAGGCAGCCAAGTTGTGTCACTTTTGCGCTCCCGTTGGGATGCCTTGAACAGCTGCAGTGTTCCTGGAGCACAGGGCTTCCTGGTTTTAAAAGTCCTTGGCCCAAGCCTAACAGTAACCCTAGGAAGGTAAATCAGCCGGGTATTAGGGTTCTTCCTAAGGAAAAAGCTGTGAAAGCAGCCATGTTGTGGCACTTTTGCACTCCCTTTTGGCTGCCTTTCACAGCTCCAGTGTGCCTGGAGCTCTGGGCTTCCTGATTTTAAAAATCCTAGCACAAGGCCTACCTAACCCCAACCCGACGACGAGAAAGGCAAATCAGCCAGGAATTAGGGATGTGCCCAATGAAATAGCTGGGGAGGCAGGCATGTTGTGGTACTTTTGTGCTCTTCTTGGGTAGTCCTTCGCAGCTGCTGTATTCTTGGAACTCAGGGCTTTCTGGTTGAAAGAACCCTAACCCTAGGCCTAACTCAAACCTCAACGCTAGGAAGGAAAATCAGCCTATGGTTCAGGATGGTCTCATGGAAATAGCAGTGGAGGCAGCCAAGTTGTGTCACTTTTGCGCTCCCCTTGGGATGCCTTGAACAGCTGCAGGGTGCCTGGAGCACAGGGCTTCCTGGTTTTCAAAGTCCTTGGCCCAAGCCTAACAGTAACCCTAGGAAGGTAAATCAGCCGGGTATTAGGGTTCTTCCTAAGGAAAAAGCTGTGAAAGCAGCCATGTTGTGGCACTTCTGCGCTCCCTTTGGGATGCCTTTGGCAGCTACAGTAAGCCTGGAACACAGGGCTTCCTGGTTCAAAAAATCCTAGCCCTAGGCTGAACCCTAACCCTAGGGAGATATATCAGAGAAGGTATAGTGTTGGTGCACAGAAAAAAGCTGTGAAAGCAGCCATGTTGTGGCCCTTTTGCACTCCCTTTTGGATGCATTTCACAGCTCCAGTGTGCTTGGAGGTCTGGGTTTCCTGCTTTTAAATATCCTAGCACAAGGCCTACCTAACCCCAACCCGACGACGAGAAAGGCAAATCAGCCAGGAATTAGGGATGTCCCCAAGGAAATAGCTGTGGAGGCAGGCATGTTGTGGTACTTTTGTGCTCTTCTTGGGTAGTCCTTCGCAGCTGCTGTGTTCTTGGAACTCAGGGCTTTCTGGTTTTAAAACTCTAACCCTAGGCCTAACTCAAACCTCAACGCTAGGAAGGAAAATCAGCCTATGATTCGGGATGGTCTCATGGAAATAGCAGTGGAGGCAGCCAAGTTGTGTCACTTTTGCACTCCCATTGGGATGCCTTGAACAGCTGCAGTGTGCCTGGAGCACAGGGCTTCCAGGTTTTAAAAGTCCTAGGCCGAAGCCTAACAGTAACCCTAGGAAGGTAAATCAGCCGGGTATTAGGGTTCTTCCTAAGGAAAAAGCTGTGAAAGCAGCCATGTTGTGGCACTTTTGCACTCCCTTTTGGCTGCCTTTCACAGCTCCAGTGTGCCTGGAGCTCTGGGCTTCCTGATTTTAAAAATCCTAGCACAAGGCCTACCTAACCCCAACCCGACGACGAGAAAGGCAAATCAGCCAGGAATTAGGGATGTGCCCAATGAAATAGCTGGGAAGGCAGGCATGTTGTGGTACTTTTGTGCTCTTCTTGGGTAGTCCTTCGCAGCTGCTGTATTCTTGGAACTCAGGGCTTTCTGGTTGAAAGAACCCTAACCCTAGGCCTAACTCAAACCTCAACGCTAGGAAGGAAAATCAGCCTATGGTTCAGGATGGTCTCATGGAAATAGCAGTGGAGGCAGCCAAGTTGTGTCACTTTTGCGCTCCCCTTGGGATGCCTTGAACAGCTGCAGGGTGCCTGGAGCACAGGGCTTCCTGGTTTTAAAAGTCCTTGGCCCAAGCCTAACAGTAACCCTAGGAAGGTAAATCAGCCGGGTATTAGGGTTCTTCCTAAGGAAAAAGCTGTGAAAGCAGCCATGTTGTGGCACTTCTGCGCTCCCTTTGGGATGCCTTTGGCAGCTACAGTAAGCCTGGAACACAGGGCTTCCTGGTTCAAAAAATCCTAGCCCTAGGCTGAACCCTAACCCTAGGGAGATATATCAGAGAAGGTATAGTGTTGGTGCACAGAAAAAAGCTGTGAAAGCAGCCATGTTGTGGCCCTTTTGCACTCCCTTTTGGATGCATTTCACAGCTCCAGTGTGCTTGGAGGTCTGGGTTTCCTGCTTTTAAATATCCTAGCACAAGGCCTACCTAACCCCAACCCGACGACGAGAAAGGCAAATCAGCCAGGAATTAGGGATGTCCCCAAGGAAATAGCTGTGGAGGCAGGCATGTTGTGGTACTTTTGTGCTCTTCTTGGGTAGTCCTTCGCAGCTGCTGTGTTCTTGGAACTCAGGGCTTTCTGGTTTTAAAACTCTAACCCTAGGCCTAACTCAAACCTCAACGCTAGGAAGGAAAATCAGCCTATGATTCGGGATGGTCTCATGGAAATAGCAGTGGAGGCAGCCAAGTTGTGTCACTTTTGCACTCCCATTGGGATGCCTTGAACAGCTGCAGTGTGCCTGGAGCACAGGGCTTCCAGGTTTTAAAAGTCCTAGGCCGAAGCCTAACAGTAACCCTAGGAAGGTAAATCAGCCGGGTATTAGGGTTCTTCCTAAGGAAAAAGCTGTGAAAGCAGCCATGTTGTGGCACTTTTGCACTCCCTTTTGGCTGCCTTTCACAGCTCCAGTGTGCCTGGAGCTCTGGGCTTCCTGATTTTAAAAATCCTAGCACAAGGCCTACCTAACCCCAACCCGACGACGAGAAAGGCAAATCAGCCAGGAATTAGGGATGTGCCCAATGAAATAGCTGGGAAGGCAGGCATGTTGTGGTACTTTTGTGCTCTTCTTGGGTAGTCCTTCGCAGCTGCTGTATTCTTGGAACTCAGGGCTTTCTGGTTGAAAGAACCCTAACCCTAGGCCTAACTCAAACCTCAACGCTAGGAAGGAAAATCAGCCTATGGTTCAGGATGGTCTCATGGAAATAGCAGTGGAGGCAGCCAAGTTGTGTCACTTTTGCGCTCCCCTTGGGATGCCTTGAACAGCTGCAGGGTGCCTGGAGCACAGGGCTTCCTGGTTTTAAAAGTCCTTGGCCCAAGCCTAACAGTAACCCTAGGAAGGTAAATCAGCCGGGTATTAGGGTTCTTCCTAAGGAAAAAGCTGTGAAAGCAGCCATGTTGTGGCACTTCTGCGCTCCCTTTGGGATGCCTTTGGCAGCTACAGTAAGCCTGGAACACAGGGCTTCCTGGTTCAAAAAATCCTAGCCCTAGGCTGAACCCTAACCCTAGGGAGATATATCAGAGAAGGTATAGTGTTGGTGCACAGAAAAAAGCTGTGAAAGCAGCCATGTTGTGGCCCTTTTGCACTCCCTTTTGGATGCATTTCACAGCTCCAGTGTGCTTGGAGGTCTGGGTTTCCTGCTTTTAAATATCCTAGCACAAGGCCTACCTAACCCCAACCCGACGACGAGAAAGGCAAATCAGCCAGGAATTAGGGATGTCCCCAAGGAAATAGCTGTGGAGGCAGGCATGTTGTGGTACTTTTGTGCTCTTCTTGGGTAGTCCTTCGCAGCTGCTGTGTTCTTGGAACTCAGGGCTTTCTGGTTAAAAAACTCTAACCCTAGGCCTAACTCAAACCTCAACGCTAGGAAGGAAAATCAGCCTATGATTCGGGATGGTCTCATGGAAATAGCAGTGGAGGCAGCCAAGTTGTGTCACTTTTGCGCTCCCCTTGGGATGCCTTGAACAGCTGCAGTGTGCCTGGAGCACAGGGCTTCCTGGTTTTCAAAGTCCTTGGCCCAAGCCTAACAGTAACCCTAGGAAGGTAAATCAGCTGGGGATTAGGGTTCTTCCTAAGGAAAAAGCTGTGAAAGCAGCCATGTTGTGGCACTTTTGCACTCCCTTTTGGATGCCTTTCACAGCTCCAGTGTGCCTGGAGGTCTGGGCTTCCTGATTTTAAAAATCCTAGCACAAGGCCTACCTAACCCCAACCCGACAACGAGAAAGGCGTATCAGCCAGGAATTAGGGATGTCCCCAAGGAAATAGCTGTGGAGGCAGGCATGTGGTGGTACTTTTGTGCTCTTCTTGGGTAGTCCTTCGCAGCTGCTGTGTTCTTGGAACTCAGGGCTTTCAGGTTAAAAGAACACTAACCATAGGCCTAACTCAAAACTCAATGCTAGGAAGGAAAACCAGCCTAAGGTTGGGGATGGTCTCATGGAAATAGCAGTGGAGGCAGCCAAGTTGTGTCACTTTTGCGCTCCCCTTGGGATGCCTTGAACAGCTGCAGGGTGCCTGGAGCACAGGGCTTCCTGGTTTTCAAAGTCCTTGGCCCAAGCCTAACAGTAACCCTAGGAAGGTAAATCAGCCGGGTATTAGGGTTCTTCCTAAGGAAAAAGCTGGGAAAGCAGCCATGTTGTGGCACTTCTGCGCTCCCTTGGATGCCTTTGGCAGCTACAGTAAGCCTGGAACACAGGGCTTCCTGGTTCAAAAAATCCTAGCCCTAGGCTGAACCCTAACCCTAACCCTAGGGAGATATATCAGAGAAGGTATAGTGATGGTGCCAAGAAAAAAGCTGTGAAAGCAGCCATGTTGTGGCCCTTTTGCACTCCCTTTTGGATGCCTTTCACAGCTCCAGTGTGCTTGGAGGTCTGGGTTTCCTGCTTTTAAATATCCTAGCACAAGGCCTACCTAACCCCAACCCGACGACGAGAAAGGCAAATCAGCCAGGAATTAGGGATGTCCCCAAGGAAATAGCTGTGGAGGCAGGCATGTTGTGGTACTTTTGTGCTCTTCTTGGGTGGTCCTTCGCATCTGCTGTGTTCTTGGAACTCAGGGCTTTCTGGTTAAAAACTCTAACCCTAGGCCTAACTCAAACCTCAACGCTAGGAAGGAAAATCAGCCTATGGTTGGGGATGGTCTCATGGAAATAGCAGTGGAGGCAGCCAAGTTGTGTCACTTTTGCGCTCCCGTTGGGATGCCTTGAACAGCTGCAGTGTGCCTGGAGCACAGGGCTTCCTGGTTTTCAAAGTCCTTGGCCCAAGCCTAACAGTAACCCTAGGAAGGTAAATCAGCCGGGTATTAGTGTTCTTCCTAAGGAAAAAGCTGTGAAAGCACCCATGTTGTGGCACTTTTGCACTCCCTTTTGGCTGCCTTTCACAGCTCCAGTGTGCCTGGAGCTCTGGGCTTCCTGATTTTAAAAATCCTAGCACAAGGCCTACCTAACCCCAACCCGACGACGGGAAAGGCAAATCAGCCAGGAATTAGGGATGTGCCCAATGAAATAGCTGGGGAGGCAGGCATGTTGTGGTACTTTTGTGCTCTTCTTGGGTAGTCCTTCGCAGCTGCTGTATTCTTGGAACTCAGGGCTTTCAGGTTGAAAGAACCCTAACCCTAGGCCTAACTCAAACCTCAACGCTAGGAAGGAAAATCAGCCTATGGTTCAGGATGGTCTCATGGAAATAGCAGTGGAGGCAGCCAAGTTGTGTCACTTTTGCGCTCCCCTTGGGATGCCTTGAACAGCTGCAGGGTGCCTGGAGCACAGGGCTTCCTGGTTTTCAAAGTCCTTGGCCCAAGCCTAACAGTAACCCTAGGAAGGTAAATCAGCCGGGTATTAGGGTTCTTCCTAAGGAAAAAGCTGTGAAAGCAGCCATGTTGTGGCACTTCTGCGCTCCCTTGGATGCCTTTGGCAGCTACAGTAAGCCTGGAACACAGGGCTTCCTGGTTCAAAAAATCCTAGCCCTAGGCTGAACCCTAACCCTAACCCTAGGGAGATATATCAGAGAAGGTATAGTGATGGTGCCAAGAAAAAAGCTGTGAAAGCAGCCATGTTGTGGCCCTTTTGCACTCCCTTTTGGATGCCTTTCACAGCTCCAGTGTGCTTGGAGGTCTGGGTTTCCTGCTTTTAAATATCCTAGCACAAGGCCTACCTAACCCCAACCCGACGACGAGAAAGGCAAATCAGCCAGGAATTAGGGATGTCCCCAAGGAAATAGCTGTGGAGGCAGGCATGTTGTGGTACTTTTGTGCTCTTCTTGGGTGGTCCTTCGCATCTGCTGTGTTCTTGGAACTCAGGGCTTTCTGGTTAAAAAACTCTAACCCTAGGCCTAACTCAAACCTCAACGCTAGGAAGGAAAATCAGCCTATGGTTCAGGATGGTCTCATGGAAATAGCAGTGGAGGCAGCCAAGTTGTGTCACTTTTGCGCTCCCGTTGGGATGCCTTGAACAGCTGCAGTGTGCCTGGAGCACAGGGCTTCCTGGTTTTCAAAGTCCTTGGCCCAAGCCTAACAGTAACCCTAGGAAGGTAAATCAGCCGGGTATTAGGGTTCTTCCTAAGGAAAAAGCTGTGAAAGCAGCCATGTTGTGGCACTTTTGCACTCCCTTTTGGCTGCCTTTCACAGCTCCAGTGTGCCTGGAGCTCTGGGCTTCCTGATTTTAAAAATCCTAGCACAAGGCCTACCTAACCCCAACCCGACGACGAGAAAGGCAAATCAGCCAGGAATTAGGGATGTGCCCAATGAAATAGCTGGGGAGGCAGGCATGTTGTGGTACTTTTGTGCTCTTCTTGGGTAGTCCTTCGCAGCTGCTGTATTCTTGGAACTCAGGGCTTTCTGGTTGAAAGAACCCTAACCCTAGGCCTAACTCAAACCTCAACGCTAGGAAGGAAAATCAGCCTATGGTTCAGGATGGTCTCATGGAAATAGCAGTGGAGGCAGCCAAGTTGTGTCACTTTTGCGCTCCCCTTGGGATGCCTTGAACAGCTGCAGGGTGCCTGGAGCACAGGGCTTCCTGGTTTTCAAAGTCCTTGGCCCAAGCCTAACAGTAACCCTAGGAAGGTAAATCAGCCGGGTATTAGGGTTCTTCCTAAGGAAAAAGCTGTGAAAGCAGCCATGTTGTGGCACTTCTGCGCTCCCTTTGGGATGCCTTTGGCAGCTACAGTAAGCCTGGAACACAGGGCTTCCTGGTTCAAAAAATCCTAGCCCTAGGCTGAACCCTAACCCTAGGGAGATATATCAGAGAAGGTATAGTGTTGGTGCACAGAAAAAAGCTGTGAAAGCAGCCATGTTGTGGCCCTTTTGCACTCCCTTTTGGATGCATTTCACAGCTCCAGTGTGCTTGGAGGTCTGGGTTTCCTGCTTTTAAATATCCTAGCACAAGGCCTACCTAACCCCAACCCGACGACGAGAAAGGCAAATCAGCCAGGAATTAGGGATGTCCCCAAGGAAATAGCTGTGGAGGCAGGCATGTTGTGGTACTTTTGTGCTCTTCTTGGGTAGTCCTTCGCAGCTGCTGTGTTCTTGGAACTCAGGGCTTTCTGGTTAAAAAACTCTAACCCTAGGCCTAACTCAAACCTCAACGCTAGGAAGGAAAATCAGCCTATGATTCGGGATGGTCTCATGGAAATAGCAGTGGAGGCAGCCAAGTTGTGTCACTTTTGCACTCCCATTGGGATGCCTTGAACAGCTGCAGTGTGCCTGGAGCACAGGGCTTCCTGGTTTTAAAAGTCCTAGGCCGAAGCCTAACAGTAACCCTAGGAAGGTAAATCAGCCGGGTATTAGGGTTCTTCCTAAGGAAAAAGCTGTGAAAGCAGCCATGTTGTGGCACTTTTGCACTCCCTTTTGGCTGCCTTTCACAGCTCCAGTGTGCCTGGAGGTCTGGGCTTCCTGATTTTAAAAATCCTAGCACAAGGCCTACCTAACCCCAACCCGACGACGAGAAAGGCAAATCAGCCAGGAATTAGGGATGTGCCCAATGAAATAGCTGGGAAGGCAGGCATGTTGTGGTACTTTTGTGCTCTTCTTGGGTAGTCCTTCGCAGCTGCTGTATTCTTGGAACTCAGGGCTTTCTGGTTGAAAGAACCCTAACCCTAGGCCTAACTCAAACCTCAACGCTAGGAAGGAAAATCAGCCTATGGTTCAGGATGGTCTCATGGAAATAGCAGTGGAGGCAGCCAAGTTGTGTCACTTTTGCGCTCCCCTTGGGATGCCTTGAACAGCTGCAGGGTGCCTGGAGCACAGGGCTTCCTGGTTTTCAAAGTCCTTGGCCCAAGCCTAACAGTAACCCTAGGAAGGTAAATCAGCCGGGTATTAGGGTTCT
The DNA here is from genome assembly GCF_028018845.1 of Melospiza georgiana. Classification (NCBI taxonomy): domain Eukaryota; kingdom Metazoa; phylum Chordata; class Aves; order Passeriformes; family Passerellidae; genus Melospiza; species Melospiza georgiana. The sequence goes on along the minus strand of NC_080442.1, from coordinate 144,558 downwards.
TCCTAAGGAAAAAGCTGTGAAAGCAGCCATGTTGTGGCACTTCTGCGCTCCCTTTGGGATGCCTTTGGCAGCTACAGTAAGCCTGGAACACAGGGCTTCCTGGTTCAAAAAATCCTAGCCCTAGGCTGAACCCTAACCCTAGGGAGATATATCAGAGAAGGTATAGTGTTGGTGCACAGAAAAAAGCTGTGAAAGCAGCCATGTTGTGGCCCTTTTGCACTCCCTTTTGGATGCATTTCACAGCTCCAGTGTGCTTGGAGGTCTGGGTTTCCTGCTTTTAAATATCCTAGCACAAGGCCTACCTAACCCCAACCCGACGACGAGAAAGGCAAATCAGCCAGGAATTAGGGATGTCCCCAAGGAAATAGCTGTGGAGGCAGGCATGTGGTGGTACTTTTGTGCTCTTCTTGGGTAGTCCTTCGCAGCTGCTGTGTTCTTGGAACTCAGGGCTTTCTGGTTAAAAAACTCTAACCCTAGGCCTAACTCAAACCTCAACGCTAGGAAGGAAAATCAGCCTATGATTCGGGATGGTCTCATGGAAATAGCAGTGGAGGCAGCCAAGTTGTGTCACTTTTGCGCTCCCCTTGGGATGCCTTGAACAGCTGCAGTGTGCCTGGAGCACAGGGCTTCCTGGTTTTCAAAGTCCTTGGCCCAAGCCTAACAGTAACCCTAGGAAGGTAAATCAGCTGGGGATTAGGGTTCTTCCTAAGGAAAAAGCTGTGAAAGCAGCCATGTTGTGGCACTTTTGCACTCCCTTTTGGATGCCTTTCACAGCTCCAGTGTGCCTGGAGGTCTGGGCTTCCTGATTTTAAAAAATCCTAGCACAAGGCCTACCTAACCCAACCCGACAACGAGAAAGGCGTATCAGCCAGGAATTAGGGATGTCCCCAAGGAAATAGCTGTGGAGGCAGGCATGTGGTGGTACTTTTGTGCTCTTCTTGGGTAGTCCTTCGCAGCTGCTGTGTTCTTGGAACTCAGGGCTTTCAGGTTAAAAGAACACTAACCATAGGCCTAACTCAAAACTCAACGCTAGGAAGGAAAACCAGCCTAAGGTTGGGGATGGTCTCATGGAAATAGCAGTGGAGGCAGCCAAGTTGTGTCACTTTTGCGCTCCCCTTGGGATGCCTTGAACAGCTGCAGTGTGCCTGGAGCACAGGGCTTCCTGGTTTTCAAAGTCCTTGGCCCAAGCCTAACAGTAACCCTAGGAAGGTAAATCAGCCGGGTATTAGGGTTCTTCCTAAGGAAAAAGCTGTGAAAGCAGCCATGTTGTGGCACTTCTGCGCTCCCTTGGATGCCTTTGGCAGCTACAGTAAGCCTGGAACACAGGGCTTCCTGGTTCAAAAAATCCTAGCCCTAGGCTGAACCCAAACCCTAGGGAGATATATCAGAGAAGGTATAGTGTTGGTGCACAGAAAAAAGCTGTGAAAGCAGCCATGTTGTGGCCCTTTTGCACTCCCTTTTGGATGCATTTCACAGCTCCAGTGTGCTTGGAGGTCTGGGTTTCCTGCTTTTAAATATCCTAGCACAAGGCCTGCCTAACCCCAACCCGACGACGAGAAAGGCAAATCAGCCAGGAATTAGGGATGTCCCCAAGGAAATAGCTGTGGAGGCAGGCATGTTGTGGTACTTTTGTGCTCTTCTTGGGTAGTCCTTCGCAGCTGCTGTGTTCTTGGAACTCAGGGCTTTCAGGTTAAAAGAACACTAACCATAGGCCTAACTCAAAACTCAACGCTAGGAAGGAAAACCAGCCTAAGGTTGGGGATGGTCTCATGGAAATAGCAGTGGAGGCAGCCAAGTTGTGTCACTTTTGCGCTCCCCTTGGGATGCCTTGAACAGCTGCAGTGTGCCTGGAGCACAGGGCTTCCTGGTTTTCAAAGTCCTTGGCCCAAGCCTAACAGTAACCCTAGGAAGGTAAATCAGCCGGGTATTAGGGTTCTTCCTAAGGAAAAAGCTGTGAAAGCAGCCATGTTGTGGCACTTCTGCGCTCCCTTGGATGCCTTTGGCAGCTACAGTAAGCCTGGAACACAGGGCTTCCTGGTTCAAAAAATCCTAGCCCTAGGCTGAACCCTAACCCTAACCCTAGGGAGATATATCAGAGAAGGTATAGTGATGGTGCCAAGAAAAAAGCTGTGAAAGCAGCCATGTTGTGGCCCTTTTGCACTCCCTTTTGGATGCCTTTCACAGCTCCAGTGTGCTTGGAGGTCTGGGTTTCCTGCTTTTAAATATCCTAGCACAAGGCCTACCTAACCCCAACCCGACGACGAGAAAGGCAAATCAGCCAGGAATTAGGGATGTCCCCAAGGAAATAGCTGTGGAGGCAGGCATGTTGTGGTACTTTTGTGCTCTTCTTGGGTAGTCCTTCGCAGCTGCTGTGTTCTTGGAACTCAGGGCTTTCTGGTTAAAAAACTCTAACCCTAGGCCTAACTCAAACCTCAACGCTAGGAAGGAAAATCAGCCTATGATTCGGGATGGTCTCATGGAAATAGCAGTGGAGGCAGCCAAGTTGTGTCACTTTTGCGCTCCCCTTGGGATGCCTTGAACAGCTGCAGTGTGCCTGGAGCACAGGGCTTCCTGGTTTTCAAAGTCCTTGGCCCAAGCCTAACAGTAACCCTAGGAAGGTAAATCAGCCGGGTATTAGGGTTCTTCCTAAGGAAAAAGCTGTGAAAGCAGCCATGTTGTGGCACTTTTGCACTCCCTTTTGGCTGCCTTTCACAGCTCCAGTGTGCTTGGAGGTCTGGGTTTCCTGCTTTTAAATATCCTAGCACAAGGCCTACCTAACCCCAACCCGACAACGAGAAAGGCAAATCAGCCAGGAATTAGGGATGTCCCCAAGGAAATAGCTGGGGAGGCAGGCATGTTGTGGTACTTTTGTGCTCTTCTTGGGTAGTCCTTCGCAGCTGCTGTATTCTTGGAACTCAGGGCTTTCTGGTTGAAAGAACCCTAACCCTAGGCCTAACTCAAACCTCAACGCTAGGAAGGAAAATCAGCCTATGGTTCAGGATGGTCTCATGGAAATAGCAGTGGAGGCAGCCAAGTTGTGTCACTTTTGCGCTCCCCTTGGGATGCCTTGAACAGCTGCAGGGTGCCTGGAGCACAGGGCTTCCTGGTTTTAAAAGTCCTTGGCCCAAGCCTAACAGTAACCCTAGGAAGGTAAATCAGCCGGGTATTAGGGTTCTTCCTAAGGAAAAAGCTGTGAAAGCAGCCATGTTGTGGCACTTCTGCGCTCCCTTTGGGATGCCTTTGGCAGCTACAGTAAGCCTGGAACACAGGGCTTCCTGGTTCAAAAAATCCTAGCCCTAGGCTGAACCCTAACCCTAACCCTAGGGAGATATATCAGAGAAGGTATAGTGATGGTGCCAAGAAAAAAGCTGTGAAAGCAGCCATGTTGTGGCCCTTTTGCACTCCCTTTTGGATGCATTTCACAGCTCCAGTGTGCTTGGAGGTCTGGGTTTCCTGCTTTTAAATATCCTAGCACAAGGCCTACCTAACCCCAACCCGACGACGAGAAAGGCAAATCAGCCAGGAATTAGGGATGTCCCCAAGGAAATAGCTGTGGAGGCAGGCATGTTGTGGTACTTTTGTGCTCTTCTTGGGTGGTCCTTCGCATCTGCTGTGTTCTTGGAACTCAGGGCTTTCTGGTTAAAAAACTCTAACCCTAGGCCTAACTCAAACCTCAACGCTAGGAAGGAAAATCAGCCTATGGTTGGGGATGGTCTCATGGAAATAGCAGTGGAGGCAGCCAAGTTGTGTCACTTTTGCGCTCCCGTTGGGATGCCTTGAACAGCTGCAGTGTGCCTGGAGCACAGGGCTTCCTGGTTTTAAAAGTCCTTGGCCCAAGCCTAACAGTAACCCTAGGAAGGTAAATCAGCCGGGTATTAGGGTTCTTCCTAAGGAAAAAGCTGTGAAAGCAGCCATGTTGTGGCACTTTTGCACTCCCTTTTGGCTGCCTTTCACAGCTCCAGTGTGCCTGGAGCTCTGGGCTTCCTGATTTTAAAAATCCTAGCACAAGGCCTACCTAACCCCAACCCGACGGCGAGAAAGGCAAATCAGCCAGGAATTAGGGATGTGCCCAATGAAATAGCTGGGGAGGCAGGCATGTTGTGGTACTTTTGTGCTCTTCTTGGGTAGTCCTTCGCAGCTGCTGTATTCTTGGAACTCAGGGCTTTCTGGTTGAAAGAACCCTAACCCTAGGCCTAACTCAAACCTCAACGCTAGGAAGGAAAATCAGCCTATGGTTCAGGATGGTCTCATGGAAATAGCAGTGGAGGCAGCCAAGTTGTGTCACTTTTGCGCTCCCCTTGGGATGCCTTGAACAGCTGCAGGGTGCCTGGAGCACAGGGCTTCCTGGTTTTCAAAGTCCTTGGCCCAAGCCTAACAGTAACCCTAGGAAGGTAAATCAGCCGGGTATTAGGGTTCTTCCTAAGGAAAAAGCTGTGAAAGCAGCCATGTTGTGGCACTTCTGCGCTCCCTTGGATGCCTTTGGCAGCTACAGTAAGCCTGGAACACAGGGCTTCCTGGTTCAAAAAATCCTAGCCCTAGGCTGAACCCTAACACTAACCCTAGGGAGATATATCAGAGAAGGTATAGTGATGGTGCCAAGAAAAAAGCTGTGAAAGCAGCCATGTTGTGGCCCTTTTGCACTCCCTTTTGGATGCCTTTCACAGCTCCAGTGTGCTTGGAGGTCTGGGTTTCCTGCTTTTAAATATCCTAGCACAAGGCCTACCTAACCCCAACCCGACGACGAGAAAGGCAAATCAGCCAGGAATTAGGGATGTCCCCAAGGAAATAGCTGTGGAGGCAGGCATGTTGTGGTACTTTTGTGCTCTTCTTGGGTGGTCCTTCGCATCTGCTGTGTTCTTGGAACTCAGGGCTTTCTGGTTAAAAAACTCTAACCCTAGGCCTAACTCAAACCTCAACGCTAGGAAGGAAAATCAGCCTATGGTTGGGGATGGTCTCATGGAAATAGCAGTGGAGGCAGCCAAGTTGTGTCACTTTTGCGCTCCCGTTGGGATGCCTTGAACAGCTGCAGTGTTCCTGGAGCACAGGGCTTCCTGGTTTTAAAAGTCCTTGGCCCAAGCCTAACAGTAACCCTAGGAAGGTAAATCAGCCGGGTATTAGGGTTCTTCCTAAGGAAAAAGCTGTGAAAGCAGCCATGTTGTGGCACTTTTGCAATCCCTTTTGGCTGCCTTTCACAGCTCCAGTGTGCCTGGAGCTCTGGGCTTCCTGATTTTAAAAATCCTAGCACAAGGCCTACCTAACCCCAACCCGACGATGAGAAAGGCAAATCAGCCAGGAATTAGGGATGTGCCCAATGAAATAGCTGGGGAGGCAGGCATGTTGTGGTACTTTTGTGCTCTTCTTGGGTAGTCCTTCGCAGCTGCTGTATTCTTGGAACTCAGGGCTTTCTGGTTGAAAGAACCCTAACCCTAGGCCTAACTCAAACCTCAACGCTAGGAAGGAAAATCAGCCTATGGTTCAGGATGGTCTCATGGAAATAGCAGTGGAGGCAGCCAAGTTGTGTCACTTTTGCGCTCCCGTTGGGATGCCTTGAACAGCTGCAGTGTGCCTGGAGCACAGGGCTTCCTGGTTTTAAAAGTCCTTGGCCCAAGCCTAACAGTAACCCTAGGAAGGTAAATCAGCCGGGTATTAGGGTTCTTCCTAAGGAAAAAGCTGTGAAAGCAGCCATGTTGTGGCACTTTTGCACTCCCTTTTGGCTGCCTTTCACAGCTCCAGTGTGCCTGGAGCTCTGGGCTTCCTGATTTTAAAAATCCTAGCACAAGGCCTACCTAACCCCAACCCGACGACGAGAAAGGCAAATCAGCCAGGAATTAGGGATGTGCCCAATGAAATAGCTGGGGAGGCAGGCATGTTGTGGTACTTTTGTGCTCTTCTTGGGTAGTCCTTCGCAGCTGCTGTATTCTTGGAACTCAGGGCTTTCTGGTTGAAAGAACCCTAACCCTAGGCCTAACTCAAACCTCAACGCTAGGAAGGAAAATCAGCCTATGGTTCAGGATGGTCTCATGGAAATAGCAGTGGAGGCAGCCAAGTTGTGTCACTTTTGCGCTCCCCTTGGGATGCCTTGAACAGCTGCAGGGTGCCTGGAGCACAGGGCTTCCTGGTTTTCAAAGTCCTTGGCCCAAGCCTAACAGTAACCCTAGGAAGGTAAATCAGCCGGGTATTAGGGTTCTTCCTAAGGAAAAAGCTGTGAAAGCAGCCATGTTGTGGCACTTCTGCGCTCCCTTGGATGCCTTTGGCAGCTACAGTAAGCCTGGAACACAGGGCTTCCTGGTTCAAAAAATCCTAGCCCTAGGCTGAACCCTAACCCTAGGGAGATATATCAGAGAAGGTATAGTGTTGGTGCACAGAAAAAAGCTGTGAAAGCAGCCATGTTGTGGCCCTTTTGCACTCCCTTTTGGATGCATTTCACAGCTCCAGTGTGCTTGGAGGTCTGGGTTTCCTGCTTTTAAATATCCTAGCACAAGGCCTACCTAACCCCAACCCGACGACGAGAAAGGCAAATCAGCCAGGAATTAGGGATGTCCCCAAGGAAATAGCTGTGGAGGCAGGCATGTTGTGGTACTTTTGTGCTCTTCTTGGGTAGTCCTTCGCAGCTGCTGTGTTCTTGGAACTCAGGGCTTTCTGGTTAAAAAACTCTAACCCTAGGCCTAACTCAAACCTCAACGCTAGGAAGGAAAATCAGCCTATGATTCGGGATGGTCTCATGGAAATAGCAGTGGAGGCAGCCAAGTTGTGTCACTTTTGCACTCCCATTGGGATGCCTTGAACAGCTGCAGTGTGCCTGGAGCACAGGGCTTCCTGGTTTTCAAAGTCCTTGGCCCAAGCCTAACAGTAACCCTAGGAAGGTAAATCAGCCGGGTATTAGGGTTCTTCCTAAGGAAAAAGCTGTGAAAGCAGCCATGTTGTGGCACTTTTGCACTCCCTTTTGGCTGCCTTTCACAGCTCCAGTGTGCCTGGAGCTCTGGGCTTCCTGATTTTAAAAATCCTAGCACAAGGCCTACCTAACCCCAACCCGACGACGAGAAAGGCAAATCAGCCAGGAATTAGGGATGTGCCCAATGAAATAGCTGGGGAGGCAGGCATGTTGTGGTACTTTTGTGCTCTTCTTGGGTAGTCCTTCGCAGCTGCTGTATTCTTGGAACTCAGGGCTTTCTGGTTGAAAGAACCCTAACCCTAGGCCTAACTCAAACCTCAACGCTAGGAAGGAAAATCAGCCTATGGTTCAGGATGGTCTCATGGAAATAGCAGTGGAGGCAGCCAAGTTGTGTCACTTTTGCGCTCCCCTTGGGATGCCTTGAACAGCTGCAGGGTGCCTGGAGCACAGGGCTTCCTGGTTTTCAAAGTCCTTGGCCCAAGCCTAACAGTAACCCTAGGAAGGTAAATCAGCCGGGTATTAGGGTTCTTCCTAAGGAAAAAGCTGTGAAAGCAGCCATGTTGTGGCACTTCTGCGCTCCCTTGGATGCCTTTGGCAGCTACAGTAAGCCTGGAACACAGGGCTTCCTGGTTCAAAAAATCCTAGCCCTAGGCTGAACCCTAACACTAACCCTAGGGAGATATATCAGAGAAGGTATAGTGATGGTGCCAAGAAAAAAGCTGTGAAAGCAGCCATGTTGTGGCCCTTTTGCACTCCCTTTTGGATGCCTTTCACAGCTCCAGTGTGCTTGGAGGTCTGGGTTTCCTGCTTTTAAATATCCTAGCACAAGGCCTACCTAACCCCAACCCGACGACGAGAAAGGCAAATCAGCCAGGAATTAGGGATGTCCCCAAGGAAATAGCTGTGGAGGCAGGCATGTTGTGGTACTTTTGTGCTCTTCTTGGGTGGTCCTTCGCATCTGCTGTGTTCTTGGAACTCAGGGCTTTCTGGTTAAAAAACTCTAACCCTAGGCCTAACTCAAACCTCAACGCTAGGAAGGAAAATCAGCCTATGGTTGGGGATGGTCTCATGGAAATAGCAGTGGAGGCAGCCAAGTTGTGTCACTTTTGCGCTCCCGTTGGGATGCCTTGAACAGCTGCAGTGTTCCTGGAGCACAGGGCTTCCTGGTTTTAAAAGTCCTTGGCCCAAGCCTAACAGTAACCCTAGGAAGGTAAATCAGCCGGGTATTAGGGTTCTTCCTAAGGAAAAAGCTGTGAAAGCAGCCATGTTGTGGCACTTTTGCACTCCCTTTTGGCTGCCTTTCACAGCTCCAGTGTGCCTGGAGCTCTGGGCTTCCTGATTTTAAAAATCCTAGCACAAGGCCTACCTAACCCCAACCCGACGACGAGAAAGGCAAATCAGCCAGGAATTAGGGATGTGCCCAATGAAATAGCTGGGGAGGCAGGCATGTTGTGGTACTTTTGTGCTCTTCTTGGGTAGTCCTTCGCAGCTGCTGTATTCTTGGAACTCAGGGCTTTCTGGTTGAAAGAACCCTAACCCTAGGCCTAACTCAAACCTCAACGCTAGGAAGGAAAATCAGCCTATGGTTCAGGATGGTCTCATGGAAATAGCAGTGGAGGCAGCCAAGTTGTGTCACTTTTGCGCTCCCCTTGGGATGCCTTGAACAGCTGCAGGGTGCCTGGAGCACAGGGCTTCCTGGTTTTCAAAGTCCTTGGCCCAAGCCTAACAGTAACCCTAGGAAGGTAAATCAGCCGGGTATTAGGGTTCTTCCTAAGGAAAAAGCTGTGAAAGCAGCCATGTTGTGGCACTTCTGCGCTCCCTTTGGGATGCCTTTGGCAGCTACAGTAAGCCTGGAACACAGGGCTTCCTGGTTCAAAAAATCCTAGCCCTAGGCTGAACCCTAACCCTAGGGAGATATATCAGAGAAGGTATAGTGTTGGTGCACAGAAAAAAGCTGTGAAAGCAGCCATGTTGTGGCCCTTTTGCACTCCCTTTTGGATGCATTTCACAGCTCCAGTGTGCTTGGAGGTCTGGGTTTCCTGCTTTTAAATATCCTAGCACAAGGCCTACCTAACCCCAATCCGACGACGAGAAAGGCAAATCAGCCAGGAATTAGGGATGTCCCCAAGGAAATAGCTGTGGAGGCAGGCATGTTGTGGTACTTTTGTGCTCTTCTTGGGTAGTCCTTCGCAGCTGCTGTGTTCTTGGAACTCAGGGCTTTCTGGTTAAAAAACTCTAACCCTAGGCCTAACTCAAACCTCAACGCTAGGAAGGAAAATCAGCCTATGATTCGGGATGGTCTCATGGAAATAGCAGTGGAGGCAGCCAAGTTGTGTCACTTTTGCACTCCTATTGGGATGCCTTGAACAGCTGCGGTGTGCCTGGAGCACAGGGCTTCCTGGTTTTAAAAGTCCTAGGCCGAAGCCTAACAGTAACCCTAGGAAGGTAAATCAGCTGGGGATTAGGGTTCTTCCTAAGGAAAAAGCTGTGAAAGCAGCCATGTTGTGGCACTTTTGCACTCCCTTTTGGCTGCCTTTCACAGCTCCAGTGTGCCTGGAGGTCTGGGCTTCCTGATTTTAAAAATCCTAGCACAAGGCCTACCTAACCCCAACCCGACGACGAGAAAGGCAAATCAGCCAGGAATTAGGGATGTGCCCTATGAAATAGCTGGGAAGGCAGGCATGTTGTGGTACTTTTGTGCTCTTCTTGGGTAGTCCTTCGCAGCTGCTGTATTCTTGGAACTCAGGGCTTTCTGGTTGAAAGAACCCTAACCCTAGGCCTAACTCAAACCTCAACGCTAGGAAGGAAAATCAGCCTATGGTTCAGGATGGTCTCATGGAAATAGCAGTGGAGGCAGCCAAGTTGTGTCACTTTTGCGCTCCCCTTGGGATGCCTTGAACAGCTGCAGGGTGCCTGGAGCACAGGGCTTCCTGGTTTTAAAAGTCCTTGGCCCAAGCCTAACAGTAACCCTAGGAAGGTAAATCAGCCGGGTATTAGGGTTCTTCCTAAGGAAAAAGCTGTGAAAGCAGCCATGTTGTGGCACTTCTGCACTCCCTTTGGGATGCCTTTGGCAGCTACAGTAAGCCTGGAACACAGGGCTTCCTGGTTCAAAAAATCCTAGCCCTAGGCTGAACCCTAACCCTAGGGAGATATATCAGAGAAGGTATAGTGTTGGTGCACAGAAAAAAGCTGTGAAAGCAGCCATGTTGTGGCCCTTTTGCACTCCCTTTTGGATGCATTTCACAGCTCCAGTGTGCTTGGAGGTCTGGGTTTCCTGCTTTTAAATATCCTAGCACAAGGCCTACCTAACCCCAACCCGACGACGAGAAAGGCAAATCAGCCAGGAATTAGGGATGTCCCCAAGGAAATAGCTGTGGAGGCAGGCATGTTGTGGTACTTTTGTGCTCTTCTTGGGTAGTCCTTCGCAGCTGCTGTGTTCTTGGAACTCAGGGCTTTCTGGTTAAAAAACTCTAACCCTAGGCCTAACTCAAACCTCAACGCTAGGAAGGAAAATCAGCCTATGATTCGGGATGGTCTCATGGAAATAGCAGTGGAGGCAGCCAAGTTGTGTCACTTTTGCGCTCCCCTTGGGATGCCTTGAACAGCTGCAGTGTGCCTGGAGCACAGGGCTTCCTGGTTTTCAAAGTCCTTGGCCCAAGCCTAACAGTAACCCTAGGAAGGTAAATCAGCTGGGGATTAGGGTTCTTCCTAAGGAAAAAGCTGTGAAAGCAGCCATGTTGTGGCACTTTTGCACTCCCTTTTGGATGCCTTTCACAGCTCCAGTGTGCCTGGAGGTCTGGGCTTCCTGATTTTAAAAATCCTAGCACAAGGCCTACCTAACCCCAACCCGACGACGAGAAAGGCAAATCAGCCAGGAATTAGGGATGTGCCCAATGAAATAGCTGGGGAGGCAGGCATGTTGTGGTACTTTTGTGCTCTTCTTGGGTAGTCCTTCGCAGCTGCTGTATTCTTGGAACTCAGGGCTTTCTGGTTGAAAGAACCCTAACCCTAGGCCTAACTCAAACCTCAACGCTAGGAAGGAAAATCAGCCTATGGTTCAGGATGGTCTCATGGAAATAGCAGTGGAGGCAGCCAAGTTGTGTCACTTTTGCGCTCCCCTTGGGATGCCTTGAACAGCTGCAGTGTGCCTGGAGCACAGGGCTTCCTGGTTTTCAAAGTCCTTGGCCCAAGCCTAACAGTAACCCTAGGAAGGTAAATCAGCCGGGTATTAGGGTTCTTCCTAAGGAAAAAGCTGTGAAAGCAGCCATGTTGTGGCACTTCTGCGCTCCCTTGGATGCCTTTGGCAGCTACAGTAAGCCTGGAACACAGGGCTTCCTGGTTCAAAAAATCCTAGCCCTAGGCTGAACCCTAACCCTAACCCTAGGGAGATATATCAGAGAAGGTATAGTGATGGTGCCAAGAAAAAAGCTGTGAAAGCAGCCATGTTGTGGCCCTTTTGCACTCCCTTTTGGATGCCTTTCACAGCTCCAGTGTGCTTGGAGGTCTGGGTTTCCTGCTTTTAAATATCCTAGCACAAGGCCTACCTAACCCCAACCCGACGACGAGAAAGGCAAATCAGCCAGGAATTAGGGATGTCCCCAAGGAAATAGCTGTGGAGGCAGGCATGTTGTGGTACTTTTGTGCTCTTCTTGGGTGGTCCTTCGCATCTGCTGTGTTCTTGGAACTCAGGGCTTTCTGGTTAAAAAACTCTAACCCTAGGCCTAACACAAACCTCAACGCTAGGAAGGAAAATCAGCCTATGGTTGGGGATGGTCTCATGGAAATAGCAGTGGAGGCAGCCAAGTTGTGTCACTTTTGCGCTCCCGTTGGGATGCCTTGAACAGCTGCAGTGTGCCTGGAGCACAGGGCTTCCTGGTTTTCAAAGTCCTTGGCCCAAGCCTAACAGTAACCCTAGGAAGGTAAATCAGCCGGGTATTAGGGTTCTTCCTAAGGAAAAAGCTGTGAAAGCAGCCATGTTGTGGCACTTTTGCACTCCCTTTTGGCTGCCTTTCACAGCTCCAGTGTGCCTGGAGCTCTGGGCTTCCTGATTTTAAAAATCCTAGCACAAGGCCTACCTAACCCCAACCCGACGACGGGAAAGGCAAATCAGCCAGGAATTAGGGATGTGCCCAATGAAATAGCTGGGGAGGCAGGCATGTTGTGGTACTTTTGTGCTCTTCTTGGGTAGTCCTTCGCAGCTGCTGTATTCTTGGAACTCAGGGCTTTCAGGTTGAAAGAACCCTAACCCTAGGCCTAACTCAAACCTCAACGCTAGGAAGGAAAATCAGCCTAAGGTTGGGGATGGTCTCATGGAAATAGCAGTGGAGGCAGCCAAGTTGTGTCACTTTTGCGCTCCCCTTGGGATGCCTTGAACAGCTGCAGGGTGCCTGGAGCACAGGGCTTCCTGGTTTTCAAAGTCCTTGGCCCAAGCCTAACAGTAACCCTAGGAAGGTAAATCAGCCGGGTATTAGGGTTCTTCCTAAGGAAAAAGCTGTGAAAGCAGCCATGTTGTGGCACTTCTGCGCTCCCTTGGATGCCTTTGGCAGCTACAGTAAGCCTGGAACACAGGGCTTCCTGGTTCAAAAAATCCTAGCCCTAGGCTGAACCCTAACCCTAACCCTAGGGAGATATATCAGAGAAGGTATAGTGATGGTGCCAAGAAAAAAGCTGTGAAAGCAGCCATGTTGTGGCCCTTTTGCACTCCCTTTTGGATGCCTTTCACAGCTCCAGTGTGCTTGGAGGTCTGGGTTTCCTGCTTTTAAATATCCTAGCACAAGGCCTACCTAACCCCAACCCGACGACGAGAAAGGCAAATCAGCCAGGAATTAGGGATGTCCCCAAGGAAATAGCTGTGGAGGCAGGCATGTTGTGGTACTTTTGTGCTCTTCTTGGGTGGTCCTTCGCAGCTGCTGTGTTCTTGGAACTCAGGGCTTTCTGGTTAAAAAACTATAACCCTAGGCCTAACTCAAACCTCAACGCCAGGAAGGAAAATCAGCCTATGATTCGGGATGGTCTCATGGAAATAGCAGTGGAGGCAGCCATGTTGTGTCACTTTTGCACTCCCATTGGGATGCCTTGAACAGCTGCAGTGTGCCTGGAGCACAGGGCTTCCTGGTTTTAAAAGTCCTAGGCCGAAGCCTAACAGTAACCCTAGGAAGGTAAATCAGCCGGGTATTAGGGGTCTTCCTAAGGAAAAAGCTGTGAAAGCAGCCATGTTGTGGCACTTTTGCACTCCCTTTTGGCTGCCTTTCACAGCTCCAGTGTGCCTGGAGGTCTGGGCTTCCTGATTTTAAAAATCCTAGCACAAGGCCTACCTAACCCCAACCCGACGACGAGAAAGGCAAATCAGCCAGGAATTAGGGATGTGCCCAATGAAATAGCTGGGAAGGCAGGCATGTTGTGGTACTTTTGTGCTCTTCTTGGGTAGTCCTTCGCAGCTGCTGTATTCTTGGAACTCAGGGCTTTCTGGTTGAAAGAACCCTAACCCTAGGCCTAACTCAAACCTCAACGCTAGGAAGGAAAATCAGCCTATGGTTCAGGATGGTCTCATGGAAATAGCAGTGGAGGCAGCCAAGTTGTGTCACTTTTGCGCTCCCCTTGGGATGCCTTCAACAGCTGCAGGGTGCCTGGAGCACAGGGCTTCCTGGTTTTCAAAGTCCTTGGCCCAAGCCTAACAGTAACCCTAGGAAGGTAAATCAGCCGGGTATTAGGGTTCTTCCTAAGGAAAAAGCTGTGAAAGCAGCCATGTTGTGGCACTTCTGCGCTCCCTTTGGGATGCCTTTGGCAGCTACAGTAAGCCTGGAACACAGGGCTTCCTGGTTCAAAAAATCCTAGCCCTAGGCTGAACCCTAACCCTAGGGAGATATATCAGAGAAGGTATAGTGTTGGTGCACAGAAAAAAGCTGTGAAAGCAGCCATGTTGTGGCCCTTTTGCACTCCCTTTTGGATGCATTTCACAGCTCCAGTGTGCTTGGAGGTCTGGGTTTCCTGCTTTTAAATATCCTAGCACAAGGCCTACCTAACCCCAACCCGACGACGAGAAAGGCAAATCAGCCAGGAATTAGGGATGTCCCCAAGGAAATAGCTGTGGAGGCAGGCATGTGGTGGTACTTTTGTGCTCTTCTTGGGTAGTCCTTCGCAGCTGCTGTGTTCTTGGAACTCAGGGCTTTCTGGTTAAAAAACTCTAACCCTAGGCCTAACTCAAACCTCAACGCTAGGAAGGAAAATCAGCCTATGATTCGGGATGGTCTCATGGAAATAGCAGTGGAGGCAGCCAAGTTGTGTCACTTTTGCGCTCCCCTTGGGATGCCTTGAACAGCTGCAGTGTGCCTGGAGCACAGGGCTTCCTGGTTTTCAAAGTCCTTGGCCCAAGCCTAACAGTAACCCTAGGAAGGTAAATCAGCTGGGGATTAGGGTTCTTCCTAAGGAAAAAGCTGTGAAAGCAGCCATGTTGTGGCACTTTTGCACTCCCTTTTGGATGCCTTTCACAGCTCCAGTGTGCCTGGAGGTCTGGGCTTCCTGATTTTAAAAATCCTAGCACAAGGCCTACCTAACCCCAACCCGACAACGAGAAAGGCGTATCAGCCAGGAATTAGGGATGTCCCCAAGGAAATAGCTGTGGAGGCAGGCATGTGGTGGTACTTTTGTGCTCTTCTTGGGTAGTCCTTCGCAGCTGCTGTGTTCTTGGAACTCAGGGCTTTCAGGTTAAAAGAACACTAACCATAGGCCTAACTCAAAACTCAACGCTAGGAAGGAAAACCAGCCTAAGGTTGGGGATGGTCTCATGGAAATAGCAGTGGAGGCAGCCAAGTTGTGTCACTTTTGCGCTCCCCTTGGGATGCCTTGAACAGCTGCAGTGTGCCTGGAGCACAGGGCTTCCTGGTTTTCAAAGTCCTTGGCCCAAGCCTAACAGTAACCCTAGGAAGGTAAATCAGCCGGGTATTAGGGTTCTTCCTAAGGAAAAAGCTGTGAAAGCAGCCATGTTGTGGCACTTCTGCGCTCCCTTGGATGCCTTTGGCAGCTACAGTAAGCCTGGAACACAGGGCTTCCTGGTTCAAAAAATCCTAGCCCTAGGCTGAACCCAAACCCTAGGGAGATATATCAGAGAAGGTATAGTGTTGGTGCACAGAAAAAAGCTGTGAAAGCAGCCATGTTGTGGCCCTTTTGCACTCCCTTTTGGATGCATTTCACAGCTCCAGTGTGCTTGGAGGTCTGGGTTTCCTGCTTTTAAATATCCTAGCACAAGGCCTACCTAACCCCAACCCGACGACGAGAAAGGCAAATCAGCCAGGAATTAGGGATGTCCCCAAGGAAATAGCTGTGGAGGCAGGCATGTTGTGGTACTTTTGTGCTCTTCTTGGGTAGTCCTTCGCAGCTGCTGTGTTCTTGGAACTCAGGGCTTTCTGGTTAAAAAACTCTAACCCTAGGCCTAACTCAAACCTCAACGCTAGGAAGGAAAATCAGCCTATGATTCGGGATGGTCTCATGGAAATAGCAGTGGAGGCAGCCAAGTTGTGTCACTTTTGCACTCCCATTGGGATGCCTTGAACAGCTGCAGTGTGCCTGGAGCACAGGGCTTCCTGGTTTTAAAAGTCCTAGCCCGAAGCCTAACAGTAACCCTAGGAAGGTAAATCAGCCGGGTATTAGGGTTCTTCCTAAGGAAAAAGCTGTGAAAGCAGCCATGTTGTGGCACTTTTGCACTCCCTTTTGGCTGCCTTTCACAGCTCCAGTGTGCCTGGAGCTCTGGGCTTCCTGATTTTAAAAATCCTAGCACAAGGCCTACCTAACCCCAACCCGACGACGAGAAAGGCAAATCAGCCAGGAATTAGGGATGTGCCCAATGAAATAGCTGGGGAGGCAGGCATGTTGTGGTACTTTTGTGCTCTTCTTGGGTAGTCCTTCGCAGCTGCTGTATTCTTGGAACTCAGGGCTTTCTGGTTGAAAGAACCCTAACCCTAGGCCTAACTCAAACCTCAACGCTAGGAAGGAAAATCAGCCTATGGTTCAGGATGGTCTCATGGAAATAGCAGTGGAGGCAGCCAAGTTGTGTCACTTTTGCGCTCCCCTTGGGATGCCTTGAACAGCTGCAGGGTGCCTGGAGCACAGGGCTTCCTGGTTTTCAAAGTCCTTGGCCCAAGCCTAACAGTAACCCTAGGAAGGTAAATCAGCCGGGTATTAGGGTTCTTCCTAAGGAAAAAGCTGTGAAAGCAGCCATGTTGTGGCACTTCTGCGCTCCCTTTGGGATGCCTTTGGCAGCTACAGTAAGCCTGGAACACAGGGCTTCCTGGTTCAAAAAATCCTAGCCCTAGGCTGAACCCTAACCCTAGGGAGATATATCAGAGAAGGTATAGTGTTGGTGCACAGAAAAAAGCTGTGAAAGCAGCCATGTTGTGGCCCTTTTGCACTCCCTTTTGGATGCATTTCACAGCTCCAGTGTGCTTGGAGGTCTGGGTTTCCTGCTTTTAAATATCCTAGCACAAGGCCTACCTAACCCCAACCCGACGACGAGAAAGGCAAATCAGCCAGGAATTAGGGATGTCCCCAAGGAAATAGCTGTGGAGGCAGGCATGTTGTGGTACTTTTGTGCTCTTCTTGGGTAGTCCTTCGCAGCTGCTGTGTTCTTGGAACTCAGGGCTTTCTGGTTAAAAAACTCTAACCCTAGGCCTAACTCAAACCTCAACGCTAGGAAGGAAAATCAGCCTATGATTCGGGATGGTCTCATGGAAATAGCAGTGGAGGCAGCCAAGTTGTGTCACTTTTGCGCTCCCCTTGGGATGCCTTGAACAGCTGCAGTGTGCCTGGAGCACAGGGCTTCCTGGTTTTCAAAGTCCTTGGCCCAAGCCTAACAGTAACCCTAGGAAGGTAAATCAGCTGGGGATTAGAGTTCTTCCTAAGGAAAAAGCTGTGAAAGCAGCCATGTTGTGGCACTTTTGCACTCCCTTTTGGATGCCTTTCACAGCTCCAGTGTGCCTGGAGGTCTGGGCTTCCTGATTTTAAAAATCCTAGCACAAGGCCTACCTAACCCCAACCCGACAACGAGAAAGGCGTATCAGCCAGGAATTAGGGATGTCCCCAAGGAAATAGCTGTGGAGGCAGGCATGTGGTGGTACTTTTGTGCTCTTCTTGGGTAGTCCTTCGCAGCTGCTGTGTTCTTGGAACTCAGGGCTTTCAGGTTAAAAGAACACTAACCATAGGCCTAACTCAAAACTCAACGCTAGGAAGGAAAACCAGCCTAAGGTTGGGGATGGTCTCATGGAAATAGCAGTGGAGGCAGCCAAGTTGTGTCACTTTTGCGCTCCCCTTGGGATGCCTTGAACAGCTGCAGGGTGCCTGGAGCACAGGGCTTCCTGGTTTTAAAAGTCCTTGGCCCAAGCCTAACAGTAACCCTAGGAAGGTAAATCAGCCGGGTATTAGGGTTCTTCCTAAGGAAAAAGCTGTGAAAGCAGCCATGTTGTGGCACTTCTGCGCTCCCTTGGATGCCTTTGGCAGCTACAGTAAGCCTGGAACACAGGGCTTCCTGGTTCAAAAAATCCTAGCCCTAGGCTGAACCCTAACCCTAGGGAGATATATCAGAGAAGGTATAGTGTTGGTGCACAGAAAAAAGCTGTGAAAGCAGCCATGTTGTGGCCCTTTTGCACTCCCTTTTGGATGCATTTCACAGCTCCAGTGTGCTTGGAGGTCTGGGTTTCCTGCTTTTAAATATCCTAGCACAAGGCCTACCTAACCCCAACCCGACAACGAGAAAGGCAAATCAGCCAGGAATTAGGGATGTCCCCAAGGAAATAGCTGTGGAGGCAGGCATGTTGTGGTACTTTTGTGCTCTTCTTGGGTAGTCCTTCGCAGCTGCTGTGTTCTTGGAACTCAGGGCTTTCTGGTTGAAAGAACCCTAACCCTAGGCCTAACTCAAACCTCAACGCTAGGAAGGAAAATCAGCCTATGGTTCAGGATGGTCTCATGGAAATAGCAGTGGAGGCAGCCAAGTTGTGTCACTTTTGCGCTCCCCTTGGGATGCCTTGAACAGCTGCAGGGTGCCTGGAGCACAGGGCTTCCTGGTTTTAAAAGTCCTTGGCCCAAGCCTAACAGTAACCCTAGGAAGGTAAATCAGCCGGGTATTAGGGTTCTTCCTAAGGAAAAAGCTGTGAAAGCAGCCATGTTGTGGCACTTCTGCGCTCCCTTTGGGATGCCTTTGGCAGCTACAGTAAGCCTGGAACACAGGGCTTCCTGGTTCAAAAAATCCTAGCCCTAGGCTGAACCCTAACCCTAGGGAGATATATCAGAGAAGGTATAGTGTTGGTGCACAGAAAAAAGCTGTGAAAGCAGCCATGTTGTGGCCCTTTTGCACTCCCTTTTGGATGCATTTCACAGCTCCAGTGTGCTTGGAGGTCTGGGTTTCCTGCTTTTAAATATCCTAGCACAAGGCCTACCTAACCCCAACCCGACGACGAGAAAGGCAAATCAGCCAGGAATTAGGGATGTCCCCAAGGAAATAGCTGTGGAGGCAGGCATGTTGTGGTACTTTTGTGCTCTTCTTGGGTAGTCCTTCGCAGCTGCTGTGTTCTTGGAACTCAGGGCTTTCTGGTTAAAAAACTCTAACCCTAGGCCTAACTCAAACCTCAACGCTAGGAAGGAAAATCAGCCTATGATTCGGGATGGTCTCATGGAAATAGCAGTGGAGGCAGCCAAGTTGTGTCACTTTTGCGCTCCCCTTGGGATGCCTTGAACAGCTGCAGTGTGCCTGGAGCACAGGGCTTCCTGGTTTTCAAAGTCCTTGGCCCAAGCCTAACAGTAACCCTAGGAAGGTAAATCAGCTGGGGATTAGGGTTCTTCCTAAGGAAAAAGCTGTGAAAGCAGCCATGTTGTGGCACTTTTGCACTCCCTTTTGGATGCCTTTCACAGCTCCAGTGTGCCTGGAGGTCTGGGCTTCCTGATTTTAAAAATCCTAGCACAAGGCCTACCTAACCCCAACCCGACAACGAGAAAGGCGTATCAGCCAGGAATTAGGGATGTCCCCAAGGAAATAGCTGTGGAGGCAGGCATGTGGTGGTACTTTTGTGCTCTTCTTGGGTAGTCCTTCGCAGCTGCTGTGTTCTTGGAACTCAGGGCTTTCAGGTTAAAAGAACACTAACCATAGGCCTAACTCAAAACTCAACGCTAGGAAGGAAAACCAGCCTAAGGTTGGGGATGGTCTCATGGAAATAGCAGTGGAGGCAGCCAAGTTGTGTCACTTTTGCGCTCCCCTTGGGATGCCTTGAACAGCTGCAGTGTGCCTGGAGCACAGGGCTTCCTGGTTTTCAAAGTCCTTGGCCCAAGCCTAACAGTAACCCTAGGAAGGTAAATCAGCCGGGTATTAGGGTTCTTCCTAAGGAAAAAGCTGTGAAAGCAGCCATGTTGTGGCACTTCTGCGCTCCCTTGGATGCCTTTGGCAGCTACAGTAAGCCTGGAACACAGGGCTTCCTGGTTCAAAAAATCCTAGCCCTAGGCTGAACCCTAACCCTAACCCTAGGGAGATATATCAGAGAAGGTATAGTGATGGTGCCAAGAAAAAAGCTGTGAAAGCAGCCATGTTGTGGTCCTTTTGCACTCCCTTTTGGATGCCTTTCACAGCTCCAGTGTGCTTGGAGGTCTGGGTTTCCTGCTTTTAAATATCCTAGCACAAGGCCTACCTAACCCCAACCCGACGACGAGAAAGGCAAATCAGCCAGGAATTAGGGATGTCCCCAAGGAAATAGCTGTGGAGGCAGGCATGTTGTGGTACTTTTGTGCTCTTCTTGGGTAGTCCTTCGCAGCTGCTGTGTTCTTGGAACTCAGGGCTTTCTGGTTTTAAAACTCTAACCCTAGGCCTAACTCAAACCTCAACGCTAGGAAGGAAAATCAGCCTATGATTCGGGATGGTCTCATGGAAATAGCAGTGGAGGCAGCCAAGTTGTGTCACTTTTGCGCTCCCCTTGGGATGCCTTGAACAGCTGCGGTGTGCCTGGAGCACAGGGCTTCCTGGTTTTCAAAGTCCTTGGCCCAAGCCTAACAGTAACCCTAGGAAGGTAAATCAGCTGGGGATTAGAGTTCTTCCTAAGGTAAAAGCTGTGAAAGCAGCCATGTTGTGGCACTTTTGCACTCCCTTTTGGATGCCTTTCACAGCTCCAGTGTGCCTGGAGGTCTGGGCTTCCTGATTTTAAAAATCCTAGCACAAGGCCTACCTAACCCCAACCCGACAACGAGAAAGGCGTATCAGCCAGGAATTAGGGATGTCCCCAAGGAAATAGCTGTGGAGGCAGGCATGTGGTGGTACTTTTGTGCTCTTCTTGGGTAGTCCTTCGCAGCTGCTGTGTTCTTGGAACTCAGGGCTTTCAGGTTAAAAGAACACTAACCATAGGCCTAACTCAAAACTCAACGCTAGGAAGGAAAACCAGCCTAAGGTTGGGGATGGTCTCATGGAAATAGCAGTGGAGGCAGCCAAGTTGTGTCACTTTTGCGCTCCCCTTGGGATGCCTTGAACAGCTGCAGTGTGCCTGGAGCACAGGGCTTCCTGGTTTTCAAAGTCCTTGGCCCAAGCCTAACAGTAACCCTAGGAAGGTAAATCAGCCGGGTATTAGGGTTCTTCCTAAGGAAAAAGCTGTGAAAGCAGCCATGTTGTGGCACTTCTGCGCTCCCTTGGATGCCTTTGGCAGCTACAGTAAGCCTGGAACACAGGGCTTCCTGGTTCAAAAAATCCTAGCCCTAGGCTGAACCCTAACCCTAACCCTAGGGAGATATATCAGAGAAGGTATAGTGATGGTGCCAAGAAAAAAGCTGTGAAAGCAGCCATGTTGTGGTCCTTTTGCACTCCCTTTTGGATGCCTTTCACAGCTCCAGTGTGCTTGGAGGTCTGGGTTTCCTGCTTTTAAATATCCTAGCACAAGGCCTACCTAACCCCAACCCGACGACGAGAAAGGCAAATCAGCCAGGAATTAGGGATGTCCCCAAGGAAATAGCTGTGGAGGCAGGCATGTTGTGGTACTTTTGTGCTCTTCTTGGGTAGTCCTTCGCAGCTGCTGTGTTCTTGGAACTCAGGGCTTTCTGGTTTTAAAACTCTAACCCTAGGCCTAACTCAAACCTCAACGCTAGGAAGGAAAATCAGCCTATGATTCGGGATGGTCTCATGGAAATAGCAGTGGAAGCAGCCATGTTGTGTCACTTTTGCACTCCCATTGTGATGCCTTGAACAGCTGCGGTGTGCCTGGAGCACAGGGCTTCCTGGTTTTCAAAGTCCTTGGCCCAAGCCTAACAGTAACCCTAGGAAGGTAAATCAGCCGGGTATTAGGGTTCTTCCTAAGGAAAAAGCTGTGAAAGCAGCCATGTTGTGGCACTTTTGCACTCCCTTTTGGCTGCCTTTCACAGCTCCAGTGTGCCTGGAGGTCTGGGCTTCCTGATTTTAAAAATCCTAGCACAAGGCCTACCTAACCCCAACCCGACGACGAGAAAGGCAAATCAGCCAGGAATTAGGGATGTCCCCAAGGAAATAGCTGTGGAGGCAGGCATGTGGTGGTACTTTTGTGCTCTTCTTGGGTAGTCCTTCGCAGCTGCTGTATTCTTGGAACTCAGGGCTTTCTGGTTGAAAGAACCCTAACCCTAGGCCTAACTCAAAACTCAACGCTATGAAGGAAAATCAGCCTAAGGTTGGGGATGGTCTCATGGAAATAGCAGTGGAGGCAGCCAAGTTGTGTCACTTTTGCGCTCCCCTTGGGATGCCTTGAACAGCTGCAGTGTGCCTGGAGCACAGGGCTTCCTGGTTTTAAAAGTCCTTGGCCCAAGCCTAACAGTAACCCTAGGAAGGTAAATCAGCCGGGTATTAGGGTTCTTCCTAAGGAAAAAGCTGTGAAAGCAGCCATGTTGTGGCACTTCTGCGCTCCCTTGGATGCCTTTGGCAGCTACAGTAAGCCTGGAACACAGGGCATCCTGGTTCAAAAAATCCTAGCCCTAGGCTGAACCCAAACCCTAGGGAGATATATCAGAGAAGGTATAGTGTTGGTGCACAGAAAAAAGCTGTGAAAGCAGCCATGTTGTGGTCCTTTTGCACTCCCTTTTGGATGCCTTTCACAGCTCCAGTGTGCTTGGAGGTCTGGGTTTCCTGCTTTTAAATATCCTAGCACAAGGCCTACCTAACCCCAACCCGACGACGAGAAAGGCAAATCAGCCAGGAATTAGAGATGTCCCCAAGGAAATAGCTGTGGAGGCAGGCATGTTGTGGTACTTTTGTGCTCTTCTTGGGTAGTCCTTCGCAGCTGCTGTGTTCTTGGAACTCAGGGCTTTCTGGTTAAAAAACTCTAACCCTAGGCCTAACTCAAACCTCAACGCTAGGAAGGAAAATCAGCCTATGATTCGGGATGGTCTCATGGAAATAGCAGTGGAGGCAGCCAAGTTGTGTCACTTTTGCACTCCCATTGGGATGCCTTGAACAGCTGCAGTGTGCCTGGAGCACAGGGCTTCCTGGTTTTAAAAGTCCTAGCCCGAAGCCTAACAGTAACCCTAGGAAGGTAAATCAGCCGGGTATTAGGGTTCTTCCTAAGGAAAAAGCTGTGAAAGCAGCCATGTTGTGGCACTTTTGCACTCCCTTTTGGCTGCCTTTCACAGCTCCAGTGTGCCTGGAGCTCTGGGCTTCCTGATTTTAAAAATCCTAGCACAAGGCCTACCTAACCCCAACCCGACGACGAGAAAGGCAAATCAGCCAGGAATTAGGGATGTGCCCAATGAAATAGCTGGGGAGGCAGGCATGTTGTGGTACTTTTGTGCTCTTCTTGGGTAGTCCTTCGCAGCTGCTGTATTCTTGGAACTCAGGGCTTTCTGGTTGAAAGAACCCTAACCCTAGGCCTAACTCAAACCTCAACGCTAGGAAGGAAAATCAGCCTATGGTTCAGGATGGTCTCATGGAAATAGCAGTGGAGGCAGCCAAGTTGTGTCACTTTTGCGCTCCCCTTGGGATGCCTTGAACAGCTGCAGGGTGCCTGGAGCACAGGGCTTCCTGGTTTTCAAAGTCCTTGGCCCAAGCCTAACAGTAACCCTAGGAAGGTAAATCAGCCGGGTATTAGGGTTCTTCCTAAGGAAAAAGCTGTGAAAGCAGCCATGTTGTGGCACTTCTGCGCTCCCTTTGGGATGCCTTTGGCAGCCACAGTAAGCCTGGAACACAGGGCTTCCTGGTTCAAAAAATCCTAGCCCTAGGCTGAACCCTAACCCTAGGGAGATATATCAGAGAAGGTATAGTGTTGGTGCACAGAAAAAAGCTGTGAAAGCAGCCATGTTGTGGCCCTTTTGCACTCCCTTTTGGATGCATTTCACAGCTCCAGTGTGCTTGGAGGTCTGGGTTTCCTGCTTTTAAATATCCTAGCACAAGGCCTACCTAACCCCAACCCGACGACGAGAAAGGCAAATCAGCCAGGAATTAGGGATGTCCCCAAGGAAATAGCTGTGGAGGCAGGCATGTTGTGGTACTTTTGTGCTCTTCTTGGGTAGTCCTTCGCAGCTGCTGTGTTCTTGGAACTCAGGGCTTTCTGGTTAAAAAACTCTAACCCTAGGCCTAACTCAAACCTCAACGCTAGGAAGGAAAATCAGCCTATGATTCGGGATGGTCTCATGGAAATAGCAGTGGAGGCAGCCAAGTTGTGTCACTTTTGCGCTCCCCTTGGGATGCCTTGAACAGCTGCAGTGTGCCTGGAGCACAGGGCTTCCTGGTTTTCAAAGTCCTTGGCCCAAGCCTAACAGTAACCCTAGGAAGGTAAATCAGCTGGGGATTAGGGTTCTTCCTAAGGAAAAAGCTGTGAAAGCAGCCATGTTGTGGCACTTTTGCACTCCCTTTTGGATGCCTTTCACAGCTCCAGTGTGCCTGGAGGTCTGGGCTTCCTGATTTTAAAAATCCTAGCACAAGGCCTACCTAACCCCAACCCGACAACGAGAAAGGCGTATCAGCCAGGAATTAGGGATGTCCCCAAGGAAATAGCTGTGGAGGCAGGCATGTGGTGGTACTTTTGTGCTCTTCTTGGGTAGTCCTTCGCAGCTGCTGTGTTCTTGGAACTCAGGGCTTTCAGGTTAAAAGAACACTAACCATAGGCCTAACTCAAAACTCAACGCTAGGAAGGAAAACCAGCCTAAGGTTGGGGATGGTCTCATGGAAATAGCAGTGGAGGCAGCCAAGTTGTGTCACTTTTGCGCTCCCCTTGGGATGCCTTGAACAGCTGCAGTGTGCCTGGAGCACAGGGCTTCCTGGTTTTCAAAGTCCTTGGCCCAAGCCTAACAGTAACCCTAGGAAGGTAAATCAGCCGGGTATTAGGGTTCTTCCTAAGGAAAAAGCTGTGAAAGCAGCCATGTTGTGGCACTTCTGCGCTCCCTTGGATGCCTTTGGCAGCTACAGTAAGCCTGGAACACAGGGCTTCCTGGTTCAAAAAATCCTAGCCCTAGGCTGAACCCTAACCCTAGGGAGATATATCAGAGAAGGTATAGTGTTGGTGCACAGAAAAAAGCTGTGAAAGCAGCCATGTTGTGGCCCTTTTGCACTCCCTTTTGGATGCATTTCACAGCTCCAGTGTGCTTGGAGGTCTGGGTTTCCTGCTTTTAAATATCCTAGCACAAGGCCTACCTAACCCCAACCCGACAACGAGAAAGGCAAATCAGCCAGGAATTAGGGATGTCCCCAAGGAAATAGCTGTGGAGGCAGGCATGTTGTGGTACTTTTGTGCTCTTCTTGGGTAGTCCTTCGCAGCTGCTGTGTTCTTGGAACTCAGGGCTTTCTGGTTAAAAAACTCTAACCCTAGGCCTAACTCAAACCTCAACGCTAGGAAGGAAAATCAGCCTATGATTCGGGATGGTCTCATGGAAATAGCAGTGGAGGCAGCCAAGTTGTGTCACTTTTGCACTCCCATTGGGATGCCTTGAACAGCTGCAGTGTGCCTGGAGCACAGGGCTTCCTGGTTTTAAAAGTCCTAGGCCCAAGCCTAACAGTAACCCTAGGAAGGTAAATCAGCCGGGTATTAGGGTTCTTCCTAAGGAAAAAGCTGTGAAAGCAGCCATGTTGTGGCACTTTTGCACTCCCTTTTGGCTGCCTTTCACAGCTCCAGTGTGCCTGGAGGTCTGGGCTTCCTGATTTTAAAAATCCTAGCACAAGGCCTACCTAACCCCAACCCGACGACGAGAAAGGCAAATCAGCCAGGAATTAGGGATGTGCCCAATGAAATAGCTGGGGAGGCAGGCATGTTGTGGTACTTTTGTGCTCTTCTTGGGTAGTCCTTCGCAGCTGCTGTATTCTTGGAACTCAGGGCTTTCTGGTTGAAAGAACCCTAACCCTAGGCCTAACTCAAACCTCAACGCTAGGAAGGAAAATCAGCCTATGGTTCAGGATGGTCTCATGGAAATAGCAGTGGAGGCAGCCAAGTTGTGTCACTTTTGCGCTCCCCTTGGGATGCCTTGAACAGCTGCAGTGTGCCTGGAGCACAGGGCTTCCTGGTTTTCAAAGTCCTTGGCCCAAGCCTAACAGTAACCCTAGGAAGGTAAATCAGCTGGGGATTAGAGTTCTTCCTAAGGAAAAAGCTGTGAAAGCAGCCATGTTGTGGCACTTTTGCACTCCCTTTTGGATGCCTTTCACAGCTCCAGTGTGCCTGGAGATCTGGGCTTCCTGATTTTAAAAATCCTAGCACAAGGCCTACCTAACCCCAACCCGACAACGAGAAAGGCGTATCAGCCAGGAATTAGGGATGTCCCCAAGGAAATAGCTGTGGAGGCAGGCATGTGGTGGTACTTTTGTGCTCTTCTTGGGTAGTCCTTCGCAGCTGCTGTGTTCTTGGAACTCAGGGCTTTCAGGTTAAAAGAACACTAACCATAGGCCTAACTCAAAACTCAACGCTAGGAAGGAAAACCAGCCTAAGGTTGGGGATGGTCTCATGGAAATAGCAGTGGAGGCAGCCAAGTTGTGTCACTTTTGCGCTCCCCTTGGGATGCCTTGAACAGCTGCAGTGTGCCTGGAGCACAGGGCTTCCTGGTTTTCAAAGTCCTTGGCCCAAGCCTAACAGTAACCCTAGGAAGGTAAATCAGCCGGGTATTAGGGTTCTTCCTAAGGAAAAAGCTGTGAAAGCAGCCATGTTGTGGCACTTCTGCGCTCCCTTGGATGCCTTTGGCAGCTACAGTAAGCCTGGAACACAGGGCTTCCTGGTTCAAAAAATCCTAGCCCTAGGCTGAACCCTAAACCTAACCCTAGGGAGATATATCAGAGAAGGTATAGTGATGGTGCCAAGAAAAAAGCTGTGAAAGCAGCCATGTTGTGGCCCTTTTGCACTCCCTTTTGGATGCCTTTCACAGCTCCAGTGTGCTTGGAGGTCTGGGTTTCCTGCTTTTAAATATCCTAGCACAAGGCCTACCTAACCCCAACCCGACGACGAGAAAGGCAAATCAGCCAGGAATTAGGGATGTCCCCAAGGAAATAGCTGTGGAGGCAGGCATGTTGTGGTACTTTTGTGCTCTTCTTGGGTAGTCCTTCGCAGCTGCTGTGTTCTTGGAACTCAGGGCTTTCTGGTTTTAAAACTCTAACCCTAGGCCTAACTCAAACCTCAACGCTAGGAAGGAAAATCAGCCTATGATTCGGGATGGTCTCATGGAAATAGCAGTGGAGGCAGCCAAGTTGTGTCACTTTTGCACTCCCATTGGGATGCCTTGAACAGCTGCAGTGTGCCTGGAGCACAGGGCTTCCTGGTTTTCAAAGTCCTTGGCCCAAGCCTAACAGTAAACCTAGGAAGGTAAATCAGCCGGGTATTAGGGTTCTTCCTAAGGAAAAAGCTGTGAAAGCAGCCATGTTGTGGCACTTTTGCACTCCCTTTTGGCTGCCTTTCACAGCTCCAGTGTGCCTGGAGGTCTGGGCTTCCTGATTTTAAAAATCCTAGCACAAGGCCTACCTAACCCCAACCCGACGACGAGAAAGGCAAATCAGCCAGGAATTAGGGATGTGCCCAATGAAATAGCTGGGGAGGCAGGCATGTTGTGGTACTTTTGTGCTCTTCTTGGGTAGTCCTTCGCAGCTGCTGTATTCTTGGAACTCAGGGCTTTCTGGTTGAAAGAACCCTAACCCTAGGCCTAACTCAAACCTCAACGCTAGGAAGGAAAATCAGCCTATGGTTCAGGATGGTCTCATGGAAATAGCAGTGGAGGCAGCCAAGTTGTGTCACTTTTGCGCTCCCCTTGGGATGCCTTGAACAGCTGCAGTGTGCCTGGAGCACAGGGCTTCCTGGTTTTCAAAGTCCTTGGCCCAAGCCTAACAGTAACCCTAGGAAGGTAAATCAGCCGGGTATTAGGGTTCTTCCTAAGGAAAAAGCTGTGAAAGCAGCCATGTTGTGGCACTTCTGCGCTCCCTTGGATGCCTTTGGCAGCTACAGTAAGCCTGGAACACAGGGCTTCCTGGTTCAAAAAATCCTAGCCCTAGGCTGAACCCTAACCCTAACCCTAGGGAGATATATCAGAGAAGGTATAGTGATGGTGCCAAGAAAAAAGCTGTGAAAGCAGCCATGTTGTGGTCCTTTTGCACTCCCTTTTGGATGCCTTTCACAGCTCCAGTGTGCTTGGAGGTCTGGGTTTCCTGCTTTTAAATATCCTAGCACAAGGCCTACCTAACCCCAACCCGACGACGAGAAAGGCAAATCAGCCAGGAATTAGGGATGTCCCCAAGGAAATAGCTGTGGAGGCAGGCATGTTGTGGTACTTTTGTGCTCTTCTTGGGTAGTCCTTCGCAGCTGCTGTGTTCTTGGAACTCAGGGCTTTCTGGTTTTAAAACTCTAACCCTAGGCCTAACTCAAACCTCAACGCTAGGAAGGAAAATCAGCCTATGATTCGGGATGGTCTCATGGAAATAGCAGTGGAAGCAGCCATGTTGTGTCACTTTTGCACTCCCATTGTGATGCCTTGAACAGCTGCGGTGTGCCTGGAGCACAGGGCTTCCTGGTTTTCAAAGTCCTTGGCCCAAGCCTAACAGTAACCCTAGGAAGGTAAATCAGCCGGGTATTAGGGTTCTTCCTAAGGAAAAAGCTGTGAAAGCAGCCATGTTGTGGCACTTTTGCACTCCCTTTTGGCTGCCTTTCACAGCTCCAGTGTGCCTGGAGGTCTGGGCTTCCTGATTTTAAAAATCCTAGCACAAGGCCTACCTAACCCCAACCCGACGACGAGAAAGGCAAATCAGCCAGGAATTAGGGATGTCCCCAAGGAAATAGCTGTGGAGGCAGGCATGTGGTGGTACTTTTGTGCTCTTCTTGGGTAGTCCTTCGCAGCTGCTGTATTCTTGGAACTCAGGGCTTTCTGGTTGAAAGAACCCTAACCCTAGGCCTAACTCAAAACTCAACGCTATGAAGGAAAATCAGCCTAAGGTTGGGGATGGTCTCATGGAAATAGCAGTGGAGGCAGCCAAGTTGTGTCACTTTTGCGCTCCCCTTGGGATGCCTTGAACAGCTGCAGTGTGCCTGGAGCACAGGGCTTCCTGGTTTTAAAAGTCCTTGGCCCAAGCCTAACAGTAACCCTAGGAAGGTAAATCAGCCGGGTATTAGGGTTCTTCCTAAGGAAAAAGCTGTGAAAGCAGCCATGTTGTGGCACTTCTGCGCTCCCTTGGATGCCTTTGGCAGCTACAGTAAGCCTGGAACACAGGGCATCCTGGTTCAAAAAATCCTAGCCCTAGGCTGAACCCAAACCCTAGGGAGATATATCAGAGAAGGTATAGTGTTGGTGCACAGAAAAAAGCTGTGAAAGCAGCCATGTTGTGGTCCTTTTGCACTCCCTTTTGGATGCCTTTCACAGCTCCAGTGTGCTTGGAGGTCTGGGTTTCCTGCTTTTAAATATCCTAGCACAAGGCCTACCTAACCCCAACCCGACGACGAGAAAGGCAAATCAGCCAGGAATTAGAGATGTCCCCAAGGAAATAGCTGTGGAGGCAGGCATGTTGTGGTACTTTTGTGCTCTTCTTGGGTAGTCCTTCGCAGCTGCTGTGTTCTTGGAACTCAGGGCTTTCTGGTTAAAAAACTCTAACCCTAGGCCTAACTCAAACCTCAACGCTAGGAAGGAAAATCAGCCTATGATTCGGGATGGTCTCATGGAAATAGCAGTGGAGGCAGCCAAGTTGTGTCACTTTTGCACTCCCATTGGGATGCCTTGAACAGCTGCAGTGTGCCTGGAGCACAGGGCTTCCTGGTTTTAAAAGTCCTAGCCCGAAGCCTAACAGTAACCCTAGGAAGGTAAATCAGCCGGGTATTAGGGTTCTTCCTAAGGAAAAAGCTGTGAAAGCAGCCATGTTGTGGCACTTTTGCACTCCCTTTTGGCTGCCTTTCACAGCTCCAGTGTGCCTGGAGCTCTGGGCTTCCTGATTTTAAAAATCCTAGCACAAGGCCTACCTAACCCCAACCCGACGACGAGAAAGGCAAATCAGCCAGGAATTAGGGATGTGCCCAATGAAATAGCTGGGGAGGCAGGCATGTTGTGGTACTTTTGTGCTCTTCTTGGGTAGTCCTTCGCAGCTGCTGTATTCTTGGAACTCAGGGCTTTCTGGTTGAAAGAACCCTAACCCTAGGCCTAACTCAAACCTCAACGCTAGGAAGGAAAATCAGCCTATGGTTCAGGATGGTCTCATGGAAATAGCAGTGGAGGCAGCCAAGTTGTGTCACTTTTGCGCTCCCCTTGGGATGCCTTGAACAGCTGCAGGGTGCCTGGAGCACAGGGCTTCCTGGTTTTCAAAGTCCTTGGCCCAAGCCTAACAGTAACCCTAGGAAGGTAAATCAGCCGGGTATTAGGGTTCTTCCTAAGGAAAAAGCTGTGAAAGCAGCCATGTTGTGGCACTTCTGCGCTCCCTTTGGGATGCCTTTGGCAGCCACAGTAAGCCTGGAACACAGGGCTTCCTGGTTCAAAAAATCCTAGCCCTAGGCTGAACCCTAACCCTAGGGAGATATATCAGAGAAGGTATAGTGTTGGTGCACAGAAAAAAGCTGTGAAAGCAGCCATGTTGTGGCCCTTTTGCACTCCCTTTTGGATGCATTTCACAGCTCCAGTGTGCTTGGAGGTCTGGGTTTCCTGCTTTTAAATATCCTAGCACAAGGCCTACCTAACCCCAACCCGACGACGAGAAAGGCAAATCAGCCAGGAATTAGGGATGTCCCCAAGGAAATAGCTGTGGAGGCAGGCATGTTGTGGTACTTTTGTGCTCTTCTTGGGTAGTCCTTCGCAGCTGCTGTGTTCTTGGAACTCAGGGCTTTCTGGTTAAAAAACTCTAACCCTAGGCCTAACTCAAACCTCAACGCTAGGAAGGAAAATCAGCCTATGATTCGGGATGGTCTCATGGAAATAGCAGTGGAGGCAGCCAAGTTGTGTCACTTTTGCGCTCCCCTTGGGATGCCTTGAACAGCTGCAGTGTGCCTGGAGCACAGGGCTTCCTGGTTTTCAAAGTCCTTGGCCCAAGCCTAACAGTAACCCTAGGAAGGTAAATCAGCTGGGGATTAGGGTTCTTCCTAAGGAAAAAGCTGTGAAAGCAGCCATGTTGTGGCACTTTTGCACTCCCTTTTGGATGCCTTTCACAGCTCCAGTGTGCCTGGAGGTCTGGGCTTCCTGATTTTAAAAATCCTAGCACAAGGCCTACCTAACCCCAACCCGACAACGAGAAAGGCGTATCAGCCAGGAATTAGGGATGTCCCCAAGGAAATAGCTGTGGAGGCAGGCATGTGGTGGTACTTTTGTGCTCTTCTTGGGTAGTCCTTCGCAGCTGCTGTGTTCTTGGAACTCAGGGCTTTCAGGTTAAAAGAACACTAACCATAGGCCTAACTCAAAACTCAACGCTAGGAAGGAAAACCAGCCTAAGGTTGGGGATGGTCTCATGGAAATAGCAGTGGAGGCAGCCAAGTTGTGTCACTTTTGCGCTCCCCTTGGGATGCCTTGAACAGCTGCAGTGTGCCTGGAGCACAGGGCTTCCTGGTTTTCAAAGTCCTTGGCCCAAGCCTAACAGTAACCCTAGGAAGGTAAATCAGCCGGGTATTAGGGTTCTTCCTAAGGAAAAAGCTGTGAAAGCAGCCATGTTGTGGCACTTCTGCGCTCCCTTGGATGCCTTTGGCAGCTACAGTAAGCCTGGAACACAGGGCTTCCTGGTTCAAAAAATCCTAGCCCTAGGCTGAACCCTAACCCTAGGGAGATATATCAGAGAAGGTATAGTGTTGGTGCACAGAAAAAAGCTGTGAAAGCAGCCATGTTGTGGCCCTTTTGCACTCCCTTTTGGATGCATTTCACAGCTCCAGTGTGCTTGGAGGTCTGGGTTTCCTGCTTTTAAATATCCTAGCACAAGGCCTACCTAACCCCAACCCGACAACGAGAAAGGCAAATCAGCCAGGAATTAGGGATGTCCCCAAGGAAATAGCTGTGGAGGCAGGCATGTTGTGGTACTTTTGTGCTCTTCTTGGGTAGTCCTTCGCAGCTGCTGTGTTCTTGGAACTCAGGGCTTTCTGGTTAAAAAACTCTAACCCTAGGCCTAACTCAAACCTCAACGCTAGGAAGGAAAATCAGCCTATGATTCGGGATGGTCTCATGGAAATAGCAGTGGAGGCAGCCAAGTTGTGTCACTTTTGCACTCCCATTGGGATGCCTTGAACAGCTGCAGTGTGCCTGGAGCACAGGGCTTCCTGGTTTTAAAAGTCCTAGGCCCAAGCCTAACAGTAACCCTAGGAAGGTAAATCAGCCGGGTATTAGGGTTCTTCCTAAGGAAAAAGCTGTGAAAGCAGCCATGTTGTGGCACTTTTGCACTCCCTTTTGGCTGCCTTTCACAGCTCCAGTGTGCCTGGAGGTCTGGGCTTCCTGATTTTAAAAATCCTAGCACAAGGCCTACCTAACCCCAACCCGACGACGAGAAAGGCAAATCAGCCAGGAATTAGGGATGTGCCCAATGAAATAGCTGGGGAGGCAGGCATGTTGTGGTACTTTTGTGCTCTTCTTGGGTAGTCCTTCGCAGCTGCTGTATTCTTGGAACTCAGGGCTTTCTGGTTGAAAGAACCCTAACCCTAGGCCTAACTCAAACCTCAACGCTAGGAAGGAAAATCAGCCTATGGTTCAGGATGGTCTCATGGAAATAGCAGTGGAGGCAGCCAAGTTGTGTCACTTTTGCGCTCCCCTTGGGATGCCTTGAACAGCTGCAGTGTGCCTGGAGCACAGGGCTTCCTGGTTTTCAAAGTCCTTGGCCCAAGCCTAACAGTAACCCTAGGAAGGTAAATCAGCTGGGGATTAGAGTTCTTCCTAAGGAAAAAGCTGTGAAAGCAGCCATGTTGTGGCACTTTTGCACTCCCTTTTGGATGCCTTTCACAGCTCCAGTGTGCCTGGAGATCTGGGCTTCCTGATTTTAAAAATCCTAGCACAAGGCCTACCTAACCCCAACCCGACAACGAGAAAGGCGTATCAGCCAGGAATTAGGGATGTCCCCAAGGAAATAGCTGTGGAGGCAGGCATGTGGTGGTACTTTTGTGCTCTTCTTGGGTAGTCCTTCGCAGCTGCTGTGTTCTTGGAACTCAGGGCTTTCAGGTTAAAAGAACACTAACCATAGGCCTAACTCAAAACTCAACGCTAGGAAGGAAAACCAGCCTAAGGTTGGGGATGGTCTCATGGAAATAGCAGTGGAGGCAGCCAAGTTGTGTCACTTTTGCGCTCCCCTTGGGATGCCTTGAACAGCTGCAGTGTGCCTGGAGCACAGGGCTTCCTGGTTTTCAAAGTCCTTGGCCCAAGCCTAACAGTAACCCTAGGAAGGTAAATCAGCCGGGTATTAGGGTTCTTCCTAAGGAAAAAGCTGTGAAAGCAGCCATGTTGTGGCACTTCTGCGCTCCCTTGGATGCCTTTGGCAGCTACAGTAAGCCTGGAACACAGGGCTTCCTGGTTCAAAAAATCCTAGCCCTAGGCTGAACCCTAAACCTAACCCTAGGGAGATATATCAGAGAAGGTATAGTGATGGTGCCAAGAAAAAAGCTGTGAAAGCAGCCATGTTGTGGCCCTTTTGCACTCCCTTTTGGATGCCTTTCACAGCTCCAGTGTGCTTGGAGGTCTGGGTTTCCTGCTTTTAAATATCCTAGCACAAGGCCTACCTAACCCCAACCCGACGACGAGAAAGGCAAATCAGCCAGGAATTAGGGATGTCCCCAAGGAAATAGCTGTGGAGGCAGGCATGTTGTGGTACTTTTGTGCTCTTCTTGGGTAGTCCTTCGCAGCTGCTGTGTTCTTGGAACTCAGGGCTTTCTGGTTTTAAAACTCTAACCCTAGGCCTAACTCAAACCTCAACGCTAGGAAGGAAAATCAGCCTATGATTCGGGATGGTCTCATGGAAATAGCAGTGGAGGCAGCCAAGTTGTGTCACTTTTGCACTCCCATTGGGATGCCTTGAACAGCTGCAGTGTGCCTGGAGCACAGGGCTTCCTGGTTTTCAAAGTCCTTGGCCCAAGCCTAACAGTAAACCTAGGAAGGTAAATCAGCCGGGTATTAGGGTTCTTCCTAAGGAAAAAGCTGTGAAAGCAGCCATGTTGTGGCACTTTTGCACTCCCTTTTGGCTGCCTTTCACAGCTCCAGTGTGCCTGGAGGTCTGGGCTTCCTGATTTTAAAAATCCTAGCACAAGGCCTACCTAACCCCAACCCGACGACGAGAAAGGCAAATCAGCCAGGAATTAGGGATGTGCCCAATGAAATAGCTGGGGAGGCAGGCATGTTGTGGTACTTTTGTGCTCTTCTTGGGTAGTCCTTCGCAGCTGCTGTATTCTTGGAACTCAGGGCTTTCTGGTTGAAAGAACCCTAACCCTAGGCCTAACTCAAACCTCAACGCTAGGAAGGAAAATCAGCCTATGGTTCAGGATGGTCTCATGGAAATAGCAGTGGAGGCAGCCAAGTTGTGTCACTTTTGCGCTCCCCTTGGGATGCCTTGAACAGCTGCAGGGTGCCTGGAGCACAGGGCTTCCTGGTTTTCAAAGTCCTTGGCCCAAGCCTAACAGTAACCCTAGGAAGGTAAATCAGCCGGGTATTAGGGTTCTTCCTAAGGAAAAAGCTGTGAAAGCAGCCATGTTGTGGCACTTCTGCGCTCCCTTTGGGATGCCTTTGGCAGCTACAGTAAGCCTGGAACACAGGGCTTCCTGGTTCAAAAAATCCTAGCCCTAGGCTGAACCCTAACCCTAGGGAGATATATCAGAGAAGGTATAGTGTTGGTGCACAGAAAAAAGCTGTGAAAGCAGCCATGTTGTGGCCCTTTTGCACTCCCTTTTGGATGCATTTCACAGCTCCAGTGTGCTTGGAGGTCTGGGTTTCCTGCTTTTAAATATCCTAGCACAAGGCCTGCCTAACCCCAACCCGACGACGAGAAAGGCAAATCAGCCAGGAATTAGGGATGTCCCCAAGGAAATAGCTGTGGAGGCAGGCATGTTGTGGTACTTTTGTGCTCTTCTTGGGTAGTCCTTCGCAGCTGCTGTGTTCTTGGAACTCAGGGCTTTCTGGTTAAAAAACTCTAACCCTAGGCCTAACTCAAACCTCAACGCTAGGAAGGAAAATCAGCCTATGATTCGGGATGGTCTCATGGAAATAGCAGTGGAGGCAGCCAAGTTGTGTCACTTTTGCGCTCCCCTTGGGATGCCTTGAACAGCTGCAGTGTGCCTGGAGCACAGGGCTTCCTGGTTTTCAAAGTCCTTGGCCCAAGCCTAACAGTAACCCTAGGAAGGTAAATCAGCTGGGGATTAGAGTTCTTCCTAAGGAAAAAGCTGTGAAAGCAGCCATGTTGTGGCACTTTTGCACTCCCTTTTGGATGCCTTTCACAGCTCCAGTGTGCCTGGAGATCTGGGCTTCCTGATTTTAAAAATCCTAGCACAAGGCCTACCTAACCCCAACCCGACAACGAGAAAGGCGTATCAGCCAGGAATTAGGGATGTCCCCAAGGAAATAGCTGTGGAGGCAGGCATGTGGTGGTACTTTTGTGCTCTTCTTGGGTAGTCCTTCGCAGCTGCTGTGTTCTTGGAACTCAGGGCTTTCAGGTTAAAAGAACACTAACCATAGGCCTAACTCAAAACTCAACGCTAGGAAGGAAAACCAGCCTAAGGTTGGGGATGGTCTCATGGAAATAGCAGTGGAGGCAGCCAAGTTGTGTCACTTTTGCGCTCCCCTTGGGATGCCTTGAACAGCTGCAGTGTGCCTGGAGCACAGGGCTTCCTGGTTTTCAAAGTCCTTGGCCCAAGCCTAACAGTAACCCTAGGAAGGTAAATCAGCCGGGTATTAGGGTTCTTCCTAAGGAAAAAGCTGTGAAAGCAGCCATGTTGTGGCACTTCTGCGCTCCCTTGGATGCCTTTGGCAGCTACAGTAAGCCTGGAACACAGGGCTTCCTGGTTCAAAAAATCCTAGCCCTAGGCTGAACCCTAAACCTAACCCTAGGGAGATATATCAGAGAAGGTATAGTGATGGTGCCAAGAAAAAAGCTGTGAAAGCAGCCATGTTGTGGCCCTTTTGCACTCCCTTTTGGATGCCTTTCACAGCTCCAGTGTGCTTGGAGGTCTGGGTTTCCTGCTTTTAAATATCCTAGCACAAGGCCTACCTAACCCCAACCCGACGACGAGAAAGGCAAATCAGCCAGGAATTAGGGATGTCCCCAAGGAAATAGCTGTGGAGGCAGGCATGTTGTGGTACTTTTGTGCTCTTCTTGGGTAGTCCTTCGCAGCTGCTGTGTTCTTGGAACTCAGGGCTTTCTGGTTTTAAAACTCTAACCCTAGGCCTAACTCAAACCTCAACGCTAGGAAGGAAAATCAGCCTATGATTCGGGATGGTCTAATGGAAATAGCAGTGGAGGCAGCCAAGTTGTGTCACTTTTGCACTCCCATTGGGATGCCTTGAACAGCTGCAGGGTGCCTGGAGCACAGGGCTTCCTGGTTTTCAAAGTCCTTGGCCCAAGCCTAACAGTAAACCTAGGAAGGTAAATCAGCCGGGTATTAGGGTTCTTCCTAAGGAAAAAGCTGTGAAAGCAGCCATGTTGTGGCACTTTTGCACTCCCTTTTGGCTGCCTTTCACAGCTCCAGTGTGCCTGGAGGTCTGGGCTTCCTGATTTTAAAAATCCTAGCACAAGGCCTACCTAACCCCAACCCGACGACGAGAAAGGCAAATCAGCCAGGAATTAGGGATGTCCCCAAGGAAATAGCTGTGGAGGCAGGCATGTGGTGGTACTTTTGTGCTCTTCTTGGGTAGTCCTTCGCAGCTGCTGTATTCTTGGAACTCAGGGCTTTCTGGTTGAAAGAACCCTAACCCTAGGCCTAACTCAAAACTCAACGCTATGAAGGAAAATCAGCCTAAGGTTGGGGATGGTCTCATGGAAATAGCAGTGGAGGCAGCCAAGTTGTGTCACTTTTGCGCTCCCCTTGGGATGCCTTGAACAGCTGCAGTGTGCCTGGAGCACAGGGCTTCCTGGTTTTAAAAGTCCTTGGCCCAAGCCTAACAGTAACCCTAGGAAGGTAAATCAGCCGGGTATTAGGGTTCTTCCTAAGGAAAAAGCTGTGAAAGCAGCCATGTTGTGGCACTTTTGCACTCCCTTTTGGCTGCCTTTCACAGCTCCAGTGTGCCTGGAGGTCTGGGCTTCCTGATTTTAAAAATCCTAGCACAAGGCCTACCTAACCCCAACCCGACGACGAGAAAGGCAAATCAGCCAGGAATTAGGGATGTGCCCAATGAAATAGCTGTGGAGGCAGGCATGTTGTGGTACTTTTGTGCTCTTCTTGGGTAGTCCTTCGCAGCTGCTGTATTCTTGGAACTCAGGGCTTTCTGGTTGAAAGAACCCTAACCCTAGGCCTAACTCAAACCTCAACGCTAGGAAGGAAAATCAGCCTATGGTTCAGGATGGTCTCATGGAAATAGCAGTGGAGGCAGCCAAGTTGTGTCACTTTTGCGCTCCCCTTGGGATGCCTTGAACAGCTGCAGGGTGCCTGGAGCACAGGGCTTCCTGGTTTTAAAAGTCCTTGGCCCAAGCCTAACAGTAACCCTAGGAAGGTAAATCAGCCGGGTATTAGGGTTCTTCCTAAGGAAAAAGCTGTGAAAGCAGCCATGTTGTGGCACTTCTGCGCTCCCTTTGGGATGCCTTTGGCAGCTACAGTAAGCCTGGAACACAGGGCTTCCTGGTTCAAAAAATCCTAGCCCTAGGCTGAACCCTAACCCTAGGGAGATATATCAGAGAAGGTATAGTGTTGGTGCACAGAAAAAAGCTGTGAAAGCAGCCATGTTGTGGCCCTTTTGCACTCCCTTTTGGATGCATTTCACAGCTCCAGTGTGCTTGGAGGTCTGGGTTTCCTGCTTTTAAATATCCTAGCACAAGGCCTACCTAACCCCAACCCGACGACGAGAAAGGCAAATCAGCCAGGAATTAGGGATGTCCCCAAGGAAATAGCTGTGGAGGCAGGCATGTTGTGGTACTTTTGTGCTCTTCTTGGGTAGTCCTTCGCAGCTGCTGTGTTCTTGGAACTCAGGGCTTTCTGGTTAAAAAACTCTAACCCTAGGCCTAACTCAAACCTCAACGCTAGGAAGGAAAATCAGCCTAAGGTTGGGGATGGTCTCATGGAAATAGCAGTGGAGGCAGCCAAGTTGTGTCACTTTTGCACTCCCATTGGGATGCCTTGAACAGCTGCAGTGTGCCTGGAGCACAGGGCTTCCTGGTTTTAAAAGTCCTAGCCCGAAGCCTAACAGTAACCCTAGGAAGGTAAATCAGCCGGGTATTAGGGTTCTTCCTAAGGAAAAAGCTGTGAAAGCAGCCATGTTGTGGCACTTTTGCACTCCCTTTTGGATGCCTTTCACAGCTCCAGTGTGCTTGGAGGTCTGGGCTTCCTGATTTTAAAAATCCTAGCACAAGGCCTACCTAACCCCAACCCGACGACGAGAAAGGCAAATCAGCCAGGAATTAGGGATGTGCCCAATGAAATAGCTGGGGAGGCAGGCATGTTGTGGTACTTTTGTGCTCTTCTTGGGTAGTCCTTCGCAGCTGCTGTATTCTTGGAACTCAGGGCTTTCTGGTTGAAAGAACCCTAACCCTAGGCCTAACTCAAACCTCAACGCTAGGAAGGAAAATCAGCCTATGGTTCAGGATGGTCTCATGGAAATAGCAGTGGAGGCAGCCAAGTTGTGTCACTTTTGCGCTCCCCTTGGGATGCCTTGAACAGCTGCAGTGTGCCTGGAGCACAGGGCTTCCTGGTTTTCAAAGTCCTTGGCCCAAGCCTAACAGTAACCCTAGGAAGGTAAATCAGCCGGGTATTAGGGTTCTTCCTAAGGAAAAAGCTGTGAAAGCAGCCATGTTGTGGCACTTCTGCGCTCCCTTTGGGATGCCTTTGGCAGCTACAGTAAGCCTGGAACACAGGGCTTCCTGGTTCAAAAAATCCTAGCCCTAGGCTGAACCCTAACCCTAGGGAGATATATCAGAGAAGGTATAGTGTTGGTGCACAGAAAAAAGCTGTGAAAGCAGCCATGTTGTGGCCCTTTTGCACTCCCTTTTGGATGCATTTCACAGCTCCAGTGTGCTTGGAGGTCTGGGTTTCCTGCTTTTAAATATCCTAGCACAAGGCCTACCTAACCCCAACCCGACGACGAGAAAGGCAAATCAGCCAGGAATTAGGGATGTCCCCAAGGAAATAGCTGTGGAGGCAGGCATGTTGTGGTACTTTTGTGCTCTTCTTGGGTAGTCCTTCGCAGCTGCTGTGTTCTTGGAACTCAGGGCTTTCTGGTTAAAAAACTCTAACCCTAGGCCTAACTCAAACCTCAACGCTAGGAAGGAAAATCAGCCTATGATTCGGGATGGTCTCATGGAAATAGCAGTGGAGGCAGCCAAGTTGTGTCACTTTTGCGCTCCCCTTGGGATGCCTTGAACAGCTGCAGTGTGCCTGGAGCACAGGGCTTCCTGGTTTTCAAAGTCCTTGGCCCAAGCCTAACAGTAACCCTAGGAAGGTAAATCAGCTGGGGATTAGGGTTCTTCCTAAGGAAAAAGCTGTGAAAGCAGCCATGTTGTGGCACTTTTGCACTCCCTTTTGGATGCCTTTCACAGCTCCAGTGTGCCTGGAGGTCTGGGCTTCCTGATTTTAAAAATCCTAGCACAAGGCCTACCTAACCCCAACCCGACAACGAGAAAGGCGTATCAGCCAGGAATTAGGGATGTCCCCAAGGAAATAGCTGTGGAGGCAGGCATGTGGTGGTACTTTTGTGCTCTTCTTGGGTAGTCCTTCGCAGCTGCTGTGTTCTTGGAACTCAGGGCTTTCAGGTTAAAAGAACACTAACCATAGGCCTAACTCAAAACTCAACGCTAGGAAGGAAAACCAGCCTAAGGTTGGGGATGGTCTCATGGAAATAGCAGTGGAGGCAGCCAAGTTGTGTCACTTTTGTGCTCCCCTTGGGATGCCTTGAACAGCTGCAGTGTGCCTGGAGCACAGGGCTTCCTGGTTTTCAAAGTCCTTGGCCCAAGCCTAACAGTAACCCTAGGAAGGTAAATCAGCCGGGTATTAGGGTTCTTCCTAAGGAAAAAGCTGTGAAAGCAGCCATGTTGTGGCACTTCTGCGCTCCCTTGGATGCCTTTGGCAGCTACAGTAAGCCTGGAACACAGGGCTTCCTGGTTCAAAAAATCCTAGCCCTAGGCTGAACCCTAACCCTAACCCTAGGGAGATATATCAGAGAAGGTATAGTGATGGTGCCAAGAAAAAAGCTGTGAAAGCAGCCATGTTGTGGCCCTTTTGCACTCCCTTTTGGATGCCTTTCACAGCTCCAGTGTGCTTGGAGGTCTGGGTTTCCTGCTTTTAAATATCCTAGCACAAGGCCTACCTAACCCCAACCCGACGACGAGAAAGGCAAATCAGCCAGGAATTAGGGATGTCCCCAAGGAAATAGCTGTGGAGGCAGGCATGTTGTGGTACTTTTGTGCTCTTCTTGGGTAGTCCTTCGCAGCTGCTGTGTTCTTGGAACTCAGGGCTTTCTGGTTTTAAAACTCTAACCCTAGGCCTAACTCAAACCTCAACGCTAGGAAGGAAAATCAGCCTATGATTCGGGATGGTCTCATGGAAATAGCAGTGGAGGCAGCCAAGTTGTGTCACTTTTGCACTCCCATTGGGATGCCTTGAACAGCTGCAGTGTGCCTGGAGCACAGGGCTTCCTGGTTTTCAAAGTCCTTGGCCCAAGCCTAACAGTAAACCTAGGAAGGTAAATCAGCCGGGTATTAGGGTTCTTCCTAAGGAAAAAGCTGTGAAAGCAGCCATGTTGTGGCACTTTTGCACTCCCTTTTGGCTGCCTTTCACAGCTCCAGTGTGCCTGGAGGTCTGGGCTTCCTGATTTTAAAAATCCTAGCACAAGGCCTACCTAACCCCAACCCGACGACGAGAAAGGCAAATCAGCCAGGAATTAGGGATGTGCCCAATGAAATAGCTGGGGAGGCAGGCATGTTGTGGTACTTTTGTGCTCTTCTTGGGTAGTCCTTCGCAGCTGCTGTATTCTTGGAACTCAGGGCTTTCTGGTTGAAAGAACCCTAACCCTAGGCCTAACTCAAACCTCAACGCTAGGAAGGAAAATCAGCCTATGGTTCAGGATGGTCTCATGGAAATAGCAGTGGAGGCAGCCAAGTTGTGTCACTTTTGCGCTCCCCTTGGGATGCCTTGAACAGCTGCAGGGTGCCTGGAGCACAGGGCTTCCTGGTTTTCAAAGTCCTTGGCCCAAGCCTAACAGTAACCCTAGGAAGGTAAATCAGCCGGGTATTAGGGTTCTTCCTAAGGAAAAAGCTGTGAAAGCAGCCATGTTGTGGCACTTCTGCGCTCCCTTTGGGATGCCTTTGGCAGCTACAGTAAGCCTGGAACACAGGGCTTCCTGGTTCAAAAAATCCTAGCCCTAGGCTGAACCCTAACCCTAGGGAGATATATCAGAGAAGGTATAGTGATGGTGCACAGAAAAAAGCTGTGAAAGCAGCCATGTTGTGGCCCTTTTGCACTCCCTTTTGGATGCATTTCACAGCTCCAGTGTGCTTGGAGGTCTGGGTTTCCTGCTTTTAAATATCCTAGCACAAGGCCTACCTAACCCCAACCCGACGATGAGAAAGGCAAATCAGCCAGGAATTAGGGATGTCCCCAAGGAAATAGCTGTGGAGGCAGGCATGTTGTGGTACTTTTGTGCTCTTCTTGGGTAGTCCTTCGCAGCTGCTGTGTTCTTGGAACTCAGAGCTTTCTGGTTAAAAAACTCTAACCCTAGGCCTAACTCAAACCTCAACGCTAGGAAGGAAAATCAGCCTATGATTCGGGATGGTCTCATGGAAATAGCAGTGGAGGCAGCCAAGTTGTGTCACTTTTGCACTCCCATTGGGATGCCTTGAACAGCTGCAGTGTGCCTGGAGCACAGGGCTTCCTGGTTTTAAAAGTCCTAGGCCGAAGCCTAACAGTAACCCTAGGAAGGTAAATCAGCCGGGTATTAGGGTTCTTCCTAAGGAAAAAGCTGTGAAAGCAGCCATGTTGTGGCACTTTTGCAATCCCTTTTGGCTGCCTTTCACAGCTCCAGTGTGCCTGGAGGTCTGGGCTTCCTGATTTTCAAAATCCTAGCACAAGGCCTACCTAACCCCAACCCGACGACGAGAAAGGCAAATCAGCCAGGAATTAGGGATGTCCCCAAGGAAATAGCTGTGGAGGCAGGCATGTGGTGGTACTTTTGTGCTCTTCTTGGGTAGTCCTTCGCAGCTGCTGTATTCTTGGAACTCAGGGCTTTCTGGTTGAAAGAACCCTAACCCTAGGCCTAACTCAAACCTCAACGCTAGGAAGGAAAATCAGCCTATGGTTCAGGATGGTCTCATGGAAATAGCAGTGGAGGCAGCCAAGTTGTGTCACTTTTGCGCTCCCCTTGGGATGCCTTGAACAGCTGCAGGGTGCCTGGAGCACAGGGCTTCCTGGTTTTAAAAGTCCTTGGCCCAAGCCTAACAGTAACCCTAGGAAGGTAAATCAGCCGGGTATTAGGGTTCTTCCTAAGGAAAAAGCTGTGAAAGCAGCCATGTTGTGGCACTTCTGCGCTCCCTTTGGGATGCCTTTGGCAGCTACAGTAAGCCTGGAACACAGGGCTTCCTGGTTCAAAAAATCCTAGCCCTAGGCTGAACCCTAACCCTAGGGAGATATATCAGAGAAGGTATAGTGTTGGTGCACAGGAAAAAGCTGTGAAAGCAGCCATGTTGTGGCCCTTTTGCACTCCCTTTTGGATGCATTTCACAGCTCCAGTGTGCTTGGAGGTCTGGGTTTCCTGCTTTTAAATATCCTAGCACAAGGCCTACCTAACCCCAACCCGACGACGAGAAAGGCAAATCAGCCAGGAATTAGGGATGTCCCCAAGGAAATAGCTGTGGAGGCAGGCATGTTGTGGTACTTTTGTGCTCTTCTTGGGTAGTCCTTCGCAGCTGCTGTGTTCTTGGAACTCAGGGCTTTCTGGTTAAAAAACTCTAACCCTAGGCCTAACTCAAACCTCAACGCTAGGAAGGAAAATCAGCCTATGATTCGGGATGGTCTCATGGAAATAGCAGTGGAGGCAGCCAAGTTGTGTCACTTTTGCGCTCCCCTTGGGATGCCTTGAACAGCTGCAGTGTGCCTGGAGCACAGGGCTTCCTGGTTTTCAAAGTCCTTGGCCCAAGCCTAACAGTAACCCTAGGAAGGTAAATCAGCTGGGGATTAGGGTTCTTCCTAAGGAAAAAGCTGTGAAAGCAGCCATGTTGTGGCACTTTTGCACTCCCTTTTGGCTGCCTTTCACAGCTCCAGTGTGCCTGGAGGTCTGGGCTTCCTGATTTTAAAAATCCTAGCACAAGGCCTACCTAACCCCAACCCGACAACGAGAAAGGCGTATCAGCCAGGAATTAGGGATGTCCCCAAGGAAATAGCTGTGGAGGCAGGCATGTGGTGGTACTTTTGTGCTCTTCTTGGGTAGTCCTTCGCAGCTGCTGTGTTCTTGGAACTCAGGGCTTTCTGGTTAAAAGAACACTAACCATAGGCCTAACTCAAAACT
Source organism: Melospiza georgiana (assembly GCF_028018845.1). Taxonomy (NCBI): domain Eukaryota; kingdom Metazoa; phylum Chordata; class Aves; order Passeriformes; family Passerellidae; genus Melospiza; species Melospiza georgiana. The sequence continues at coordinate 101,675 of NC_080442.1, read as the reverse complement.
CAACGCTAGGAAGGAAAACCAGCCTAAGGTTGGGGATGGTCTCATGGAAATAGCAGTGGAGGCAGCCAAGTTGTGTCACTTTTGTGCTCCCCTTGGGATGCCTTGAACAGCTGCAGTGTGCCTGGAGCACAGGGCTTCCTGGTTTTCAAAGTCCTTGGCCCAAGCCTAACAGTAACCCTAGGAAGGTAAATCAGCCGGGTATTAGGGTTCTTCCTAAGGAAAAAGCTGTGAAAGCAGCCATGTTGTGGCACTTCTGCGCTCCCTTGGATGCCTTTGGCAGCTACAGTAAGCCTGGAACACAGGGCTTCCTGGTTCAAAAAATCCTAGCCCTAGGCTGAACCCTAACCCTAACCCTAGGGAGATATATCAGAGAAGGTATAGTGATGGTGCCAAGAAAAAAGCTGTGAAAGCAGCCATGTTGTGGCCCTTTTGCACTCCCTTTTGGATGCCTTTCACAGCTCCAGTGTGCTTGGAGGTCTGGGTTTCCTGCTTTTAAATATCCTAGCACAAGGCCTACCTAACCCCAACCCGACGACGAGAAAGGCAAATCAGCCAGGAATTAGGGATGTCCCCAAGGAAATAGCTGTGGAGGCAGGCATGTTGTGGTACTTTTGTGCTCTTCTTGGGTAGTCCTTCGCAGCTGCTGTGTTCTTGGAACTCAGGGCTTTCTGGTTTTAAAACTCTAACCCTAGGCCTAACTCAAACCTCAACGCTAGGAAGGAAAATCAGCCTATGATTCGGGATGGTCTCATGGAAATAGCAGTGGAGGCAGCCAAGTTGTGTCACTTTTGCGCTCCCCTTGGGATGCCTTGAACAGCTGCAGGGTGCCTGGAGCACAGGGCTTCCTGGTTTTAAAAGTCCTTGGCCCAAGCCTAACAGTAACCCTAGGAAGGTAAATCAGCCGGGTATTAGGGTTCTTCCTAAGGAAAAAGCTGTGAAAGCAGCCATGTTGTGGCACTTTTGCACTCCCTTTTGGCTGCCTTTCACAGCTCCAGTGTGCCTGGAGGTCTGGGCTTCCTGATTTTAAAAATCCTAGCACAAGGCCTACCTAACCCCAACCCGACGACGAGAAAGGCAAATCAGCCAGGAATTAGGGATGTGCCCAATGAAATAGCTGGGGAGGCAGGCATGTTGTGGTACTTTTGTGCTCTTCTTGGGTAGTCCTTCGCAGCTGCTGTATTCTTGGAACTCAGGGCTTTCTGGTTGAAAGAACCCTAACCCTAGGCCTAACTCAAACCTCAACGCTAGGAAGGAAAATCAGCCTATGGTTCAGGATGGTCTCATGGAAATAGCAGTGGAGGCAGCCAAGTTGTGTCACTTTTGCGCTCCCCTTGGGATGCCTTGAACAGCTGCAGGGTGCCTGGAGCACAGGGCTTCCTGGTTTTAAAAGTCCTTGGCCCAAGCCTAACAGTAACCCTAGGAAGGTAAATCAGCCGGGTATTAGGGTTCTTCCTAAGGAAAAAGCTGTGAAAGCAGCCATGTTGTGGCACTTCTGCGCTCCCTTTGGGATGCCTTTGGCAGCTACAGTAAGCCTGGAACACAGGGCTTCCTGGTTCAAAAAATCCTAGCCCTAGGCTGAACCCTAACCCTAGGGAGATATATCAGAGAAGGTATAGTGTTGGTGCACAGAAAAAAGCTGTGAAAGCAGCCATGTTGTGGCCCTTTTGCACTCCCTTTTGGATGCATTTCACAGCTCCAGTGTGCTTGGAGGTCTGGGTTTCCTGCTTTTAAAAATCCTAGCACAAGGCCTACCTAACCCCAACCCGACGATGAGAAAGGCAAATCAGCCAGGAATTAGGGATGTCCCCAAGGAAATAGCTGTGGAGGCAGGCATGTTGTGGTACTTTTGTGCTCTTCTTGGGTAGTCCTTCGCAGCTGCTGTGTTCTTGGAACTCAGGGCTTTCTGGTTAAAAACCTCTAACCCTAGGCCTAACTCAAACCTCAACGCTAGGAAGGAAAATCAGCCTATGATTCGGGATGGTCTCATGGAAATAGCAGTGGAGGCAGCCAAGTTGTGTCACTTTTGCACTCCCATTGGGATGCCTTGAACAGCTGCAGTGTGCCTGGAGCACAGGGCTTCCTGGTTTTAAAAGTCCTAGGCCGAAGCCTAACAGTAACCCTAGGAAGGTAAATCAGCCGGGTATTAGGGTTCTTCCTAAGGAAAAAGCTGTGAAAGCAGCCATGTTGTGGCACTTTTGCAATCCCTTTTGGCTGCCTTTCACAGCTCCAGTGTGCCTGGAGGTCTGGGCTTCCTGATTTTAAAAATCCTAGCACAAGGCCTACCTAACCCCAACCCGACGACGAGAAAGGCAAATCAGCCAGGAATTAGGGATGTCCCCAAGGAAATAGCTGTGGAGGCAGGCATGTGGTGGTACTTTTGTGCTCTTCTTGGGTAGTCCTTCGCAGCTGCTGTATTCTTGGAACTCAGGGCTTTCTGGTTGAAAGAACCCTAACCCTAGGCCGAACTCAAACCTCAACGCTAGGAAGGAAAACCAGCCTAAGGTTGGGGATGGTCTCATGGAAATAGCAGTGGAGGCAGCCAAGTTGTGTCACTTTTGCGCTCCCCTTGGGATGCCTTGAACAGCTGCAGTGTGCCTGGAGCACAGGGCTTCCTGGTTTTAAAAGTCCTTGGCCCAAGCCTAACAGTAACCCTAGGAAGGTAAATCAGCTGGGGATTAGGGTTCTTCCTAAGGAAAAAGCTGTGAAAGCAGCCATGTTGTGGCACTTTTGCACTCCCTTTTGGATGCCTTTCACAGCTCCAGTGTGCCTGGAGGTCTGGGCTTCCTGATTTTAAAAATCCTAGCACAAGGCCTACCTAACCCCAACCCGACAACGAGAAAGGCAAATCAGCCAGGAATTAGGGATGTCCCCAAGGAAATAGCTGTGGAGGCAGGCATGTGGTGGTACTTTTGTGCTCTTCTTGGGTAGTCCTTCGCAGCTGCTGTGTTCTTGGAACTCAGGGCTTTCAGGTTAAAAGAACACTAACCATAGGCCTAACTCAAAACTCAACGCTAGGAAGGAAAACCAGCCTAAGGTTGGGGATGGTCTCATGGAAATAGCAGTGGAGGCAGCCAAGTTGTGTCACTTTTGCGCTCCCCTTGGGATGCCTTGAACAGCTGCAGTGTGCCTGGAGCACAGGGCTTCCTGGTTTTCAAAGTCCTTGGCCCAAGCCTAACAGTAACCCTAGGAAGGTAAATCAGCCGGGTATTAGGGTTCTTCCTAAGGAAAAAGCTGTGAAAGCAGCCATGTTGTGGCACTTCTGCGCTCCCTTGGATGCCTTTGGCAGCTACAGTAAGCCTGGAACACAGGGCTTCCTGGTTCAAAAAATCCTAGCCCTAGGCTGAACCCTAACCCTAACCCTAGGGAGATATATCAGAGAAGGTATATGGTGCCAAGAAAAAAGCTGTGAAAGCAGCCATGTTGTGGCCCTTTTGCACTCCCTTTTGGATGCCTTTCACAGCTCCAGTGTGCTTGGAGGTCTGGGTTTCCTGCTTTTAAATATCCTAGCACAAGGCCTACCTAACCCCAACCCGACGACGAGAAAGGCAAATCAGCCAGGAATTAGGGATGTCCCCAAGGAAATAGCTGTGGAGGCAGGCATGTTGTGGTACTTTTGTGCTCTTCTTGGGTAGTCCTTCGCAGCTGCTGTGTTCTTGGAACTCAGGGCTTTCTGGTTTTAAAACTCTAACCCTAGGCCTAACTCAAACCTCAACGCTAGGAAGGAAAATCAGCCTATGATTCGGGATGGTCTCATGGAAATAGCAGTGGAGGCAGCCAAGTTGTGTCACTTTTGCACTCCCATTGGGATGCCTTGAACAGCTGCAGTGTGCCTGGAGCACAGGGCTTCCTGGTTTTAAAAGTCCTTGGCCCAAGCCTAACAGTAACCCTAGGTAGGTAAATCAGCCGGGTATTAGGGTTCTTCCTAAGGAAAAAGCTGTGAAAGCAGCCATGTTGTGGCACTTTTGCAATCCCTTTTGGCTGCCTTTCACAGCTCCAGTGTGCCTGGAGGTCTGGGCTTCCTGATTTTAAAAATCCTAGCACAAGGCCTACCTAACCCCAACCCGACGACGAGAAAGGCAAATCAGCCAGGAATTAGGGATGTCCCCAAGGAAATAGCTGTGGAGGCAGGCATGTGGTGGTACTTTTGTGCTCTTCTTGGGTAGTCCTTCGCAGCTGCTGTATTCTTGGAACTCAGGGCTTTCAGGTTAAAAGAACCCTAACCCTAGGCCTAACTCAAACCTCAACGCTAGGAAGGAAAACCAGCCTAAGGTTGGGGATGGTCTCATGGAAATAGCAGTGGAGGCAGCCAAGTTGTGTCACTTTTGCGCTCCCCTTGGGATGCCTTGAACAGCTGCAGGGTGCCTGGAGTACAGGGCTTCCTGGTTTTAAAAGTCCATGGCCCAAGCCTAACAGTAACCCTAGGAAGGTAAATCAGCCGGGTATTAGGGTTCTTCCTAAGGAAAAAGCTGTGAAAGCAGCCATGTTGTGGCACTTTTGCACTCCCTTTTGGATGCCTTTCACAGCTCCAGTGTGCCTGGAGGTCTGGGCTTCCTGATTTTAAAAATCCTAGCACAAGGCCTACCTAACCCCAACCCGACAACGAGAAAGGCGTATCAGCCAGGAATTAGGGATGTCCCCAAGGAAATAGCTGTGGAGGCAGGCATGTGGTGGTACTTTTGTGCTCTTCTTGGGTAGTCCTTCGCAGCTGCTGTGTTCTTGGAACTCAGGGCTTTCAGGTTAAAAGAACACTAACCATAGGCCTAACTCAAAACTCAACGCTAGGAAGGAAAACCAGCCTAAGGTTGGGGATGGTCTCATGGAAATAGCAGTGGAGGCAGCCAAGTTGTGTCACTTTTGCGCTCCCCTTGGGATGCCTTGAACAGCTGCAGTGTGCCTGGAGCACAGGGCTTCCTGGTTTTCAAAGTCCTTGGCCCAAGCCTAACAGTAACCCTAGGAAGGTAAATCAGCCGGGTATTAGGGTTCTTCCTAAGGAAAAAGCTGTGAAAGCAGCCATGTTGTGGCACTTCTGCGCTCCCTTGGATGCCTTTGGCAGCTACAGTAAGCCTGGAACACAGGGCTTCCTGGTTCAAAAAATCCTAGCCCTAGGCTGAACCCTAACCCTAACCCTAGGGAGATATATCAGAGAAGGTATAGTGATGGTGCCAAGAAAAAAGCTGTGAAAGCAGCCATGTTGTGGCCCTTTTGCACTCCCTTTTGGATGCATTTCACAGCTCCAGTGTGCTTGGAGGTCTGGGTTTCCTGCTTTTAAATATCCTAGCACAAGGCCTACCTAACCCCAACCCGACGACGAGAAAGGCAAATCAGCCAGGAATTAGGGATGTCCCCAAGGAAATAGCTGTGGAGGCAGGCATGTTGTGGTACTTTTGTGCTCTTCTTGGGTAGTCCTTCGCAGCTGCTGTGTTCTTGGAACTCAGGGCTTTCTGGTTTTAAAACTCTAACCCTAGGCCTAACTCAAACCTCAACGCTAGGAAGGAAAATCAGCCTATGATTCGGGATGGTCTCATGGAAATAGCAGTGGAGGCAGCCAAGTTGTGTCACTTTTGCACTCCCATTGGGATGCCTTGAACAGCTGCAGTGTGCCTGGAGCACAGGGCTTCCTGGTTTTAAAAGTCCTTGGCCCAAGCCTAACAGTAACCCTAGGTAGGTAAATCAGCCGGGTATTAGGGTTCTTCCTAAGGAAAAAGCTGTGAAAGCAGCCATGTTGTGGCACTTTTGCAATCCCTTTTGGCTGCCTTTCACAGCTCCAGTGTGCCTGGAGGTCTGGGCTTCCTGATTTTAAAAATCCTAGCACAAGGCCTACCTAACCCCAACCCGACGACGAGAAAGGCAAATCAGCCAGGAATTAGGGATGTCCCCAAGGAAATAGCTGTGGAGGCAGGCATGTGGTGGTACTTTTGTGCTCTTCTTGGGTAGTCCTTCGCAGCTGCTGTATTCTTGGAACTCAGGGCTTTCAGGTTAAAAGAACCCTAACCCTAGGCCTAACTCAAACCTCAACGCTAGGAAGGAAAACCAGCCTAAGGTTGGGGATGGTCTCATGGAAATAGCAGTGGAGGCAGCCAAGTTGTGTCACTTTTGCGCTCCCCTTGGGATGCCTTGAACAGCTGCAGGGTGCCTGGAGCACAGGGCTTCCTGGTTTTAAAAGTCCTTGGCCCAAGCCTAACAGTAACCCTAGGAAGGTAAATCAGCCGGGTATTAGGGTTCTTCCTAAGGAAAAAGCTGTGAAAGCAGCCATGTTGTGGCACTTTTGCACTCCCTTTTGGATGCCTTTCACAGCTCCAGTGTGCCTGGAGGTCTGGGCTTCCTGATTTTAAAAATCCTAGCACAAGGCCTACCTAACCCCAACCCGACAACGAGAAAGGCGTATCAGCCAGGAATTAGGGATGTCCCCAAGGAAATAGCTGTGGAGGCAGGCATGTGGTGGTACTTTTGTGCTCTTCTTGGGTAGTCCTTCGCAGCTGCTGTGTTCTTGGAACTCAGGGCTTTCAGGTTAAAAGAACACTAACCATAGGCCTAACTCAAAACTCAACGCTAGGAAGGAAAACCAGCCTAAGGTTGGGGATGGTCTCATGGAAATAGCAGTGGAGGCAGCCAAGTTGTGTCACTTTTGCGCTCCCCTTGGGATGCCTTGAACAGCTGCAGTGTGCCTGGAGCACAGGGCTTCCTGGTTTTCAAAGTCCTTGGCCCAAGCCTAACAGTAACCCTAGGAAGGTAAATCAGCCGGGTATTAGGGTTCTTCCTAAGGAAAAAGCTGTGAAAGCAGCCATGTTGTGGCACTTCTGCGCTCCCTTGGATGCCTTTGGCAGCTACAGTAAGCCTGGAACACAGGGCTTCCTGGTTCAAAAAATCCTAGCCCTAGGCTGAACCCTAACCCTAACCCTAGGGAGATATATCAGAGAAGGTATAGTGATGGTGCCAAGAAAAAAGCTGTGAAAGCAGCCATGTTGTGGCCCTTTTGCACTCCCTTTTGGATGCCGTCACAGCTCCAGTGTGCTTGGAGGTCTGGGTTTCCTGCTTTTAAATATCCTAGCACAAGGCCTACCTAACCCCAACCCGACAACGAGAAAGGCAAATCAGCCAGGAATTAGGGATGTCCCCAAGGAAATAGCTGTGGAGGCAGGCATGTTGTGGTACTTTTGTGCTCTTCTTGGGTAGTCCTTCGCAGCTGCTGTGTTCTTGGAACTCAGGGCTTTCTGGTTGAAAGAACCCTAACCCTAGGCCTAACTCAAAACTCAACGCTAGGAAGGAAAATCAGCCTATGGTTCAGGATGGTCTCATGGAAATAGCAGTGGAGGCAGCCAAGTTGTGTCACTTTTGCGCTCCCCTTGGGATGCCTTGAACAGCTGCAGGGTGCCTGGAGCACAGGGCTTCCTGGTTTTAAAAGTCCTTGGCCCAAGCCTAACAGTAACCCTAGGAAGGTAAATCAGCCGGGTATTAGGGTTCTTCCTAAGGAAAAAGCTGTGAAAGCAGCCATGTTGTGGCACTTCTGCGCTCCCTTTGGGATGCCTTTGGCAGCTACAGTAAGCCTGGAACACAGGGCTTCCTGGTTCAAAAAATCCTAGCCCTAGGCTGAACCCTAACCCTAGGGAGATATATCAGAGAAGGTATAGTGTTGGTGCACAGAAAAAAGCTGTGAAAGCAGCCATGTTGTGGCCCTTTTGCACTCCCTTTTGGATGCATTTCACAGCTCCAGTGTGCTTGGAGGTCTGGGTTTCCTGCTTTTAAATATCCTAGCACAAGGCCTACCTAACCCCAACCCGACGACGAGAAAGGCAAATCAGCCAGGAATTAGGGATGTCCCCAAGGAAATAGCTGTGGAGGCAGGCATGTTGTGGTACTTTTGTGCTCTTCTTGGGTAGTCCTTCGCAGCTGCTGTGTTCTTGGAACTCAGGGCTTTCTGGTTAAAAAACTCTAACCCTAGGCCTAACTCAAACCTCAACGCTAGGAAGGAAAATCAGCCTATGATTCGGGATGGTCTCATGGAAATAGCAGTGGAGGCAGCCAAGTTGTGTCACTTTTGCGCTCCCCTTGGGATGCCTTGAACAGCTGCAGTGTGCCTGGAGCACAGGGCTTCCTGGTTTTCAAAGTCCTTGGCCCAAGCCTAACAGTAACCCTAGGAAGGTAAATCAGCTGGGGATTAGGGTTCTTCCTAAGGAAAAAGCTGTGAAAGCAGCCATGTTGTGGCACTTTTGCACTCCCTTTTGGCTGCCTTTCACAGCTCCAGTGTGCCTGGAGGTCTGGGCTTCCTGATTTTAAAAATCCTAGCACAAGGCCTACCTAACCCCAACCCGACAACGAGAAAGGCGTATCAGCCAGGAATTAGGGATGTCCCCAAGGAAATAGCTGTGGAGGCAGGCATGTGGTGGTACTTTTGTGCTCTTCTTGGGTAGTCCTTCGCAGCTGCTGTGTTCTTGGAACTCAGGGCTTTCAGGTTAAAAGAACACTAACCATAGGCCTAACTCAAAACTCAACGCTAGGAAGGAAAACCAGCCTAAGGTTGGGGATGGTCTCATGGAAATAGCAGTGGAGGCAGCCAAGTTGTGTCACTTTTGCGCTCCCCTTGGGATGCCTTGAACAGCTGCAGTGTGCCTGGAGCACAGGGCTTCCTGGTTTTCAAAGTCCTTGGCCCAAGCCTAACAGTAACCCTAGGAAGGTAAATCAGCCGGGTATTAGGGTTCTTCCTAAGGAAAAAGCTGTGAAAGCAGCCATGTTGTGGCACTTCTGCGCTCCCTTGGATGCCTTTGGCAGCTACAGTAAGCCTGGAACACAGGGCTTCCTGGTTCAAAAAATCCTAGCCCTAGGCTGAACCCTAACCCTAACCCTAGGGAGATATATCAGAGAAGGTATAGTGATGGTGCCAAGAAAAAAGCTGTGAAAGCAGCCATGTTGTGGCCCTTTTGCACTCCCTTTTGGATGCATTTCACAGCTCCAGTGTGCTTGGAGGTCTGGGTTTCCTGCTTTTAAATATCCTAGCACAAGGCCTACCTAACCCCAACCCGACGACGAGAAAGGCAAATCAGCCAGGAATTAGGGATGTCCCCAAGGAAATAGCTGTGGAGGCAGGCATGTTGTGGTACTTTTGTGCTCTTCTTGGGTAGTCCTTCGCAGCTGCTGTGTTCTTGGAACTCAGGGCTTTCTGGTTTTAAAACTCTAACCCTAGGCCTAACTCAAACCTCAACGCTAGGAAGGAAAATCAGCCTATGATTCGGGATGGTCTCATGGAAATAGCAGTGGAGGCAGCCAAGTTGTGTCACTTTTGCACTCCCATTGGGATGCCTTGAACAGCTGCAGTGTGCCTGGAGCACAGGGCTTCCTGGTTTTAAAAGTCCTTGGCCCAAGCCTAACAGTAACCCTAGGTAGGTAAATCAGCCGGGTATTAGGGTTCTTCCTAAGGAAAAAGCTGTGAAAGCAGCCATGTTGTGGCACTTTTGCAATCCCTTTTGGCTGCCTTTCACAGCTCCAGTGTGCCTGGAGGTCTGGGCTTCCTGATTTTAAAAATCCTAGCACAAGGCCTACCTAACCCCAACCCGACGACGAGAAAGGCAAATCAGCCAGGAATTAGGGATGTCCCCAAGGAAATAGCTGTGGAGGCAGGCATGTGGTGGTACTTTTGTGCTCTTCTTGGGTAGTCCTTCGCAGCTGCTGTATTCTTGGAACTCAGGGCTTTCAGGTTAAAAGAACCCTAACCCTAGGCCTAACTCAAACCTCAACGCTAGGAAGGAAAACCAGCCTAAGGTTGGGGATGGTCTCATGGAAATAGCAGTGGAGGCAGCCAAGTTGTGTCACTTTTGCGCTCCCCTTGGGATGCCTTGAACAGCTGCAGGGTGCCTGGAGCACAGGGCTTCCTGGTTTTAAAAGTCCTTGGCCCAAGCCTAACAGTAACCCTAGGAAGGTAAATCAGCCGGGTATTAGGGTTCTTCCTAAGGAAAAAGCTGTGAAAGCAGCCATGTTGTGGCACTTTTGCACTCCCTTTTGGATGCCTTTCACAGCTCCAGTGTGCCTGGAGGTCTGGGCTTCCTGATTTTAAAAATCCTAGCACAAGGCCTACCTAACCCCAACCCGACAACGAGAAAGGCGTATCAGCCAGGAATTAGGGATGTCCCCAAGGAAATAGCTGTGGAGGCAGGCATGTGGTGGTACTTTTGTGCTCTTCTTGGGTAGTCCTTCGCAGCTGCTGTGTTCTTGGAACTCAGGGCTTTCAGGTTAAAAGAACACTAACCATAGGCCTAACTCAAAACTCAACGCTAGGAAGGAAAACCAGCCTAAGGTTGGGGATGGTCTCATGGAAATAGCAGTGGAGGCAGCCAAGTTGTGTCACTTTTGCGCTCCCCTTGGGATGCCTTGAACAGCTGCAGTGTGCCTGGAGCACAGGGCTTCCTGGTTTTCAAAGTCCTTGGCCCAAGCCTAACAGTAACCCTAGGAAGGTAAATCAGCCGGGTATTAGGGTTCTTCCTAAGGAAAAAGCTGTGAAAGCAGCCATGTTGTGGCACTTCTGCGCTCCCTTGGATGCCTTTGGCAGCTACAGTAAGCCTGGAACACAGGGCTTCCTGGTTCAAAAAATCCTAGCCCTAGGCTGAACCCTAACCCTAACCCTAGGGAGATATATCAGAGAAGGTATAGTGATGGTGCCAAGAAAAAAGCTGTGAAAGCAGCCATGTTGTGGCCCTTTTGCACTCCCTTTTGGATGCCGTCACAGCTCCAGTGTGCTTGGAGGTCTGGGTTTCCTGCTTTTAAATATCCTAGCACAAGGCCTACCTAACCCCAACCCGACAACGAGAAAGGCAAATCAGCCAGGAATTAGGGATGTCCCCAAGGAAATAGCTGTGGAGGCAGGCATGTTGTGGTACTTTTGTGCTCTTCTTGGGTAGTCCTTCGCAGCTGCTGTGTTCTTGGAACTCAGGGCTTTCTGGTTGAAAGAACCCTAACCCTAGGCCTAACTCAAAACTCAACGCTAGGAAGGAAAATCAGCCTATGGTTCAGGATGGTCTCATGGAAATAGCAGTGGAGGCAGCCAAGTTGTGTCACTTTTGCGCTCCCCTTGGGATGCCTTGAACAGCTGCAGGGTGCCTGGAGCACAGGGCTTCCTGGTTTTAAAAGTCCTTGGCCCAAGCCTAACAGTAACCCTAGGAAGGTAAATCAGCCGGGTATTAGGGTTCTTCCTAAGGAAAAAGCTGTGAAAGCAGCCATGTTGTGGCACTTCTGCGCTCCCTTTGGGATGCCTTTGGCAGCTACAGTAAGCCTGGAACACAGGGCTTCCTGGTTCAAAAAATCCTAGCCCTAGGCTGAACCCTAACCCTAGGGAGATATATCAGAGAAGGTATAGTGTTGGTGCACAGAAAAAAGCTGTGAAAGCAGCCATGTTGTGGCCCTTTTGCACTCCCTTTTGGATGCATTTCACAGCTCCAGTGTGCTTGGAGGTCTGGGTTTCCTGCTTTTAAATATCCTAGCACAAGGCCTACCTAACCCCAACCCGACGACGAGAAAGGCAAATCAGCCAGGAATTAGGGATGTCCCCAAGGAAATAGCTGTGGAGGCAGGCATGTTGTGGTACTTTTGTGCTCTTCTTGGGTAGTCCTTCGCAGCTGCTGTGTTCTTGGAACTCAGGGCTTTCTGGTTAAAAAACTCTAACCCTAGGCCTAACTCAAACCTCAACGCTAGGAAGGAAAATCAGCCTATGATTCGGGATGGTCTCATGGAAATAGCAGTGGAGGCAGCCAAGTTGTGTCACTTTTGCGCTCCCCTTGGGATGCCTTGAACAGCTGCAGTGTGCCTGGAGCACAGGGCTTCCTGGTTTTCAAAGTCCTTGGCCCAAGCCTAACAGTAACCCTAGGAAGGTAAATCAGCTGGGGATTAGGGTTCTTCCTAAGGAAAAAGCTGTGAAAGCAGCCATGTTGTGGCACTTTTGCACTCCCTTTTGGCTGCCTTTCACAGCTCCAGTGTGCCTGGAGGTCTGGGCTTCCTGATTTTAAAAATCCTAGCACAAGGCCTACCTAACCCCAACCCGACAACGAGAAAGGCGTATCAGCCAGGAATTAGGGATGTCCCCAAGGAAATAGCTGTGGAGGCAGGCATGTGGTGGTACTTTTGTGCTCTTCTTGGGTAGTCCTTCGCAGCTGCTGTGTTCTTGGAACTCAGGGCTTTCAGGTTAAAAGAACACTAACCATAGGCCTAACTCAAAACTCAACGCTAGGAAGGAAAACCAGCCTAAGGTTGGGGATGGTCTCATGGAAATAGCAGTGGAGGCAGCCAAGTTGTGTCACTTTTGTGCTCCCCTTGGGATGCCTTGAACAGCTGCAGTGTGCCTGGAGCACAGGGCTTCCTGGTTTTCAAAGTCCTTGGCCCAAGCCTAACAGTAACCCTAGGAAGGTAAATCAGCCGGGTATTAGGGTTCTTCCTAAGGAAAAAGCTGTGAAAGCAGCCATGTTGTGGCACTTCTGCGCTCCCTTGGATGCCTTTGGCAGCTACAGTAAGCCTGGAACACAGGGCTTCCTGGTTCAAAAAATCCTAGCCCTAGGCTGAACCCTAACCCTAACCCTAGGGAGATATATCAGAGAAGGTATAGTGATGGTGCCAAGAAAAAAGCTGTGAAAGCAGCCATGTTGTGGCCCTTTTGCACTCCCTTTTGGATGCCTTTCACAGCTCCAGTGTGCTTGGAGGTCTGGGTTTCCTGCTTTTAAATATCCTAGCACAAGGCCTACCTAACCCCAACCCGACGACGAGAAAGGCAAATCAGCCAGGAATTAGGGATGTCCCCAAGGAAATAGCTGTGGAGGCAGGCATGTTGTGGTACTTTTGTGCTCTTCTTGGGTAGTCCTTCGCAGCTGCTGTGTTCTTGGAACTCAGGGCTTTCTGGTTTTAAAACTCTAACCCTAGGCCTAACTCAAACCTCAACGCTAGGAAGGAAAATCAGCCTATGATTCGGGATGGTCTCATGGAAATAGCAGTGGAGGCAGCCAAGTTGTGTCACTTTTGCACTCCCATTGGGATGCCTTGAACAGCTGCAGTGTGCCTGGAGCACAGGGCTTCCTGGTTTTAAAAGTCCTTGGCCCAAGCCTAACAGTAACCCTAGGAAGGTAAATCAGCCGGGTATTAGGGTTCTTCCTAAGGAAAAAGCTGTGAAAGCAGCCATGTTGTGGCACTTTTGCACTCCCTTTTGGCTGCCTTTCACAGCTCCAGTGTGCCTGGAGCTCTGGGCTTCCTGATTTTAAAAATCCTAGCACAAGGCCTACCTAACCCCAACCCGACGACGAGAAAGGCAAATCAGCCAGGAATTAGGGATGTGCCCAATGAAATAGCTGGGGAGGCAGGCATGTTGTGGTACTTTTGTGCTCTTCTTGGGTAGTCCTTCGCAGCTGCTGTATTCTTGGAACTCAGGGCTTTCTGGTTGAAAGAACCCTAACCCTAGGCCTAACTCAAACCTCAACGCTAGGAAGGAAAATCAGCCTATGGTTCAGGATGGTCTCATGGAAATAGCAGTGGAGGCAGCCAAGTTGTGTCACTTTTGCGCTCCCCTTGGGATGCCTTGAACAGCTGCAGGGTGCCTGGAGCACAGGGCTTCCTGGTTTTAAAAGTCCTTGGCCCAAGCCTAACAGTAACCCTAGGAAGGTAAATCAGCCGGGTATTAGGGTTCTTCCTAAGGAAAAAGCTGTGAAAGCAGCCATGTTGTGGCACTTCTGCGCTCCCTTTGGGATGCCTTTGGCAGCTACAGTAAGCCTGGAACACAGGGCTTCCTGGTTCAAAAAATCCTAGCCCTAGGCTGAACCCTAACCCTAGGGAGATATATCAGAGAAGGTATAGTGTTGGTGCACAGAAAAAAGCTGTGAAAGCAGCCATGTTGTGGCCCTTTTGCACTCCCTTTTGGATGCATTTCACAGCTCCAGTGTGCTTGGAGGTCTGGGTTTCCTGCTTTTAAATATCCTAGCACAAGGCCTACCTAACCCCAACCCGACGATGAGAAAGGCAAATCAGCCAGGAATTAGGGATGTCCCCAAGGAAATAGCTGTGGAGGCAGGCATGTTGTGGTACTTTTGTGCTCTTCTTGGGTAGTCCTTCGCAGCTGCTGTGTTCTTGGAACTCAGGGCTTTCTGGTTAAAAACCTCTAACCCTAGGCCGAACTCAAACCTCAACGCTAGGAAGGAAAACCAGCCTAAGGTTGGGGATGGTCTCATGGAAATAGCAGTGGAGGCAGCCAAGTTGTGTCACTTTTGCGCTCCCCTTGGGATGCCTTGAACAGCTGCAGTGTGCCTGGAGCACAGGGCTTCCTGGTTTTAAAAGTCCTTGGCCCAAGCCTAACAGTAACCCTAGGAAGGTAAATCAGCTGGGGATTAGGGTTCTTCCTAAGGAAAAAGCTGTGAAAGCAGCCATGTTGTGGCACTTTTGCACTCCCTTTTGGATGCCTTTCACAGCTCCAGTGTGCCTGGAGGTCTGGGCTTCCTGATTTTAAAAATCCTAGCACAAGGCCTACCTAACCCCAACCCGACAACGAGAAAGGCGTATCAGCCAGGAATTAGGGATGTCCCCAAGGAAATAGCTGTGGAGGCAGGCATGTGGTGGTACTTTTGTGCTCTTCTTGGGTAGTCCTTCGCAGCTGCTGTGTTCTTGGAACTCAGGGCTTTCAGGTTAAAAGAACACTAACCATAGGCCTAACTCAAAACTCAACGCTAGGAAGGAAAACCAGCCTAAGGTTGGGGATGGTCTCATGGAAATAGCAGTGGAGGCAGCCAAGTTGTGTCACTTTTGCGCTCCCCTTGGGATGCCTTGAACAGCTGCAGTGTGCCTGGAGCACAGGGCTTCCTGGTTTTCAAAGTCCTTGGCCCAAGCCTAACAGTAACCCTAGGAAGGTAAATCAGCCGGGTATTAGGGTTCTTCCTAAGGAAAAAGCTGTGAAAGCAGCCATGTTGTGGCACTTCTGCGCTCCCTTGGATGCCTTTGGCAGCTACAGTAAGCCTGGAACACAGGGCTTCCTGGTTCAAAAAATCCTAGCCCTAGGCTGAACCCTAACCCTAACCCTAGGGAGATATATCAGAGAAGGTATAGTGATGGTGCCAAGAAAAAAGCTGTGAAAGCAGCCATGTTGTGGCCCTTTTGCACTCCCTTTTGGATGCCTTTCACAGCTCCAGTGTGCTTGGAGGTCTGGGTTTCCTGCTTTTAAATATCCTAGCACAAGGCCTACCTAACCCCAACCCGACGACGAGAAAGGCAAATCAGCCAGGAATTAGGGATGTCCCCAAGGAAATAGCTGTGGAGGCAGGCATGTTGTGGTACTTTTGTGCTCTTCTTGGGTAGTCCTTCGCAGCTGCTGTGTTCTTGGAACTCAGGGCTTTCTGGTTTTAAAACTCTAACCCTAGGCCTAACTCAAACCTCAACGCTAGGAAGGAAAATCAGCCTATGATTCGGGATGGTCTCATGGAAATAGCAGTGGAGGCAGCCAAGTTGTGTCACTTTTGCACTCCCATTGGGATGCCTTGAACAGCTGCAGTGTGCCTGGAGCACAGGGCTTCCTGGTTTTAAAAGTCCTTGGCCCAAGCCTAACAGTAACCCTAGGTAGGTAAATCAGCCGGGTATTAGGGTTCTTCCTAAGGAAAAAGCTGTGAAAGCAGCCATGTTGTGGCACTTTTGCAATCCCTTTTGGCTGCCTTTCACAGCTCCAGTGTGCCTGGAGGTCTGGGCTTCCTGATTTTAAAAATCCTAGCACAAGGCCTACCTAACCCCAACCCGACGACGAGAAAGGCAAATCAGCCAGGAATTAGGGATGTCCCCAAGGAAATAGCTGTGGAGGCAGGCATGTGGTGGTACTTTTGTGCTCTTCTTGGGTAGTCCTTCGCAGCTGCTGTATTCTTGGAACTCAGGGCTTTCAGGTTAAAAGAACCCTAACCCTAGGCCTAACTCAAACCTCAACGCTAGGAAGGAAAACCAGCCTAAGGTTGGGGATGGTCTCATGGAAATAGCAGTGGAGGCAGCCAAGTTGTGTCACTTTTGCGCTCCCCTTGGGATGCCTTGAACAGCTGCAGGGTGCCTGGAGCACAGGGCTTCCTGGTTTTAAAAGTCCTTGGCCCAAGCCTAACAGTAACCCTAGGAAGGTAAATCAGCCGGGTATTAGGGTTCTTCCTAAGGAAAAAGCTGTGAAAGCAGCCATGTTGTGGCACTTTTGCACTCCCTTTTGGATGCCTTTCACAGCTCCAGTGTGCCTGGAGCTCTGGGCTTCCTGATTTTAAAAATCCTAGCACAAGGCCTACCTAACCCCAACCCGACAACGAGAAAGGCGTATCAGCCAGGAATTAGGGATGTCCCCAAGGAAATAGCTGTGGAGGCAGGCATGTGGTGGTACTTTTGTGCTCTTCTTGGGTAGTCCTTCGCAGCTGCTGTGTTCTTGGAACTCAGGGCTTTCAGGTTAAAAGAACACTAACCATAGGCCTAACTCAAAACTCAACGCTAGGAAGGAAAACCAGCCTAAGGTTGGGGATGGTCTCATGGAAATAGCAGTGGAGGCAGCCAAGTTGTGTCACTTTTGCGCTCCCCTTGGGATGCCTTGAACAGCTGCAGTGTGCCTGGAGCACAGGGCTTCCTGGTTTTCAAAGTCCTTGGCCCAAGCCTAACAGTAACCCTAGGAAGGTAAATCAGCCGGGTATTAGGGTTCTTCCTAAGGAAAAAGCTGTGAAAGCAGCCATGTTGTGGCACTTCTGCGCTCCCTTGGATGCCTTTGGCAGCTACAGTAAGCCTGGAACACAGGGCTTCCTGGTTCAAAAAATCCTAGCCCTAGGCTGAACCCTAACCCTAACCCTAGGGAGATATATCAGAGAAGGTATAGTGATGGTGCCAAGAAAAAAGCTGTGAAAGCAGCCATGTTGTGGCCCTTTTGCACTCCCTTTTGGATGCCGTCACAGCTCCAGTGTGCTTGGAGGTCTGGGTTTCCTGCTTTTAAATATCCTAGCACAAGGCCTACCTAACCCCAACCCGACAACGAGAAAGGCAAATCAGCCAGGAATTAGGGATGTCCCCAAGGAAATAGCTGTGGAGGCAGGCATGTTGTGGTACTTTTGTGCTCTTCTTGGGTAGTCCTTCGCAGCTGCTGTGTTCTTGGAACTCAGGGCTTTCTGGTTGAAAGAACCCTAACCCTAGGCCTAACTCAAACCTCAACGCTAGGAAGGAAAATCAGCCTATGGTTCAGGATGGTCTCATGGAAATAGCAGTGGAGGCAGCCAAGTTGTGTCACTTTTGCGCTCCCCTTGGGATGCCTTGAACAGCTGCAGGGTGCCTGGAGCACAGGGCTTCCTGGTTTTAAAAGTCCTTGGCCCAAGCCTAACAGTAACCCTAGGAAGGTAAATCAGCCGGGTATTAGGGTTCTTCCTAAGGAAAAAGCTGTGAAAGCAGCCATGTTGTGGCACTTCTGCGCTCCCTTTGGGATGCCTTTGGCAGCTACAGTAAGCCTGGAACACAGGGCTTCCTGGTTCAAAAAATCCTAGCCCTAGGCTGAACCCTAACCCTAGGGAGATATATCAGAGAAGGTATAGTGTTGGTGCACAGAAAAAAGCTGTGAAAGCAGCCATGTTGTGGCCCTTTTGCACTCCCTTTTGGATGCATTTCACAGCTCCAGTGTGCTTGGAGGTCTGGGTTTCCTGCTTTTAAATATCCTAGCACAAGGCCTACCTAACCCCAACCCGACGACGAGAAAGGCAAATCAGCCAGGAATTAGGGATGTCCCCAAGGAAATAGCTGTGGAGGCAGGCATGTTGTGGTACTTTTGTGCTCTTCTTGGGTAGTCCTTCGCAGCTGCTGTGTTCTTGGAACTCAGGGCTTTCTGGTTAAAAAACTCTAACCCTAGGCCTAACTCAAACCTCAACGCTAGGAAGGAAAATCAGCCTATGATTCGGGATGGTCTCATGGAAATAGCAGTGGAGGCAGCCAAGTTGTGTCACTTTTGCGCTCCCCTTGGGATGCCTTGAACAGCTGCAGTGTGCCTGGAGCACAGGGCTTCCTGGTTTTCAAAGTCCTTGGCCCAAGCCTAACAGTAACCCTAGGAAGGTAAATCAGCTGGGGATTAGGGTTCTTCCTAAGGAAAAAGCTGTGAAAGCAGCCATGTTGTGGCACTTTTGCACTCCCTTTTGGCTGCCTTTCACAGCTCCAGTGTGCCTGGAGGTCTGGGCTTCCTGATTTTAAAAATCCTAGCACAAGGCCTACCTAACCCCAACCCGACAACGAGAAAGGCGTATCAGCCAGGAATTAGGGATGTCCCCAAGGAAATAGCTGTGGAGGCAGGCATGTGGTGGTACTTTTGTGCTCTTCTTGGGTAGTCCTTCGCAGCTGCTGTGTTCTTGGAACTCAGGGCTTTCTGGTTGAAAGAACACTAACCATAGGCCTAACTCAAAACTCAACGCTAGGAAGGAAAACCAGCCTAAGGTTGGGGATGGTCTCACGGAAATAGCAGTGGAGGCAGCCAAGTTGTGTCACTTTTGTGCTCCCCTTGGGATGCCTTGAACAGCTGCAGTGTGCCTGGAGCACAGGGCTTCCTGGTTTTCAAAGTCCTTGGCCCAAGCCTAACAGTAACCCTAGGAAGGTAAATCAGCCGGGTATTAGGGTTCTTCCTAAGGAAAAAGCTGTGAAAGCAGCCATGTTGTGGCACTTCTGCGCTCCCTTGGATGCCTTTGGCAGCTACAGTAAGCCTGGAACACAGGGCTTCCTGGTTCAAAAAATCCTAGCCCTAGGCTGAACCCTAACCCTAACCCTAGGGAGATATATCAGAGAAGGTATAGTGATGGTGCCAAGAAAAAAGCTGTGAAAGCAGCCATGTTGTGGCCCTTTTGCACTCCCTTTTGGATGCCTTTCACAGCTCCAGTGTGCTTGGAGGTCTGGGTTTCCTGCTTTTAAATATCCTAGCACAAGGCCTACCTAACCCCAACCCGACGACGAGAAAGGCAAATCAGCCAGGAATTAGGGATGTCCCCAAGGAAACAGCTGTGGAGGCAGGCATGTTGTGGTACTTTTGTGCTCTTCTTGGGTAGTCCTTCGCAGCTGCTGTGTTCTTGGAACTCAGGGCTTTCTGGTTTTAAAACTCTAACCCTAGGCCTAACTCAAACCTCAACGCTAGGAAGGAAAATCAGCCTATGATTCGGGATGGTCTCATGGAAATAGCAGTGGAGGCAGCCAAGTTGTGTCACTTTTGCACTCCCATTGGGATGCCTTGAACAGCTGCAGTGTGCCTGGAGCACAGGGCTTCCTGGTTTTAAAAGTCCTTGGCACAAGCCTAACAGTAACCCTAGGAAGGTAAATCAGCCGGGTATTAGGGTTCTTCCTAAGGAAAAAGCTGTGAAAGCAGCCATGTTGTGGCACTTTTGCACTCCCTTTTGGCTGCCTTTCACAGCTCCAGTGTGCCTGGAGGTCTGGGCTTCCTGATTTTAAAAATCCTAGCACAAGGCCTACCTAACCCCAACCCGACGACGAGAAAGGCAAATCAGCCAGGAATTAGGGATGTGCCCAATGAAATAGCTGGGGAGGCAGGCATGTTGTGGTACTTTTGTGCTCTTCTTGGGTAGTCCTTCGCAGCTGCTGTATTCTTGGAACTCAGGGCTTTCTGGTTGAAAGAACCCTAACCCTAGGCCTAACTCAAACCTCAACGCTAGGAAGGAAAATCAGCCTATGGTTCAGGATGGTCTCATGGAAATAGCAGTGGAGGCAGCCAAGTTGTGTCACTTTTGCGCTCCCCTTGGGATGCCTTGAACAGCTGCAGGGTGCCTGGAGCACAGGGCTTCCTGGTTTTAAAAGTCCTTGGCCCAAGCCTAACAGTAACCCTAGGAAGGTAAATCAGCCGGGTATTAGGGTTCTTCCTAAGGAAAAAGCTGTGAAAGCAGCCATGTTGTGGCACTTCTGCGCTCCCTTTGGGATGCCTTTGGCAGCTACAGTAAGCCTGGAACACAGGGCTTCCTGGTTCAAAAAATCCTAGCCCTAGGCTGAACCCTAACCCTAGGGAGATATATCAGAGAAGGTATAGTGTTGGTGCACAGAAAAAAGCTGTGAAAGCAGCCATGTTGTGGCCCTTTTGCACTCCCTTTTGGATGCCTTTCACAGCTCCAGTGTGCTTGGAGGTCTGGGTTTCCTGCTTTTAAATATCCTAGCACAAGGCCTACCTAACCCCAACCCGACGACGAGAAAGGCAAATCAGCCAGGAATTAGGGATGTCCCCAAGGAAATAGCTGTGGAGGCAGGCATGTTGTGGTACTTTTGTGCTCTTCTTGGGTAGTCCTTCGCAGCTGCTGTGTTCTTGGAACTCAGGGCTTTCTGGTTTTAAAACTCTAACCCTAGGCCTAACTCAAACCTCAACGCTAGGAAGGAAAATCAGCCTATGATTCGGGATGGTCTCATGGAAATAGCAGTGGAGGCAGCCAAGTTGTGTCACTTTTGCACTCCCATTGGGATGCCTTGAACAGCTGCAGTGTGCCTGGAGCACAGGGCTTCCTGGTTTTAAAAGTCCTTGGCCCAAGCCTAACAGTAACCCTAGGTAGGTAAATCAGCCGGGTATTAGGGTTCTTCCTAAGGAAAAAGCTGTGAAAGCAGCCATGTTGTGGCACTTTTGCAATCCCTTTTGGCTGCCTTTCACAGCTCCAGTGTGCCTGGAGGTCTGGGCTTCCTGATTTTAAAAATCCTAGCACAAGGCCTACCTAACCCCAACCCGACGACGAGAAAGGCAAATCAGCCAGGAATTAGGGATGTCCCCAAGGAAATAGCTGTGGAGGCAGGCATGTGGTGGTACTTTTGTGCTCTTCTTGGGTAGTCCTTCGCAGCTGCTGTATTCTTGGAACTCAGGGCTTTCAGGTTAAAAGAACCCTAACCCTAGGCCTAACTCAAACCTCAACGCTAGGAAGGAAAACCAGCCTAAGGTTGGGGATGGTCTCATGGAAATAGCAGTGGAGGCAGCCAAGTTGTGTCACTTTTGCGCTCCCCTTGGGATGCCTAGAACAGCTGCAGGGTGCCTGGAGCACAGGGCTTCCTGGTTTTAAAAGTCCTTGGCCCAAGCCTAACAGTAACCCTAGGAAGGTAAATCAGCCGGGTATTAGGGTTCTTCCTAAGGAAAAAGCTGTGAAAGCAGCCATGTTGTGGCACTTTTGCACTCCCTTTTGGATGCCTTTCACAGCTCCAGTGTGCCTGGAGCTCTGGGCTTCCTGATTTTAAAAATCCTAGCACAAGGCCTACCTAACCCCAACCCGACAACGAGAAAGGCGTATCAGCCAGGAATTAGGGATGTCCCCAAGGAAATAGCTGTGGAGGCAGGCATGTGGTGGTACTTTTGTGCTCTTCTTGGGTAGTCCTTCGCAGCTGCTGTGTTCTTGGAACTCAGGGCTTTCAGGTTAAAAGAACACTAACCATAGGCCTAACTCAAAACTCAACGCTAGGAAGGAAAACCAGCCTAAGGTTGGGGATGGTCTCATGGAAATAGCAGTGGAGGCAGCCAAGTTGTGTCACTTTTGCGCTCCCCTTGGGATGCCTTGAACAGCTGCAGTGTGCCTGGAGCACAGGGCTTCCTGGTTTTCAAAGTCCTTGGCCCAAGCCTAACAGTAACCCTAGGAAGGTAAATCAGCCGGGTATTAGGGTTCTTCCTAAGGAAAAAGCTGTGAAAGCAGCCATGTTGTGGCACTTCTGCGCTCCCTTGGATGCCTTTGGCAGCTACAGTAAGCCTGGAACACAGGGCTTCCTGGTTCAAAAAATCCTAGCCCTAGGCTGAACCCTAACCCTAACCCTAGGGAGATATATCAGAGAAGGTATAGTGATGGTGCCAAGAAAAAAGCTGTGAAAGCAGCCATGTTGTGGCCCTTTTGCACTCCCTTTTGGATGCCTTTCACAGCTCCAGTGTGCTTGGAGGTCTGGGTTTCCTGCTTTTAAATATCCTAGCACAAGGCCTACCTAACCCCAACCCGACGACGAGAAAGGCAAATCAGCCAGGAATTAGGGATGTCCCCAAGGAAATAGCTGTGGAGGCAGGCATGTTGTGGTACTTTTGTGCTCTTCTTGGGTAGTCCTTCGCAGCTGCTGTGTTCTTGGAACTCAGGGCTTTCTGGTTTTAAAACTCTAACCCTAGGCCTAACTCAAACCTCAACGCTAGGAAGGAAAATCAGCCTATGATTCGGGATGGTCTCATGGAAATAGCAGTGGAGGCAGCCAAGTTGTGTCACTTTTGCACTCCCATTGGGATGCCTTGAACAGCTGCAGTGTGCCTGGAGCACAGGGCTTCCTGGTTTTAAAAGTCCTTGGCCCAAGCCTAACAGTAACCCTAGGAAGGTAAATTAGCCGGGTATTAGGGTTCTTCCTAAGGAAAAAGCTGTGAAAGCAGCCATGTTGTGGCACTTTTGCACTCCCTTTTGGCTGCCTTTCACAGCTCCAGTGTGCCTGGAGGTCTGGGCTTCCTGATTTTAAAAATCCTAGCACAAGGCCTACCTAACCCCAACCCGACGACGAGAAAGGCAAATCAGCCAGGAATTAGGGATGTCCCCAAGGAAATAGCTGTGGAGGCAGGCATGTGGTGGTACTTTTGTGCTCTTCTTGGGTAGTCCTTCGCAGCTGCTGTGTTCTTGGAACTCAGGGCTTTCTGGTTGAAAGAACCCTAACCCTAGGCCTAACTCAAACCTCAACGCTAGGAAGGAAAACCAGCCTAAGGTTGGGGATGGTCTCATGGAAATAGCAGTGGAGGCAGCCAAGTTGTGTCACTTTTGCGCCCCCCTTGGGATGCCTTGAACAGCTGCAGTGTGCCTGGAGCACAGGGCTTCCTGGTTTTCAAAGTCCTTGGCCCAAGCCTAACAGTAACCCTAGGAAGGTAAATCAGCCGGGTATTAGGGTTCTTCCTAAGGAAAAAGCTGTGAAAGCAGCCATGTTGTGGCACTTTTGCACTCCCTTTTGGATGCCTTTCACAGCTCCAGTGTGCCTGGAGCTCTGGGCTTCCTGATTTTAAAAATCCTAGCACAAGGCCTACCTAACCCCAACCCGACAACGAGAAAGGCGTATCAGCCAGGAATTAGGGATGTCCCCAAGGAAATAGCTGTGGAGGCAGGCATGTGGTGGTACTTTTGTGCTCTTCTTGGGTAGTCCTTCGCAGCTGCTGTGTTCTTGGAACTCAGGGCTTTCAGGTTAAAAGAACACTAACCCTAGGCCTAACTCAAACCTCAACGCTAGGAAGGAAAACCAGCCTAAGGTTGGGGATGGTCTCATGGAAATAGCAGTGGAGGCAGCCAAGTTGTGTCACTTTTGCGCTCCCCTTGGGATGCCTTGAACAGCTGCAGTGTGCCTGGAGCACAGGGCTTCCTGGTTTTAAAAGTCCTTGGCCCAAGCCTAACAGTAACCCTAGGAAGGTAAATCAGCCAGGTATTAGGGTTCTTCCTAAGGAAAAAGCTGTGAAAGCAGCCATGTTGTGGCACTTTTGCACTCCCTTTTGGCTGCCTTTCACAGCTCCAGTGTGCCTGGAGGTCTGGGCTTCCTGATTTTAAAAATCCTAGCACAAGGCCTACCTAACCCCAACCCGACGACGAGAAAGGCAAATCAGCCAGGAATTAGGGATGTCCCCAAGGAAATAGCTGTGGAGGCAGGCATGTGGTGGTACTTTTGTGCTCTTCTTGGGTAGTCCTTCGCAGCTGCTGTGTTCTTGGAACTCAGGGCTTTCTGGTTAAAAAACTCTAACCCTAGGCCTAACTCAAACCTCAACGCTAGGATGGAAAATCAGCCTATGGTTCGGGATGGTCTCATGGAAATAGCAGTGGAGGCAGCCAAGTTGTGTCACTTTTGCGCTGCCCTTGGGATGCCTTGAACAGCTGCAGTGTTCCTGGAGCACAGGGCTTCCTGATTTTAAAAGTCCTTGGCCCAAGCCTAACAGTAACCCTAGGAAGGTAAATCAGCCGGGTGTTGGGGTTCTTCCTAAGGAAAAAGCTGTGAAAGCAGCCATGTTGTGGCACTTCTGCGCTCCCTTTGGGATGCCTTTGGCAGCTACAGTAAGCCTGGAACACAGGGCTTCCTGGTTCAAAAAATCCTAGCCCTAGGCTGAACCCTAACCCTAACCCTAGGGAGATATATCAGAGAAGGTATAGTGATGGTGCCAAGAAAAAAGCTGTGAAAGCAGCCATGTTGTGGCACTTTTGCACTCCCTTTTGGATGCCTTTCACAGCTCCAGTGTGCTTGGAGGTCTGGGTTTCCTGCTTTTAAATATCCTAGCACAAGGCCTACCTAACCCCAACCCGACGACGAGAAAGGCAAATCAGCCAGGAATTAGGGATGTCCCCAAGGAAATAGCTGTGGAGGCAGGCATGTTGTGGTACTTTTGTGCTCTTCTTGGGTAGTCCTTCGCAGCTGCTGTGTTCTTGGAACTCAGGGCTTTCAGGTTGAGAGAACACTAACCATAGGCCTAACTCAAACCTCAACGCTAGGAAGGAAAATCAGCCTAAGGTTGGGGATGGTCTCATGGAAATAGCAGTGGAGGCAGCCAAGTTGTGTCACTTTTGCGCTCCCGTTGGGATGCCTTGAACAGCTGCAGTGTTCCTGGAGCACAGGGCTTCCTGGTTTTAAAAGTCCTTGGCCCAAGCCTAACAGTAACCCTAGGAAGGTAAATCAGCCGGGTATTAGGGTTCTTCCTAAGGAAAAAGCTGTGAAAGCAGCCATGTTGTGGCACTTTTGCACTCCCTTTTGGATGCCTTTCACAGCTCCAGTGTGCCTGGAGGTCTGGGCTTCCTGATTTTAAAAATCCTAGCACAAGGCCTACCTAACCCCAACCCGACAACGAGAAAGGCGTATCAGCCAGGAATTAGGGATGTCCCCAAGGAAATAGCTGTGGAGGCAGGCATGTGGTGGTACTTTTGTGCTCTTCTTGGGTAGTCCTTCGCAGCTGCTGTGTTCTTGGAACTCAGGGCTTTCAGGTTAAAAGAACACTAACCATAGGCCTAACTCAAAACTCAACGCTAGGAAGGAAAACCAGCCTAAGGTTGGGGATGGTCTCATGGAAATAGCAGTGGAGGCAGCCAAGTTGTGTCACTTTTGCGCTCCCCTTGGGATGCCTTGAACAGCTGCAGTGTGCCTGGAGCACAGGGCTTCCTGGTTTTCAAAGTCCTTGGCCCAAGCCTAACAGTAACCCTAGGAAGGTAAATCAGCCGGGTATTAGGGTTCTTCCTAAGGAAAAAGCTGTGAAAGCAGCCATGTTGTGGCACTTTTGCACTCCCTTTTGGCTGCCTTTCACAGCTCCAGTGTGCCTGGAGGTCTGGGCTTCCTGATTTTAAAAATCCTAGCACAAGGCCTACCTAACCCCAACCCGACGACGAGAAAGGCAAATCAGCCAGGAATTAGGGATGTCCCCAAGGAAATAGCTGTGGAGGCAGGCATGTGGTGGTACTTTTGTGCTCTTCTTGGGTAGTCCTTCGCAGCTGCTGTATTCTTGGAACTCAGGGCTTTCTGGTTGAAAGAACCCTAACCCTAGGCCTAACTCAAACCTCAACGCTAGGAAGGAAAACCAGCCTAAGGTTGGGGATGGTCTCATGGAAATAGCAGTGGAGGCAGCCAAGTTGTGTCACTTTTGCGCTCCCCTTGGGATGCCTTGAACAGCTGCAGTGTGCCTGGAGCACAGGGCTTCCGGGTTTTCAAAGTCCTAGGCCGAAGCCTAACAGTAACCCTAGGAAGGTAAATCAGCCGGGTATTAGGGTTCTTCCTAAGGAAAAAGCTGTGAAAGCAGCCATGTTGTGGCACTTTTGCACTCCCTTTTGGCTGCCTTTCACAGCTCCAGTGTGCCTGGAGGTCTGGGCTTCCTGATTTTAAAAATCCTAGCACAAGGCCTACCTAACCCCAACCCGACGACGAGAAAGGCAAATCAGCCAGGAATTAGGGATGTGCCCAATGAAATAGCTGTGGAGGCAGGCATGTGGTGGTACTTTTGTGCTCTTCTTGGGTAGTCCTTCGCAGCTGCTGTATTCTTGGAACTCAGGGCTTTCTGGTTGAAAGAACCCTAACCCTAGGCCTAACTCAAACCTCAACGCTAGGAAGGAAAATCAGCCTATGGTTCAGGATGGTCTCATGGAAATAGCAGTGGAGGCAGCCAAGTTGTGTCACTTTTGCGCTCCCCTTGGGATGCCTTGAACAGCTGCAGGGTGCCTGGAGCACAGGGCTTCCTGGTTTTAAAAGTCCTTGGCCCAAGCCTAACAGTAACCCTAGGAAGGTAAATCAGCCGGGTATTAGGGTTCTTCCTAAGGAAAAAGCTGTGAAAGCAGCCATGTTGTGGCACTTCTGCGCTCCCTTTGGGATGCCTTTGGCAGCTACAGTAAGCCTGGAACACAGGGCTTCCTGGTTCAAAAAATCCTAGCCCTAGGCTGAACCCTAACCCTAGGGAGATATATCAGAGAAGGTATAGTGTTGGTGCACAGAAAAAAGCTGTGAAAGCAGCCATGTTGTGGCCCTTTTGCACTCCCTTTTGGATGCATTTCACAGCTCCAGTGTGCTTGGAGGTCTGGGTTTCCTGCTTTTAAATATCCTAGCACAAGGCCTACCTAACCCCAACCCGACGACGAGAAAGGCAAATCAGCCAGGAATTAGGGATGTCCCCAAGGAAATAGCTGTGGAGGCAGGCATGTTGTGGTACTTTTGTGCTCTTCTTGGGTAGTCCTTCGCAGCTGCTGTATTCTTGGAACTCAGGGCTTTCTGGTTGAAAGAACCCTAACCCTAGGCCTAACTCAAAACTCAACGCTAGGAAGGAAAACCAGCCTAAGGTTGGGGATGGTCTCATGGAAATAGCAGTGGAGGCAGCCAAGTTGTGTCACTTTTGCGCTCCCCTTGGGATGCCTTGAACAGCTGCAGTGTGCCTGGAGCACAGGGCTTCCTGGTTTTAAAAGTCCTTGGCCCAAGCCTAACAGTAACCCTAGGAAGGTAAATCAGCCGGGTATTAGGGTTCTTCCTAAGGAAAAAGCTGTGAAAGCAGCCATGTTGTGGCACTTCTGCGCTCCCTTGGATGCCTTTGGCAGCTACAGTAAGGCTGGAACACAGGGCTTCCTGGTTCAAAAAATCCTAGCCCTAGGCTGAACCCTAACCCTAACCCTAGGGAGATATATCAGAGAAGGTATAGTGATGGTGCCAAGAAAAAAGCTGTGAAAGCAGCCATGTTGTGGCCCTTTTGCACTCCCTTTTGGATGCCTTTCACAGCTCCAGTGTGCTTGGAGGTCTGGGTTTCCTGCTTTTAAATATCCTAGCACAAGGCCTACCTAACCCCAACCCGACGACGAGAAAGGCAAATCAGCCAGGAATTAGGGATGTCCCCAAGGAAATAGCTGTGGAGGCAGGCATGTTGTGGTACTTTTGTGCTCTTCTTGGGTAGTCCTTCGCAGCTGCTGTGTTCTTGGAACTCAGGGCTTTCTGGTTAAAAAACTCTAACCCTAGGCCTAACTCAAACCTCAACGCTAGGAAGGAAAATCAGCCTATGATTCGGGATGGTCTCATGGAAATAGCAGTGGAGGCAGCCAAGTTGTGTCACTTTTGCGCTCCCCTTGGGATGCCTTGAACAGCTGCAGTGTGCCTGGAGCACAGGGCTTCCTGGTTTTAAAAGTCCTTGGCCCAAGCCTAACAGTAACCCTAGGAAGGTAAATCAGCCGGGTATTAGGGTTCTTCCTAAGGAAAAAGCTGTGAAAGCAGCCATGTTGTGGCACTTTTGCACTCCCTTTTGGCTGCCTTTCACAGCTCCAGTGTGCCTGGAGGTCTGGGCTTCCTGATTTTAAAAATCCTAGCACAAGGCCTACCTAACCCCAACCCGACGACGAGAAAGGCAAATCAGCCAGGAATTAGGGATGTGCCCAATGAAATAGCTGTGGAGGCAGGCATGTTGTGGTACTTTTGTGCTCTTCTTGGGTAGTCCTTCGCAGCTGCTGTGTTCTTGGAACTCAGGGCTTTCAGGTTAAAAGAACACTAACCATAGGCCTAACTCAAAACTCAACGCTAGGAAGGAAAACCAGCCTAAGGTTGGGGATGGTCTCATGGAAATAGCAGTGGAGGCAGCCAAGTTGTGTCACTTTTGCGCTCCCCTTGGGATGCCTTGAACAGCTGCAGTGTGCCTGGAGCACAGGGCTTCCTGGTTTTCAAAGTCCTTGGCCCAAGCCTAACAGTAACCCTAGGAAGGTAAATCAGCCGGGTATTAGGGTTCTTCCTAAGGAAAAAGCTGTGAAAGCAGCCATGTTGTGGCACTTCTGCGCTCCCTTGGATGCCTTTGGCAGCTACAGTAAGCCTGGAACACAGGGCTTCCTGGTTCAAAAAATCCTCGCCCTAGGCTGAACCCTAACCCTAACCCTAGGGAGATATATCAGAGAAGGTATAGTGATGGTGCCAAGAAAAAAGCTGTGAAAGCAGCCATGTTGTGGCCCTTTTGCACTCCCTTTTGGATGCCTTTCACAGCTCCAGTGTGCTTGGAGGTCTGGGTTTCCTGCTTTTAAATATCCTAGCACAAGGCCTACCTAACCCCAACCCGACGACGAGAAAGGCAAATCAGCCAGGAATTAGGGATGTCCCCAAGGAAATAGCTGTGGAGGCAGGCATGTTGTGGTACTTTTGTGCTCTTCTTGGGTAGTCCTTCGCAGCTGCTGTGTTCTTGGAACTCAGGGCTTTCTGGTTAAAAAACTCTAACCCTAGGCCTAACTCAAACCTCAACGCTAGGAAGGAAAATCAGCCTATGATTCGGGATGGTCTCATGGAAATAGCAGTGGAGGCAGCCAAGTTGTGTCACTTTTGCGCTCCCCTTGGGATGCCTTGAACAGCTGCAGTGTGCCTGGAGCACAGGGCTTCCTGGTTTTAAAAGTCCTTGGCCCAAGCCTAACAGTAACCCTAGGAAGGTAAATCAGCCGGGTATTAGGGTTCTTCCTAAGGAAAAAGCTGTGAAAGCAGCCATGTTGTGGCACTTTTGCACTCCCTTTTGGCTGCCTTTCACAGCTCCAGTGTGCCTGGAGGTCTGGGCTTCCTGATTTTAAAAATCCTAGCACAAGGCCTACCTAACCCCAACCCGACGACGAGAAAGGCAAATCAGCCAGGAATTAGGGATGTGCCCAATGAAATAGCTGGGGAGGCAGGCATGTTGTGGTACTTTTGTGCTCTTCTTGGGTAGTCCTTCGCAGCTGCTGTATTCTTGGAACTCAGGGCTTTCTGGTTGAAAGAACCCTAACCCTAGGCCTAACTCAAACCTCAACGCTAGGAAGGAAAATCAGCCTATGGTTCAGGATGGTCTCATGGAAATAGCAGTGGAGGCAGCCAAGTTGTGTCACTTTTGCGCTCCCCTTGGGATGCCTTGAACAGCTGCAGGGTGCCTGGAGCACAGGGCTTCCTGGTTTTAAAAGTCCTTGGCCCAAGCCTAACAGTAACCCTAGGAAGGTAAATCAGCCGGGTATTAGGGTTCTTCCTAAGGAAAAAGCTGTGAAAGCAGCCATGTTGTGGCACTTCTGCGCTCCCTTTGGGATGCCTTTGGCAGCTACAGTAAGCCTGGAACACAGGGCTTCCTGGTTCAAAAAATCCTAGCCCTAGGCTGAACCCTAACCCTAGGGAGATATATCAGAGAAGGTATAGTGTTGGTGCACAGAAAAAAGCTGTGAAAGCAGCCATGTTGTGGCCCTTTTGCACTCCCTTTTGGATGCATTTCACAGCTCCAGTGTGCTTGGAGGTCTGGGTTTCCTGCTTTTAAATATCCTAGCACAAGGCCTACCTAACCCCAACCCGACGACGAGAAAGGCAAATCAGCCAGGAATTAGGGATGTCCCCAAGGAAATAGCTGTGGAGGCAGGCATGTTGTGGTACTTTTGTGCTCTTCTTGGGTAGTCCTTCGCAGCTGCTGTGTTCTTGGAACTCAGGGCTTTCTGGTTTTAAAACTCTAACCCTAGGCCTAACTCAAACCTCAACGCTAGGAAGGAAAATCAGCCTATGATTCGGTATGGTCTCATGGAAATAGCAGTGGAGGCAGCCAAGTTGTGTCACTTTTGCACTCCCATTGGGATGCCTTGAACAGCTGCAGTGTGCCTGGAGCACAGGGCTTCCTGGTTTTAAAAGTCCTAGGCCGAAGCCTAACAGTAACCCTAGGAAGGTAAATCAGCCGGGTATTAGGGTTCTTCCTAAGGAAAAAGCTGTGAAAGCAGCCATGTTGTGGCACTTTTGCAATCCCTTTTGGCTGCCTTTCACAGCTCCAGTGTGCCTGGAGCTCTGGGCTTCCTGATTTTAAAAATCCTAGCACAAGGCCTACCTAACCCCAACCCGACGACGAGAAAGGCAAATCAGCCAGGAATTAGGGATGTCCCCAAGGAAATAGCTGTGGAGGCAGGCATGTGGTGGTACTTTTGTGCTCTTCTTGGGTAGTCCTTCGCAGCTGCTGTATTCTTGGAACTCAGGGCTTTCTGGTTGAAAGAACCCTAACCCTAGGCCTAACTCAAACCTCAACGCTAGGAAGGAAAACCAGCCTAAGGTTGGGGATGGTCTCATGGAAATAGCAGTGGAGGCAGCCAAGTTGTGTCACTTTTGCGCTCCCCTTGGGATGCCTTGAACAGCTGCAGTGTGCCTGGAGCACAGGGCTTCCTGGTTTTAAAAGTCCTTGGCCCAAGCCTAACAGTAACCCTAGGAAGGTAAATCAGCTGGGGATTAGGGTTCTTCCTAAGGAAAAAGCTGTGAAAGCAGCCATGTTGTGGCACTTTTGCACTCCCTTTTGGATGCCTTTCACAGCTCCAGTGTGCCTGGAGGTCTGGGCTTCCTGATTTTAAAAATCCTAGCACAAGGCCTACCTAACCCCAACCCGACAACGAGAAAGGCGTATCAGCCAGGAATTAGGGATGTCCCCAAGGAAATAGCTGTGGAGGCAGGCATGTGGTGGTACTTTTGTGCTCTTCTTGGGTAGTCCTTCGCAGCTGCTGTGTTCTTGGAACTCAGGGCTTTCAGGTTAAAAGAACACTAACCATAGGCCTAACTCAAAACTCAACGCTAGGAAGGAAAACCAGCCTAAGGTTGGGGATGGTCTCATGGAAATAGCAGTGGAGGCAGCCAAGTTGTGTCACTTTTGCGCTCCCCTTGGGATGCCTTGAACAGCTGCAGTGTGCCTGGAGCACAGGGCTTCCTGGTTTTAAAAGTCCTTGGCCCAAGCCTAACAGTAACCCTAGGAAGGTAAATCAGCCGGGTATTAGGGTTCTTCCTAAGGAAAAAGCTGTGAAAGCAGCCATGTTGTGGCACTTTTGCACTCCCTTTTGGCTGCCTTTCACAGCTCCAGTGTGCCTGGAGGTCTGGGCTTCCTGATTTTAAAAATCCTAGCACAAGGCCTACCTAACCCCAACCCGACGACGAGAAAGGCAAATCAGCCAGGAATTAGGGATGTGCCCAATGAAATAGCTGGGGAGGCAGGCATGTTGTGGTACTTTTGTGCTCTTCTTGGGTAGTCCTTCGCAGCTGCTGTATTCTTGGAACTCAGGGCTTTCTGGTTGAAAGAACCCTAACCCTAGGCCTAACTCAAACCTCAACGCTAGGAAGGAAAATCAGCCTATGGTTCAGGATGGTCTCATGGAAATAGCAGTGGAGGCAGCCAAGTTGTGTCACTTTTGCGCTCCCCTTGGGATGCCTTGAACAGCTGCAGGGTGCCTGGAGCACAGGGCTTCCTGGTTTTAAAAGTCCTTGGCCCAAGCCTAACAGTAACCCTAGGAAGGTAAATCAGCCGGGTATTAGGGTTCTTCCTAAGGAAAAAGCTGTGAAAGCAGCCATGTTGTGGCACTTCTGCGCTCCCTTTGGGATGCCTTTGGCAGCTACAGTAAGCCTGGAACACAGGGCTTCCTGGTTCAAAAAATCCTAGCCCTAGGCTGAACCCTAACCCTAGGGAGATATATCAGAGAAGGTATAGTGTTGGTGCACAGAAAAAAGCTGTGAAAGCAGCCATGTTGTGGCCCTTTTGCACTCCCTTTTGGATGCATTTCACAGCTCCAGTGTGCTTGGAGGTCTGGGTTTCCTGCTTTTAAATATCCTAGCACAAGGCCTACCTAACCCCAACCCGACGACGAGAAAGGCAAATCAGCCAGGAATTAGGGATGTCCCCAAGGAAATAGCTGTGGAGGCAGGCATGTTGTGGTACTTTTGTGCTCTTCTTGGGTAGTCCTTCGCAGCTGCTGTGTTCTTGGAACTCAGGGCTTTCTGGTTTTAAAACTCTAACCCTAGGCCTAACTCAAACCTCAACGCTAGGAAGGAAAATCAGCCTATGATTCGGGATGGTCTCATGGAAATAGCAGTGGAGGCAGCCAAGTTGTGTCACTTTTGCACTCCCATTGGGATGCCTTGAACAGCTGCAGTGTGCCTGGAGCACAGGGCTTCCTGGTTTTAAAAGTCCTAGGCCGAAGCCTAACAGTAACCCTAGGAAGGTAAATCAGCCGGGTATTAGGGTTCTTCCTAAGGAAAAAGCTGTGAAAGCAGCCATGTTGTGGCACTTTTGCAATCCCTTTTGGCTGCCTTTCACAGCTCCAGTGTGCCTGGAGGTCTGGGCTTCCTGATTTTAAAAATCCTAGCACAAGGCCTACCTAACCCCAACCCGACGACGAGAAAGGCAAATCAGCCAGGAATTAGGGATGTCCCCAAGGAAATAGCTGTGGAGGCAGGCATGTTGTGGTACTTTTGTGCTCTTCTTGGGTAGTCCTTCGCAGCTGCTGTATTCTTGGAACTCAGGGCTTTCTGGTTGAAAGAACCCTAACCCTAGGCCTAACTCAAACCTCAACGCTAGGAAGGAAAACCAGCCTAAGGTTGGGGATGGTCTCATGGAAATAGCAGTGGAGGCAGCCAAGTTGTGTCACTTTTGCGCTCCCCTTGGGATGCCTTGAACAGCTGCAGTGTGCCTGGAGCACAGGGCTTCCTGGTTTTAAAAGTCCTTGGCCCAAGCCTAACAGTAACCCTAGGAAGGTAAATCAGCTGGGTATTAGGGTTCTTCCTAAGGAAAAAGCTGTGAAAGCAGCCATGTTGTGGCACTTTTGCACTCCCTTTTGGATGCCTTTCACAGCTCCAGTGTGCCTGGAGGTCTGGGCTTCCTGATTTTAAAAATCCTAGCACAAGGCCTACCTAACCCCAACCCGACAACGAGAAAGGCGTATCAGCCAGGAATTAGGGATGTCCCCAAGGAAATAGCTGTGGAGGCAGGCATGTGGTGGTACTTTTGTGCTCTTCTTGGGTAGTCCTTCGCAGCTGCTGTGTTCTTGGAACTCAGGGCTTTCAGGTTAAAAGAACACTAACCATAGGCCTAACTCAAAACTCAACGCTAGGAAGGAAAACCAGCCTAAGGTTGGGGATGGTCTCATGGAAATAGCAGTGGAGGCAGCCAAGTTGTGTCACTTTTGCGCTCCCCTTGGGATGCCTTGAACAGCTGCAGTGTGCCTGGAGCACAGGGCTTCCTGGTTTTCAAAGTCCTTGGCCCAAGCCTAACAGTAACCCTAGGAAGGTAAATCAGCCGGGTATTAGGGTTCTTCCTAAGGAAAAAGCTGTGAAAGCAGCCATGTTGTGGCACTTCTGCGCTCCCTTGGATGCCTTTGGCAGCTACAGTAAGGCTGGAACACAGGGCTTCCTGGTTCAAAAAATCCTAGCCCTAGGCTGAACCCTAACCCTAACCCTAGGGAGATATATCAGAGAAGGTATAGTGATGGTGCCAAGAAAAAAGCTGTGAAAGCAGCCATGTTGTGGCCCTTTTGCACTCCCTTTTGGATGCCTTTCACAGCTCCAGTGTGCTTGGAGGTCTGGGTTTCCTGCTTTTAAATATCCTAGCACAAGGCCTACCTAACCCCAACCCGACGACGAGAAAGGCAAGTCAGCCAGGAATTAGGGATGTCCCCAAGGAAATAGCTGTGGAGGCAGGCATGTTGTGGTACTTTTGTGCTCTTCTTGGGTAGTCCTTCGCAGCTGCTGTGTTCTTGGAACTCAGGGCTTTCTGGTTTTAAAACTCTAACCCTAGGCCTAACTCAAACCTCAACGCTAGGAAGGAAAATCAGCCTATGGTTCGGGATGGTCTCATGGAAATAGCAGTGGAGGCAGCCAAGTTGTGTCACTTTTGCGCTCCCCTTGGGATGCCTTGAACCGCTGCAGTGTGCCTGGAGCACAGGGCTTCCTGGTTTTCAAAGTCCTTGGCCCAAGCCTAACAGTAACCCTAGGAAGGTAAATCAGCCGGGTATTAGGGTTCTTCCTAAGGAAAAAGCTGTGAAAGCAGCCATGTTGTGGCACTTTTGCACTCCCTTTTGGCTGCCTTTCACAGCTCCAGTGTGCCTGGAGGTCTGGGCTTCCTGATTTTAAAAATCCTAGCACAAGGCCTACCTAACCCCAACCCGACGACGAGAAAGGCAAATCAGCCAGGAATTAGGGATGTGCCCAATGAAATAGCTGGGGAGGCAGGCATGTTGTGGTACTTTTGTGCTCTTCTTGGGTAGTCCTTCGCAGCTGCTGTATTCTTGGAACTCAGGGCTTTCTGGTTGAAAGAACCCTAACCCTAGGCCTAACTCAAACCTCAACGCTAGGAAGGAAAATCAGCCTATGGTTCAGGATGTTCTCATGGAAATAGCAGTGGAGGCAGCCAAGTTGTGTCACTTTTGCGCTCCCCTTGGGATGCCTTGAACAGCTGCAGGGTGCCTGGAGCACAGGGCTTCCTGGTTTTAAAAGTCCTTGGCCCAAGCCTAACAGTAACCCTAGGAAGGTAAATCAGCCGGGTATTAGGGTTCTTCCTAAGGAAAAGCTGTGAAAGCAGCCATGTTGTGGCACTTCTGCGCTCCCTTTGGGATGCCTTTGGCAGCTACAGTAAGCCTGGAACACAGGGCTTCCTGGTTCAAAAAATCCTAGCCCTAGGCTGAACCCTAACCCTAGGGAGATATATCAGAGAAGGTATAGTGTTGGTGCACAGAAAAAAGCTGTGAAAGCAGCCATGTTGTGGCCCTTTTGCACTCCCTTTTGGATGCATTTCACAGCTCCAGTGTGCTTGGAGGTCTGGGTTTCCTGCTTTTAAATATCCTAGCACAAGGCCTACCTAACCCCAACCCGACGACGAGAAAGGCAAATCAGCCAGGAATTAGGGATGTCCCCAAGGAAATAGCTGTGGAGGCAGGCATGTTGTGGTACTTTTGTGCTCTTCTTGGGTAGTCCTTCGCAGCTGCTGTGTTCTTGGAACTCAGGGCTTTCTGGTTAAAAAACTCTAACCCTAGGCCTAACTCAAACCTCAACGCTAGGAAGGAAAATCAGCCTATGATTCGGGATGGTCTCATGGAAATAGCAGTGGAGGCAGCCAAGTTGTGTCACTTTTGCACTCCCATTGGGATGCCTTGAACAGCTGCAGTGTGCCTGGAGCACAGGGCTTCCTGGTTTTAAAAGTCCTTGGCCCAAGCCTTACTGTAACCCTAGGAAGGTAAATCAGCCGGGTATTAGGGTTCTTCCTAAGGAAAAAGCTGTGAAAGCAGCCATGTTGTGGCACTTTTGCACTCCCTTTTGGATGCCTTTCAGAGCTCCAGTGTGCCTGGAGGTCTGGGCTTCCTGATTTTAAAAATCCTAGCACAAGGCCTACCTAACCCCAACCCGACGACGAGAAAGGCAAATCAGCCAGGAATTAGGGATGTCCCCAAGGAAATAGCTGTGGAGGCAGGCATGTGGTGGTACTTTTGTGCTCTTCTTGGGTAGTCCTTCGCAGCTGCTGTATTCTTGGAACTCAGGGCTTTCTGGTTGAAAGAACCCTAACCCTAGGCCTAACTCAAACCTCAACGCTAGGAAGGAAAACCAGCCTAAGGTTGGGGATGGTCTCATGGAAATAGCAGTGGAGGCAGCCAAGTTGTGTCACTTTTGCGCTCCCCTTGGGATGCCTTGAACAGCTGCAGTGTGCCTGGAGCACAGGGCTTCCTGGTTTTCAAAGTCCTTGGCCCAAGCCTAACAGTAACCCTAGGAAGGTAAATCAGCTGGGGATTAGGGTTCTTCCTAAGGAAAAAGCTGTGAAAGCAGCCATGTTGTGGCACTTTTGCACTCCCTTTTGGCTGCCTTTCACAGCTCCAGTGTGCCTGGAGGTCTGGGCTTCCTGATTTTAAAAATCCTAGCACAAGGCCTACCTAACCCCAACCCGATAACGAGAAAGGCGTATCAGCCAGGAATTAGGGATGTCCCCAAGGAAATAGCTGTGGAGGCAGGCATGTGGTGGTACTTTTGTGCTCTTCTTGGGTAGTCCTTCGCAGCTGCTGTGTTCTTGGAACTCAGGGCTTTCAGGTTAAAAGAACACTAACCATAGGCCTAACTCAAAACTCAATGCTAGGAAGGAAAACCAGCCTATGGTTGGGGATGGTCTCATGGAAATAGCAGTGGAGGCAGCCAAGTTGTGTCACTTTTGCGCTCCCCTTGGGATGCCTTGAACAGCTGCAGTGTGCCTGGAGCACAGGGCTTCCTGGTTTTCAAAGTCCTAGGCCGAAGCCTAACAGTAACCCTAGGAAGGTAAATCAGCCGGGTATTAGGGTTCTTCCTAAGGAAAAAGCTGTGAAAGCAGCCATGTTGTGGCACTTTTGCACTCCCTTTTGGCTGCCTTTCACAGCTCCAGTGTGCCTGGAGGTCTGGGCTTCCTGATTTTAAAAATCCTAGCACAAGGCCTACCTAACCCCAACCCGACGACGAGAAAGGCAAATCAGCCAGGAATTAGGGATGTGCCCAATGAAATAGCTGGGAAGGCAGGCATGTTGTGGTACTTTTGTGCTCTTCTTGGGTAGTCCTTCGCAGCTGCTGTATTCTTGGAACTCAGGGCTTTCTGGTTGAAAGAACCCTAACCCTAGGCCTAACTCAAACCTCAACGCTAGGAAGGAAAATCAGCCTATGGTTCAGGATGGTCTCATGGAAATAGCAGTGGAGGCAGCCAAGTTGTGTCACTTTTGCGCTCCCCTTGGGATGCCTTGAACAGCTGCAGGGTGCCTGGAGCACAGGGCTTCCTGGTTTTAAAAGTCCTTGGCCCAAGCCTAACAGTAACCCTAGGAAGGTAAATCAGCCGGGTATTAGGGTTCTTCCTAAGGAAAAAGCTGTGAAAGCAGCCATGTTGTGGCACTTCTGCGCTCCCTTTGGGATGCCTTTGGCAGCTACAGTAAGCCTGGAACACAGGGCTTCCTGGTTCAAAAAATCCTAGCCCTAGGCTGAACCCTAACCCTAGGGAGATATATCAGAGAAGGTATAGTGTTGGTGCACAGAAAAAAGCTGTGAAAGCAGCCATGTTGTGGCCCTTTTGCACTCCCTTTTGGATGCATTTCACAGCTCCAGTGTGCTTGGAGGTCTGGGTTTCCTGCTTTTAAATATCCTAGCACAAGGCCTACCTAACCCCAACCCGACGACGAGAAAGGCAAATCAGCCAGGAATTAGGGATGTCCCCAAGGAAATAGCTGTGGAGGCAGGCATGTTGTGGTACTTTTGTGCTCTTCTTGGGTAGTCCTTCGCAGCTGCTGTGTTCTTGGAACTCAGGGCTTTCTGGTTAAAAAACTCTAACCCTAGGGCTAACTCAAACCTCAACGCTAGGAAGGAAAATCAGCCTATGATTCGGGATGGTCTCATGGAAATAGCAGTGGAGGCAGCCAAGTTGTGTCACTTTTGCGCTCCCCTTGGGATGCCTTGAACAGCTGCAGTGTGCCTGGAGCACAGGGCTTCCTGGTTTTCAAAGTCCTTGGCCCAAGCCTAACAGTAACCCTAGGAAGGTAAATCAGCTGGGGATTAGGGTTCTTCCTAAGGAAAAAGCTGTGAAAGCAGCCATGTTGTGGCACTTTTGCACTCCCTTTTGGCTGCCTTTCACAGCTCCAGTGTGCCTGGAGGTCTGGGCTTCCTGATTTTAAAAATCCTAGCACAAGGCCTACCTAACCCCAACCCGACAACGAGAAAGGCGTATCAGCCAGGAATTAGGGATGTCCCCAAGGAAATAGCTGTGGAGGCAGGCATGTGGTGGTACTTTTGTGCTCTTCTTGGGTAGTCCTTCGCAGCTGCTGTGTTCTTGGAACTCAGGGCTTTCAGGTTAAAAGAACACTAACCATAGGCCTAACTCAAAACTCAACGCTAGGAAGGAAAACCAGCCTAAGGTTGGGGATGGTCTCATGGAAATAGCAGTGGAGGCAGCCAAGTTGTGTCACTTTTGCGCTCCCCTTGGGATGCCTTGAACAGCTGCAGTGTGCCTGGAGCACAGGGCTTCCTGGTTTTCAAAGTCCTTGGCCCAAGCCTAACAGTAACCCTAGGAAGGTAAATCAGCCGGGTATTAGGGTTCTTCCTAAGGAAAAAGCTGTGAAAGCAGCCATGTTGTGGCACTTCTGCGCTCCCTTGGATGCCTTTGGCAGCTACAGTAAGCCTGGAACACAGGGCTTCCTGGTTCAAAAAATCCTAGCCCTAGGCTGAACCCTAACCCTAGGGAGATATATCAGAGAAGGTATAGTGTTGGTGCACAGAAAAAAGCTGTGAAAGCAGCCATGTTGTGGCCCTTTTGCACTCCCTTTTGGATGCCTTTCACAGCTCCAGTGTGCTTGGAGGTCTGGGTTTCCTGCTTTTAAATATCCTAGCACAAGGCCTACCTAACCCCAACCCGACGACGAGAAAGGCAAATCAGCCAGGAATTAGGGATGTCCCCAAGGAAATAGCTGTGGAGGCAGGCATGTTGTGGTACTTTTGTGCTCTTCTTGGGTAGTCCTTCGCAGCTGCTGTGTTCTTGGAACTCAGGGCTTTCTGGTTAAAAAACTCTAACCCTAGGCCTAACTCAAACCTCAACGCTAGGAAGGAAAATCAGCCTATGATTCGGGATGGTCTCATGGAAATAGCAGTGGAGGCAGCCAAGTTGTGTCACTTTTGCACTCCCATTGGGATGCCTTGAACAGCTGCAGTGTGCCTGGAGCACAGGGCTTCCTGGTTTTAAAAGTCCTAGCCCGAAGCCTAACAGTAACCCTAGGAAGGTAAATCAGCCGGGTATTAGGGTTCTTCCTAAGGAAAAAGCTGTGAAAGCAGCCATGTTGTGGCACTTTTGCACTCCCTTTTGGCTGCCTTTCACAGCACCAGTGTGCCTGGAGGTCTGGGCTTCCTGATTTTAAAAATCCTAGCACAAGGCCTACCTAACCCCAACCCGACGACGAGAAAGGCAAATCAGCCAGGAATTAGGGATGTGCCCAATGAAATAGCTGGGGAGGCAGGCATGTTGTGGTACTTTTGTGCTCTTCTTGGGTAGTCCTTCGCAGCTGCTGTATTCTTGGAACTCAGGGCTTTCTGGTTGAAAGAACCCTAACCCTAGGCCTAACTCAAACCTCAACGCTAGGAAGGAAAATCAGCCTATGGTTCAGGATGGTCTCATGGAAATAGCAGTGGAGGCAGCCAAGTTGTGTCACTTTTGCGCTCCCCTTGGGATGCCTTGAACAGCTGCAGGGTGCCTGGAGCACAGGGCTTCCTGGTTTTAAAAGTCCTTGGCCCAAGCCTAACAGTAACCCTAGGAAGGTAAATCAGCCGGGTATTAGGGTTCTTCCTAAGGAAAAAGCTGTGAAAGCAGCCATGTTGTGGCACTTCTGCGCTCCCTTTGGGATGCCTTTGGCAGCTACAGTAAGCCTGGAACACAGGGCTTCCTGGTTCAAAAAATCCTAGCCCTAGGCTGAACCCTAACCCTAGGGAGATATATCAGAGAAGGTATAGTGTTGGTGCACAGAAAAAAGCTGTGAAAGCAGCCATGTTGTGGCCCTTTTGCACTCCCTTTTGGATGCATTTCACAGCTCCAGTGTGCTTGGAGGTCTGGGTTTCCTGCTTTTAAATATCCTAGCACAAGGCCTACCTAACCCCAACCCGACGACGAGAAAGGCAAATCAGCCAGGAATTAGGGATGTCCCCAAGGAAATAGCTGTGGAGGCAGGCATGTTGTGGTACTTTTGTGCTCTTCTTGGGTAGTCCTTCGCAGCTGCTGTGTTCTTGGAACTCAGGGCTTTCTGGTTAAAAAACTCTAACCCTAGGCCTAACTCAAACCTCAACGCTAGGAAGGAAAATCAGCCTAAGGTTGGGGATGGTCTCATGGAAATAGCAGTGGAGGCAGCCAAGTTGTGTCACTTTTGCGCTCCCCTTGGGATGCCTTGAACAGCTGCAGTGTGCCTGGAGCACAGGGCTTCCTGGTTTTCAAAGTCCTTGGCCCAAGCCTAACAGTAACCCTAGGAAGGTAAATCAGCTGGGGATTAGGGTTCTTCCTAAGGAAAAAGCTGTGAAAGCAGCCATGTTGTGGCACTTTTGCACTCCCTTTTGGCTGCCTTTCACAGCTCCAGTGTGCCTGGAGCTCTGGGCTTCCTGATTTTAAAAATCCTAGCACAAGGCCTACCTAACCCCAACCCGACGACGAGAAAGGCAAATCAGCCAGGAATTAGGGATGTGCCCAATGAAATAGCTGGGGAGGCAGGCATGTTGTGGTACTTTTGTGCTCTTCTTGGGTAGTCCTTCGCAGCTGCTGTATTCTTGGAACTCAGGGCTTTCTGGTTGAAAGAACCCTAACCCTAGGCCTAACTCAAATCTCAACGCTAGGAAGGAAAATCAGCCTAAGGTTGGGGATGGTCTCATGGAAATAGCAGTGGAGGCAGCCAAGTTGTGTCACTTTTGCGCTCCCCTTGGGATGCCTTGAACAGCTGCAGGGTGCCTGGAGCACAGGGCTTCCTGGTTTTAAAAGTCCTTGGCCCAAGCCTAACAGTAACCCTAGGAAGGTAAATCAGCCGGGTATTAGGGTTCTTCCTAAGGAAAAAGCTGTGAAAGCAGCCATGTTGTGGCACTTCTGCGCTCCCTTTGGGATGCCTTTGGCAGCTACAGTAAGCCTGGAACACAGGGCTTCCTGGTTCAAAAAATCCTAGCCCTAGGCTGAACCCTAACCCTAGGGAGATATATCAGAGAAGGTATAGTGTTGGTGCACAGAAAAAAGCTGTGAAAGCAGCCATGTTGTGGCCCTTTTGCACTCCCTTTTGGATGCATTTCACAGCTCCAGTGTGCTTGGAGGTCTGGGTTTCCTGCTTTTAAATATCCTAGCACAAGGCCTACCTAACCCCAACCCGACGACGAGAAAGGCAAATCAGCCAGGAATTAGGGATGTCCCCAAGGAAATAGCAGTGGAGGCAGCCAAGTTGTGTCACTTTTGCGCTCCCCTTGGGATGCCTTGAACAGCTGCAGTGTGCCTGGAGCACAGGGCTTCCTGGTTTTCAAAGTCCTTGGCCCAAGCCTAACAGTAACCCTAGGAAGGTAAATCAGCTGGGGATTAGGGTTCTTCCTAAGGAAAAAGCTGTGAAAGCAGCCATGTTGTGGCACTTTTGCACTCCCTTTTGGCTGCCTTTCACAGCTCCAGTGTGCCTGGAGGTCTGGGCTTCCTGATTTTAAAAATCCTAGCACAAGGCCTACCTAACCCCAACCCGACAACGAGAAAGGCGTATCAGCCAGGAATTAGGGATGTCCCCAAGGAAATAGCTGTGGAGGCAGGCATGTGGTGGTACTTTTGTGCTCTTCTTGGGTAGTCCTTCGCAGCTGCTGTGTTCTTGGAACTCAGGGCTTTCAGGTTAAAAGAACACTAACCATAGGCCTAACTCAAAACTCAACGCTAGGAAGGAAAACCAGCCTAAGGTTGGGGATGGTCTCATGGAAATAGCAGTGGAGGCAGCCAAGTTGTGTCACTTTTGCGCTCCCCTTGGGATGCCTTGAACAGCTGCAGTGTGCCTGGAGCACAGGGCTTCCTGGTTTTCAAAGTCCTTGGCCCAAGCCTAACAGTAACCCTAGGAAGGTAAATCAGCCGGGTATTAGGGTTCTTCCTAAGGAAAAAGCTGTGAAAGCAGCCATGTTGTGGCACTTCTGCGCTCCCTTGGATGCCTTTGG
Source organism: Melospiza georgiana (assembly GCF_028018845.1). Lineage (NCBI taxonomy): Eukaryota > Metazoa > Chordata > Aves > Passeriformes > Passerellidae > Melospiza > Melospiza georgiana. The sequence goes on along the minus strand of NC_080442.1, from coordinate 59,852 downwards.
CAGCTACAGTAAGCCTGGAACACAGGGCTTCCTGGTTCAAAAAATCCTAGCCCTAGGCTGAACCCTAACCCTAGGGAGATATATCAGAGAAGGTATAGTGTTGGTGCACAGAAAAAAGCTGTGAAAGCAGCCATGTTGTGGCCCTTTTGCACTCCCTTTTGGATGCCTTTCACAGCTCCAGTGTGCTTGGAGGTCTGGGTTTCCTGCTTTTAAATATCCTAGCACAAGGCCTACCTAACCCCAACCCGACGACGAGAAAGGCAAATCAGCCAGGAATTAGGGATGTCCCCAAGGAAATAGCTGTGGAGGCAGGCATGTTGTGGTACTTTTGTGCTCTTCTTGGGTAGTCCTTCGCAGCTGCTGTGTTCTTGGAACTCAGGGCTTTCTGGTTAAAAAACTCTAACCCTAGGCCTAACTCAAACCTCAACGCTAGGAAGGAAAATCAGCCTATGATTCGGGATGGTCTCATGGAAATAGCAGTGGAGGCAGCCAAGTTGTGTCACTTTTGCACTCCCATTGGGATGCCTTGAACAGCTGCAGTGTGCCTGGAGCACAGGGCTTCCTGGTTTTAAAAGTCCTAGCCCGAAGCCTAACAGTAACCCTAGGAAGGTAAATCAGCCGGGTATTAGGGTTCTTCCTAAGGAAAAAGCTGTGAAAGCAGCCATGTTGTGGCACTTTTGCACTCCCTTTTGGCTGCCTTTCACAGCACCAGTGTGCCTGGAGGTCTGGGCTTCCTGATTTTAAAAATCCTAGCACAAGGCCTACCTAACCCCAACCCGACGACGAGAAAGGCAAATCAGCCAGGAATTAGGGATGTGCCCAATGAAATAGCTGGGGAGGCAGGCATGTTGTGGTACTTTTGTGCTCTTCTTGGGTAGTCCTTCGCAGCTGCTGTATTCTTGGAACTCAGGGCTTTCTGGTTGAAAGAACCCTAACCCTAGGCCTAACTCAAACCTCAACGCTAGGAAGGAAAATCAGCCTATGGTTCAGGATGGTCTCATGGAAATAGCAGTGGAGGCAGCCAAGTTGTGTCACTTTTGCGCTCCCCTTGGGATGCCTTGAACAGCTGCAGGGTGCCTGGAGCACAGGGCTTCCTGGTTTTAAAAGTCCTTGGCCCAAGCCTAACAGTAACCCTAGGAAGGTAAATCAGCCGGGTATTAGGGTTCTTCCTAAGGAAAAAGCTGTGAAAGCAGCCATGTTGTGGCACTTCTGCGCTCCCTTTGGGATGCCTTTGGCAGCTACAGTAAGCCTGGAACACAGGGCTTCCTGGTTCAAAAAATCCTAGCCCTAGGCTGAACCCTAACCCTAGGGAGATATATCAGAGAAGGTATAGTGTTGGTGCACAGAAAAAAGCTGTGAAAGCAGCCATGTTGTGGCCCTTTTGCACTCCCTTTTGGATGCATTTCACAGCTCCAGTGTGCTTGGAGGTCTGGGTTTCCTGCTTTTAAATATCCTAGCACAAGGCCTACCTAACCCCAACCCGACGACGAGAAAGGCAAATCAGCCAGGAATTAGGGATGTCCCCAAGGAAATAGCTGTGGAGGCAGGCATGTTGTGGTACTTTTGTGCTCTTCTTGGGTAGTCCTTCGCAGCTGCTGTGTTCTTGGAACTCAGGGCTTTCTGGTTAAAAAACTCTAACCCTAGGCCTAACTCAAACCTCAACGCTAGGAAGGAAAATCAGCCTATGATTCGGGATGGTCTCATGGAAATAGCAGTGGAGGCAGCCAAGTTGTGTCACTTTTGCGCTCCCCTTGGGATGCCTTGAACAGCTGCAGTGTGCCTGGAGCACAGGGCTTCCTGGTTTTCAAAGTCCTTGGCCCAAGCCTAACAGTAACCCTAGGAAGGTAAATCAGCTGGGGATTAGGGTTCTTCCTAAGGAAAAAGCTGTGAAAGCAGCCATGTTGTGGCACTTTTGCACTCCCTTTTGGCTGCCTTTCACAGCTCCAGTGTGCCTGGAGCTCTGGGCTTCCTGATTTTAAAAATCCTAGCACAAGGCCTACCTAACCCCAACCCGACGACGAGAAAGGCAAATCAGCCAGGAATTAGGGATGTGCCCAATGAAATAGCTGGGGAGGCAGGCATGTTGTGGTACTTTTGTGCTCTTCTTGGGTAGTCCTTCGCAGCTGCTGTATTCTTGGAACTCAGGGCTTTCTGGTTGAAAGAACCCTAACCCTAGGCCTAACTCAAATCTCAACGCTAGGAAGGAAAATCAGCCTAAGGTTGGGGATGGTCTCATGGAAATAGCAGTGGAGGCAGCCAAGTTGTGTCACTTTTGCGCTCCCCTTGGGATGCCTTGAACAGCTGCAGGGTGCCTGGAGCACAGGGCTTCCTGGTTTTCAAAGTCCTTGGCCCAAGCCTAACAGTAACCCTAGGAAGGTAAATCAGCCGGGTATTAGGGTTCTTCCTAAGGAAAAAGCTGTGAAAGCAGCCATGTTGTGGCACTTCTGCGCTCCCTTTGGGATGCCTTTGGCAGCTACAGTAAGCCTGGAACACAGGGCTTCCTGGTTCAAAAAATCCTAGCCCTAGGCTGAACCCTAACCCTAGGGAGATATATCAGAGAAGGTATAGTGTTGGTGCACAGAAAAAAGCTGTGAAAGCAGCCATGTTGTGGCCCTTTTGCACTCCCTTTTGGATGCATTTCACAGCTCCAGTGTGCTTGGAGGTCTGGGTTTCCTACTTTTAAATATCCTAGCACAAGGCCTACCTAACCCCAACCCGACGACGAGAAAGGCAAATCAGCCAGGAATTAGGGATGTCCCCAAGGAAATAGCAGTGGAGGCAGCCAAGTTGTGTCACTTTTGCGCTCCCCTTGGGATGCCTTGAACAGCTGCAGTGTGCCTGGAGCACAGGGCTTCCTGGTTTTCAAAGTCCTTGGCCCAAGCCTAACAGTAACCCTAGGAAGGTAAATCAGCTGGGGATTAGGGTTCTTCCTAAGGAAAAAGCTGTGAAAGCAGCCATGTTGTGGCACTTTTGCACTCCCTTTTGGCTGCCTTTCACAGCTCCAGTGTGCCTGGAGGTCTGGGCTTCCTGATTTTAAAAATCCTAGCACAAGGCCTACCTAACCCCAACCCGACAACGAGAAAGGCGTATCAGCCAGGAATTAGGGATGTCCCCAAGGAAATAGCTGTGGAGGCAGGCATGTGGTGGTACTTTTGTGCTCTTCTTGGGTAGTCCTTCGCAGCTGCTGTGTTCTTGGAACTCAGGGCTTTCTGGTTGAAAGAACCCTAACCCTAGGCCTAACTCAAATCTCAACGCTAGGAAGGAAAATCAGCCTAAGGTTGGGGATGGTCTCATGGAAATAGCAGTGGAGGCAGCCAAGTTGTGTCACTTTTGCGCTCCCCTTGGGATGCCTTGAACAGCTGCAGGGTGCCTGGAGCACAGGGCTTCCTGGTTTTAAAAGTCCTTGGCCCAAGCCTAACAGTAACCCTAGGAAGGTAAATCAGCCGGGTATTAGGGTTCTTCCTAAGGAAAAAGCTGTGAAAGCAGCCATGTTGTGGCACTTTTGCACTCCCTTTTGGCTGCCTTTCACAGCACCAGTGTGCCTGGAGGTCTGGGCTTCCTGATTTTAAAAATCCTAGCACAAGGCCTACCTAACCCCAACCCGACGACGAGAAAGGCAAATCAGCCAGGAATTAGGGATGTGCCCAATGAAATAGCTGGGGAGGCAGGCATGTTGTGGTACTTTTGTGCTCTTCTTGGGTAGTCCTTCGCAGCTGCTGTATTCTTGGAACTCAGGGCTTTCTGGTTGAAAGAACCCTAACCCTAGGCCTAACTCAAACCTCAACGCTAGGAAGGAAAATCAGCCTATGGTTCAGGATGGTCTCATGGAAATAGCAGTGGAGGCAGCCAAGTTGTGTCACTTTTGCGCTCCCCTTGGGATGCCTTGAACAGCTGCAGGGTGCCTGGAGCACAGGGCTTCCTGGTTTTAAAAGTCCTTGGCCCAAGCCTAACAGTAACCCTAGGAAGGTAAATCAGCCGGGTATTAGGGTTCTTCCTAAGGAAAAAGCTGTGAAAGCAGCCATGTTGTGGCACTTCTGCGCTCCCTTTGGGATGCCTTTGGCAGCTACAGTAAGCCTGGAACACAGGGCTTCCTGGTTCAAAAAATCCTAGCCCTAGGCTGAACCCTAACCCTAGGGAGATATATCAGAGAAGGTATAGTGTTGGTGCACAGAAAAAAGCTGTGAAAGCAGCCATGTTGTGGCCCTTTTGCACTCCCTTTTGGATGCATTTCACAGCTCCAGTGTGCTTGGAGGTCTGGGTTTCCTGCTTTTAAATATCCTAGCACAAGGCCTACCTAACCCCAACCCGACGACGAGAAAGGCAAATCAGCCAGGAATTAGGGATGTCCCCAAGGAAATAGCTGTGGAGGCAGGCATGTTGTGGTACTTTTGTGCTCTTCTTGGGTAGTCCTTCGCAGCTGCTGTGTTCTTGGAACTCAGGGCTTTCTGGTTAAAAAACTCTAACCCTAGGCCTAACTCAAACCTCAACGCTAGGAAGGAAAATCAGCCTATGATTCGGGATGGTCTCATGGAAATAGCAGTGGAGGCAGCCAAGTTGTGTCACTTTTGCGCTCCCCTTGGGATGCCTTGAACAGCTGCAGTGTGCCTGGAGCACAGGGCTTCCTGGTTTTCAAAGTCCTTGGCCCAAGCCTAACAGTAACCCTAGGAAGGTAAATCAGCTGGGGATTAGGGTTCTTCCTAAGGAAAAAGCTGTGAAAGCAGCCATGTTGTGGCACTTTTGCACTCCCTTTTGGCTGCCTTTCACAGCTCCAGTGTGCCTGGAGCTCTGGGCTTCCTGATTTTAAAAATCCTAGCACAAGGCCTACCTAACCCCAACCCGACGACGAGAAAGGCAAATCAGCCAGGAATTAGGGATGTGCCCAATGAAATAGCTGGGGAGGCAGGCATGTTGTGGTACTTTTGTGCTCTTCTTGGGTAGTCCTTCGCAGCTGCTGTATTCTTGGAACTCAGGGCTTTCTGGTTGAAAGAACCCTAACCCTAGGCCTAACTCAAACCTCAACGCTAGGAAGGAAAATCAGCCTATGGTTCAGGATGGTCTCATGGAAATAGCAGTGGAGGCAGCCAAGTTGTGTCACTTTTGCGCTCCCCTTGGGATGCCTTGAACAGCTGCAGGGTGCCTGGAGCACAGGGCTTCCTGGTTTTAAAAGTCCTTGGCCCAAGCCTAACAGTAACCCTAGGAAGGTAAATCAGCCGGGTATTAGGGTTCTTCCTAAGGAAAAAGCTGTGAAAGCAGCCATGTTGTGGCACTTCTGCGCTCCCTTTGGGATGCCTTTGGCAGCTACAGTAAGCCTGGAACACAGGGCTTCCTGGTTCAAAAAATCCTAGCCCTAGGCTGAACCCTAACCCTAGGGAGATATATCAGAGAAGGTATAGTGTTGGTGCACAGAAAAAAGCTGTGAAAGCAGCCATGTTGTGGCCCTTTTGCACTCCCTTTTGGATGCATTTCACAGCTCCAGTGTGCTTGGAGGTCTGGGTTTCCTGCTTTTAAATATCCTAGCACAAGGCCTACCTAACCCCAACCCGACGACGAGAAAGGCAAATCAGCCAGGAATTAGGGATGTCCCCAAGGAAATAGCTGTGGAGGCAGGCATGTTGTGGTACTTTTGTGCTCTTCTTGGGTAGTCCTTCGCAGCTGCTGTGTTCTTGGAACTCAGGGCTTTCTGGTTAAAAAACTCTAACCCTAGGCCTAACTCAAACCTCAACGCTAGGAAGGAAAATCAGCCTATGATTCGGGATGGTCTCATGGAAATAGCAGTGGAGGCAGCCAAGTTGTGTCACTTTTGCGCTCCCCTTGGGATGCCTTGAACAGCTGCAGTGTGCCTGGAGCACAGGGCTTCCTGGTTTTCAAAGTCCTTGGCCCAAGCCTAACAGTAACCCTAGGAAGGTAAATCAGCTGGGGATTAGGGTTCTTCCTAAGGAAAAAGCTGTGAAAGCAGCCATGTTGTGGCACTTTTGCACTCCCTTTTGGCTGCCTTTCACAGCTCCAGTGTGCCTGGAGCTCTGGGCTTCCTGATTTTAAAAATCCTAGCACAAGGCCTACCTAACCCCAACCCGACGACGAGAAAGGCAAATCAGCCAGGAATTAGGGATGTGCCCAATGAAATAGCTGGGGAGGCAGGCATGTTGTGGTACTTTTGTGCTCTTCTTGGGTAGTCCTTCGCAGCTGCTGTATTCTTGGAACTCAGGGCTTTCTGGTTGAAAGAACCCTAACCCTAGGCCTAACTCAAATCTCAACGCTAGGAAGGAAAATCAGCCTAAGGTTGGGGATGGTCTCATGGAAATAGCAGTGGAGGCAGCCAAGTTGTGTCACTTTTGCGCTCCCCTTGGGATGCCTTGAACAGCTGCAGGGTGCCTGGAGCACAGGGCTTCCTGGTTTTCAAAGTCCTTGGCCCAAGCCTAACAGTAACCCTAGGAAGGTAAATCAGCCGGGTATTAGGGTTCTTCCTAAGGAAAAAGCTGTGAAAGCAGCCATGTTGTGGCACTTCTGCGCTCCCTTTGGGATGCCTTTGGCAGCTACAGTAAGCCTGGAACACAGGGCTTCCTGGTTCAAAAAATCCTAGCCCTAGGCTGAACCCTAACCCTAGGGAGATATATCAGAGAAGGTATAGTGTTGGTGCACAGAAAAAAGCTGTGAAAGCAGCCATGTTGTGGCCCTTTTGCACTCCCTTTTGGATGCATTTCACAGCTCCAGTGTGCTTGGAGGTCTGGGTTTCCTACTTTTAAATATCCTAGCACAAGGCCTACCTAACCCCAACCCGACGACGAGAAAGGCAAATCAGCCAGGAATTAGGGATGTCCCCAAGGAAATAGCAGTGGAGGCAGCCAAGTTGTGTCACTTTTGCGCTCCCCTTGGGATGCCTTGAACAGCTGCAGTGTGCCTGGAGCACAGGGCTTCCTGGTTTTCAAAGTCCTTGGCCCAAGCCTAACAGTAACCCTAGGAAGGTAAATCAGCTGGGGATTAGGGTTCTTCCTAAGGAAAAAGCTGTGAAAGCAGCCATGTTGTGGCACTTTTGCACTCCCTTTTGGCTGCCTTTCACAGCTCCAGTGTGCCTGGAGGTCTGGGCTTCCTGATTTTAAAAATCCTAGCACAAGGCCTACCTAACCCCAACCCGACAACGAGAAAGGCGTATCAGCCAGGAATTAGGGATGTCCCCAAGGAAATAGCTGTGGAGGCAGGCATGTGGTGGTACTTTTGTGCTCTTCTTGGGTAGTCCTTCGCAGCTGCTGTGTTCTTGGAACTCAGGGCTTTCTGGTTGAAAGAACCCTAACCCTAGGCCTAACTCAAATCTCAACGCTAGGAAGGAAAATCAGCCTAAGGTTGGGGATGGTCTCATGGAAATAGCAGTGGAGGCAGCCAAGTTGTGTCACTTTTGCGCTCCCCTTGGGATGCCTTGAACAGCTGCAGGGTGCCTGGAGCACAGGGCTTCCTGGTTTTAAAAGTCCTTGGCCCAAGCCTAACAGTAACCCTAGGAAGGTAAATCAGCCGGGTATTAGGGTTCTTCCTAAGGAAAAAGCTGTGAAAGCAGCCATGTTGTGGCACTTTTGCACTCCCTTTTGGCTGCCTTTCACAGCACCAGTGTGCCTGGAGGTCTGGGCTTCCTGATTTTAAAAATCCTAGCACAAGGCCTACCTAACCCCAACCCGACGACGAGAAAGGCAAATCAGCCAGGAATTAGGGATGTGCCCAATGAAATAGCTGGGGAGGCAGGCATGTTGTGGTACTTTTGTGCTCTTCTTGGGTAGTCCTTCGCAGCTGCTGTATTCTTGGAACTCAGGGCTTTCTGGTTGAAAGAACCCTAACCCTAGGCCTAACTCAAACCTCAACGCTAGGAAGGAAAATCAGCCTATGGTTCAGGATGGTCTCATGGAAATAGCAGTGGAGGCAGCCAAGTTGTGTCACTTTTGCGCTCCCCTTGGGATGCCTTGAACAGCTGCAGGGTGCCTGGAGCACAGGGCTTCCTGGTTTTAAAAGTCCTTGGCCCAAGCCTAACAGTAACCCTAGGAAGGTAAATCAGCCGGGTATTAGGGTTCTTCCTAAGGAAAAAGCTGTGAAAGCAGCCATGTTGTGGCACTTCTGCGCTCCCTTTGGGATGCCTTTGGCAGCTACAGTAAGCCTGGAACACAGGGCTTCCTGGTTCAAAAAATCCTAGCCCTAGGCTGAACCCTAACCCTAGGGAGATATATCAGAGAAGGTATAGTGTTGGTGCACAGAAAAAAGCTGTGAAAGCAGCCATGTTGTGGCCCTTTTGCACTCCCTTTTGGATGCATTTCACAGCTCCAGTGTGCTTGGAGGTCTGGGTTTCCTGCTTTTAAATATCCTAGCACAAGGCCTACCTAACCCCAACCCGACGACGAGAAAGGCAAATCAGCCAGGAATTAGGGATGTCCCCAAGGAAATAGCTGTGGAGGCAGGCATGTTGTGGTACTTTTGTGCTCTTCTTGGGTAGTCCTTCGCAGCTGCTGTGTTCTTGGAACTCAGGGCTTTCTGGTTAAAAAACTCTAACCCTAGGCCTAACTCAAACCTCAACGCTAGGAAGGAAAATCAGCCTATGATTCGGGATGGTCTCATGGAAATAGCAGTGGAGGCAGCCAAGTTGTGTCACTTTTGCGCTCCCCTTGGGATGCCTTGAACAGCTGCAGTGTGCCTGGAGCACAGGGCTTCCTGGTTTTCAAAGTCCTTGGCCCAAGCCTAACAGTAACCCTAGGAAGGTAAATCAGCTGGGGATTAGGGTTCTTCCTAAGGAAAAAGCTGTGAAAGCAGCCATGTTGTGGCACTTTTGCACTCCCTTTTGGCTGCCTTTCACAGCTCCAGTGTGCCTGGAGCTCTGGGCTTCCTGATTTTAAAAATCCTAGCACAAGGCCTACCTAACCCCAACCCGACGACGAGAAAGGCAAATCAGCCAGGAATTAGGGATGTGCCCAATGAAATAGCTGGGGAGGCAGGCATGTTGTGGTACTTTTGTGCTCTTCTTGGGTAGTCCTTCGCAGCTGCTGTATTCTTGGAACTCAGGGCTTTCTGGTTGAAAGAACCCTAACCCTAGGCCGAACTCAAATCTCAACGCTAGGAAGGAAAATCAGCCTAAGGTTGGGGATGGTCTCATGGAAATAGCAGTGGAGGCAGCCAAGTTGTGTCACTTTTGCGCTCCCCTTGGGATGCCTTGAACAGCTGCAGGGTGCCTGGAGCACAGGGCTTCCTGGTTTTAAAAGTCCTTGGCCCAAGCCTAACAGTAACCCTAGGAAGGTAAATCAGCCGGGTATTAGGGTTCTTCCTAAGGAAAAAGCTGTGAAAGCAGCCATGTTGTGGCACTTCTGCGCTCCCTTTGGGATGCCTTTGGCAGCTACAGTAAGCCTGGAACACAGGGCTTCCTGGTTCAAAAAATCCTAGCCCTAGGCTGAACCCTAACCCTAGGGAGATATATCAGAGAAGGTATAGTGTTGGTGCACAGAAAAAAGCTGTGAAAGCAGCCATGTTGTGGCCCTTTTGCACTCCCTTTTGGATGCATTTCACAGCTCCAGTGTGCTTGGAGGTCTGGGTTTCCTACTTTTAAATATCCTAGCACAAGGCCTACCTAACCCCAACCCGACGACGAGAAAGGCAAATCAGCCAGGAATTAGGGATGTCCCCAAGGAAATAGCAGTGGAGGCAGCCAAGTTGTGTCACTTTTGCGCTCCCCTTGGGATGCCTTGAACAGCTGCAGTGTGCCTGGAGCACAGGGCTTCCTGGTTTTCAAAGTCCTTGGCCCAAGCCTAACAGTAACCCTAGGAAGGTAAATCAGCTGGGGATTAGGGTTCTTCCTAAGGAAAAAGCTGTGAAAGCAGCCATGTTGTGGCACTTTTGCACTCCCTTTTGGCTGCCTTTCACAGCTCCAGTGTGCCTGGAGGTCTGGGCTTCCTGATTTTAAAAATCCTAGCACAAGGCCTACCTAACCCCAACCCGACAACGAGAAAGGCGTATCAGCCAGGAATTAGGGATGTCCCCAAGGAAATAGCTGTGGAGGCAGGCATGTGGTGGTACTTTTGTGCTCTTCTTGGGTAGTCCTTCGCAGCTGCTGTGTTCTTGGAACTCAGGGCTTTCTGGTTGAAAGAACCCTAACCCTAGGCCTAACTCAAATCTCAACGCTAGGAAGGAAAATCAGCCTAAGGTTGGGGATGGTCTCATGGAAATAGCAGTGGAGGCAGCCAAGTTGTGTCACTTTTGCGCTCCCCTTGGGATGCCTTGAACAGCTGCAGGGTGCCTGGAGCACAGGGCTTCCTGGTTTTAAAAGTCCTTGGCCCAAGCCTAACAGTAACCCTAGGAAGGTAAATCAGCCGGGTATTAGGGTTCTTCCTAAGGAAAAAGCTGTGAAAGCAGCCATGTTGTGGCACTTTTGCACTCCCTTTTGGCTGCCTTTCACAGCACCAGTGTGCCTGGAGGTCTGGGCTTCCTGATTTTAAAAATCCTAGCACAAGGCCTACCTAACCCCAACCCGACGACGAGAAAGGCAAATCAGCCAGGAATTAGGGATGTGCCCAATGAAATAGCTGGGGAGGCAGGCATGTTGTGGTACTTTTGTGCTCTTCTTGGGTAGTCCTTCGCAGCTGCTGTATTCTTGGAACTCAGGGCTTTCTGGTTGAAAGAACCCTAACCCTAGGCCTAACTCAAACCTCAACGCTAGGAAGGAAAATCAGCCTATGGTTCAGGATGGTCTCATGGAAATAGCAGTGGAGGCAGCCAAGTTGTGTCACTTTTGCGCTCCCCTTGGGATGCCTTGAACAGCTGCAGGGTGCCTGGAGCACAGGGCTTCCTGGTTTTAAAAGTCCTTGGCCCAAGCCTAACAGTAACCCTAGGAAGGTAAATCAGCCGGGTATTAGGGTTCTTCCTAAGGAAAAAGCTGTGAAAGCAGCCATGTTGTGGCACTTCTGCGCTCCCTTTGGGATGCCTTTGGCAGCTACAGTAAGCCTGGAACACAGGGCTTCCTGGTTCAAAAAATCCTAGCCCTAGGCTGAACCCTAACCCTAGGGAGATATATCAGAGAAGGTATAGTGTTGGTGCACAGAAAAAAGCTGTGAAAGCAGCCATGTTGTGGCCCTTTTGCACTCCCTTTTGGATGCATTTCACAGCTCCAGTGTGCTTGGAGGTCTGGGTTTCCTGCTTTTAAATATCCTAGCACAAGGCCTACCTAACCCCAACCCGACGACGAGAAAGGCAAATCAGCCAGGAATTAGGGATGTCCCCAAGGAAATAGCTGTGGAGGCAGGCATGTTGTGGTACTTTTGTGCTCTTCTTGGGTAGTCCTTCGCAGCTGCTGTGTTCTTGGAACTCAGGGCTTTCTGGTTAAAAAACTCTAACCCTAGGCCTAACTCAAACCTCAACGCTAGGAAGGAAAATCAGCCTATGATTCGGGATGGTCTCATGGAAATAGCAGTGGAGGCAGCCAAGTTGTGTCACTTTTGCGCTCCCCTTGGGATGCCTTGAACAGCTGCAGTGTGCCTGGAGCACAGGGCTTCCTGGTTTTCAAAGTCCTTGGCCCAAGCCTAACAGTAACCCTAGGAAGGTAAATCAGCTGGGGATTAGGGTTCTTCCTAAGGAAAAAGCTGTGAAAGCAGCCATGTTGTGGCACTTTTGCACTCCCTTTTGGCTGCCTTTCACAGCTCCAGTGTGCCTGGAGCTCTGGGCTTCCTGATTTTAAAAATCCTAGCACAAGGCCTACCTAACCCCAACCCGACGACGAGAAAGGCAAATCAGCCAGGAATTAGGGATGTGCCCAATGAAATAGCTGGGGAGGCAGGCATGTTGTGGTACTTTTGTGCTCTTCTTGGGTAGTCCTTCGCAGCTGCTGTATTCTTGGAACTCAGGGCTTTCTGGTTGAAAGAACCCTAACCCTAGGCCGAACTCAAATCTCAACGCTAGGAAGGAAAATCAGCCTAAGGTTGGGGATGGTCTCATGGAAATAGCAGTGGAGGCAGCCAAGTTGTGTCACTTTTGCGCTCCCCTTGGGATGCCTTGAACAGCTGCAGGGTGCCTGGAGCACAGGGCTTCCTGGTTTTAAAAGTCCTTGGCCCAAGCCTAACAGTAACCCTAGGAAGGTAAATCAGCCGGGTATTAGGGTTCTTCCTAAGGAAAAAGCTGTGAAAGCAGCCATGTTGTGGCACTTCTGCGCTCCCTTTGGGATGCCTTTGGCAGCTACAGTAAGCCTGGAACACAGGGCTTCCTGGTTCAAAAAATCCTAGCCCTAGGCTGAACCCTAACCCTAGGGAGATATATCAGAGAAGGTATAGTGTTGGTGCACAGAAAAAAGCTGTGAAAGCAGCCATGTTGTGGCCCTTTTGCACTCCCTTTTGGATGCATTTCACAGCTCCAGTGTGCTTGGAGGTCTGGGTTTCCTACTTTTAAATATCCTAGCACAAGGCCTACCTAACCCCAACCCGACGACGAGAAAGGCAAATCAGCCAGGAATTAGGGATGTCCCCAAGGAAATAGCAGTGGAGGCAGCCAAGTTGTGTCACTTTTGCGCTCCCCTTGGGATGCCTTGAACAGCTGCAGTGTGCCTGGAGCACAGGGCTTCCTGGTTTTCAAAGTCCTTGGCCCAAGCCTAACAGTAACCCTAGGAAGGTAAATCAGCTGGGGATTAGGGTTCTTCCTAAGGAAAAAGCTGTGAAAGCAGCCATGTTGTGGCACTTTTGCACTCCCTTTTGGCTGCCTTTCACAGCTCCAGTGTGCCTGGAGGTCTGGGCTTCCTGATTTTAAAAATCCTAGCACAAGGCCTACCTAACCCCAACCCGACAACGAGAAAGGCGTATCAGCCAGGAATTAGGGATGTCCCCAAGGAAATAGCTGTGGAGGCAGGCATGTGGTGGTACTTTTGTGCTCTTCTTGGGTAGTCCTTCGCAGCTGCTGTGTTCTTGGAACTCAGGGCTTTCTGGTTGAAAGAACCCTAACCCTAGGCCTAACTCAAATCTCAACGCTAGGAAGGAAAATCAGCCTAAGGTTGGGGATGGTCTCATGGAAATAGCAGTGGAGGCAGCCAAGTTGTGTCACTTTTGCGCTCCCCTTGGGATGCCTTGAACAGCTGCAGGGTGCCTGGAGCACAGGGCTTCCTGGTTTTCAAAGTCCTTGGCCCAAGCCTAACAGTAACCCTAGGAAGGTAAATCAGCCGGGTATTAGGGTTCTTCCTAAGGAAAAAGCTGTGAAAGCAGCCATGTTGTGGCACTTCTGTGCTCCCTTTGGGATGCCTTTGGCAGCTACAGTAAGCCTGGAACACAGGGCTTCCTGGTTCAAAAAATCCTAGCCCTAGGCTGAACCCTAACCCTAGGGAGATATATCAGAGAAGGTATAGTGTTGGTGCACAGAAAAAAGCTGTGAAAGCAGCCATGTTGTGGCCCTTTTGCACTCCCTTTTGGATGCATTTCACAGCTCCAGTGTGCTTGGAGGTCTGGGTTTCCTACTTTTAAATATCCTAGCACAAGGCCTACCTAACCCCAACCCGACGACGAGAAAGGCAAATCAGCCAGGAATTAGGGATGTCCCCAAGGAAATAGCAGTGGAGGCAGCCAAGTTGTGTCACTTTTGCGCTCCCCTTGGGATGCCTTGAACAGCTGCAGTGTGCCTGGAGCACAGGGCTTCCTGGTTTTCAAAGTCCTTGGCCCAAGCCTAACAGTAACCCTAGGAAGGTAAATCAGCTGGGGATTAGGGTTCTTCCTAAGGAAAAAGCTGTGAAAGCAGCCATGTTGTGGCACTTTTGCACTCCCTTTTGGCTGCCTTTCACAGCTCCAGTGTGCCTGGAGGTCTGGGCTTCCTGATTTTAAAAATCCTAGCACAAGGCCTACCTAACCCCAACCCGACAACGAGAAAGGCGTATCAGCCAGGAATTAGGGATGTCCCCAAGGAAATAGCTGTGGAGGCAGGCATGTGGTGGTACTTTTGTGCTCTTCTTGGGTAGTCCTTCGCAGCTGCTGTGTTCTTGGAACTCAGGGCTTTCAGGTTAAAAGAACACTAACCATAGGCCTAACTCAAAACTCAACGCTAGGAAGGAAAACCAGCCTAAGGTTGGGGATGGTCTCATGGAAATAGCAGTGGAGGCAGCCAAGTTGTGTCACTTTTGCGCTCCCCTTGGGATGCCTTGAACAGCTGCAGTGTGCCTGGAGCACAGGGCTTCCTGGTTTTCAAAGTCCTTGGCCCAAGCCTAACAGTAACCCTAGGAAGGTAAATCAGCCGGGTATTAGGGTTCTTCCTAAGGAAAAAGCTGTGAAAGCAGCCATGTTGTGGCACTTCTGCGCTCCCTTGGATGCCTTTGGCAGCTACAGTAAGCCTGGAACACAGGGCTTCCTGGTTCAAAAAATCCTAGCCCTAGGCTGAACCCTAACCCTAGGGAGATATATCAGAGAAGGTATAGTGATGGTGCCAAGAAAAAAGCTGTGAAAGCAGCCATGTTGTGGCCCTTTTGCACTCCCTTTTGGATGCCTTTCACAGCTCCAGTGTGCTTGGAGGTCTGGGTTTCCTGCTTTTAAATATCCTAGCACAAGGCCTACCTAACCCCAACCCGACGACGAGAAAGGCAAATCAGCCAGGAATTAGGGATGTCCCCAAGGAAATAGCTGTGGAGGCAGGCATGTTGTGGTACTTTTGTGCTCTTCTTGGGTAGTCCTTCGCAGCTGCTGTGTTCTTGGAACTCAGGGCTTTCTGGTTTTAAAACTCTAACCCTAGGCCTAACTCAAAACTCAACGCTAGGAAGGAAAATCAGCCTATGATTCGGGATGGTCTCATGGAAATAGCAGTGGAAGCAGCCATGTTGTGTCACTTTTGCACTCCCATTGGGATGCCTTGAACAGCTGCAGTGTGCCTGGAGCACAGGGCTTCCTGGTTTTAAAAGTCCTTGGCCCAAGCCTAACAGTAACCCTAGGAAGGTAAATCAGCCGGGTATTAGGGTTCTTCCTAAGGAAAAAGCTGTGAAAGCAGCCATGTTGTGGCACTTTTGCACTCCCTTTTGGCTGCCTTTCACAGCACCAGTGTGCCTGGAGGTCTGGGCTTCCTGATTTTAAAAATCCTAGCACAAGGCCTACCTAACCCCAACCCGACGACGAGAAAGGCAAATCAGCCAGGAATTAGGGATGTCCCCAAGGAAATAGCTGTGGAGGCAGGCATGTGGTGGTACTTTTGTGCTCTTCTTGGGTAGTCCTTCGCAGCTGCTGTATTCTTGGAACTCAGGGCTTTCTGGTTGAAAGAACCCTAACCCTAGGCCTAACTCAAACCTCAACGCTAGGAAGGAAAACCAGCCTAAGGTTGGGGATGGTCTCATGGAAATAGCAGTGGAGGCAGCCAAGTTGTGTCACTTTTGCGCTCCCCTTGGGATGCCTTGAACAGCTGCAGTGTGCCTGGAGCACAGGGCTTCCTGGTTTTAAAAGTCCTTGGCCCAAGCCTAACAGTAACCCTAGGAAGGTAAATCAGCCGGGTATTAGGGTTCTTCCTAAGGAAAAAGCTGTGAAAGCAGCCATGTTGTGGCACTTTTGCACTCCCTTTTGGCTGCCTTTCACAGCTCCAGTGTGCCTGGAGGTCTGGGCTTCCTGATTTTAAAAATCCTAGCACAAGGCCTACCTAACCCCAACCCGACGACGAGAAAGGCAAATCAGCCAGGAATTAGGGATGTGCCCAATGAAATAGCTGGGAAGGCAGGCATGTTGTGGTACTTTTGTGCTCTTCTTGGGTAGTCCTTCGCAGCTGCTGTATTCTTGGAACTCAGGGCTTTCTGGTTGAAAGAACCCTAACCCTAGGCCTAACTCAAACCTCAACGCTAGGAAGGAAAATCAGCCTATGGTTCAGGATGGTCTCATGGAAATAGCAGTGGAGGCAGCCAAGTTGTGTCACTTTTGCGCTCCCCTTGGGATGCCTTGAACAGCTGCAGGGTGCCTGGAGCACAGGGCTTCCTGGTTTTAAAAGTCCTTGGCCCAAGCCTAACAGTAACCCTAGGAAGGTAAATCAGCCGGGTATTAGGGTTCTTCCTAAGGAAAAAGCTGTGAAAGCAGCCATGTTGTGGCACTTCTGCGCTCCCTTTGGGATGCCTTTGGCAGCTACAGTAAGCCTGGAACACAGGGCTTCCTGGTTCAAAAAATCCTAGCCCTAGGCTGAACCCTAACCCTAGGGAGATATATCAGAGAAGGTATAGTGTTGGTGCACAGAAAAAAGCTGTGAAAGCAGCCATGTTGTGGCCCTTTTGCACTCCCTTTTGGATGCATTTCACAGCTCCAGTGTGCTTGGAGGTCTGGGTTTCCTGCTTTTAAATATCCTAGCACAAGGCCTACCTAACCCCAACCCGACGACGAGAAAGGCAAATCAGCCAGGAATTAGGGATGTCCCCAAGGAAATAGCTGTGGAGGCAGGCATGTTGTGGTACTTTTGTGCTCTTCTTGGGTAGTCCTTCGCAGCTGCTGTGTTCTTGGAACTCAGGGCTTTCTGGTTAAAAAACTCTAACCCTAGGCCTAACTCAAACCTCAACGCTAGGAAGGAAAATCAGCCTATGATTCGGGATGGTCTCATGGAAATAGCAGTGGAGGCAGCCAAGTTGTGTCACTTTTGCGCTCCCCTTGGGATGCCTTGAACAGCTGCAGTGTGCCTGGAGCACAGGGCTTCCTGGTTTTCAAAGTCCTTGGCCCAAGCCTAACAGTAACCCTAGGAAGGTAAATCAGCTGGGGATTAGGGTTCTTCCTAAGGAAAAAGCTGTGAAAGCAGCCATGTTGTGGCACTTTTGCACTCCCTTTTGGCTGCCTTTCACAGCTCCAGTGTGCCTGGAGGTCTGGGCTTCCTGATTTTAAAAATCCTAGCACAAGGCCTACCTAACCCCAACCCGACAACGAGAAAGGCGTATCAGCCAGGAATTAGGGATGTCCCCAAGGAAATAGCTGTGGAGGCAGGCATGTGGTGGTACTTTTGTGCTCTTCTTGGGTAGTCCTTCGCAGCTGCTGTGTTCTTGGAACTCAGGGCTTTCAGGTTAAAAGAACACTAACCATAGGCCTAACTCAAAACTCAACGCTAGGAAGGAAAACCAGCCTAAGGTTGGGGATGGTCTCATGGAAATAGCAGTGGAGGCAGCCAAGTTGTGTCACTTTTGCGCTCCCCTTGGGATGCCTTGAACAGCTGCAGTGTGCCTGGAGCACAGGGCTTCCTGGTTTTCAAAGTCCTTGGCCCAAGCCTAACAGTAACCCTAGGAAGGTAAATCAGCCGGGTATTAGGGTTCTTCCTAAGGAAAAAGCTGTGAAAGCAGCCATGTTGTGGCACTTCTGCGCTCCCTTGGATGCCTTTGGCAGCTACAGTAAGCCTGGAACACAGGGCTTCCTGGTTCAAAAAATCCTAGCCCTAGGCTGAACCCTAACCCTAGGGAGATATATCAGAGAAGGTATAGTGTTGGTGCACAGAAAAAAGCTGTGAAAGCAGCCATGTTGTGGCCCTTTTGCACTCCCTTTTGGATGCCTTTCACAGCTCCAGTGTGCTTGGAGGTCTGGGTTTCCTGCTTTTAAATATCCTAGCACAAGGCCTACCTAACCCCAACCCGACGACGAGAAAGGCAAATCAGCCAGGAATTAGGGATGTCCCCAAGGAAATAGCTGTGGAGGCAGGCATGTTGTGGTACTTTTGTGCTCTTCTTGGGTAGTCCTTCGCAGCTGCTGTGTTCTTGGAACTCAGGGCTTTCTGGTTAAAAAACTCTAACCCTAGGCCTAACTCAAACCTCAACGCTAGGAAGGAAAATCAGCCTATGATTCGGGATGGTCTCATGGAAATAGCAGTGGAGGCAGCCAAGTTGTGTCACTTTTGCACTCCCATTGGGATGCCTTGAACAGCTGCAGTGTGCCTGGAGCACAGGGCTTCCTGGTTTTAAAAGTCCTAGGCCGAAGCCTAACAGTAACCCTAGGAAGGTAAATCAGCCGGGTATTAGGGTTCTTCCTAAGGAAAAAGCTGTGAAAGCAGCCATGTTGTGGCACTTTTGCACTCCCTTTTGGCTGCCTTTCACAGCACCAGTGTGCCTGTTGGTCTGGGCTTCCTGATTTTAAAAATCCTAGCACAAGGCCTACCTAACCCCAACCCGACGACGAGAAAGGCAAATCAGCCAGGAATTAGGGATGTCCCCAAGGAAATAGCTGTGGAGGCAGGCATGTTGTGGTACTTTTGTGCTCTTCTTGGGTAGTCCTTCGCAGCTGCTGTATTCTTGGAACTCAGGGCTTTCTGGTTGAAAGAACCCTAACCCTAGGCCTAACTCAAACCTCAACGCTAGGAAGGAAAACCAGCCTAAGGTTGGGGATGGTCTCATGGAAATAGCAGTGGAGGCAGCCAAGTTGTGTCACTTTTGCGCTCCCCTTGGGATGCCTTGAACAGCTGCAGGGTGCCTGGAGCACAGGGCTTCCTGGTTTTAAAAGTCCTTGGCCCAAGCCTAACAGTAACCCTAGGAAGGTAAATCAGCCGGGTATTAGGGTTCTTCCTAAGGAAAAAGCTGTGAAAGCAGCCATGTTGTGGCACTTCTGCGCTCCCTTTGGGATGCCTTTGGCAGCTACAGTAAGCCTGGAACACAGGGCTTCCTGGTTCAAAAAATCCTAGCCCTAGGCTGAACCCTAACCCTAGGGAGATATATCAGAGAAGGTATAGTGTTGGTGCACAGAAAAAAGCTGTGAAAGCAGCCATGTTGTGGCCCTTTTGCACTCCCTTTTGGATGCATTTCACAGCTCCAGTGTGCTTGGAGGTCTGGGTTTCCTGCTTTTAAATATCCTAGCACAAGGCCTACCTAACCCCAACCCGACGACGAGAAAGGCAAATCAGCCAGGAATTAGGGATGTCCCCAAGGAAATAGCTGTGGAGGCAGGCATGTTGTGGTACTTTTGTGCTCTTCTTGGGTAGTCCTTCGCAGCTGCTGTGTTCTTGGAACTCAGGGCTTTCTGGTTAAAAACCTCTAACCCTAGGCCTAACTCAAACCTCAACGCTAGGAAGGAAAATCAGCCTATGATTCGGGATGGTCTCATGGAAATAGCAGTGGAGGCAGCCAAGTTGTGTCACTTTTGCACTCCCGTTGGGATGCCTTGAACAGCTGCAGTGTGCCTGGAGCACAGGGCTTCCTGGTTTTCAAAGTCCTTGGCCCAAGCCTAACAGTAACCCTAGGAAGGTAAATCAGCTGGGGATTAGGGTTCTTCCTAAGGAAAAAGCTGTGAAAGCAGCCATGTTGTGGCACTTTTGCACTCCCTTTTGGCTGCCTTTCACAGCTCCAGTGTGCCTGGAGGTCTGGGCTTCCTGATTTTAAAAATCCTAGCACACGGCCTACCTAACCCCAACCCGACGACGAGAAAGGCAAATCAGCCAGGAATTAGGGATGTCCCCAAGGAAATAGCTGTGGAGGCAGGCATGTGGTGGTACTTTTGTGCTCTTCTTGGGTAGTCCTTCGCAGCTGCTGTGTTCTTGGAACTCAGGGCTTTCAGGTTAAAAGAACACTAACCATAGGCCTAACTCAAAACTCAACGCTAGGAAGGAAAACCAGCCTAAGGTTGGGGATGGTCTCATGGAAATAGCAGTGGAGGCAGCCAAGTTGTGTCACTTTTGCGCTCCCCTTGGGATGCCTTGAACAGCTGCAGTGTGCCTGGAGCACAGGGCTTCCTGGTTTTCAAAGTCCTTGGCCCAAGCCTAACAGTAACCCTAGGAAGGTAAATCAGCCGGGTATTAGGGTTCTTCCTAAGGAAAAAGCTGTGAAAGCAGCCATGTTGTGGCACTTTTGCACTCCCTTTTGGCTGCCTTTCACAGCTCCAGTGTGCCTGGAGGTCTGGGCTTCCTGATTTTAAAAATCCTAGCACAAGGCCTACCTAACCCCAACCCGACAACGAGAAAGGCGTATCAGCCAGGAATTAGGGATGTCCCCAAGGAAATAGCTGTGGAGGCAGGCATGTGGTGGTACTTTTGTGCTCTTCTTGGGTAGTCCTTCGCAGCTGCTGTGTTCTTGGAACTCAGGGCTTTCAGGTTAAAAGAACACTAACCATAGGCCTAACTCAAAACTCAACGCTAGGAAGGAAAACCAGCCTAAGGTTGGGGATGGTCTCATGGAAATAGCAGTGGAGGCAGCCAAGTTGTGTCACTTTTGCGCTCCCCTTGGGATGCCTTGAACAGCTGCAGTGTGCCTGGAGCACAGGGCTTCCTGGTTTTCAAAGTCCTTGGCCCAAGCCTAACAGTAACCCTAGGAAGGTAAATCAGCCGGGTATTAGGGTTCTTCCTAAGGGAAAAGCTGTGAAAGCAGCCATGTTGTGGCACTTCTGCGCTCCCTTGGATGCCTTTGGCAGCTACAGTAAGCCTGGAACACAGGGCTTCCTGGTTCAAAAAATCCTAGCCCTAGGCTGAACCCTAACCCTAGGGAGATATATCAGAGAAGGTATAGTGTTGGTGCACAGAAAAAAGCTGTGAAAGCAGCCATGTTGTGGCCCTTTTGCACTCCCTTTTGGATGCCTTTCACAGCTCCAGTGTGCTTGGAGGTCTGGGTTTCCTGCTTTTAAATATCCTAGCACAAGGCCTACCTAACCCCAACCCGACGACGAGAAAGGCAAATCAGCCAGGAATTAGGGATGTCCCCAAGGAAATAGCTGTGGAGGCAGGCATGTTGTGGTACTTTTGTGCTCTTCTTGGGTAGTCCTTCGCAGCTGCTGTGTTCTTGGAACTCAGGGCTTTCTGGTTAAAAAACTCTAACCCTAGGCCTAACTCAAACCTCAACGCTAGGAAGGAAAATCAGCCTATGATTCGGGATGGTCTCATGGAAATAGCAGTGGAGGCAGCCAAGTTGTGTCACTTTTGCACTCCCATTGGGATGCCTTGAACAGCTGCAGTGTGCCTGGAGCACAGGGCTTCCTGGTTTTAAAAGTCCTAGCCCGAAGCCTAACAGTAACCCTAGGAAGGTAAATCAGCCGGGTATTAGGGTTCTTCCTAAGGAAAAAGCTGTGAAAGCAGCCATGTTGTGGCACTTTTGCACTCCCTTTTGGCTGCCTTTCACAGCACCAGTGTGCCTGGAGGTCTGGGCTTCCTGATTTTAAAAATCCTAGCACAAGGCCTACCTAACCCCAACCTGACGACGAGAAAGGCAAATCAGCCAGGAATTAGGGATGTGCCCAATGAAATAGCTGTGGAGGCAGGCATGTTGTGGTACTTTTGTGCTCTTCTTGGGTAGTCCTTCGCAGCTGCTGTATTCTTGGAACTCAGGGCTTTCTGGTTGAAAGAACCCTAACCCTAGGCCTAACTCAAACCTCAACGCTAGGAAGGAAAATCAGCCTATGGTTCAGGATGGTCTCATGGAAATAGCAGTGGAGGCAGCCAAGTTGTGTCACTTTTGCGCTCCCCTTGGGATGCCTTGAACAGCTGCAGGGTGCCTGGAGCACAGGGCTTCCTGGTTTTAAAAGTCCTTGGCCCAAGCCTAACAGTAACCCTAGGAAGGTAAATCAGCCGGGTATTAGGGTTCTTCCTAAGGAAAAAGCTGTGAAAGCAGCCATGTTGTGGCACTTCTGCGCTCCCTTTGGGATGCCTTTGGCAGCTACAGTAAGCCTGGAACACAGGGCTTCCTGGTTCAAAAAATCCTAGCCCTAGGCTGAACCCTAACCCTAGGGAGATATATCAGAGAAGGTATAGTGTTGGTGCACAGAAAAAAGCTGTGAAAGCAGCCATGTTGTGGCCCTTTTGCACTCCCTTTTGGATGCATTTCACAGCTCCAGTGTGCTTGGAGGTCTGGGTTTCCTGCTTTTAAATATCCTAGCACAAGGCCTACCTAACCCCAACCCGACGACGAGAAAGGCAAATCAGCCAGGAATTAGGGATGTCCCCAAGGAAATAGCTGTGGAGGCAGGCATGTTGTGGTACTTTTGTGCTCTTCTTGGGTAGTCCTTCGCAGCTGCTGTGTTCTTGGAACTCAGGGCTTTCTGGTTAAAAAACTCTAACCCTAGGCCTAACTCAAACTTCAACGCTAGGAAGGAAAATCAGCCTATGATTCGGGATGGTCTCATGGAAATAGCAGTGGAGGCAGCCAAGTTGTGTCACTTTTGCGCTCCCCTTGGGATGCCTTGAACAGCTGCAGTGTGCCTGGAGCACAGGGCTTCCTGGTTTTCAAAGTCCTTGGCCCAAGCCTAACAGTAACCCTAGGAAGGTAAATCAGCTGGGGATTAGGGTTCTTCCTAAGGAAAAAGCTGTGAAAGCAGCCATGTTGTGGCACTTTTGCACTCCCTTTTGGCTGCCTTTCACAGCTCCAGTGTGCCTGGAGGTCTGGGCTTCCTGATTTTAAAAATCCTAGCACAAGGCCTACCTAACCCCAACCCGACAACGAGAAAGGCGTATCAGCCAGGAATTAGGGATGTCCCCAAGGAAATAGCTGTGGAGGCAGGCATGTGGTGGTACTTTTGTGCTCTTCTTGGGTAGTCCTTCGCAGCTGCTGTGTTCTTGGAACTCAGGGCTTTCAGGTTAAAAGAACACTAACCATAGGCCTAACTCAAAACTCAACGCTAGGAAGGAAAACCAGCCTAAGGTTGGGGATGGTCTCATGGAAATAGCAGTGGAGGCAGCCAAGTTGTGTCACTTTTGCGCTCCCCTTGGGATGCCTTGAACAGCTGCAGTGTGCCTGGAGCACAGGGCTTCCTGGTTTTCAAAGTCCTTGGCCCAAGCCTAACAGTAACCCTAGGAAGGTAAATCAGCCGGGTATTAGGGTTCTTCCTAAGGAAAAAGCTGTGAAAGCAGCCATGTTGTGGCACTTCTGCGCTCCCTTTGGGATGCCTTTGGCAGCTACAGTAAGCCTGGAACACAGGGCATCCTGGTTCAAAAAATCCTAGCCCTAGGCTGAACCCTAACCCTAGGGAGATATATCAGAGAAGGTATAGTGTTGGTGCCCAGAAAAAAGCTGTGAAAGCACCCATGTTGTGGCCCTTTTGCACTCCCTTTTGGATGCCTTTCACAGCTCCAGTGTGCTTGGAGGTCTGGGTTTCCTGCTTTTAAATATCCTAGCACAAGGCCTACCTAACCCCAACCCGACGACGAGAAAGGCAAATCAGCCAGGAATTAGGGATGTCCCCAAGGAAATAGCTGTGGAGGCAGGCATGTTGTGGTACTTTTGTGCTCTTCTTGGGTAGTCCTTCGCAGCTGCTGTGTTCTTGGAACTCAGGGCTTTCTGGTTAAAAAATTCTAACCCTAGGCCTAACTCAAACCTCAACGCTAGGAAGGAAAATCAGCCTATGATTCGGGATGGTCTCATGGAAATAGCAGTGGAGGCAGCCAAGTTGTGTCACTTTTGCACTCCCATTGGGATGCCTTGAACAGCTGCAGTGTGCCTGGAGCACAGGGCTTCCTGGTTTTAAAAGTCCTAGCCCGAAGCCTAACAGTAACCCTAGGAAGGTAAATCAGCCGGGTATTAGGGTTCTTCCTAAGGAAAAAGCTGTGAAAGCAGCCATGTTGTGGCACTTTTGCACTCCCTTTTGGCTGCCTTTCACAGCACCAGTGTGCCTGGAGGTCTGGGCTTCCTGATTTTAAAAATCCTAGCACAAGGCCTACCTAACCCCAACCCGACGACGAGAAAGGCAAATCAGCCAGGAATTAGGGATGTGCCCAATGAAATAGCTGGGGAGGCAGGCATGTTGTGGTACTTTTGTGCTCTTCTTGGGTAGTCCTTCGCAGCTGCTGTATTCTTGGAACTCAGGGCTTTCTGGTTGAAAGGACCCTAACCCTAGGCCTAACTCAAAACTCAACGCTAGGAAGGAAAATCAGCCTATGGTTCAGGATGGTCTCATGGAAATATCAGTGGAGGCAGCCAAGTTGTGTCACTTTTGCGCTCCCCTTGGGATGCCTTGAACAGCTGCAGGGTGCCTGGAGCACAGGGCTTCCTGGTTTTAAAAGTCCTTGGCCCAAGCCTAACAGTAACCCTAGGAAGGTAAATCAGCCGGGTATTAGGGTTCTCCCTAAGGAAAAAGCTGTGAAAGCAGCCATGTTGTGGCACTTCTGCGCTCCCTTTGGGATGCCTTTGGCAGCTACAGTAAGCCTGGAACACAGGGCTTCCTGGTTCAAAAAATCCTAGCCCTAGGCTGAACCCTAACCCTAGGGAGATATATCAGAGAAGGTATAGTGTTGGTGCACAGAAAAAAGCTGTGAAAGCAGCCATGTTGTGGCCCTTTTGCACTCCCTTTTGGATGCATTTCACAGCTCCAGTGTGCTTGGAGGTCTGGGTTTCCTGCTTTTAAATATCCTAGCACAAGGCCTACCTAACCCCAACCCGACGACGAGAAAGGCAAATCAGCCAGGAATTAGGGATGTCCCCAAGGAAATAGCTGTGGAGGCAGGCATGTTGTGGTACTTTTGTGCTCTTCTTGGGTAGTCCTTCGCAGCTGCTGTGTTCTTGGAACTCAGGGCTTTCTGGTTAAAAAACTCGAACCCTAGGCCTAACTCAAACCTCAACGCTAGGAAGGAAAATCAGCCTATGGTTGGGGATGGTCTCATGGAAATAGCAGTGGAGGCAGCCAAGTTGTGTCACTTTTGCGCTCCCCTTGGGATGCCTTGAACAGCTGCAGTGTGCCTGGAGCACAGGGCTTCCTGGTTTTAAAAGTCCTTGGCCCAAGCCTAACAGTAACCCTAGGAAGGTAAATCAGCCGGGTATTAGGGTTCTTCCTAAGGAAAAAGCTGTGAAAGCAGCCATGTTGTGGCACTTTTGCACTCCCTTTTGGCTGCCTTTCACAGCTCCAGTGTGCTTGGAGGTCTGGGTTTCCTGCTTTTAAATATCCTAGCACAAGGCCTACCTAACCCCAACCCGACGACGAGAAAGGCAAATCAGCCAGGAATTAGGGATGTCCCCAAGGAAATAGCTGTGGAGGCAGGCATGTTGTGGTACTTTTGTGCTCTTCTTGGGTAGTCCTTCGCAGCTGCTGTGTTCTTGGAACTCAGGGCTTTCTGGTTAAAAAACTCTAACCCTAGGCCTAACTCAAACCTCAACGCTAGGAAGGAAAATCAGCCTATGATTCGGGATGGTCTCATGGAAATAGCAGTGGAGGCAGCCAAGTTGTGTCACTTTTGCACTCCCATTGGGATGCCTTGAACAGCTGCAGTGTGCCTGGAGCACAGGGCTTCCTGGTTTTAAAAGTCCTAGCCCGAAGCCTAACAGTAACCCTAGGAAGGTAAATCAGCCGGGTATTAGGGTTCTTCCTAAGGAAAAAGCTGTGAAAGCAGCCATGTTGTGGCACTTTTGCACTCCCTTTTGGCTGCCTTTCACAGCACCAGTGTGCCTGGAGGTCTGGGCTTCCTGATTTTAAAAATCCTAGCACAAGGCCTACCTAACCCCAACCCGACGACGAGAAAGGCAAATCAGCCAGGAATTAGGGATGTGCCCAATGAAATAGCTGGGGAGGCAGGCATGTTGTGGTACTTTTGTGCTCTTCTTGGGTAGTCCTTCGCAGCTGCTGTATTCTTGGAACTCAGGGCTTTCTGGTTGAAAGAACCCTAACCCTAGGCCTAACTCAAACCTCAACGCTAGGAAGGAAAATCAGCCTATGGTTCAGGATGGTCTCATGGAAATAGCAGTGGAGGCAGCCAAGTTGTGTCACTTTTGCGCTCCCCTTGGGATGCCTTGAACAGCTGCAGGGTGCCTGGAGCACAGGGCTTCCTGGTTTTAAAAGTCCTTGGCCCAAGCCTAACAGTAACCCTAGGAAGGTAAATCAGCTGGGGATTAGGGTTCTTCCTAAGGAAAAAGCTGTGAAAGCAGCCATGTTGTGGCACTTTTGCACTCCCTTTTGGCTGCCTTTCACAGCTCCAGTGTGCCTGGAGGTCTGGGCTTCCTGATTTTAAAAATCCTAGCACAAGGCCTACCTAACCCCAACCCGACAACGAGAAAGGCGTATCAGCCAGGAATTAGGGATGTCCCCAAGGAAATAGCTGTGGAGGCAGGCATGTGGTGGTACTTTTGTGCTCTTCTTGGGTAGTCCTTCGCAGCTGCTGTGTTCTTGGAACTCAGGGCTTTCAGGTTAAAAGAACACTAACCATAGGCCTAACTCAAAACTCAACGCTAGGAAGGAAAACCAGCCTAAGGTTGGGGATGGTCTCATGGAAATAGCAGTGGAGGCAGCCAAGTTGTGTCACTTTTGCGCTCCCCTTGGGATGCCTTGAACAGCTGCAGTGTGCCTGGAGCACAGGGCTTCCTGGTTTTCAAAGTCCTTGGCCCAAGCCTAACAGTAACCCTAGGAAGGTAAATCAGCCGGGTATTAGGGTTCTTCCTAAGGAAAAAGCTGTGAAAGCAGCCATGTTGTGGCACTTCTGCGCTCCCTTGGATGCCTTTGGCAGCTACAGTAAGCCTGGAACACAGGGCTTCCTGGTTCAAAAAATCCTAGCCCTAGGCTGAACCCTAACCCTAGGGAGATATATCAGAGAAGGTATAGTGTTGGTGCACAGAAAAAAGCTGTGAAAGCAGCCATGTTGTGGCCCTTTTGCACTCCCTTTTGGATGCCTTTCACAGCTCCAGTGTGCTTGGAGGTCTGGGTTTCCTGCTTTTAAATATCCTAGCACAAGGCCTACCTAACCCCAACCCGACGACGAGAAAGGCAAATCAGCCAGGAATTAGGGATGTCCCCAAGGAAATAGCTGTGGAGGCAGGCATGTTGTGGTACTTTTGTGCTCTTCTTGGGTAGTCCTTCGCAGCTGCTGTGTTCTTGGAACTCAGGGCTTTCTGGTTAAAAAACTCTAACCCTAGGCCTAACTCAAACCTCAACGCTAGGAAGGAAAATCAGCCTATGATTCGGGATGGTCTCATGGAAATAGCAGTGGAGGCAGCCAAGTTGTGTCACTTTTGCACTCCCATTGGGATGCCTTGAACAGCTGCAGTGTGCCTGGAGCACAGGGCTTCCTGGTTTTAAAAGTCCTAGGCCGAAGCCTAACAGTAACCCTAGGAAGGTAAATCAGCCGGGTATTAGGGTTCTTCCTAAGGAAAAAGCTGTGAAAGCAGCCATGTTGTGGCACTTTTGCACTCCCTTTTGGCTGCCTTTCACAGCACCAGTGTGCCTGTTGGTCTGGGCTTCCTGATTTTAAAAATCCTAGCACAAGGCCTACCTAACCCCAACCCGACGACGAGAAAGGCAAATCAGCCAGGAATTAGGGATGTCCCCAAGGAAATAGCTGTGGAGGCAGGCATGTTGTGGTACTTTTGTGCTCTTCTTGGGTAGTCCTTCGCAGCTGCTGTATTCTTGGAACTCAGGGCTTTCTGGTTGAAAGAACCCTAACCCTAGGCCTAACTCAAACCTCAACGCTAGGAAGGAAAACCAGCCTAAGGTTGGGGATGGTCTCATGGAAATAGCAGTGGAGGCAGCCAAGTTGTGTCACTTTTGCGCTCCCCTTGGGATGCCTTGAACAGCTGCAGGGTGCCTGGAGCACAGGGCTTCCTGGTTTTAAAAGTCCTTGGCCCAAGCCTAACAGTAACCCTAGGAAGGTAAATCAGCCGGGTATTAGGGTTCTTCCTAAGGAAAAAGCTGTGAAAGCAGCCATGTTGTGGCACTTCTGCGCTCCCTTTGGGATGCCTTTGGCAGCTACAGTAAGCCTGGAACACAGGGCTTCCTGGTTCAAAAAATCCTAGCCCTAGGCTGAACCCTAACCCTAGGGAGATATATCAGAGAAGGTATAGTGTTGGTGCACAGAAAAAAGCTGTGAAAGCAGCCATGTTGTGGCCCTTTTGCACTCCCTTTTGGATGCATTTCACAGCTCCAGTGTGCTTGGAGGTCTGGGTTTCCTGCTTTTAAATATCCTAGCACAAGGCCTACCTAACCCCAACCCGACGACGAGAAAGGCAAATCAGCCAGGAATTAGGGATGTCCCCAAGGAAATAGCTGTGGAGGCAGGCATGTTGTGGTACTTTTGTGCTCTTCTTGGGTAGTCCTTCGCAGCTGCTGTGTTCTTGGAACTCAGGGCTTTCTGGTTAAAAACCTCTAACCCTAGGCCTAACTCAAACCTCAACGCTAGGAAGGAAAATCAGCCTATGATTCGGGATGGTCTCATGGAAATAGCAGTGGAGGCAGCCAAGTTGTGTCACTTTTGCACTCCCGTTGGGATGCCTTGAACAGCTGCAGTGTGCCTGGAGCACAGGGCTTCCTGGTTTTCAAAGTCCTTGGCCCAAGCCTAACAGTAACCCTAGGAAGGTAAATCAGCTGGGGATTAGGGTTCTTCCTAAGGAAAAAGCTGTGAAAGCAGCCATGTTGTGGCACTTTTGCACTCCCTTTTGGCTGCCTTTCACAGCTCCAGTGTGCCTGGAGGTCTGGGCTTCCTGATTTTAAAAATCCTAGCACACGGCCTACCTAACCCCAACCCGACGACGAGAAAGGCAAATCAGCCAGGAATTAGGGATGTCCCCAAGGAAATAGCTGTGGAGGCAGGCATGTGGTGGTACTTTTGTGCTCTTCTTGGGTAGTCCTTCGCAGCTGCTGTGTTCTTGGAACTCAGGGCTTTCAGGTTAAAAGAACACTAACCATAGGCCTAACTCAAAACTCAACGCTAGGAAGGAAAACCAGCCTAAGGTTGGGGATGGTCTCATGGAAATAGCAGTGGAGGCAGCCAAGTTGTGTCACTTTTGCGCTCCCCTTGGGATGCCTTGAACAGCTGCAGTGTGCCTGGAGCACAGGGCTTCCTGGTTTTCAAAGTCCTTGGCCCAAGCCTAACAGTAACCCTAGGAAGGTAAATCAGCCGGGTATTAGGGTTCTTCCTAAGGAAAAAGCTGTGAAAGCAGCCATGTTGTGGCACTTTTGCACTCCCTTTTGGCTGCCTTTCACAGCTCCAGTGTGCCTGGAGGTCTGGGCTTCCTGATTTTAAAAATCCTAGCACAAGGCCTACCTAACCCCAACCCGACAACGAGAAAGGCGTATCAGCCAGGAATTAGGGATGTCCCCAAGGAAATAGCTGTGGAGGCAGGCATGTGGTGGTACTTTTGTGCTCTTCTTGGGTAGTCCTTCGCAGCTGCTGTGTTCTTGGAACTCAGGGCTTTCAGGTTAAAAGAACACTAACCATAGGCCTAACTCAAAACTCAACGCTAGGAAGGAAAACCAGCCTAAGGTTGGGGATGGTCTCATGGAAATAGCAGTGGAGGCAGCCAAGTTGTGTCACTTTTGCGCTCCCCTTGGGATGCCTTGAACAGCTGCAGTGTGCCTGGAGCACAGGGCTTCCTGGTTTTCAAAGTCCTTGGCCCAAGCCTAACAGTAACCCTAGGAAGGTAAATCAGCCGGGTATTAGGGTTCTTCCTAAGGGAAAAGCTGTGAAAGCAGCCATGTTGTGGCACTTCTGCGCTCCCTTGGATGCCTTTGGCAGCTACAGTAAGCCTGGAACACAGGGCTTCCTGGTTCAAAAAATCCTAGCCCTAGGCTGAACCCTAACCCTAGGGAGATATATCAGAGAAGGTATAGTGTTGGTGCACAGAAAAAAGCTGTGAAAGCAGCCATGTTGTGGCCCTTTTGCACTCCCTTTTGGATGCCTTTCACAGCTCCAGTGTGCTTGGAGGTCTGGGTTTCCTGCTTTTAAATATCCTAGCACAAGGCCTACCTAACCCCAACCCGACGACGAGAAAGGCAAATCAGCCAGGAATTAGGGATGTCCCCAAGGAAATAGCTGTGGAGGCAGGCATGTTGTGGTACTTTTGTGCTCTTCTTGGGTAGTCCTTCGCAGCTGCTGTGTTCTTGGAACTCAGGGCTTTCTGGTTAAAAAACTCTAACCCTAGGCCTAACTCAAACCTCAACGCTAGGAAGGAAAATCAGCCTATGATTCGGGATGGTCTCATGGAAATAGCAGTGGAGGCAGCCAAGTTGTGTCACTTTTGCACTCCCATTGGGATGCCTTGAACAGCTGCAGTGTGCCTGGAGCACAGGGCTTCCTGGTTTTAAAAGTCCTAGCCCGAAGCCTAACAGTAACCCTAGGAAGGTAAATCAGCCGGGTATTAGGGTTCTTCCTAAGGAAAAAGCTGTGAAAGCAGCCATGTTGTGGCACTTTTGCACTCCCTTTTGGCTGCCTTTCACAGCACCAGTGTGCCTGGAGGTCTGGGCTTCCTGATTTTAAAAATCCTAGCACAAGGCCTACCTAACCCCAACCTGACGACGAGAAAGGCAAATCAGCCAGGAATTAGGGATGTGCCCAATGAAATAGCTGGGGAGGCAGGCATGTTGTGGTACTTTTGTGCTCTTCTTGGGTAGTCCTTCGCAGCTGCTGTATTCTTGGAACTCAGGGCTTTCTGGTTGAAAGAACCCTAACCCTAGGCCTAACTCAAACCTCAACGCTAGGAAGGAAAATCAGCCTATGGTTCAGGATGGTCTCATGGAAATAGCAGTGGAGGCAGCCAAGTTGTGTCACTTTTGCGCTCCCCTTGGGATGCCTTGAACAGCTGCAGGGTGCCTGGAGCACAGGGCTTCCTGGTTTTAAAAGTCCTTGGCCCAAGCCTAACAGTAACCCTAGGAAGGTAAATCAGCCGGGTATTAGGGTTCTTCCTAAGGAAAAAGCTGTGAAAGCAGCCATGTTGTGGCACTTCTGCGCTCCCTTTGGGATGCCTTTGGCAGCTACAGTAAGCCTGGAACACAGGGCTTCCTGGTTCAAAAAATCCTAGCCCTAGGCTGAACCCTAACCCTAGGGAGATATATCAGAGAAGGTATAGTGTTGGTGCACAGAAAAAAGCTGTGAAAGCAGCCATGTTGTGGCCCTTTTGCACTCCCTTTTGGATGCATTTCACAGCTCCAGTGTGCTTGGAGGTCTGGGTTTCCTGCTTTTAAATATCCTAGCACAAGGCCTACCTAACCCCAACCCGACGACGAGAAAGGCAAATCAGCCAGGAATTAGGGATGTCCCCAAGGAAATAGCTGTGGAGGCAGGCATGTTGTGGTACTTTTGTGCTCTTCTTGGGTAGTCCTTCGCAGCTGCTGTGTTCTTGGAACTCAGGGCTTTCTGGTTAAAAAACTCTAACCCTAGGCCTAACTCAAACTTCAACGCTAGGAAGGAAAATCAGCCTATGATTCGGGATGGTCTCATGGAAATAGCAGTGGAGGCAGCCAAGTTGTGTCACTTTTGCGCTCCCCTTGGGATGCCTTGAACAGCTGCAGTGTGCCTGGAGCACAGGGCTTCCTGGTTTTCAAAGTCCTTGGCCCAAGCCTAACAGTAACCCTAGGAAGGTAAATCAGCTGGGGATTAGGGTTCTTCCTAAGGAAAAAGCTGTGAAAGCAGCCATGTTGTGGCACTTTTGCACTCCCTTTTGGCTGCCTTTCACAGCTCCAGTGTGCCTGGAGGTCTGGGCTTCCTGATTTTAAAAATCCTAGCACAAGGCCTACCTAACCCCAACCCGACAACGAGAAAGGCGTATCAGCCAGGAATTAGGGATGTCCCCAAGGAAATAGCTGTGGAGGCAGGCATGTGGTGGTACTTTTGTGCTCTTCTTGGGTAGTCCTTCGCAGCTGCTGTGTTCTTGGAACTCAGGGCTTTCAGGTTAAAAGAACACTAACCATAGGCCTAACTCAAAACTCAACGCTAGGAAGGAAAACCAGCCTAAGGTTGGGGATGGTCTCATGGAAATAGCAGTGGAGGCAGCCAAGTTGTGTCACTTTTGCGCTCCCCTTGGGATGCCTTGAACAGCTGCAGTGTGCCTGGAGCACAGGGCTTCCTGGTTTTCAAAGTCCTTGGCCCAAGCCTAACAGTAACCCTAGGAAGGTAAATCAGCCGGGTATTAGGGTTCTTCCTAAGGAAAAAGCTGTGAAAGCAGCCATGTTGTGGCACTTCTGCGCTCCCTTTGGGATGCCTTTGGCAGCTACAGTAAGCCTGGAACACAGGGCATCCTGGTTCAAAAAATCCTAGCCCTAGGCTGAACCCTAACCCTAGGGAGATATATCAGAGAAGGTATAGTGTTGGTGCCCAGAAAAAAGCTGTGAAAGCACCCATGTTGTGGCCCTTTTGCACTCCCTTTTGGATGCCTTTCACAGCTCCAGTGTGCTTGGAGGTCTGGGTTTCCTGCTTTTAAATATCCTAGCACAAGGCCTACCTAACCCCAACCCGACGACGAGAAAGGCAAATCAGCCAGGAATTAGGGATGTCCCCAAGGAAATAGCTGTGGAGGCAGGCATGTTGTGGTACTTTTGTGCTCTTCTTGGGTAGTCCTTCGCAGCTGCTGTGTTCTTGGAACTCAGGGCTTTCTGGTTAAAAAATTCTAACCCTAGGCCTAACTCAAACCTCAACGCTAGGAAGGAAAATCAGCCTATGATTCGGGATGGTCTCATGGAAATAGCAGTGGAGGCAGCCAAGTTGTGTCACTTTTGCACTCCCATTGGGATGCCTTGAACAGCTGCAGTGTGCCTGGAGCACAGGGCTTCCTGGTTTTAAAAGTCCTAGCCCGAAGCCTAACAGTAACCCTAGGAAGGTAAATCAGCCGGGTATTAGGGTTCTTCCTAAGGAAAAAGCTGTGAAAGCAGCCATGTTGTGGCACTTTTGCACTCCCTTTTGGCTGCCTTTCACAGCACCAGTGTGCCTGGAGGTCTGGGCTTCCTGATTTTAAAAATCCTAGCACAAGGCCTACCTAACCCCAACCCGACGACGAGAAAGGCAAATCAGCCAGGAATTAGGGATGTGCCCAATGAAATAGCTGGGGAGGCAGGCATGTTGTGGTACTTTTGTGCTCTTCTTGGGTAGTCCTTCGCAGCTGCTGTATTCTTGGAACTCAGGGCTTTCTGGTTGAAAGGACCCTAACCCTAGGCCTAACTCAAAACTCAACGCTAGGAAGGAAAATCAGCCTATGGTTCAGGATGGTCTCATGGAAATAGCAGTGGAGGCAGCCAAGTTGTGTCACTTTTGCGCTCCCCTTGGGATGCCTTGAACAGCTGCAGGGTGCCTGGAGCACAGGGCTTCCTGGTTTTAAAAGTCCTTGGCCCAAGCCTAACAGTAACCCTAGGAAGGTAAATCAGCCGGGTATTAGGGTTCTCCCTAAGGAAAAAGCTGTGAAAGCAGCCATGTTGTGGCACTTCTGCGCTCCCTTTGGGATGCCTTTGGCAGCTACAGTAAGCCTGGAACACAGGGCTTCCTGGTTCAAAAAATCCTAGCCCTAGGCTGAACCCTAACCCTAGGGAGATATATCAGAGAAGGTATAGTGTTGGTGCACAGAAAAAAGCTGTGAAAGCAGCCATGTTGTGGCCCTTTTGCACTCCCTTTTGGATGCATTTCACAGCTCCAGTGTGCTTGGAGGTCTGGGTTTCCTGCTTTTAAATATCCTAGCACAAGGCCTACCTAACCCCAACCCGACGACGAGAAAGGCAAATCAGCCAGGAATTAGGGATGTCCCCAAGGAAATAGCTGTGGAGGCAGGCATGTTGTGGTACTTTTGTGCTCTTCTTGGGTAGTCCTTCGCAGCTGCTGTGTTCTTGGAACTCAGGGCTTTCTGGTTAAAAAACTCTAACCCTAGGCCTAACTCAAACCTCAACGCTAGGAAGGAAAATCAGCCTATGGTTGGGGATGGTCTCATGGAAATAGCAGTGGAGGCAGCCAAGTTGTGTCACTTTTGCGCTCCCCTTGGGATGCCTTGAACAGCTGCAGTGTGCCTGGAGCACAGGGCTTCCTGGTTTTAAAAGTCCTTGGCCCAAGCCTAACAGTAACCCTAGGAAGGTAAATCAGCCGGGTATTAGGGTTCTTCCTAAGGAAAAAGCTGTGAAAGCAGCCATGTTGTGGCACTTTTGCACTCCCTTTTGGCTGCCTTTCACAGCTCCAGTGTGCTTGGAGGTCTGGGTTTCCTGCTTTTAAATATCCTAGCACAAGGCCTACCTAACCCCAACCCGACGACGAGAAAGGCAAATCAGCCAGGAATTAGGGATGTCCCCAAGGAAATAGCTGTGGAGGCAGGCATGTTGTGGTACTTTTGTGCTCTTCTTGGGTAGTCCTTCGCAGCTGCTGTGTTCTTGGAACTCAGGGCTTTCTGGTTAAAAAACTCTAACCCTAGGCCTAACTCAAACCTCAACGCTAGGAAGGAAAATCAGCCTATGATTCGGGATGGTCTCATGGAAATAGCAGTGGAGGCAGCCAAGTTGTGTCACTTTTGCACTCCCATTGGGATGCCTTGAACAGCTGCAGTGTGCCTGGAGCACAGGGCTTCCTGGTTTTAAAAGTCCTAGCCCGAAGCCTAACAGTAACCCTAGGAAGGTAAATCAGCCGGGTATTAGGGTTCTTCCTAAGGAAAAAGCTGTGAAAGCAGCCATGTTGTGGCACTTTTGCACTCCCTTTTGGCTGCCTTTCACAGCACCAGTGTGCCTGGAGGTCTGGGCTTCCTGATTTTAAAAATCCTAGCACAAGGCCTACCTAACCCCAACCCGACGACGAGAAAGGCAAATCAGCCAGGAATTAGGGATGTGCCCAATGAAATAGCTGGGGAGGCAGGCATGTTGTGGTACTTTTGTGCTCTTCTTGGGTAGTCCTTCGCAGCTGCTGTATTCTTGGAACTCAGGGCTTTCTGGTTGAAAGAACCCTAACCCTAGGCCTAACTCAAACCTCAACGCTAGGAAGGAAAATCAGCCTATGGTTCAGGATGGTCTCATGGAAATAGCAGTGGAGGCAGCCAAGTTGTGTCACTTTTGCGCTCCCCTTGGGATGCCTTGAACAGCTGCAGGGTGCCTGGAGCACAGGGCTTCCTGGTTTTAAAAGTCCTTGGCCCAAGCCTAACAGTAACCCTAGGAAGGTAAATCAGCCGGGTATTAGGGTTCTTCCTAAGGAAAAAGCTGTGAAAGCAGCCATGTTGTGGCACTTCTGCGCTCCCTTTGGGATGCCTTTGGCAGCTACAGTAAGCCTGGAACACAGGGCTTCCTGGTTCAAAAAATCCTAGCCCTAGGCTGAACCCTAACCCTAGGGAGATATATCAGAGAAGGTATAGTGTTGGTGCACAGAAAAAAGCTGTGAAAGCAGCCATGTTGTGGCCCTTTTGCACTCCCTTTTGGATGCATTTCACAGCTCCAGTGTGCTTGGAGGTCTGGGTTTCCTGCTTTTAAATATCCTAGCACAAGGCCTACCTAACCCCAACCCGACGACGAGAAAGGCAAATCAGCCAGGAATTAGGGATGTCCCCAAGGAAATAGCTGTGGAGGCAGGCATGTTGTGGTACTTTTGTGCTCTTCTTGGGTAGTCCTTCGCAGCTGCTGTGTTCTTGGAACTCAGGGCTTTCTGGTTAAAAAATTCTAACCCTAGGCCTAACTCAAACCTCAACGCTAGGAAGGAAAATCAGCCTATGATTCGGGATGGTCTCATGGAAATAGCAGTGGAGGCAGCCAAGTTGTGTCACTTTTGCGCTCCCCTTGGGATGCCTTGAACAGCTGCAGTGTGCCTGGAGCACAGGGCTTCCTGGTTTTCAAAGTCCTTGGCCCAAGCCTAACAGTAA
This sequence comes from Melospiza georgiana, assembly GCF_028018845.1. Taxonomy (NCBI): domain Eukaryota; kingdom Metazoa; phylum Chordata; class Aves; order Passeriformes; family Passerellidae; genus Melospiza; species Melospiza georgiana. Next base: position 24,487 of record NC_080442.1, on the reverse strand, counting down.
CCCTAGGAAGGTAAATCAGCTGGGGATTAGGGTTCTTCCTAAGGAAAAAGCTGTGAAAGCAGCCATGTTGTGGCACTTTTGCACTCCCTTTTGGCTGCCTTTCACAGCTCCAGTGTGCCTGGAGGTCTGGGCTTCCTGATTTTAAAAATCCTAGCACAAGGCCTACCTAACCCCAACCCGACAACGAGAAAGGCGTATCAGCCAGGAATTAGGGATGTCCCCAAGGAAATAGCTGTGGAGGCAGGCATGTGGTGGTACTTTTGTGCTCTTCTTGGGTAGTCCTTCGCAGCTGCTGTGTTCTTGGAACTCAGGGCTTTCAGGTTAAAAGAACACTAACCATAGGCCTAACTCAAAACTCAACGCTAGGAAGGAAAACCAGCCTAAGGTTGGGGATGGTCTCATGGAAATAGCAGTGGAGGCAGCCAAGTTGTGTCACTTTTGCGCTCCCCTTGGGATGCCTTGAACAGCTGCAGTGTGCCTGGAGCACAGGGCTTCCTGGTTTTCAAAGTCCTTGGCCCAAGCCTAACAGTAACCCTAGGAAGGTAAATCAGCCGGGTATTAGGGTTCTTCCTAAGGAAAAAGCTGTGAAAGCAGCCATGTTGTGGCACTTCTGTGCTCCCTTGGATGCCTTTGGCAGCTACAGTAAGCCTGGAACACAGGGCTTCCTGGTTCAAAAAATCCTAGCCCTAGGCTGAACCCTAACCCTAGGGAGATATATCAGAGAAGGTATAGTGTTGGTGCACAGAAAAAAGCTGTGAAAGCACCCATGTTGTGGCCCTTTTGCACTCCCTTTTGGATGCCTTTCACAGCTCCAGTGTGCTTGGAGGTCTGGGTTTCCTGCTTTTAAATATCCTAGCACAAGGCCTACCTAACCCCAACCCGACGACGAGAAAGGCAAATCAGCCAGGAATTAGGGATGTCCCCAAGGAAATAGCTGTGGAGGCAGGCATGTTGTGGTACTTTTGTGCTCTTCTTGGGTAGTCCTTCGCAGCTGCTGTGTTCTTGGAACTCAGGGCTTTCTGGTTAAAAAATTCTAACCCTAGGCCTAACTCAAACCTCAACGCTAGGAAGGAAAATCAGCCTATGATTCGGGATGGTCTCATGGAAATAGCAGTGGAGGCAGCCAAGTTGTGTCACTTTTGCACTCCCATTGGGATGCCTTGAACAGCTGCAGTGTGCCTGGAGCACAGGGCTTCCTGGTTTTAAAATTCCTAGCCCGAAGCCTAACAGTAACCCTAGGAAGGTAAATCAGCCGGGTATTAGGGTTCTTCCTAAGGAAAAAGCTGTGAAAGCAGCCATGTTGTGGCACTTTTGCACTCCCTTTTGGCTGCCTTTCACAGCACCAGTGTGCCTGGAGGTCTGGGCTTCCTGATTTTAAAAATCCTAGCACAAGGCCTACCTAACCCCAACCCGACGACGAGAAAGGCAAATCAGCCAGGAATTAGGGATGTGCCCAATGAAATAGCTGGGGAGGCAGGCATGTTGTGGTACTTTTGTGCTCTTCTTGGGTAGTCCTTCGCAGCTGCTGTATTCTTGGAACTCAGGGCTTTCTGGTTGAAAGGACCCTAACCCTAGGCCTAACTCAAAACTCAACGCTAGGAAGGAAAATCAGCCTATGGTTCAGGATGGTCTCATGGAAATAGCAGTGGAGGCAGCCAAGTTGTGTCACTTTTGCGCTCCCCTTGGGATGCCTTGAACAGCTGCAGGGTGCCTGGAGCACAGGGCTTCCTGGTTTTAAAAGTCCTTGGCCCAAGCCTAACAGTAACCCTAGGAAGGTAAATCAGCCGGGTATTAGGGTTCTCCCTAAGGAAAAAGCTGTGAAAGCAGCCATGTTGTGGCACTTCTGCGCTCCCTTTGGGATGCCTTTGGCAGCTACAGTAAGCCTGGAACACAGGGCTTCCTGGTTCAAAAAATCCTAGCCCTAGGCTGAACCCTAACCCTAGGGAGATATATCAGAGAAGGTATAGTGTTGGTGCACAGAAAAAAGCTGTGAAAGCAGCCATGTTGTGGCCCTTTTGCACTCCCTTTTGGATGCATTTCACAGCTCCAGTGTGCTTGGAGGTCTGGGTTTCCTGCTTTTAAATATCCTAGCACAAGGCCTACCTAACCCCAACCCGACGACGAGAAAGGCAAATCAGCCAGGAATTAGGGATGTCCCCAAGGAAATAGCAGTGGAGGCAGCCAAGTTGTGTCACTTTTGCGCTCCCCTTGGGATGCCTTGAACAGCTGCAGTGTGCCTGGAGCACAGGGCTTCCTGGTTTTCAAAGTCCTTGGCCCAAGCCTAACAGTAACCCTAGGAAGGTAAATCAGCTGGGGATTAGAGTTCTTCCTAAGGAAAAAGCTGTGAAAGCAGCCATGTTGTGGCACTTTTGCACTCCCTTTTGGATGCCTTTCACAGCTCCAGTGTGCCTGGAGGTCTGGGCTTCCTGATTTTAAAAATCCTAGCACAAGGCCTACCTAACCCCAACCCGACAACGAGAAAGGCGTATCAGCCAGGAATTAGGGATGTCCCCAAGGAAATAGCTGTGGAGGCAGGCATGTGGTGGTACTTTTGTGCTCTTCTTGGGTAGTCCTTCGCAGCTGCTGTGTTCTTGGAACTCAGGGCTTTCTGGTTTTAAAACTCTAACCCTAGGCCTAACTCAAACCTCAACGCTAGGAAGGAAAATCAGCCTATGATTCGGGATGGTCTCATGGAAATAGCAGTGGAAGCAGCCATGTTGTGTCACTTTTGCACTCCCATTGGGATGCCTTGAACAGCTGCAGTGTGCCTGGAGCACAGGGCTTCCTGGTTTTAAAAGTCCTTGGCCCAAGCCTAACAGTAACCCTAGGAAGGTAAATCAGCCGGGTATTAGGGTTCTTCCTAAGGAAAAAGCTGTGAAAGCAGCCATGTTGTGGCACTTTTGCACTCCCTTTTGGCTGCCTTTCACAGCTCCAGTGTGCCTGGAGGTCTGGGCTTCCTGATTTTAAAAATCCTAGCACAAGGCCTACCTAACCCCAACCCGACGACGAGAAAGGCAAATCAGCCAGGAATTAGGGATGTCCCCAAGGAAATAGCTGTGGAGGCAGGCATGTGGTGGTACTTTTGTGCTCTTCTTGGGTAGTCCTTCGCAGCTGCTGTATTCTTGGAACTCAGGGCTTTCTGGTTGAAAGAACCCTAACCCTAGGCCTAACTCAAACCTCAACGCTAGGAAGGAAAACCAGCCTAAGGTTGGGGATGGTCTCATGGAAATAGCAGTGGAGGCAGCCAAGTTGTGTCACTTTTGCGCTCCCCTTGGGATGCCTTGAACAGCTGCAGTGTGCCTGGAGCACAGGGCTTCCTGGTTTTAAAAGTCCTTGGCCCAAGCCTAACAGTAACCCTAGGAAGGTAAATCAGCCGGGTATTAGGGTTCTTCCTAAGGAAAAAGCTGTGAAAGCAGCCATGTTGTGGCACTTTTGCACTCCCTTTTGGCTGCCTTTCACAGCTCCAGTGTGCCTGGAGGTCTGGGCTTCCTGATTTTAAAAATCCTAGCACAAGGCCTACCTAACCCCAACCCGACGACGAGAAAGGCAAATCAGCCAGGAATTAGGGATGTGCCCAATGAAATAGCTGGGGAGGCAGGCATGTTGTGGTACTTTTGTGCTCTTCTTGGGTAGTCCTTCGCAGCTGCTGTATTCTTGGAACTCAGGGCTTTCTGGTTGAAAGAACCCTAACCCTAGGCCTAACTCAAACCTCAACGCTAGGAAGGAAAATCAGCCTATGGTTCAGGATGGTCTCATGGAAATAGCAGTGGAGGCAGCCAAGTTGTGTCACTTTTGCGCTCCCCTTGGGATGCCTTGAACAGCTGCAGGGTGCCTGGAGCACAGGGCTTCCTGGTTTTAAAAGTCCTTGGCCCAAGCCTAACAGTAACCCTAGGAAGGTAAATCAGCCGGGTATTAGGGTTCTTCCTAAGGAAAAAGCTGTGAAAGCAGCCATGTTGTGGCACTTCTGCGCTCCCTTTGGGATGCCTTTGGCAGCTACAGTAAGCCTGGAACACAGGGCTTCCTGGTTCAAAAAATCCTAGCCCTAGGCTGAACCCTAACCCTAGGGAGATATATCAGAGAAGGTATAGTGTTGGTGCACAGAAAAAAGCTGTAAAAGCAGCCATGTTGTGGCCCTTTTGCACTCCCTTTTGGATGCATTTCACAGCTCCAGTGTGCTTGGAGGTCTGGGTTTCCTGCTTTTAAATATCCTAGCACAAGGCCTACCTAACCCCAACCCGACGACGAGAAAGGCAAATCAGCCAGGAATTAGGGATGTGCCCAATGAAATAGCTGGGGAGGCAGGCATGTTGTGGTACTTTTGTGCTCTTCTTGGGTAGTCCTTCGCAGCTGCTGTATTCTTGGAACTCAGGGCTTTCTGGTTGAAAGAACCCTAACCCTAGGCCTAACTCAAACCTCAACGCTAGGAAGGAAAACCAGCCTAAGGTTGGGGATGGTCTCATGGAAATAGCAGTGGAGGCAGCCAAGTTGTGTCACTTTTGCGCTCCCCTTGGGATGCCTTGAACAGCTGCAGGGTGCCTGGAGCACAGGGCTTCCTGGTTTTAAAAGTCCTTGGTCCAAGCCTAACAGTAACCCTAGGAAGGTAAATCAGCCGGGTATTAGGGTTCTTCCTAAGGAAAAAGCTGTGAAAGCAGCCATGTTGTGGCACTTCTGCGCTCCCTTTGGGATGCCTTTGGCAGATACAGTAAGCCTGGAACACAGGGCTTCCTGGTTCAAAAAATCCTAGCCCTAGGCTGAACCCTAACCCTAGGGAGATATATCAGAGAAGGTATAGTGTTGGTGCACAGAAAAAAGCTGTGAAAGCAGCCATGTTGTGGCCCTTTTGCACTCCCTTTTGGATGCATTTCACAGCTCCAGTGTGCTTGGAGGTCTGGGTTTCCTGCTTTTAAATATCCTAGCACAAGGCCTACCTAACCCCAACCCGACGACGAGAAAGGCAAATCAGCCAGGAATTAGGGATGTCCCCAAGGAAATAGCTGTGGAGGCAGGCATGTTGTGGTACTTTTGTGCTCTTCTTGGGTAGTCCTTCGCAGCTGCTGTGTTCTTGGAACTCAGGGCTTTCTGGTTAAAAAACTCTAACCCTAGGCCTAACTCAAACCTCAACGCTAGGAAGGAAAATCAGCCTATGGTTGGGGATGGTCTCATGGAAATAGCAGTGGAGGCAGCCAAGTTGTGTCACTTTTGCGCTCCCCTTGGGATGCCTTGAACAGCTGCAGTGTGCCTGGAGCACAGGGCTTCCTGGTTTTAAAAGTCCTTGGCCCAAGCCTAACAGTAACCCTAGGAAGGTAAATCAGCCGGGTATTAGGGTTCTTCCTAAGGAAAAAGCTGTGAAAGCAGCCATGTTGTGGCACTTTTGCACTCCCTTTTGGCTGCCTTTCACAGCTCCAGTGTGCCTGGAGGTCTGGGCTTCCTGATTTTAAAAATCCTAGCACAAGGCCTACCTAACCCCAACCCGACGACGAGAAAGGCAAATCAGCCAGGAATTAGGGATGTGCCCAATGAAATAGCTGGGGAGGCAGGCATGTTGTGGTACTTTTGTGCTCTTCTTGGGTAGTCCTTCGCAGCTGCTGTATTCTTGGAACTCAGGGCTTTCTGGTTGAAAGAACCCTAACCCTAGGCCTAACTCAAACCTCAACGCTAGGAAGGAAAATCAGCCTATGGTTCAGGATGGTCTCATGGAAATAGCAGTGGAGGCAGCCAAGTTGTGTCACTTTTGCGCTCCCCTTGGGATGCCTTGAACAGCTGCAGGGTGCCTGGAGCACAGGGCTTCCTGGTTTTAAAAGTCCTTGGTCCAAGCCTAACAGTAACCCTAGGAAGGTAAATCAGCCGGGTATTAGGGTTCTTCCTAAGGAAAAAGCTGTGAAAGCAGCCATGTTGTGGCACTTCTGCGCTCCCTTTGGGATGCCTTTGGCAGCTACAGTAAGCCTGGAACACAGGGCTTCCTGGTTCAAAAAATCCTAGCCCTAGGCTGAACCCTAACCCTAGGGAGATATATCAGAGAAGGTATAGTGTTGGTGCACAGAAAAAAGCTGTGAAAGCAGCCATGTTGTGGCCCTTTTGCACTCCCTTTTGGATGCATTTCACAGCTCCAGTGTGCTTGGAGGTCTGGGTTTCCTGCTTTTAAATATCCTAGCACAAGGCCTACCTAACCCCAACCCGACGACGAGAAAGGCAAATCAGCCAGGAATTAGGGATGTCCCCAAGGAAATAGCTGTGGAGGCAGGCATGTTGTGGTACTTTTGTGCTCTTCTTGGGTAGTCCTTCGCAGCTGCTGTGTTCTTGGAACTCAGGGCTTTCTGGTTAAAAAACTCTAACCCTAGGCCTAACTCAAACCTCAACGCTAGGAAGGAAAATCAGCCTAAGGTTGGGGATGGTCTCATGGAAATAGCAGTGGAGGCAGCCAAGTTGTGTCACTTTTGCACTCCCATTGGGATGCCTTGAACAGCTGCAGTGTGCCTGGAGCACAGGGCTTCCTGGTTTTAAAAGTCCTAGCCCGAAGCCTAACAGTAACCCTAGGAAGGTAAATCAGCCGGGTATTAGGGTTCTTCCTAAGGAAAAAGCTGTGAAAGCAGCCATGTTGTGGCACTTTTGCACTCCCTTTTGGCTGCCTTTCACAGCACCAGTGTGCCTGGAGGTCTGGGCTTCCTGATTTTAAAAATCCTAGCACAAGGCCTACCTAACCCCAACCCGACGACGAGAAAGGCAAATCAGCCAGGAATTAGGGATGTGCCCAATGAAATAGCTGGGGAGGCAGGCATGTTGTGGTACTTTTGTGCTCTTCTTGGGTAGTCCTTCGCAGCTGCTGTATTCTTGGAACTCAGGGCTTTCTGGTTGAAAGAACCCTAACCCTAGGCCTAACTCAAACCTCAACGCTAGGAAGGAAAACCAGCCTAAGGTTGGGGATGGTCTCATGGAAATAGCAGTGGAGGCAGCCAAGTTGTGTCACTTTTGCGCTCCCCTTGGGATGCCTTGAACAGCTGCAGGGTGCCTGGAGCACAGGGCTTCCTGGTTTTAAAAGTCCTTGGCCCAAGCCTAACAGTAACCCTAGGAAGGTAAATCAGCCGGGTATTAGGGTTCTTCCTAAGGAAAAAGCTGTGAAAGCAGCCATGTTGTGGCACTTCTGCGCTCCCTTTGGGATGCCTTTGGCAGCTACAGTAAGCCTGGAACACAGGGCTTCCTGGTTCAAAAAATCCTAGCCCTAGGCTGAACCCTAACCCTAGGGAGATATATCAGAGAAGGTATAGTGTTGGTGCACAGAAAAAAGCTGTGAAAGCAGCCATGTTGTGGCCCTTTTGCACTCCCTTTTGGATGCATTTCACAGCTCCAGTGTGCTTGGAGGTCTGGGTTTCCTGCTTTTAAATATCCTAGCACAAGGCCTACCTAACCCCAACCCGACGACGAGAAAGGCAAATCAGCCAGGAATTAGGGATGTCCCCAAGGAAATAGCTGTGGAGGCAGGCATGTTGTGGTACTTTTGTGCTCTTCTTGGGTAGTCCTTCGCAGCTGCTGTGTTCTTGGAACTCAGGGCTTTCTGGTTAAAAAACTCTAACCCTAGGCCTAACTCAAACCTCAACGCTAGGAAGGAAAATCAGCCTATGGTTGGGGATGGTCTCATGGAAATAGCAGTGGAGGCAGCCAAGTTGTGTCACTTTTGCGCTCCCCTTGGGATGCCTTGAACAGCTGCAGTGTGCCTGGAGCACAGGGCTTCCTGGTTTTAAAAGTCCTTGGCCCAAGCCTAACAGTAACCCTAGGAAGGTAAATCAGCCGGGTATTAGGGTTCTTCCTAAGGAAAAAGCTGTGAAAGCAGCCATGTTGTGGCCCTTTTGCACTCCCTTTTGGATGCATTTCACAGCTCCAGTGTGCCTGGAGGTCTGGGCTTCCTGATTTTAAAAATCCTAGCACAAGGCCTACCTAACCCCAACCCGACGACGAGAAAGGCAAATCAGCCAGGAATTAGGGATGTGCCCAATGAAATAGCTGGGGAGGCAGGCATGTTGTGGTACTTTTGTGCTCTTCTTGGGTAGTCCTTCGCAGCTGCTGTATTCTTGGAACTCAGGGCTTTCTGGTTGAAAGAACCCTAACCCTAGGCCTAACTCAAACCTCAACGCTAGGAAGGAAAATCAGCCTAAGGTTGGGGATGGTCTCATGGAAATAGCAGTGGAGGCAGCCAAGTTGTGTCACTTTTGCGCTCCCCTTGGGATGCCTTGAACAGCTGCAGGGTGCCTGGAGCACAGGGCTTCCTGGTTTTAAAAGTCCTTGGCCCAAGCCTAACAGTAACCCTAGGAAGGTAAATCAGCCGGGTATTAGGGTTCTTCCTAAGGAAAAAGCTGTGAAAGCAGCCATGTTGTGGCACTTCTGCGCTCCCTTTGGGATGCCTTTGGCAGCTACAGTAAGCCTGGAACACAGGGCATCCTGGTTCAAAAAATCCTAGCCCTAGGCTGAACCCTAACCCTAGGGAGATATATCAGAGAAGGTATAGTGTTGGTGCACAGAAAAAAGCTGTGAAAGCAGCCATGTTGTGGCCCTTTTGCACTCCCTTTTGGATGCATTTCACAGCTCCAGTGTGCTTGGAGGTCTGGGTTTCCTGCTTTTAAATATCCTAGCACAAGGCCTACCTAACCCCAACCCGACGACGAGAAAGGCAAATCAGCCAGGAATTAGGGATGTCCCCAAGGAAATAGCAGTGGAGGCAGCCAAGTTGTGTCACTTTTGCGCTCCCCTTGGGATGCCTTGAACAGCTGCAGTGTGCCTGGAGCACAGGGCTTCCTGGTTTTCAAAGTCCTTGGCCCAAGCCTAACAGTAACCCTAGGAAGGTAAATCAGCTGGGGATTAGAGTTCTTCCTAAGGAAAAAGCTGTGAAAGCAGCCATGTTGTGGCACTTTTGCACTCCCTTTTGGATGCCTTTCACAGCTCCAGTGTGCCTGGAGGTCTGGGCTTCCTGATTTTAAAAATCCTAGCACAAGGCCTACCTAACCCCAACCCGATAACGAGAAAGGCGTATCAGCCAGGAATTAGGGATGTCCCCAAGGAAATAGCTGTGGAGGCAGGCATGTGGTGGTACTTTTGTGCTCTTCTTGGGTAGTCCTTCGCAGCTGCTGTGTTCTTGGAACTCAGGGCTTTCAGGTTAAAAGAACACTAACCATAGGCCTAACTCAAAACTCAATGCTAGGAAGGAAAACCAGCCTAAGGTTGGGGATGGTCTCATGGAAATAGCAGTGGAGGCAGCCAAGTTGTGTCACTTTTGCGCTCCCCTTGGGATGCCTTGAACAGCTGCAGTGTGCCTGGAGCACAGGGCTTCCTGGTTTTCAAAGTCCTTGGCCCAAGCCTAACAGTAACCCTAGGAAGGTAAATCAGCCGGGTATTAGGGTTCTTCCTAAGGAAAAAGCTGTGAAAGCAGCCATGTTGTGGCACTTCTGCGCTCCCTTGGATGCCTTTGGCAGCTACAGTAAGCCTGGAACACAGGGCTTCCTGGTTCAAAAAATCCTAGCCCTAGGCTGAACCCTAACCCCAGGGAGATATATCAGAGAAGGTATAGTGATGGTGCCAAGAAAAAAGCTGTGAAAGCAGCCATGTTGTGGCCCTTTTGCACTCCCTTTTGGATGCCTTTCACAGCTCCAGTGTGCTTGGAGGTCTGGGTTTCCTGCTTTTAAATATCCTAGCACAAGGCCTACCTAACCCCAACCCGACGACGAGAAAGGCAAATCAGCCAGGAATTAGGGATGTCCCCAAGGAAATAGCTGTGGAGGCAGGCATGTTGTGGTACTTTTGTGCTCTTCTTGGGTAGTCCTTCGCAGCTGCTGTGTTCTTGGAACTCAGGGCTTTCTGGTTTTAAAACTCTAACCCTAGGCCTAACTCAAACCTCAACGCTAGGAAGGAAAATCAGCCTATGATTCGGGATGGTCTCATGGAAATAGCAGTGGAAGCAGCCATGTTGTGTCACTTTTGCACTCCCATTGGGATGCCTTGAACAGCTGCAGTGTGCCTGGAGCACAGGGCTTCCTGGTTTTAAAAGTCCTTGGCCCAAGCCTAACAGTAACCCTAGGAAGGTAAATCAGCCGGGTATTAGGGTTCTTCCTAAGGAAAAAGCTGTGAAAGCAGCCATGTTGTGGCACTTTTGCACTCCCTTTTGGCTGCCTTTCACAGCTCCAGTGTGCCTGGAGGTCTGGGCTTCCTGATTTTAAAAATCCTAGCACAAGGCCTACCTAACCCCAACCCGACAACGAGAAAGGCAAATCAGCCAGGAATTAGGGATGTCCCCAAGGAAATAGCTGTGGAGGCAGGCATGTGGTGGTACTTTTGTGCTCTTCTTGGGTAGTCCTTCGCAGCTGCTGTGTTCTTGGAACTCAGGGCTTTCTGGTTGAAAGAACCCTAACCCTAGGCCTAACTCAAACCTCAACGCTAGGAAGGAAAACCAGCCTAAGGTTGGGGATGGTCTCATGGAAATAGCAGTGGAGGCAGCCAAGTTGTGTCACTTTTGCGCTCCCATTGGGATGCCTTGAACAGCTGCAGTGTGCCTGGAGCACAGGGCTTCCTGGTTTTAAAAGTCCTTGGCCCAAGCCTAACAGTAACCCTAGGAAGGTAAATCAGCCGGGTATTAGGGTTCTTCCTAAGGAAAAAGCTGTGAAAGCAGCCATGTTGTGGCACTTTTGCACTCCCTTTTGGCTGCCTTTCACAGCTCCAGTGTGCCTGGAGGTCTGGGCTTCCTGATTTTAAAAATCCTAGCACAAGGCCTACCTAACCCCAACCCGACGACGAGAAAGGCAAATCAGCCAGGAATTAGGGATGTGCCCAATGAAATAGCTGGGGAGGCAGGCATGTTGTGGTACTTTTGTGCTCTTCTTGGGTAGTCCTTCGCAGCTGCTGTATTCTTGGAACTCAGGGCTTTCTGGTTGAAAGAACCCTAACCCTAGGCCTAACTCAAACCTCAACGCTAGGAAGGAAAATCAGCCTATGGTTCAGGATGGTCTCATGGAAATAGCAGTGGAGGCAGCCAAGTTGTGTCACTTTTGCGCTCCCCTTGGGATGCCTTGAACAGCTGCAGGGTGCCTGGAGCACAGGGCTTCCTGGTTTTAAAAGTCCTTGGTCCAAGCCTAACAGTAACCCTAGGAAGGTAAATCAGCCGGGTATTAGGGTTCTTCCTAAGGAAAAAGCTGTGAAAGCAGCCATGTTGTGGCACTTCTGCGCTCCCTTTGGGATGCCTTTGGCAGCTACAGTAAGCCTGGAACACAGGGCTTCCTGGTTCAAAAAATCCTAGCCCTAGGCTGAACCCTAACCCTAGGGAGATATATCAGAGAAGGTATAGTGTTGGTGCACAGAAAAAAGCTGTGAAAGCAGCCATGTTGTGGCCCTTTTGCACTCCCTTTTGGATGCATTTCACAGCTCCAGTGTGCTTGGAGGTCTGGGTTTCCTGCTTTTAAATATCCTAGCACAAGGCCTACCTAACCCCAACCCGACGACGAGAAAGGCAAATCAGCCAGGAATTAGGGATGTCCCCAAGGAAATAGCTGTGGAGGCAGGCATGTTGTGGTACTTTTGTGCTCTTCTTGGGTAGTCCTTCGCAGCTGCTGTGTTCTTGGAACTCAGGGCTTTCTGGTTAAAAAACTCTAACCCTAGGCCTAACTCAAACCTCAACGCTAGGAAGGAAAATCAGCCTAAGGTTGGGGATGGTCTCATGGAAATAGCAGTGGAGGCAGCCAAGTTGTGTCACTTTTGCACTCCCATTGGGATGCCTTGAACAGCTGCAGTGTGCCTGGAGCACAGGGCTTCCTGGTTTTAAAAGTCCTAGCCCGAAGCCTAACAGTAACCCTAGGAAGGTAAATCAGCCGGGTATTAGGGTTCTTCCTAAGGAAAAAGCTGTGAAAGCAGCCATGTTGTGGCACTTTTGCACTCCCTTTTGGCTGCCTTTCACAGCTCCAGTGTGCCTGGAGGTCTGGGCTTCCTGATTTTAAAAATCCTAGCACAAGGCCTACCTAACCCCAACCCGACGACGAGAAAGGCAAATCAGCCAGGAATTAGGGATGTGCCCAATGAAATAGCTGGGGAGGCAGGCATGTTGTGGTACTTTTGTGCTCTTCTTGGGTAGTCCTTCGCAGCTGCTGTATTCTTGGAACTCAGGGCTTTCTGGTTGAAAGAACCCTAACCCTAGGCCTAACTCAAACCTCAACGCTAGGAAGGAAAATCAGCCTAAGGTTGGGGATGGTCTCATGGAAATAGCAGTGGAGGCAGCCAAGTTGTGTCACTTTTGCGCTCCCCTTGGGATGCCTTGAACAGCTGCAGGGTGCCTGGAGCACAGGGCTTCCTGGTTTTAAAAGTCCTTGGCCCAAGCCTAACAGTAACCCTAGGAAGGTAAATCAGCCGGGTATTAGGGTTCTTCCTAAGGAAAAAGCTGTGAAAGCAGCCATGTTGTGGCACTTCTGCGCTCCCTTTGGGATGCCTTTGGCAGCTACAGTAAGCCTGGAACACAGGGCTTCCTGGTTCAAAAAATCCTAGCCCTAGGCTGAACCCTAACCCTAGGGAGATATATCAGAGAAGGTATAGTGTTGGTGCACAGAAAAAAGCTGTGAAAGCAGCCATGTTGTGGCCCTTTTGCACTCCCTTTTGGATGCATTTCACAGCTCCAGTGTGCTTGGAGGTCTGGGTTTCCTGCTTTTAAATATCCTAGCACAAGGCCTACCTAACCCCAACCCGACGACGAGAAAGGCAAATCAGCCAGGAATTAGGGATGTCCCCAAGGAAATAGCAGTGGAGGCAGCCAAGTTGTGTCACTTTTGCGCTCCCCTTGGTATGCCTTGAACAGCTGCAGTGTGCCTGGAGCACAGGGCTTCCTGGTTTTCAAAGTCCTTGGCCCAAGCCTAACAGTAACCCTAGGAAGGTAAATCAGCTGGGGATTAGAGTTCTTCCTAAGGAAAAAGCTGTGAAAGCAGCCATGTTGTGGCACTTTTGCACTCCCTTTTGGATGCCTTTCACAGCTCCAGTGTGCCTGGAGGTCTGGGCTTCCTGATTTTAAAAATCCTAGCACAAGGCCTACCTAACCCCAACCCGACAACGAGAAAGGCGTATCAGCCAGGAATTAGGGATGTCCCCAAGGAAATAGCTGTGGAGGCAGGCATGTGGTGGTACTTTTGTGCTCTTCTTGGGTAGTCCTTCGCAGCTGCTGTGTTCTTGGAACTCAGGGCTTTCAGGTTAAAAGAACACTAACCATAGGCCTAACTCAAAACTCAACGCTAGGAAGGAAAACCAGCCTAAGGTTGGGGATGGTCTCATGGAAATAGCAGTGGAGGCAGCCAAGTTGTGTCACTTTTGCGCTCCCCTTGGGATGCCTTGAACAGCTGCAGTGTGCCTGGAGCACAGGGCTTCCTGGTTTTCAAAGTCCTTGGCCCAAGCCTAACAGTAACCCTAGGAAGGTAAATCAGCCGGGTATTAGGGTTCTTCCTAAGGAAAAAGCTGTGAAAGCAGCCATGTTGTGGCACTTCTGCGCTCCCTTGGATGCCTTTGGCAGCTACAGTAAGCCTGGAACACAGGGCTTCCTGGTTCAAAAAATCCTAGCCCTAGGCTGAACCCTAACCCTAGGGAGATATATCAGAGAAGGTATAGTGATGGTGCCAAGAAAAAAGCTGTGAAAGCAGCCATGTTGTGGCCCTTTTGCACTCCCTTTTGGATGCCTTTCACAGCTCCAGTGTGCTTGGAGGTCTGGGTTTCCTGCTTTTAAATATCCTAGCACAAGGCCTACCTAACCCCAACCCGACGACGAGAAAGGCAAATCAGCCAGGAATTAGGGATGTCCCCAAGGAAATAGCTGTGGAGGCAGGCATGTTGTGGTACTTTTGTGCTCTTCTTGGGTAGTCCTTCGCAGCTGCTGTGTTCTTGGAACTCAGGGCTTTCTGGTTTTAAAACTCTAACCCTAGGCCTAACTCAAACCTCAACGCTAGGAAGGAAAATCAGCCTATGATTCGGGATGGTCTCATGGAAATAGCAGTGGAAGCAGCCATGTTGTGTCACTTTTGCACTCCCATTGGGATGCCTTGAACAGCTGCAGTGTGCCTGGAGCACAGGGCTTCCTGGTTTTAAAAGTCCTTGGCCCAAGCCTAACAGTAACCCTAGGAAGGTAAATCAGCCGGGTATTAGGGTTCTTCCTAAGGAAAAAGCTGTGAAAGCAGCCATGTTGTGGCACTTTTGCACTCCCTTTTGGCTGCCTTTCACAGCTCCAGTGTGCCTGGAGGTCTGGGCTTCCTGATTTTAAAAATCCTAGCACAAGGCCTACCTAACCCCAACCCGACGACGAGAAAGGCAAATCAGCCAGGAATTAGGGATGTGCCCAATGAAATAGCTGGGGAGGCAGGCATGTTGTGGTACTTTTGTGCTCTTCTTGGGTAGTCCTTCGCAGCTGCTGTATTCTTGGAACTCAGGGCTTTCTGGTTGAAAGAACCCTAACCCTAGGCCTAACTCAAACCTCAACGCTAGGAAGGAAAATCAGCCTAAGGTTGGGGATGGTCTCATGGAAATAGCAGTGGAGGCAGCCAAGTTGTGTCACTTTTGCGCTCCCCTTGGGATGCCTTGAACAGCTGCAGGGTGCCTGGAGCACAGGGCTTCCTGGTTTTAAAAGTCCTTGGCCCAAGCCTAACAGTAACCCTAGGAAGGTAAATCAGCCGGGTATTAGGGTTCTTCCTAAGGAAAAAGCTGTGAAAGCAGCCATGTTGTGGCACTTCTGCGCTCCCTTTGGGATGCCTTTGGCAGCTACAGTAAGCCTGGAACACAGGGCATCCTGGTTCAAAAAATCCTAGCCCTAGGCTGAACCCTAACCCTAGGGAGATATATCAGAGAAGGTATAGTGTTGGTGCACAGAAAAAAGCTGTGAAAGCAGCCATGTTGTGGCCCTTTTGCACTCCCTTTTGGATGCATTTCACAGCTCCAGTGTGCTTGGAGGTCTGGGTTTCCTGCTTTTAAATATCCTAGCACAAGGCCTACCTAACCCCAACCCGACGACGAGAAAGGCAAATCAGCCAGGAATTAGGGATGTCCCCAAGGAAATAGCAGTGGAGGCAGCCAAGTTGTGTCACTTTTGCGCTCCCCTTGGGATGCCTTGAACAGCTGCAGTGTGCCTGGAGCACAGGGCTTCCTGGTTTTCAAAGTCCTTGGCCCAAGCCTAACAGTAACCCTAGGAAGGTAAATCAGCCGGGTATTAGGGTTCTTCCTAAGGAAAAAGCTGTGAAAGCAGCCATGTTGTGGCACTTTTGCACTCCCTTTTGGCTGCCTTTCACAGCTCCAGTGTGCCTGGAGGTCTGGGCTTCCTGATTTTAAAAATCCTAGCACAAGGCCTACCTAACCCCAACCCGACAACGAGAAAGGCAAATCAGCCAGGAATTAGGGATGTCCCCAAGGAAATAGCTGTGGAGGCAGGCATGTGGTGGTACTTTTGTGCTCTTCTTGGGTAGTCCTTCGCAGCTGCTGTGTTCTTGGAACTCAGGGCTTTCTGGTTGAAAGAACCCTAACCCTAGGCCTAACTCAAACCTCAACGCTAGGAAGGAAAACCAGCCTAAGGTTGGGGATGGTCTCATGGAAATAGCAGTGGAGGCAGCCAAGTTGTGTCACTTTTGCGCTCCCATTGGGATGCCTTGAACAGCTGCAGTGTGCCTGGAGCACAGGGCTTCCTGGTTTTAAAAGTCCTTGGCCCAAGCCTAACAGTAACCCTAGGAAGGTAAATCAGCCGGGTATTAGGGTTCTTCCTAAGGAAAAAGCTGTGAAAGCAGCCATGTTGTGGCACTTTTGCACTCCCTTTTGGCTGCCTTTCACAGCTCCAGTGTGCCTGGAGGTCTGGGCTTCCTGATTTTAAAAATCCTAGCACAAGGCCTACCTAACCCCAACCCGACGACGAGAAAGGCAAATCAGCCAGGAATTAGGGATGTGCCCAATGAAATAGCTGGGGAGGCAGGCATGTTGTGGTACTTTTGTGCTCTTCTTGGGTAGTCCTTCGCAGCTGCTGTATTCTTGGAACTCAGGGCTTTCTGGTTGAAAGAACCCTAACCCTAGGCCTAACTCAAACCTCAACGCTAGGAAGGAAAACCAGCCTAAGGTTGGGGATGGTCTCATGGAAATAGCAGTGGAGGCAGCCAAGTTGTGTCACTTTTGCGCTCCCCTTGGGATGCCTTGAACAGCTGCAGGGTGCCTGGAGCACAGGGCTTCCTGGTTTTAAAAGTCCTTGGTCCAAGCCTAACAGTAACCCTAGGAAGGTAAATCAGCCGGGTATTAGGGTTCTTCCTAAGGAAAAAGCTGTGAAAGCAGCCATGTTGTGGCACTTCTGCGCTCCCTTTGGGATGCCTTTGGCAGCTACAGTAAGCCTGGAACACAGGGCTTCCTGGTTCAAAAAATCCTAGCCCTAGGCTGAACCCTAACCCTAGGGAGATATATCAGAGAAGGTATAGTGTTGGTGCACAGAAAAAAGCTGTGAAAGCAGCCATGTTGTGGCCCTTTTGCACTCCCTTTTGGATGCATTTCACAGCTCCAGTGTGCTTGGAGGTCTGGGTTTCCTGCTTTTAAATATCCTAGCACAAGGCCTACCTAACCCCAACCCGACGACGAGAAAGGCAAATCAGCCAGGAATTAGGGATGTCCCCAAGGAAATAGCTGTGGAGGCAGGCATGTTGTGGTACTTTTGTGCTCTTCTTGGGTAGTCCTTCGCAGCTGCTGTGTTCTTGGAACTCAGGGCTTTCTGGTTAAAAAACTCTAACCCTAGGCCTAACTCAAACCTCAACGCTAGGAAGGAAAATCAGCCTAAGGTTGGGGATGGTCTCATGGAAATAGCAGTGGAGGCAGCCAAGTTGTGTCACTTTTGCACTCCCATTGGGATGCCTTGAACAGCTGCAGTGTGCCTGGAGCACAGGGCTTCCTGGTTTTAAAAGTCCTAGCCCGAAGCCTAACAGTAACCCTAGGAAGGTAAATCAGCCGGGTATTAGGGTTCTTCCTAAGGAAAAAGCTGTGAAAGCAGCCATGTTGTGGCACTTTTGCACTCCCTTTTGGCTGCCTTTCACAGCTCCAGTGTGCCTGGAGCTCTGGGCTTCCTGATTTTAAAAATCCTAGCACAAGGCCTACCTAACCCCAACCCGACGACGAGAAAGGCAAATCAGCCAGGAATTAGGGATGTGCCCAATGAAATAGCTGGGGAGGCAGGCATGTTGTGGTACTTTTGTGCTCTTCTTGGGTAGTCCTTCGCAGCTGCTGTATTCTTGGAACTCAGGGCTTTCTGGTTGAAAGAACCCTAACCCTAGGCCTAACTCAAACCTCAACGCTAGGAAGGAAAATCAGCCTAAGGTTGGGGATGGTCTCATGGAAATAGCAGTGGAGGCAGCCAAGTTGTGTCACTTTTGCGCTCCCCTTGGGATGCCTTGAACAGCTGCAGGGTGCCTGGAGCACAGGGCTTCCTGGTTTTAAAAGTCCTTGGCCCAAGCCTAACAGTAACCCTAGGAAGGTAAATCAGCCGGGTATTAGGGTTCTTCCTAAGGAAAAAGCTGTGAAAGCAGCCATGTTGTGGCACTTCTGCGCTCCCTTTGGGATGCCTTTGGCAGCTACAGTAAGCCTGGAACACAGGGCTTCCTGGTTCAAAAAATCCTAGCCCTAGGCTGAACCCTAACCCTAGGGAGATATATCAGAGAAGGTATAGTGTTGGTGCACAGAAAAAAGCTGTGAAAGCAGCCATGTTGTGGCCCTTTTGCACTCCATTTTGGATGCATTTCACAGCTCCAGTGTGCTTGGAGGTCTGGGTTTCCTGCTTTTAAATATCCTAGCACAAGCCCTACCTAACCCCAACCCGACGACGAGAAAGGCAAATCAGCCAGGAATTAGGGATGTCCCCAAGGAAATAGCAGTGGAGGCAGCCAAGTTGTGTCACTTTTGCGCTCCCCTTGGTATGCCTTGAACAGCTGCAGTGTGCCTGGAGCACAGGGCTTCCTGGTTTTCAAAGTCCTTGGCCCAAGCCTAACAGTAACCCTAGGAAGGTAAATCATCTGGGGATTAGAGTTCTTCCTAAGGAAAAAGCTGTGAAAGCAGCCATGTTGTGGCACTTTTGCACTCCCTTTTGGATGCCTTTCACAGCTCCAGTGTGCCTGGAGGTCTGGGCTTCCTGATTTTAAAAATCCTAGCACAAGGCCTACCTAACCCCAACCCGACAACGAGAAAGGCGTATCAGCCAGGAATTAGGGATGTCCCCAAGGAAATAGCTGTGGAGGCAGGCATGTGGTGGTACTTTTGTGCTCTTCTTGGGTAGTCCTTCGCAGCTGCTGTGTTCTTGGAACTCAGGGCTTTCAGGTTAAAAGAACACTAACCATAGGCCTAACTCAAAACTCAACGCTAGGAAGGAAAACCAGCCTAAGGTTGGGGATGGTCTCATGGAAATAGCAGTGGAGGCAGCCAAGTTGTGTCACTTTTGCGCTCCCCTTGGGATGCCTTGAACAGCTGCAGTGTGCCTGGAGCACAGGGCTTCCTGGTTTTCAAAGTCCTTGGCCCAAGCCTAACAGTAACCCTAGGAAGGTAAATCAGCCGGGTATTAGGGTTCTTCCTAAGGAAAAAGCTGTGAAAGCAGCCATGTTGTGGCACTTCTGCGCTCCCTTGGATGCCTTTGGCAGCTACAGTAAGCCTGGAACACAGGGCTTCCTGGTTCAAAAAATCCTAGCCCTAGGCTGAACCCTAACCCTAGGGAGATATATCAGAGAAGGTATAGTGATGGTGCCAAGAAAAAAGCTGTGAAAGCAGCCATGTTGTGGCCCTTTTGCACTCCCTTTTGGATGCCTTTCACAGCTCCAGTGTGCTTGGAGGTCTGGGTTTCCTGCTTTTAAATATCCTAGCACAAGGCCTACCTAACCCCAACCCGACGACGAGAAAGGCAAATCAGCCAGGAATTAGGGATGTCCCCAAGGAAATAGCTGTGGAGGCAGGCATGTTGTGGTACTTTTGTGCTCTTCTTGGGTAGTCCTTCGCAGCTGCTGTGTTCTTGGAACTCAGGGCTTTCTGGTTTTAAAACTCTAACCCTAGGCCTAACTCAAACCTCAACGCTAGGAAGGAAAATCAGCCTATGATTCGGGATGGTCTCATGGAAATAGCAGTGGAAGCAGCCATGTTGTGTCACTTTTGCACTCCCATTGGGATGCCTTGAACAGCTGCAGTGTGCCTGGAGCACAGGGCTTCCTGGTTTTAAAAGTCCTTGGCCCAAGCCTAACAGTAACCCTAGGAAGGTAAATCAGCCGGGTATTAGGGTTCTTCCTAAGGAAAAAGCTGTGAAAGCAGCCATGTTGTGGCACTTTTGCACTCCCTTTTGGCTGCCTTTCACAGCTCCAGTGTGCCTGGAGGTCTGGGCTTCCTGATTTTAAAAATCCTAGCACAAGGCCTACCTAACCCCAACCCGACGACGAGAAAGGCAAATCAGCCAGGAATTAGGGATGTGCCCAATGAAATAGCTGGGGAGGCAGGCATGTTGTGGTACTTTTGTGCTCTTCTTGGGTAGTCCTTCGCAGCTGCTGTATTCTTGGAACTCAGGGCTTTCTGGTTGAAAGAACCCTAACCCTAGGCCTAACTCAAACCTCAACGCTAGGAAGGAAAATCAGCCTATGGTTCAGGATGGTCTCATGGAAATAGCAGTGGAGGCAGCCAAGTTGTGTCACTTTTGCGCTCCCCTTGGGATGCCTTGAACAGCTGCAGGGTGCCTGGAGCACAGGGCTTCCTGGTTTTAAAAGTCCTTGGTCCAAGCCTAACACTAACCCTAGGAAGGTAAATCAGCCGGGTATTAGGGTTCTTCCTAAGGAAAAAGCTGTGAAAGCAGCCATGTTGTGGCACTTCTGCGCTCCCTTTGGGATGCCTTTGGCAGCTACAGTAAGCCTGGAACACAGGGCTTCCTGGTTCAAAAAATCCTAGCCCTAGGCTGAACCCTAACCCTAGGGAGATATATCAGAGAAGGTATAGTGTTGGTGCACAGAAAAAAGCTGTGAAAGCAGCCATGTTGTGGCCCTTTTGCACTCCCTTTTGGATGCATTTCACAGCTCCAGTGTGCTTGGAGGTCTGGGTTTCCTGCTTTTAAATATCCTAGCACAAGGCCTACCTAACCCCAACCCGACGACGAGAAAGGCAAATCAGCCAGGAATTAGGGATGTCCCCAAGGAAATAGCTGTGGAGGCAGGCATGTTGTGGTACTTTTGTGCTCTTCTTGGGTAGTCCTTCGCAGCTGCTGTGTTCTTGGAACTCAGGGCTTTCTGGTTTTAAAACTCTAACCCTAGGCCTAACTCAAACCTCAACGCTAGGAAGGAAAATCAGCCTATGATTCGGGATGGTCTCATGGAAATAGCAGTGGAGGCAGCCAAGTTGTGTCACTTTTGCACTCCCATTGGGATGCCTTGAACAGCTGCAGTGTGCCTGGAGCACAGGGCTTCCTGGTTTTAAAAGTCCTAGCCCGAAGCCTAACAGTAACCCTAGGAAGGTAAATCAGCCGGGTATTAGGGTTCTTCCTAAGGAAAAAGCTGTGAAAGCAGCCATGTTGTGGCACTTTTGCACTCCCTTTTGGCTGCCTTTCACAGCTCCAGTGTGCCTGGAGCTCTGGGCTTCCTGATTTTAAAAATCCTAGCACAAGGCCTACCTAACCCCAACCCGACGACGAGAAAGGCAAATCAGCCAGGAATTAGGGATGTGCCCAATGAAATAGCTGGGGAGGCAGGCATGTTGTGGTACTTTTGTGCTCTTCTTGGGTAGTCCTTCGCAGCTGCTGTATTCTTGGAACTCAGGGCTTTCTGGTTGAAAGAACCCTAACCCTAGGCCTAACTCAAACCTCAACGCTAGGAAGGAAAACCAGCCTAAGGTTGGGGATGGTCTCATGGAAATAGCAGTGGAGGCAGCCAAGTTGTGTCACTTTTGCGCTCCCCTTGGGATGCCTTGAACAGCTGCAGGGTGCCTGGAGCACAGGGCTTCCTGGTTTTAAAAGTCCTTGGCCCAAGCCTAACAGTAACCCTAGGAAGGTAAATCAGCCGGGTATTAGGGTTCTTCCTAAGGAAAAAGCTGTGAAAGCAGCCATGTTGTGGCACTTCTGCGCTCCCTTTGGGATGCCTTTGGCAGCTACAGTAAGTCTGGAACACAGGGCTTCCTGGTTCAAAAAATCCTAGCCCTAGGCTGAACCCTAACCCTAGGGAGATATATCAGAGAAGGTATAGTGTTGGTGCACAGAAAAAAGCTGTGAAAGCAGCCATGTTGTGGCCCTTTTGCACTCCCTTTTGGATGCATTTCACAGCTCCAGTGTGCTTGGAGGTCTGGGTTTCCTGCTTTTAAATATCCTAGCACAAGGCCTACCTAACCCCAACCCGACGACGAGAAAGGCAAATCAGCCAGGAATTAGGGATGTCCCCAAGGAAATAGCTGTGGAGGCAGGCATGTTGTGGTACTTTTGTGCTCTTCTTGGGTAGTCCTTCGCAGCTGCTGTGTTCTTGGAACTCAGGGCTTTCTGGTTAAAAAACTCTAACCCTAGGCCTAACTCAAACCTCAACGCTAGGAAGGAAAATCAGCCTATGGTTGGGGATGGTCTCATGGAAATAGCAGTGGAGGCAGCCAAGTTGTGTCACTTTTGCGCTCCCCTTGGGATGCCTTGAACAGCTGCAGTGTGCCTGGAGCACAGGGCTTCCTGGTTTTAAAAGTCCTTGGCCCAAGCCTAACAGTAACCCTAGGAAGGTAAATCAGCCGGGTATTAGGGTTCTTCCTAAGGAAAAAGCTGTGAAAGCAGCCATGTTGTGGCACTTTTGCACTCCCTTTTGGCTGCCTTTCACAGCTCCAGTGTGCCTGGAGGTCTGGGCTTCCTGATTTTAAAAATCCTAGCACAAGGCCTACCTAACCCCAACCCGACGACGAGAAAGGCAAATCAGCCAGGAATTAGGGATGTGCCCAATGAAATAGCTGGGGAGGCAGGCATGTTGTGGTACTTTTGTGCTCTTCTTGGGTAGTCCTTCGCAGCTGCTGTATTCTTGGAACTCAGGGCTTTCTGGTTGAAAGAACCCTAACCCTAGGCCTAACTCAAACCTCAACGCTAGGAAGGAAAATCAGCCTAAGGTTGGGGATGGTCTCATGGAAATAGCAGTGGAGGCAGCCAAGTTGTGTCACTTTTGCGCTCCCCTTGGGATGCCTTGAACAGCTGCAGGGTGCCTGGAGCACAGGGCTTCCTGGTTTTAAAAGTCCTTGGTCCAAGCCTAACAGTAACCCTAGGAAGGTAAATCAGCCGGGTATTAGGGTTCTTCCTAAGGAAAAAGCTGTGAAAGCAGCCATGTTGTGGCACTTCTGCGCTCCCTTTGGGATGCCTTTGGCAGCTACAGTAAGCCTGGAACACAGGGCTTCCTGGTTCAAAAAATCCTAGCCCTAGGCTGAACCCTAACCCTAGGGAGATATATCAGAGAAGGTATAGTGTTGGTGCACAGAAAAAAGCTGTGAAAGCAGCCATGTTGTGGCCCTTTTGCACTCCCTTTTGGATGCATTTCACAGCTCCAGTGTGCTTGGAGGTCTGGGTTTCCTGCTTTTAAATATCCTAGCACAAGGCCTACCTAACCCCAACCCGACGACGAGAAAGGCAAATCAGCCAGGAATTAGGGATGTCCCCAAGGAAATAGCTGTGGAGGCAGGCATGTTGTGGTACTTTTGTACTCTTCTTGGGTAGTCCTTCGCAGCTGCTGTGTTCTTGGAACTCAGGGCTTTCTGGTTAAAAAACTCTAACCCTAGGCCTAACTCAAACCTCAACGCTAGGAAGGAAAATCAGCCTAAGGTTGGGGATGGTCTCATGGAAATAGCAGTGGAGGCAGCCAAGTTGTGTCACTTTTGCACTCCCATTGGGATGCCTTGAACAGCTGCAGTGTGCCTGGAGCACAGGGCTTCCTGGTTTTAAAAGTCCTAGCCCGAAGCCTAACAGTAACCCTAGGAAGGTAAATCAGCCGGGTATTAGGGTTCTTCCTAAGGAAAAAGCTGTGAAAGCAGCCATGTTGTGGCACTTTTGCACTCCCTTTTGGCTGCCTTTCACAGCTCCAGTGTGCCTGGAGCTCTGGGCTTCCTGATTTTAAAAATCCTAGCACAAGGCCTACCTAACCCCAACCCGACGACGAGAAAGGCGTATCAGCCAGGAATTAGGGATGTGCCCAATGAAATAGCTGGGGAGGCAGGCATGTTGTGGTACTTTTGTGCTCTTCTTGGGTAGTCCTTCGCAGCTGCTGTATTCTTGGAACTCAGGGCTTTCTGGTTGAAAGAACCCTAACCCTAGGCCTAACTCAAACCTCAACGCTAGGAAGGAAAACCAGCCTAAGGTTGGGGATGGTCTCATGGAAATAGCAGTGGAGGCAGCCAAGTTGTGTCACTTTTGCGCTCCCCTTGGGATGCCTTGAACAGCTGCAGGGTGCCTGGAGCACAGGGCTTCCTGGTTTTAAAAGTCCTTGGCCCAAGCCTAACAGTAACCCTAGGAAGGTAAATCAGCCGGGTATTAGGGTTCTTCCTAAGGAAAAAGCTGTGAAAGCAGCCATGTTGTGGCACTTCTGCGCTCCCTTTGGGATGCCTTTGGCAGCTACAGTAAGCCTGGAACACAGGGCTTCCTGGTTCAAAAAATCCTAGCCCTAGGCTGAACCCTAACCCTAGGGAGATATATCAGAGAAGGCATAGTGTTGGTGCACAGAAAAAAGCTGTGAAAGCAGCCATGTTGTGGCCCTTTTGCACTCCCTTTTGGATGCATTTCACAGCTCCAGTGTGCTTGGAGGTCTGGGTTTCCTGCTTTTAAATATCCTAGCACAAGGCCTACCTAACCCCAACCCGACAACGAGAAAGGCAAATCAGCCAGGAATTAGGGATGTCCCCAAGGAAATAGCTGTGGAGGCAGGCATGTTGTGGTACTTTTGTGCTCTTCTTGGGTAGTCCTTCGCAGCTGCTGTGTTCTTGGAACTCAGGGCTTTCTGGTTAAAAAACTCTAACCCTAGGCCTAACTCAAACCTCAACGCTAGGAAGGAAAATCAGCCTATGATTCGGGATGGTCTCATGGAAATAGCAGTGGAGGCAGCCAAGTTGTGTCACTTTTGCGCTCCCCTTGGGATGCCTTGAACAGCTGCAGTGTGCCTGGAGCACAGGGCTTCCTGGTTTTAAAAGTCCTTGGCCCAAGCCTAACAGTAACCCTAGGAAGGTAAATCAGCTGGGGATTAGGGTTCTTCCTAAGGAAAAAGCTGTGAAAGCAGCCATGTTGTGGCACTTTTGCACTCCCTTTTGGATGCCTTTCACAGCTCCAGTGTGCCTGGAGGTCTGGGCTTCCTGATTTTAAAAATCCTAGCACAAGGCCTACCTAACCCCAACCCGACAACGAGAAAGGCGTATCAGCCAGGAATTAGGGATGTCCCCAAGGAAATAGCTGTGGAGGCAGGCATGTGGTGGTACTTTTGTGCTCTTCTTGGGTAGTCCTTCGCAGCTGCTGTGTTCTTGGAACTCAGGGCTTTCA